>NC_090935.1:891726804-893033107 GCF_040938575.1 Ambystoma mexicanum | reverse complement strand
TGGGGGTGGGGGGTGGTGGGAGACATGGGTGGGGGCCTGGTGGAGGGTGACCCGCACTGCTGGGGGGTGGGGGTGGTGGGAGACATGAGTTGGACATGGGTGGGGGCCTGCTGGCAGGTGCCCCACAGTGCTGGGGGGTGGGAGACATGGGTGGGGGCCTGGTGGAGGGTGCCCCTGCACTGCTGGGGGGTGGGGGTGGTGTGAGACATGGGTGGGGGCCTGGTGGAGGGTGCCCCTGCACTGCTGGGGGGTGGGGGTGGTGGGAGACATGGGTGGGGGCCTGCTGGCAGGTGCCCCACAGTGCTGGGGGTGGGGGTGGTGGGAGACATGGGTGGGGCCTGGTGGAGGCTGCCCCTGGTGGGGTGGGGGTGGGGGTGGTGGGGAACATGAGTTGGACATGGGTGGGGGCCTGCTGGCAGGTGCCCCACAGTGCTGGGGGGTGGGGGGGTGGGGAACATGAGTTGCACATGGGTGGGGTCCTGCTGGCAGGTGCCCCACAGTGCTGGGGGGTGGGGGTGGTGGGAGACATGGGTGGGGTCCTGGTGGAGGCTGCCCCTGGTGGCTGGGGGGTGGGGGTGGTGGGAGACATGAGTTGGACATGGGTGGGGGCCTGCTGGCAGGTGCCCCACAGTTCTGGGGGGTGGGGGAGGGTGGGAGACATGGGTGGGTGCCTGGTGGAGGGTGCCCCTGCACTGCTGGGGGGTGGGGGTGGTGGGAGACATGGGTGGGGGCCTGGTGGAGGATGACCCTGCACTGCTGGGGCGTGGGGGTGGTGGGAGACATGGGTGGGGGCCTGGTGGAGGGTGACCCGCACTGCTGGGGGGTGGGGGTGGTGGGAGACATGAGTTGGACATGGGTGGGGGCCTGCTGGCAGGTGCCCCACAGTGCTGGGGGGTGGGAGACATGGGTGGGGGCCTGGTGGAGGGTGCCCCTGCACTGCTGGGGGTGGGGGTGGTGGGAGACATGGGTGGGGGCCTGGTGGAGGGTGCCCCTGCACTGCTGGGGGGTGGGGGTGGTGGGAGACATGAGTTGGACATGGGTGGGGGCCTGCTGGCAGGTGCCCCACAGTGCTGGGGGGTGGGAGACATGGGTGGGGGCCTGGTGGAGGGTGCCCCTGCACTGCTGGGGGGTGGGGGTGGTGTGAGACATGGGTGGGGAGCTGGTAGAGGGTGACCCTGCACTGCTGGGGGTGGGGGTGGTGGGAGACATGGGTGGAGGCCTGGTGGAGGGTGTCCCGCACTGCTGGGGGGTGGGGGTGGTGGGAGACATGAGTTGGACATGGGTGGGGGCCTGCTGGCAGGTGCCCCAGAGTGCTGGGGGTGGGGGGGTGGGAGACATGGGGGGGGGGCCTGGTGTAGGGTTCCCCTGCACTGCTGGGGGTTGGGGGTGGTGGGAGACATGGGTGGGGGCCTAGTGGAGGGTGACCCTGCACTGCTGGGGGGTGGGGGTGGTGGGAGACATGGGTGGGGGCCTGGTGGAGGGTGACCCGCACTGCTGGGGGGTGGGGGTGGTGGGAGACATGAGTTGGACATGGGTGGGGGCCTGCTGGCAGGTGCCCCACAGTGCTGGGGGGTGGGAGACATGGGTGGGGGCCTGGTGGAGGGTGCCCCTGCACTGCTGGGGGGTGGGGGTGGTGTGAGACATGGGTGGGGGCCTGGTGGAGGGTGCCCCTGCACTGCTGGGGGGTGGGGGTGGTGGGAGACATGGGTGGGGGCCTGCTGGCAGGTGCCCCACAGTGCTGGGGGTGGGGGTGGTGGGAGACATGGGTGGGGCCTGGTGGAGGCTGCCCCTGGTGGGTGGGGGTGGGGGTGGTGGGGAACATGAGTTGGACATGGGTGGGGGCCTGCTGGCAGGTGCCCCACAGTGCTGGGGGGTGGGGGGGGTGGGGAACATGAGTTGCACATGGGTGGGGGCCTGCTGGCAGGTGCCCCACAGTGCTGGGGGGTGGGGGTGGTGGGAGACATGGGTGGGGGCCTGGTGGAGGGTGCCCCTGCACTGCTGGGGGGTGGGGGTGGTGGGAGACATGGGTGGGGTCCTGGTGGAGGCTGCCCCTGGTGGCTGGGGGGTGGGGGTGGTGGGAGACATGAGTTGGACATGGGTGGGGGCCTGCTGGCAGGTGCCCCACAGTGCTGGGGGGTGGGGGAGGGTGGGAGACATGGGTGGGTGCCTGGTGGAGGGTGCCCCTGCACTGCTGGGGGGTGGGGGTGGTGGGAGACATGGGTGGGGGCCTGGTGGAGGATGACCCTGCACTGCTGGGGCGTGGGGGTGGTGGGAGACATGGGTGGGGGCCTGGTGGAGGGTGACCCGCACTGCTGGGGGGTGGGGGTGGTGGGAGACATGAGTTGGACATGGGTGGGGGCCTGCTGGCAGGTGCCCCACAGTGCTGGGGGGTGGGAGACATGGGTGGGGGCCTGGTGGAGGGTGACCCGCACTGCTGGGGGGTGGGGGTGGTGGGAGACATGAGTTGGACATGGGTGGGGGCCTGCTGGCAGGTGCCCCACAGTGCTGGGGGTTGGGGGGGTGGGAGACATGGGTGGGGGCCTGGTGGAGGGTGCCCCTGCACTGCTAGGGGGTGGGGGTGGTGGGAGACATGGGTGGGGGCCTGGTGGAGGCTGCCCCTGGGGGCTGGGGGGTGGGGGTGGTGGGAGACATGGGTGGGGGCCTGGTGGCAGGTGCCCCACAGTGCTGGGGGGTGGGGGGGTGGGAGACATGAGTGGGGGCCTGGTGGAGGCTGCCCCTGGTGGCTGGGGGGTAGGGGTGCTGGGAGACATGGGTGGGGCTTGGTGGAGGCTGCCCCTGGTGGCTGGGGGGTGGGGGTGCTGGGAGACATGGGTGGGGGCCTGGTGGTGGGTGCCCCTGCACTGCTGGGGGGTGGGGGTGGTGGGAGACATGGGTGGGGGCCTGGTGGAGGGTGCCCCTGCACTGCTGGGGGATGGGGGTGGGTGGGAGACATGAGTTGGACATGGGTGGGGGCCTGCTGGCAGGTGCCCCACAGTGCTGGGGGGTGGGGGGGTGGGAGACATGGGTGGGGGCCTGGTGGAGGGTGACCCTGCACTGCTGGGGGGTGGGGGTGGTGGGAGACATGGGTGGGGGCCTGGTGGAGGGTGACCCGCACTGCTGGGGGGTGGGGGTGGTGGGAGACATGAGTTGGACATGGGTGGGGGCCTGCTGGCAGGTGCCCCACAGTTCTGGGGGGTGGAGGGGGGTGGGAGACATGGGTGGGGGCCTGGTGGAGGGTGCCCCTGCACTGCTGGGTGGTGGGGGTGGTGGGAGACATGGGTGGGGGCCTTGTGAAGGGTGACCCTGCACTGCTGGGGGGTGGGGGTGGTGGGAGACATGGGTGGGGGCCTGGTGGAGGGTGACCCGCACTGCTGGGGGGTGGGGGTGGTGGGAGACATGAGTTGGACATGGGTGGGGGCCTGCTGGCAGGTGCCCCACAGTGCTGGGGGGTGGGGGGTGGTGTGAGACATGGGTGGGGGCCTGGTGGAGGGTGCCCCTGCACTGCTGGGGGGTGGGGGTGGTGGGAGACATGGGTGGGGGCCTGCTGGCAGGTGCCCCACAGTGCTGGGGGTGGGGGTGGTGGGAGACATGGGTGGGGCCTGGTGGAGGCTGCCCCTGGTGGGTGGGGGTGGGGGTGGTGGGGAACATGAGTTGGACATGGGTGG
Source organism: Ambystoma mexicanum (assembly GCF_040938575.1). Classification (NCBI taxonomy): domain Eukaryota; kingdom Metazoa; phylum Chordata; class Amphibia; order Caudata; family Ambystomatidae; genus Ambystoma; species Ambystoma mexicanum. The sequence continues at coordinate 893,029,442 of NC_090935.1, read as the reverse complement.
GGGCCTGCTGGCAGGTGCCCCACAGTGCTGGGGGGTGGGGGGGTGGGGAACATGAGTTGCACATGGGTGGGGGCCTGCTGGCAGGTGCCCCACAGTGCTGGGGGGTGGGGGGTGGTGGGAGACATGGGTGGGGGCCTGGTGGAGGGTGCCCCTGCACTGCTGGGGGGTGGGGGTGGTGGGAGACATGGGTGGGGTCCTGGTGGAGGCTGCCCCTGGTGGCTGGGGGGTGGGGGTGGTGGGAGACATGAGTTGGACATGGGTGGGGGCCTGCTGGCAGGTGCCCCACAGTGCTGGGGGGTGGGGGGAGGGTGGGAGACATGGGTGGGTGCCTGGTGGAGGGTGCCCCTGCACTGCTGGGGGGTGGGGGTGGTGGGAGACATGGGTGGGGGCCTGGTGGAGGATGACCCTACACTGCTGGGGCGTGGGGGTGGTGGGAGACATGGGTGGGGGCCTGGTGGAGGGTGACCCGCACTGCTGGGGGGTGGGGGTGGTGGGAGACATGAGTTGGACATGGGTGGGGGCCTGCTGGCAGGTGCCCCACAGTGCTGGGGGGTGGGAGACATGGGTGGGGGCCTGGTGGAGGGTGACCCGCACTGCTGGGGGGTGGGGGTGGTGGGAGACATGAGTTGGACATGGGTGGGGGCCTGCTGGCAGGTGCCCCACAGTGCTGGGGGGTGGGGGGTGGGAGACATGGGTGGGGGCCTGGTGGAGGGTGCCCCTGCACTGCTAGGGGGTGGGGGTGGTGGGAGACATGGGTGGGGGCCTGGTGGAGGCTGCCCCTGGGGGCTGGGGGGTGGGGGTGGTGGGAGACATGGGTGGGGGCCTGGTGGCAGGTGCCCCACAGTGCTGGGGGGTGGGGGGGTGGGAGACATGAGTGGGGGCCTGGTGGAGGCTGCCCCTGGTGGCTGGGGGGTGGGGGTGGTGGGAGACATGGGTGGGGCCTGGTGGAGGGTGCCCCTGCACTGCTGGGGGGTGGGGGTGGTGGGAGACATGGGTGGGGGCCTGGTGGAGGGTGCCCCTGCACTGCTGGGGGGTGGGGGTGGTGGGGGACATGGGTGGGGGCCTGGTGGAGGCTGCCCCTGGTGGCTGGGGGGTGGGGGTGGTGGGAGACATGAGTTGGACATGGGTGGGGGCCTGCTGGCAGGTGCCCCACAGTGCTGGGGGTTGGGGTGGTGGGAGACATGGGTGGGGGCCTGGTGGAGGGTGACCCTGCACTGCTGGGGGGTGGGGGTGGTGGGAGACATGGGTGGGGGCCTGGTGGAGGGTGACCCTGCACTGCTGGGGGGTGGGGGTGGTGGGAGACATGGGTGGGGGCCTGGTGGAGGCTGCCCCTGGTGGCTGGGGGGTGGGGGTGGTGGGAGACATGGGTGGGGGACTGGTGGAGGCTGCCCTTGGTGGCTGGGGGGTGGGGGTGCTGGGAGACATGGGTGGGGGCCTGGTGGTGGGTGCCCCTGCACTGCTGGGGGGTGGGGGTGGTGGGAGACATGGGTGGGGGCCTGGTGGAGGCTGCCCCTGGTGGCTGGGGGGTGGGGGTGCTGGGAGACATGAGTGGGGGCCTGGTGGTGGGTGCCCCTGCACTGCTGGGGGGTGGGCGTGGTGGGAGACATGGGTGGGGGCCTGCTGGCAGGTGCCCCACAGTGCTGGGGGCTGGGGGGGGGGTGGGAGACATGGGTGGGGGCCTGGTGGAGGCTGCCCCTGGTGGCTGGGGGTGGGGGTGCTGGGAGACATGGGTGGGGGCCTGCTGGCAGGTGCCCCACAGTGCTGGGGGGTGGGGGTGCAGGGGTACATGAGTTGGACATGAGTGGGGGCCTGCTGGCAGGTGCCCTACAGTGCTGGGGGTGGGGGGGTGGGGAACATGAGTTGGACATGGGTGGGGGCCTGGTGGAGGGTGACCCTGCACTGCTGGGGGTGGGGGTGGTGGGAGACATGGGTGGGGGCCTGGTGGAGGGTGCCCCTGCACTGCTGGGGGGTGGGGGTGGTGGGAGACATGGGCGGGGGCCTGGTGGAGGCTGCCCCTGGTGGCTGGGGGGTGAGCGTCCTGGGAGACATGGGTGGGGGCCTGGTGGAGGCTGCCCCTGGTGGCTGGGGGGTTGGACATGGGTGGGGGCCTGATGGCAGGTGCCCCACAGTGCTGGGGGGTGGGGGGGTGGGAGACATGAGTTGGACATGGGTGGGGGCCTGCTGGCAGGTGCCCCACAGTGCTGGGGGGTGAGGGGGTGGGAGACATGGGTGGGGGCCTGGTGGAGGGTGACCCGCACTGCTGGGGGTTGGGGGTGGTGGGAGACATGGGCGGGGGCCTGGTGGAGGCTGCCCCTGGTGGCTGGGGGGTGAGCGTCCTGGGAGACATGGGTGGGGGCCTGGTGGAGGCTGCCCCTGGTGGCTGGGGGGTTGGACATGGGTGGGGGCCTGATGGCAGGTGCCCCACAGTGCTGGGGGGTGGGGGGGTGGGAGACATGAGTTGGACATGGGTGGGGGCCTGCTGGCAGGTGCCCCACAGTGCTGGGGGGTGAGGGGGTGGGAGACATGGGTGGGGGCCTGGTGGAGGGTGACCCGCACTGCTGGGGGGTGGGGGTGGTGGGAGACATGAGTTGGACATGGGTGGTGGCCTGCTGGCAGGTGCCCCACAGTGCTGGGGGGTGAGGGGGTGGGAGACATGGGTGGGGGCCTGGTGGAGGGTGACCCGCACTGCTGGGGGTTGGGGGTGGTGGGAGACATGAGTTGGACATGGGTGGGGGCCTGCTGGCAGGTGCCCCACAGTGCTGGGGGGTGGGGGGGGGTGGGAGACATGGGTGGGGGTCTGGTGGAGGGTGCCCCTGCACTGCTGGGGGGAGGGGGTGGTGGGAGACATGGGTGGGGGCCTGGTGGAGGCTGCCCCTGGTGGCTGGGGGTGGGGGTGGTGGGAGACATGGGTGGGGCCTGATGGAGGGTGCCCCTGCACTGCTGGGGGTGGGGGTGGTGGGAGACATGGGTGGGGGCCTGGTGGAGGGTGCCCCTGCACTGCTGGGGGGTGGGGGTGGTGGGGGACATGGGTGGGGGCCTGGTGGAGGCTGCCCCTGGTGGCTGGGGGGTGGGGGTGGTGGGAGACATGAGTTGGACATGGGTGGGGGCCTGCTGGCAGGTGCCCCACAGTGCTGGGGGTTGGGGTGGTGGGAGACATGGGTGGGGGCCTGGTGGAGGGTGACCCTGCACTGCTGGGGGGTGGGGGTGGTGGGAGACATGGGTGGGGGCCTTGTGGAGGGTGACCCTGCACTGCTGGGGGGTGGGGGTGGTGGGAGACATGGGTGGGGGCCTGGTGGAGGCTGCCCCTGGTGGCTGGGGGGTGGGGGTGGTGGGAGACATGGGTGGGGGACTGGTGGAGGCTGCCCTTGGTGGCTGGGGGGTGGGGGTGCTGGGAGACATGGGTGGGGGCCTGGTGGTGGGTGCCCCTGCACTGCTGGGGGATGGGGGTGGTGGGAGACATGGGTGGGGGCCTGGTGGAGGCTGCCCCTGGTGGCTGGGGGGTGGGGGTGCTGGGAGACATGAGTGGGGGCCTGGTGGTGGGTGCCCCTGCACTGCTGGGGGGTGGGCGTGGTGGGAGACATGGGTGGGGGCCTGCTGGCAGGTGCCCCACAGTGCTGGGGGCTGGGGGGGGTGGGAGACATGGGTGGGGGCCTGGTGGAGGCTGCCCCTGGTGGCTGGGGGTGGGGGTGCTGGGAGACATGGGTGGGGGCCTGCTGGCAGGTGCCCCACAGTGCTGGGGGGTGGGGATGCAGGGGTACATGAGTTGGACATGAGTGGGGGCCTGCTGGCAGGTGCCCTACAGTGCTGGGGGTGGGGGGGTGGGGAACATGAGTTGGACATGGGTGGGGGCCTGGTGGAGGGTGACCCTGCACTGCTGGGGGTGGGGGTGGTGGGAGACATGGGTGGGGGCCTGGTGGAGGGTGCCCCTGCACTGCTGGGGGGTGGGGGTGGTGGGAGACATGGGCGGGGGCCTGGTGGAGGCTGCCCCTGGTGGCTGGGGGGTGAGCGTCCTGGGAGACATGGGTGGGGGCCTGGTGGAGGCTGCCCCTGGTGGCTGGGGGGTTGGACATGGGTGGGGGCCTGATGGCAGGTGCCCCACAGTGCTGGGGGGTGGGGGGGTGGGAGACATGGGTGGGGGCCTGGTGGAGGGTGCCCCCTGGTGGCTGGGGGTGCAGGGGGACATGCGTTGGTGGGCAGTAGTGCAAGTTGACATGTGGGTTGGCTGGGGGGCATGGCCATGGTGGATGGGGTGCCTGCAGGACATGTGCAGGGTAGGCCCCTGTGGTGTGAGCCACCTGCAGGGGCCGTGGAGGGTGTAGAGGGAACACCTGGGAGGACCCACACGTGCAATTCACGTGTGGTGCTCCCCGCGCACCCCTGTAATACATGTACCCTGATGAGATCGCGTGTGGAACTTCCCGCGCACCCCTGTAATACATGTACCCTGATGGAATTGCGTGTGGAACTTCCCGCGCACCCCCGAGATACACGTACCCCGCTCAATCGCGTGTGTAACTTCCCGCGCACCCCCGAAATACACGTACCCCGCTCAATCGCGTGTGTAACTTCCAGCGCACCCCCGAAATACACGTACCCTGCTCAATCGCGTGTGTAACTTCCCGCGCACCCCCGAAATACACGTACCCTGCTCAATCGCGTGTGTAACTTCCCGCGCACCCCCGAAATACACGTACTCCGCTCAATCACGTGTGTAACTTCCCGCGCTCCCCCGAAATACACGTACCCCGCTCAATCGCGTGTGTAACTTCCCGCGCACCCCTGAAATTCACGTACCCCGCTCAATCGCGTGTGTAACTTCCCGCGCACCCCCGAAATACACGTGCCCCGCTCAATCGCATGTGTAACTTCCCGCGCACCCCCGAAATACACATGCCCCGCTCGCACAGGCCCAATTGCTGTATGTTGCCACTTTTGTAATGCGCAGGGACTCTACCGCCTGCCTTCGTGTGGCGGACGTGTTTCGGCTTGTGCGTGTCTTTGGCTGTGCGTGGCTTTGCCCTATTCGATTCCATGAATACGTGTGGTTCGAGTGCGTGTGGGCGTTCCGTCTGCTTCCCTGCAGTACATCCCCAGTTACGCCCTTATTTGTGCGCGTTGTTCCCCATTCTGCGCGTTACGCCCCGTGTCCCGCCCACTTTCTGGTGTATGCGCCGAGGTTGTGTGCTTTCACTGTGCGCGTCGCGCACACCTTTCGGGATGTTGCAGTGACTTGTGCGCCATGCACGGGTTTGGCGCACATCCTGAGGAAAACACGCGCAGGGACTTCCATGAATCGCACGCGTGCGCCTGTTTTTTTGCGCCTGCTTGCACCAAGATTTTCGGCGCACGTTTGTTCCATGAATCGGCCCCGATATGTCATAGCCAAACTTTTTTTATCATCATAGCCTCCTTCATAATGCTTTCAAAGACAATTTCTGACCCTATGTGCATTGCGGCCTGATCGATCTGATACAAGTCAATAAAGTCAACATGATCAATGTCCTTGAACAAAATGGCTCGCAAGTTAGGTACTTCGGCCAGCAATCCGAGAATAGTTTTTCTGTTCAGCACAATATTTCTATTTTCTGGTAGCAAACCCTCAACCAAGACTCTGTAACGCAGCCTGGGGCAGTAGCCCACGTGCCCTTGTTCCCAGAGGGACCTGTTGTCAGCAAAATTTGCAAAGGTCCTTTGGTATAAAGATTCACTAAAGGGCAAAAAGATCCATCCGGGCCACAGCATTGGCTTGAGGACTACAATAGTTAGTTCCACCAACTCTAAGAGAATCCTTAGAAGAGGCAGGAAGAGTAGTATTTGAATAACTACCATAAGATCCATCTGGACCCCGAGAGCTCCTAAGAACACTGTAGGGTTGAAAGGCTTCTGCTGAAGTTTCCTTGAAAAGAGACGCACTATTGATACAAGAACCCTCCCAGCTCCCACAGACACTGAGCATAAAGCTATGTTAGACTCTGGCTTTCCACGTTCAACAGAAGAACGTCTTTGGAAAAGGCCTGGTTGATAATAGTGCTCCCCCTCCAAACACTGGTTAGAAAGCCACGTTAGACTCTGGCTTTCTACATTTGACAGAAAGAACCTCCTTCTGCATGGGACAGGCTACACCCCCAGAGAAAGATTTGTGACAGAGGATGTTACAGTACTTAACGGAGGCTTGGGGTCGGTTTGCACCACAAGTGAAACACAGGTTATCTGTGCAGCCAGAGGTGAAATTTCAGAAGTAGTAGGAGCAGATTCGATTTTACAAGAGTAATCCAGCTCACTCAGCTTCCGGCCCAGAAGGAACACTTTTTCTAATTACTTTCAATCCTCCTGGAGTAGCACCTCCAATGCTCTGCCTTGACAAGGAGCGCAAACATTTCCTTGATGGATGCTTGATATTGTTCCGCAAAGGTATGTTTTTTTACTTCTTTGCTTGGGGGCATTGCCCACCGTCACATGAGCAGCAGTGCCATAAATAAGCTGAGAAGACTTTCCTGCTACCACAGATCCTGAAGGTGCTGTGGATGATAAGTATTGTAACCCCAGACACACCCTCAGAGGCAGCAGGGGGACTCAACACTGTAACAACAGGAGAGGCAAATCCAACATTGTAAGACGTCTCAGTAACAGAAGAAAGCATCAAACCAGGTGCTGCAGGAGAATCCAGGGGGCGAGCCACTAGCCCATTCCCTGGCAAATCCCTGGAAACAACAGAGGCAGGTCGAGATTCCAAAAGGTGCCTCAATTTGATCTGTGTATAGACATTCTCAAATTTAAATAGAAGAGACTCCAGCATTGTGGAGTGCAACTTGTTGGTCTCCACTTTTATGCCTTCATAGAGAGAAACCAAGACACACAATACCTGGTTAATTTCATGCAACATTCTATCCAAAAAGCCAGCTTGCTTACCATTCAGAGACCTATCCACTTGTTTTAAAATGTTGGACAATCTCCTTGTAGATACTGGGCCAGGAGGGGACAATATGAGAAACCAGAAGATGTCTCACCCACTAGTCCCCACTAGATCTGTCATCCAGGTGGCCAGGACATGGACATCGCTTTTGGATTCAGTTCCTGGGGGTGGACCAGTGTGGGAGGATCATCTGGGATTGGGAGTGGGACGCCGGATTGTGAGACATGGTATCCCCTTCCCTGTAACACCTTTACCCTATCCTATCAGATAGGATACATACAAACTCTACCCCTACCCCCGCTTTCCAACACAAACACTTTCACATGGACAGTCCGCTATGGGAGAAAACAGACTAACACCCGAGCAGTGTACTTGACATGTCCCAATGCATTGGTCAGTTGAGGTCAGGCAATTACTGACAATTACTCACACCTGACTTCCATTAAACGCTCCCACATGGATAAAAGGCAGAGTACGAGAGCACACTGTGATCGAGGCAAAGCAAACGAGGAAACAGCAGTTTCGAGTCGGCAGCTGAACAAGAGAAGAAAGATGGACAAACAGGAGGGGACTGCAAGTAGGTACATGACAACGGTAGATGACAACGGCTGCAGATTCTGTAAGACCTGTAAGACCAACATAGAATCACTCAAACATCTAATAACAGAATGCCCAGAACTTAAGACCCTGAGGTCAATCCACCTAAGCCAATTTGCGCCTATAAATGACAACATGGATGAATGGTGGTTAAGAATCTTGGGTGGAAGTTCAACTCATCTGACATGCTCAGTAATAAACTTTGTGGAAGCCTGTTTGGACACTGAAACTTAAGTCTGGGCTTTGTGAACTGTAATTGGAAGATGCTTGTTTTCTTAAAGGTTTGATAAAAAAATGTTTGTGATAAAAATGTGATTCAAACCAAAAATCACAATAAAAAAAAAGTAGGTACATTTCCTTCACTTTTCCGACAATAAATTGTTACTTTCAAGAGCCCTTGAGATTAGAAAGCATAAGACCAGGAAACCAGACTGAAGAATCCTTTGTGTGTCGGAGATACCCGAGGCCCATCCATGTCACTAATCAAGGTGGGGAGAAGCAACAGCAGCCGCCCTGGTACCGTCCGTGGCTCCAAGAATAAAGCAGCATCAGTGAAATCAACACAGCCGGTGAGTTGGGGAGACCGATACCAGACTGGTCTGTGTTGAAGCCAAGGTTGCAAGCAGCAACATTGTATGGCAAGCGCTGGAATGAACATTGCTAAAACACACGTGATAAAAGACACAAGTAAAGTGAAACTGCAGATGAATGTTTGAACTTTGAAAAGCAAGATACAATACCTTTGACAGAGTGGTCCGGCGCAGCGTGTGTGCTCAATCGAAGGTCTCTGTAAGGTATCCAGCTGAGAATTGGCAGAAGTGAAAGTTAAATGGTTGTATCAAGCAGAGAACAAAGAAGTGTGAATCAAAGTGGCCCTGCGATGGGTCAAGCAAAATCCCATGCACAGTCGAAAGTCTTTGATTTTGATGTAGTAAAGAAAGTTTGAAAAGTGAGATAAATTTGGTCCGAGCCCATGGAGGGAGACCAATAGAAGGTTTTGTGGTAAATTTGGTCTGAGCCCGGTGGAGGGAGACCACTAGAAGGTTACTGTGGTAAAGTGGGTCTGAGCCCGGCAGGGGGGCCCGAGGTGAACAGTGAATCACCAGAGAAGTTGTGCATATGAGAACCCTGAGGAGAAAGGAACTTTGAATGTTTGTCGTATCAGGCCCTCTGAAATAAGAGACTTTTAATGGCAAAGAGACTTTGGCCCAGAAGGCCCTGATACTGAGATTTTGAACTGCATCCTCGTGCTAAGAAAAGCCAGAGTATGTGCTAAGCTCGAGTGTGCCGCCTTGTCCCATGCTGATAACGTTGGGAAGGGAAGCTAGCTGCTTAACTATCCTGACATATCATTTCTTGAACACTTTTCTTTTTTAGAAGATTGTTTCCCACACCATTTGTATTAAAATTTTAAATAATTAATTGTCCAAACCACACCCAAAGCTTCCCTTTCCACCAATGAATAGTTCTTTTATACCCCCCTTAAGTGACCTGGAAGCAAAAGCTATTCTATATTCCCCTTCCTTATCGATGCTCTGCAAGGATGTTGCTCCAAGACCTATTCCACTGGCCTCCACAGTGAAAAATGTTCATCTACCAGGTTGGCAATTCCCCAATGATGGAGCATTTACAATGTGTTCTTTTATCCGGGTTCAATGCAGTATCACATAGTTCTGACCAGAAAAATGTTACACCTTTCTTAGTTAAAGCTTGCAGTGGTGTGGACATGATCACAATATCCATAACAACTTTGTGATAGCACTCAGCCAACCGTAAAAATCACCTCAACTGCATTTTGTCTTCAGGAGTTGGTGCCAATTTTCGCAGCACCCACCAAACTATTTTTGGGGCTTATTCCCTTGGCAGAGATTTTGTGGCCTAAATATTACATTTCTTCCACACCTATTTTATATCGTTGTATTGTGAGACCAGCCCTCTACAGTCTCTCCTACACCCTCTTTAAATGTTCATCATGTTCTTCTCTTGAACAACCATAAGCATGTACATCATCCTAGAATACTACAGTATTTTTCAATCCTTCCATAAACGTTTCCATGAATCATTGAAAAACTGCAGAAGCTAGCCCAAATCGCATCCTACAGAACTTAAAAGCTCCTTCATGAATAGTAAAGTACGTTAAGTGCTGGCACTCCTCTGACAACTTAACTTGGTAGTAAGCTGAAGATAAATCCATCACGCTGAAGGTGTTTGCTCTGCTAAGTGTTGCAAGGGTTTCTGTGTGGGGTAGGGGATATCTGTTCACCCAAAAGTTCCTGTTGAGATCCTTGAGGTCCCCAGACACCCTCAACTTTCCATTAGTCTTGGCCACCAACACCACTGATGCCACCATTCTTTCAATATGCTGTATGAATCCTCTTTATAGCATGATGGCCAATTTTGATCATAGAACTTCCCTCATTTTATTAGATACAGAGCATACTTTATATGCCACAGGGCTCACTCCTTATTTTAGTTTAATATGGTGCACAAAGTCTTTTAGTTTACCTAACTCTTCAGAGATAACTTCTGGATATTCTTGGATCCAGTTGTCCAAAACTTCAGCAATGCTGACCGGATCTTTAGCACCTGGCTTCCCCCCACCCCCACATCCTGAGAAACCCATGCCACATTTCAGGTTATTGAACCACCTATCAGGTAGGCCGGGGCTGCAACAAACCCGCCATGAATTGTACAGAGTGATGAAAAGTAACTCCAGCAGACCACAGTACAGAATCCATGCCGCATCTATTAAACAAAGAAAGCAGCTAGGGCACACAGGTAAGTATCACACTCCATGCTCATGGAGGACCCCCACGCATCTGCTATCATACACTACATTAAGACGCATCGCACAATACCTCTGCCATAAGAATGCAGCTATCCCCCATGACATCAATTTGGTCTAGCTGGACACACAATGAGTCTGCTGCACTCGTATACTCTCCAGACTACCTCACAGCTCCCTTCCACATGCCAGCTCGACATGGGCAGCTATAAGGGACTTGGCCACCCCTACTTATCTTTGTATTGCCTGAAATGCACACACACATTTTAAACTCCTCTGACACATTTCTCATACAATGGACATTCACCTACAGCACTTTAAGGCCATACCAATGGGAAAAGGCGCTATACAAATGAAAGATTACATTACATTATATCATGGGCTGAGGTCCACAATCTAAGCCCTCATTCCGAGCAACCTGAAGGCTGCTCACGCCTACCAAGCCATCTTTCCTCACCATCTCCTTCCCTCCAGTCTCTGCACTCTTCCTCCCCACCCCACTAGCCCACTTAACCGATTCCTTAGTCGGTGGTGCCATCACCACCACCACTCCAGCCTCATGGAGCCTCGCCTTCCATTTCTATGGCGACCATCTTAGGGAATTATTTTGCTTGAATGAACAAGATGCTGCAAGCGTGTCCAGTTCATTCAGATAAAATATATTGCTGTCTGTGAAACCCAGCAGGCTAATAACAATAAACCCCAATCCAGCAGGCTGGATCAGGTGGTAAAGGCGGTAGGACCCATCGTTAAGGCTCTCGCTGTGCTCTGGTCAATAACCTGGACCCCAGGCAGTTGGTTTTATTCTCATATTGGTAAACTTATTATATAAAATAAAAATGTAATTTCAGAATACTTCCATCCATACATTGCGTTTCGCTGCTCACAGCAAGTGTACATTAGAGCAAAGGTAAAGCTAGAGACGATGTAGAGAACTGTTCTTTTATTTTTCATGGCAATGAAAAGTATCAAGCCATTTCTAAAGCACCCGACGAAACACAAAGGAAAGCATATGGCTGTTTGGAGGTGGTAAATGTAATGTATAATATGTCCTACTTCCCTGTTGCCCATCCATTCTGCGCACAGACCTCCGTGTGGTGGAGACATGGGACCCATGCAAAAGGCCAACTATAAAGAACATTTAAAACCCACACGCTGATTTTATTCATCTGTATTTCTTAAAAATTCAAAAGTGCAAACCGTGGGCAGCACCCCGCCACACCACCAGCTGCCTGCCTCTCTAGGTGAAGTTTGATGTCGCATTTGTATAATACCGTTTTTGATTGTTTATATATAGAATTCAGTTAAAAAACTTTGTTAAATTGACGTTATGGTTCTAAGTAAAACCGAAAAACCCTTGAAATTCGCCAGTTATGGTAAGCTAAGCAACCATAACTCGCGCCACCACCGTGCACTGCTAAGCCTAACACCCAGGACATCAAAGATGACATCACAAATGTCATTGATGACATCACTGATGACATCACATGTCTGGCTCACTATTTTTTCTTTTGCTGACATATCTAGGCCACATGGTTTTCTTCAGTAACAGTCAGAAACTAAGAATTTTATTTTATTTGTAGACATATCCTTCTAGTAGGTTCTTACAGTAATTCCCTTAGAGTACAGTCACATCATATGAAACATATACATATGGGAAAACACAAGCTTGAAAGACAGCAATCCTTTTTGTGCATAAAGATAATCACTAGACTTATGAGCACTTTCTGATAGTTCTGTTGTTTTTTTTATGGCTGTACTTTCCCTGTATTTGGTCATATTTGTATACATTGTACTCACACTACTTTCCTTAGGGTCCAATCACATCAAGTGATACATATACATAGGGTAAATAGCAGTTTTGAAACAGAGCAATCATTTATTTGCATGAAACTAATCAGTTAAGTTATGAATTGTTTCTGCTACTACTTGTGCTTTTTTGCTAACTTCACTTTCCCTGTATATACCCATATTGGTATGTGTTCTTGTGTCTTTGTGTTTTGTCTATAGTAATGCAATTATGTAATACATGGGTTTTATTAGCTACTTATTATATATTTCACAGTACACAAAAATCTGTTAAGAAAACAATTATCATTTCATTATTCAACATATTAACATTACGAATATCATACCTTCATCTTGTACGCTGCACACAACGTTATGTTTCTGTATGAGTAGCTTAGTATACTAGATAGAACCCCATAATAGGATGCTATTTATATCAATGCATCGTTCAATGCACTTATTAGGGTATATTTCTTGCAATGATTCTTGACACTTTTTTCGCAACATAATAAGAATCCCTTCTACACATATTTCATGAGAAGTACATACACATGTGATGTCATCAGTGATGTCATCAAAAACATTTGTGATGTCATCTTTGATGTCCTGGGTGTTAGTCTTAGCAGTGCACGGTGGTGGCGCGAGTTATGGTTGCTTAGCTTACCATAACTGGCGAATTTCAGGGGTTTTTCGGTTTTACTTGGAACCATAACATCCCTTTTAACAACGTTTTTTCACTGAATTTCATAGGTTTTTAGTAGCGCAACCTAACCATAACGTCCCTTTAACAAAGTTCTTTCACTGAATTTCATAGTTTTTTAGTAGCACAACTTAACAATAATGACTTTGACTTTATATACATGTCATATGGAACTGACTAGATCTCTTCTTATGAACTTGATGTCCGCGAACGTATTTAATGTTCGCAGACATGTTCGGAGAACAGTACCACTACTTAAAAACTGTGGGGGGGGGGGGGTATGTTTGATTGTTATATCATAATATAGGAACATTTAACAAATTCAAAAAGCAGCACACAAACACATTATATATAGTAATACATAAGAAATGTAACCCATATATGTAACACACTAACCATTCATTTAAATACAATATGTTCTGAAATGGAATATACCACAAGAAGATAAATTGGCTTCCAACATAATTACCTCACAGACACAACAGAACTGAGAACAAGACCAGACCCACTGAATACATAGGACTTATCTTACCAGAAATAGTAAGTGTACTTCATTTTACTCATATATTTATAAACTTTCTGTATTAGATTAAAAAATATATTATCTTTTTTTTTTTTCTCACAGAAATGTCTAGTACACTGGAATGGCTAGAGGACAATTTCCCACATGAAGAAATGTCACAAGATAGTGAAACTAATGGTAAACACTTTATAATATAAACCATTTATTTATTATTTTTTTTATATACATTTAACATATATATTATTTTTTTGTACAGAGCATACCAAAATAGAAAAAACTTCAGAAAACCCTGTTATGGATAACAGTCTTCACAATATAGAAGAAAAAATGGATGTATTGTTGGCTAATTTTAATAATTTAAAAACTTTTGTAGAAAATCATTTCAAACCAAAAACCTTGTACCAGTGCCCCACATGTACTTGTCCCTCCTCACCATATCCCAGTCAATTATCCCCAAACCCTCTCCATAATCCAAAACGTTTTGATGAGATTTCCATCCCTTCTTCACCTAATACCAATCATGTTGAAACCCCAAATTCTCCTGTTTTTGTTTCTGTTTCTGCCTCACCTTCTCTGTCATAAATTATTAATATATGTTAAATAAAGTTTAATTTTTATATTGTATTGTGAATAGTTTCCGTTTTTTTTAAAAAAACAATAAAAGTGTCCACGGACAGTGCGAGTGTTCTGAAATGTTCGTACATAAACGAAAATGGAGGTGTCCTGAAGAACACCACACCTGTTCGTACTGTTCGCTAGAAAGTTGAAACTGTTCTAAGAACACACGTGGTGTCCTGAAATGTTCGTAAAGAAACAAAAATTAAAGTGTTCTAAAGAACACTATATCTGTCCGTAATGTTCGCTATCAACTTAAAACTGTCTTAAGAACACAATTGGTGTCCTGAAATGTTCGTAAATAAACGAAAATTATGTGTCCTGAACAACAGTACAACTGTTCGTAGTGTTCGCTAGCAACATGAAACTGTACTAAGAACACACGAGGTGTCCTGAATTGTTCGTAAACAAACAAAAATTAAAGTGTCCTAAAGAACACTATACTTGTCCGGTACTGTTCGCTAGCATGTTCAAACTGTTCTCAGAACGCTATTGGTGTCCTGAAATGTTCGTACGTAAACGAAAATGGAGGTGTCCGGAAGAACACTATACCTATTCGTAGTGTTCGCTACCCAATTGAAACTGTTCTAAGAACACAATTGGTGTCCTGAAATGTTCGTACATAAACTAAATTACACGTGTCCTGAAGAACACTATATCTGTCCTTACTGTTCGCTACCAAGTTTAAACTGTTCTAAGAACACACGCGGTGTCCTGAAATGTTCGTTTCACGTGTGACGCACTTTTAATTGCTTCAGAACCCGAACAGTGTCCGTAGGACATCAATCCGCATGCGCTAACCAATCTCCGTGCACTTGGTGTCCTGCGGACAGGCGCTTCCTTCGCAGACTAGTTCGCGAATGGATCATATGACCGTGCCCACGCTCATCGTCTGTCCTAAATTGCGGACAGTGTTCGTGTCCCCGAACAATTTAAAAGTACATTTTCAGTTAATCCATAATATTTTTCAATAAAATCTCACCATGGCACAAGTCCCACATAGCAATCTTGAGTTTCTATATACCTTTTGAAACTTTCCGATCCTTTTTTTGTGTTCGATCTGTCCGTGGACAGTGCGCATGTCCGCGAACCGCGCACAAGCACCCCTATAAAAGACCACGCCCAAGAGCTTATTCCCATTGTGTTTCTGGCTATTCTTCAGAACACAGTGATTTTTGCTGCCACCTGCAGACTACACCATCATCGAGATGGCATCCTTGGCTGCTGAACTGCCACTTAGTGCTGCACCTGCTTCAGCACCACCCCCACCCCCTCCACCACAACCACCTCCCCAAGGGCCTGAAGAGGGGAACAGGAGTGAGGATGCAGAGGAGGAAGAAGAGGATGATGAGAATGAGGTAGAGGAAAACCCTACTACCCGCACTAGGCGTGAGTCTTGGGTGTGGCGGTTATTTACCATTCATGGTAATGTTCCTAAGGCTCGTGCGAACCGTGTTACCTGCAATGAGTGCAAAATGATACCCAGTCGCGGGAAGCACGGTAAGTACAGCTTTGGGACCACTACTATGAAGCGACACCTGAGGTCATTTCACTCTGGGGCTATTCGCAGGGTTGTACCTTGCGAAGAACGTAGCAGGTTGATTTCCTCTACTTCATCCTCTGTTTCTGATCCTGTGGGACAGCGTCTTCCTCAAGCTGCCTCACAGGCCATACAGAATGCTGGTGACCTTACCTTTCGAGGGTCACAGTTGTATGTATGTACTGTGACACAGTACTCTGCAGGGGGGAGCGACTTCGGAGTGCTTTTGAGACTATCGTCTCAGAGCACTAGAAGACCTGCTCACTACCCAAATAAAACCCACTCTACATCTTCCTCTCTCAGCTCGCCCTTTCTTATCCCTGTGGTTGGTGTCCCCCCCTTTACCCTCCTCTCCTAGTGTGTCGTGTCTGAAAAACCAAAAAAAATACAAAATTACAAAAATCAAAAAAAATAAGGCTCTTTTCAGAGCCGCCTTTCCCAGTTAAAAAATAGAAGTGAAAATAAATGAAGCAGGGCTCTTTGTATTTTTTAGAAGTCTGCGGACAGTTCGCGAACATTAAAAAAATTGGGTTGCTACTCCATCACAAACATTGTAATTTTCTCTGGAAAGAAGTGGTGGCTCTGAAAAGAGCCTTTGGGTGGTGTTTGTAAGTCAAAAATTGTAAATGCTTAACATCTACTTCAAAATCGTTGTAATTCCAAAAAAAGGTTGCAATGCATTTTGTACATTTCTCAGAAAAATCTGATTGCCAGCATAAGTAAGATGGACTCCATCTCTGCGAAAAATGTATGTACTACAAAACATAATATTTTCAATGTGAAAAGAAGACATGCCAAAATCTCTTAGAAAGGCACAAACAGCCTTATTAACATTGCGCCTTGCTTTTTCCATTTGTGGACCAAATGAAGAAGAACGAAGCCACATTTTTCTCTGCGCAATCCGTGAAAATATCACTTGAGAATTAGGAAACATTTCGATAACCTTCCTAAGTCCTTCTTTCATAGCAAATTGCAAAACAATTCCAGTCACATGTCCTAAACTGTTCCCTCCACAATGAATTACAATTATGTCTGGATGTTGCTCTGTCTCCAAAAAAGCACAGAGAGGTAGCAAGTCCAACCACTTCATTCCACGTACTCCATGCCAGTGTACTTCCACATGTGGGAATCCAAGATCTACAGCTACTCCACAGCTTTCTGCATGCACCTTCAACCAATGTATCCACGAATCTCCTAAAATCCAAACAATCTGTTTTCTGAAACACACAGCCATAGCTATCTTTTGTTCTCTCAGCAAAAAGAGTATCTGAGAAAATCTCTCCTGGCACAACACACCCACCAAACTTTCCTGACCAATCCCTTTCAGTGCTTATTCTCATTTGCATGACTTCTGAACCCAAAAATCCCCGGATGTAACTCCCGATGTCCGCGAACTACCGCCATGTCCGCGGACATATCGTAACATGAACAGCCCTTCTACCATTTCCACTACACTCTCTCTGCCATTCCCTCATTGGCTGTACCTCAAAAATCACATGACCATGCACCAATCACATTCAAGACCTCTACATCTAACTGCATCATCATAGATCAGCACTGCAAATGTACTCTGAATCCCTCTGAGTACAAGTGTCATATCATTGGCAAGCACCATCTACCAGAAATACTGGTCAAGTCTTCAAGATGTCTACTTGCAGCTCCATGCATATCCATATGCATGAACACAAACTTCAGGTATGCATATTTTCTGTATAGTAGATAAACACATTTTCAAACAGACTTTTACCTTGTAAAATCTGTAAAATGAATTTACTGTACTTTTTTCAATTTCCTAAAATCAACTATCACTTATAAACCTTTATACTATTTACTTTCTTTATACACACACACTCAAATCATGTTAAACTAACATTTTTTAAATGAAATATATAGACTACATATATTCAAACAAAATTGCATGCAAACACAATCTATGTTTAAACCTTTATAAAAAAATACTTATACAATTTCATATTTTTTGTTTTATTTATTTATTTACTTAATTACTTTAAATTAGACATGACATTGAGGTGCTATTACCTAGAACAGTTTACTTACAGAAATAGTGGTATTCACTAATATATTATAAATTTCACAAGACATAGTAAAGATATTTTTTTTTGCTACAGTTAGTCATTCAATACAATTTGTTCATTAAGAACATATCATATGTACTGAACTGATGCAATGTATCTTATGTAAATAAATTAGTTTAATGGTTTTACAGAAGGCACTGAGGATTTCAATTAAAAAAATCAATATCTAAATTAAAAACAGTGCTATATACAAACAAAGTTACTAATTTGAAGCTTTTACAATTGCAGTGAAGACCAGTTTCCTGAAAAGAAGCAGCCGAATTCGAAGAAGAAAGAAAAACTAAGAAGTTACCTGTTAATTTAAAAAAAAAGTAGGTAAAATATCACCATAATATTTGTATTATTAATCAAATATACTATAACATTAATATGAGCTATTTTGGTATCTAAAAATAGAGATTTTGTACCATTTTGTCCAAAAATTTCCATGTTTTAAACAGCGATTGACAGCCAGAATGGCACACAAATTTCTATTTTTGGACACACAAATTACCCAACTGAACCACTACAATTTTCATATTATAGAACAAACAACTGTTTTAATTGTATACATTAGATTTACTATTTGTACTTTTCCACACCACTAGCTTACTTTTCTTTGTCATCTGAACCCCAGTTTAGTAACACATACATTCAAGAATACCTATCCCTACTAGTTTTAGTTCCCAATGCACAATCACACACCATTACATACATCTTTATCATCTTACTCAAACACTCATGCACACAGCACACATACATTCCAGAACACCCCAACCCATATCTTCTTTATTTTTTCAACAGACCCTAAAGAATGCCTACCAAAAGTCAAGTCCGTAGAAAGCAACGCAAAAGTAGAGCAAATGAAAATAAAGGTGTCCAACATAAGCATCCATCTCTAGCAGAATTTGTAAAAAAAAATTGAAACAAAACAGCTAATACAATCATTTAGTGAAACACAAGAAGTTTCAAGTACAACAACTTCGCTTCCTCTATCAAAATGTAAAATAAACCAAAAAACAATTAACAGAAAATCAGCTATCAGTACAGATAAAACTACTTCTTCAAATTTTAATATAAAGCATACCAAGAAAAGTATTTTAGCCAAAATATACCGTCACAAAGTCCTTCAAAATCTTATAAAAACAGGAGAGAAATCAGGTTCAAAGCTTAAAACCTATCGTAGGAAATTAATCTTAGAAGCATTGATGGACAGTGCAATTCTTCTCAAAAGAAATTTATTTATTTTACTGTTAAATGAAACCACTAACAAAACTAATAACTAAATTACAAAAAAGACTTCTCAATAAGCGAAATGTCAACAGAAAGAACTTCTTAAGTATCTGCGGAGGTGAATGGGATCACACTACGAGCACAGAACCATATTTTAATGAAGAAGCGTACAAACAAAAGCAAACAAATACAATTGCCATAAATAGCAGTGGTCGAGGTTATGAAAAAGTGAATAATACCATAATGGAACAAGAAGTACTCCTTACAAAAATATGCCCTGAAAACTTACAATTACCCCTCCATTCAAATGAATCAGAACGTCTAGTGTACAAATGGCCATGCATGTCAATGTGTAACATTCCCAAACAATGTTTCAAATCTTTACGCCAATTCCTCAATAAATATGTAAAAAGCAAAGACAAAATCAAAATTAAATTCCTGCAAAATATAGATACCTGTCCAGTGCGCAAGTACACAGGACTACAAGGACATTCATTGGCCTGCATTACAGGACCTACTTGTAAAACCACTTTCCATGATATCAAAAGGATATCAACACATCATTCAACTATAAGAAATCTAGTCTATAAACTGTACTATGCTAGAAGTCCTGCTTTAGCACTAGCAAAGTTAAATAACATCCTTCTACATGGTACAGCAAAAGACCTACTTGAAGAAATTCACTATATTCAGAAAAAATATTTTGGAAGTGAAAGCCATTTACAGAATGAAATAGCTTTACACCAATTAAGCAACAATTCTACACATGGCAACCTTTTGCTAAAGACATACAAAAAAGAAATACTAAAATTTAAAAATACATCAGCTGAAGTACCAAACCATGTATGTGTATGTTGCCGTAGAATTTTATATAAAAGTAACACAAAAACTGTGGACCTATCATACAAAATAGAAGACAATGAAGATTCTAAATGGTTTGAATTAGCTCTCTACCTTGTAGCAGAAAACAAATATGAAATAACTGAGCCCTTAATACTTTGCAGTTATTGCACTACAAAACTTGACAACAACCAAACTCCTTCACGTTCTATCACAAATAATTTGGAATTATACCCAGTACCAAAACCTCTACAACAACTTAATTTATATGAGAGCATCATAATTCAAACAGTACACCCATTTCAAGCAATAATACGCCTTCAACCAAAAACAGCAAAATTACCTCCCTCTGAATTGGTAAAAGGCATTCGTGGAAAAGTAGTTTATTTACCATTAAATCTAAAAGAAAATGTGCATACTCTAGGAGTGCAACGTCCAATGCAGCAATCTTTAATTATATTAGTAAATGGAGTACCTACAAAAGACAAAACAATATGGCAACAGCTGGTAGATTTATATAAAGTTAGACAAGCCTTCCAATATCTTAAAGAGAATAATGAATATTACAAAGAAATTAATATTGAAGAAAACTTGAAAGATACAACTGAAATAATTCAAGAAACACAAGAAGCTGGTCAATTTGAGCTACTAGATCCTGCTACAATATCAAATACTTTAGACCATTATACAATTCATCATTTGCACTGTAATGACACCGTACAAGATGTACTGGAAAATGCGTCAAACAAAAGGATCGCCAATCAGTATATGGGAAAAATGTATAGAAGCACATGCTTTTCCTCTACTCTTTCCTACTGGCAAAGGAGAAAGGTATGATGATAGACCTATTCAAATATCAGCTTCAGAATACCGCTCATTACGGATGTATTCTGAAGATCCCAGATTTAGACAAAATGTGGAATACATATTCCACCTACTCTTTGAAAGTGAACTAGCAACTTTATGTTACGGAGTTGCACACATATTAAAATCAGGATCACACTTTCAAAATATGACAGCTACACAATTATTAGAGAAAGTGCAACAAAAGGATGAGGTTTTACAATCAAATATTACAAATCTATTAGCAAATATGCGTGGTACTAAAGAGTACTGGTTTCGACGTCATGGAGATGTACGTTGTATGATCAGAAACCTTGGCCCACCCACTTGGTTTGTTACATTAAGTTGTGCAGAATATGCATGGGAAGATTTACATGATTTCCTACGCATATCAAATAAAAACAAAACACACATAGATATTCTAACACCTGGAGAACTTTGTTCTTTGGATCCTGTTAATGTTTCAAGATATTTTCACCATCGCTTCATTGCTATGCTACATTTTATTTGTAATAAAACTGTTCCTCCCCTTGGAGAAGTGCAACACTTCTTTTGGAGAAAAGAATACCAAGCCAGAGGAGCACCACATATCCACATGCTTTTATGGATTAAAGATGCTCCTAAATTTGGTCAAGACAGTGATGCCACTGTTTTACAGTTTATTGAAAAATATGTCACTTGTGAAATTCCATCAGAAGCCACAAATAGTGATCTTCATGCACAAATTTTACAATTTCAAAGACACAAATGTGGAAAATATTGTCGTCGCAAATACAAAAACAAAGGCAAATACTACACCAAATGCCGATTTGGTTTCCTTAGACCAGTTACAAATACAGGTCAAGTAAACAACCTCATGTCTTCAGTTAGACATAGTGTTAAAGGTAAGTCACCTAAAAATACATATTACATAAAAAGAAAAGAAGAAGAAAAATATATCAATGATTATAATGCAATCATTGCCCACTTATGGAATGCAAACATAGATGTGCAGTACATTGCAGACAATTCTACTGCAGTTGCACGATATGTCACAGCATACTTAACTAAAGCAGAAAAGACAGAGCTCCAAGACCTCTGGAATGACCTGTCATCAGATAAAACAGTATCTCAGAAATTATACAGCTTGGGCATAAAAATGCTCACCCATAGAGAATGTGGATCTTATGAAGCAGCTGATCGTTTAACTGGTACTTCATTGTATGGTAAATCTGAAAAAATAGTATGGCTAAGTCTTGGTCCAGCTAAATCTAGAAAAAGAGTTCTAAAATCATATGAAGATATAGAAAAAATAGCCAAACATGATCCCAACAGCCAAGACATTTTAAAAAACAATTTATTGGACACATACTACCCAAACAGAAGTAATACTTTGGAAAACATGTGTCTATACCAAATAGCCCAAAACTACACATACAAAAATAATATGAAACCTGATGAAAAAAAAGGTAAATATACAGTGACAGACTGTAATGGCAGCTTAGTTAAACTCACTAAACCAAATTTAATTAATCATATCAAATTGTCATTGAAGACTCCTCAACATAAAGAAGTATATTACATGTCCCTGCTACAACTCTTCAAACCATGGAGAAAAGAAGAACAATTACTAGATAACTATGACTCATATGAGGATGCTTTCAAAGCAAATGAAAGCACTATAACTGATGCAAACTTTACACAGTACAAAACAATGTTGCACAATGAACAGCAACATGAAGAAGAACTCCAAGCCCAACTAGATAAGGATACTCCTGACAGTAGTCAACCTTCTGTAACAGGAAGCCAAGAACCACTGGGAGAACCACTAAAAACAAATGAGGCAGAATTAGCTATGATAGAAGTAGAAAACACCATGTGTCAGTATGAAGATAAGGAAGACTTAACTATACTACAATCAAAACTAAACAATGAGCAAAGTAGCATTTTTCAAGAAGTAACAAAACAAATTGCACATGGTGTAAAACATGAAAATAAAGAATGTTCCTGCCATAATTATAAACCTATACTACTGTACGTCAGTGGTGAAGCTGGTTCTGGCAAAACATTCCTAATCAAAATCATTAGTAAGTTCCTTCAACAATTGACAAACAACAAACTGTCAGCTGTTGTCACTGCCCCCACAGGTTTAGCTGCCTACAACATAGGTGGTGTTACATTAAACCGATTACTACTATTACCAGTAGAACACCAGAACAAATTAGACTATTACAAACTTTCTGCAGAAGCTGCAATGGAATTACGCAGAGTATTGAAACAAATGAAAATGCTACTAATAGATGAGGTGAGCATGGTCTCCAACCTGATGTTAGCTTTGATTCACCTCACATTACAAGAAGTACTCAAAACAGACTATGAAGAGCTCTTTGCAGGAAAACACATTATTGTTTTTGGAGATCTGCTTCAATTAACACCAGTAAAAGGTGAACCTATTTTTAAAACATTAGGGCACAAACTCTGCCGTAAAACTGTTGGCAGCATTGGAAATGTCAACCTTTGGCAACATTTCCAATACAGAGAATTAACAGAAAACATGCGCCAATCTGCAGATCTAACTTATGCCAACATTTTAAAAAGTTTGAGAGTTGGTATACTTTCTAAAGAAGCAGAAGCAACATTGAAAACCCAGCACATTAATGCACTTTATGGCGATAATGCATGTGCTACAGATGTTATGGAACAATTAGCCCACAAAAATGTCAATTGTATGGCCTTAAAGCCAACTCTTGCAAGCTGTCTCAAATTCAATGAAATAATGTTAAGTAAAGAAATGCAACCAATAATGGAAATTAGCGCCACAGACAAACTAGATGTACATGGTATGACACTACCCATGTGTGACCAAGCCACAACAAGACTAAATAATTTAGAAAAATCAATCTCAAACACAGCAGGCTTAGAAAAGATGTTAAAATTATCCTTAAATTGCAGAGTAATGCTTAAACTTAACCTTGACGTGGACCAAGGACTAGTTAATGGAGCACTGGGTACAGTTGTTGGCTTTCAAACATACCCACGTGACAACAAAATTCAGTTTGTCAATATACTCTTTGACAAACTTTCAGAAGTAAAACGGATAGGACGCTCAACAGCTAGATTCCTTCTCTTCAAAGATATGTATGTACGCAGAGAACAATTTTCTCTAAGTCTTGCATACGCAGTCACGATTCATAAATCACAAGGTCTTACCCTAGACAAAGCAATGATAGATATTGGTAACAGTCTTTAAAGAAGGCATGAGCTACGTAGCACTATCACGCTTACGTACACTTGACGGTCTATTTCGAATCAACTTTGATGCAAGTAAAGTAAACACTAATATTCCTTGCATTTTAGAATATAATAGACTTCGCTCACTATACACTCCCCATCTAAACACATATTCTGTTCCACAAAAACTAAAACGTTGTAAAAGAAAACTAACTCAAACAGAAATGCAACAGGACGTCACTGCAAATCCTCCAAAGAGAGTAAAAGAAACTAATACTTCATCAAGTACCACAAACAAAAAAGAATCAATTAGAGAAAGTAAACCAGGTACTTCTTTAAAGAAGGAAGACAAACTCCAAAAAAAGCAGTTAGATACAGAACTACCTGGACCATTTAAATTCTCAAATATAGTTGGTGTAAGTTGCTATGCAAATGTAGCAATGAATATTCTATTTCAATTACCACCAATTGTTGACAACATTTACTTACACAGTACAGACCCATTGTGTTTGCAAATGTTAGTACTTCACAGAAATGCAGCAAACAATCCTGACAACACATATAGTGTTTTTGGAATAAGACGACAATTGGACTACTGTGCTGGAATGGTGAAATTCACTATAAACTCACAGGAAGATCCACAAGAATTTCTAATGTACTTACTACAAGTACTGGAAAACAAAAACATACCTATAAATGAAATCTTTCAGATTTCATACATGTGGAACATACATGCACTCTCTGCAACAATGTGACACAAGAAGAAATCCCCAATGAACGCTTCATATATATATCAATACCAAATTGTGAATCCATTCCATTTCAGCAACTTGTACAAAATGCAAACCATGGTAGATTATGCTCTACCTGCAATTCAGATAATCGCTCCACGTTAGTAATACAAACACATAGTAAATACGTAATACTAATGCTTCTACGTTACAATGCAGATGGTACCAAAAACAACTGCAAGCTGACTGGATTCACACATGGTCAAATATCACTTGGTAAGAAAACCTTCATAACAATAGGTATAATCTACCACGCAGGAGCCACAACCAATTCAGGGCACTACACTGCATATATAAAAAAGAAATGTGGATGGTTTGAATGTAATGATAGTACCATTACTCTAAAGCAGAGATTACCAGCAAATCTTACAAACTCTTATTTGATGTTCTTAAAACCAAAATTTGATAAACTGTATTTAAACCTTTAAGTAAATTTGTGTTAAAAAAATATAAACTGTTAGAATACTCCAAAAGCTATCTAACTGCTCAAAGATTCTACAACAACTAATCAGATAAATGAATACCACTAAATTAGACCAAAAAATACACAGTTAGAATACGCCAATTGGTATCTAACTGTCCCAAAATTATAAATTTGTGTTAAAATAATATAAACTTTTAGAATACACCAAAAGCTATCTAACAGCTCAAAGATTCTACAACAACTAATCGGATAAATGAATACCACTAAATTAGGCCAAAAAATACACAGTTAGAATACGCCAATTGGTATCTAACTGTCCCAAAATTTAACAATATCCAAATAGATAAATCAAAACCACTAAAATATATTAAAAGAATAGACAGTTAGAATACGCCAATTGGTATCTAACTGCTCCAAAATTTTATAATATCAAAACAAATGAAGAATCTGTTACTGCTCCAAAAAATACAACAAAGCAAAGTATAAAGCATTAGCCAGAAACAAAAAGTGAACATTGAAAACAAACAAACAAATAAACTGTAGCATAACAGAAAAAGGTTTTTTTTTTAATCCAACATGGATTTCTTTTTTTCCCACAGACCCAATGATTTTAGCAACAAATACAGAAACTGAGCAAATTGCACAGTACTCTGATTTGTACTCTACTAAATATGAGGGTCGAAAAAAAATAAAAGTATATCGCTTATACAATGTAATAAGTCATTACAAAATACTAATACTAACATGCTATTTTCTTTTATCACAGAAATGAAGAAGAAAAACATGGACTCCCATTACTAGACCAAACAGTAAGTATACAATAATAAGGACAACCATAGCAGCATATCACATCCATAGTATCTAATACCTTTCTTCCTTATACATTTGTTTTTCACCCAAAGTTATAAGCAAATATGAATGTGATATGCTGCGGTGGTTGTTGCCAGGGCATAGAGTCTTGGGTGCATGGCCAAATGGCCAAATGGCCATGCACCCAAGACTCTATGCCCTGGCAACAACCACCGCAGCATATCACATCCATAGAGTCAAACATTTCAACTATGATCTATGGGAAACTTTTAATGTCCGCGAACAATGTGAGTGTTCTTAGAACACTTTGAACTTGCCAGCGAACAATACGGACACCGTTTTCAGGACACCCCCTATGAACATTTCAGAACAACGCGATAGTTCTTAGAACACTTTCAACTTAACAACGAACAATACGGACAGCGTCCTAAGGACACCCCCTACAAACATTCCAGGACACTGGGAGTGTTCTCAAAAACGTCTTCAGAACACCCCCATTTTGTTTATTTGCGAACATTTCAGGACACCGCGGGTGTTCTTAGAACACATTCAACTTGACAGAGAACAATACGGACAGCGTCCTCAGGACACCCCCTACGAACACTCCCCGGACACCGCAAGTGTTCTTAGAAGCGTCTTCAGAACACCACCATCTTGTTTATTTGCGAACATTTCAGGACACCGCGAGTGTTCTTAGGACACATTCAACTTGACAGAGAACAATACGGACAGCGTCCTCAGGACACCCCCTACGAACATTCCAGGACACCGGGAGTGTTCTTAGAAGCTTCTTCAGAACACCACCATCTTGTTTATTTGCGAACATTTCAGGACACCGCGAGTGTTCTTAGGACACATTCAACTTGACAGAGAACAATACGGACAGCGTCCTCAGGACACCCCCTATGAACACTCCCCGGACACCGCGAGTGTTCTTAGAAGCGTCTTCAGAACACCACCATCTTGTTTATTTGCGAACATTTCAGGACACCGTGAGTGTTCTTAGGACACATTCAACTTGACAGAGAACAATACGGACAGCGTCCTCAGGACACCCCCTAGGAACACTCCCCGGACACCCCAAGTGTTCTTAGAAGCGTCTTCGGAACACCCCCATTTTGTTTATTTGCGAACATTTCAGGACACCGCAAGTGTTCTTAGGACACATTCAACTTGACAGAGAACAATACGGACAGCGTCCTCAGGACACCCCCTACAAACACTCCCCGGACACCGCGAATGTTCTTAGAAGCGTCTTCAGAACACCCTCGTTTTGTTTATTTGCGAACATTTCAGGACACCGTGAGTGTTCTTAGGACACATTCAACTTGACATAGAACAATACGGACAGCGTCCTCAGGACACCCCCTACGAACATTCCAGGACACCGGGAGTGTTCTTAGAAGCGTCTTCAGAACACCACCATCTTGTTTATTTGCAAACATTTCAGGACACCGCGAGTGTTCTTAGTACACATTCAACTTGACAGAGAACAATACGGACAGCGTCCTCAGGACACCCCCTACGAACATTCCAGGACACCGGGAGTGTTCTTAGAAGCTTCTTCAGAACACCACCATCTTGTTTATTTGCGAACATTTTAGGACACCGCGAGTGTTCTTAGGACACATTCAACTTGACAGAGAACAATACGGACAGCGTCCTCAGGACACCCCCTACGAACACTCCCCGGACACCGCGAGTGTTCTTAGAAGCGTCTTCAGAACACCCCCATTTTGTTTATTTGCACACATTTCAGGACACCGCCGGTGTTCTTAGAACACATTCAACTTGACAGAGAACAATACGGACAGCGTCCTCAGGACACCCCCTACGAACATTCCCCGGACACCGCTAGTGTTCTTGGAAGCGTCTTCAGTACACCCCCATTTTGTTTATTTGCGAACATTTCAGGACACCGCGGGTGTTCTTAGAACACATTCAACTTGACAGAGAACAATACGGACAGCGTCCTCAGGACACCCCCTACGAACATTTCAGGACACCGGGAGTGTTCTCAAAAACGTCTTCAGAACACCCCCATTTTGTTTATTTGCAAACATTTCAGGAGACCGCGGGTGTTCTTGGAACACATTCAACTTGACAGAGAACAATACGGACAGCGTCCTCAGGACACCCCCTACGAACACTCCCCGGACACCGCGAGTGTTCTTAGAACAGTTTCACTTTGCTTGCGAACAAAACGGACACATATTGAGTCCTTAGAACACCCCCCAGTCAGTTTATTTAGAACATTTCAGAACACCCGTGATGTCCGCAAACAAATCGAACACAAATAGAACGTCTAACACATAAAAAACACAACTTTCATCCTATCTCATACACTCCCACCCTCCCCAAACACTCCTACACACCAACACACTCTACAAAATACACATTTTGAACAAAGTTTCACCGCGCTGTCTGCGAATCCAAGATGGCGGGCGCTACCGAAAAATCTGACGCGCTTCACGCTCCACGCCGTCCAATCAGCGAACACGTTGCATGTCTGCGAACATCACGCAAGACGATTGGCCAATCGGGACACTGTCCGCAGAGCGAACAGGGAAGTGTGTCCGCGAACCGAACACAGATATCACTAATTTTTTTTACCTACTTTTTGGTCATTTTAAAAAAAACAACTGGCCGGATTTTCACCTGCAAAAGCACACTTTCGGGACCAAGCCGCTGCTCCTGGTCCAAATTTGGTGGAAATCCGTCCAGCGGTTTGGGCTGTAGGCGCGAGCAAATTTTTTTTCCCATTCAGTCTATGGGAAAAAAAAAGTTTTGGGACCCCCCCTATAACTTTGCCCCCCCTGGACGAATCCTCACCAAACTGTGCAAAAAATTTCAGAGTGACCCAAATACTTTTTTTTTGCAAAGTTTGGTGAGGATCCGTCCAGGGAGAACGAAGTTATAAGCCACCCAAAAAGTGCTCTTCCTATGGAAACAGCAGCTTAACCATAACTACATGGCCACTACCGTGGCCATGTAATGAGTGCTTCATGTAATGTAAAAACATGCATTATTACATATAATTACCAGGCCGCGTCGGATTCAATATATCTACTCAAACGTCAGTCATCCACAAAGATTCCAAATTAGATGAAGAAGAAAATCGGCAAATTCTCTCTGCATCCGAGGAAAAGTACAGAGAACAAATATAGGCAACAGAGGATTAGAGTTGAGAAGTATAAATAATGGTAAGCCAAATCAAAGAACCCATTCCATCCAAATGGTGAAAGTCAAGTAATTTTTATTTGGAGAGACAGATAAAGGAAAGAAAGAGAAAAGGGGTCCGTCTGAACAGTTGTGACCTCAAGGTTTGAAACATTTGAACCATATAATGAGTTTCGCTTCATTTTGTCTTAACGTTGTTCTTAGTTCCCCCCTCTTACATGCAATTCACTTTCTTTTCATCATTTCATTGAACTGGACTGGTATCATTTAAAGGTAATTTTGAGCCCCTGTGTCGCTTTTATATTCATTTAGTCTTATTTTGAATGGTCTTATACTTCCCATATATGGCTGATGGTATGAACAAATGGGAGCACATACCACCAGTGAACGTTTGCAATTAATGAATTGGCTAATGTTCCACGTCACATGCTTCCCTCTACTGTGATGGGTTTTAGTTTTATGTAGGCCATGTGCTCAGACTGAGCAGTTGTGGAGAAGTAGAAGTCTTTGATGACATTTCTCAAGCATTGTGCTCTTCTAGTTTTTTCTTCCCAATATACCTTTTGTTCCATTATACCGGTTTAATGCAACAAAACCCTTGAAATGCGGCAGGTGTTGAAAGCTATGCCACGTTAACTCCAGGCCCCCATGCTGCACAGCCCATGAGCACAATGGTGGAATCACAGATGACATCACCGCCAACGTCACATGCAACATCATTTATGTCACTACTGTAGAGTAAAGGACTTCAGAGAAGTCCTGTGCGGAGTCTCGAGAGACTCGGGACGCGAGACGGAAGCGAGGAATTCCCACCAGGTATTCCAAGCGCGCCGAGCCAGTAAACAACACGGCTGCCCAGCACTCCCTTTACAGAACATGAACCTTGTCATGGATTAAGCCCCATATACAACACACATGTGATCATTGCAATGGACTATATACATTAATGCCTGTGAAGTCAACGTAGCATTTGCCAGGCTAAATACTTAAACTGTGTGTATGAGGAAAATAAATACTTGGAACTACACCATAAAGACTACGTGTAGTCCCTAATTAGGTCACAACAATTACTTACATCGATGACAAAACTGGAAACTAGAGCACAAAAGCACTGGCAGATGAATAAAATATGCAAAAACAGGAGAGGAATTCTGGGTAACTTGCCATTTTAAGCAGAGACAGTACCTAATTTGTAAGAAAATAACTGCCAGGCCTGAAATATTTTCTAACATGCTTGTGACACTGCCGGCGGGCAGTTTCCCCACCATTGCTGCCATCACCCACAGCTGCGTCCCACAGTGTCGACACATTTGAGATTAAACTACAGCTCACACCTGCGCATTGGGGTTGATGGATACTCTGGCTATCATTACTTCATAATCAATCTGAGTCTGAGGCAATAAGTGCCAGGACTGAGCCCTGGCAAACACCCCCACACATTAAGCACAAGTGAGACTCATCAATCACACCAATAGCACCCTATTTTGCTCGCTCAGACGCCTGTGTTCTGGCAAAGTGGTTAAGCGATAATTAGTGAAATGTTATCCACAGTGAGCCAGAAAACGAAAAAGCCTTTTACCATTCCAGGCACAGTGTTACCGCTTTTGGAATGATAAATGCCATTCAAGCAAACCTGCAATAAGGCCAAAGCAACTTCCTGACATGTGTTTCGCTCTCATTAGAGCTTGGCAGAATAGGATAGCTTGTTTTTACAAAAAGTTCACTCTTTATTCTTAACCCCTACCACGGCCAGTGAAGTGAAAACGTGATGTAGACATCACAGGAAGACATGATCTCTTGAGATAAGAGGCCCAGAAATGGTAGTCCAAATTGTATGCTATCGGGGTGGATGACAAACATTTGCGTGAACATTAAACTCGATTATTTACAAGAATGACTGTAAGAGAGTCCCTTTCTAAGATTTCATTAGCACTCCCTGTATTGATAGCAGAAAACATTGGGAGATCTTGTTCTGCCTGTCAATGGGAACCAACGTTTCTATCCGTCATTTCAGAGCTGTTCCGGTTATTTTGGAAGAGTCTGTGCAGGGTAGCAACACCCGAGTAGAACAGGAATACCAGGCAATACAAGTGTTCTCTTCTCGGTTTCCTCAACAAACTAATTCCAGTGATGGCAAAACGGTCTCAGGAATCTCCTTTTCCTCACAGAACAGGGCTGCGGTCAGAGTCGTAGACAGCAGTACTGTCTGGGCATTTACAGATGTTAATGGCACTGTGGTGGGCCCAACTACATTAGCTTCAGGCCCCATTTGTTAGACAACCCTGTCTACACCTCTGGCTGGAGTGCTGTGCCAAGATCAGGCCAGATCTTCGTTTTGATGGCTACCAACTGTGGGAGCATTTGTCGGAGAAAAGCTGGCAGGTTTGGCTGAGGGGCTGGACTTCCATTTGTGTCAGTTTTGCTCAGGGTGTAGACCCTCACCTCCTCTCTTTTATGTAGTGGTGCAAGAATGTGGCTCCAGCTCTGAAGCTGCAGATGTAGCTTGTTAAAGCCAGAGCTGAGAAGCCAGTATTCAGGAAAACAAAGCTTTGTAACACTGTACCTGGAGTGGTAACGCAGTTGTCATATCCTGGCTCGGTGTCGATAGTATTTCACTAATCCTATGCAAAGAACTTTGCCAGAATATAGGAATGTGAATAGGTTAAAATAGTATGTGTTTATGTGATTGATGCATCTCAATTAGGTTGTTGTATGCTTATAATGGGAACTCACCCAGAGAGTTCCTGTCATGTTATCTCACACACACGCAGACGTATATATATGTGTGTGTTGATATATAAAATATGCAGGCAGTGACCGGAAAACATTACTAGAGAAAATAACAGAAGTGGAAGAAAAATTGAAACTAATACCAGAAACTGGGGATGGGAAGAAACTGAAGGGTGTAATGGAGAAAAATCTTTTGGAATATGAAGAAGAGATCAAACAAAGAAAACAAAGAACGTTCTTAAGGGACAAGGAAGACTACGAAACTAGGAGAGTGTACACCTTAGCAAGAAGGTTTGATCAATTAAGACAAGCATCACTGAAAACATTACCAACGACAACTGAAGCGAAAACAACAAGTGCCAGTGAAACGTCTTCAATGTCAGAATCGGATCTAACGGGGAGCGATACAGAGGAACCTCAAGTTCTCCTAAATTTTTTAGACGAAATGTGCCTACTGCGCCAAGACGGCATAACAAAACAACAAACCAAAAAGAGGTGGAAGCGCAAATCAGGGCAAAGGACGAGGAGGCAGAAACAAACGAGGAGGGGACAAAGGAGCAGGAGGTCCCCAGAACAATACCTCGGCCAGATCTCTGCGCTCTGGGAAATGAACAAGGATGTAGGGATCAATACAGATTGGACGGCGAAAAGCAATCTGAAATCTAAATCAAAATTCAATCCCACTGCAAACATGGGGAGTAATATTGAAGTATTCCAAAGTTTGGTCATAGAGGACTTAAAAAGTTTACGCCGAAAATCTAAAAATTCATTACCCAAAGACAATCTCTCTATGAATGAAAGAAAAGCATTGAAAGATCTTCAAGAATTAAAGAATTGCATTATAAAACCTTCAGATAAGGGGCGGAACATAGTCCTTCAAAATAAAAACGACTACATCAAGGAAGCATACAAACACCTTAATGACACCACATGCTATATGAGATTGAAAGATAACCCCATGAAAGAATTAGAATACACAGTGAAGTCCTTTCTTGAGAAATTTGAAGAAATGAGTATTATATCAGAAGAAACTTTGAAGTTTCTACAGGTCAGCAATGCGATAACACCTACAATATACTTTCTACCCAAAGTACATAAGAATCTTAAGCAACCACCGGCGATTGTGTGCCTAATAGGCTCAGCACTAGAAAATGTATCAAAATACATTGATAAGGTTTTGTTTCCGTTTGTTTCCACACTCCCGTCTTATATCAGAGACACTACGGACTTTTTGCGTAAAATAGAGGATATTCCCTGGGAGAAAGAATATCTTATGGCAACAATGGATGTTGTATCGTTATACTCATCCATCGGGCATGAGGATGGTAAAACAGCTTGCCTCCATTACCTAAACACGAAATCTTTGAACTTTCTAACACACACCAATATGGTGTTACAAATGATCGATTTATGCCTAAAGAACAATGTCTTTCTCTTTAATGACGAATACTTTAAGCAGGTACAGGGCACGGCAATGGGGACTATGTTTGCACCTTCGTACACCAATTTGATGATGGGGGCCTGGGAAGAACAGGAGGCATGGGCAGATACAAACCAGGAATACACACAGAATCTGGTTTTATGGCTAAGGTACATCGACGATCTCTTTATCGTATGGAAAGGGACTGCTAAAGGGTAGGCAGAGTATGTGAAAAAATTGAATCAGAACACAAAAAATCTAAGATTCACTGAAACCCATAGTCGGACTTTCATTACCTTTCTTGATGTAAACATCCGAATTGTCGATGAAAAAATAACGTCTGAACTCCACAGAAAGAAGATCGGTTCAAATACCCCATTGCATGCACTTAGTGGACACCCGAAAAATGTAATCTGGAGTGTCCCATATGGCGAATTTGTGAGGCTGAGAAGAAATAACACCACTTTAGAATCTTATGATCGTGAGAGTAAGATCACAGCCGCTGGTTTCAAAAGACAGATGTATCCAAAAAAGGTCATCGAGAGAGCCTTCCTGAAAGCCAGACTAATAGACAGACCAACTTTATTAGCTGGCAAGAAAGATGAAGAGAAACAGGAAGGGGAAAACAGCACACGCTGTATACTCACGTTTGACAGCCAAGCAAAAAACATCAAACATATTCTCAACAAACATTGGAGTATCCTGTTGGCGGATCCTGACCTTGCTAAAAGCCTCAAATTACATCCTGAGGTTACCTTCAGAAGAAACAGATCTTTTAAAGACATTTTAGTGCAAAGTTTTATGGGCAGTGAAGAAAAAAAGCACCCATAAATTGGCTTACTGCCAAGAAGCAAGGTTTCCATAAATGTACTCATTGTAATATGTGCAAATATGCAATAAACGGCGGAACTTTTATACATTCCGGTTACAGGACACACAGTGTTGATCCAACAGTGGATCACCTGCGAAACGGACCATGTAGTCTATGCCCTCACCTGCGCATGTAATAAATGGTACATTGGCAGTACAAAGTGTAAGTTAAAAATTCGTATACAACAACATGTGCGTGCAATCTTGCACAATGATGCGAATTACCCAATGGCGAAACACTTTGACCAATGCCACAATAAGGAAATAGATAGTTTCAGATTTGTTGGCCTACACAAAATTGAATTGGGTCCAAGGGGAGGTGACAAAGAAAAGCAACTCAGACAAAAAGAAACAAGGTGTATATTGGACTTCGAGAGCAAACAGCCCAATGGGCATAACATTGATGAGGAACTTTACACCTTTCTGGGTTGCTAAAAAAGACTGCCCACTAAATCAGCCCAATAAATACCAAGGGGATACACAAAAAAAAGGAAAAAGGATTGAGTTCCTTGGCATAAAACACAAGAAATATTAGTCAAAAAGGTTTCTGCAGAGTGTCTAAAATCAGTTTTAAACCATTCCTATTACAACTTTTATAAGGTGTTGTTTGTATAACGAAAAAGAAAAGGACTTAGAAGAAATCCCTGCTATGTTTGAGTAGTAGATATATTTGTGCAGTTGTTTGTGTTTTTAACAATTTTGGGTATATGGTAATTGATGTTTTTGCTTCTATCACACTCGTGGTGATTGGTAATAATTTTAACCTAAGGGCCGTGAGAGATAAACAGGAGAGGTCCAAGAGGTGAGGTGAACATATTCCGGAATGAAGATGTGTTGGCTCCCGGCATGATGGCTAGTGTTTAATATTGACCAGAGATAGGCCCGGCTAGATTGTATAACGTTTTTAGTTCAGATATTGAGTGTGGAAATTGTAAGGTGAGATGATATAAGCGAATCTATAAAAGTTCCCCACTCATGCCTTTTACAAAAATCAGGCAGGGTTTTTTACAGAGAAATGCTGCTATTGCACGTGTCACTTTAAATTGAAGAAGTGAAGGCTGCTAATGCACTAAGCACTTTATTGGATAAAAAATGTGGGAAATGTATTTACAAATTAGATTTTAAATCATCCGTATCCATGTTTGCATATTCTTATTTGGTAACTTTGAACACAAGTTACTGTTCCTATTGCACTTGGCACTTTAATCTGAAGAGGGAAGGCAGAAACTGAAATGCACTAAGCATTCTACTGAAATGCATTTAGCATTCAAAGTATGCAAACATGGAGCAATATATCATATATGATACTATTTCGAAAGGTATACATAGCTGCTTGCACATGTCACTTTGACTTTTAACTCCACACTTTGTACTTTAGCCTATGGATGGGTAAATGACAATTGACAAACGGACTTGACAAGTCTGTGTTTAAACTAGATGTAAAGGTACACGACCCATAATATATGGGGGCCTTTCTGTGGAAACTAGAATAAATGTGGGAATATTATTTCGGAGGAGAAGGAGGATATTAAGAAATACATTCATTAGAACGCATAGCAAAATCAATCATAAAATGCAGCAAATTGCAAAAGAATAGTGGCACCACAGAGTGTTTAATGGTAAACCCAACCATTCAAAGATGTCCGGGATGGGAATGAAATGTTTGCGTGGAAGGGCAACATTAGTCCTTTCACGATTTCTGCATTCTGTGTACCTCCTCCACTCCCTCTCTCCTCCCCTCCCCCTGCCTGCCTGTCTCTCTCACGTTTTAAATGGCTTGGTAACAATGAGGCTAATTGTTGTGAGCAAGCGGGGAGTTGGCCGCGAAACGCGTGAACGCCTCGATATGAGGAGTGGTTGCACTTGGGAGGACCTGTTTACATTTTCGTCTTTTTTGCTTTCCATTGTGAAATTCTTTTCCATGGATTTTTAAATACGACGTGATTTTGTTTCCCTGTGAAACTAAATAAAGAACAGTTTTTGATATTGAAACCAGCGGCTTGGATTCCGACTTCTTTGTAATGGTGAGGGGTCACCAAGATACTATGGAGAATGCAGCTTGAATCCTCTACCCAATAGGTAGACAAAACAACATATATATATATATATATTTCTGAGGCTTGTGGAATCTTCTTAGATCACATGCTGTGCATAGGCCGACATCTAATGGAAGCTGCGGAGTATTACAGTTTGTTTTTCGAAACTCGAAAATGGGCGTCGACACAGGCGTGCCAGTAGTACTATCCCTAGTGTGACGTCCACTGTACCCAAGATCCCTCACGCGTCTGGGATCCTCAGATTGTTTTTTTCCGCCATACTGGTCGGAAGCATCTTGCGGAGTCCCCTGGCCTTAGCCATACTTTTGCTAATTATCGCAATTTAAAATTATTTATTGACATCCTTCCCCACCCCAACATCGACCATCGACACTTGACGACGGCTGGAGAAGACATCGACCGTCGGCTGCTGCACGACGGATCTGGGCCTCGGAAGGCCGCTGGCCTCGGCCCGGGCCTAGTAGGCCGCTGGCCTCGGCCCTGCAAGTAGGGAGAGTGGGGGGTGGTACATACTCTTCACTCTTAGTATATAGGTACACCTTATATATTTCCTACACTTACCAGCCCGCTGCCTCAAGGTGCGTATGGAGGGTACCCCTTTCCAATTCTGCCCCAAGTGCAACCGCAAATACCCTTGGGTCGACAGGCACGCCACGTGCAATCTCTGCTTGCCGAGGGACCACCCCGAAGCGAACTGCAGAGCGTGTAGTAGGTTTAAGCCTAAGACACTTAAGGACCGTTCGACAAAGCGTTGGGCCCACCACGCCAGGCAGGCAGCCATGGCAGCGGAGGGCGCCTTCAGCGATGGCAGCGATGCCGTACTTTCGGACGGCGAGGGCATTACGGCGTCGAAAGACTGCCGAGCGCAGGTCCCCGACCTTGGAAGGTTGTCCGGCAGGGCAGCTATGGGGAAGACCCCCGGCGACGCAAGCGCTACACACCCTACACACACTAAGCACACTAAGTCCAACCGAACCTCGACGACGTCGACTTCTCGGAAAGAGGCACGGATAGAACGGTCCGACTCGGTGTCCTCTGGGCGCACTCGATCGAGATCGCCTCATGACGCAAGGCAATCATCCACTCTTGCCAAGAGTGCCTCGCTCCCTAGATTAACTGAAGTTCGATCGTCGGAAGACGAAGACGACTTCCACCCCCAGGCCGCGCTCCAGGAGACCGAGAGCGCAGTTAACACCAGCGAGGCCCCACGCTCGAAACAAGATACCTCTCCCGACCCTCGGCGCCAGGCGTCGAAAGTCTCTGGGGCCTCCAAGGGGCAGGGAAAACATTTTTCCACGCACGGGGAGGGAGGGAAACAGCGGAAAGCTCAGCCTTCCACTCCTGTAAGACCATCCTTCCACCCCAAGCAGACAGATAAACATAAATCTACTGGGACATCAACATCCAGCAAGGGTACCCTTGATAAGTCCTCTAAGTTGCCTACTAAGGTCATACCCTGTTCCAAACAATGGTCCAGTGAGGACATAGACAGGGTCATGTCAAGGATGTCTTCCTTAGCTGATTTTTATGACAAAAACCCTGAACATTTCCTTTCGTATGACCCTCAAGGGGCCACACCCTCAGGCTCCTCTGATCCTATCCCCCTAAGTAAAAAGGCCCGGGTCGAAAGACCTGACCCCTTCGAGGTGCAGCCTTACTCTACTCCATACTCTACTCCACACCCCAGATACCAAGGACAACCTTTCCCTGAAGGGGACCAGGAGTTTACAATTATGGAGGAACGAACCGGGTCTGAATACTATGCGGAGGATGAGGACCTGGAGGAGGTAGAAGATGAGCAGGAAATTTACAGAGTAGATTCCCCGGTAGAGAGCGAAGCCCCAGTTACCGACTCGCCAGTTGATAACCAGCCCCTCCTTAATGAAGTTCTCGCTCGCGCAGCAGAACATTTTCACATCGACACCCACGGTGTACAGGAGGAAAGGGACTTCGCAGAAGAGTTGGTGGGAGAGAGGAGGCCGGTCGCTCAGACCATCCCTATCCTTAAATCCATCCAACGTAGAATAGATCCATCCCTGGTGAATCCTAACCTCACCAGAGCCGTCAACCCCAGAGTCGAAAAACTTTTTCGGGCAGCCCAGTCTGACCCTCTTTATATAAGAGGTCATCTTAAACCAGACTCCCTAGTGGTTACCAACACTCGGAAGAGGGCTGGGACACCCTTATCGTCGTCAGAAGCTCCTCCCGACAAGGAGAGCAAAAGACTGTACGGGTTTGGCAGGAAGGTAGCCTCAACGTCCGCCTACCAAGCAAGGATTGCAAACTCCACCACCCTGTTGGCAAGTTACAACTGCCATCAATGGGAAGAGGTCGCGGCGCTCATAGCCTCTGCTCCTGAACCGTTAAAGGGCCAGTTGGCTCGGATCTCGGCAGAAGGGAGAGCCGTGTCTGGTTGCATATTAAAAGCAACTTTCGACGCTGCAGACAACGCAGGAAGATTGATAGCAGAAGGTACTGTTATCAAGAGACATGCGTGGTTACGGCAGTCGGGGTTCAAAACAGAAACACAGGCTTCATTAATAGACAAGCCGGTGGAACCAGATCTATTGTTTGGGAAAGCGGTCGAAGACGCACTTAAGAATGCCAAGGACGAGTACGAGACTCTCAAATCCCTTGGCCAGCTTACCAACAAACCCCCGAACCAGAGGGGGAACAGTAATTTTCGTCGCCCACACGGCCAAAATTCACAAAGAGGCAACTATGCCCAAGGACAGGGTACACAATGGAACAACAACCAGCAGTCTACCCAAAGTTACAGCAAGGGTAACAAGAGAGGTCGTGGAAGAGGCAGAGGCAGCCCCAACAAGGGAGGTGGCACGCCTCCGCCAAAGCAGTGACGCTCAGGTCAGGGTCCCTTCTCAAGCAACCCCAGTAGGGGGACGCATTTCCAACTTCACCCAGGCTTGGGAAGGGATCACCTCAGACAGATGGGTGCTGTCAACAGTGTCCACAGGATATTGTATAGAATTACTGCAGCGTCCCCGGAACCACCCTCCACGACAAAGAATACACTCCTTAGAACATCAGAAGATCCTTCTCGAGGAGATCGCCATTCTGCTAGAAAAGGACGCGATAGAACTCGTCCCAGGACACCAGGTAAACAAGGGTATCTATTCAACTTACTTCCTTGTGCCAAAGAAAGATTTGACAATGCGCCCAGTATTGGACCTACGGCCTGCCAACAAGTATGTCAAGCCCCAAAAATTCCGTATGACCACGCTACAAGAGGTAATCCCCCTCCTAAAAAAGGGGGACTACATGGCAACCTTGGATGTGAAAGATGCTTATTTTCATATTTCCATGCTCCCAGCGCACAAAAAATACTTGCGCTTCAAAGTGGACAGTCGCCACTACCAATTCAAGGTACTGCCCTTCGGGATAGCTTCAGCACCAAGGGTATTCACCAAGGTACTGGCGGTGGCAGCTGCACACCTACGCAGGGAGGCAATCCCAGTGTACCCTTATCTGGACGACTAGCTCATAACGGGGGAAACCCCAAGAATTTGCAGGTCAAACATTCAGAGGACTATCGACCTCCTCCACGAATTAGGCTTCTCTATCAACGAGAAGAAGTCAAGTCTGGTGCCAAGCACCTCAAAACAGTTCCTAGGAGCAATCCTAGATACTCAGAAAGGGTTGACCTTCCCCTCGGAAGAGAGAATTCGGAATATACTACTGCAAATTCCACATTATCAGTCAGGTCAACAAATAACGGTACGCAAAGCAATGCGGTTACTGGGCATGATGGCGTCATGCATTTACCTGGTCCCCACGCGCGTCTGCGCATGCGTCCCATGCAGGAATGGTTGGCGAAACAGTGGTCTCAGGCAAGTGGTCAGTGGGACGATCTAGTGGTCGTTTCGCCAACACTCGTACAGAGCTTACACTGGTGGACAAAAGAGAATCTCGCAAGGGGAAAACCCTTTTACGATCCCGAAGTACAGGCAGTGGTAACTACAGAGCAAAAACAAAGAGGTGATGGCTGGAAGGTTTAGACTGAATCTTAACCACTGGCATTGCTCGGGGCAACCCTCCAGACCATCGTTCTTCGCCTGCCAAGCCATTACAGAAGGGGAAAGACCATATGCAAATCAGGCTTGGCCCCACCCCAAAAGGGGCAGTCCAGCCCGAACTGCTAGGTCACATCCCATCTGCACGAGACCACAGGCATCCCCAAACATGTTTCGCCCTTGTTGGGGCTCATCAGTGAGGAGTAGCTTGGGTCTCTAGGCCCAGCAGGCACGGGACCCACGTCTGGGCATACCCGTCCCACTCGGGGTGACAAAGCAAAAACAAAGAGGTGATGGCTGGAAGGTTTAGACTGAATCTTAACCACTGGCATTGCTCGGGGCAACCCTCCAGACCATCGTTCTTCGCCTGCCAAGCCATTACAGAAGGGGAAAGACCATATGCAAATCAGGCTTGGCCCCACCCCAAAAGGGGCAGTCCAGCCCGAACTGCTAGGTCACATCCCATCTGCACGAGACCACAAGCATCCCCAAACATGTTTCGCCCTTGTTGGGGCTCATCAGTGAGGAGTAGCTTGGGTCTCTAGGCCCAGCAGGCACGGGACCCACGTCTGGGCATACCCGTCCCACTCGGGGTGACAAAGCAAAAACAAAGAGGTGATGGCTGGAAGGTTTAGACTGAATCTTAACCACTGGCATTGCTCGGGGCAACCCTCCAGACCATCGTTCTTCGCCTGCCAAGCCATTACAGAAGGGGAAAGACCATATGCAAATCAGGCTTGGCCCCTAACTACAGATGCATGCCTGACTGGGTGGGGAGCTCACCATCTCCACCACACAGCTCAGGGTCTCTGGTCTCACTCAGTAGCCAAGAACCACATCAACCTGCTAGAGCTTCTGGCAGTATTCCGAGCGCTTCGGGCGTTCGAGCCCCATCTACTAAACTTGTCGGTGCAGATCCGGACGGACAGCACGACAGCCATGTTCTATCTGAACAAACAAGGAGGGACTCGTTCGCCAAATCTGTCCAAGCTTGCCCAGAAAATCTGGATATGGGCACTCCGACGGAACATCTTCCTATCAGCACAACATGTTCCAGGGGAGCTCAATTCCCTAGCGGATGCCCTAAGCAGAGACTCCCTCCCAGAAGAACACGAATGGGTCCTTCACAGAGAGATCGTAGAAGATCTCTTCTCTCAGTGGGGTTTCCCCACTATAGACCTATTCGCCACAAGCGAAAACAAACAATGCCCAGGATTTGCATCCAGGTTCCCCCAGCCAGACTCCCAAGGGAACGCCCTGTGGATGAACTGGTCAGGGATGTTTGCGTACGCTTTTCCACCAACTCCTCTCATCAGGAAGGTGGTGTACAAGATGTACAAGGAATCGATGACGCTCATCCTAGTTGCTCCCATGTGGGCGAGACAACCATGGTTTCCACACCTACGCAGGATGGCGCTGTGCGAGCCCATCAAACTCCCAGCCTGGTACAACCTACTGTCCCAGCAACAAGGTCAAACAGTGCACCAGGAACCCAACTCAATGAACCTGGCAGCATGGCTCCTGAGGTCATAGAGTTTGGGCATCTCAACTTACCACAGAGGTGTATGGACATCCTAAAAGAATCCAGGAAACCAAACACAAGGCACTGTTACTTTGACAAGTGGAAAAGATTCGTTATTTGGTGCCAGAATAAACAAATCAACCCAGTTGATTGCACTCCTTCCAACGTTGTAACATACATGCTCCACCTGCTGGACGCAGGTTTGGTTTTTAACTCTCTGAAAGTACACCTGGCAGCCCTCTCGGCTTACACCACATCCCATAACAAAGTATTGTGGTGGAAAGTACCAGTAGTTAAAGCCTTCATGGAAGGAGTAAAGAGACTTCACCCTCCTATTTCGAACCCACCGCCAGGATGGGACCTCAATGTGGTGCTAGCTAAGCTCATGGGCCCCCCTTTCGAACCCATGCATAAAAGTAGTCTCAAACACCTGACTTATAAAACGGCCTTCTTAGTAGCCATTACCTCTATAAGAAGGGTCAGTGAAATTCAGGCTCTGTCAGTGCAGGATCCTTTCTTTATTATCCACAAAGACAAACTGGTTTTACGCACACACCCTAGGTTCTCACCTAAATTTATATCTAAGTTCCATGTAAACCAGTCCATCTAGCTTCCGGCTTTCTTCCAGAACCCGCAAAGCTCGGCTGAGGTGAAACTACACACCCTTGATGTGCGTAGGGCGGTCCTCTACTATGTAAATAAAACCAGACCGCTAAGAAAAACAGATCAACTGTTTGTCTCCGTAGCTACAGGCAGAGAGGGGGATCGCGTCTCTAAAGGCGCGATCTCGAAGTGGATTATCAACTGTATACAGCTGTGTTACTCTCTTTCTGGAAAAACTCTGCCTTTTACGCCAAGGGCCCATTCTACTAGAGGCATTGGTGCCACTCTGGCTTTCATTGCAAATGTTCCCCTCGACACCATTTGCAAAGCAGCTACTTGGAGCTCTATTCACACTTTTACTCAGCATTACTGCATTGACACTCATTCCAAGACAGATACACAAGTGGGACAAGCGGTTCTAAGACACCTGTTTGCTCATGACCCTTCTCACATCCCACCTCCTTCTTCGGGTACTGCTCGCTAATCTATGCACAGCATGTGATCTAAGCAGATTCCACAAGCCTCAGAAGGGATACATTACTCACCGTAATCGTATTTCTGATGCTTGTATCTGCTTAGATTCACATGCGACCCACCCTTCCTCCCCTCCGAGAGAAGGCGCATGATTACTTGTAGTCTTACCTTTCTGTCTATCTGCTTGGATTATCTGTACTCACGCTACTCCTCATGCTTCCTCATGTCAGAAAAAATACAATCTGAGGATCCCAGACGCGTGAGGGATCTTGGGTACAGTGGACGTCACACTAGGGATAGTATTACTGGCACGCCTGTGTCGACGCCCATTTTCGAGTTTCGAAAAACAAACTGTAATACTCCGCAGCTTCCACTAGATGTCGGCCTATGCACAGCATGTGAATCTAAGCAGATACAAGCATCAGAAATACGATTACGGTGAGTAATGTATCCCATATATTCAATGAAAAAACTTTGTTAAAGGGACCTTATGGTTAAGTTGCACTAATACAAACCTATGAAATTCAATTAAAAAAACTTTGTTAAAGGGACGTTATGGTTACAAATAAAACCGAAACCCCCCAGAAATTCACCAGTTATGGTAAGCTAAGCAACCATAACTTGCGCCACCACCGTGCACTGATAAGACTAACACCCAGGACATCAAAGATGACATCACAAATGTCATTGATGACATCACTGATGATATCACATATCTGGGCCAATTGTTTTTGTTCACTAACATATATAGGCCAGGTGGTTTTGTTCACTGACAGTCAGAATATTAAAATTGAAAAGGTGCTATATATCTAGACGTTAACCTTTTAATATGTTCTTAAAGTACTTTCCTTAGGGTTTGGTCTCAGCTCCTGGTGCACATACATGTGGAAATGAGCAGGCCTCAAACACACAATTCATTTGTATACATGAAGATAAAATGTAATGTTATTAACATTTTCTGATGCTGCTGTTTCTTTCTTCCTTACTTTAGTTTCCCTGTATGTGCCTCTGATTAGTATGCATTGTGGTTCTTCAGATGTATTGTTTGTACTAGCACAAGTGCTGTAAATCTTGAATTATTTGCTAATTATTACATGTTTAACATTACTCAAAGCTCTGATAAGGTAGCATTCATTATTGTACTATCCGAAATTACTAGATTATAAATATTCTACTTCTATGGTGCATGCTGCAGTCATTGCCTATGTTTATATATGACTAGGTTTCTGTATTAACAACAACACTCCAAAACAATGATTTTAGATGAGTACATTCTTTAATAGATTAAGTAGTTCATGATAGGTCTCCCGATCACCCCTGACATCTTGTTACCAACAATATAAACACAACCCTTTGTAGGGCCTTTTCATCAAAATTAATTTCACATGTGATGTCATCAGTGATATAATCAATGACATTGTGATGTCATCTTTAATGTCCTGGGTGTTAGTCTTAGCAGTGCACTGTGGTGGCGTGTGTTATGGTTGCTTAGCTTACCATAACTGACGAATTTCTGTTTTTTTTGGTTTTTACTTGTAACCATAAGAGACCTTTAACAAAGTTTTTTCAATTAATTTCATAGGTTTTTATTAGTGCAACGTAACCATAAAGTCCCTTTAACAAAGTTTTTTTCATTGAATTTCATAGGTTTTTATTAGTGCAACTTAACCATGATGTCCCTTTAACA
This sequence comes from Ambystoma mexicanum, assembly GCF_040938575.1. Classification (NCBI taxonomy): domain Eukaryota; kingdom Metazoa; phylum Chordata; class Amphibia; order Caudata; family Ambystomatidae; genus Ambystoma; species Ambystoma mexicanum. The sequence continues at coordinate 892,985,181 of NC_090935.1, read as the reverse complement.
AAGTTTTTTCACTGAATTTCATAGGTTTTTATTAGTGTAAGTTAACCATAACGTCCCTTTAACAAAGTTTGTTCATTGAATTTCATGGGTTTTTACCAGTGCATGCTATTTTCCTAAAACTTACTAATATCATACTTACCCAATATAGCAATATTTGTTGTACAATTTACAAAGTGTCACCTTAAAACTCTGCCATTTTCCATCTTCTAGCATCATTTTTAACTCTTCTATACACTTTTTGCAGCTATTTCAATTGATTTTGCATCCGTAGACGAACATCTGACTTCATTGCGGACCTTCCGGACAGTGCCACATGACCGACGCTGGCACGCAGCATGATGGCGTGTCCGAGAACCCGTCTACACTTCGCGATAAGATCTGTGCTTCGTGGACAGTTCAGAACTGCATTTTCTACTGATTTAGGAACTTTCAACTTCAAAATTTCCCTTGCACAGCTTCTACACCTATTCCTACTCATTATCCATTAACAATCTAGTACACACTACATACTTGGGAAAATTTAGCAAAACTGCTATTTATTTTAAAAATGGCATCAGTTAATGCCATCCCTCCTCCCCAAGAGCCACCACCACCACCATCTAGAGGACCTTCAAAACAAAAAAAGCACAGTACTTCCTAGACAATGAAGAGGACCAAGAAGATGCGGTAGAGGAAGTGCCTAACTCTAGCACCCAGTGAGAATCATGTGTGTGGCAGTTCTTTACCACTGTTGGGAATGTACCAAATGCCAAAGCTACCAAAGTAAAATGCACTGAGTGCAACTTTGTATTCAGTCGCGGACTCCCCGGACAGTAATCCTACAGGACCACCTCCATGTGCTGCCACACCAAATCCAATGACCGCAATGCTCTCAGAAAGGTTGTTCCTTTCTTAGCAAGTAGGAGGCTGTCTTCCTCCACCTCATTTTCCTCAACCAATACTGTAAGCACACAGCCTACTTCTGTGGGACACAAAATCCCACCAGCTATCTTGCAAGCAACAAAAGACGCTCTTGATCCATTTCCAGTCCTCTGTACATACTACAACAAAACATTCTGCAGAGGGAAGCACTTTCGAAGTGCTTTTGAAGCTGTAATCAAGGAACATGAGAAACACTGCCCACTACCTTAGAAATAACACACGCGCAACATTTTCCCCTGTCCACCTGTCCCTCCATAATAGTGTTTGGTGCCTCTTCCCTCATTTCACTCCCCACCTTTCGTTCTAAACTCTCGTGCCAAAAAAAATGTAATCTGAAAACAACAAAAGAAATGTTCCATTAGGAACCACCATTCACAGCAGTTAAAAAATAGAACTAAAACAAACATATAGAATCCATCTACTTTACATTTCTCAGTAAAGCACATAGACTCAATAAGATTTCCCAACATTTCCATTTGCATTTTGTGTTATGCTAATGGGAATATTGTGGCCTTCATCCCCCGTTCCAGGGACAAGAACGGTGGGTACCGGCCCAGCAGCCCAAGTTATCGGCCCAAGCGAAGCAAGGGTGGATAACGAGGTCTCCGGACCCTTATCCACCCATTCCAGCCCCTGTAACAAGGGATGAAGGCCATTAGCACCCTTGCGTCCCAAAGCGAGAACCTGTGGTGCTAAAAAAGGATTTCTCTTCCTACACCGGGAAGGAAAATCCTTTTTCAAGATGGCCACCATGGAATGGGAATGTGGGGTTCCATATATGGCCCCTCTTCGCTTTCCATGGCGGCCTGCAGAATGTTTCTTCCCTTTCAAACCTATCCCAATTTCTAACAACTTTACCACAAAGCCGGTCCCAGGTAGATATGGCCACTTTAGCCCAATGTGTTGTCCCTCGTGGTCACGGCCAGTAGCCAGTTTGTCCGTATCATGACCTTATTCCATGACCCGGACAATCTGGCCACTGCCCATGGCAACCGGCTATACCTCAGTCACCAAAAAGGTATATCACCATTTTTTGTACCTACATTATGACGCGTGTTCAAAAATAAAACACGGGCACATTTGCAAAACCATGCTTCCAGATCCTTGCCAATGCTCCTTACACAAGTTTGCTGGAAATACACCCATCTTTTATTTTTTCAAAAGTTTCAAATGTATGCACATACAACAGTCATATAACCTAGCCCCCACTTGACAAAATCCATTCAGACTTTATGAAAATATTTATATCTAGATCTAAATTATTTTTGCAAACTTTTGTGTAGATTTGTCCAATTGCACCACATTTATAAACCTTTACAATATTTTGGGACCACACCTCTAATTTTGTCCCCTCTTGACAAAATCCCACCAAACATTGCAAAAACATGTATATCTAGTTCTATAATGTTTTTGTACACCTTTGTGTAAATTCGTCAAATCGCACCCCATTTATAAGCCTTTCAAATAATTTGGGACCCCATCTAATTTTTCCTCCTCTTTACAAAATCCCACCAAACTTCGGAAAAGCATTTATACCTAGATCTAATATCAGTTACCCAACTTAAGTGTAGATTCGTCAAATGGCACCTCATTTATAAGCCTTTATATTATTTTGGGACCCCCTCTAATTTCGCCCCCTCTTGACAGAATCCCACCAAACTTTGCAGACTCATTCAGAATTAGGTCAAGAATATAAGTGCAATATTTCATGCAGTTTAATTAAGTGGTGCCAAAGTTATAAGCCATCCAAATACTGCTTTTCGCCAACCCTGTAATGCAGAGGTGTCCGCGAAATTCACAGGACTGTTCGCAAATATTCGCAGACTTTTACAGCAAAAAGCCCCCTGTTTTTTTTCTTCCTGCAGCCATATCCCATCCTCATCACCCCTCACCTCCCCAGAGATTATTTGATAAGTTTGACAAGTGCAATGATGTGTTTTTTAATATGTTTTTACCGCGATGTTGGCAGACACCAGCCGCTGTCTGCGAATCCAAGATGGCGGGCGTTTCCAAAAATTCGGACGCACTTCACGCTTTTCACCATCCAATCAGTGGGCGCGTCCGATGTCCGCGGACACCACATTGCCCTCTGAGCCAATCAGAGTCCTGTCCACAGACCGAACAGGGAAATGGGTCCGCGGACAGGACACAGATATCACTAATTTTTTTAATTTACAATTTAGTCATTTAAAAAAACTACAGGACGGATTTACACCACGGGTTGGGCTGTAGGCGTGAGAAAAGTTTTTACCATTATGTCTATGGAAAATAAAAAATGTGGGACCCCCTTACAACTTTGACCCCCCCTTGATGAAACCTCACCAAACTTGGCAAAACAATTCAGAGTGGGCCATATACTTTTCCTGCAAGGTTTGGTGAGGATTTGTCCACAGGGAGCAAAGTTATAAGCCGCCCAAAAAGTGCTCTTCGTATGGGTTTAGCAACTTAACCAGAACAACTGGGCTACTACCACAGGCTCAGTGATATATGTGTGTGTGTGTATATATACCACTCTGGTAGTGCAACATCCGTCATTTTTCTGTACCTCTGTACCCTGTCATATATTCACAGTTCTGTTTGATTTTTTGTTTGCTCTAAGACCCTGGAGTGCGCTTCGCTGTGTTCTTTCTCTGGTAGCAGCCCTGTAGTTATTGTTAAGTTGCTCAACCCATAGAAAGAGCACTTTTCGGGGCGGCTTATAACTTTGCCCCCCTGGACGAATCCTAACCATACTTTGCAAAAACAAGTATATGTTCCTGTCTGAATTTTTCGGGGACGTTTGGTAGGGTTTTGTCACGGGGGGACAAACTTGCTGGGGGGTCTCAAACCACTGGATGGATTTTCACCAAATTTGCGGCGGGAGCGGTGGCTTGGTCCCGAAAGCGTGCATTTGTAAATTTGGTGTAAATCCATCCAGTTACTTTTTTTTTATCTGGTTTCGGTCCGCGAACTCACTTCCCTGTTCGGTCCGCGGACGGGTCTCCGATTGCCCAGGAGGTTGACATGATGTCCGCGGACATCGGACGTGCCGACTGATTGGATGGTGAAAAGCGTAACTGCATCAGATTTTTGGAAACGCCCGCCATGTTGGATTCGTGGACATCCACCGGTGTCCGTGAACATCACGGTCAAAACCTATTGAAAAACACAACATTGCACTTGTCAAACTCATCAAACAATCTCTGGGGAGGTGGGGGGAGATGAGGATGGGATGGGATATGACCGTAAGAAGCAAAAAAATAGGTGTTTTGCATCCCTGAAGTCCGCAAACAGTCCGGATGTTCGGGGGCAGTGCTGTGATGTTCGCAAACACTTCAGATGTTCGGCGACATCTATGCCTATTTCTGCATTACTGGATTGGTGAAAAGCAGTTTTTGAACGGCTTATAACTTTGGCACCACTCAATGAAACTGCATGAAAATTTTAAATTTTATTCTAGACCTAATTTTGAATGGTTTTGGAAAGTGTGTAGCTGTTTTCAAGAGGAAACTAAATTAGAGGGGGGTCCAAAAATATTGTAAAGGTTTATGAATGGGGTGCCATTTGATGTATCTGCACAAATGTTCGCAAAACGATTTAAAATCTAGATATACATGTTTTTGCAAAGTTCGGTGGGATTCTGTCAAGAGGGGGCAAAACTAGAGGGGGGGACCCAAAATATTCTAAAGGCTTATAAACGTAGTGCCATTTGATGAATCTACACAAATGTTTGCAAAACGATTTTAGATATAGATGTTTTTGTAAAGTTTGGTGGGATTTTGTCAAGAGGGGGCTAAATTAGAGGGGGGGTCTCAACATTTTTAGATGACTTATAACTTTGTTACAGTTTGGCGAATGTGGACAAAGGTTTTCAGAAAGATTATAGACCCAACCTTGAATGTTTTCATAAAGTCTGAATGGATTTTGTCAAGTGGGGGCTAAGTTATATGACTATTGTATATGCATAAATTTTGACACTTTTGAAAATATAAAGCACGGGCGGATTTCCAGCAAACTCATGTAAGGAGCATTGGCAAGGACCTTAAAGCATGGTTTTGCAAATGTGCCTGTGTTTTAATTTTTATTTTTAGATAAGTGTCATAATGTAGGTACAATGATATACCTTTGGTGATTGAAGTATAGCCTGTGGCCATGGGCAGTTGCCAGATTGTCTGGGTCATGGCATAAGGTCATGACCCGGACAATATGGCAACTGGCCATGACTACAAGGGACGACAAATGGGGTTAAAGTGGCCATGTCCACCTGGGACCGGCTATGTGGTAACGTTGTTCAAAAGTGGGATAGGTTTGAAAGGGAAAAAAAATGTGCTTGTGGTAATATGGTCATAGGTTTCTCTCTTCGCGTTCTGCAGGCTGCCATGGAAAGGGAAGAATGGAGCGTCCCACTGTAGGATGGCATTTGTGATGGCATCTTTGATGTCCTGGGTGTAAGTCTTAGCAGTGCACTGTGGTGGCGTGAGTTATGAGCTTACCATAACTGGCGAATTTCGGAGGTTTTTTCCATTTTACTTGTAACGATAACGTCCCTTTAACGTTTTTTTTCATTGAATTTCATAGGTTTTTATTAGTGTAACTTAACCTTAACGTCCCATTAACAAAGTTTTTTTCAGTGAATTTATATATATATATATTGGCATATTCTACCTTCAGGTAGCAAAATCGAGCTGCACTCTCCGCAATGCCATGTTCGTCCAGTTTCCACAAAAAGGGGAGGGGGAATTTAAAGTCCACACCAACGCTTTCTCGTTTTCTTGTTATCTTCCTTTATTGATTTACACGGGGAAAAAAACAATGGAAATTCGTTTCCACAAAATAGAAAAATGACCCCAGTATGGGTCCTCCCAAGTGCAACACTCCTCCTATTTCGAGGCGTTAACGCGTTTCGCGACTGACTCGTCGCTTGCTCACAACAGTATATATATATATATATAATACATGGCCACGGTAGTGGCCATGTAGTTATGGTTAAGTTAGTGTTTCCATAGGAAGAGCACTTTTTGGGCGGCTTATAACTTCGCTCCCCCTGGACGAATCTTCACCAAACTTTGCAAACATAGTATATGGCCCTCTCTGAAATTTTTTGCATAGTTTGGTGAGGATTTGTCCAGGGGGGGAAAATTTATAGGGGGGGTCCCAAAACTTTTTTTTTTCCCATAGACTGAATGGGAAAAAACTTTGCGCACGGCTACAGCCCGAACCGCTGGACGGATTTACACCAAATTTGCGGCAGGAGCGGCGGCCCGGTCCCGAAATCGTGCTTTTGCAAATTTGGTATAAATCCGTCCAGTAGTTTTTAAAAAAATGACCAAAATGTAAGGCAAAAAAATTAGTGATATCTGTGTTCGCTTCGCGGACGGACTTCCCTGTTCGCTCCGCGGACAGCACCCCGATTGGCCCATGGACTTGCGTCATGTCCGCGGACATGTGACGTGTTCGCTGATTGGACGGCGGGGGCGTGGAGCGCGTCAGATTTTCTGTGGCGCCCGCCATCTTGTATTCGCCGTCGACCGCGTACAGCGCGGTGAAACGTGGATAAAAAATTGTATTTAGTGACCTGTGTTGGTGTGTAAGAGTGTTTGGGAGGGTGGGGGAGTATGAGATAGGTTCAATGTTTTTTTTTTTTATGTGCTAGACATTTTTGTTGCGTTCAATTTGTCCGCAGAGAACACGGCTGTTCTGACATTTTGTAAATAAACTAAATGGTGAGGTGTTTAGAGGACGGAGTATGTGTCATTTTTGTTCGCAAGGAAGGTAAAAATGAGCTATGAACACTCGCGGTGTACTTAATTGTTCGTAAATACACAAACTGGGGGTGTCCTCAGAACGCTGTCCGTATTGTAATCTGTCTAGTTGAATGTGTTCTAAGAACACTCGCGGTGTCCCGAAATGGTTGCAGTTACACAAATTGGGGGTGTTCTGAGAACGTTGTTTGTATTGTTCGTTGTCACAGTGAAAGTGTTTTAAGACCACTCCTTTTGTTCGCTAATAGTACAATTTCCTATGGGCGTCAACCGACTTTTTGTCCACTAAAGAAACGATAAATCCGGCTGGTGTGCGCTGACATTTTGTGATAATCCTATGACTGGCGCTATCGACCTGGCTGACTTGCTTTTGCGACATTAAATCATATCTCCCGCTCCTAAACCTGATATTATCAAAGCATTCATATTTCCGCCTTTCTCCGTGACGTTACATGGTGCGTCAGCAAACGCGCCCAGTCCTCTCCAGTCCTAAGTGACTTTACACAGAACCCGGAAGACAACACATATTATGTCACAACACAGCGCGCCACAATTCGGAATATGAAACAGTGATTTAAAAGCAAACAGCAAGATTGTACATTTTGTAAAGTACATTTATTTGACATCAAATGTTTAGAGAATATTCAGCAATTTGCATTTGTTTTTGTTGTCGATCCGCAAAAGTTCATGTTGAGGCATGCGATGTTCCTTTGCGGTACAGAGGGTGTTAGATCAGCTTACAACTCAGTGCGCCACAATTCGGAATATGAAACTGTGGTTTAAAAGTAAACAGCAGGATTGTACATTTGGTAAAGTACATTTATTTCACATGAAATGTTTAGTGAATATTCAGCGATTTGCTATTGTCTCTGCTGTCGATCAGCAAAAGTTTATTTGGAGCAACGCGTTGTTCCTTTGCGGTAGATAGGCTGTTGGTTTATGATAAAAGCAGTAAATGGTCGCTCTGATAATCGGAAGGTTGCTCCAAAAACGAGCCATTAGACCACCCTATTGGTTGGTATGTTGTTTGTAGCCGCTAGTACTGCGTAAGGGCATATTGGTCCTTGGCGATTGTCCCATAAAATGGTGAGGGTCATGAAGTTGCATATTTGGGCCTGCACCTGGAAGTTGAAGACCCCATCCGCTGAAGTCTGTAAATCGTGACATAGGCAAAATGGGGCCACATACCTGTTTTAAAAAACATAAATTAGTCTCACCAGCCGATCTTCATTAAAAATCATCATTTTATTTATTAGGGCGTGAAACTATTTGCTATCGAAGATAGTGCAACGGAGTATGTTAATAATAAAATAATAATATTTTCCCATTCATATAGCGCTAAGAACCGTGAGGTATCTAAGCGGTGCTTATTATTAACCACGGTGTATGGTGCTCATTTATCGACCACGGAAGGACGAAAGGCTGAGTTTGGCCTTGCCGGGATTCGAACTTGCGTTAGCAAGCTGTGCACGGATGTCAAAGCGAGCGTTGTACTCGCTGTGCCACTTGACAGGCTACAGTGAAGTGGCACAGCGAGTAGAGCGCTTGACCGCCTATAGACCGGTTAAATTATTTATATTAACCCACCCTGTGTCGTCTGCTTTTTTCAGAGCCCTCTAAACAACAGGGGATCAATTCGGCGGTGATAGTGCGCGGTAGAAAACATTATGCCACTTTCAACGAACAAGTTCAACTTGAGCGGTCTTTAATGCTACGCTATTGTAATTATATTTGGTATAAAATAATCTAAAGGGTTACTTACAGTACAATTGCAATTTCCATTGTCTACGAGTGGTGCAGTCCCAAAATACGACTCTGCATGTGCCAACAATCTTTCGCATAGTGATATAATATATAAAAGTGGTTTCGTTTCATAAATTTCATCCTTATCTTCTCTTACGTTTTAGCAACACTCCTTCAAGAGAAGTCTTTCATCACAATCTCTGTCTGTCAAGGTCAAAACACAATACAACCTTATAGTCCGCTTCGTGAGCCTCTCCGGGGCCCGAGAAAAAAATGGAAGCAGCTGACCTTCACTGTGAACGAGCATAAATTCTTACTTTGCAACATTCTGTGTAAAGCCATCTGTGAGAAGTTGGTTTTTGCACACCATGTTTGTATATTTTTTGCGTGATATTAAAAAAAGTTTGTTTAAGGGACGTTATGGTTCTAAGTACAGCCGAAAGACCCCTGAAAATCGCAAGTTATGGTAAGCTATGAAAAATAACTCGCGCCACCACGGTGCACTGCTAAGACTAACACCCAGGCCATCAAAGATGACATCGCAAATGTCATTGATGAAATCACTGATGACATCACATGTGTATGTACTTTTCAAGGAATTTGTGTACTAGTGATTTTTATTATAATGTTGCGAAAAAAGTGTCAAGGATATTGCAATAAATATCATACCGTTATTAGTGCTTTGAACGATGCATTGATATAAATAGCATTGTATTATGGGATTCTATCTAGTATACTGAGCTACTAATGGAGAAACATAGCATTGTGTGCAGAGTACAAGATGAAAGTATAATATTTGTAATGTTAATATGTTGAATAATGAAATGATAATTGTCCTGAAATGTTCGAAAATTCACAAAATGGGGGTGTTCTGAGGACGTTATTCGTATTGTGTGATTGCTTAGCTGTATGCAATGAGGGAATGGCACAGAGAGTAAAGTGGACGCCGTCCGCGGACACCGCGGCTGTTCGTGGACAGGGCGTGCTACATCCAGGTTTTTGCAGGAAATCCAACATGGAAAGAAGACTGTACGGATCAGCCAATCAGATGTCGAGGTTGTGGATTTGTGTTGAAAGAGACTGTGTGTGGTGAAGATGGCAGAAGTGGAGAAAGTCAGGGTGTTGGTGCTCGGAGATATGCTTGTGCATGGTTTACAGCAGTACGCTGAATGCAGGCATGGTGCAATGAACTTTGATGTGAAAGGAGTGGAGGTGGTGTGGAGCACTGTGCCTGATTGCAATGTACAGGGAATTGTACAAGTTTGTGAGGATATGGCCACGATGAACAGTCCGCATGTGGTAGCTTTGCACTATGGTGCTTTCCATTTGGGCAACGTCAGTGCCCCTACTTTGTTGGCTGATTTGGTTCAAGCCGTAATGAAGATCTTTCCAAATGCAAAAGTAATTTTTTCTGGATTACTTCCTAGGGCAATATGGGACAATAGTTCAGTTTTTTGTCCTCAACAAAACATTGCTAGGTGTGTCATCAACCGAGGCATGTGTGCCTTCATGCTTAGAGCTGGTATGTTTCTTCTGTAACAATGAGAATATTGATGCCAGTAATGCTGTTAATTTTAAAGAAGATGGCATTTCTTTATCTTTTACGGGAAATGCCTTTCTATTTTGGAATGTAAGGGTTGCTTTGGAGAAGGATATGTAAAGATTTTAGGAGTAAAGTAAGAAAAAAAAACAAGAAAAAAATGCAAAATAACAGGTGTCTGTCAAGCATCTGCAAAAAAAAAAACCAAACAAAAAAACACGGCTCTTTTCAGAGCCAACTTCAAAGGGGAAATGGGGCACAATATTTAAATTTACATTCACCACGCTCAGATTTTCGATGTGTCGGCGGACATGGCGGTAGTCCGCGGACATGAAAATCAATACGAGGGGGTTAGTATGTTCTATGTTACATGTATATGAAGTCAGGGACGTTATGGTTAAGTTGCGCTACTAAAAAGCTATGAAATTCAGTAAAAAAATCTTTGTTAAAGGGACGTTATGGTTAAGTTGCGCTACTAAAAACCTATGAAATTCAGTGAAAAAACTTTGTTAAAAGGACGTTATGGTTCAAAGTAAAATCAAAAAACCCCTGAAATTCGACAGTTTTGGTAAGATAAGCAACCATAACTCACGCAGCCACCGTGCACTGCTAACACTAACACCAAGGACATCAAAGATGACATCACAAATGTCATTGATGACATCACTGATGACATCACATGTGCATTTACCTTTCATGAAAAGTCTGCACAAGGGATTCTTAGTGTAATGTTAATAAAAAAAGTGTCAAAGATTATTGGAATAAATATCATGTGCTAATCAGTGCATTAAGCTATGCATTGATATAAATAGCATTCTATTATTAACTTCAATCCTTCAATTTACAGTAACTTCAATACTGTAGAAACATAGGCATTGTGTGCAGCATACATGATGGAGGTGCAATATTCATAAGCTTGCCATGTTGAATATTGAAATGATAACTGTTTTCATATTAGAGTTTTGCATACAGTGAAACTTGTGATAAGTAGGTAATAAAACCCACTTACTACATAATTGCATTATTATACACAAATCACAAAGAGACAACACCACATACAAATATGAATATATACAAGGGAATTGAAGAAGGAAAAAGAAACAGCAGTAGTAGCAGAAAGTGTTCATAACCTAACTGATTACATTTATGGAGAGAAATGATTGCTCTGTTTCAAAGCTGTTACTTACCCTATCTATATATATCACATGATGTGTCTGGACCCTAAGGAAAATAGTGTAACAGGGAAAGTACAGTAATAAAAAAACATCAAAAGTATCAGGAAAGTGCTGATAAATCTACTGATAATTTTAATGCACAAAAAGGATTGCTGTCTTTCAAGGTTGTGACTTCTTCTATGTATATGTTTCATATGATATGACTGGACCATAAGGGAATTATTCTAAGAACATACTTGAAGGATAAGTCTACGAATATAGTAATTTACAATTTTTAGTTCCTGACTGTTACTGAAGAAAATCATGTGGCCTAGATATGTCAGGAAAGGAAAAAAAGGGAGAGCCAGCCACGTGATGTCATCAGTGATATCATCAATGACATTTGTGATGTCATCTTTGATGTCCTGGGTGTTAGTGTTAGCAGTGCACGGTGGCGGCGTGAGTTATGGTTGCTTATCTTACCATAACTGCCGAATTTCAGGGGTTTTTCGGTTTTACTTTGAACCAGAACGTCCCTTTAACAAAGTTTTTTCACTGAATTTCATAGGTTTTTAGTAGCGCAACTTAATCATAACGTCCCTTTAACAAAGTTTTTTCACTGAATATATGTATATATATATTTTCACAACACCAAGAAAGTTATGGTGGGTTTAAAAAGGTTTAGAAAAAACACTTTCACCTGAAATGTAAAAATAGAAAAGTCCATTTGAGCCAAGTCACACATTCCACAACATCAGGGTTTGCATTTGGGCTAGTTTCCATACCCACAATGCCTTGCTGTTGTGGCTCAGAACTGGAGGTGAACTTCCACCAATGGCTACAAGCTGGCATTATGGAATGTGTGACTTGGCTCAAATGCACTTACCTACTATATCACAGGGCCTGCGGCAGCGGCCCTGTAGTTTGGTTAAGTTGTTCAACTCATGTAAAGAGCACATTTTGGGCACCATATAACTTCACCCCCCTTGGATGAATCCTCACGAAATTGTGAAAAAAGGGCATATGACTCACTTGGAATGATTCTGCGAAGTTTGGTGCGGTTTAGTCCAGGGGGGCAAAGTTTTAGGGGGAGGTCCCACAATGTGTGGAAATCCTCATAGATACAATGGAAAAAACTTTGCTCACCTCTACAGCCCAAACCGCTGGATGGATTTTCACCAGATTTGTGGCAGGAGCGGTGGCTTGGTCCCAAAAGCATGCTTTTGTAGATTTTGTGTAAATCCGTCCATTCGTTTTTTTTAAACGACCAGAAAGTAGGAAGAATAAATAGTGATATCTGGGTCTGGTCAATATTCTCACTTCCATATTCGGTCTGCGGGCACCCCTCTGGACCAATCAGATCTGTTGTGATGTCCACGGGCATCATATCGCCGCTGATTGGATGCTCAAAAGGTGAGGTGCGTCAGATTTCTTTAAGCGTTCCTTTAACAAAATTTTGCATTTAATATATATATTACATGGCCACTACCGTGGTTAAGGGGTTAAGTTGCTGTTTCCATAGGAAGAGCACTTTTTTGGGCGGCTTATAACTTCGCTCCCCGTTGACGAATCCTCACCAAACTTTGCAAAAAAAGGTATATGGCCCACTCTGAATTCGTTTGTACAGTTTGGTGAGAAATCGTCCATGGGGCGGGGAGTTATAGGGGGGGGTCCCAAAACGTCTTTTTTTCCCATAGACTGAATGGGGGAAACATTTTGCGCACGGCTACAGGTGAAACTGCTGGACGGATTTTGACGAAATCTGCGGCAGGTATAGGGGCTTGTCCAGAAAGCGTGCTTTTGTAAATTTTGTCACCATACATGCAGTACGTTCATTTATAATTATGAAAAAGTAGGTCAGAAATAATTAGTGATATCTATGTTCGCTCTTCGGTCGACGAACAAGAAACCGATTGGCTAAGGGGCTACCGTCATGACCGCGTACATGAGACGTCTCTGTCCATTGGCTGCTGCGAGACGTCTTCTGCGTCAGATGGTTTGGATGCGCCCGACATTTTGGATCCGCGGAAAGCGGAGCAATAAACAGCGTATACATGCTTTTTCCATTACCCTATTTTGCTGTGGCACAGAGCATTGGGAAAGGTTCACACAGTAAGAAATGGGTGATCTATGCATTTGTTCCTCGGCCGTCATGATGTAATTTCTATGGACACTTTGTACATACAGTAAATGTGGGGGATAATAACTATAGCACTTCAATCCATATAGTGGGCAGGAAATTTGTAACACTTGACTGCATGTAGTGGTTAGGAAATGTATAACTCTAGGAAGCACACTAGTATAGGTAGGCAACATTGAAATTGACAACATGAGGTGTCCGTATTATTTTTCATAATGCCTATTATTACAATCATCAGAACGCCGCCATGGGTGGCACATGCTACTGTGGTAGTGGCCAGGGGCTACAGTCTTCACATATGCATGATTAATGCACTTGTTCTGGGGGTCGGCCGTCATGATCTAAAGTATATGGACATCTTGTACGCACAGTACACTTAGGTCTACTTAATGACAAATGTTCTATGGTCTTCTTGTACGCACAGAAAAGGAGTGGTGCAATAAGGGCAGTATTTGAGGCCGTGTATTGCAGGGGGGAGTTGTTACATTTGTACGGACACGTCTGATGGTAGGGAACATTGAAGTTGCCTACATGCTGGGAATACAGTATTGTTTCCAATGCCTTTTATTATATTCATTACTACGCTGCCATGGTTGCCACATGCTACGGTGGTTGTGGCCAGGGCCGAGAGTCTTGGATGCATAGCTGTCGGCCGAAGGCCTTACTTCCAAGACTCTAGGCCTTGGCCACAACCACCGTAGCATGTGCCAACCATGCATACACCCCTTGTGTTGCATTTTCATTGGCAAGTTCTGGAGAGAGCGTGCAGTGTTGGGTGCATGGCCAAAGGCCATGCACCCAAAAACAAAGAGGTGGTTGTGGGAACATCCTGCTCTCTTGGGTGCAAGGCAGAAGGCCATGCACCCAATAATTCAGTTATACATACTTTACGACGTATGTTCTGTGGCCTCCTTGTACGCACAGAAATTGAGGGGTCCAATAGGGCCACTATTTAAGGGCAGTATTTGAGGCCGTGTATTGCATGGGGGAGTTGTGACATTTGTACGGACACGTCTGGTGTTAGGGAACATTGAAGTTGCCTACATGCTGTGAATACAATACTGTTTCCAATGCCTATTATTATATTCATTAGTACGCTGCCATGGTTGGCACATGCTACGGTGGTTGTGGCCAGGGCCTAGAGTCTTGGAAGCATGGCCGTCGGCCGAAGGCCTTACTTCCAAGACTCTAGGCCCTGGCCACAACCACCGCCGCATGTGCCAACCATGCATGCACCCCTTGTGTTGCATTTTCATTGGCAAGTTATGGGGAGTCCGTGCAGTGTTGGGTCCATGGCCGAAGGCCATGCCCCCAACAAGAAAGTGGTAAGTACTACACTTGGAAGACACTGCACACCAATCCCATGTAAGATCTACAGACATACACCTAGGAGGGAAGCCTCTGGGCAGAGGTACAGCAGGATAACACACCTATAGAGTAACCCCCACTACCACGCATCACTGAGGTGGTTGTGGGGAGACCCTGCAGTCTTGGGTGCATGGCTAAAGCCCATGCATGCAATACAGAAGTCATAAGCAGTGGAGTTACAAGTTAATATGGGTGTGGTGGATTCTGGTTGTTCTTTTGATACCCTAGTTTCTTCACTTCATGGCTGCATACGATGGTCCGAAAAGTAACTTTATAAGCAGCTAATTTACACGGACCATGTTTCACATATGCAGTGATGGTTGTGGATAGAACCTGTACTCCTTGCAACTTGTTTGTAAGGCGTAGGTGGTAGGTTACTCACCGCAGACGAAAAGGCCAGCCTACAGGCACTGCAGCATATTTCTACCACACATTAGGCGAGTACATTCCCATGTGTAGAAAATGCCTGCCAATATACTTACTCCTTACTTTGTTCACAATCCAGAAACTTTTTTTATGTTTGCTTTTTCGTACTTGGCGGAAGTATCACTTTTTCCACTTCTGTGATACAAGAAAAAGGTGTGTTAATGTTTGCAGATTTTCCACATTTACCACATTGCTTAATAGACAGTTATTTTTTTTAGACCCTCATTTTTACTTTACAAACCAGTGTACTGTGCATTGCGCTCAGTTTCTGTGTTTGCTTATCTAATCCTTGGGTCTGGGGGAACACATCTTTGTCGGATTAAAATAACTCTTCATTTCTTATGCAACTAAGTACTTCATTTTTTCCTTTCAGTGTTTTCCTCATTTTTCTGATCAATGTTATGTTTGTTGCCTTCCTGCCGATTTTTAACACCAGTTACATACCTGTAGGCGTATTCAAACTGTGCATTTGTTCCTACAAATTTTCGATACTCATTCATTTGTGTCGTTGTTACATCCCGTGTTCTTCATCTTTCCCATTAATGTTTTCTTTGTTGCCATCCTGCCGTTTTTTAACAACACTTAGATACCTATAGGCATATTCTACCTGTGAATTTGTTTCCAACGATGTGTAATAATCATTTATTTGTGTCATTCTTCCATCCTGTTGGGTAGTTAGATACCTGTAGGCGTATCCTAACTGTGCATGTGTTCCTATAGATTTGTGATACTCATTCATTTGTGTCGTTGACATATCCTGTTTCCTGTAACTTTCCAATTAATGTTTTCTTTGTTGCCTTCCTGCCCATCTTCAACTACAATTGGATACGTATAGGAGTATTCTGCCTGTACATTGGTTTCCAACAATCGGTAATAATCATTTATTTGTGTCATTCTTCCATCCTGGTGGGTAGTTAGATACCTGTGGTCGTATTCTAACTATTTGTAGTCTTTCACTTACTTTGTTCACAATTTTGAAGTGCACATTATTAGGTACATTTTGGCTTCAAGGACATTAAATACACATTTGTTAGGTTAGCTGGCAACCTCTGCTTTAGAGTAATGGTGCTGTCATTACATTCAAACCATCCACAATTCTTTTTAATGTATGCAGTGTAGTGACCTGCATTGGTTGTAGCTCCTGCATGGTAGATTATTCCTACTGTTGTAAAGGTTTTCTGTCCAAGTGACACTTGACCGTGTGTAAATCCAGTTAGTTTGCAGTTGTTTTTGGTGCCATCTGCATTATAATGTAGAAGCATTAGTATTATGTAGGCACTATGTGATTGTATCAGTAAGGTAGAGCGATTGTCTGAATTGCAAATACTACATAATCTGCCATGGTTTGCATTTTGTACAAGTTGCTGAAAAGGAATGCTCTCACGATTTGGTATAGAAATATACACAAATCGCTCATTTGGGATTTCTTCCTGTGTCACTTTGTTACAGAGAGTGCATGTATGTTTCCACATGTACGAAAGTTGGAAGATTTCATTTACAGGTATACTTTTGTTTTCCAATACTAATAGTATGTACATTAGAAATTCTTGTGGATCTTCTTGTGAGTTCATAGTGAATCTCACCATTCCAGCACAGTCGTCCAATTGTTGCCTTACTCCATAAATACTGTATATGTTGTCAGGATTGGTTGTTGCATTTCTATGCTGTACTAACATTTGCAAACACAATCGGTCTGTGCTGTGCAGGTAAATATTGTTAACAATTGGTGGCAATGGAAATAGAATATTCATTGCTACATTTTCATAGCAACTTACCCCACTTTCATTTGTAAACTTGAATGGGCCAGCAAGTTCTGAACCTGAGTGCATTTTTCGGTTTTTCTGTTGTTTGTTTGCCGACGTGCCTGGTTTACATTCCCCAATAGGTTTTTCTGTTTGTGGCAATTGATGACACTTTAGTTTCTTTTCTTTTTTTACAGAATTTCCTGTTGCATTCTGTTGCATTTCTGTTTCATTTACTTTTCTTTTACCACGTTTCACTTTATCTGGAACAGGGTATTGTTTCAGATGAGGGGTGTACAGTGAACGCAATCTATTGTATTCTAGAATGCAAGGAATATCAGCTTTGACTTTACTTGAATCAAAGTTTATTAACAAAAGACTGTCAAGTGTACGTAAGCGTGATAATGCTACGTAGCTCATGCCTTCCTTAATCACTATCTTTCCTATATCTATCAAGGCTTTATCTAGGGTCAGACCTTAGGATTTTTGAATGGTAACTGCATATGCAAGAGTTAGAGAAAATTGCTCTCTACGTACATACATGTCTTTGAAGAGAAGGAATCGAGCCATTGAGAGCCCTATCCTTTTTACTTCTGAAACTTTATCAAAGCGAATATTTACAAACTGAATGCTGTTATCACGTGGGTATGATTGAAAGCCAACAACTGTGCCCAGTGCTCCATTAACTAGCCCTTGCTCTACGTCAAGGTTACATTTAAGCATTACTCTACAATTTAATGATAATTTCAATACTTTTTCCAATCCAGCTGTGTTGGAGATTGAATGTTCTAAACTATTTAGTCTTGTTGTGGCTTGCTCACACATGGGTACTGTCAAACCATGTACGTCTAGTTTGTCTGTGGCGCTAATTTCTACTATTGCTTGCCTTTCTTTCTTTAGCATTGTTTCATTGAATTTGAAACAGCTTGCAAGAGTTGGCATTAAGGCCATACAATTGACATTTTTGTGCGCTATTTGTTCCATAATATCAGTTGCGCATGCATTATCGCCATAAAGTGCATGTATATGCCGCTTTTCAATACAGCTTGTGCTTCTTGCGATAATACACCAACTCTAATACTTTTTAAGATGTTGGCATAAGTGAGATCAGCAGATTGCCGCAAGTTCTCAGTTAATTCTCTGTATTGGAAATGTTGCCAAAGGTTAACATTACCTATGCCACCAACAGTTTTCCGGCAGAGTTTGTGGCCTAAGGTTTTAAAAATCAGTTCACCTTTTACTGGTGTCAATTGTAGAAGATCTCTGAAAACGATAATGTGTTTCCCAGCAAAGAGTTCTTCCTTATTACTTTTAAGTACTTCTTGCAATCTGAGATGAATCAAAGCCAACCTTAGATTGGAGACCATGCTGACTTCATCTATTAGTAGCATCTTCATTAGCTTCAATACTCTCCGTAATTCCATTGCAGCTTCTGCAGAAAGTTTGTAGTAGTCTAATTTATTTTGATGCTCTACTAGAAGGAGTAGTAATCGGTGTAAAGTCACACCACCTATGTTGTAGGCAGCTAAACCTGTGGTGACTGTTCCAACAGCTGACAGCTTGTTGTTTGTAATTTGCTGCAGGAACTTGCTAATAATTTTGATTAAGAATGTTTTCCCTGATCCAGCTTCACCACTGACATACAGCAGTGTAGGTTTGTAATTTTGGCAGGTACATTCTTTATTTTCGTGCTGTACACCATGCACAATTTGTTTTGTTACCTCTTCAAAAATGGTACACTGATCGTTGTTAAGTTTTCCTTGTTGCACAGTTAAGTCCTCTGCATCTTCTTGATACTGATACATGGTGTTTTCTACTCCTGCCATAGCAACTTCAGCCTCATTTGCTATCAGTGGTTGCCCTAATGGCTCTTGACTTCCTGTTACAGAAGGTTGACTACTGTCGGAAGAGTCTTTATCTAGTTGGGCCTGAATTTCTTCTTCTTGTTGCTGCTCATTGTGTAACATTGTTTTGTACTGCGTAAAGTTAACATTGGTGATAGTGCTTTCATTTGCTTTGAAAGCATCTTCATAGCACTCATAATTACCTAGTATGTCTTCCTCTTTTCTCCATGGTTTAAAAAGTTGCAAAAGAGACATGTAACATAATTCTTTCTGTTGAGGAGTTTTTAATGACAACTTCACATGATTAATTAAGCTTTGTTTGTTACGTTTCACTAAGCTCCCTTCACAATCGGTCACTCTATATCTACGTTTACTTTCATCGGGTTTTACATTATTTTTGTATGCAAAGTTTTGAGCTACGTCATACAGACACATGCTTTTCAGAGTTGTACTCCAGTTCGGATAGTATGTGTCCAGTAAATTGTTTTTCAGAATGTCTTGGCTGTTGGGATAATTTCTGGCAATAGTTTCTATGTCCTCATATGATTTTAGCACTCTTTTTCTAGATTTTGCAGGACCAAGACTGAGCCATACTATGTTGTCTGATTTTCCGTACAAAGCATTGCCGGTTAAACGATCTGCTGCTTCATAGGCCCCACATTCTCAATGAGAGAGCATTTTTATACCTAGGCTGTACAATTTCTGTGATAATGTTTTGTCTGATGCTAGGTCTTCCCAGAGGACTTGAAGCTCTGTTTTTTCTGCTTTTGTCAAGTAGGCTGTAACATATCGTGCAACAGCAGTTGAATTGTCTGCAATGTACTGCACATCTATTATTGCATTCCATAATAGGACAATGATTGCATTATAATCATTGATATATTTGGATTCTTCCCTTCTTTTTATGTAATACGTGTTTTTAGGTGATTTACCTTTAACACTATGTCGAACTGAAGACATGAAGTTGTTTACATCACCTGTTTCTGTAACTGGTCTGGGGAAACCAAAGCGGCATTTGGTGTAGTATTTATCTTTGTTTTTGTATTTACGGTGACAATATTTGCCACATTTGTGTCTTTGAAATTGTAAAATCTGCCCATGCAGCTCACTATGACTCTGTTGTGAAGGGATTTCATATGTGACATATTTTTGAATAAACTGCAAAACAGTGCTATCACTGTCGTGCCCAAATTTTGGAGCACCTTTGATCCATAACAGCATGTGAATATGTGGCGCTCCTCTCACTTGATGTTCTTTTCTCCAAAAAAAGTGTTGCACTTCTCCAACGGGAGGAACACTTTTATTGCAAATAAAGTGTAGCATTGCAATGAAACGATGATAGAAATATCTTGAGACATTAACTGTTAATATATCTGTTGTTTTTGTTACTGTTTGCTATACATAGAAACTCATGCAAATCTTCCCATGCGTATTCTGCACAACTTAGCGTAACAAACCAAGTTGGTGGTACAAGGTTTCTGATCATGCAACGCACGTCTCTGTGCCGTCTAAACCAGTAGCTGACATATTTTGAGAGTGCGTTCCAGGTTTAAGAATGTGTGCAACTCCATAACATAGTGTTGCTAATTCACTTTCGTAGAGTAGGTGGAATATGTATTCCGCATTTTGTCTAAATCTGGGATCTTGGGAATACATTCTTAATGAGCGGTATTCTGATGCCCCAATCTGAGTGGGTCTATCATCGTACCTCCCACTTTTGCCAGTAGGAAATAGCAGTGGAAAAGCACGTGCTTCTATACTTTTTTCCCAAATACTCATTGGTGACCCTTTGGTTTGTCGCATTTGGTAAGTTTCTAGTGCATCATCTATACTTTCATTGGAATGCAATGGATGAATTGTGTAATGTTCTAAGAGAGTGGATACTGTAGCTGGATCCAGAAGTTCAAATTGTCCAGTTTCTGATGGCTCTTGAATAATTTCTGTTGTTTGTCTTAAGCTTTCATCAATATTAATTTCCTTGTAGTACTCATTGTTGTTTTTCAGATATTGCAATGCTTGTGTAACTTTGTGTAAGTCTACTAATAGTTGCCAAATTATTTTGTCCTTTGTTGGTACTCCATTTACCAAGACTATTAAAGAATGCTCTGTTGAACGTTCCACTCCTAGAGTGTGCGCATTTTCCGTTAGATCTAATGGCAAGTACACACCTTTGCCACAAACGACTTTCACCAATTCAGAGGGAGGTAAATTTGCTGTTTTTGGATGAAGGTGAATAATTGTTTGAAATGGGTGAACTGTTTGAATTATTATGCTCTCATACAAATTGAGCTGTTGCAGGATTTTTGGTAATGGAAACAATTCCAAATTATTTGTAATTGCACGTGAAGGAGTGTGGTTGTTGTCTAATTTTGCAGTACAGTATTTGGGTGTACCATGCAGAAGAGTGGTATTTAAGTTGCCTAATTCTGAAGCTGGACTTTTTGAAGAATATATTTTATACACTAAATTTCTTACTTTAGAATGATGTACTGATATTCGTTTGATATCATGGAAGGTACTTTTGCAAATAGGCCCAGAAATGCAGGCTAGTGAATGTCCTTTTAGTCCTTCCTGTCTGTTTTCGCACTACACAAATATCCATATTTTGCAGCATTTTGATTTTACTTTTGTCTTTACCTTTTACGTATTGATTGAGGAAAACATGTAAAGATTTGAAAGCTTTATTTGGAAGGACACACATTGATGTGCACGGCCATTTGTATACTGGACGGTGTGGTTCTGCTGAATCGAGAAGTCATTCTGAGTTTTCAGAAGACAGTTTTGTAAGCAGTGTTTCTTGTTCCATAATGGTAGTATTGCTTTTCTCATACCCACGTCCACTGCTATGGATGGCAATTGTGTTTGTTTGATTTGGTTTGTATGCTTCTTCATTGAAAAATGGCTCTGTGGTTGTTGTGTGACTCCATCCACAAACATGTAAAAAATTATTTTTTGTTCACATTCCGTTTATCGCTAAGTTTCATTTGTAGTTTGATACTTACTTTTGTTAGTGCTTTCATCTTTTTTAACACTAAT
Source organism: Ambystoma mexicanum (assembly GCF_040938575.1). Taxonomy (NCBI): domain Eukaryota; kingdom Metazoa; phylum Chordata; class Amphibia; order Caudata; family Ambystomatidae; genus Ambystoma; species Ambystoma mexicanum. The sequence goes on along the minus strand of NC_090935.1, from coordinate 892,963,526 downwards.
ATGAACAACTTCCTTTTGAGAAGGATTGCACTGTCCACGAGTGCTTGCACAATTAACTTTCCATGTTACATTTTAAGGGGTGAGGATGACTTTGGTCCTCTTCTTAGTAGATTCTGAAGGACTCTGTGGCGAAACATTTTTGCTAAAATAATTTTTTTACTATGGTTTCTTCTTACACTATCAGGATTATCAGGAACATTGTTAGCTGTACTGGCAGCCGTTTCTTTGACATCATTTCTGTGTTTTGAGGTACTTTTTGATGGAGGACGTACAGTTTCGTCAGTTGAGACTTATTTTATTATGTTACCCAATTGCATTAGGTGGTTTGTACCAAGAATCTCCCCTAACTCTACAACAGGTGGATGCTTACATTGGGTACCTTTATTTTTATTTGCTCTAATTCTGCGTTCCTTTCTACGGAGCTGCTTTTTGGTAGGCATTCTTTGGTGTCTGTTGAGAAAAAAAAAATATTCTTTGGTCTGTTGTCCAATGTGTGTGTGCTATGTGCATGTGTGCACAAGTGTGATGGGGGAACTGTTTGGCACGGTGTGTAAACGTACAGTGACCTCTAACTATCATTTGGTAAGTCTACATTACCATTTCAATCGTAGTACAATGTGCTTCAGATGAGAGTACACAGTGCCCTACTTGTGCTGAGAACCATTATTAATAACCAAAATGGCAAAATCTTGCTACCGCCACTTATTTTCACAATCTAACCTTCTACGGATTTCCTATCTCATTTCAGTACCAAACACACAGCCATTTGTCAGCCATTCCACCTGTAGGCAGAATTGTTTACAAATGCCTGCTTCCTTTGCTGCCCAAAATAAACAAATAACCCACGCAGCCTCTTTAAGGAGAAGTTACAATATGAAGGTTGTACTGTACTTACGTTTTTGTGCAAAATGACAAGGTTTCTTCGGATATGACGTCTGCAGTGCAGATGTTGTTGATTGTCAGGAGATATCAATTACTTTGTGTGTTTGCAGCCGTCATGATACTGCAGCCTTCACTTGTACTTATTTCGTCATACGAATCAACTTTCATGTTTCAACCCAATCCACGTGCACATTTCACTTCTCTCTGTGCACTCTTTCTATACAAATTTCAATATGGTACTTCAAAGTCCTTCAAAATAACTATCTTTTTTTAGGGGTTTGGAAATGCCTTGTTCTTTTCAAAGTGTACTATGCATAGGAGAGAGGTTTCTAAGTGATAAGGAAACGTAGTAGATGGGCAAACATTTTGTAAGTCTTAATGAAAAGCACGATGTCCAAAAATCAGGAGACCCTCCGAAGGACATGTCAGCACCACAATCGGGAGTGATTACTATTCTCATACGATCACATTGCAAGTAGCATTACTGTTGGCAGTAAAGAGGACAGAACTGCGGCATTTTCAGATACAAAATGAAGGTCTGCCCTAAATTATACTTCTCAACTCACACGCTTTTGGTGGGTGTCACCTGCCTTCTAAAAGGCAAACTCACCCGCCAAGCCTCCTGCACGGCCATTCATTCAAATGGGCGTGTCACCCGCACTTCACACAAAAATGGTTGAGAGCTATGCCTAAATAGGCATGCTTGCAACGTATGTACAGGTTATGCAGAAGAAAGTAAGCAGTCGTGTAATTTGTTAATGGCAAATCGGCAATCTTGCACTTTACAAGGGGGCGCGTTGTTATGTGCTTCCTATGGAAATCTACCAGCATTATTTTGTCTATTTTAAATTATAAGGCTTCCACATGTACTCTGATTAGAATGAAGATACCTGTACTCTATACTGATGCATGTGGTCATCCTTGCACAGTAGTTTGTGAAGTAGGTGCTTTGCAATGGTATGCACTTTCCATTAAGAATCATCAACAGTAATTTTGAAGTGCGCAATGTTGATGACAGAGTTACAATTGGCGAGGTTCAATGTGATTGGTGGCTGATTGTGCGCCCCCTTAGTTGTGTCCAATGATGGACTCGCTTTGGTAGTGCTGTAGAAAGGGTGGAAGGACTAGGTAAGAGTTACGTGCCGCACGTAGGCAACTCTTGTCCGCTGGTAGTGCGTGTCACATACGGGTTTCTACAGCTAATCCTGCATGGAAACACGACTGTAGCCATCAGCCAATCAGATGTTCACATTAGTCTTTTGTGTCGAAAGACGGTGCGCACACTGAAAATGGCAGAGGTGCAGAGGGTCGGGGTTTTGCTGCTCGGAGACATTTTTGTGCAAGGCTTACAACACTATGCCGAGAGTAGGCATGTGGCACACCATTTCGATGTGCGCGGAGTGGAGGTGGTCTGGAGCACTGACACTGATGCCAATACAGCGACAATTCTGCAAGTTTGCAGAGATATGCGTACAATGACCACTCCTCATGTGGTAATTTTGCACTACGGTGCTTGCCACTTGGGATACCTGACTTTGCGTACTTTGTTGGCAGATTTGGCACAGTTGGTTCAAGCAATCATGGCCATCTTCCCAACATCCAAAGTTATTTTTTCTGCTTTACTCCCCAGACTACAATGGACCAACACTTCTGTTTTCTGTCCAGATCAAAGCATCGGGAAGTGCATCATCAATCGCAGCATGGTATATTTTTCCCAGCAATGTGCATTACTTTGAAGGAGATGGCGTTGCACTATCCTCTTTGGGAAATGCGATGTTCTTTTGGAACATAAGGCTTGCTTTAGAGAACGTTCTGTAATGTTTGCAAGGGCAAAGCAAGGACAAAACTACAAAAAAATGTATAAAATACCACATGTCTGTATGATATGTGACCAAAAATAAATAAAAAACGGCTCTTCTCAGAGCCTACCTTAAAGGGGAAAAAGGGGACTAGTACTTTAATGTACCGTCGTCACGCTCTGATCCTCTACATGTCCGCGAACATGGCGGTAGTTAACTGCCAGCACATATCACCACCGGGGATTGAAGGGTGGAGCCGCATGTAAATGAGAATGAGCGGAGCTAGGGATTGGTCCACAAAGTTCAGTAGGTGTATTCAGCCCAACGTACTTTGGTAAGACCGTCTTTTCCCTCACAGGACACCACACATCCATGGCTTTCCGTGCTCGAAAACAGATTGTCTGGATTGTGGGAGACTCATGGATCCACTGGTTGAAGGTGCATAGCCGAAAGCTGCAGTTTATCTACAAATCTCGGATTTCCACATGCAGAAGGGCACTGGCATGGCGTGCACGCATGAGATGGCTAGACTTGGTACCTCTTTGAGTTACTTTACAGAGAGAGCGTCCTCCAGACATACTCATCATTCATTGTGGCGGAAACAGTTTAGGCCATGTATCTGGAATTTCTTTACAATTTGTCATGAAGGAAGGACTCGCAAAGCTTATGGACATGTTTCTAAATTGTCAAATACTGTTTTCCCGTATTGCCCAAAGACAAATATGGTTGCGTTCTTCTGCATTTGGTCCACAAATGGAGAAAGCGAGACGCAATGTGAATAAGGCTGTGTCTGCCTTTTTACGAGATGTTTGTATGTCCTCTTTCCACAATGAAAACATTTTGTTTCGTAGCAATTTCATTTTCCGCAGAGATGGAGTCCACCTCACACATGCAGGAAATCAGATGTTTCTTCACAATATACAAAATGCATTGCGCCCTCTTTTGCAATCGCACTAACCTATCTGACAATCCGTTTCACCCAATCCACTGCTTTTCAACCCACACAACACCCCACCAAAAGGCTCTTTTCAGAGCCGCCACTTACTTCCAACAGACACTTTATTGCGTTTGCTCTGCTTGCACCCTCACTTTTTGCCCTCTATGACTGTCCACAAACATTTGTTGACCTCCGCCAGCCTCTACGGCCTTCTCTTCATAGTTCTATTGTTACACTGAGAAAGTTGGCTCTGAAAAGAGCCTTTTCTGTCATTTTTGCTGTTTTTACGTTCATTGATTAAGAGCACTCCACACACTAGGAGAAGAGGCGAGAGGAGGGTAAGGAAGGGACACCAGCCACGGGGATAAGAAAGGGCAACTGAACAGAGAAATATTAAGGGTGATCTCTATTTAGGTAAGGAGCAAATGTTCTGGTGCTCGCTGACTGCAGCCTCAAAAGCACTGCGAAGACTCTCCCCCCTGCAGAGTACTGCATCACAATACGTGCACGCCACTGTCACCTTCGAAAGGTAAGGGTCTACAGCATTGCGAATGGCTTGTGAAGCAGCTGGAGGGAGGCGCTCCCCCACAGAAGTGTCTCTTGTGGTGGAAGGATCGGATTCCGAGGATGCTGTGGAGGAACTCAAACGACTACGCTCTTCACATGGCACCACCATGCGAATGTCCGCGGTGTGGAACGAAGTGAGGTGGCGCTTCATGGTTGTCGTACCAAAACTGTACGCTCCACATCTCCCGCGACTCAACACCACATCGCACAGGTTACACTTCACCAGGTTCGCACGTGCTTTTGGTACGTTCCCATAAACGGAAAACAACCGCCACACCCACGACTCCCGCCGAGTGCTCCTAGTGCGCAATTCCTCCACTTCATTCTATTCCTCCTCTTCTTCCTCAATCTCTACATATTCACCCAAATATCTCTCTGCAGGCCCTTGGTGAGGTGGTGATGGTGGCAGGTTTGGGGGAGATACAGAGGCTAATAACCCAACAGCAGCCATGGAAGCCATAGTAATTTGTTTCTTTTTCGTCACTACAACAGTAAAGGCAACGCACCTCTATCTGCTATAGCTAGAAGGACAATGAAGATGCGTTCCGGGGGTGTGGCCTTTTGAAGGGGTGGAGGGGTGTGCCTCGTGACCATCTTCATCCTTACAAAGTGGTTCACTCACTTTTACACCTCATCTCCTGAGGTGGCCTATTGTTTGGGATGTGTGAAATTACATTTTTCCACTCCACAATACTTTGCCTTGTGTCTACAAGTTCTTTTTTAGTGTTGCGGAAGCACACAAACCGCGGAAACTAGTCCCCATGCTCAGCATAGGTTTGGTCACAAGATGACGTCCTCAACACATCCGCCCCCTTCATGAAAGTCCCCTGGACAGCAAATGCAAAGAATCACACATGCGCCTGCGCCCAAGTGTCCTACGGACAGTGTTCGGGTTCTCAAAGTACTTGAAAGTGCGACACAAGTGAGACGGTCAGTTAGGAACTGGCGCAATGTTGGCAAACCTTTCATTTGTACTGCGCATGTGCTCGCATGCTATGTTCACTGTACGGACAGTTCCAGTGTCCTTAGGGCAACTACATTTTGTTTGCCTACAACCTTGCCGCCCACCGTGCCTGTTCTACGGACGGCACCATTTTGACTGCGCCCAATACGAACCGCTATACTTTCCTTCACACACTCCCTTTCTACTCATTTACACCCTTTCCGACCATTTTGTGCGTTCGACGACCATGTATTATCTCGTTCCCAAACGGTACGCCGAGTTAGTATATCGTTTGAACACCCCTTTCTGTTTATGTATGCACCTTGTGAAAAGATGTTGCAGTCACACATCACATCCATCTTACTTGGCATTAGACAGCACCCACACTCCATTGCTTGTGGATGGGTCGAAAAGGCGCGCTGTTCGCGAACATGTTATGTCTTTTAAAAAAAATAAATAAACACATACTCTATCTCTACAACTGCTGTACAAAACCATTTACTATACACACAAAAACACACATCACTCTAAAGAAACAAACAGCAGGGGAAGCGGACACTGAAACAAATATGGGGGAATTTGGATTTAACACGGGCTGGTTCTGAGGGGAAGATTTGTGAGGGGAAGAAGGGATGGATACTTCGCCGAAATGTCTATTTTCCTGTTGCAGGTTTGGGGATGGGTCATTAGGGAATGGAGAAGCAGGGCAGGTGGGGCAATGGTAGCGAACTTTCCCTCTCACAACGTCCTCCACAAACTCCCGTAAAATTTGAAAATTGTCGTTCAAAACATCCATTTTTGTCTTCTTCTACCTCTTCTGTTGCACTTTCCTCTTCTTTTTCCTGGTCTGTTAAAAAAAAAACACCACAAGTTAAATGCCTATAGAATACTGGTCACTATTCTCCATATGCAGACCAATATGTACCATTGTTGTCACTGTCTTCAGACATTTCCCTGTGCGGGAAATACTCCTCCAGCCACTCCAAAGTACTAGCCATTTCTGAGTCAAAACAACAGAAATAAATTATTATTTCTGCACCACATACCAAAAAAAAGCACACCCACTTCAGACAAATGACCTGCACTCACTGTTATCTCCCTTCATCGAAATGCGCCCGTCCACTATCCTTCCAGGCTGCCGAGTTTCTGTGAAGTAATTACAGTGGTGCCATCCTTCATTCTGCATTGTTATTAAATGTGTTCCTAATCTGACACTAAAGTCAAAAAATGAATAAGGTGCCAGTGCATTACATTCAGTAGCATCAATGGGACATGTCATTGTTGGGACCCCCGCCCTATAACTTTATCCCCCCCCCTGGAGAATACTGTACCAAACTTTGCAAAATCATTCCGAGGTGGCCAGATTCGTCGATGAGCACCAAAGTTATAAGCCACCCAAAAAAGGCTCTTTCTGTGAGTTGAGTAACTTAACCATTACTACAGGGCTGCTACCGGAGGCCCTGTTTTATATATATATATATATATATATATATATATATATATATATATATATATATATATATATATATATTATAGGGTGGCAAGTTAAGGTAAAGGTGATAGCCTTGAGTCACAGGAAATAGGTTTTGACTTGCATGACGATCTGACATTTCCCAAACAAAAGGTTTGTCGCAGGTCCCCTCCCCCCAGCCCCCAGACTGGACATTTCGGGAAAGATTTGTTAAAAAATGTTATTAAGAAAGCAAAGAAACCCAGTTTTCGGCCTACTCCCATTCATTTTCCCATTGAGAAAAAATCCACTTTGGGTAAAGCCAAAGCTCAAAAGCTGCTGGATGGGTTTACACTGAATAAGAATCAACTTGTGCACGAAGCATTGACTTATTTTATGGGACAGGTTTGGGGTAAATCCATCCAGTCATTTTAAAAATAAATTATTTGACAGTGTAGGGGTTGCCCCCTACTCCCCAAAAAATAGCTATATCTCCCAATGTGCTTCGCAGCCGATAACCTTTACAGAAATGAAAAGCTTAAATTTTTTTGAGAAAACGAAAAGTGATGAAAAAGCTATTTGGAGGAGGAAAGAGGATGCAAATGCACCATGCTAGAGGTGGGAGGAGGGAAGAGGATACCACGTGAAATTGCAGAGTTGGAGATGGTCTGGGGGGGCAGCTGAAGTTCTAACATTTTCAGACTATCGGGGGAATGCCAGGGGGATCTTGCAAGGTTAATGGGAGAGGGTCAAGGAGGGAAAAGGCAGCTAAGGGTGGTGGGGGGGGGGGACCATGGAAAGTGGAGGGGGCACTTGGTGAGTGCCTGAGAGGACTGGGAAGAGTTTTTGAATTATGAACATTTTGGGATTATCAGGGGAATACCACTGTCATGGGTAGTTCATTGCCACTGTATGTGTAGTTGATTGCATTTATTGGGGGAATCCTGCAGAAATTGAGAGAGTGAAAGAAAAAGGAAATGTTACACCTACAGTGATCACATCTACTAGGCGGGGGGAATGGGTGTTTGTGCCACTGGCCATGGCAAAAGGCCAGGACGAGTCTGCACCAAAGAAACGTATTGGTGCAACATGTAGAGTGGCCACAGTTGAAAGCCATAGCTAGCGGGACCCAAAGAAACCTATTGGTGCAATATGTACGCCCATGGCCACTGGCCATAGCAGAATGCCATGACCAGTGATCCCCTAAGAAACGTATTGGTGCAAGATGTACAGTGGCACCAAAGAAACGTATTGGTGAGTTAAGGTGATCAGATATAACATGAAAAAAAACATAGCAACAAAACCTTTGGAATTCAGTGAAAAAGCCTTTGCTAAGAGAGAGTTCAGGTGATCAGATTTAACCCAACAAAACCCTTGAAATTCAGCACTCGCATTTGAAATAAGTCCACTTTAACGTTGTGCCCCTTGTTGCGCAGCGTATGACCACAAAGAGTCCCTGACTCTGACTCCAGCCACAGGTTCTCCTTTAAGCCACCTTCCCAGTGACGTCATCTGGCTTGGCTTACCAAGTTGCAAGATCCAGCCTACATCTGTTGTAGTCTGAGATTCCAAGGAGGTGAGAGGTGCTCTGGGAAAGCCTGCTACTTACCATCCTTCTTGTATCTTCCCTCAGCCTCACTGTGTGAGACATCTCCACAGCTCCTTCATCCCTTACTCATGCCCTGTGCCTAGACTGTTCCGGACGCTTGCTTGCAGAGCGCGCCGAGGGAAGGCAGGTGGGTCTGTTCTGTGCATTCATCCGGCTCTGCGTGACTATGTTGAGTTTCAGCCTGACAGTCAGTTGATGTGGACACACCGATCAGTGGAGAGGTTATTAATTGCACATGCCAGAAAATTCATTATTTATTAATGTTTGAATACACGAACTACAGCAGTATGTATCGGTTTTTTATATTTACCTCTCTCCTGTTAAAATACGTTCATGGGGATTGAGAAAAGATGTCAATTGTCCAAACTCTGAAAACGCGGTACTCTGCACAAGCAAGTAGTATGCAGTCAGATAGGACGGTGTCTAGTCAAATGGTCGACAGACAAATGGTCGACATACAAATGGTCTACACAATTTGGTCGACAGGACAAATGATCGAATTTTTTTTAGTTATATATATTTTTTTAGGTTTTCGTTTAGGGAAAAAAGGGGTTTTTAGCAAAAAAAGGTGGTTAGGGGGGACCCCCCCAAAAAAGAAAATGTGAAAAAACAAAACAAAAAAAATGTGATCATTTGACCTGTCGACCTTTTGGTGTCGACCATTTGTCCTGTCGACCATTTAGATTCGATCAGCTGACCTACAACCAAATAGGACCATATTGGAATGCACTCTTTCTCAGTGTTAGAAAACAATGTACAAATCTCATGCTTTTGATGGGTGAAAGTCAAAAGAAAATGGCCCAGACCTCATATAGACCAGTGCCCGTAATACCGGCTATTTTTGCCGGTAGGGTGGCAGAATTACCTCCAGCTCCACCCCACCAGCTGGTGTGGAAATGTGCTGGTATATGGTAATACCGGATCGTTAATCCTGCACTGGCAAAGTCATAATGTGCCCCATTTTTTGTAGATAGTTAGATATACCCATAGTTTTCAGGAGGACTAAAATAAAAGAAAACGTGGTTTTACAGTAGGTTAGTAGGGTACAGGGATGGGTGGGAGTGGAGACGTATTTTGGACAGGGGCTGAAAGCAAGCTCTTAGGACCTGCAATGGACTGAGGGAATTGAGCATACTTATGTTTTGGTTAGATATTGGTCATTTTCGAAGGAGATCCTGGTGTCATTTTCTTCTAGAGAGGTTAAGCTGTGACTACAGGAAGATATTTGAATAGGATATTGTAGCCAAAGTTGTACGGAGTGGCTTTGTGAAATGGTAGGGACAGGCCTAGGATTCGCAATATGTAAAAGGATATTCACTGAGCAACACTGCAACATGCAAGGTCTTCAGAAGTTCTGGCGGATCTGAAGGAGAATGGTTGGGCTTGGTTAATTAGGTGGAGAGGGAAAAGCAAGATTGCTGTGCTTTGAGTTGGTGGTGCAGACCAGAAGAACCGTGAGCTCTGCGTGCATGGGAGCTTTCTGGATGTGATGTATTTGGAGCATCAAGGGTTTTGTGTCCAAAAAGGAAACCTCATGCTTGGGGCGTGAATGTGCATTGGTTGGGAGCTGAGGTGTGTCCGTTGGTGTTAGAGGTGTAGAGTTTGTTGTTTGTAGTAAGTGGAGAAAAAAAGCTGTGTGCTGGAAGCTAGTTTGAATGTGTGAGTGGTGCTTAAGTTGCAAAGATTGAGGGTTAGTTCATAGGGTCAGTGGTTTGGACTGCGGGTTCTACATATCAAGTGTGTGCTTATGATGCCACATTTGGTTGCATTTTGTCAAAAGGAGTTGGGCTTCTTTATAGTTGAACCAAACAGATGCCCTATGTCGCTTTTATTGATGCCCAAAGATGTATTTTAGAGAATGGAATGGTTCCCTGAATGCACTAAGTTGGTTTGCAAGTGGCCTGTCAGGAACTGGTGTGGCCTTCATTTAGGGTGTGCCTGAGTGTTGAGTTGGGTGTTTCCAGTGGTCAAAGTGAGCGGGTGCTTTCGGAGCAGAGTGCCACTACTTTTATTTTTTTTTGGTTACCGTTCCACTACTTTTTATAACCATTTTCACCATTCGGTAATGGTTATTTTTGAAGTTAAAACATATCTCTTCATTTTCTCACCCTACAGTAGTTACAGCTAAACTGAAATCTGTTTCACTGTACATTCACAAACACTGAATGGCATCTGAGTCTGGATCAACTCTATATGGTGTCGTCTTAACTATTGGAAACTGGAGGAGGTTCTGCTAACACTAAGAAATGATCTCTCAAAACACCTAATCGACCACTGATTTTTGGAAAACCTGTCAAGTTGTTCTCTCAGGTTAAATGCAGTTGATACAGGTCCAGGCCATTTACACAGGATTATATTTTAACATAAGGGGTCTACATGGGATTTGCCCCTTCATGCCACTGGACATGTGTGCAGTTATAGTAGGAGCTTTAAATACACTTGGACTAGTGTGTTGCACTCCTGCGGCATACTTCAGGACCACAGACTATTCATCCCTCGGACTCTGTCAGACCAGAGGAGATAAAAAGATTTTCAGTCTTGGGATCCAAGCTTTGTAATAAATTACAACATTCTATTCATGACAGCACACATATTTCCAGTGGCAGGACTGGGTTGGATCAGTTGATGTTTAGGTAGTTGTTAAGTATGGTTTCCAGCAGAGTTAAGATCAGCAAGTAGAGGTGATTGATTTCACAGTGCCATATATAAATCTTCCAACTGACAGACCAGGAGAAATTAATGGAAAACAATTCAGAGGACCTCCTTCTTTTTCCTGTTCCACCCACTTGGCTGTCAACCTGGCCCATCTACAACCCCTTGAAACTTGAGCTGCACCTTGCCCTCTCTTGCCTATTCCTTCCCTTGCCGGAGTCACAGTTCCTCTACTTTTTTGGCAAACCTCAACCACTGGTTGTTTCGGCTGCCCGTTGAAAGATAGGTAGTGCCTGTTGTATGTGAATTGAAAAGCCAGGATTTTGGGCTTTTCCTGAATTCGTATTGGTCCTGAAATGGGTGGATTTCCTTTAGTGGAGTGTTCAAAGTTTAGCCACCATAGCAGAGAAGGTGTATTCCATGCCATTCTCTGCAGAGTTGCCAGGTTTCTGTTAGCACATGAGCACATCATTTCTGGATCTTGTATCTCTGGATGGTTGATAATGTGGGGTTTTCCTTTGGATATAGTCTGCCTGCTTTGTGAGCAATGCAAAGGACCTTGAAGTGGATTCTTTTGTTTTACTCCTAGCCACTGCAGTCCTCTAATAGTTGGTGTTATGTGTTCTTTCCTGTTGATTTTTAGTAGTAGTCTGGCAGATGTGTTTTGGATTTGTTGTAGCTTTTTTGTGAGTTATTCCAGCATGACCAGATAAATGCTGTTGGCATAATCAATTCTTGAGAGAACAAAAGCTATGATTGCCAGGTTCAGTGCAGGAGAGCGAGATGGGGCAAAATCCATCTGATTGCATCTAGATGGTAGGAGCCCCTTTTGACCTTTAAGTTGACTTGGGTTCCAGGGTGAGGCCATTGTTCATTATGATGCCAGGATTCTTGATCACTTGCATTGTCATTGGGCAGTTACCCATTTCCAGGGGCCATGGTAACGGTGTTCTGGGGTGCAGAGAGGCAGCTTTATAATTATTTCTGTTTTGTCCAGGGTATGTTCTAGGTAGTTAGCCAGCATTCATGTGCTTATTTGTGTGAGTCATATATTGAGGAAGGAGCTGTCGTGTTCCTCATTGGTCATTTTGTATATGACATAATTGTCATCTGCATGATTAAGAGTCTACGGGATCTCCTGCTGCATTTCTACTAGGGGTTTGATTTAGGCAGTCTTAAATGCTTTTGGTATAATTCCTGTTCCAAGGAAGCTATTCATTGGTTTGCGAAAGAAGTGCATCAGTATTCCTTAGTAAGGATAAGTTTGTAGATATCTCACAGACAATGATCCATCAGCGAGCCAACTTTTGTGCTTAGAAGCACCTTTTCTTTAAAGTCTGGTTCGGATGGAGATTTAAATCTGCCAAATTAAGGGGTGGTGGAGTGATTGTCATTTCCAGGATTTCAGTGGCTAAGTGGGCATTCAGCATCAATGTGCTCCACCTATCACATTAAAATAGAGTGAATAAGTGGGTATCAAACACTTGTGGTCAGCATTTCACTGCGTGCCAACCGCTGGCATGCAGGATTGCTAGGGTACAGATGGGGAAAAGGGTAACCTAAAAATATAATATGTGCATTTGCTGTCAGTTAAATGTCAGGCTTCACATTTCAGAGGAGATGCAAAGCTAGAATAAGACATTTCAATTCAGGTGATCACAAACTTTCCTGTAGCACTTGCCATGTCTTACATCCAATTGTTCTTACAGCATGAGAGTGCATGATGGCAGCCTGGCAAGTCTATTTAACAGATAAAGTATAGTGTTGATAAAGATATGTCATGCTTTTTTAACAGCTATCTAGCAAACGCAAGGAATCCTGGTAAGAAGAAGGGGTACCTCTAGAAACAAGCATGGGGTACTACTAAATAATCCTAAATATCTCATCTGGCTGTGGGATCTATCCTTTATACTGGGTGTGTAACCGTTTCCTTTTTCAAGTTGTTTTGTACATTTGATTTTATTTCTCTGCTAAAATATTTGTTTTACCAATTTGTAAATGAAAATAATCCTAAAAATGAAAATAAATCATAAACATTACATTGGGTGTCATTTTTGTAGGTCTGGCTGAAGAGAGCTTTAATTCTATTGATAGGGATTAGAGGAAGCATGGTGGCAGCAGGCAGTGGTTCTGTGATGCAGACCACAGTGCATCATTGTGGAAGTGCTGCTAAAGTGGCAGACATTTTGTAGGAGTGAGCGAAACTGCCTAAGAGAGGGAGGGATTTCTTAAATAGTATGTTTTGTGTACCTGATTCTAGGTAGGTTGATGTGTGTTCCACTTTTGTGCTGCATTACATTGCGTTCCAGTTTTCTAACAGTTAGAGTTTTCTAACAGATTACATTTAGCCTTCTGGATAAATGTAATCTATGGCGTTGTGACATTTCTTTTCACAGAAGTGACAAGGACAGCTGCAGAATGGCGTTATGGAACATGCAGAGAATGTGGGATACCTCATCGGGGTGGCTGTTTTGCTGCATTTTTTTGTGACATTTTTCCATGGTAGCAAGCCCCACATACACCTCTCCCACGCCCGAAATCTACCCCAGCCCACCACTACCCTAAAATTCATAAATATATATCCCTTACTCTGCCCGCCCAAAACAATGCAGTGAAAAATGCAGAAATGCAGCCTTTTGGCCAAATGGGGTGAAACAACCATGGCGTGGTGGGCAGGCACCCATGCATAATGTTCACAGACACTTCTTTCCCTGAAATGTATCATGTTTCAAGTTCTCAAAAGAAAAAAACATGTTTTAAAACATTCTTCATTTTATTATTCAGGGAGAGTGGTGTGTCAATTAGTAGTTACTATGGAAACTGAAAGGTTTGGTTTTCCTAAAAAGCCTAAGATTCATTTGCTGGCATTGGTAGGTAGGGGTGCCGGCTTTCACAGAGCCCTTCATTCCCCAAGCACAATCATGCCCGCCCATGCGGTTCATTAGAAAAACACTTTGGCTTGGGTAACCTTTCCGCAGATTAATGGACTGCCTTAATTTCATCGCCCCTTATTGGTTTGTATTCTCCATGTTACAATGTGGGGATGGAGAGCTGCTCTGGGGCAACACATAAAGAATTATTGATTAATTTAAGATTCGAAGATACTCTGTATTTAAAAGATTAAGTAATAAAAACACCATTAGAAAATTGTTAAATATGAAACGTCTGTATCAATAATTAGTTGCTGTCCTGGGGGGCGCTGTTGCGCACGGAACAAAATGGCGGCGTCCGTGTAAGCTCCGGCGATATCCTGGGCCTCAAAGCCTGCTTACAACATTTATACACTCCGGTTCGGCACGAATTTTAAGGAAAATATGCTTCAGTGAACCAAGACCACCCACACGAAATCTCCGGAAAAAAGGAACAGCGGTTCGCAGAATCAGGACTCTGTAGCTGAACGGGACACGACGTGGCGCACTCGCCCAAGATTGAGAGGAGGAGCCCGGCGCGGGAGCTACTGGAGCAAAGGCGGCGACCGATGCACGAAGAACTCTTGGCGAGTGTAGAGGGTGCTCCGCACCTCGTAGAGCGCCCGCCGAACCCCCTGCCGCCCACAACGAAGCGACTTCCCCACGCAAGAAGAGAGCATCCGAGAGCCCGGCCCACAATAGAAAAGGAAGGCCGCACGGCCGTTGCCGCGTATCACCGCGACCGCCGCAGGGTTGCGGGTGGGTCCGCGGTTCAGCTGATGAGTGGGAAAGGCGGGCGGACGACTGTCGATTTGCCGGTGCTTGCCTTAAGAGACTGAAAACCGGAGTAAGGCTGGCTGGAGGTCGCTCCCTCCGCTTCTAAAGAGTGATTAAATAAGAGATACAAATAACATTGCCGGCCCTACCACAGGGGTGACACGGTATTATACAAACCCACCCCTCGGCGACCCGACAGGAAAGCCATGGACAACATAGACAACACGGAGTGAAGCCACTGCAGCCCACTGTGGGGGGTGGGCAAGGGCACCCACACTGAACTGTGCTCGAACAAATCCCCAGGTCGGCCGGTAATACCCTGATCTGGGCAGAGAACTACGCAAGGGATATCGGGGCACCAACCAAACCCATACTACGTGAACATAACAACAAGGTATACAGAGGAGACATACCCTGGGCTCACTGCATCAGTGATCCTCCAACTGAAGACACTGGCATAATTTTCAGACCAAGGAAAATGCCCAAAAGCTTTGGCCCGAAAAGGAACAAAGGCACAATTGAGAAATACACAACCACAATGCCTAAAGGTTCCGAGTCCGAGGAAGAGGAAGCAATGCTAACACAGGATGAACAGACCCCTATCGCCTCCATGATGGACCCACAAGCGGTGTTCCAAGCTGTGCAACAGGGATTTGCGACGCTAACAGACAAGCTGGACGGAATCACGGCAAGTGTAGCAAGCATCAAAACGCAGCTTGACAAAACGACGGCTCGCATGACGGAGGCAGAAACCAGAATATCAGGAGTGGAAGATAAGATGGAAACACTGCAGAACACGGTATCCACGATGGCCATTGAACTGGGGACAGTAAAATCTAAGTGTGAAGATTTAGAGGCACGATCAAGGAGAAACAATATCCGTATAATAGGGGTGCCGGAAGAGGCAATTAAAGGAACGATGGAGAAAGCGGTGGAAAATCTTCTTGCGAACGCTGCTAGGAGAACCAGGATAGTCACCTGTATTCATGGTGGAAAGGGCGCACAGAACATTGAATCCGAAACCGAAACCAGGAGCATACCCCAGACCCATTATAGCCCGTATACTTAACTACAGCGACAGAGACCTGATCCTAAAAACTGCAAGAGAGAAACAAGAGCTTAAGTGGGAAACTAGCACAATACGCATCTACCCAGACTTCACCCTAGCAGTCCAGCAGTAGAGAAAGCTTTTCACAGGAATCAAAAAGATGTTACGTGATCGGCAGATACAATATGCAATGCTTTATCCTGCCAGACTCAAGATCCAACATCAAAATAAGGCGTACTTTTTTACATTCCCTGAAGAAGCCGCGACCTTCATAGAGACGCACATACCGCTGAATAAAAGACAATCCTGAAATGGAAGTAAAACCAATAGGAGAAATCTGAGTCAGCTTCGCAGACATTATGATCAAGAAGAAAATAGGACCAGCAAAGAGACAGCTCCAAGTTGGGAGCCACATACTACAGTTATCGAGAAACAATGCAAAGAAACATAACAAAAAGGCTGATTCAAAGATACCAAAATAAAGGAGAGTAACAAGCAAGAACTGGAGACAACGCTTATAATAACGGATGGCTTGGGCACAGGAGACGCCGCAGCCCCCCTGTAGCAGGTGCTAGAGAAGATGTGGGGTGGGGTGATGGGAGGAAATCAAGGCACGGTTGAAGTTCGGGGAACTGTGAGGGAGGGGGGAGGGAAAGGATTGGGAGAGTTTGATTATTGTTTAAAAAAGCAAGGTTGTAAGCACAAAAAGCACACAGGTACCAGGCACAGAAACGTTCATGCCAAAATACAGACACATTGAGACACACAACATGGCAAATACTACATAGATAATGGATAAACCTAACACCGAAATTATCAATGCTCTGAGCTGGAATGTCAGGGGGTTGGAATCTAAGATTAAGACAAGGAAGATCATGGCTTACCTCAATAGACAAAAAGCTAAGATAAACTTCCTCCAGGAGACACATATAGGCCCTCGACAAGGTGACCAATTGATTGCGAACTGGGGCACTCATCAATACTTCATGACCTACTCCACTAGGGCAAGGGGGGCAGCGATTCTGGTACACAAAACACTTCCGGTTGTATGTAATGGGACTGAACGCAACCCTGAAGGGAGATATGTTATAGTACATGGTGTGCTATACAACAAAGAAATAGTTTTTCTAAACATATACGGCCCAAATATTGACCAACCCGAATTCTACTCCACAGTGTTTGAAAAATTAGCGAGATATCCTACAGCTCGGGTATTATGTGGTGGGGATTTCAACACAATTCTGGACATGCAGTTAGATCGTACGTCAACAAAACCCAGAACACTAACCAAGGCAGCACAGACAATAAACACACAAATGACAGATCTGCAATTAAAAGATGTTTGGAGAACATTAAACCCTAATGGCAGAGAATACACATACTACTCCACAGTCCACGATATGCATTCCAGGATTGACTTGTGGTTAATAGACACGTATAGCATGGCCTGGGTAACGAAATATCACATATACCCCAGAACTTACTCCGACCACTCCCCGATACAACTAACATTGCAAATCCCGGACAGGGTTACTCCAAGACCACCATGGAGGTTTAAACCAGCAGCCCTAAGGGACGTAGTATGCAAAAATTCAATGGCGCAATACGCGCAAGACTACTTCGAGATCAACGAACATTCGGTCTCAACCCAGGCCATGCTTTGGCAAGCGTTTAAAGTCTGTTTAAGGGGCCAATCGATATCCATCGAAGGGGGAATCCTCAAAGATATCAGGGCCAGACTACAGAGACTTGAGACACAACTAGCATCACTACAAACCCAATATGCCACGCCCCCGACCCCCCAATTGGGTACGGAAATTAAGACTAAACTGGAGCAGTATCGAGAGGCGGCAGACCAAGAGATGAGATATTTTGATAGGCCTATAGCAGCACGTAGATACGGGGAGGGGGAGCGTCCCGGGAAATTACTAGCCAGAACAGTACGTGGAGAGAGGGGACCCACTAGTATACCCTGTATACAAATAGAAGATGGTACGGTGTCCACAAACCAGAATGAAGTGAAAGACATGTTTTATAAATTCTATAAAGAATTATACTCCCCCTCCCCCCCAGGGCACGGTCACAGACATCGAGATAGAACAATACCTCTCCAAGATACCAACAACGCTTATATCAGAATCAACTAGGGAATTACTAGAGGCACCCATTACTGAGGCTGAAATATATGAAGCAATTAAAGCTCTTCCCAAGGGAAAAGCTCTGGGCGCAGATGGGCTAGGAGCAGAGTTCTATAAGGAGTTTAGTCAAATCCTTACACCCAGACTACACGCCGTCTGGAAGGAAGCTCTGGAAATAGGAGAACTCCCCGAAACCACCAGAGAAGCAATGATCACGCTTCTACTTAAGCCCGGTAAACCAACTACAGAATGTGGATCATATCGCCAACTATCATTAATAAACACTGATGCCAAGATCCTGGCAAAAATACTTGCAACAAGACTCACACAATATATGCCATATATGGTACATGAAGACCAGGCCGGGTTTATAATGGGTAGGTCCACAGCCACAAATATTAGACGATGCCATCAGATAATGACCTCCATACCTGCTACCACTCAAGGGATAGCGGTGTCCCTAGACATGAGAAAAGCGTTCGACACAGTCTCGTGGCCCTTTCTATTCGGAGTGCTGCGAAACTATGGGTTTGGCCCACAATTTATAAAGTGGATTAAGGTGCTATATACTCGACCACATGCGAGGATAAGAGTAAATGGAGCCCTCACGGGCATACTGGAGCTGTTGGGAGGTACCAGACAAGGTTGCCCACTTTCCCCCTTGCTTTTTGCCTTAGTTATAGAACCACTGGCAGATATTCTCAGATCTCGTTACAGCTCGTTTGGGATATGGCTTGAAGGCAAACTGCAAATTATAACACTATATGCGGATGACATTCTTTTATACCTAGAAAATCCAGACAGCACGCTCGGCAGGGTCCTGGCAGAGGTAGGAAAGTTCGGCGAATACGCGGGACTACGCCTCAACCCCCACAAATCAGAAATATTCCCGCTCACAGACGCCACACCACAACCCCGGAACCTTCACGGACTTATATGGAGTCCGATACACATAGTGTATCTAGGGGCCCACATAGCCAGAACGGCCCAACTATCCCGAGCATTGAATTACACAACACTAGCGGACACCTTGTGCACTAAAATGAAACGATGGAGTGTACTCCCAATATCAATGGCAGGACGGTTAGCCTTAATCAAAATGGTGATACTACCGAAACTTTTTTACCTCTTCAGTACGGTTCCGGTGTGGCCCGGCCGCGCTCTGTTCACCAAAATCAATAGCGCCTGCGCAAATTTTGCTTGGGGCGGACACCCCAGACTAAGCTGGAGAGTCCTGACAGACACATATCCAAGGGGTGGACTGATGGCACCGGACATGGAACTTTATTACTTGACGGCACAGGCACAACAAGCGGCAAGATGGGCCACAACCTTTCTTAACCCCACTGACGTTTCCCTGTCCCCACAAGAGATAGGCGATAGGGGCGCTGCAAAGGATGTCCAGACCCACCCCAAAGCAGTACAATACAACCAACCCCTCCAAAGTCACAACCACGGCATGGTCCAGAATCACTGACATATATGGTGCCAGTAAACTATATCATCCAAGTATGCCAATATGGGGAGATCCACACACACCACTCAGTGTTGATAGTGAAATAGCAAGGCACTGGAGCGCTAAAGGTATCACACAGTGGGGCCAGTTATTCTTGGACCAACACTTTATAACCTGGGAGGATATTAAGGATACACTGGGAAACACACACACGCATAAACAGCAATACCATAAGGTTGCAACCATGGCACAACAAATCCACCTAACATTCCCAGAAGAACCAGAAATAAATACGGCATTAGGCTATATATTTACAGGAGGTACCCAAAAGGACACAGCCTCTACGCTATACAAAACTATAATACAAACACGCCCTGCGGTAAGCCACACAGCTAAAGGGAGATGGGAACAAGATTTGGGGCAACAGATAGACGATCAAGAGTGGTCCCGGATTTGCACACTGACTAAAGGGATATCATGCAACTCAAGGTTTAAATTGATACACTATAAAATAGTACACAGGATACATTACACTCCATTAAGACTTAAGCAGATATATCCCACATCGAATGGTGCCTGTCCAAGATGTAATGCTGGAAATGCTAATATATTTCATATGCTGTGGGATTGCACCAAATTGAGACATTATTGGTCAGAGGTATGCGGGGCTCTAGACAAGATGGCAGACCAGCCAGTGACATGGACACCACGGATTTGCATGTTGGGGGCAGAAGGGAAACTGAATCCGACGTGGCGGAAATTATTGAATCTGAGTCTGCTCATAGCTAAAAGGGTCATATTGATGAGATGGAAGAACGTACAGCCCCCTACAATGGAGGACTGGAACAGAGATATGGTGTGGATTAATGATACTGAAGAACTGTATATTGACTTGGTCACACCACAAAGTAGACCCAGAAACATATGGTCGCGATACAAGCAATATCTGGCTGACCTCAGTGAACCGGAAACCTGAACACAGAAGGCTACTGAACTGCATATGTAGTATGTCTGTATAATTAAAGAAAGTTACTAATGTATGTGTATAACCTGTGTGCAAATATAAATAAAGTTGTTAAAAAAAAATTACAAAAAATAATTAGTTGCTGTCCTGGTTGTAAGGTATTTATATTTTGACATGTTTATCTGTACTTTTCCATCTTCATTATTCTACTTTCCAGGATGTTCCCATTGCTTCTGTGTTAAAAGAAGACACTATTGTTGTTTACAGGCTAGAGAAGTTGGTAAAGGCGCATCCTCTCCTTTGGCCGTCAGGAATAGCCCCGCTGGTCTGTCTTTGACTCCATATGAATCCTTGTCCGAGTTGAGCTTCTGCCAGTGGCCACCCACCTGCTCATGAGCTTAGCCTTGTACAGCACCTAAATCCATAAGTATTAATTACCCGTCTGACACCGCCCCAACCGTAGCAAGAACAGAGTATCAGCTAGAACAAGCATAGGCAAAGACAATAGGTATTGCTTTGTAAATATAGAGAGTGTGCCATTTTTTATAAAGCTGCCAAAGACGACACATTCTCAGTCTTTACATTTCCAAAGCCATATATGTTGTCTTTGTCAATGCTTGCACTAGTGCCACATTACCAAATAGGGAAATCATATTAACCTTGTTACCCCTAAATGGCAAAAAGACAGAAGTCTCTGCATTCTGATGAGAGTCCTCCTTTCCTTCCTTTATTCCTCCTCTACTTCTACTTAATTGAAGGCTGTTGTTGTGTCTGTGTTGCGAGAGGGTTGCAGATTCAAGGGTTTTGCACCAGCACACTACCATGGTCCTGGAAAGCACAACAGGAACATCAAGTGGCATAATTAACACCTGGGTGGGCTTTTTTTTAGATTGGCCTAGGTATGGCATTGTGGGTAAAGCTTACAAGACTAATTCATTTCAAATCAGATACTATCAGACCTTTTAAAAAAAAGAGATTTCCAAGCCTCACATGTGTACCCTACCACAATGGGGTCAGCGTATGAAATGTTACGAGTCACCTTGTGTCCACAGTTCACCTGGAAATTTTGGGTGAGCCACTGATCCGAAGCATTACTTCTTGGCATTGTTGGAATAGCACCAATGTCCCCAATGTGGGCTACGATTCTTGATACTCAACCCTGCCCTGCAAAGTGTGCAACAACTCTTTTTTTAATTTTTTATTTAAATGTTTTGTTGATTTCGCAAAACCTAATGGGGTTTACGAGCCATAAATTAATACTTGTGCAATTTTTTGTTTAAAAAAGGACAAGATCGGAATCATTGTGAATCGCCCATATTTCCTATGGAAGATTCTTCACTGGTTTATTAGAGTGGCCACTTTATGTTTCAATTGAATAAAGTGTCCCTGATCCCTAATACTTCTATTTGTCACCACTCCTAAATAGGTTATTGTTTCCATCACTTCCATTGGCTCAGCTTCCACTCTCCAAGTGAACTTTTCAACCTTCTTTTTATAAGCACATTTAATTACCAGTATCTTTGATTTTATTACGTTCATATTCATGCCGTTTTCCCTTAGATATATATTAAATGCATGAATTCTGCGTGATAAACTGATAGGTTTAAGATCTAAAAAAAAACATATCATGTGCAAAATGTATCCAGGGAACTAACATGCCATTTATCTTCGGATGAAAAGCAATTACCTCCCCCTGTACAACCGCCAAATCAGCGATATACAAACAGAATAAAAACGGAGCCAAGGTACATCCTTGCTTCACCACTCCGTAAGTAGGTATTTTTTGTGACATGTGCCTTTTGCCCGAGAGTCTAATCCGCACTGAAGTGTTTGTATACAGCGCCTCTATAGCCTCTACCAAATCTTCTGGGCAATTCCATGCTCTTAATTTAGCCCAGAGCTTCTCCCTAATGACTCAGTCGAACGCTTGTTCGAGATCAAGAAAGGCCAGATACAAGCAAGTATTTGTTTCGAGGGCTTTCACTTTCAAGATATTACTCATGAAGATATTTAAAGGGGTACCCACACATTTACAAACCCAGTTATTGTCTCAGATTCAAAATACCGCTTTTTTCAGCCCAATTTAAGTCGCTCAACAAGACCATTGCAAACAATTTTCCAATAGAATCTAGGAGGGCGATAGGTGGGTAGTTTTTCGGACTGCCCTATGCCCCTTCTTGAAGAATGGCACAATGTTCGCTTCCCTCCATGATGACGGTACCCTCTTATTTGACATAATCTGGGCAAAGAGAACTGGCATAAATGTACTCCATTGGTTTAGATTTCTCTTCAGTTCCTGGTTGGATATACCATCTGGTCCCTCCGCTCTAGATGAGCTCAGATTTTTTCATTATTTCTGCATCTAGTTCGTCAAATGCAAATCTCCAATTTTGAAGATGTTTCTTTTCCAATTCTCCTTCCCTCCAACCTGGATCTGCAAATAAGTTTGTATAATGAGCTACCCACTCAGACTCGGAGACCATGCCACTAATGAGGCTCGATCTAAGGCACCATTGTTGTTAATTAAGTCCCAAAGATTTCTGGTGTTTTTCACACAGACCATTAGCATGCTCTCGGAGTCGTTCTGGGCTCTCATACTCCTCGTCCCAATGCACAAGTTTCTGTACTGCTTTTTGCCCATCCTTATACTCTCCTCTCTATGTGTCTTATCACCCTCTTTATATATTCTTTGAATGGACGCCCTCAACAATTTCCTCCTCTTCACCAGGGATTGGTCATACCAGTGTTTTGAGCCTCCTCTTCTGCACCCCTTTCCATCTCTCTGTACAGCCACTTCTTGGAGGATACCTTGGTATTCCACCAGGGAGGGATCAGCTAGAGCAGAGTCCCTGTATCGACTTAGCAGCCAAATAACATCATGTTGTTTTAAGTTAAGGCGTTTCCACCACGTTCTAATTCCACCTCTCCCATTTTTACCTTTTCCACCTCCCCCTCATTATCTCTAATAGAAATCGCCAACATGTCATGGTCACTACATTGCTGTGGCATGATCTTAAATGTCTCCACTTTCTCTCTAATATTTCCGGAGGCAAAGCAAAAGTTGATGCATGAGCTCTGCTCTCTGCGTTTCCAAGTGCACCTCCCTGGTATGTCCCCCACCGTTTGTCCATTTAGCATAAACATATTTCTAACTTTCATTGCACTCATCCAGTCCTTTTCCTTTACATTTCATTTGTTCTTACACAAGGGATGACCTTATTTACTTAATAATTTGATGTTTAAGTCTCTGCAGATGAGGAATTTAACATCCTCCCTCTCCCACATCATTTCATCTATTTCCTTTCCAATACTTTCCACAACCTTAATTTCCTTATTCATATTCACCTGCAAGTACACTTTAATCAAAATCATCGGGCTAAGCCAAGACCTTTGGTTTTGTTCTAATAGCATAACTTGCACATAAGGATTAGGGCATTTAACATTCGTAATAGTCCAACCTGAATCAACTTTCACTAAGGTCAGAAGGCCTGAGTATGGTCTGCCGGTTGCCTTTTTAGTGCTGGATTTAAAAATACAGCGTATCCATCGCACACTGACGTAGTCCTCAGCCAGGTTTCCTGGAAACATAATATGTTCAAATCTTCTAATTCGGGGATTCTTTCTGTGAACAAAGACCGAAAACCCTGTGTGTTCCATGAAGCGATCCTCAGTAATTGCCCCCCCCTCAACCCCTTAGTGGGATCTAATTCACCTGACCACCAGACAATGCACTAAATACCCGACACCAATAATCATCTGCCCCCATTTGCACAATTTTTCCGCTCTTTTAACATCATCCTTGTTATTCTGATTATCAA
This sequence comes from Ambystoma mexicanum, assembly GCF_040938575.1. Classification (NCBI taxonomy): domain Eukaryota; kingdom Metazoa; phylum Chordata; class Amphibia; order Caudata; family Ambystomatidae; genus Ambystoma; species Ambystoma mexicanum. Next base: position 892,939,577 of record NC_090935.1, on the reverse strand, counting down.
TTTCAAGGATTTCAGATTTTCCCTCCTTGGCAAAATGGTTGTTGTTTCGGCAACACTTTGATTATTTTGGGAGGTTTTCTCTTTGGGTTTCTGGCTGACTTCCTTCTGCGTCATTAATTCCCTCCAATTCTCTCTTATCTGCTCCTGAAAGTCACTCACTTCATAGCCCAAAGGAAGGAATATATCTTTCAAAGATAAGATTAGGTCCCTCTTGTCTTGTGCCACCAAATGGCGAATAACCCAATCTGTTCTTTTATCCAAGACAAACTCTTGTCTTTTTTCTATTTACAACTGGTGAATCAACACTTCCCATGATTCTTTCAACATATAGTTTAAAGGTGGCTCTTTGGGGAATCCTAGTCTTTTTCTTTTTTTCCCCTTGATTACTCTTCCCCTGGGGAATTTTGGGTTTTCCCCCAGCCACAATCTCATCGCCCAAGCACCTTCTCTCAATTAATTTATGTCCAGTCCTTTTCTCTTATCCTCCATTGTTCTTAAGGGGGTTTTCTCTTTAAGAGTCAACAAGCCTTTCTGATTTTCCTTAGGTTTCATATTATTGCTAGGCAACGCAACAATACATCTGCGATCCCGCCCCACCGGCAGGCGGAAGCCGGCGGCGGAACAAGGCCAGGATAAAGGCCATCACCCCCTGTTTGCCCCTGTTCGCCATCGTGAGCCCACCAGAGACCCTCCGACCTCGGGAACGATCAACAATCTCACATCATCAGTCCAAACCACAGAGGACTTGAAACACAATGGTAAGGTTCACCTCCGAACCCGAACTAACCCTAAAAGGACTAAGCAACTCTGCCCTACTGTTACACTAGTGTGTGCTCTAGCGACACACCACAAACACTATGCAATTCCGCACTATACTAGCGCTTATTTTACTAACGTCTAACTCTCCCACTACGGGATTTAACTCTACAGCCGCCTGAGAGGATGTAGCCACCCTCCCTCCCTCTTTCTCCTTCATGTACATGTTCCTCCGGTATGGCCGCCGCCTTGCAAACCACCAATGTTCTTGCAACGTAACCATGATTCCTGTGATATCGCTAAAATCTACTACCATAATGTAACTAAGTAAGCTGTCCTATGATGTAACTAAGAAAGTATGCCTGCCGTGCAATTATAAAAGTATTCTTGTAAATGTAACAAACTGACCATTATCATAACGTCAATGAAAAGTATTCCTGTCCTGTAACTAAGAAAGTATTCATTCATGCGATGTAACCAAAACAGCATTGCTGTCATGTATCCCTGTTACCCCTCCCTGTAACTAAGATCCCTACAATTAACAGCGCCACAATGCCCGAGGGCTGCATGTGCGCTATACAAATTTAAATAAATACATTCTTTTGAAGTGGTTTTATCATTTCTTCTAGTTGATTTACAATTTTTGCCCACTCAGAATTACTAACTCTAATAACCCCCCTTCTTAGCTTTTCCCACCTGGACATCTTCCACAATCACCAGTTCCTTCCTTGCTCTCTTTGGCTCTATTTTGTTATCATTAGCTGGGGGGGAGGGGGTGCAAGTTCCTTAAAAACGCTCTTGAGCCGTTGGACTTCCTCTTTATATTTGACTGCATGTTCTTTGTTTTCTTCATATTTTGCCTAGGTTTCTTATTTATAGTAGTCACTGTAGATTGCCTGGTTCTATCATCAAATTCCTTCGGAGTATTGAACATGGAGAAAACATTTCCATCCTTTGGCCTCTTCAGCGATCTTTCTTTTTGGGATGCCGCTTTTATCACAACTCTTGGGTCCAAACGCTCCAAACCAATTGTTTGGAACTCACTGTCCATATTTTTTTGCCTCTTCATCATCTTAATTTGAGCCAGTCATAGAAGACTTTTCCATAGTCTCACTCTGTGCTAAATCACAGAGGCGATTTTGCCAGTTGTTTGAGGTCTCAGCCTCTTTGTCCATTCTCTCTTCCATCTTAGTTGCCAATGTCTCCAGAGTCTTCAGTTTATTCAAAACTCCCATAATCACAGTAGATTGGTCCTGTAGGTTAGTTGTTATGGCTTCATAGAGCTTGGTAAATGGTAAAAGGGACGTTGTGAGGGAGGCCTTCATAGGTTGTTGGAGACAGGGCCAATCCTCAGATCCCAAAGGATGGTTTCCCTTTTGGTTTTTCCGAACACATTTGTAGCATTGATTGGACACTCTTGATCCTGGTGTAGAGGAGCCTTGTGATGATGAAGTATTGTTTTGCTCCAGAACCGACTCACCTGCTTGATAACCCACTGGGCTACCAATCTGTCCCATTTCTTGTAAGAACACCTCATCCAAATCAATTTCTGATACATCTATTGGGGTCTCAGACAAGCCTTTCCCTGGCAATCACTCCTTACCCTCCTTCTTTTTTCCCCTTGCTGAAGAGCCTCCTTTATTTTCCCACTGCGATTCAGCTTTCCTTCCCTCAGCCTATGGATTTTGATTTCTTCCATTTCCAATTCTGCTCTCAAGTTTTCTTGCTTTAGGGATTTGTCCAGAATATGCACCTGTTCCGTCACACCAGTAAGACTCAAGCGTTTCTGATATGCTATTTTGTTTGTAAGATCAGCGAGTTTCCTTTATCATGTGAACTGCCAGGTCGGCATTTTTTCTGCTTCAAATAATCTGGGCTCATCAGCTGACCTTCCAATAATATCTACCAGCTGGGGTGTATCCTGACTTCTCCCCATTGTTCCATTGGGGTTTCCGCTACTCTGATTGAGGTTCAAGACATCCAACTGAACCATATTTCCAACACTCAGAAGCATCGGTACCCCTGTGCCTTCCTTTATTTCCATATCAGTTATAGTCTGTATACTTTCTCCTTGCCGCAGTTGGAGCATCCCCATGGTTCCTTTTACCCCCATGGCCGACTTCATTTCCGCCATAATTAGGGCTACTTTGTCTTTTTCTTTAGCGAATTTATGACCTTCAGTCCAACCCTCTCCTCCATATTTACAGCCTCAGTGTGCAGGTCATCCACTTTATCTGTTTCCATCTCAATATACGACGTGTCATTTAAAATGTCCTCTGTCAGATTTTTATCCTCATTTCCTCTGGATCCACAGCCTCCCAACCTTACCTGCAGAGAGGTCCGTGTGCCCAAGAGATTGGATGAGTTCGGCATTTTCCCCCGTGCTCTGACCGCGCTCTTTCCCTCCTTCCACATACTCCTGCCAAGATTCACTTTTTCACTTATTCACTTTTGCACACTCTTAACTCTTAATTCTTTAACTCCTTACTCAGTAAGGGCTACAGGGGTTAACAAGGGTTTAAAAGGTCAGAAAGCGCTAGCCATTTTAGAAAATGTTGGGGGATTGGGAGATATTACAGTGCTTATAATCAGCGTCCCCTTTGATTCGAGTGTATGCCACTCCACTCAAGCCACTAGAACATAATTATATGCGCAAAGGATGCAGAGCCCCCACTGCTCACCTCCAAAGCTTTTTCCACCTAGGCCCACTGCAACGACAACGGAATCACCTAGGTTGTCGTCAAGCATCAAGCTCTGCGCTCCAGTCTGAGTTTCTGCCTTCCGCATTCGTTCCTCGTTCGTGTTAGAGGAAAGAACCCTACGACAGGAATCAATGGGTCAAGCCGCACTGCAGAGCGTCTCATAAAACACTGAAACGCACAGCCGCTTCCGACTCACCAATCACGACCTGTGCGGACCCAGTAAGTCCCCATTCAACCAACCATTTCCCATTCCCATTTGAGCCCCCATAGGGCTCAATGGTAATGGGGAAGGTGCTAATTACGGGCCCGCGAATAGCAGGCCCCTAATTAGCGCCCAGGACCCTTAGTGGGACCCGTAAAGGACGTGTGCTCAGACCACACGTTCTTTGCGGTTCCCGCTAAGGGACCTCGGAATTGGGCGGTAAGGGTTTACCGGCACTGGTCTCCTTACCGGTGCCCGATAACCCTTACCGCCCAACTCAGAATGACCCCCAATATCACACTATGGACAGAGATCTAATACAAGGCCCGACTGTGTCCAGTCTCCACTTACACTGGAGCCCCATTCTTTGGTGTAATATTGACCCTGGACAACCTGGAGCGTGCTCAGAATTCCGGCTGAGAATGTGGCACATGGTGTAGACAGGGTGAGTAATTAGATCAGCAGCGTGATAGCAGGGGTTCCTCGCCAGCAAGGTGAGCACACCTGGCCCTAGATGTGCTATCGCAGGCACAGATCATGGCATTGTCCTGCGATCCATAGAGGCTGCAGGTCCGCCTGCGATATGCTGTCAGGGACGGCTCGTGGAAGATCGTGCTCCTACCTGGAGAGCTCACAGACCGGGAGAAGGTGACGTTTTTTGTAGCCTGAAAAGAACTGTTCATCCCTCTGAAAATGGTCAAAAGGGAAGGTGGGATTTGGGCCTGCATTAAGATACTTGAGACTGCAGAAATGGACACAACTTTTCCTGGTCGCAGGCTAGCAAACTTGATTGGGAAGAGATGGAGTGTTGTGTGTGTGTGTGTTATATTTGCAGAGTTGAGTTAGTTGCAGATTAACCAGAATCTAGAATGATAGAATGTTATCGGGCGGGACTCTAGAATGGAAAAGCCTAAGAGTTCAGTTATGTTATGAATAAAGGACGATGAAGACATACCATTTGTGATGACTCATAAATAAAGTTAGTCAAAGTGAACCATAACATGGAGGAGGGTCTCTAAATGGGGAAGCACAAGGATTTTGAAAGCTGCCCCTTTCCCTCCTTACCTTGAAACAAAGACAGGGGAAAGGTACAGAGGCTTTCATGGTAGGCAAATGTTGCCTAGCAGACAGGCCGCCCCTGTCAGTAAAGGCCCCACCGTCCAAGTTAAGGGCTGGTCTGGAGTGTGGCCAGGGTGCACCATTCTTGCCTGCAGTGCCATTATCAACAGGAGTGGCCCACCCACCAGGGTCATGTCACCATTACTACCTACAATTGGAAGACACATGTGTGAAAGTCTTATCTTCGTTGGAGAAAAATAATAGAAAAATGTATGTTGTGTAATAATGAGACTTGAACACTGTGGCTGCTGTAACAGGTTTAATAATGGCTACCGGAAACTACAAGAAACAGTTGCTTCATTGCTCATAATGGTCATCATAGTAATGTAACTGGTAGTCTTAGTTTGCCCCCAGTGTCTATATGTCTGTTATGCCGGAGGAGCGCTGGGAAGCCACTCTGACTCCAGCTCCGACCGTGCGTGTCTCGCTCCGAGCTCCGTGTCTTTGCGCGCATGCGTTCACGAGTCCCGCCAGACCGCCTCCATCGCAGGCCCTTGTGAGACTCTGTCTCCACAATGTACCTGCTACAGAGGGGTGGACCGTCCAATAGGGAACTCTAGAGATTTCCCGGTAGGCCACGCCACCCAGGGCCTCTTTTGTGTGGTAACCTATTTTATATCCACAATTTCTCATAGGAAAAGGGGTGGGCTTGCTGAAAATATGTAATATGCGGCCACTATGAACATTATTTCCAGGGCCTCTTTTGGTTCCCAGTCCACCTCTCCTGCCACATCTACTGTGCAGATTCATCTTGCATCTAGCCACTTGCTTACGCAGCACGCAAAGAAGAGAGAAAACGGACACAGGACAAGAGGACGCAGTTGCTGAAATGCGGCATGCAAGTTTAGTTTTGTCCTTTTTAAAATAGGCTTTAGCACCCGTGTTTTACAATTCCAGGTACTAATCGTGTTGCCAAAGGGTGCAGGGTGACAATGGCAAAAGAGTTAAGGGGCGTGCAGCACTCAGGCAGCACCAAATGCAGGAAGTGTTTTGGTTACTAACGCCCTCATTCAGCACAGCTTAATAGGTTTAACAACCCGAACAGGGTGCCAATGAAACCCACTTCCCTCAAAACTCACACTTGATTCAAACTCAGATGGCAAAGTGATGATGACTTGAAGGGAAAGGGTCTGCAGTGTGATTGAGAGTGGTTATAGAAAGTGGTTATGTATAACGCACTTTATACCTAGAGGTACCTAAGCGCGGATCCAGCGTTTGAGCCTGTGTTGCTCCACCTTGTCTTGCTTCAAAGGCGAGCGCGTTGCCCCAGAGCTATCCGTGCTGCCGGGTCACAAGGAAGTGCAGTCAAATTACAAAAGACACCAAACCCTCGCATGACTCCTCACACACCCAAACAAGCACATTGCACTAAAAATAAAGAAGGCCTTTAAGAAGGCATAGGAAGTGTGCCTTTAATATTTGCCGAATTCGAATTAGGTGTGCTTTGATATCTTTGCATCCTCCATTGTGTACTGTATTTAGTGCTTTTTGGTAAATTCGAATTTAGGTGTGCCTTTAAATCCGGGCACTGATTGTTATATCGCACACCTCCTCCTTCTGTGCCTGCCTGGCTGCTATGCCACTTGGTAAGTCCCTGTGCACTGTGCAGCGCCACTGCTTATCTCACTCTCCCCTCCACTACTCCCATAGCACTCTCTATCTCTCCTATATATTCTAACTGCTATTTATGTATTTATTTGGATTTGTATAGCGCACATCTGCCCGGGGGCATCTGGCGCTGAAAGCAGTATTACTTATTACAGGCATACATGGTATATATATCACCTGTCCTACCTCTCAAAAAAAAGCTGAAAGAAGCTCTCCTGGTCTCTAATCCAGGCCTGCCTATTGCTGACACCTATGTTAGTGCCAATTCCAGGCAGACTATTATACATCCTCTTCTGGTATCCACTCTTTCTCCTTTCTCCTCCTCACCCATTAATGGTGCCACTAGGTGGGATGTACTCCTGGCATACTTCTCATCCTCTAGTAGTATCATTAATGTCTATCACAATAGCACTACCATGGCCCAGGTTCTCAAACTACACTTCTCCTTCTCAACTGGCGCCTGCTCTCTCTCATAAATGTCCTCCCTTCTCCTGCCACTCCTTCTACTCCTCTCACCACTCCACCACCAATGACAGGTGTACCACGCACCTGTACCCCCACTAGGAAAAACCTTCAAAGATGGTCACCAGCTTCACTTAGCTACTCTGAATGCTCATCCTGCTGTCAAACACTCCTCTGACATCTGTCTCCTTGAAGACTTTGACCTAGATGTTCTTGCTCTCAATGGGACGTGGTTCAATGCCAGCTCAGTCACTGCTCTTGACACTCTCCTTCCTGAGGGCTACAAAATCCACTCCAAACTCAGACCCAATAGGTCTGGAGGCAGAGTGGCCCTGTTCTTCCCTGAGTGGGTCCTGCCTCCATCATACCTACTCCTCTTTTAACTGCCTTTCATGTAAGCATGGGGTCTCCCCTATTCTCTCTCTCACCCTTGCCACCATCTACAGTCCCCCTTGCTCTATCCCTCTCTTCCTCTCTGCATGGGCTGATCTCGCCTCCTGCCTTTCAACCTCTTCTTCCAAACTCCTCATCCTTGGTGACTTCAACATCCACCTTGACTCCCTTGAATCATCCACCTCTCAGTTCTGTGTCCTCTGTGACTCCCTCTCTCTCTATTCTTCCTTCTGGCCCGACCCACTCTGCCAGTCAAACCCTGGACACCTTTATTTCCAGCGTTATCCTTATCTCTTATCCGGTCACCACCCCCACTCTTGGTCTGACTACTCTCTCCTCTCTTCCCACCTGGGACCCATGGGCCCTCTGTCAGAGCCACACACACAACTGCCAGCCTCCTTTGTCGTCATCCGACCTATGAAGTGAGTGTCAGTCACTGCTTTTGCCTCAACCTACATTCCTCCAACAGTTTTATCTGACTCTCCCTCTGACTCTGTCCTTGGTAACATTACCCTTGCCATGAGGATCTGCCTAAAACCTGCCTCCAACAACAACAACTGGTACGACTCCTATCTAGCTTCTCTGAAACGCAAGTGCAGAGTTGCTGAACAGAAGTGGCAGACCTTCGGCCTACCCTCTGACAAACTGGCCTGCTGCCTGCTGCAAAGACAATACTGCTTCTCTATCCGTACCACGAAGCATGCCCACATCCAAGTATGCATCTCTGGAGTCACTAATAACATGGCTGAACTTTTCAAAGCCTGCAAGGAACTTGCCAATCCAGCTCGCTCCTCCCCTCCCAGGCTCTCTGCACCGCTTACGCCTCCCACTTCACTTCAAAAACTTAGATCATCCTGTCCTCACTCTCCTCCACCCCCATCTGCACGTCTATGCCTACCCAGCTACCTCTCTTGGCTCCTCTCCTCCCTCCTGCCCATAGCACCGGAGGAGGTCTCTAAAGTGGTCTTCTCTAAGAAGGTCTCTTCCAAACTTGTGCTCCCCTGCTCCTCCAGAACCATTAAGGACACCATCTCCTCTCTCACCCCGGCTCTTGCTGAATTATGTTACCACTTGTTTGTCACTGGCTCTTTCCCTCTATGTCTCAAGCACTCCCTTGTGCACCCTCTCTTTAAAAAGCCATCTGCTGACCCCTCCTGCCCGGCTAACTATTGCCCTATTTCCACTACCCCCTTTCTGGGTATACTCTTGGAGAAGTTGGTCCTCCCCCAACTAACCCTCCACACTGATCTTGTTGGTTGCCTTCATGGTCATCAATCTGGATTCCGGGTATCCAGAGGCACGGAAACTGCTCTTCTAAACACCAGTGAAACCTTACTCACAGTTCTCAATTCCAACTCTCCCGCTGTTCTCATTTTCCTTGATCTCTCCTCTGCTTTTGATAGGTCAACCATTCCATCCTCATAAAATGTCTCTGTGACACCCTCGGCATCACTAACTGGGCACTGGATTGGCTGACCTTTTTTCTCACTAATCGCACCTACCAATTGCAATTAGGCCCTTTCTTCTCCACCACCTTCCTCTCTAATTGCAGCATTCCCCAGGGCTCCATCCTATCACCCTGGCTCTTCAACATCTATCTTGCCCCTCCTTCTCTCTCCATTTGCAGTGTTATGCCGATGATACACAGCTTTCCTTCAAACTTCCCTCTACTGGTAGTAACCTCCGCCTCCTCCTCTCTGATCCCTGCCTGACTGTCTGCCATTCAGGCTTGGTGTGCAGCTAACGATCTGTGCCTTAATGCCAGTAAAATGGAGATCCTTCTGATTGGACCACGTGCGCCCTCTTTTCCTCCTACCCTCAGGCCACCCTCTTTGGGCCCTCTACCCCCACTATCTTGTGATGCCAAAAACCTTGGGGTCATCCTCGATTCCTCTCTCTCTTTCATCCCTCACATCATGGACCTTACTAAGAAGTCTCACTTCCAGATTCACTCCTCAGAAGCATTCTTCCTTTCCTCACCTTCCCTCGGAAGCTCAATGTCTCCAGAGCTCTGGTCCTCTCCAGGTTGGAATACTGCAACAGCCTCTTTCTCAATATCCCTCTTTCCTTCCAAAGGCCCCTCCAGCTAATCCAGAAAAGGGCAGTGTAAGGAAGACATGGTATCACACAAGTATGACACTGACACAAGAGATACACTTTCAAAACATTTATTAGATTTGTGGGGTCTGGAAAAACTACTCCTACTTGGCCCTATAGCTATGATGGGATTAGTCTCTAACATCAAATAATAAAGAAAACACAGTCCTAGTCAGCCTCTGTCAAATCAAAATGGCCTATACTAACAAAACCTAATGCCTGCTGTTGTGATGGAAATGAGCCTATCCCACCCCCCTAGGCACTTCCAAATAAGGCAAACACCATATGAGGTGATATAACATACAAGGGGGAGCAATCCGCCTTATCAGACAACATGGTGGGGCCCTGCAGTGCTTAGAAGTAGAAGCATGGCACTAGGAAAGCTCATAGCCCTTGACTCCATTTTGTATTAGGCCCAGAAGGGATAAGCTGAAGGCTCGCGCTGCTCATGTTCCTGCTTCACAAAGCCCAATATCTGTATAACACACTGGCTTCCCAAGAGCTCAGTTCCCACAGAAGTCTACTTCCCCTCGTCCCTTCAGTGTTGCAAATATTTAGTATCTTACAATGGAATGTGCCCTGCAAGAGCGTGAAACAACACCAGGCTCCGCACTGCATCCATTCATCGCCACTAAACTGCTATTAGGCCTCTAAACCCCACCCAGCCAGGCTGGAGCCAGCCCCGCACCACTGACTCGATCCTCACACCTTCGCATTCCTTAATAAGCATGTGACCCCCAGGTCCCAACACCAAACAAGTGTCCGCAGAAGATCTAAGCATGCACAGCTATATTTCTTCCTATCAGCAACACATATACCTGTAACAAGAGGTACCATGAGGGATACATTAAAGATCAAACCCCAGGGCGGAGACCTTGAGTGCGGGAACTGTGGTATCAACGAAGTCTTGAATGTGTGGGTCAGCATGACTGTATTTTATCCTCCCTTCCCCCTGGCACCATTTGCTGTGCCACCCAGGTGCCTGCCACAGTGAGTTAATATTCAGTCTTAACATGTTTTGTTTAGATAGGAACAATGTATTAATGTGTGCCCGACCTTCACTGCGAGGATGAGCCTAGCTGACCCACGTGGATCCAGATCGATGGGGAAAAAACAACCAATTACCGCCTGGCATCCCTTGTGGAGCAGGCTCATGTGTAGGGTGCCTCCAATCAGTGGCATCCATTTTGGACTATATGCATGATGCGTTTAGGGTTTTAAGCCCATGTTTGTGACTGTAAGAGTTAGAGCACTCTCGAGCAGCAGAGTCCGTTGCTAACATTTGTATTCTGTACAATTAAACCTTGTTATCCTTGCAACACTATCTCCTGGCCTATTTCCCTAGTGGGTTGTCTTCATTCTGGAGTGTGCGTACAAATGGGACTTGCCTGCACTGCCCAATCTCTTATACAAAAAGTGTGTAAAAGGGAATATGTATGCAAAGAAAAGTCAGTGGTATACCATAAAGAATCAAGATGGCTGAGTTAGCTCTCCTTCCCACGTTGGACAGCAGGGAATAAGTCACCCCCGCCCCCTGCCCCCCAGGCAGGATGACACACTCTGGCTCAGGTTATCAAGAAGCAGTACAAAACGTGGGACAAGGCCCGCATTAAAGTCACTGGTTTTTCAGTTCACCAAAGTTCTTTCACAGTTCAATAAAAAATTCACATAGGTCTCCCTCTGTCGGGCTCGGACCTCTTAAAGCAGAAGGTTCACGTAGGTCTCCCTCTGTTGAGTTCGGACCTCTGAAAGTAAAAAGTACCTGATTCAACATAGATCTCCCTCAGGCGGGCTCGTAACTGACAATCACACTTGCAGGGGTTACCTTCCCCAAGCTTTATTCACATTTGTTAGGAGTTCCCTTCCCCTAACTTATTTCATATTCCAGGTATCCCTCAGTCGGGTTCGGACCTTTTACCGATGTCAAAGACCTTCGAATGTGCAAAGCTTTTACTATGGATCTCGGCAGGACCACTTCGACTTTCAATTCACTCGCCTTTTGTGTTATTTGCTAAGTGTCTCTTGGTCTTTGTAGTTCTGTACCATAAGTAAAACTTTCAAAGAAATCATCTGCTTCAAGCATTCACCTTTTCACTTCCCCCTTTACTGGGGTTAATCTTGACCATTATGCATTTCAGAGTTCATTCACTTTGAGGCTCCAATTCGGGAGTCGAAGTTAATACCACAGGCCTGGCCTCACCTCCCCAACTCTGTCGTTCACCCGGGAGTCCTTGAAACACAATGCAGTCGTCTTGTCTAGGATTTGGCTCTCTCACAGTTTTTCAGAGGCAAAAACCTCCTGCAGGGAACTGGTTTCCCAGCCCTTCGCTCTGGTCTCTCAATTGGTCATTCTGCTCCAGTGGATTCGCCTTTGCTCAGTAGTTCTGCTCCTTTTCGTGTGCCACCCTGCTCCAATACTCATGGGTGTTCCTCAGTCGTGCTTGGACCCCTCCTTTAGCTTCTCACATGGGTCTCCCTCAGTCATGTTCGGACCCCTTCTTTACCTTCTCACACGAGTCTCCCTCAGTCAGGCTCAGACCCTCTCCTTTGCTTCACACACAGGTCTCCCTCAGTCGGGCTCAGAACCCTCACTTTGCACAAAAGTTCAATCCAAAAAAATTCTCTGGACTTCACGGTCCACAATGCATCAGTCTCTATTTTGCTCCCACTTTGCCAGCTCCCCAAAATGGCATTCTGCAGGTTCTGTGAGCTGTGTGGTTTCCAATGGGGCTTTCTGGGGTCAGGTTCATCCCAACTGCCCCTCATAGGCATTGGTGTTAATGCTACACCCAGGGGATGAGTCTTGGCTTGGGTCCTGTCAGATAGCTCCAACTGCTCCTGGTCTGGCTGCCTGGCAGCTCTCTTGCCACACGACAGCCTCTCCTGCACTCACATGCCCAGTGACTTGGCAGCCTGTCCTCCTTCTCAGGGTTCCTTCCAGGGTCTCTACGGCTTCTCCTTGACTCCTCTGGACGACACGATCCTCTCACCCTCCCCAGCTCACTCAAAGTGTGCATGTGTGCTCTGCCTTTTATACTGACTGGGACGCTTAACAGGTTTCAGGTGGGAATGATTGTGGAGGGAGGCCTGACCTTGCCTGGCCTCTTTATCGGGACACAATGGTGACTGCCCGTAGGAATCGCTGATGCATTGGCTCCTATGGGTAAACGTCATAGCTCCTTTTTTCCTCTTCTTCTTCTTAGTATTGTTAAAAAATGGGGGGCAGAGGAACATGTAACAGCACTGCACATATATTTCCTAAAGGCAGAGTGAGCGTGATGGTGATCGAGTGCCTGACCCTGCTCGGTCTTGTTAGCGGGACAGGGCCATTGCATATCATTATAGTCTCAGTCTTTGGGCTTTTATAGTGGATGAATAGATTGTGGGAGTTGTAGTTTTTCTTAGGGATCATGGAAAAACATGTGGGTTTTTGTCAGTGTGAAGGGGGCAGATGTATTGATCTGGGAGAATGGGTTTTAGGCAATAATATCCCATGATGACTGAAGTGATATCGGGTAGAGATGTATTGAAACAGGGGAATTACCATGTCTCGCCCAAGGGCAATCCTCCACAGTCTCCAAGTGTCCCTTTCCCAGGTGATCCTCCCTCAATTGTCCACCTCCAGGGTTAGGATCCAAGGGTGATGGCCCTCCCCTGGCCACCTGAGTCAGGGATCTCTGGGAATTGCATTGGAGAAACACCTCAGGTTTCTCACATACCCTTCCCCCTATAACATTGGCTTTCTACCCAAGGAACATGAATGGAAGGTGGTCTAGGTAGCTTTGGTGGAGAAGATTCTTTTTCACAGGGCCCTTCCTGCATGTACGAGGTGTCAGTGGTTGACCCAGTCTCTCCGTAGTATGGGTTCGAACTTTCACAAAAAGGGTCTGATTAATCATTGACAGGATACAATAACTCTGGGTCTAGGGGTTCATACGGGGACCTTGATAGATCATAGGTTTCTATTTCCCTTGCTTCCATCATCTCTTCTTCTAGGTTTTTAGGACAAAGTTCTGTAGGATGACCCCAGTCCCCACAGAAATAACATTGTTTCATATGAGAAGATTCAATTTCCTCTAAAGAAGTAGTAAAGGATACTTTCCTCAGGTGGCCCAAACATTTTTTGGGTGTCCTCTCCTATTTTTTCCATACTTTCCTTCGGGGTCAGGCTCACAGGGTATCTTACTTTCTAAGCTTCCCAAAGTTTCCTTCTCCTTTGCCCGTAAAATGTTTGGACTTGGTTCATCCTCCACATATCTTATTTCCCTCTGGAGTGAATTTGGAAGAAATTTCTCTAGCGACAGGGGCTTGTGTTTCTTATGGTCAAGAGGATGGTTGGCTATTAGTACTTTCAATTCCTGCACTAAGGCATTTGGGTCTTCCAGAGAGATGAAATGGTGGGCTTTCTGGGTATTATCAAGAACATCTAGGTTTTTAGTGGTTTTCTTGGATATAGATTTTCGCATAGTCTCATACACAAGGGTTCCTAGTATTTTACCTCTATTAATACTCTTAGGAGTGGGAGAAAAGTTGATCAAAGCAAATTTGATCTCATCGCCACAAGACAGGAGGGGAAATATCTTTACACCCTTCTTACTGTGGGGTACCACAAAGATAGCTAAGTTGGCAGAACAATTTATCTGTGAATCCAGAGAGAGTACGATCTTATCTCTCTCTAGTATCAGATGATTTTGGGGTCATAGGAGGTAATAGTCCATGCCCTCTACCACTTTCCTTTCAGGAGAGCCTGGGGATTTAAAGGATGTAAGATAACCCCCATTCTAAAGGTGGAGTCGGTGTGAGGCTGGTCAACTTCCTTAAGGTTTAGCAGGTTAGTTTTTATGGGATACGGGTCTCGGATTTGGTGGGATCCCCATCTTGTTTCAGTTGTGTTGCATCCCACCTCTCACAGCATATGTAAGGAAGACATGCTATCACAAGTATGACACTGACATAAGAGATACAATTTCCAAACCTTTATTAGATTCGTGGAGTTTGGAAAAACTCCTACTTTGCCCCATAGCTATGATGCGAGTAGTCTCTACCATCAAATGATAAAGAAAACACAGTCCTAGTCAGTCTCTGTCAAATCAAAATGGCCTAAACTAACAAAACCTAATGCCTGCCCTATCTCTTATACAAAAAGTGTGCAAACGGGAATATGAATGCAAAGAAAAGTCAGTGTTATAACATAAAGAATAAAGATGGCTGAGTTAGCTCTCCTTCCCATGTTGTACAGCACGGAATAAGGCACCCCCCACAGGCAGGATGACACACTCTGGCTTAGGTTATCAAGAAGCAGTTCAAAACGTGGGCCGAGGCCCGCTTGGCCTTCCACGTTCAAGTCAATGGTTTTATAGTTCACCAAATCTCTTTCACAGTTCAATAAAAAGTTCACATAGGTCTCCCACTGTCAGGCTCAAGCTTCTTAAAGCAGAAAGTTCACATAGGTCTCCCTCTGTCAGGCTCAAACCTCTTAAAGCAGAACGTTCACGTAGGTCTCCCTCTGACGGCTTGGACCGCTCAAAGCAAAAAGTGCCTGATTCACTGTAGATCTCCCTCAGCCGGGCTTGTAACTCACAATCACACCACTTGCAGGGGTTGCCTTCCCCAAGCTTTATTCACATTCATCAGGGGTTCCCTTCCCCTAACTTATTTCATATTCCAGGTCTCCCTCAGTCAGGCTCAGACCTTTCACTGATGTTGAAGACTTTCGAATGTGCAACACCTTTACTTGGGACATCCGCAGGACCACTTCAACTTTCACTTCCACTCTCCTTTTGTGTTATTTGCCCCAGTGTCTCTTTGTATTGGTAGTTCTCTACCATAAGCAAAAAGTTCAAAGAAATCTTCCTCTTCAAGGTTAAACTTGACCATTATGCATTTCAGAGTTCATTCACTTTGCGGCTTCAATTCAGGAGTCAAAGTTAATACCAGAGGCTTGGCCTCACCTCCCAAACTCGTGTCGTTTACCTGGGAGGGTCGCTGGCATCCTTGAAACACAATGCAGTCTTCTTGTCTGGGATTTGTCTCTCTCTTGGTTTTTCAGAGGCAACAACCTCTGGCAGGGAACTTCAGGGTTTCCCAACTCTTTGCTCTGATCCCTCGATGGGTCATTCTGCTCCAGTGGGTTCGCCTTTGCCCCAGAAGTTCTGCTTCTTCTCATGTTCCACCCTGCTCCAATTCTCATGGGTCTCCCTCAGTCGGGCATGGACCTCTCCTTTAGATTCTCGCACGGGTCTCCCTCAGTCGGGCTCTGACCTTCTCCTTTGCTTCACACATGGGTCTCCCTCAATCGGGTTCGGACCCTCTCGGTTTGCACAAGAGTTAAAAAAAAAAATGTATCTGGAATTCAAGGCCCACAATGCATCAGTCTCTATTTTGCTCCCACTTCGCCAGCTCCCCAAAACAGCATTCTGCAGGTTTTGGGAGTTGTGTGGTTTCTAATGGGGCTTTTCTGGGGTAAGGGTTGTCCCCCCTACCACTCAGAAGCCTGGGGTTTAATGTTACACCCAATGGATGAGCCTTGGCTTGGTCCGGTCAGATAGCTCCACCTGCCCCTGGTCTGGCTGCCTGGAAGCACAGCTCTCTTTCCACACTACAGCCTCTCCTGCACTCACAGGCCCAGTGACTTGGCAGCCTGTCCTCCTTCTCGGGGTTCCTTCACAGGGTCTCTGCAGCTTCTCCTTGGATTATCTGGCCGACACGATCCTCTCAGCCTCCCCAGCTCACTCAAAGTGTACCTGTGTGCTTTGCCTTTTATACTGACTGGGAGGCTTACTTAACAGGTTTCAGGTGGGAATGATTGTGGAGGGAGGCCTGACCTGGCGCCTGGCCTCATTATTGGGACACAATGGCGACTGCCCATAGGAATCTCGGGTGCATTGGCTCCTATGGGTAATCTTCATAGCTCCGTTTTTCCTCTTCTTCTTGGTATTGTTCAAAAATGGGGGAGGAGGCCATGTAATGTCACTGCACATATTTCCTAAAGGCAGAGTGGGCGTGATGGGGACTGGGCGCCTAACCCTGCTTGGTCTTATTAGTGGGACAGGGCCATTGCATATCATTATAGGCAATCTTCCTAGTCTCAGTCTTTGGGTTTTGATAGTGGATGAAGGGATTGTGGGAATTGTAATTTTTCTTAGGGATCATGGAAAAACCATGTGGGTTTTTGTCAGGGTGAAAGGGCAGATGTATTGTTGTGGATGAATGGGTTTTGGGCGATAATGTCCCATGATGACTGAAGGGATGTTGGGTATGGATGTATTGGAACGGGGTTACCATGTCTCGCCCACTGGCGTTCCTCCCACAGTCTCCAGGGGACCCTGTATCAGGTGATACTCCCTCACTTGTCTTGTCCGCCCCCAGTGTTGGGATCCAAGAGCAAGGGCCCTCCCCAGGCCACCTGAGTCAGGGATCCCCAGGAATAGCAAGGGAGAAACACCTCAAGTTTCTCACAGCAGCAAGACTTATCCTTGGCCACAAGCCCAGGGGCCGTATCTCTCCAGCCCTAAAATCTCTCCACTGGCTCCCAGTGGCTGCAAGGATCAAATTCAACACCCTCTGCATCATCCACAAGGCCTTCTGGGGTCTGGGACCATGCTATATCCAACTTTCACTGCCTAAATACTACCCCGCTAGAGCCCTACGCTCCTCTCACTCCAACTGTTTGACTGTCAAACGCTACTTTAAGCACAAAGTGGTGGGGGGCAGGGCTCTCTCCTCGGCTGGTGCCTCCCTCTGAAACAGCCTCCCTGCCCCTCTCAGACTTGAGTCAGACCTCCTCAAGTTTCTGAAACTGCTCAAAACTCTGCTCTTCTTTACTTTGTTTTCTCTTCCCCATCCCTGCTAATCTCCCCACTGCCGCTGTGACTGTTGGCCAGATCCTCATGAATCTCACAGGATTTCAGGCCCTTCTTCCCGGATGATACCGGCATGTCTTTCTCCCACCCTCTAACCCTGAAGCGGGTCCTGTTAGCAATGTGGTAATGACGTTACTCTCTTTATGCTATTTCTGGCAATGCATATCTCTTTTTTCCCTTGTTTTTTCCTCTTAGGACTGTCACAGCTGTGATACAGGGTGCATCCTATAAGAACATGCTGTCAGGAACCACAAGGGTGAAGCACAGCCACTAGCTTGGTCACTGCGCTCAGGGGTGGTAAACCTCTGTAAGGCCACTAGATATTGAGAGTGTGAGTATGGAGGTCGGGAAC
The DNA here is from genome assembly GCF_040938575.1 of Ambystoma mexicanum. Taxonomy (NCBI): domain Eukaryota; kingdom Metazoa; phylum Chordata; class Amphibia; order Caudata; family Ambystomatidae; genus Ambystoma; species Ambystoma mexicanum. The sequence goes on along the minus strand of NC_090935.1, from coordinate 892,922,024 downwards.
TTCTTCCGGCCCCATATCTGTGGGTGGGAAGTTAAGTAGAAGCGTCAAAGAAAACAAAATGTGATAATATCCAAGTGGCAAAAGAAAGTTGAATGAAATAAATGTGATATTTAAGGGACGTAATAAAGTGATTTATAGAGAAGGCTGTTGAGGGAGTTTAAGACCAGGGGACCCCGTGCAAGGAATAGGAACGTTTCCTTGCTCGGGGTGCAGTTAGTACACCAGCTCAGCACAGAACCACTGAAGCTGTTAAGTTACGGATCACCTGTAAGATAACTGCTGCCTAATTAAGCAGCTGCGGCCTATGTTTTACCCACCCGAATTCACTGTAGCTGTGTTATTTCACGATTTGGGGAGAGAAGCTGGTAGAACTTCCAGGTTTTCTGCGCTGTCGAAGGTCATCTGTGGGCCCTCACTGCTGAAGGTCTTCCAGTAATTACAACGCCATCAAGCATCAAGAGACACATCCCCGCGAGGAACTTCGGTACTGCCTCATTTAACCTCCTAAGCACAACCAAGCTCAGACGAAGTTGACGAGGCAGCCAGTGTCTTGCTGCCTTCGGGCTAAGCACTATAACAAGCTTCCGTAGGATCTAAGATCTGGAGTGTCCTTCAGAACATGCTGCTGGAAGCTCAAAGCTTTGCTTCTCTCATTTGCATAATGGGCCTGGGATTCTCCCCTTGCCCCCTCATCATTTTAAATCTACTTACTCCCTGTGCAGTTATGTATCCACTATTGTTATGTTCCCTTCCTGTTCTATTTCCCCATCCTGGAACGTGCTTGAATGTATTGTGAACTGATGGAAATGGCCAATTTCTTTTGTTGCCCCCTGGATTACACGAAGAGGCTAAGCAGTGGCCTCAAAACCTGTAAAAGAAAAAAGAAAATGGGACATTTGAGGAGTCTTTTTGGCTCGTCGCCACACTCCGCACCTGGGGACGTCAGCCTTCGAAGCAATGTGGCTGGGGTGGAAGGGGTGGAAGGGAAGCTTGGTCACCGCGGCATGCTGACCGAGAGGAGATGCAGCAGGAATACCGGCAAGGGAAAGTTGGGAATGGGCACTGCCCTGAAAGCCTGTTGGGAACTGACACCTGCAATTTTCCTAGAATCGTTTTTTAATATGTTTTTATTTAGTACTTGGTTTATTATAAACCTTACACACTCTAAACATAACATTCATATTTACAAATACTTTATACAATACTATGTCTAAAACAATTCCATAATATTGCTTACATAGAAAAGTAAAAAGGATCTCATACAAAATACTTTCAGCCTTATATATACCCTCCTAGTTACTCAATAAATAGCTCTAACCTGAAAATTTTGAATAAGTTTCAATTCCTTTAAAAAGGTTATCACCTTAATTAATATCGGTGTGGGTGACCCTGCTAAAATGCAATACCAAAAAGAAGTTACAGTCAAATAAATAATTTCATGTAAATAATCATAAAAACGAAACGCTTTTTCCCTGCAAAGAAGCACAAGACAGGAATATGTGTTTCAAAGTTTCAGTATCCTGCTAACAAATATTTAAATCACAATGTCCTCTGTTCAACAGTATCTCACGGGTATCTATGAGATTAAAACGTATCATTAGAAAGGATCTCATAACACGCCGTCAATACACTGCTTCAAGTACCTCGGTAGGGTTCCTCTTTTTTTGTTTTCCGAATTTATCTCAGAGTACCATTTATACAAGCTTCTTCTATCACACGTCTCAATCCAGTCTAGATTATTCATTTTATTTTTCGCTAGAAACGGATAGGAGATTAGACTCGTCGATTATACCACCCTCCTCCAGAATCTTGATACATTCTCTTTTAAACTTTGTTAGCCTGTAGCCACAATATTCATTTGTTTAGATAGTAGGTAGTACAAAGAGCCTGGTTTAGTCACCTTAAGCTTCGTATACAATGACACTTCTCTTCCAGGCAACAGTACAAGACATGAAAGTCAGCCCAAGCTCATACCTTATTATTACTGTAAGCACACCGTTAGGCAAATTCAAGACTTTCCTCCAAAATGAGCCTTCTTTTTTTGCAAACTCTAAATTGACAGTAAAACTGCTCATTTCTAGCCCATAGCACAACGCAGGCACCACCTTCAGGTTACAATATGATACAAGCGGGCTCAATGTGAAGCAGCAGTATTTTTTATATGTAAGTCATCTGGGCCCCTAATTGCAATCCTTTCATCCTTACAGTGTTTCCTAACATCACCCTTTGGGATACTCCAGTGAGGGTATAGCCCATGTATTTTACTGCCTGCTCCACAACAACTGATTTGCCACCTAATGTCCAAGAAAAATGTGCCCTCGTGTTCCTGCCTCTGTTAAAACACAATATATATTTTTTACTGGAGTTTGCTTTTAAGCCATTGACTACTGTATAAGCCACACATTTTCTCAAAACCCGTTGCAGACCAATTTCGGTCCTATCCATCAATAGGCTATCATCTGCACAACTAAGCCAAAACTGTGACACCACAAAAGAAGCAGGCTCCAAATACGCCCCCAAATGTAAGCTGTACAAATTAAATAGGCAGGGGGCTGATACGCACCCCCGCCTGAGTCCTTGTGTGGTACAAATTGGCTCAGATACTGTTCCTTGCGTGTTAGGCCGGATTGTAATCTCTGTTGCAGTGTGAATTTGAATTAGAATATCAAGAAGATGCTCTGAGAATTTTCACTTCCTCAGTTTAGCCCATAATCTTGATTGATCCACTGTGTCGACCGCTAAACTGAGTTCCACACTGGCCAAGTACAGTGGGTCTGCCCCATTGGCACATGTCTGCTCAAGCAGTGTGTTGATAATCAAGTCATTAGCATCGTCCCAATTCCTCTCCTGAACCCTGCCTGAATTTAGACAGCCTAGTAGTTTCCGTGATCCACTCCTCCACTTCTTTCAAGATACAAGCTGAAAACACTTTGCGGTCTGCATCCAGGAGAGCAATTTGACGGTAGCTCAACAGACTTTGGCGGTCCCCCTTCTATTATAAGAGGAACCTCGATTTATATCTTTCTGCCTTCATAGCTCTGAGTCTAGGCACAGCGAATTCATAGCTCTGAGTCTAGGCACAGCAAATTCCAATCACCCATAATAAAAATGTCTCCCTCCGGCACCCTCACTTCATAGGCCTCCAATAGTCCATTAGTCTAAAAAATCTCTCAATGCCACATGCAAGGGGTGCCAGTATACATTAATGATTAGGGTATGCAACCAATCAAGCGTGGGGTTAGAGCAATCTTTCACTGCTAAAATGCCTCTAAATTGCACGAAGACATATTTCCCCACGAATCCCATGCTACTCTCAAATGCAGTGAGTAGGGCACTCGATGGGCGACCATCGTCCATGCACAAAGCTGGCTGCACAAAAGTATGATACCTGTCCCACAATAAGGGGTTCACATAAGTTTCCTGAAAATTAAGTATAGAAAAAGATCTGAGCTACTGCAAAAGTGAGTGTTGCATAAAAGTTGACCAAATCCTCTAAAGTTCCACGATAACATAAACTGATCTCTACTCCCATTTGGCTGCAACATGTCAAAGACCCAACATGATTGTATTTGGGCCCTCAGTGAACTTGGATAGCGCAGCTGGTAACCATGCCCAATCTTCATTTACTATGGAGACTTCAACCTCAGTATTCAAAACACTCACTTTTCTCGAATCCTTCCAATTAAATTGCATGAATTTCAGATTATTACTCATCGTTCCCTTCCCCTTGGAGCCCAAGACATGCAAGTTTGCATAACCATCTCCCTTTGCACCCCCCCTGATTTCATACCACTGGGGTACAAATCAAAATGCAAAATACATATTGGTCAACTTCCTCCAGCAGCGTTGCATATACTGCCCTAGATGGGACTTTAATTACCACGATATGAACTCTTTTCTTGTCAAAAAACTCTACTAAATCAATCTATTTAGTTCTGATCAACCACAACCTTGGAATTTCATTTAAAAGGGCTAATATACTAGAGCAATTCAATATCAGTCCGGAGGTATGACTAGGATCCAAAACATATTCCAGGATCAAAAAAGGGGAAGGGGAATATTTTTCTACTTCCTAAGCCGGGACTTACTGAAAACCGCTTTCTATAACTGTTCGACCATTTACCCCTGCCTCACTCAACCTCTCCTTTGCCCCCATAGGTCTAGAGTCCGCAGACTTCACTCCTTTGTTACTACATGCCCGTAGATTGAGGCCCGTTAATGAGTGGGCTATATCACTGAGGGAACCCTTACCATTCCACACACGCAATTATTACATCTTTCCTCATTGCAATCCTGTTTAACTCACTCAATCCTACTGCCTTATTTTTCTAGGCCTGGGCCGAACAAGTGCACACGATGTCCCCACAGGAGCCGTTATAAAGCCACTTTTATCTTTCTCGGCTAACCATTCAGTAGTTAATGCACTATTAAGCGTAGCAGCCCTAAATTCCCCTTCAAGTGCTAAATCGCACTGGGATTCTTGGTGCGTGAGACTCCTCCCCCCACTCAATGTGGGCTCATTATTACGACTCTCACTGCCACTGTTAGTTGATAAAGCCCGTACACACCCCACTCTCCGCACTGTATGGCCATATCACAATTGTTCAACTTTAACTGGGGAATAGGAGGCGTAAGGTTATCAATACTTCCTGCTGCATTAATAATCAAAGATTCAGTGTCTTCCTGATATCCAAAGTCACATTTACAGGCCGATTCATGTAATTCCTCACAAAAGTGTCGCACGCGGCTGGCGCACAGCGTGCCTGTGCGAATGTCTGCGCCAGCCGCGTGCGATAAAATCAATTTCCGCGCACAGCGTATTCATGGATTCTCACCTCCAAAAGCAGACGTGGCGCAGAGTGGCGCAGCGAGCCTGCAGCAGCGCCAGTTACGCCCAAAGGAACGCCTTCGTGCAAGGAAAAGCCATCAAGATCGCAAAACCATCGCCAAGGGCTGTGCCAACCCTGGACCAGTTCACCGGACTGGCAAACAGCAAACGCAAAGCGGGGAAACGTGTATTACGGGTTTCGGGAACACGCGTGCGTGAGAAGTTTCACACGCGATCGGGCCTGGGGGAGCGTGTGCGTGTATTTCAGGGGTGCGTGAGAAGTTTCACACACGATTGGGCTGGGTACGTGAATTTCAGGGGTGCGCGAGAAGTTTCACACGCGATTGGGCTGGGTACGTGTATTTCAGGGGTGCGCGAGAAGTTCCACACGCGATCGGGCCTGGGGGCGCGTGTTCGTGTATTTCAGGGGTGCATGAGAAGTTTCACACGCGATTGGGCTGGGTACGTGTATTTCAGGGGTGCGCGAGAAGTTTCACACGCGATTGGGCTGGGTACGTGTATTTCAGGGGTGCGCGAGACGTTTGACACGCGATTGGGCTGGGTACGTGTATTTCAGGGGTGCGCGAGAAGTTTCACACGCGATTGGGCCTGGGGGAGCGTGTGCGTGTATTTCAGGGGTGCGTGAGAAGTTTCACACGCGATTGGGCTGGGTACGTGAATTTCAGGGGTGCGCGAGAAGTTTCACACGCGATTGGGCTGGGTACGTGTATTTCAGGGGTGCGCGAGAAGTTCCACATGCGATCGGGCCTGGGGGCGCGTGTTCGTGTATTTCAGGGGTGCATGAGAAGTTTCACACGCGATTGGGCTGGGTACGTGTATTTCAGGGGTGCGCGAGAAGTTTCACACGCGATTGGGCTGGGTACGTGTATTTCAGGGGTGCGCGGGAAGTTTTACACGCTATTGGGCTGGGTGCGGGTATTTCAGGGGTGCGCGGGAAGTTTTACACGCTCGCCTACAACACGTATTCATGGAATCGAACGTGGCCAATCCGGAAACACGTACGCCAGCAGGAAGTAGGCATACGTCGACCCGCACAGCATAAAAGTGCACGCAAACAACAAACAAGCTCAGACGCCAGGATGAATATACCGTTCCTAGCAGCAGTGGCCGTGGGATACCGCAGGAGGAGGAGGAGGATAGTCAGGGCCAGAATTTTTACACCCAGAACCAGCCTTTTTGGGATGCCTGGTCAGTGAGTGGGAGGATGACCTCACATCAACCACCCTGTGCTCCCAAGCACTCAGCCCCCTGGTGAAGGTCCTTAATGTACTGCACTTCTTGGCCACTGGATCATTTCAGCAGACAAGTGCCATAGTGGGGGGGGGTGTCACAGGCCACGCAGTCATGCTGCCTACACCAGGTCTTGGCCATCATCACTGCACGCCCATCAGTCCGCATGCACATATACCTGCCCAGAACACCTGCAGAAAGGCAGGCTGTCGCCCAGGATTTCTACAGGGTGGCACAATTCCCCAAAGTGCTAGGTGCCATTGATTGCACCCATGTGGCTCTACGTCCCCCCAGGGCAACTGAGCACATCTATCGAAACCGCAAGCACTGGCATTCCATCAACGTCCAGGTAGTATGTGATGCCAAGGGAATCATCACCTCAGTATACGCCAACTATCCAGGCTCCACCCACGACAGTGACAGTTTCATCTACAGAATGTCTACCCTAAACCGGGACATAGAAGCTGGGCGGCATGGCGATACATGGCTGCTCGATGAGTATAAATGCCACTGCGCATGCATGCATGTCAGATACTGAGTAATGTCACAACCCCACTGATGATACCCATCACCACCTCCCCAGGGGACAGTGCCTACCCTCTCAGCACCCACATGATGACGCCAATTCGGAACCCCACCACGCCACCCCAGGTAAGATACAACACAGCCCACATTGCAACCCGGGGCATCGTGGAGCGCACATTCGTAGTGCTCAAGTCACGCTTTCCGCTCCCTTGACCGTTCTGGCGGGCAGCTGTTATACACTCCCCCAGTAGTGTGCAGGATCATAGTGGCAGCATGTGTCCTGCACAACGTTGCAACACACCGGGGCCTGGCCGTGGACATGGTGGTGCCCCCACATCCCCAACCACATGCATGCCCACTGCGCATGGGAGGGGAAAGGGCACGGGGTGAGGCAGCCCGTAGGCAGCTCGTGGATAATTACTTCACATAAAATCACACCCCTGTGGAGTGCACACAGCCCTGGCACATACCAGCTGACAATCAATGATGATTGTAACTGTCAATTATGATGTGTCAATGGACAGTCAACTGTCACAACCATACCAGCTTGAGATTGTACATCTGGAAGTGTTCCATTGTGTGCTTCCCTACCTACACAAACACCACCAATGCTGTGTTCAAAAGACACACTTCTATGCTGCTAAAATCATTACCCCCTTGCAAGATACAACATGACAACAGTGCCATGTCACCCAACCCCTCCCCAGCACCGCCACCCAACACACCATGGCATGACATGCCATGTGAGAGCAAACAAAGTCATACCCCAAACATGACACGTGTCACAAAGTACAGTGTCCCTAATGGAAACTGGCCACACACAGTATGCCCACATAAATGTAGAAATAACAACACATGACCAAATACTTACCACAATACAATCGACATAGCATAAACATGACAGTACTAAGGTAAAGGATACGTAGTCTTACAACATGAGAATGCCAGCACATCCACCACCTCCAACTGTACAGTGTTGTTGCCACGCACATCTGGAAGTCCACTGCTCACAACATGAACTCCATCTCCAAAGTGGACGGCCTTGTGAAGACATGAGGAATGAACCTGCAAATTAGGAGGGAGACATGGATGCACAAGCACACATCAATACACCATGCAGTGCACAATACAACAACAATATGCACTAGGAATGTATACACAGCATTGACTACAGACTGCCCACACATGTCGTGGGAGTCCAACGTCACTGTGTAAGTTACTGTCACTTGTGCACACCCTTTGCAAGCCCATGGAAACGGGAAGCAGGAGGGGTGTGTGTCTCACGAACCCAAGCATCTAACCTAAACTCAGGACAAGCCTGCATGTGCCCAGCCGGAATACAGTGGATGCCCACGGGAGCCACACAAGGCAACAGACTGCAACAAAAAATCAAAAATCAAAAATGGCCATGTGTGGGCCAGGGGGGGGGGTGGGGGAGGCCACCCAGGAGGTCCGAGGACAGGGTGCCCACCAACAGCCACCTGTGTGAATGTTGGGAAAAAAAACACCTCCATGGGCTCATGGCCTGCACGGCTACTAAATCATGGGAGATTCACTGCTGGATTCGCTCTCCTCAACCTCTGCTGCTGCTGCCACAGGAGGTGATGGTGCTATGGGAGGCAGCCCACGCAAAGCCCTAGTTTGGTCCCCCATGGCAGCAAGCATGCGGGTGTGGAAGGCCTCGTTCTGGAGGGATATGGTGCGGCGATCCCCATGCAACACCCGACGTGTTTCCCGGACCTCCGCCCGAGTTGCCCGGGCCTCTGCCCGAGTTGCCTGCATCTCTGCTGAGAGCATACGGGTGATGCGCTCCAGCAGCTGTTCCGTCCTGGTGACAGTGGAAGCCTCAAGGTCCACAAGAGTCTGCCTGAGGTGCCGGACCTCTCCCCTCAGGGCTTCCCTCTGTCCCTGGGCATCTAGAGAAATTGATTCCCTCAGATTGTCCAGGGCCGCCTGTCTGTCCCTGTTGGACGCCAACATGTCCTCCCTGACTGATTGGCAAATGGAGTCTGTTGCCTGCTGTAGTAGCTCCATCTGCCTTTCTGGGGGGACAATGGAAGTGGCCACCCTCTCCATGGCTTGAGCAATAATTTCTGATGATGCTGCCTGTTGGTTGGCCATACCGTATATGGATTGCTCCCATGCGGTATTGCCCGGGCGCGGACGGCCACCGCGTTGGCGGGCACCACACCTGTCTGGGGCAAGGCGAACTGCGCCTTGCTGTGTCGGCACTGCCTGAGGCTGCAGGACTGCATTTCCCCTCTGATCTGCTGGCCCAGGAACAGGATCAGATGTTGCGGAGTGTGGCCCTGCATCCGTAACCACCACCAACACTGACATCCCCATAGTGGGCTCTACCCCTGGTGCAGGTGGGTCGGACAGAACAGTATCCCTTCCATGAACACATACCTGCGAATCCACATAGGTCTCATCCGAATCAACACCTGAAAAGAGTTCTGGGGAGGTGCAGCCAGGGACACCCCTGGACAGTATGGCCTGCAGCAAGAGAGGGTTCTCCCCCACCACCAAACTACATCCCCCACTGGTGCCTGGTCGTGCTTCAGATCCCTTCTGGGTCTGCACCATCTCCTCATCCTCAACAGCATCAAGTGCGTCATCCTCTGCAAAAACATGAAAGACAAAAAATGGAAACAGGCATTAGCACCATGGAACGCAATTAGGCCGACAAGCTACAGTACCAGTACTTGATTTACACATGTCCCACATGACTATAACCCTCCCATGCATGCACTGTCCATGAGTTGGAAGGGGAGGAAAATGTCAGACACTGATGACACCAAGATGGAAGAGCAACACATTAGCTGCATGCTGGCTAGCAGTGCCATCACACATTGGCCTGGGAGTGGCATGTCCAATACACATACATGACACATGCCATCACACAGATGGCATGTACCATAGGCATGTCATATATGTGACAATAGGGCAGAGTGATGAGCAGTACAAACGGGTAAATTTCAACAATCAGCCGGATTGAACACAGCTAAATACGGAACAATGTTGTTGCAAGATGCCACTTCAAGGGCAACTGGCGCGATGTAGTGCAAAATGCCTACTGTGGGCAGAAGGGATACTGTAATACCCAAATCCCGGTGCGCCAAAGGCATTGGATGAAGCACATGGGTGGCCCAAAACACTCAGGCACACACACCCTGATCTGGCACTCAACCAGAACCCCTCCCACAAACAACATACACATGGATCACACACACATGCATGTGCACTCACCGGACAATGCCTCGTAATCTGGCAGTTCTCCCACACCTTGGATCTGCTCCTCTGTGACGTAGGTCCCAGCAACATGCTCATGTAGAGTGAGTTCAATGTCCTCTTGTGGAGACCCACCTCCAGTCACCAGAGTTGCGGCATGACTTGAGGCCAGCTTTTTCTTTGCCCTGCGCTTAAGGTCGTTCCAGCACTTGTAGCACTCAACAGCTGTGCGCCTCACAAACCCAAGGGCACTTATGCTGTCCGCGATGGACTGCCAGTGTGCCTGACATCGAGCAGGTGTGATCCTACACCCTGAAGTGACCAACATTACGGCGTCATGTTCGGACACATACTGCACAAGTGCATCCAGTTCGGCATCATTGAAGCTAGGCTTCCTTGGTGTGCCGGACCATGTAGCCATGTCGGGGTCATCAGCCTGTACTGGACGAGCACTCTTCCTCTTTCTTTTTGTGGGTGGTGGGGATCCGGAGTGCCCTACGCCGCTCTGGACACTAGAGGCAGGAGCACCGGTGGACTGTGTAGTAGTAGTGTGCGATGGCACACTGACCACATGACTTTCTGCAGGCATTAGCTGAAGTGTGATGATGGCAGGGGGAACCTCAGTCTGATGTACCGGGACCAACACTGTCCTGGCTGGGAGAGTCAGAGCTGGGGTGGACGGAGCTGCAGCTGCCCCTGCAGCCTCCCCACCCCGCCTACTCGGGGCAGCAGATGACATGGCTGCCCCTGTACCACGTGGCCTGGTGACACTGGCTTGCGCCGCCACCCGTGGCCTAGACTTGGTGACCTGGAAGTCAGCCTGGGAGTCACCCTGTGCTAGGTCAGGTGCCACAACGGGCCAGTCCAACAAGGGCTGAGCAGGGATGGTGTCAGCCACGTTTCCCTCAACCATGGGGGGGGATGTGTGTCCCTGACTGGTCCTCCACACGTGGGGGGCTAGGGGTAGTCTGCAAATCCTGGCCACGTCCCCTACCGCGCCCACCACGCCCACCTCTTGAGGCTCGGCCACCTTTGCCACCCTTACCGCTTGCTCGCCTCCCAGCCATGGCACTGATGGAGTTGTGCATATGGGAGTTGCAGTAGTCAATTGTCCTGGGCAATTGGTGGTCAAAGGGGTAGGGTACTAGATGGAATTCGTACCCAAGTGCTCTAGCAAGGCTGTATGGAACCCCTGGGAAAAGATGACGGGTCACGCAACGCACAGGCACCCCTAAAACAGAAAATGACGTGCACGCGACCCCTCGTAGACCACGTGCGTGGGAAAAGGAACCCGCACTACGCTGTGGCACCCAGAAACACAAAAATGAATGTATGCGTGTCACACGCAGCCTACAATGACCTCTGAAGGGGTACGCTACACACGGGGCTAGCACAGTTGGTAAATACGTGCGCGACTCACCGTCTGCCTGGGAAAAGAGCGTGAAAAATACGCGCGTGTGCGCGTTGGCAACACCCCCGCCAAAAGAAGATTTGTACACTGTCTGAGGAGACAGGACAAAAGGAGAAGTCAACGCTGTTTGAGGAAACAGGTCGAACAGAAAATCAGAAAAATACTGACAGAGGTAACAGGGAGTACGAACTAGAAAGGCTGTGAAGTAAATCGCGTGTGAACCGACAAGAAGTACAGATTTCACCCACTCGCTCTCCACGGGAAGCACGTACAAGGAAATGACGTCCTACACGTACCTTTTAAACCGCACCACACGTCCAACGTCACTTCCGCGTATACGCACTGAGGCCCTATCCTCCAATTACGCGAGCTGACACTCGGACGTGCAGTTTTTGGTCTTGTAACATTCCCCCGGGTACAGGGAAACGCCAGCGCGTGTCATGACACAGACGCGCCTGCGCTGTCAGGGCCTTTGGTCCAATGGAATCGCGTACACAGGCCAATCGCGTGTGGAACTTCTCGCGCACCTCTGAAATACACGCGCCCAAGCCAATCGCGTGTGGAACTTCTCGCGCACCTCTGAAATACACGCACCCAGGCCAATCGCGTGTGGATCTTCTCGTGCACCTCTGAAATACACACGCCCAGGCTAATCACGTGTGGAACTTCTCGCGCACCCCTGAAATACACACGCCCAGGCCAATCGCGTGTGGAACTTCTCGTGCACCCCTGAAATATACGTACCCAGCCCAATCGCGTGTAGGACTTCTCGCGCACCCCTGAAATCCACGCAGTCAGCACAATTGCGTGTAGAACTTCTCGCGCACCTCTGAAATACACGCGCCCTGGCCAATCGCGTGTGGAACTTCTTGCGCACCTCTGAAATACACGCGCCCAGGCCAATCGCGTGTGGAACTTCTCGCGCACCTCTGAAATACACGCGCCCAGGCCAATCGCGTGTGGAACTTCTCGCGCACCTCTGAAATACACGCACACGCTCCCCCAGGCCCGATCGCATGTGAAACTTCTCACGCACCTCTGAAATCCACGCACCCAGCACAATTGCGTGTGGAACTTCTCGCGCACCTGAAATACACGTACCCAGCCCAATCGCGTGTAGGACTTCTCGCGCACCCCTGAAATCCATGCACCCAGCACAATCGCGTGTAGAACTTCTCGCGCACCTCTGAAATACACGCGCCCAGGCCAATCGCGTGTGGAACTTCTCGCGCACCTCTGAAATACACGCGCCCAGGCCAATCGCGTGTGGAACTTCTCACGCACCTCTGAAATACACGCGCCCAGGCCAATCGCGTGTGGATCTTCTCGCGCACCTCTGAAATACACGCGCCCAGGCCAATCGCGTGTGGAACTTCTCGCGCACCTCTGAAATACACGCACCCAGGCCAATTGCGTGTGGAACTTCTCGCGCACCCCTGAAATACACGCACACGCTCCCCCGGGCCCGATCGCGTGTGGAACTTCTCGCGCACCTCTGAAATCCACGCACCCAGCACAATCGCATGTAGAACTTCTCGTGCACCCACGAAATACACGCACACGCTATTATTCACACACGGGTGTCCGTGTTTGTCGCGTACCCCTTTGCACGTCATTTGTCCAAGAGGGCCCAGTATGGGACATTCATCAGAGCTGTATATAGGTGCTTTATGTTAGCGCACAATTTGGCGCACATTTTCTTCCTGCGCAGGGACGCTACCGCCTGCTTTCATGTGGCGGACATGTATGGGCCTGTGCGCGTCTTTGGCCGTGAGCAGTTTTTACCTATTCGATTCCATGAATACGTGTTGTAGGCGAGCGTGTGGGCGTTCCGCGCACTTGCCTCCTGTACTTCCCCCGTGACGCCCACATTTTCACGAGTTGTTCCCCATTCTGCATGTAACGCCCCGTGTTCCGCCTACTTTTGTTATGTGCGCCGCGCTATGTGCGAATTCGCTGTGGCCTTATCGCACGGCGTTCGATGACCTGTGCGCCAGCGTGCGCCAGCGTGCGCCGCGCACTTTTTCAGCGCACATCCCACATTTTGCTCATGCACGGACTTCCATGAATAGATGTGCGCTGTTTTCTATGCGATAATCGCACTTGCACTGCGATTTTCGCTATTTCACTGCGAATCGCACGTTTTCGCACGCGTGCGCCATTTTTTCAGCGCACATTCATTCCATGAATCGGCCTGATAGTCACTACACACTCCTCCGTGGAAGCAAATCATGTAAGAGATGTGGCAGCCATAGACAATGGTGCCCAAGCCTTCTAACTAGCTATCAGTTTACCAACAAAAATGGAGCGTCGATGTTCTGAGCCTCCTCAGACGGTTTCTTCCCTTTCAACTGGTCTGTAGATAAATTTACTAAGGAATTATGGATCGGCCGGTGCCCAGGGGAAAGAGCTGGTGTTTTTATCCTGTCCTTCTAGCACAAACCTTCCAGTTTTACATGTATTTCCCTCAACATTAAGTTACACCCTCGTACCTCGTCTCAGATGTTATCATGAAGATCGACGAAGGCACTCAAAACCGAATTTAGCACCGAAATCGCAGGGGAAGATAACTTAATCCTAGCGTCTACTTCCCTTAATGTGTGATGTAGGACAGTGCTTGTTCTTTCAATAGCAACCCCCTCTGCTAACATGCTGCTATTTGACAGTAATTCAGTTAGCACAAAGGGAGATCCTGGGCCTGAGTCCCCATGAATACAAGAAATCGAACTTTCCAAAATTCTATCCATTTGATCCCAGTCTTCATTCACCCTTATAGGGGACCTCTTGTGTAGCTCTTCAGCCACCTCCAACAGACCCATGTCATTAATATGTGACCCATCCATCTCCAATGCAGCCCAGCATGGAGCCAGAAATCGTGCTTCCATACTGATTCCAGATCTATGAAAGAAGTCTGTAATCCTCTGTCCAGGGATAGGCAACCTAGAAGTTGTGTCTATGTACTTGCGTGTTTCTGTTACTTTCAACCCCACAAAAGTACCTTGATTCAAACATACTTGAGGCACTCCTGAACTGGCACATATTCTATTCACCAAATCTGCCTCTGCACGCACATCTGTCCCTGGTTGTCCAATTCCAGAGTGATCCAATGATTCATCGACCTCGCAACACTCTTGGAAAGTCTCATTGGGCGCAGTAGTTGATTTTTCAAGAGTCGACCTGGTTGCCAAAGGCAGGTCACCCTGTGCCCCCCCTTGCTTATCACACTCATGGCTGAGTGACTCCTGAGAGCACAATTAGAAGTACTTGCCATAATATTCGCTTTGGAATAACAAAAATAATAAAATAGATTGATAAAAGAGAGCAAGGAAACCCTACAAAAGCACTTTGTACTTCACAGATTGATCAAGTTAGAGCTGATATATTTCCACAGGCACACTCACACTACCACGTAAAGTGCTCTGCCTTCTGTACCTCATCAGGCAGAAGAGCAAGCTGCTTAGGCAACAACAAGGCAAGTACTAACACAAATGCTGTCAAGCTTCCCCTATCTTACCACCAACCATAAGCACATTCATTGAGGGGCGTGTGGGCTGCTCTTCAAATTACCTTGCATATGCTGCTCCAACAGTAATATCAGGCGCATGGTTTCAGTCCACTCCCCGATCTCAGCCCTCTGAGCCGTGCTCCTGTAACAGCAGGAAAGCTTGGGCAGGGAGTTGAAAAGGGCAGGGGGAAACACCATCCCTGATGGCAGAATCACAAGGAAACCTCGCACTGCAGCACACAGCAGCCGGCTGCCGGCAGTCCAGCTCAACCCAATACAGAGCAAACAGATCTGAGGAAAGAACCTTGCAGCGTCGAGTTGAGTTGTCAAGCCGCATCAGCCACTAGCCACTTCTGACAACTTGCTCATAGAATTGTCACGCACGTAGAACCGATTTGCCTGAAGGATAAAAATAGACGTGTGTATGGGAGCCAAATGTAGAGATCTTATTTCTCTGTTTTTGGTCATTTTTAAAACGCACCTGGTATGTTCTGTTCAGCGAGTGAGTAAATACATCCCGGCATCTAACTTGTGAAATTATGCATGAACAGCCTAGTGATGCCTGAATTCTAGTTATGGGGTGGAAACCCGCAAATTATGAGAACAATCTGTTGTACCGTACTTTCTTTGTGTGCAAGGGACATGGTGGGTCATTTTTTAAAAAAAATGTTTTTATCTTGTTGTTGGCAATGAAGCCTTTAACAATTCAACAAAAAAACAAAATTAACAATATATATATAAAAAGAAAACAGTCTTAGGTCATAAAACACAAACGAATACATTAATTATCTCAAAGAAAATCTGAATACAAAAAAATCAGTCTATCTTTTAGAAAATAAAAAGTTCATTAAAACTACTATTTAAAAGATGCCAGTTTATACAACATCGTTTAATACCTCATTCAATTCCAAGTTATCAATAAAATCCACAACTGCCAGGACTATTGAAGCAGTTCTACCAGCTAAGCAGTCATTCCAAAAAACAACTCAACCCACATCATGACATCTGTTCTGAAATGTTCTAAAATAGGATGAACGCTTCCCTGTTGGGCGCAGAACCAGACATATGTAGATGTTCAAGATCTTCTACTAAATCCTCCTTGCCACAAAATCTACATTTGGCAGTCTCAATAGAACAAAGACCGTATTGCAACATGATTTGTTTTGTGCACACTAAATTCCATCTAAAAATCAAAAAAGATCTCCTTATAGCTCGTTTGGGGTAAATTGACAGATAATGTGCTAATGTGCCTCGTTTTTTTATGATCTCAGGTGGCTCAGTGAGTCATACGCATGCATATCTTCCATGATGTGAATGCAGTCCTGCTGATATAAACTGACTTTCACCATGGAAGGATTCCTAATAAGATCTTCTATGATAAGATCGAACTGAGTCAACATCTCTATCCAAAGGTCTGCCATTCCATTCAGGTATGGATCCTTTCTGCTAGCCAGTATGATTTCTAAATTGCTAGTTTAAATTGCTGATTGCTAGTCAGCCATATTTTGCGTTTGGAACTGTTGCTTAGCGTAGCCTCACTCTGCATTTGGCCATATTCTGCATTTACCCTAATTGTGTAAGGTAGCCTTATTCTGCATTTGGTCCAATCATTTAAGGTAGTTTTATTCTGCATTTGGCCTAATTCTGTAAGGCAGCCTTAGCCTGCATTTGGCCCAATTGGGTAGAGTAGCCCTACTCTGCATTTAGCCTAGTTGTGTAATGTAGCCATATTATGCATTTAGCCTAGTTGTGTAAGGTAGCCATATCCCACATTTAGCCTAGTTGTGTAAGGTAGCCATATCCTGCATTTAGCCTAGTTGTGTAAGGTAGCCATATTCTGCTTTTAGCCTATTTGTGTAAGGTAGCCTTATTCTGCATTTGGCCTAATTGTGTAAGGTAGCAATATATTGCATAAGGTGTTTCTAAAATCAATCACTCATTGTCTATCTATGCATTTTAGGCCCTGCTCACCTTTTAAATCTAGGGTGTTTCGTAATGTTTTTCATATTTCGTCTTTCCATGCATTTTAGGCCCAGCTCTCCTTTTGAATGTAGGTGATACATAGCACTGCTCTTTGCACATAGACGGAAACCAGGATGTAAATGTTGTTTGTACAGCTAACCCATTTTCTCTCCTCGCAACCCGCAGCTTTGTAACTTAACGGAAGGCACAGGATCATTCCACACACCCTGCGCCCACATATAACACAAACACTATTGCACAACACCTCTGCCGTAAGAATGAAGCTACCTTTAACGACAACAATTTGAATTGTAGCTTCCCACATAATTCTCCTTAAACACAATGCACCCTGTTTAGTTCATAGTTTAGATTTGCTGCACCCTTCCACACATCATTCAGACATGGGTGGCTAGCAGGGTATTGGCCACCCTCACATAACTGTAATGGGCAAAATGCACACAAGCATAGTAGCACATCCCAATTCTCCCAAATTTGGACTCTAGTCCCTCCAAGGGTGTTCAACCAAACATCGCTTTGGGACTATAATTATGATGAAAGGTGCTATACAAATGACAAAAATGAATGAATACATACAAAGAGTCTAGTATAGGACTAGACATTTTCTTAAGCCATGATAATAGTCTCCATTTTGCTCTGCTACTCAGGGAGTTAATACCAAGCTCATATTACATTGCATCCAACAGAACGCATTTCTGCAATTTTTAACACTAAACGCCAAAATGTGTTTTCAATTTGTGGTAAAATATTTAAAACCTACAAAATATTTACTTTGATTCTACAGAGTATTTTAGGAGGAATATTCCACTCATAAAATCTAGTGTAGGAATAAGGGAAAATGTACCAAAGCGAGCGTCCATCCGTACCAATTGGTTACACTGGGCAAGAGCACTGCCTTTAACCATACTGTCACCTGAGATTTATGCGGCACAGGAATAATGGGAAAACCTAAATAAAGTTGTCCACACGCTCCAGTGTCTCATTTTCAACTTGCCATTTAAATGTTGATGATCTTCTCTTCCACGTACACTGCATAATGTTTTTTTTTTTAGAATTGATCTTGAGAGAGAGTTATCCACCACAAAACTAGTAAAGGCCTTGAACACCCTCTGAAGACTATTTTCAGTTGTGTTCAAAACAAGAAATCCATAGGCATAACTAAGCCACACCACTCTAAAATCATGAAGTTTGGGCAGGGCAAGAGACACCGGTAATAGGTCATCTTCCATGTCCGACATGTAGAGGTTAAAAAGACAAGGGGACAAAAGGCACCCTTGTCTAACTCCACCCCCCACACGTCGGAATACTCCTGGACAGAGCCGCCTCTGCATTCAAGCATGCCTGGACCACAGATTGTTCATGTAAGGCAACCAGAACAAGTAGGAGACCTTGGAGTATTCCCCATTTCTTAGGTTTTACCCAGAGCAGGTTTCTATTAACTGCGTGAAAGGCCGCAGACAGGTCTATTGTTATCCAGCTTCATTCGCCCAGGTATGGAAATGTTCCAACAGCAAAGTGGCAAACACCTTGCTGTCAGCACCCAGAATGGATATGGTTCGATAATTGCAGGGGTCACTTCGAGCCCCTTTTTTTATAAATGGGCGCGATGTGAGCCACTTTCCATGATTCCGAAAAATGATTACTAACCGCGATGTGTTCAAAAAGTAGATTAAAAATAGTTGACCAATTTCTCTGGCTATTTTTTAACAAAACATTTGAAAGTTTATTCAGCCCCAGAGCTCAGGATGACAGGATGATCCTGATTAAGATAGCTTCAATTGAGTCTTGGCTAAAAGAAAGTCTCCAGAAACTATCCACATCACACGTCAAACTGGGACAAGCCAAACTCTCTAAATTTACTATCAGAGAATACTTTCTCAAAACGATCTCCACCCACTCTGACTCTATCACTGGCTTAACCATATTTTCGAACTGTTCGGAGGAATCCTTGTTTATCAATTACCAAAACTCCCGGGATTGTTTTTGTTTTAATATTTCCAGCATTCTTTCGATGTCCCTCTGCAACATGAGCCCTTTATGTCCCTTCAGGCAAAATTTATAATTCAATTTTACCTTCTTAATATCATCTTCAAGGCCTGGAGAATCAAGCAATTTCCTGCCTTTTAAAAATGTAATATCTTTTCTTAAGAGCCATTACCTTCCCATGGCTCCCTCATCATAAAGATGCAGATGTGTGCTTTTGGGCTGCCTATGTCTTCTCAAATTACCAAGTGACTTGTTTAAAAGATCATCAACAAACGGTTCAAACTGGTCGACTGAGATGAAGTTTCCAAATAAAGGAAGTGTCATTAATACATATCTGGAGAGTATTTTTTAGTTTTTATATTATGACCATTCCAGGTAACCCTGCTTTCTGCTGCACTCAATTTAAGATCCCTGTGGCAATTTAAGTCTCCTAGGGCACACCCCAGGTTGAACACTGCTGTCAACATTCCATGATCGCTCCGCTTTGTCTCGCTCATTTAAAAATTACCACTCTGTAGTGGAGCCAATTTTCCACAAATATATAATCAATTGTGGAGCTGGATTACCACTACTCCAGGAGCATTTATGGGGCATGTCGCCCAGGATCGTCCTGTTTAACTTCTGGAGTGCCAGTCCCTAAACAGCATTCAGCCAAAGTCCACCCCAATAATCCTTCGATTTAATTTTGCACATCCCCGAACAAGGGGATCTTCATTGTCATTATTCATGCAATTTGCATTTAGGTCATCCACTTCCACGGGGTTACCTCCTTGCACCGTACTGCTCCAGCCATTAACATAAAACGCTGAAATGGAAAAAGAAATTTCTAGATCTATTACCCCTACGTGCCAATAGACATTGATAAAAAACAATTTCTTTACCTGCCCAGCATCTTTCAGCATAACATAGGAGGCTAAAAACCTTCTACAGACCTTGATACTACCGGTTATGCCAATGCACAGATTAATCAAAGTTAAAGGTCCGCCATAGGGGTGACCCATTAAGCCTTTGCGCGCTGCTTGGATGTGCGTAGTGTATTGGGTCAAAAGACATTTTTGTCCATTAAGAATGACCCGTGAAAACAAACCAAATGGTGTGATTTCAGGAGTTTGCCCAAGTCTGTATTAGTGGAGAGGTTCCTTTGGCCTCTAGTATTCCACAATAATAGTGAAATATGACCCCTTGAACTCAAGGAGCTTGTAGGATCATTAACATCCACCATGCCTCGCCTGACCAAGCGATCCAGGTACCCAGGACCAATCTTGCACAGGGCCCTGAATTCCAGACCTTGATTTAGCTACAGTGACTTCTCTGACCTGTATAACACTAGAGTCTGTTGAAACCCGGATCTCGAATGGTAAAGGAGCACACCTCCCAGGAAATTAATTCTCATTCTCCTTCATACCCCACCCCAGTCTTGTTTAGATTGACAGTCCCTGGGGATAACATCAAATATCATTTTTGAACTAACATGTAATACACTATGGTCTGTTCTGTACAAATCAATAATATCCACTCTATCAATATCCTTTGAAGACATGTACCTTAGGCACTTCACCGAACATGCGCAGGATGTTAGCTCTATTTAGAAAGACCACCCTATTGCCTGGTAACAAACTCTCCACCATAATTCTGTACTAAGGTTTAGTTATCTTAATATCGCCGTCAGGCCTTTTATTCATGTCCCAGTTCACAAAAAATCTTGAGTTACTCGCCAGGCAAGACATTTTCCAATCCTGCTATAATGCAGGGCCCTTACTGCTCTCATACACAATTCCTACTGAAGTGGAATAGATGTTTGGTCTTCATCACCTCTTTTAAGCCCTGATTAGAAACCACTTTTACAAATTGGAGAACTTATGGGGTGCGACTTCTCGGGATTCCCCAACATTCCCATAAGGACTCCAAGGCACAGCCACCTCAAGTGGAATAATGATTGGCCATAGTGAGGCATTGGTTTGAACCTCATGCGATTCTGTATGGATAACATCCGGGGCATTCACTAAATGCATTTATTCGGGGACCTCCTTAGATTTATCCAATTTATTGGATAATCCCTTACACTTTTTGTTCTTAGTACCATGGTTTTGGGGGCGTTATGCAATGCTGCAATAACAGTGGGCTGTCTCGTTAAAGTTTGCAGAAATGTGCGAGATGATTGATTAGAGGCTTTATGCGTAGACTTGTTTTTGGATTTCTTCCCCACACATTCTTGAGGTTTAGCCTTCCCATGTAGCTGGCCTTTGTAACCTCAAGATTGGATTATCCACTGCGGGAACTGAGTCGCTAAGTTCCATCACAGAATCATCATTGATCAAATTTAGTTCCTGTGCTCCACCATGCTGATCACTAGATTCATCCAGGTCATCAACCATCAACGGCCATGGTTTCCAAAGCACAGGATTTAAGTTTGTCTGTAGAATTCTTGGTAAACCCTCAATTTGGAACCTCCATGAGCCCCATTTTATGGCACAAACCACGAGGCACAATAGGGGCCTTATTCAGACAGCTGTGAACATTCATACCACACTCCAATGTGGTTGAATATGAAAAGTAAAGACTCCAATAGGGTGGAATGAACCTGCGATTCCGCTTTCAAACTTTCATAGAGTGCCACCAAATTGAATAGCACTTTTAAAAAGAAAGCAAATCTCCCGGAGCTGCAAAGGAAGGCGTAAACCGCCTTACACCATGGTATTATACCTTGCGTTACTGCACCAGGGCTTAGAAAATGACCCTGACAGTCTCATTGTCTTCTTATGCAAAAATAATAGTGGTTAAAAAATGACCTCACTTAATAAAGAGGCACATCCTTCATGAACGATCAGTGAGTGCAAATCTTCCCGCCTTGCAGGTGGAGATTGATTTGCGGTGCATGCCTCCAATACACATAAGCACTAAATCATGAGTCTGCAACCTCTGTGGTTCTCCAAATGTTTGGGCTACAGCTCCCAACAGACCTGGCTAACAAATTCAACGGTGGGGGATCATGGGAGTTATGGTCCAAAAGATCAGAAGAGCAGCAGGTTCTAAACTCCTGCACTAGAACAAAGAAGAGATCTTTTCAAATGATCCATAATTAAGCAATATGACCCGAGCGGCTTTGGGCATTACCGACTCAGGTAATGCCCCGGGGCCCATAGTTATAGGCCCGAGTGAAGCGAGGGTCTTAACGAAGGCCCGGGGCATTACCTGAGTCGATAATGCCCCCGCCGCGAGGGTCATATTGCTATTAGTACCCCGGCCCGCATTATATGCGCGACCGGAGCACTAAAAGCATTTTTTTTCTGTCCCGAAAAGCCGCAGCGTTTCGGGACAGAAAAAAATAATAAAAAAACTACCAAGAAAATGGCCACCGGGAAAGGGAAAACGGGAGTCCGTTTTCCCTTTCCATAGCGGCCTTCGGGAGAGGACGAGCGTGTCCGTTCCCGAAAAAAAAAGAAGCAGAAAGTGAATGGGGTTGGGAGAGCGGGAGGGGAAGGGGGGAGAAAAAAAAAAAACGTACCTTCGTCCCTGCCAGGGGACGATGGAAGCCTCCAGCTGTGTGGAGGCGCAGAGTCTCCACACTGCTGGAGGCTGCCATCGTCCCCCACCAGGGACGCAGGAGCAAGAAGATAAGTGGGGTGGGGTAGGGAGGAGGGAGGGAAGGGAAAAAAAAAAAAAAAGCTTACCTGAGTCCCCAGTGGGGGGTGGAGGCAGCCTCTCAGCCGTGGGGAGGCTCGGAGCGGGGATGGCCCGCTTCGAGCCTCCTCATTGGCTGAGGGGCTGCCACGCCCCCCTGCCGAGGACAAGGCAGCTCGAGTCCCAGCCGAGATTCTAACGATTCTCGGCCGGGTAAGGACCCAGGCGAGAGTCAATCAGAATGCGTGTTGCATTCTGCTTGACTCTCGCTGGGTGCTAATAGTGCTTAGAATGTTTAAGTAAGAAGTTGAAAGGTCATGACTTGAGGGGGAAATTTGATGACTTGAAGAGTCTTATGTGTGGTGGTTTCAGACAACAAAATGGTCTGACGTAGGCATTAACTACACAGTTGAGGTTTTATTAGCTTGGGGGAGGTGCAGTGGCATCATTGCACACTGGCAATGCTGACCTTTCTAAGCCACGAAGATCTCTTATAATGTCCCATATTGCGACACTGGCTGGGAAATGTTGGAATATTCATAAAGCAGGCCATGCAATAGAGGGCACTGTGAGCCCATGTACAATATATTACAATACCACTGAGTTGTGGGAGCCTTCAAATGTAGGTATATGTTGAGTGTACAGCTGAGACCAGTAAAATGCTAAACCTTAAACAAGCAAGTTTGGAAAATCATTGATTTTTATTATTATTTTATTGATTTGGTGGAAATTACAAACTTTCAACAGTTAAATTGCATAATTAATTTGAGTTAACAATAGAGTATTAAAAGTTCAACTATAGTTATAATATGTACACATTTGCACAGAAGATTAGAACATTCATTGATAATAACATACATAGAAATTCAGACACATTGCAATTAAAAATAGTAAAAACCTTCAAGAGAAATGGTTGTACACACAAGCAAATAGAGATCTATGCATAATGACAAGTGGTAAGCTAAATTGAATGAACTACGGTTATTGAAAATATTATCATAAAATGTATCCGTTATACAAGCATAAAATAGTCATCAGGATTTAATCAGACAATTTTAAATTTGATAAATAATTTATGACAGACAAATTTAATGAGATGTGTTAGCCATTAAAAATAATATACCACATTTGATAAGTTTACTTTCCTGAGAGCTATTAAGTTGGGGCAATGGACTATAAGATGTTCAAATGTTTCTATTTCATTAGATTGATGACAAAATCTACAGCAGTTCGATATCATTGAAGTTTTTGATTGAATGGATATGATTTCATTAGTTGGCCATAACTTAAATTAAAATCTCATGAAGTTATTACAGTATTTAGAATCAGGGAATTACTGCAAATACACAGACATGTGATGAAGCAGTTTGATTTGAAAGTCCCTGTTTTGAAGAGTTTTTAATGGGTACATTCATCCCATGTAATTCCCCAGTCATAGTACCAGAGTTTCCGTTTGGCTCGTTCAGGATTGTAAATCAACAAGTGTACATCAATATTTACTTTTGCCATTAGAGTAGTGCAAAATAATCTCCCGGAAATGAGGGAGATATCAGTTAGGTCATCCAAACTTAGAGCAAGAGTAGTCAGAAGACTTGAAGTATGAGAGTGATTTATTATACACTATATATTGAGAGAAAGAGTTTGCCAGGATACGATCATTCTTCAGGATATTATTCCTGGTTCAAAACTAATTATTGGAACAGGGAAACTGTCATGGCCACAGGCCCCAGAAGACAAGAACCACACCATCTAGTGATGGGGGCAATGGGTCACTTGACTCACATTTCCCTTTGGGACCTATAAACACAGGGGCCCTGGCTGGACTCAGTCCTGGCACCTTTGGTGCCAGGCTCATACAGAGATGTGAGCAGGAACACTTTATTTCAGTGCAGGAGTGCTTTTACTTTATTTCAGTGCAGGAGTGATTTTATTTCTACAAGAACTTTCCAGGAGCTGAAAGCTTTTATTCCAGAGAACATCCTCATGTGCTGACTCATCGGGTGTGGCTCCCTAGGCCTGGTCTTCCTGTGCTGACTCATCGGGTATGGCAGGGTGTGGCAGGCAGGCTGAACCTGGTGGGCGTGGCTTCAGAAGCTCAGTTATATAAGCTGCTCCATCCTTAAGGCCAGTGCTTCACGTTACTGTGCACTCGCGTGCAACGTGACGCTCACCGCCGCTTGGACCAGTTTACTTACCTTTGAAACCAGGCGTTCTCCTGCATAGCCACCTCCAGGAAACTGGTGTTTCATCGCTTCATCTGCAGACTCATCTCCTGACATCCAGTGGTCTTGATCCCGAAGCTGCAGCACCGCACTCCACATCCACGAACTCAGACCCTGTGAAGAAGAAGAAAGGCAAGGTTAGAACATCCGTCCTAGGGCCGCCCCGCATTTGAACCCTGCGTGCCCCCTAGTTAACAATTTACCAGCAACTGTGCCGCTGCAGTTTCATTCCTCATTCCCTGTGGCTGTCGCCTCCAGCTCCGCAGCTTCTGCCAGGCCAGCCACATCACTTGCAAGGGAAGAAAGCAAAAGAGCAAACATCAAAAGTGGAACGGACAACAATACAAGACAATGAACTTTACAATACAACAAAAACAGACGACGAAAAACAAAGGCAAACAGGAACACTTACCTGAAGTATAGTGGCTTAGTTGCAGCAGGACTGGACTACCACGTGCAAGGGACCAGTGAAGGAACTCGGTCCAGATCATACAAACGCCCCTGCCAGAAGCAGCAGGACGGAGTGCTCCCCAAAACTAATCAACAGGTGAGGTTTCCGGGGACAGCACATCCCACAGGTACCACGATTTGGGAGAAGGGGTCTGGAAGGGGATCAGGCGCACAAGCTGGCATACTCACGCCCCTATTCTCCATGCAGGAGCAGTCCCGAGTAGCGTCACCTATTACCACCAATCATCACATAAGCATAGAGGGCAAAGTCGGACCCGAGCGACCTTACCCCCGGGAGGGCTGCAACCATGCCCCAACACCTCCGCAGAGACCAGGTGAGCGTAAAAGAACATGAAGCCTCTTCGAACCTCTGCCTGGGCGTTATGGAAACTTCTGAAACGGACCAGTTGGCCCGATTACTGGGAGATTTATGGGCTGAAGTTCATGTCTCAAGACAGGAAACCAATGTCCTAAGGAGGGATCTAATTGTGAACCGGGAGTGGTCAGATGAACTAGAATGGCAATGCTCCAGGCACAGGCAGGGCAGGTCCCACTGCTATGTTATGCCCCTCCTGCCGCGCCTCCACAGCCCATGCCAGTACAGGTGTTTCTTCCAGGGGGGGAGTTCTCCTGGCCCCACCAGAACGCTTCACAGGCAATCCGAATAAGTACGCCATCTTTATGAATCAAGGTAGCCTACATTTCTTGTGCAGACCTGCGGTATTCCCCAACTATCCAGCGAGAGTGGCATTTGTACTTTCATATTTGGGAGGTAGTGCAGTGGACTGGTCAATACCCTTGGTAAACCAGGATGATCCTTTGCTTCGAGACGTCAGAGGTTTCCAGCGTGAAATGGAGAAACTATTTGCATGGCATACTCAAGGGTGGGCTCTGGACAATGAACTGTTATCACTACGGCAGGGTAATCAAGACCTACTAACCTATATCGCTTCCTTCAATCATCTGATAGCACAAACTAACTGGCCAGAGAAGAAAAGAACTATGCTCTTTTACCGAGGCTTGCTAGGGGAACTTAAGGACGTATTAGCCCAAGTAGTAAATCCCCCGGAAAGATATGCTGAATACATCGACCTGACAGTGCAGCTCGATCACAGATTGCAGGATCGGAAGATGGATCAGGCCAAGGCCGAGGGGCAGTCGATCTACATGCAACCCCATGAGAATCAAACCAAATCACACGATCAGTCCGAGCCAATGCAAATCAGAGGCTTGCGGAGCCCACTCACCAAGGCAGAAAGGGAGAAAAGGAGACAGCAACAACTTTGTTTGTACTGTGGTAAGGCAGGTCACTATCTCCAAGATTGCCCGGTGAAACCACCCAGGAAAGCAGTTGGAGCAACTGACAAGGGTGAAGAAGAAGAACGGGACTCGGGAAACTCCAACGCCCGGCAGGCGTAGGGGTCCACTTGTCGAGTTGTGAAAAGGGACCTATACAGACCTCACATCTAGTCATCCCTGTGTTCCTGTTAAAACAAAAGCAACCGTTGAAAATACATGCCTTGGAGGCATACATTGACAGTGGGGCTGTGGGAAATTACATGGACCAAGATCTGGCTACCCGGATAGGCCTTCCTCTCCGACAGAAGCAGGTTTTGGAAAACATCACAGAAGTTGATGGATCTCAGCTATCATCCGGCACAGTGATGCATTACACAGAGAAGGTCACGCTTCTGTGTCAGGAAGGTCACCAAGAGGACATCACCTTCGATCTCATTGGCGCTCCTCAGTTACAGATGATATTGGGAATGCCCTGGCTGGAGACCCACAATCCCAGAATTGACTGGCGTAAATGAGTTCTGACCTTTCCCCAAGACTGTGCCGACACCTTTTATAGCAAGGGATACTCATTAAAAGGTCTTACCAACCCAGGTTCGTCAAAAAAAGAAACCATACTGGGCCTCACCAGTTCACTACCACCTGAATACCTGGATTACCAAGATGTCTTTCAAAAAGAGCAAGCGAACACCCTACCTCTGCACAGACCGTATAACTGCCAAATTGATCTGGTACCTGGAGCTCAAGTTCCCTGCAGCCGGATTTATGCCCTAACAGAACAGGAAAACCAGCATCTAAAAACCTACCTCGATCAGTATCTGGCAAATGGCTTCATTCGTCCGTCCAAGTCCCCTGCATCCTCGCCCCTCTTTTTTGTGCCTAAAAACGAGACCTGAGAACTTGCATTGACTACATAGCACTTAACCAGATCACAGTAAAAAAACAGTACCCGTTACCGCTTATCACCAAGCTCTTGGATCAGGTCAAAAAACGCTCAGCTATATACAAAACTAGACTTAGACTTACGAGGGGCCTACCATCTAGTAAGAGTCAAAAAAGGAGACGAGTGGAAGACGGCCTTTCGCACGAAATATGGCCTTTATGAATATCAGGTTATGCCCTTTGGACTATGTAATGCCCCTGGGGCGTTCCAATTTGTCATGAATGACGTGCTCCAGGAACTGTTGGATGTCTGCACTCTTGTCTATATTGATGACATTCTTATCTATTCAACCACCAAGGAGGACCACGTCAACCATGTCCGGGCAGTTTTGGAGAAACTGCGGCAACTCTGGCTATATGCCAAATTGGAGAAATGCTTCTTTCATGTGAGAGAGGTAGAATTCCTCTGCTTTATTCTCACACCACGGGGTGTACGCATGGACACGCGCAAGTTAGATGCTATCCTAAATTGGCCCTCACTGACATCCATAAAGGGAGTACAGAGTGTACTCGGGTTCACCAACTTTTATTGCAGGTTCATTCCCGGGTTCTCCCAGATCGTCCACCCAATCACCTCTTTACTAAGGAAAAATAAACAATTTAATTGGTCCGCAGAGGCAGAGAAAGCCTTCCAGGAGCTAAAACAAGCATTTACCAGAGCACCAATTCTGCTGCATCCTTGACCAGAACTAACATACGTGGTCAAAACTGATGCATCCAACATAGCAATGAGAGTAGTCCTGTCACAACGAGACCCCGAAACAGGTCAGTTGCATCCCGTGGCATTCTAGTCTCGCAATTTTTCAGCCCCTGAATTGAATTATGCAATCACTGAGCCCCTGAATTGAATTATGCAATCACTGATAAAGAACTGCTAGCAATTAAGGCAGCGTTCAAAGCCTGGAGACATTATCTTCTTGGAGCTAGGCATACAGTCACCGTCGTAACGGATCATCGCAATCTACAATATCTGAAGACCGCTAAAGGGCAATCATCACTCCAACTCCGCTGGGCTCTCTTCTTTGCGGAATATGACTTCGTCATCACCTATAGACCTGGAGTACGCAATGGAAAAGCGAATGCCCTGTATCGCATGAGTGAGGGAGAAAAGGCATTCACTACACCAGACCCTGTGGCCATCCCTGAAGGACGAATCCAAGGCATGATCGCCGCAACCACCACTCTAGACAACTTAAAATATGACCTGCAACACTTGATGAGTCCACCAGTGCAACAGGAATGGCTAGGGAAGGGAGACCGGTATACGATCGTGGACAACCTACCATACTACCAAGGACGATTGTACATCCGAATAACAAATTACTGAATCAAATCATTGCAAACTATCATGATTCATTAGTAGAAGGGCATCCGGGAATAGCCAAAACCCAAGCTAAAATAAAGAAAAATTACTGGTGGCCAACTTGGCGAAAGGACATAGTCCAGTTCATTGCAATCCGTGGCACCTGTGCACAACACAAGTCCCAAAAACAAAGTCCTGCAGGTCTGCTACATCCTTTAGAAGTACTCCCAGCACCTTGGCATATGCTATCAATGGATTTTATTACAGACCTTACCTCCTGTAACGGATACAATACCATCTTAGTCGTCATAGATCTCTTTTCCAAAATGGCCCACTTTATTCCCCTGAAAGGTCTCCCAACTGCTTCTACTCTGGCTACCGTGTTTTTTGGAACAGATTGTCCAGCTACACGGGTTCCCATCAATATTGATATCTAACTGAGGAACTCAGCTTGTCTCTGCATTCTGGAAAAGGTGTTGTAAAATTGCCAAAATCGACCTCCGGTTATCTACAAGCCATCAACCCCAAACCGACGGCCAGACCGAATGGACTAACCAGACCCTAGAGCAATACATAAGGTGTATGCTGCAACAAACCGAGGATACCTGGAAGGACATATTTTGGTTAGGAGAATACGCATATAACAACTCCATTCACACCAGTACGGGACAAAGCCCATTCTACATAGTGTGCGGTCGACATCCACGGACATCCGTTTTCAACCCACTCGAATCATTAGAAATGCCTGCTGTAACGACCTTACATAAAACCATCACCCAGGTTTTTAAGGAAGCAGCAGAGCATCTTGCCAGAGGCAAAGAGAAACAGAAGCAGTTTGCGGCTCGACACCGAAGGGAAGCTCCCAACTATGAAGTTGGAGACAAGGTTTGGTTATCATCCAAAAACATCCCCCTGAAAGGACCATGGCCGTTCCGTCCCAGATATATGGGAAGCTACACTATCAAGGTTGTGATCAACCCTGCGGCCATGAAATTAGAATTCCCGGCCCACATGCAGATCCACCCCGTGTTTCATGGTTTATAGTGACTTTCCCGAATGGCTTATTTTCGAATACCATTTTCTCGACACAATTTTGCCAAAAAATGTTTTTACAAATGTTTATTTTTTTATTTAATTTTTGAAATGGGGGTTCCCCCCAAACCCCTTTTTTAACACTTTTTTTACTTACGAAACCAAAAAACATATAAAATAAAAAAATAATACATTGGAAAAAAAAAATCTGCTAAATGTTTTTGACAAAATGGTGTTTCAAAAATAAGTTTTCAAAAAAATGACCGGATACTGTGTTTCATGTCTCCCTCCTAAAACCATTTAGACTAGGTATGCGGATCGATACTCCACCGGATCCCAAAATAGTTGAATGAGAACCAGAATACGAAGTTAAAAGAATCCTAGACTCTAAGATGGTCCGGTCCAAGTTATACTAACTTATAGACTGGAAAGGTTATGGACCCCAAGATCGGACCTGGGAACCCAGTGAGCATGTCCACCCTCCACGATTAATCAGGCAGTTCCACCGCAATAACCCCACTAAACCAGGGCCAGAGGGGAAACCACCCATGAAAGGGGCCTTGTGGGGGAGTGTTGTCATGGCCACAAGCCCCAGAACACAAAAACCACACCATCTAGTGATGGGGGCAATGGGTCACTTGACTCACATGTCCCTTTGGGACCTATAAACACAGGGACCCTGGCTGGACTCATGTGAGCAGGAACACTTTATTTCAGTGCAGGAGTGCTTTTACTTTATTTCAGTGCAGGAGTGCTTTTATTTTTACAAGAACTTTCCAGGAGCTGAAAGCCTTTATTCCAGAGAACATCCTCATGTGCTGACTCAGTGAGTGTGGCTCCCTAGGCCTGGTCTTCCTGTGCTGACTCATCGGGTGTGGCAGGGTGTGGCAGGCAGGCTGAACATGCTGGGTGTGGCTTCAGAAGCTCAGCTATATAAGCTGCTCCATCCTTAAGGCTGGTGCTTCGCGTTACTGTGCACTTGGGTGCAACGTGATGCTCACCGCCACTTGGACCAATTTACTTACCTTTGAAATCAGGCGTTCTCCTGCATACTCACCTCCAGGAAACCGGTGCTTCATCGCTTCATCTGCAGACTCATCTCCTGACATCCAGTGATCTTGATCCCGACGCCCAGCACCGCACTCCGCATCCACAAACTCGGACCCTGTGAAGAAGAAGAAAGACAAGGTTAGAACATCAGTCCTAGGGCCGTGCCGCATTTGAACCCCGCGCGCCCCCTAGTTAATAATTTACCAGCTACTGTACCACTGCAGCTTTGTTCCTAATTCCCTACGGCTGTCGCCTCGAGCTCTGCAGCTTCTGCCGGGCCGGCAACATCACCTGCAAGGGAAGAAAGCAAAAGAGCAAACATCAAAAGTGGAACGGACAGCAATACAAGACAACAAACTTTACAATACAACAAAAACAGACGAGGAAAGACAAAGGCAAACAGGAACACTTACCTGAAGTATAGTGGCTTAGTCGCAGCAGGACTGGACTACCACGTGCAAGGGACCAGTGAAGGAACTCAGTCTAGATCATACAAGTGCCCCTGCCAGAAGCAGCAGGACGGAGTGCTCGCCAAAACTAATCAACAGGTGAGCTTTCCAGGGACAGCGCATCCCACGGATACCACTGTTTGGGAGAAGGGGTCTGGAAGGGGGCCAGGCGTACAAGCTGGCATACTCACGCCCCCCTATTCTCCACGCAGGAGCAGTCCTAAGCAGCATCACCTATTACCACCAATCACCACATAAGCACAGAGGGGGCGAAGTCGGACCCAAGCAACCTCACCCCCGGGAGGGCTGCAGCCGTGCCCTAACGCCTCCGCAGAGACCAGGTAAGTGTAACAGAAACTCTTTGGAAGAGACACAACTTTCTTCCAGTAGAGTCCCTCTAGAAAGTCCCAATTTGGATGGAATTTGGGCTGAATTAGTAAGCCGTATAAGGAGCTCTTTTAGAATTAACCGTGCCAAAATCTTGCCAAGAATATCAAGAAAGGCCATTGGACGATAATTAGTTCAAACAAAATGATTGCCCTTCTTGTATATAGGAATGATTATTGAGAGCTTCCAGGGCAAAGGAATGAGACCTGTGACTATCACTTGATGAAAATTCAAGCAAATAATAGATGCCCATAAATCGGAGTGGGACTTTAGCATTAAATTAGTAAGGCCATCAGGGCCTGGAGCTCTTGAACTGCTCAGCTTCATAGTTTTGAGAAGTACATTATCATGATCAAAATTTTAATGATGAAGGACACCATTAGAGAATTGGGGAACAAATGTCGGGGCGGATAACTGAGCAAAAAAGGTTACTAAATGTTGAATCCAAGTCTGTTCATTAATTGGATTGATCAAGAATGAAGAAGGGGTATCAGCGGTATTGGTCTTTAGGAGTGACCAGATCTGGGAACTCGATTTGGAGGCTGCTAACATTGCTTCCCCATCCTGCTGTAGCTTGCTTTGTTTTCGCTGTTTGAGACAGTCGTGTATCATGAGAACTTTATTTGAAAGATTACCAAGCATAATATTTCTCCATTCTCTCCTAGAAGCAAGTTTCATGTTTTGCACTTGTTGATCATAGGTGTTTATGGAGAAAGCGCGGTCGCAAGCCTGAGTTTTTTTCGACAAAAAGATTCATGATTGAAGCATAGGAAAAATTGTCCTGCAAGGTAGGTTGCCGAGAGGCTGCAACTAGGCAGTCCTTAAAGGAATAGCGTTTTGGATTTGAGCCTAGTTCGACCTCCCTCGAGGGCAATATGATGTTTGCAACAATCACAGTTTCACAGCTAGATGGTGCTATTTGTGTCCCAGTTCAGGTTAGAGTATTATGGTAACTCGTGACGGGTGGAACAATTACAAGAGTTTCCATGATGTTCATAGAATGTTTGGAGACGAAAATGTAATCAATAGTGGCAACTAAGGTAACACAATGCCAGGTGGGTTGTGGGGGTATGTCTCCATTTAGGGCAACATTGAGCATAGTAAAGGCCCTATTATCCATAAGATCCATCCAGCGTTTAGCTCGAGGGGAAAGGAGAGGATGAGGGCTCTCAAGACATTTTATACTGAGATCACCAGCTATCAAAATAGTGTCAGTACTTTCATTGCTCAGGCTTAGATCTAGCATTTTTTCTACAAGAAATATAAAATAGTCATCAGAAACCACACAGGGATTCCAATAAAGATTTACAATGGCTATATTTTTCGAAGAAATAAGATTCATTCAAGCAAAACAAAGCTTGGCTAACTGGATAAATGGATGCAGAAAGGCCCACAGGACCAATGGGTAGCCAGAATTAATTTGCATCGCTATTAAGAGGACTGCAGATGGGTGTCCCTTTGGATGTTTGATCTCTGAAATCCAGCAGATGTCTCTATCCAGCCATGTAGGTTGGTCAGTAACCCATGTTTCTTGGAACAGAAGTGAATCATAAGATGCTAAAGAATAAGGGTCAGCTGAAGAGAGGAGGTGTTTGAAACCCTGAGTATTACAGAATGCAACCGAGAAGGTGCACATGTTTTCATTCTCATGGCTCTAATGCATATAACGGGTCTCACTGCCATTAATGGCTTCTTGAAGCCATGACCATTTTGACTCTTGAAGTGCATGCTCGAGATCTGGCATTGTTACTTTTCTAGAAAGGTCACCTTGGTTAACATAACAAATAATAGATGAAGGTTCTAAAATTGAGTTTGTTTTTGTTTTAAGGGCCGATTGGTGAATTTGAGACCTGAGTGCAGATCTATGAGGATTGATTTCCCTGGGTGCAGATCTGTGAGAATGTGTTTCCCTATTAGTTTCCAGTCTGAAACCTCACTGCCTAAGATGATCTTTAGCATCCCATAGACGATTTCTCACAATTTGGGAGGATATTATTAGTTTTACTTTTTTGTCAAAGCTGTGATAATTGACAAATTCGGCATAGTCTATGTTTTACGATTTAATAGCTTTCAGCGATGGAATGGATTTCAAGACGGTTAAAATTGTAGTTCTGTTTGGATATGAGTCATACCGTTGCCTATCCATTATCAAGAATAGGCAGTCCAAAGGAACTAAGTTGGTTGAATTTGCAGGTCGAGACTGCGACGGGCCTCTATTATGTTCGTATGGAGCTTTAAAGGTGCCTGCTTTAGAAGATAAGCTTCCTGCTATAGAACCTTGTTGTTCGAGTCTGGGACTTCTATCTTTTTCATAGGCAAGTTTGGAAGAGAATGGTTGAGATGGAGCACACCCGGATTTGGACCTGGCATGCTCATATTTGGCACAGGAAGATGGTTTGTAGTTGTAGCTAGGGTGAGCCGCCTATTTTGCTCAATTGTAAAAAAAAAATGGATATCTTGCATAGGGACTCTGTTACCTCTGACTATGTCTTGGTCTTTAGATTGAGAAGCCAAGGTCCCATTAGATATTAGAAAAGGATCTAACGAGGCAAGGGAAGGAGGTGAGATAGTCTGTGAAGAAACAGAATATGTAGATAAATTCATCAGCTCTGCATCATCCGAGGGGATGCCCATGGTGTTATTCCATTCAGAGCGATCAGTGAGGGCCGGTACCAGAGAGTTGGGCAGCAAAGGGAAAGTCACGGGAGACTGATGGATAATACTGTTTGTTTTGCCTTTGTTTTTGGATGCTTGGTTAGAAGGCCTTCTTTGGCAACCGTAGGGAATTATAGTTTTGCCTCTCCTTCGAGGAGTAGCGAGGGAGACTATGAATTTTCTGGATTGATTTGTTGCAGATCTAGGCAGCACAGATTGATTCTTAGATTAGTATTTTTTATTTTTATTATTATTTATAATATTTGAGCTATTTGATTTGGCCTTGTTTTGTCGTTTTTGGATCTCATATAAATCAAATACCGGCTCTTCTGCTTGTTGAATGAGAATTACAGATTCAGCAGGGGTAAGGATAATTGATTGATGAATAGAGGTTGATACATTTCTTCGATAACAAAACTGTCATCCATGCACTGCGATCCAACCTCGATTGTTACCTTGGGCTGAACGGTGATTGGAAGTATGATATTTGGATGTAAGTTAAGTGGAGTTGTATTTTCGATCACTAGCTAGTAAGTGAGATTGGGAATTTAATAAAGGTTGTAACAACTCCACTTTCTGTAGTAGTTTGTTTATAAGTAGTGTTTGATCATCAGTTTTCCTTTCTATGATTGCAAACAAATTATTTAAAGTCAAGAGACTGTTGTTCATTGCTGTCAAATTAATTTCATATAAGGCGTTAATCATTTGCGGCAGCCCAAAGGAAGGTCTCGGGTTGGTTTCGCAAATGACATTGGAGTGCTCGCTGAATCATTTAAAGAGGATTTTGATGACTTAGGGTATAAGATTGGAGAATGTGATCAATTAAGAGGTTGCAAGCAGGGAGCTTCTCCCGGTTGGGTTTCTTGAATTACTTGTGAGGTGTTATTTAGCAAAGATGCTATTCGAAAAGGAATTTCCGACATAGGGATAATAGAAGGTTGGACCATCATTGAGGAACATTGACCTTTAATCTGAGACTGAACTTTAGAAGATAATTCAATAACTTGTGAGTAAAGCAGCAAAATTATGGATGGGTCCTTTGTATGAATTAATACTTCTATAATTACAGAGCACATGGTGTCCCCCACGGCCTGCTGTCTGAGGGTTTCAGATATGGAGTTGGTAATTGCAGATTCCTTTGGAACTGCAACGGTGCGTAGAATCAGCACAGAATCAATTCCCTGGTTTTGATTAATTTAGGAGAGTTCCGCTAAAAGATCACTATCTGGTATATGATGTAGGTCAATCAGACAGGGACTTAGATGGCTTGTAGAGGCTGCAGAGGCAATTGGTCGTCCATAGATGTAGGAGTTCCACTCATTTGAGGGTGGTTTAGAATTGCCGCTGGCTGTGCGTCATGTTGCCAATAATGTCTAATGTCAAACGTTAGGGATTTAGATTGGTAGTTTTTCTTTTGATAGAATGGGTTGCTACAGGAAGATACTGCAATAAGTATAAGTGGTCCACTCGACGATGGTTGAATATGCTTAACAGCAGAGTCTGGCATGGTTGACCTTAATGTGTACATGTACAATTATAAAGATGTCAGACCAGTATAAATCGTGGGGCAGACGGTGGAGATATAAATAACCAAATAAGCAAATGTAAAAACACCAGCATACACAGAACCGCAGAGGATAATATAGTGTATACTTATGAAGATGTAGGCTCTATGCTTCAGCTTCATGCTGAACAGTTTAACAGCTGAACAGCACTCAACATGCACTCCCTGGATGCGCGGAGGCAGGCAGAGACAAAGTTAAATGTTTGTATGTCCCAGAAGACAGCGTTCGTAAAATAAATCACAGAAGGTTTCAGAAGAAACAGTCACCAGAAATGAAAAAGGTAAGGGTTTGTTCACGAAGAACTCCAATATGAAGGCAGATATGATGATTATAGGTTTATCGCCGTACCTGGAGCAGAAGACAAGCGTTGAGTGCCAGCTGAACAGCACTCCACATGCACTCCCTTAATGCACGCGCTCGCTAAATTTAAGGAGGCAGTTGGAAGTGGGTGGAGCCAAAGTTAACAGTTTCTATGTCCCAGATGACAGCGTTCGCAAAACAAATCACAGATGGTTTCAGAAGAAACAGTCACTGGAGCAACAGACAAGCATTGTGTGCCAGCTGAGCAGCACTCCCATGTGCACTCCCTCGATGCATGGATTATGCATGGCAGGCAGCCTTTACAATGTATTCATACAAAATCCACATGCTTTTAGCAGGTGCAAAAAAACAGGAATCTAATGCATTACCGCCAGGTTTTATATCAGATGTTGGCAGTAATGCAGGAGTATTTGTATGGTGGAGCCAGCCGGTGGAGGGTAGCAGAATTGACAATTCTGCTCTGTAGCCCCGATGTGCCATACAAATCAATGAAAATCTGGCAAAACGTTTTTTTATGCACGTTACTTACGCATGATTTGTTTCCACCAGAAGAGAAATGAACCCCTAGGAATGATAGCGAGGTCAGCCTGAATTTCCAAGTCCCTATTAGCACAGAGCGGGATGCAAATGAGTGTACGTATGTGCATGCAGTCCCCTCTGTGCTAATGTCTTAGTTCGTACAACGAAATGCGAACAATGTACATAAATTAAGGCAGACCCGGATTATTGTGCATTCCAGTGGTCGAAGCGTACGAGAAGAAGTAGTGGAACTATGTTCCCTGCAGGCCTTTCTTGATCCCCTCAACCCCCATCACCATGCCCCCTCCCACACACAATACAAACCCCCAAACATATGCACCTGCTTTTTAAGGGAACGTTCAGTGTAGTGCACTGAAAGTGCAAGTTTCAACTTCTTCCTACACTTTTATTTTAAAATGAAACCATTCCGGAACAGTTTCTTCTTGAAATAAAAGTATAAGAACAGTAAAACTTAATGAAAAAAGTAGAGGAGCACCGCTCCCAAACGATCCCGTGCACGTCGACGACTGGTGCATGGCAGGAGGCATTTACGTGGATTCCTAGAGAATCTACTAGCTTGTAAAAGCTGGCAAATTACATAGGAATACAATGCATTTCCGCCAGCATCAAAATCTGATGCTGGCATAAATGTGTTTTGATTTGTAGGGCGGGTCAGATAGGGTGGTGGCAGATTTGCACATTATAATCTGTGCCACTTCTCCGCCATTAATATCATCACAAATCTGCTAGTTAGTGAAATGCATGTGTATGAGTTTTACTCAGGGCTTTAAGTGGGGTAAGAAATCGAGAGGGGGCCCTCATTTGGGGGCGTGGCTTCTGGGAGGGGCGTGGCCTAAAAAGCACGTAAATAGTAAGGTCTGCACACAAATAAATATATATGTTATATATCTGTGTACATACCTTACTGTGGTTTGTGTACTTTGCAGGCCATCTTTTCTAAACATAGAAATATGTTACATATGTTACATATTTCTATGTTTAGAAAAGATGGCCTGCAAAGTACACAAACCATAGTAAGGTACGCACACAGATATATAACATGTATATATATTTGTGTGCGTCCCTTACGGTTTGCCTAGTTTTCAGGCCATGTTTTCGGGTTTATAAAAGATGGCTTTGAAAGTACACAATTCAAGCCATCTTTTATAAAGCTTTGACTACGGACAATATTGTCCCGTCGGCAAAGCTTTATAAAAGATGGCTTGAAATGTGTACTTTCAAAGCCATCATTTATAAACCTCGAAATATGTCGAGGAATCCCCAGGTTCGCCGATGGTTAAAGACGCCTCGTCGACCTGGGGAAACAAAGGAACAGTAACTGCCTCTTATGACCCCTCGCGCGAGGGGTCACCAGAGGCAGTTACTATGACTGACAGAAGTGGCAGCCAGGCACAGCATCGCTGTGGCTGGCTGCTACTTCTGTCAGCTTGCCTGACTTCATGGCAGGCGCATCTCCCGTCGGGGCTGCGGCCGCGACGGGATAATGCATCCCGCCAATGTTGCGTGCGGTGGGACTGGGGGCCCCGGCAGGGCCCCGGCTCAGCCCCACTTTTTGGAGACTGCCGGGCCCCGGCAGGCACCGGCCCACTTAAAGCACTGGTTTTACTCAAGCTTTTGATGCATGCATTTTGCGAACTGCCAAGCTTAAAATGATCCCAGAATATTGAGGTGGTAGGCAGCCTTTTGGGTAAATTCCTCCTTTTTACTGAATTTTCTGCCAATAGCCACATTTGCAGTTGGCTGCAGTGCTACAACGTGGACTCCTGCTGTCTCAGCTGCGACCCCCTACTGTCTCCCTTGTTACCCCAGGCCAAAAGTCCTTTTTTTTTTAACTGGCTGCGGGTTGCCCATGGGCCCTTCAGCCCTTTTTCCACCCCACTCACTTCTGATGCTCCCTTTGCAAAACTGACACATGGCATAATGGCAGCATTTGGTGTGCAGTGTTAGGTCGGGTGCCGTGCCGCCGGCCTGGGTGCTGAAAATGGCACTAACACTTTTGCCACTGCCTGTAGTTTTGATTTATTTCCTGGGGGCTGGGCCCAACCAGGCCCAGACTTTTTGGAGCCTTAGCCGACACAGGCGCACTCGGGGAAGGCAGGCGCAGGGCACATTTGCTATACTGTAGCAATTTAGCCGTGCTGCCCAACCCCAGCCCATAAAATACAAGTGCAGACTGCCTGGGAGGGACCACCAGTGTTCTATTTCTTCCTGTCCTGAGGACCTGAGTGACAGTCTGATGCTTACAGCCTACAGTCAGACCCCTCACCTGCTGACCGGCCTGCTGCCCCCTGCCCGTATTGTGAGAGTGTAGCGTGCCATGGTGCCCTGGCTGGCTCCCTGGACCCAAGAAGTTAACCTGTGAGGATGGCACAGTCAGAGAGAGTAGGTGAGGTGGTGGTTGATGCTGGTGGTGAGCATGCATGAGCCATCTGTGAGATGAGGGAGGCTAGCATGCATGCATGGTGAGGCGATCAGACTCAGTGACTTCACTGTGTGACTGTCACCGTCCGTGAGGTGAGTGACTAACTGAGCGTGACAGAGTTGAGTAGTAGTGCACTGCATTCACTGGTTAGGGCAGTAGGGAGGTAGGGAGGGAGGTAGGCATGTAGCCCCAGTATCCCCCACGCACGACCAAGAGGATATTCTGCAGATCCTCCTGAGAAAGCATAGAGGACTGCTATTGTGGGACACATGTATAGTCATGCCTTTCGCGCGGCGCTGCCACAGTGCTGCTATTTCCTTGGCTGTTCTGTTGACGCTAAAGGGCACCAGTGAGTGCAGATACAATATCCTCCTCCTAAGAGAAAAGGCATGGGTTCATGTTTAGTTGAGCTAGACGCGGCTCAGTGTGACTTAGTTCTGCCAGGGAGCAGGGGTGGGGAGATGGCCGATATCAGTCAACCACAAGCCAGAGACAAGATGACCTAGAATAAGTAAGTGGCAACATTTGCATTTTGCAACCTCCCACATGGCCAATATTGTTGTTGTACTTGTACTCCATCTATAAGGGTGCCCCGAAAAATCTAATCTAGAGACTCCATTCAAGGTGCTTCAGAACAAAATTGCTATAGATCATTAGCAATGCACTTTACAGGACCCATGTCACCCAAATCCTGTGCCATCTTCACTGGCTCCCACTACCAGCACGAATTCAATTTAGGCTTGCCACTGTTGTCTTCAAATATGTACAAGGTATCACCCCTCCCCCCCTCACAATTGTCTGGCCTGCATAATGTGGCACAAACCATCTGCATACTACATCTGCATCCGTCAATGATGATGCTTGCTATTCCTCCAACGTTGCATCTGCAGTCAGCACAGTGTTGCTAAGGTCAAGCACTGATGTTGCTGGAGGTTGTTTATTTCTCTCATAGTGACACCAAAGACCCCTGCCAGCCGACACCTCACAGAATCACCTCCAAAACTGTATTTTTGGCTTTTTATTTTTTTCAGCACTTAGGTGCTTAGCTCAAGGCATTATACACCCCGAGCACATTTCAGTCCAGTAGCTACACTGGCAATGGAAAAAACAGTCCTTAGTTGTAATCCTGGCTGACTCACTTGAACCAATTGCGTGATCTTAGACAAATGCCTTTTGGGCCATGATTTCGTGAAAACCCTCCTTGGTGGCCTTAACATTTATCTGTGCTTCTGAAGTGTGTAGCCAAAAGGGCTGCTGCAACCAAAAGTGCACCATGACTACTAGCAGGGAAGGTTTTCCAGGCATTTCTTTATTAAAGGAACTACTCTATAAATAGCTTCCCTCTGGCCTTCTTTGCTTCATCTGGCCTTAGTTGTAAAATGAGAGTGTCTGTTATCTGCTGCTTTAAGCTCAGAGGCATTGTGCAACATATGCGCCTCAGCGCACTATGTGCACTGCGCATTACAGCACGATGTCACTTTCTTGCAAATGCGACCTTACAGAATAGTCGATATTCCTGCTATATTCCAATCGGGAGATGTTAGTGCAGTCATATGTTTTTACGTGCATTCTTTGACTAATAGTCTTGGATTACTCCATTCTAAACACAGGTCTACAATTCCCAGAATACATTGCAAAGAAATAAACAGGGCTATGCTACTATCTTCCTAATGGAATGGAGCATACTTTCATGGATGGACTGAGGCACACAGTACTACTGGGCAGAAACACACATTGGCACAATCAGAGAGATTTGCCCCTTGCAATTTCTGTATTCTGTGCCTTCTGACCGCGTCGGATTTCCTCCGTGCCCCTTTCTGAAATTAAAGTAGCAGTCACTTCCACCATTTTGTATGGCAAAATCATCAAGAAACGTTTTTCTAGCACATATAAGTGTTTAATTGGGGAAGTCTTTTAACTTATCCTGAGAAAGACTGAGATTTGGGGTACAACAGGAACATTACCTCCAGACTATTTCTACGGAAGAATCATGTTAAATTGCAACATTGTGGGAGAGAGCCTCTTTTTGTTGGAGACTCCAGCGAATTGCAGGAGACTTGGTTGGCAGGTCTGCTGTCAGCGGGAAAGCCTATCGACACCGGGCGTCCTTATCTGGAAACAACTTCTGTATTCTCTTTGGGCAAAAGCTGAGTTTACATGCTGTAAAAAGCTTTTAAAAACGTTTTTGTTCTGGGCATATATTGATCTCGGTGTTCTACCTATATTGGTTGTTAATACACTGATTTCCATTCCAGCAGCAACAGTTTTTCACCGGCCGATTGACAGCGCTTTATTGCCTCACGGTTGTTGCCGCGCAATACGCTGATATTAATGCTACATATGTTGATCCATTCTTGTATGAAATGTATATCATATTTAAGGCTTCCGGTTTTATGGTATTTATTTTTCTGCCATTTCTATCTGTATTTATCCATATTTATTTATTGGCCTTGTTTTCTGTATTTATCCACTTTTATTTTTTGTCATATAAAAGATAATTCACAACCAGTATTTTTC
This sequence comes from Ambystoma mexicanum, assembly GCF_040938575.1. Taxonomy (NCBI): domain Eukaryota; kingdom Metazoa; phylum Chordata; class Amphibia; order Caudata; family Ambystomatidae; genus Ambystoma; species Ambystoma mexicanum. The sequence continues at coordinate 892,880,535 of NC_090935.1, read as the reverse complement.
TGCATTTATTCTAATTATTCACACATGCAGCCATATAGGAAAAAAATGCTAGCTCCATGTTTTCCATAACAACAAACAGTTGCTCCTGTGACTGCTGCTGCCTTAAGATAAAATAACTTTTACACTCACCATGTGGTCAATCTGCAATGCAATTAGCCTGTGATGTATGAGTGACATCATAGGGAACCAGACAGAAAGACCTTTTTTTTGTTTTTTCAACTGGAAGCCTTAATCATATTACAGTGATATCGTAACCATATTTTTCTTAGTGCAATGGAACAATGCTATGTGATGCCATTTCCAGTTTGATCAAGGGGTGGAAGGTTGTGTGCCATAACTTTTTGTGATATCACTTGGGGAGCGGGGTCATCACTTCCTGTGATGTCATCAGAAGCAAAAGGTTGTGTGATGTCACTTCTGCTAACCCTCCCTGGAATTTTGGTGAAATGACGTTGCTCTGCTCTGGAAACTTCAACAGCCGCATGTAAAAAAGGTGCACTGTGCAGCCGTGATGTCCACTTAAAACGTTCATGGAAAGTAATCGCACGGTGCACCTTATATTTCGACATCCAAATCAGACACAAGTGTGTAAAAGGGCTTAGTGAACGGCAGTGGTGCAACGACCATTGGGCCGATTGGGCTTTAACACCACCAAACCCCCCCCCTCCTACTGGCCCCCCTAAAATTCTGGGTTATGTTGACTTGAACTGGTGGACATACAGAGCTGTGGCAGTACAGACAGTAAACGGTGCATGCGGCTGCACTGTTAAAAGCCCAGCAATTGCTAATGTAAAGCATTTCGTTGTCAGCACCTGCATTCGTATACAACACATTTTTAGTCAATTGAGATTGTGATGCGGTGTTAGTTTTTACATGTCCATGGAGTTATTGCAAGGGTTGTGGGGACAGGAGACTGATGATTTTCACAGCGGTCCTTAAATGTGTGGTTTCAAACATGAGCAGAGTTAACTGCTTGTAACATTGAAGCTTCACCAGAATAGTCTCATTAGAATGTGTAAAGAAGCTAGATTCCCCCAAAAAGAAACCGTTCCAGAAAGGTTTAGTTTTAAAATAAAGTGTAGGAAGAAGTTGAAGCTTGCACTTCAGTGCACTGCACTGAACATTCCCGAAAAATAGCAGGTGTGTTTGTTTGGGGGTTTGTAGTGCGCGTGGGACGGCATGGTGGTGTGGTGGTATGCAGTGATATAATCACGGCCAGAATGTCGCCTGTACAAAAAAATTGCGGCAAAAATGCTGTGGTTTGACCAGTTAAAGGTGTACCCCATTACACCATTTGAGGGGAGCAGGGGTTGTGGGGGTCTCCCCCACTCCCATTTAAATTGTATAATGGGTCCGGAGGTTGCTGGGTGTCCCCTGCATCCTTTACATGGATTGTGGCGGCAAAACCACATCCTTTTTGCCGTGATATTTTGTGTCCACAGCCATTTTTGCCGAGATTTTAACACATGGAACCGATGGGGTTTGTGTGGCGCGTGGGCAGGCCAGCAGGTAACATAGTTCCACTACTCCTTTTCGTACACTTCAACCACTGCCCCACAGTCTCTGAAGTTAACCCTTTTTCCAACATTTGAAGGATTAGCTTCCCCCCCCCACACACACACACACCGCCCACCCCTCCCCTGAAATTGTAGTCTAGTTGCACCCCTGGTGAAAGGGGAGATACATTTCTTTGGTAAGCCCTCAAATCTTCATCTCTTTGCTTCTCTGCCTGTGATTTTCAGTGGAAACTTTGTCCTTTGATTGTCAAAAATAGATTCTAGTTTCTCAATCCTGGAGGCTGCGAAAGCCTTCTGTGTGCTATTGCGCTGCCACGAACGTGCCTTATCGCGCCTCCCACACAACACGCAGCTTGACTCAGAAAGCTCAGCGTGGACTGCCGGTAGTATTTCACTGTTCCTGCTGCGTCCGTCAGGCCTGCTGTCTGAGCTGCTGCAAGTGAACGGTGCTGCATCCTTGCTGAAAAGGCGTGTGGGGCCCCTGCAACGCTGACCAGGGGAATTGTGGCGTTACGTCTCTTCTGTCAGCTCTTTATGACACTAAATTCATGTCGCAGGGATGCAGAGTAATTTACTTGATAAAAGCATGCAGAATGGTGAATGCAATTCTATCGAAGACTGAGGAAAGCGTATACATATCAGAGTTTCTTAAACCAAGTTATAAAAAAAGATGGGGGCTAAAAAAGAGACAAGAGAATTGAAAGTAGAAAAGTCACTCTCATGATCTGAAAAATATTTTAAAATCTTGCCTGCGTGTAAGGTTACTTCACAGGTTGCAGAACCGAAAAGCAAATGTTTATGATTTCAGGAGGACAACCCTGGGATACTATTCCTGTTTGTATATAGCAGATGAAGTTGTTTTTAAAAATGCCAAGAATAGTGAAGTGAGACCGTTTGGACCGAGCAGTGGATTGTTATAAATAGTGCAGAATGATTTCTGTGAGATCAGGGCCTGGCTCTGCCATTCTATTCTTCTAAACCGGTATATAGAAGCCCCGCCCAGGCAGCAGAGGTCAAATCAGATATCACGTTACTGATGTCGCAAAACGCTGCAAATGATATGTCTTCACAGAGGCCTGTGAAACACGACGTGCTTCTCGGGGCTCTTGGGTGGCGGGCGGGCGGGCGGGCAGCCATCTTTCCCTTCGTCAAAAGCTGATAATAGCTTCTAAATTAATCCGTTTTAACGCCGCTGAACAGCTGCGGACAGATCTGTCCCTACTGGAAACAGGGAAGCCGAGGCTGAGCAGAGAGAGGGGCTAAGCGAAAATATACACACCTGACAGCAGGGGAGTAGCCAGCATTGCTGGGGGGGGAGGAGAGGGGTGCGTCGGTCGGAGGGCGCGCCATGAAAAAAGTCCTGCAACTTTTCCACCCAACTGCAATGCGTGCGATTCCATATGGTCTCATTCGTACCCTTTGCTTAAATGGTGAAACCGGGATATGGACAATTTAAGCAACTGAACACATCTTCCCAGCTTTAATTGATATAGATATTTATTAAGGTTGTGCTTTGCATTTCATGGCCTTAAATAATACTTTATAGCAATGCCTCGGAAGCAAACTACATTACATAATAAACTAGCCTTTCATAATAAACGAATTGTCTGCATTCTCTGTCTTCCAATTCTGTACAAACGCTGTGATACCTCCGGGTGTGCGAGTTACATAAATGTAATAAATAAATAAACTATAAACTATAACAGAGTCATAGAAATATGTTGAGCAAGAAGAGTATGGCTTTAGTTTTATTCTCCCCACCCTGCATGCAAAGTCACAATAGCATCTTACAGATTAATGTGAGCCTAACAAATCCCCCTTGGGTTTTAAAGCAATAGTAATTATTTCATAAAGGCTGCAACATTATGCACGCTTCTTACTTCTGATCACCCCATTCCCTTTTCTTAAGGGACAAACGCCCCTGCTAATAGTCCCATCTTCCTCGAATCAGTGTCTAATGGCTCCCATTGTAATGCTGTGTGTCAGGACAATGAGGGGGCTGAGCAGGAAGACCATGCTCAGCACCCTCATTATCCTGTCAATGGGATACCTTTACCATTCCGCACGCTGTGAGGGTGCAGAACAGGAGAGGTGTCCCACTGCCAAATGTCCCGGTCTGGCGCTAAAAGAGCCACTGGGCAGGCAAGCTGTCCCTCCTGCCCCCTGGCTCGGTAACGCCACTGCCTGACAGATGCACCTCCAAACTAGGACCGCAGCGACTACAGCACCGTAAGCTTTTTGAGCAGTAAATAGAATACAGGAAAATCTTGTGATAGCGAATAACTTTAAAGCAAAGTGGAGCTCATATAAAGCAATGGCAATGTTAGCTTCCCTTGGGTTGCACGCACACACGTGCACGCACACACACGTGTGCACGCACACACACACACTGGGACTCATTACAAGTTCAGCGGTAGACTTCCACCAAAACTTGCATTTCTTTGCGGCCTCTGGCAATGCAGACATACAGGGCCATTACAACCTTGGCGGACCCTGTATGTCCTCATTGCAAGGGGCCGGAATCCATTTCTCCCCATTCCCATTTGAGCCCCATAGGGCCCCATGGGGCTTAATGGGAATGGGGAGGTCGGATGCACCGGCATCCATTAAAAATGGTACTGGTGCATCCGACATGCTGTGCTCACGGGTGCCGCTCTGACCTGGCGGGCAGAAAGGCATCCGCAAGCACAACTCATAGTTTGCCGGTCTGGGATCTACCGTGCCGGCAAGCTTACCAGTACCGTAGTTCCCAGACCGGCAAACTTGTAATGAGGCCCACTGAATCCTCCAATTTGATATTGTGACAGAATGCCATCTTCAGGTGTAGTCTGTGGGTGTTTTTCATTTTTGTAACGCAAAATTAAGAAATGAAGGAGGTTTTCTGCAGGAAACAGTGTTTCACTAAATAGACACACTTTCTCCATAATATCTGTGATTAAAATGTATTGTGAGTGGTTAGATCTTAGGTGATTTTTAGCACAGTGAGTAACATAATGACTGTCATCCATATAGTAGATGTATGTATACTTCTGCTGTGCACAGTCCAACAATGTGCCAGCAGCTGGAAGGTGGAATGGCCACATTTCTGATACAAATGTTAGATGCAGCTTCAAAAGTGCTCATGAGAAAATGTGTGGCCATTTCTCATCTTTGTTTAAGAGTTCATTGGCAATCGGAAGCCTGGTATTATAGAGATGTCTGTTGGCACCACTGACCATATGAGTAATAAGCATAATAGTAATCAGGAAAGTTTACTAAGGCCCAAAACCACCAGCAACAATTGTGTTTCATTTCAATCCAAAAGCCTCATGATCAATCTCATCAATATTTCCTGTGGGATGCCAGCCAAAAGTGAAGCTAAAGAAACATTCTCCAAAATGGAAGTATTGTGGTATGGTTAGAAACCATGTTACAGCCATATCCTTGGTACCAGAAAAATTTTCCAAACTTGTCTTACATGCATTGGTTCTCAAGATTAAAGGGCTGGGAAAGCTTCCCCTCTGCAGAACCGATACTGCATGATTTCAGCCAGCCTCCGAAAGCCCTTGGCACTCCCAACATGAGAGCTTGACACCTCTCGAGGATGTTAAGGGGAGGACCTCTATAGATTGAGCTGAACCCATAAGTCACCTTGAATCCTTTTCAGCAGAACCTGATCTGGGTAAGGGGCGCTACAGAGTCAAGCTATCAGCAGAGCTAAAACAGCCTGGGATTGTATGCCTAGCTCTGCCCTACAGTGACTCCACTGGGGGCAATGCCCTCTGAAAATCGCTGCAAAAGAGGGAGACCGCTACTTCTCTATGGAGAGGTTTCCATCGAATCTTAACAGGGGCCATGAAGTCACCAACCCCCTTCTAGGATTCAACTATAAATTAATTGTGAGTCCTCCTTGCTGATGGTTATTTGTTGATGCTGTGTTTTGATCAAAGTGCCCTCTTCAGTCTATATAGTCTATAGTGACTTGGGGGTGTTCAGGGGACTGTTCCACGTCTCAGCCCGCGATTCGATTCCCCACTTTTCAGTCCTGGGATTCCATCCAGCGCAGCGTCGGGGGCTGCCTCGCCAGGCTGGGGAACTGCTGCACAAAGTCTAGGAAGGGGGCCCAGGTACGTTCAAATTTAGGCTTATTGCCGAGTCTAACAGCCATGACTTTCTCGGCTGCCACAATGTCCCAGCATTTGGACAGCCACATTTGCGTAGACGGGCCTTCCAGGTTTTCCAGAGTCTGGCGATAGACAGTTTTTGCGGCCGTGAGGAGGTGGGAGCAGAGATCCGCCAGGGCGCCTGTCAGGGGGAATTGGCCATCTCCGGTCCCCCCGCAGCAACACGATTCCTGGGTCCCAGGGTATGGAAAGTCCGGTAATTCCCTTAATCTGATCCAGGACCTTTTCCCAGAACTGGGTGGCTTTCGGGCAAGTCCAAAGGAGATGGAACAAGGTTCCCCGGTCCGGGCATCCCCTCCAGCACCGGGCAGGGATGGCTGCGTTGCATTTGTTTAGAATTTCGGGGGTGCAGTACCATCTATAGCAAACTTTAAACACGCTTTCTTTGTTGGTCACGCACTTCGAGCTCTTTTGTGCGCGGGACCAGATGTGCTGCCATTCTTTGGGTTCGATCGGTCTGCCGATGTCTTCTTCCCATTTAAGCATATAGGGCTCTTTTATCGAGGGGTCAGTCCGATCCAGAATTTTGTACAGGGTGGAGATTTTCCCTTTCGGGAGGCTTTCAGACAGAGTAAGCTCAAGTGCCGAAAGTTCTCTGCTGCCGTGCTTCCTGACTTGCTCGTTCGACATCCAATGCCTTAGTTGTGTGTATCTGAACCTTTCGGTTTCTGGGATTTTGAACTTTGCTTTGCACTCCTCGAAGTTTAATGGGCGACCATTCTCGTAGAAGTTTGCTAAGGTCTCCAGGCCCCCGGCTCTCCACTCCGCGAATTGGTTTGGTGCGATTCCTGGGGAGAAGTCAGGGTTGTCCCAGACCGGGGTGAGGGGGCCCAATGTGCTCCTACATCTCCACCGGCGGGCCGCCTTCCTCCAGCTGGCTACAGTATTTCTGGTTGATGGTAGTGGACCCTCATTTGGGGGTCCCTTGGGTTCCTTGCTGTGGGGCAGCCATTCAATCAGGGTTTTACACCAATCTTCTTCAAGCTGCAGCCACCGGGGGCGGTTGGTCTGAAGCTTCCAGGAGAAGGCTGGGGCCAGCTGGGCCGCCAAGCAGTACCTCGCCACATCGGGGACCCCCAGACCTCCCAGGGCAGCACTCCGGAGCATGATGCGTTTTGGGATTCTTGACTTCTTTCCTTCCCACACGAGGCTCAGCACCTCCCCTTGCAGCTTACGCAGAGCCTTCTCCCGGATCGCCACTGGCAGTGCCTGAGCAAAATATAGCAGCCGTGGGGTTAGGTTAATTTTTATCGCCGTGATCCACCCGGACCACGAGATCTCCTGGGTTCTTCAGCGTCCGATGTCTTTTTTCAATTCTCTGAAGAGTGCCGGGAAGTTTGCCTTATACAACTTCTCGGTTTTGTTGGGGATCTGGACTCCCAGGTAGTTGATGTTGCTTTTTGCCCAGGGGATCTGGAGCTCGGCTTCCAGCAGTGTTTTGATCTTCTTTGGGATATTGATGCCCATGGCCGCAGATTTGCGGATATTTACTGTGAACCCCGAAGCTGCGTGGAATTCCTCGAGGGACCGCCAAAGTGCTCTTATGGATTCCGTGGTTCGGGTGAGCATGAGCAGCACGTCGTCCGCATATAGTGCTATTTTGTATGACTCCTCCTTGACTCTAAGCCCATGTATTGATGGGTTCAGACGGATCCTGTCCGCGAAAGGCTCCTTTGAGAGGGCAAAGATGGGGGGGGGGAGTGGGCATCCCTGCCTTGTGCCTCTGGTTATTTAGATTTTGTCGGATTTGACTCCGTTTAGTCGCAGCCTCGTGTGGGGATTTTGGTAGATGGCAAGGACCCACTTAGTGAAGTTTGGGCCGAAGCCGAAATGTCCTAGGACTTCCTTCAGGTACCCCCAGACCAACATGTCGAAAGCCTTGTGCGCATTCAGGGAGAGGACTGTCATCTTGGAGCCCATTCTGGTTGCTGAGTCTATGATGTTAACGGTTCTACGGATGTTGTCTAGGGTTCCCCGCCCTGGGATGAAGCCTGCTTGATCCGGGTGGATGATTTCTGGGAGGAGCGGGGCCAGCCTGTTCGCCAAGATTTTGGCGAAGATCTTCGCATCGTTGTTTAGGAGGGATATGGGCCTGTATGATGCGCACTGCGTGCAGTCTTTCCAAGGGTTCGGGATTAGCACAGATATGGATTCGTTCATGGATGCAGTCGTGGAGCCAGTGGAGAGGAACGAGTTGTATAGACCTGCCAGGTGGGGTGCCAGCAAGTGAGCAAACTTCTTATAGAATATCGTGGTCAGCCCATCAGGCCCAGGTGTGGTATTCTTCAGCTGGCAGATTGTTTTGCTGACTTCTTCCGCCGATATTGGGCCCTCCAGGTCGGACACCAGGTGTGAACTTTGCGGCTTTGGAATTGGGGCTACGAACTGAGCAATGGAGTGGCCCGGGGTCGGGGGTCCCGCCATGATTTCCTGTTGGTGTTGGACCATTATCTCGAGCTTTTTCGGGTCTAGGTGGTGTAGGAAGCCGTTTTTATCCAGCAGGGCTGGATGAGGTTCCTGGTTTGGAGCTTTTTCAGTTTGTGAGCTAGGAGCCGGTTTGCTTTGTTGCTATTGAGATAGTAAAATTGTTTCGTGTAGGTTAAAGTTCTGGCGGCCCGGTCTGCCAGGTGCATCTCCAGTTCTCTCTTTGCTTTTTGTAGTTCGCGGTTCATTGTTTTCGTATAGCGATGTTTAAGCTTGTTTTCCAGTTCAACTAGCCGCTCCTCCAGCTTTCGCTGCTTCAACAGGTTTTGCCGCCTGAGCCTGCCTGAGGCGTCCATTGCCACCCCTCGGATCACCGGTTTCATGGCGTTCCACACTGTTGCCATTGAGGAGTCTGGGGTTGTGTTCTCAGCGAAATAGTTTTGGATCGCTTCGGTGAGGTCAGAGCTAGCCGCTATGTCGGCCAAGATGTGGTCCTGTAATTTCCATTGCCATTGGATGAGTTCTGGGGCTCCGTGGAGGAGCAGAGTCATTGTGACCGGTGCGTGGTCTGAGATAGCAATGTGCACAATTTGAGTTTCTTCCACACAGGGGGCAATGGGGCTAGCGACTAGTAAGAGATCAATCCGCGAATACCCATTCACCTGCAATGTTTTAGCATTTCAGGATGTAGTTAAAGACTAATTTATGGTGAATATCGCGATAATGTCAGGGATCATTTTTGGCCTGCAGGTGAAACCACACTCTACAAAGCCATCACCCTTACTAAGGGCATCAAACAATCTATGGCTTGGATCAAAGCTATAAGCAAGGGGAAGGCTTATGCACACAATGGACAGCAAGTAGTCCCCCTCCCAGGATGGGTGCCCCAAAGCAAGTCGAAACGGATAGCACTCCCGCAACGCCAACTCAAAGGCATGACAATCTTTGCAGATCTGCCCCCTGCCCCGCTAATTAATCAAAGGTCTCCCTCCAGGGACCTTTGTCCCAGATGCAGAAGCTCTGCACACTCTTCACCAAACCTAACATGGTGCTGGTACTCACCGGCCAAGAGGATGAAGCGGAACCACCCCCAGGCCCATGGTACAGGTCAACATAGCAGGAAAGACAATTACCCTCACGGCAGACTCGAGATCCCTATACACAGTCACTGGCCATAACGTTTCTATGACACACTGGCTCAGGAGATTGGTGAACTTGCACCCATCAACTTCACACCCACAGTATTTTCTGGGCACCATTTACAGATCCTTGGCAGCATCAGTGGAGTGATGACCTTCAAACAATGGTCTATCATGGGAGATATATATGTCTGCAAGAGGGCCACCTGTGCTCAGCTGGAAGCACCACGCCATATTCCACCTCAGCTTATGCCTCAACCTCAACACATTCTCATGCTTAGCCATGGTCACTCTCAGACTGTTCCCAGGCCTCCAACTGCCCCGTCAACCGTTTCTCACCCAAATACTAAAAAGGACCAACTCACGCAAAATTCTGTACTTTATTCACTGACTCTTTGGGGAACCTCAGACACTTCTGCCATCGGATTGTGCTCAAACCGGGGGCCCAACACATAAAGCATTAAGTCTGCAATGCCCCTTTACACCTACAAGAAAAGCTAGAAAATGTACTTGCTGACATGCCAGCCTCTGGCATCACAGAGGAGGTGGAGGTGAATAAGTGACTCGTATCCAGTGCCTTGGCCTGCGTGGGTATGAGGGAGATATCACGATGTGTGTGGACCTCTGCATTCTCATCTGCAACATAAGAGTCCACACCCATCCTCCCCCAACATGCCTGAAATGGTAAACAAAATAAGCAGAGCGACAATCACCTACAGACTTGATCTCCACTTCACCTATCATCAGGTGTAGCCAACAGAAGATTCCAAAGAAATTGACCGCCTTCGTAACTCCATTTGGATCCTATCAATTTTGCAGAATTCCATTCAGTTTCGTCTCCGTCAGGGCTGTCTTCCAAGTCATGAGGGAAAGATGACAACAAAAATATAAAAAACACTTCCCAACAGGACTCGCCATTACCTCTCCAGCATGTACTCACCTGTGTATGCACACTGCATCAGCTCGGGGGAACACTAAAAGATTACTCAAGTGCAATAAGCAACTATTTACACTACCTCAATAGACAGGTTATTAAGGGGGCGCTGTTGCACGGCTGGAAGATGGCCACCGCCTGAGAGAGCTCGCTCTCAGTGCCAACAATTATCCTCCTACATCCTGCTCTAATATGCTCCTCAAGTGACAGGGATGAAGGCGCTGCGTTCACGGGATTGGGAGCTTCACTCTGGTTCCGACGTCCGAACAATTGTCTCTGCACCTTAACCATCACAGCCTGGGATCGAGCGGGAGCCACGGCCTGGATTTCGGGGGCTTTGCGGCATGCGCGCTGTTGCGCGCCACCCCTCTCCTTGGTATATGATATTTCTGACATAACAAATGATTTACACAACATCATGTAAATGGAGAGAAAGGTAGGAAAGGATCTCATAAACCAATACTGCAAAGTTAACAAACACGACGTACCCCGTGATCACTGCAACAGAAAACCAAGTAGCACCCATGACGTGTCATAACACAAATATAAACTCGCTACATAAATAGTATCACTTCCACATAATCAACTGGAAGGGAACCCTTAAAAGCGAACTGTACAAATGAGAGAATGTAACTATGAATATGATCATCATCATGATCTTATTACATTGTCTTACTGTTTCCTTGTGCCCCTTCCTTTGCCCTGTGTGGGCGCTTTGAAACACAATTTATTGATGTATAAGCTCTTTACAAATGCCCAATAAAATAAATATATAAATAAAAATAGCGTCAAGCTAAATTATAAATACTCTCCACCCTGCAGCATGCGTACCTCTAATAACAAAATCAAGAGTCCTGGGTCATAACCGACTCCCTGATTATACAGGTCTCTGCGCTCTCTTCCAATTCTGCATACAGGACACCAGTCACAGTACCTGGTTCCTCAAAACACTTGAAGTCCTTGGGCCTATCACACAACTGCTCAGCTCGCATTTTGTTTTTCTTCTAAGTGGTGGAGACCAGCATTTCAACATGGAACATTTTCTTTTCCGCCCTGTCCTGGTCTGGCCTCTCGATTCCACATGTCTCTCTGCAAGTTCCAATGTGCATGAGGGCACAGCGTTAATGCTCATGCGCTCCTCCCCCAAAAGCTGACATCATCATTCAACCAAAGGCGTTGCGGGGAGAGGAGCAACGGCATGCTTCCAGCTCTGCAACGGTACAAGGGAGTTAGTACTACAAAACTTTCCTGTGTTCCTGGAAAATTCCAGCACAACCACCATAGAAGGCAACTCACTACGCTCTACTCATTCACAGCCTTGTCTCCCAAGAAGGTCCGTTCTACACAGGAAGGTTCGCAGCAACAACTAAAGGCCTCAGAGTGATCCAGTCTCGATAGGGTCCAAGGGGCAACATCTGAGGGCACACCATGTCACAGGCGAACCTTCACCGCAGGATACACTTCCGGGTAAGGATGCGTTCACATGGGGCGAGGTGGGTTTCTTTGGCTGCTGTCCCCCCTCACAGTAGAGTCCTTTTTTGCTCTTCGCCAATGTGGTAATTAGAAGTATAACCATCTAATGAACCAAGAATCAAACAGGTGTCCCTCGGGTAAGTAAAGGGCCATCTTTTAATGGTAGTACAGAATTCTAGAAAGAAGGGGTCCTCAGGTAAGTCTATACAGAACACAGAAACTCATGGTCATCCATCCCGCTACAGCCATTCTACTAATTGTCACTCCTGGAACACACACATACTAATGCATGCATCAGATATTCCCCATTCCACCTTCATGACCTCACCCAGTCACAGTGATACACAGCCTTAAGCCAGACACCACGATACCCTGCCTAAAACACACAAAAATAATAAAACTTCCAATATCCAACCAAGAGCAAGAGCAACAACCTCAAAGGATGTCAAAAGTGAGACACACTTAAAGTGCAACTGAAGATCAATAGTCTCAAGTGTGGACTCAAGGGGCGCAATGCCAGAATGTGCTGGAAATGCAGTCATCGCTGTCGAATCAGGACAATCCCAAGAGTATTAGGAGTACAGTGGTCTCTTATTTTAAATCCCTTGGGTCCAATGGCATGACCAGGCATGATCTTCACGTAATGGAACAATGCTTCGGTTGATCACGCAATCCACTGATTTACGTATATACCAGAAGCCTTTCTTTTACAACATCAGACTCGCCCCATCTCTTCTACAGTTCAGGAGAAAGCCCAACACCTACCTCTTCAAGGAATGGCTCCTCCTTAACACCTAGGTCCACACACTCAGCACTCCCCAACATACCTCAGACTCTGTGATCTGCTCCTCACTGTTTCCACCCCTGGTTGTTTGTAGGCCCCTTGTGGCCATTGCAGAGGGAGAAGACGTTGAGAAACTAAATACCTCTAGTTACTTACGCGGAAATATTCTTCCAACATTGGTAACCATACAATATGGCTACCAACATTGAGATAAAAGTGTCATGTAATGGCTATCCCGTGGTTTAAGGCCCATAGACTTTATATTGCATTTTTGTTATTCTGTATTAAATATGCTGGTGTATCTGTTATTTAGCAACAGATGGCCTGGTCAGAATTGTAATCTAACATGCAACATTATTTCAGAATTTCTTTGAGCAGAACCTCCCCTCTACTTCTGAATCCCCTTGGGATATAGGAAACATCGATGTGCAATATATATATTTTATGAAAATTGAAATGTCTGTATGAGAGGGGCCGAACATGTGGCTGTGGCCACTGCCATACCATCCTTGAAATGGCTCTTCCAAGATGCATTCTCTTTTGATTTCAAGTAGTTCTTGTCACCTGCTTGTCCAGTCTTCACCCAACAATATTGCCCATGGAGTGGGACACCAAGCCAGTCTTGGCTGTCCGGGAAAGCTATTTGGGTTTCATTTTGGACTCATGGTTCACACTCAGATTTCAGATTCAGGCCATTGTCACCTCAACACGCTTCCAACTCATATTCCTGAAGAAATTAAAAAATCTAACTCCAGCTGCTGACCTGCGCCCTGTGGTCCAGTTCTCACCCCATGGGGAATGCCCTACAGGATGACTTGCTCAAAACTTCCCCTGGAAAAATAATGTGTCGCTTCACGCTGCAGCGTACATTGTGGTGGGGAAAAAGCTACAATCAAAATGACTCAAATTCTGGAGATACTTCACTAGCTTTAACTTTAAACGTGCCTGCATTACTTCGAGGCATTTGGTCTGAAGTTCATAGGTCAGATGTTGTTTTTCTGTTGGTGTAAGCTCTACACATGGTAGGAAGACTCTAAGTCTCCCCTGTTATAGTCCTTTATTGTCTTAGCCACACAGCTGTGGAATGAGCTACCTGGCACTTTAAGGTAGAATCCTCTTGGTTGTCCTCTCTAGCAGTGGGGACGTTATTGTTAACTTCAGTTGTTTACTTTTAATCTTCATTGTTTTCCGCTGTTAGGATTGCTGCACTCGTTTTATTTATTCTTACTCTCTATGTATAAATTGTGGTTTTCTTCTTGTGTATGTCAAAAAACACGCAAAATACCCTGCTATGCGCATTCTTTACATAGCAGAGGTTGGTGCATGGGGTTCCCGCAAGAGATTCTTAAGCCTATTGCTAAAAGTTGGAATCTATGTGCACTGTGTCTCTACCACCTGCAGCCATTGGAGTCTCACAGGAGCACTGCACTGCCATCACCAACCAAGCACTCCAACTTCAGACCTATCATGCTGTCCATGGGCCCTTTATCTGAACATGTGCACACAATTTCAACTGATAGTAAAAGTGACTTTACCTGAAGCAGGCATACTATTGTTCACATCTCTTATCTTTGGAGTGCCTTGCTAAAAATAGGAGGATTTTGAAAAGTGGACATCAGAAGAAACAAAATAAAAGCAGCAGATTGTTGTAGCACACAAACACAACTTATTAAACGTTGATGTTGCTGTGTAATGCAGGTACCGCTTCCACAAGTGACACTGGCATGAGTCAGACTAGCGAAACCACCTGCATCCCCCGCACACCTAGAGTTCCCTGCCATAGTCCCCCACTCATGCATCGTATTCCAGGCTGCAGTAGTCGACATGCTGATTGGCTCCAGACCCCCTCCCGATATACAGAAACCTGGCTGTGAGTCCCCAGCACTCCTATCAGAGGACCTGTAATATTCAAACTTTGAGTGCTTGTCCAATCAAGGATAGCCGCACAGGCACAGCCAAGACATCACTTTAATTTGGATGTGGATTTGGTTATCTAGGACTCCCAGCCTAGTCCTAACCAATTTGTACGCAAACAAATGCTCCTTGTCAGGCTATGGTCAGTGCCGGCAAATAGTATAACCATGCAGGGCTGTGACAAAATGCAATCTGCAAGGATGAGCAAACCAGAGCTTCTAGGAATTTTGCTATGCAAAAGGATGGTAGTTTTGCACTCTCAGAAAGTGGGCTCTGCTAAACAGGGCCCACTTTCAAAATGCTGCATGCTGAAAAGCATAGTTCACACATTTGTACTTTGCTGGACCTTTTCTACTGATACACCAGTAGATGCAATGCGATTTGGCAACATGACAGCCCCAGAGTAACATGTGCCTTCTTAAAACAGTCTGCTGGAACAAACATGAATTACAACAGCCATGGGCTGTCTTTAAAAGTACTGACACCCATGTTCAAAATACCTTTAACTGTATAACTTCATTTCTCTGGCGGCAGAGCTTTGGCTAAATATACACATAAAGCTACATCCAGTTTATTATAGTGCCAGATGAGAAAGTGCAATTCAATCTACCAAAGCCAAATCTGATGTCATGTATTGGTTTAGTTTGGTTTCCACTGTACCTGCAGGGCAGCACGATTTGTGTATTGCATCTGGCCTAAAGGTTACACCTACAACACATGATGGGCCTTGTCCAAGATGTTCCTTGCTCTGTGCTGGGAAGCTGTGACAGCTTTCCGGGGACAACAGAACATAGTGGGATCAGGGCTGGGAGCTTCAAAGGGTCATCTGCAACACAAGGGGAAGACACACAATGGAAATAATTACAGGAGACATTTAGATCTGGGGCTGCCAACATAAAAAAAAACACTGGTGAGCATCGAAACTTAGAGGTAAGGATGGAGATACTGTTAAGAAACATACTGGCACAAAGGAGGGACGAGAATTGGATTCTCTTTTTGTTAGGGTTCGCCCAGTTAGGACGGCTCTGAACCTTTCCATACATCTTTTATCCTGGCTTGAGAGGGGCTCTCACGACAGGGTACTTGTCTTAGGAAGCAGTCTTCTAATTTTGCCAATGGGCCTCATTAAAAGGTTGGAGGTAGCCTTGACGGTAAACCGGCAAGGCTACCTCCAAACGTGCAAGAAAGTCCAGCACCTGCGAATGGGCAATTACAGGGGTATTCCGGCCCCGCCAGACCCGGTAATTATCCTTTCGCGGGTGCCAGAATCGGTTGATCCCTATTCCCATTTGAGCCCCATGGGAATGGGGATGCCTGTAGCACCGGCATGGTTCATTACCGCGCCAGTGCTACAGGCTTGCTGTGCTCGTGGGTGCCTTTCATTCAGCCAGGTCAGACCTGGCGGAATTAAAGGCACCCGCAAGCACAACTCGGAGTTTGCTGGTCCGGATACAACGGTACCAGCAAGCTTACCGGTACTATTGTATCAGGACCGGCAAACTCGTAATGAGGCCCAATGTGCCAAAATATTAACATACAATGAATATATACTTTTTTCTTTTGCTTTCATAGCTTGCATTAAAATACACCAGCCAAGATGTATTTATTTATTTATTTTTATTTAAGGTATTTATAGGGCACATACCCTATCTGAATTTGATTATTGGAACGCTCTACAACAAAAGAACAAATGGCAAGAAACCATTAAAGTACCAGCCACTAGGTCTAGGATTAAAATCCAATTATATAAGGGGACAGAGACAAGTTTTGCCATGACTGGGGACTGGTATTGGACTACCTACGGGAAGATTATTTGATGCAATGGTGCCCCCAAAACATTAAGATTTTGGATATGACGTGAAATTGCAACCTGTATCGAAAATACAAGGGATCGTAGCACGAACACTTCAAAATGCAGGTCTGGGGAGCGTGGGGCCAGGGAGGGAAGAGGAGAGGGCAGGGGAGGAGGGAGTTTGCTTACAGTTTGTATTGTTGAAAATGGCAGTAAAAAAATCTCTAAAAAAAATAACGAAAAAAATAAATCCCATTATAGAGTAAAATTAAACTGATGACAAAAACCACTGATTATCTTTATGAAATATGTTTCGTTTTTATATAAAGTCACTCAGAGAAGAAGCCGTCGGAATAAAAACAGATACACTGTTTAAAAATAATTTAGCTGCACAAGAACATGTTCCTGAGCCTTCGTTTGTTCACGTTAGGAATGTGCACAATACGTTTATTCTGTGCCTGGAGTTTGACTCTGAGCAAAAAGATCTCACTTGGAAGCGAGATAAGAAGATAGCCTCATCTTAAAGCTTTGGAAAATAAACAATCTAGTTTCAAACTAATGCATTCTTCAAACAGGAGCCAATGTGAAGACTTTAAAATTGGTGACAGAGTCACATTTGCTTGCTCCAGTGATGTGTTTCAGGGCTGCACAGAAAACCAATTTGAAAGGCCTCAAAGTGCTATTTCGAATACCCAGAAGTAATGCGTTGCCACCATCAATATGAGACAGGACCAGAGACTGCGCTAAACAACAAAATGAAGTAGGAGGAATAAAGTCTCGGATACTGCGTATAAGCTAAAGTTAATAATGAACTAGTTCAGGGTGCAGAATGTGCACTCAGCACTAGCCTTTGGCTGGTGATATTTGACATTTTGGCCAGAAGAAATTGTGTATTGTGTATATGCATAGAATTGAGGTGGCGAGTGACTTTTTTATGGCTGTCTAGTAGCTTGCAGCTGATTTTGTTTTGATACATGAAGCCTCATTGACAAATCTGTGTCGATAAGAGAAGCCAAGAATTTGTCTGAAGAAGACCATCTTAACGCCAGATTTCCTAGAGCGCGTGAAGATAACCATTCCTTGGCTAGACAAGCCTTATTCTCTTCTCCAAAAGTAAACATTCCGTTTTTAAGTTGTTACATTTTAAATGGGCTTTTCAATGAGAGGTAAACAACAACCTCAATGAAAAACATCCTCTTTGGATCTCACAGCTAAGTACAGCTGTGTATCAGCGGCATACTGATGTATATTTATTTATTTTATGTTATTTTGTTACATTTGTAAATCGCACTACAGCCCAGAGGCATCGAGGCGCTGTTGCATATGATTGTCTTTGGTACAATTTAAGAACGCTTGGTTCATGGTTATGGTTGTTACATAGTGGTTACATAAGGCATTGTGGACATAGTGAATTCATTACTTATTTGGGAAACTTGCATAGACATTTTGTACGGTAAAGCAAAGTTGATAGACAGACGTGCGAGTCACCTGACACTGGATAGAGTAACATAGAAGACGGGTGTTATCAGCTGTACTGTCTCTTACTGTAGCAAACATCAAGAGCATTCATTACTATGTTATACAAATAGCCTGGTCTTTCTTGCTTTACGAAATGCTAGGTGTGAATCAATCCTCCTGATGTGAGGGGGTAGAGAGCTCCAGTGGGTTGCAGCCATGGTGGGGAAGCTGGTTCCCCCTGCTCGAATTCTACATGTTTTACGGTTGGCATTTAGATTGGTGTAGGCAGTTCTAATGGGTCTTGCAGAGATAGGTTTGGATATACTTTGCACAAGGTAGGTGTCACACTTCGTAGCGCTAGGCACCAGGGCTCCGCCAGATCTCCTGTCAGGCGTTTCGTTGCACCATTTCTCTCCTGTTGGAGAATGCAGGGTAGATCAAGGAAGCCTGCGCCGTAATTAGGGCTACAATTCCCATGGTGCATGTGTCCTGATCAGGTGATCCTCTACGTTCCTACCACACCTTCTTTGTAGTCACTTTCGACTACAAAAGCTGCTGGGAATCATCCCTCGCTGCTTCTGATTGAAGTTTCTCCCATTAAGAAGTTCCGTCTGTATTCA
Source organism: Ambystoma mexicanum (assembly GCF_040938575.1). Classification (NCBI taxonomy): domain Eukaryota; kingdom Metazoa; phylum Chordata; class Amphibia; order Caudata; family Ambystomatidae; genus Ambystoma; species Ambystoma mexicanum. The sequence goes on along the minus strand of NC_090935.1, from coordinate 892,862,317 downwards.
CTTTTGCGGATTTCCATTTTCATCACGGGGCTATGTTTCGCCTTCCTACAAGCTCGCCCACCTGTATCCGGACTTTGGGCATTGTCACCCCGGACTGCTCTGCTTGGTGTTTTTTGGTATTTTGTCTGGCCCGCCCGTTTACCAGGACCTTCGTCTGCCTTTTGGACTGCTTTGCCTTACGCTTGCTGCTAACACAGCCCACACTACACTGCAGGTACCATGTTTTCTTTATTGCCTGAAACTCACATGCTCTGTTACTTTTATGAGTGCATTCCAACAAACAGTGCCTGCATATCTCCTCTTCCATCAAGTAGAGGGTGAGTTACTTATTGTTCCTTGGGGTACCACTATCCTGAATGATAAATCTCTGTATGATATGATATGATATGATATGATATGGCATTTATAACGCGCCTATACACAAGTGTATCAAGGCGCGACGAGGCAAGGGAGGGGGAACAGAGGGAAGACAGACAACGATCCTACTAGGCCAGGTGTCATTCAGATCTAGCAAGTGCAGGGGAAGGGGGAAAGGAAAGTGCAGGGGGCGGGGGGAGGGAAAGTGCAGTACATAGGATAATAAATAACAAGATAAATAAAAGAACAGCCAGCTGGTGGCAAGTGCAGGGTGAGAGCAGAACAAGTGCAGGTGGGGGGACTGTGGGGATACAGACACAGTCCTCAGGTGCAAGGGTTGCCAGGGAGGCAGTGCATGCGTGCAACTGGAAGAGCATTGGCCCAAAAATCAGACGGTGGCCAGGTAACCCTGCAGTAACAGTACAGCAGGACTTCAGCAGGGGAGAGGGGGAGAGAAAGCAGAAGAAAAGAGGAGGGTTTTAAGATGCTTCCGGAACTCATTGCTTGGTGAAGCGACGGATCGTGAGGGAGTTGGAGGCGGATGAGCGAAGAGCTCGAGAAGGGAGATATTTAGGAAGCGAGAGTTGCAGATATTGGGGCCTCAGGCCCCAGAAGGCCTTGTGGACAATGCAGAGGGTTTTGAACTTAATCCTTGCAGCCACTGGGAGCCAGTGCAGAGATTTCAGTCCTGGAGAGATACGATCCCTGGGCTTGAGGCCAAGGACAAGTCTCGCAGTCCTGTTTTGGATGAGTTGCAGAGGCCGGAGAGTCGAGGTAGGCAGGTTTAGATAGAGGCTGTTGCAGTAGTCTTGCTTAGAAAGAATCGAGCTCTGGAGACAGTGAGCTTCTGGGGGAAGGAGAGGAAAGGAAGAATACCTCTGAGGAGGAGGAGTTGGTAGTGTGACTTCTTGGCGACGTCAGAGATGTGAGGAGAGAAGGAGAGTGTGGAGTCGAAGATGACCCCGGTTTTTTTTGCCACACAGGTGGGAGCAGGAGGAGGGCCAAGGGAGGCCGGCGAGAGTGTGACAGGAAAGGAGGGAGTGGATGTGCCTATGAGGAGAATCTCAGTCTGTACCCTTTACCTTTGGTCTTTGTTCCTGACGCCTCCTATTGGGATCCACCAGTGCTCCTTCCTATAACGCCTAACCTAAGTACTGGAACTCACTAACTTTGGAAGTGCATAAAGACGCTGCGCTGAAAATTGCACCAACCCCTATCTAGACGCGCTCCTCGTGCCGCCCGGGAATACTGTCCTTACTAACCATTCCCTTTTGCTGTTTTACACCTGGCATTGTTTCCACAAAGAGAATCCAGTACCTTCGATGGTAAGACTCCAGTTCTTGCTATTGCTTTAACACCCTGGGTTATGTATACGGGTTACAACAGTGATTGTATTGTAGATAGGAAGTCCATTCTGGTATTCCCTGTAGATGGTCTAGGGGAGGACACATCAGGTATTGCATAGAAAAGTCTATTGTTAGGATTCTGTAAACATCAGTCGATTTGTAAACATCAGTCGATTTGTTACTTACATTCTGCCCTTTCTTTGCAGCTGGTTTCGTGGCGGCGTGGTCTCCCCACTCCTTTGAGTGATCGGGTCCTTTTCACTGTTTATTCAGTTGTGGGTCATATCATTAAAAAGGTATTTTCCCTCACAGAGAGGAGGCTCGGTAGGAGGCTCCAACCCGAGCTCTACAATCAAATCCCAGTAACTGGTTTCGTTCTCTGGCAGTCACCTTCGGTGAGCAACAGTAGGTAGGTGCCCGGTTATGCACACATTTGTACGCTAGGGCAAGGGTTTTAAAGATGATCCTCTCTTTGACGGGCAGCCAGTGAACTTTTTTCCTGGTCTCAGAGATATGGTCCTTTCTTGAGATCCCGGTGGCAGCTCTAAGTGCATTATTTTTTACTATTTGGAGCTTGGACATATTACTAGCCGAGATTCCTACAAAAATGACATTACAGTAATCCAATCGGGAGCCAATTATTGCTCTTGCAATTGTGAGACAGTTCTTTTCTGAGAGAAGGGGTCTCACGGCATTGAGCAATTTGGCATGATATGCTGAAGTAGAAGCAATGGCATTAACCTGCCTGTTCATGGTGAGGTTAGAGTCGAGATATACACCCAGTGTCTTGACAGATTGGGATACCTTGATGTGAATATTATCAATCAGGAAGGAACTGTATTGTTTGTCCAGTCTACCCAGTGTGTCAGGAGATCCAATAAGCAGAATTTCGGTTTTCTCACTATTAAGACATAGCCAGTTTTCTGCCATCCAGGATTGGATGGTTGAGTATATGTCATCGAGGGTGTTCATGTCGGACTTCTAATCACCAGTGAGAGGGATAAGCACCTGCGTATCATCAGCATAGTTAGTGTATGAGATGCTCAGGGCGTCCAAGATGTTGAACAGGCCTCGTGAAGAGGTTATAGAGAGTAGGCGATATGCAGGAACCTTGCGGAACCCCGCATTTAATGTCACTTGGGTGGGCACAGGCTGAGTCAGAAAAGACTTTCATAACCCTTTCTTGAAGAAACGAGGTGATCCAAGTACATGCCTTAGGGGAGAAGTTTGCCGCAGTGGAGAGATGGTGGCAACGTTTTGTATTGTCCACCAGGTCGAACTCTGCGGATAAATCAAGGAGCAACAAGAGCACAGGTTTGCCTGCATCCCGGAAGTCGTCCATTTGATTATTTAAGTCTAGTAGTGCAGTTTCGGTACCGTGTCCTGGACGGAAACCAGACTGCCAGAGGCCGAGGAGGCGGTTGTCATCAATGAATTTTTGGACTTGCAGGTAGGCTACTTTGTCCAGGATTTTTAATATGAAAGGAACTGTAGTAATGGGTCTATAGTTCCCTGGGACGTTGGGGTCAAGTGAGGGTTTTTTGAGGAGACGGCATACCCATGCTTCTTTAAGTCCAGTTGGGACATGGCCAGACTGGAAGGATGCATTAATGAATGCTGTAAAGAAGGGGGCCAGCGTGGGGGCGCATTCTTTGATGAGCTATGCAGGACAGGTGTCCCCCTTGCAGTGAGTGGGTTTAATGGAATTAAGGAGGTCAATGACATCTGGTTCAGTCATGTTGTTAAAGCTGAAGAGTCTGGGTTCACCAGATTCGGGTTCAGTGGTCATGGTACTTTGGACGTGAGCTATTTGGTGGCTTGGGTCTGTTGATGTGCAAGTATTTTATCTTAGTAGTTAGTTTGTCCAGCATCGAAGTTTGGATCCAATTACACCAATTTTCATCTTTAATGAGAGTCTGGGGTGGGGTGATGGAAGTCTCCAGCTCTCTAAAAATTGCAAAGATTTCTTTAGTCCCAGATTTGACTTTTTCTATCCTAGTATTATAGGAAGTGGCTTTGGCTTTGATTATTGCAGCCTTATACTCCATTGAGATGGTTTGAAAAGCAGCCTTGGAGGTTTCATTAGGCAACCAAGCAGAAACAGGAACTTGAGATACAGGAAGAAACCTTTTTGGCTAGTGGCACATTGGCAGAAGCTAAAACTCAATTGAATGCCATCAATTTAGAGTGGGACAATTTCAAGAAATTCAATCTGTTGAAAAAATCCAACAAATTAAAAAGAGACATCGCAGCTTTTTCTAAAGAGAATGTATATCCATACCTAGCAAAAGACTATAAAGCTCCTAATTGGAGCCAGCGCTTTCAGAATAGACCTAATAATAGCAAACGGTGGTTGACATTCTCTGATACAAGCTCATCTGGGAGTGACCCCAGCAACTCTGGACGTGGACAAAACAGTAACAATAGGGGCCAGAATTTTTTAGGTCGGGGCGGCCCAAGACGCAGACGCCCACCCAGAGGCAGTGGTCCCCCAGCAGGACAACAACAAATATTCAACATGAGACAACGGGGGTATCCCCGATAAGGTGCAATATAACATCTATATTTAATCTATCCTCACACCATTTAACCACCATAGAAGAAGATGTGTTGAAGAAAGGGCTTAGCTTTGTACCATCGGCTGACAATACGTTGAACAACTTAGAGATTGAACTTAGGAGGTTTTTCAGGGCCATCAGACTGAAAGCATTTTTTATGGAAAAAGCAGATAGGCCTGATGATTCCTTGACAGGATTTAGACCGAAGTCCTCTTTCACCCCCACGAGCAATGAGATACCAGCGGAAATTGTCACTTTTGAAAGAATGGTATTGAAAGCGCTACCAGTCATTTTGCACCAACCAGGCAGTTCACAATATAAACAGAATATGTCAATGGAAGAAAAACAGGCTTTAAAATCTTTGGCAGGCAACAAAGACATAGTAATAAAATCTGCAGACAAAGGGGGAGTTGTGATGGACAGACAGGGATATGAGAGGATGGTATTTGCATTGATTAATAACACCAATCACTATGAAAAAATATGTGTGGACCGTCTGGATAGACATATGGGAATGCTACAAGAACTGTGCACCCAAGGAATAGAAGATGGTTTCTTCACAACTGAAGAAGCATGTTTTTTAACACCTAGAGAATGCCAGATACCAACTATGTATGCACTGCCAAAAATACATAAAGACAGCCTAGACCCACCTGGTAGACCAATTATTTCACTATGTGGCTCCGTTTTGGAACCAGCGGGGAAATACATTGAAAAGGCGATTCATGCCCTAGCAGAGGACTCTCCATCATTTTTGAAAGACACAATGGCCACCATTAACCACTTTGAAGGACTAAATGTAGAGGAAAACCGAATGTTATTAGTAACGTTGGATATTACAGCACTCTATACGAATATCCCTCAGGATGAGGCCCTAACAAGCATTGAAGAGAGATTGAACGGGCGAGTGAGACCGCATGGGATACCTACTCACTTTGTGCTTAATCTATTGAAAATTGTGCTCTGTAACAACTTACCTCCAGAAGCATGGCACTGCAATGGGGGCAGCTTTTGCCCAGAGTGTAGCCAACATATATATGGCATTATTTGAGGACCAGTTTGTGTATAACAACAACCCCTTTGGGGAGTACGTTTCCCATTGGAAACGATATATCGATGATATATTTTTCATCTGGACTGGGACAGAAAAACAGCTGACGGTCTTTATCTCCTGGCTTAACGAGCGAAAATCCAACCTGACCTTGTCAGGTCACTGGGATCCAGTACAACTACCTTTTTTGGACCTAATCATTGCCCAGAAACATGGTTGCATTTTTACATCTCTTTACAGAAAAGAAACGATCGCAATAGCCTACTTGAATACTCCAGTCAACACCTACACTCCCAAAACGATAATTTACCGTACGGTCAATTCCTTAGGTTACGACGAAATTGCACGAATTTGGTGGACTACAAACTACAAGCAGATCTTCTAGGTACTAGACTCTTGGAGAGGGGATATCCTCGCAAATTAATTAAGAACTCTGCCAAACGAGCTCGGTGGACACCGAGGGAACATCTTTTGAGTCCAAGAGAGAAAAAAACGAACAATGATCGACTGGTATGTGTAACAACGTTTTCACCACAAACAACACAGGTTAAAAAATGTATCAAAAAACATTGGAACCTGGTTACCAGGCTGCATGAGTGGACCACCTTTGTTTGCCTTGAAACGTTCTAAAAATCTTAGGGACCATTTAGTCCACTCCAGGCTACAAACTATTGGGACCAACTTTGCACAAAACAGTCTGAGAGCGGCCTGGAGCAATAGAAAGGAACAGATTCTGGGTCATTACCCATGTTGTAAATGCAGTGTATGCCATCTCACTACAAAAACCACTAAATTTAAACATGGAACTTTCAATTGGCAACTCCGACAATTCACAAACTGTGCTTCCAGCAATGCCATCTATGTAATTTGGTGCCCTTGCAACCTACTATATGTAGGTATGACAACAAGGAAGGTATTCATTCGGATTAGCGAACATAGATCTCGCATATGCACCAAATGCAGGACGGCACCATTGGTACAACACTACATAGCAGAAAACCACACAGAAGAAGATATGCGATGGGTAATCATAGATCAATTGTCTCCTGACAGCAGTCAATTCTCTGTGCAACATAGGTTAACCAAATTGGAGCAGAGATGGATATATCGACTTAACACTCACAAAACTGGGCTCAATGAGGAGATCCAGTGGGCATTCCTGATGCAATAGACTAAACAACTGCCATTATGTGACATCAGCTTAGTCAGTTCATGGTTGGTACTTTTAGTGAGCATTGACACTCTCAAACATTCTCCACGCGATAGTTCTGTTGTAATTTTTTGGATTCCCTTTTTAGGAAGTGCGGCGGTATTGACCTTCTGTGTTTGGCTCTTCCGTGTGGGGTGATCTCTACTGCCAATAGAAACTGACAACTGCGTGTTAACACTATGGTTGGTTCCCTGACTACTGTCAGGTTTGGAAATATGCCATGATTAAGGAATTTCCTGTGGGCCTTACATACATTACTGGCCTTGCAATCAAAATCATGTTTTTTCAGGCTAATCTGCACAATTAATTCCAATATGGACGCGGCTTGGTGAAGCCGCCGTCGCGTTTCAGTAATGCACGTAACGTAGGTGGGCATGTCCTTTTCTGGATACGTGTGCAAACACTGCCACTATTTCCCTGACTACGGTCAGTTTTGGAAATATGTCATGTTTAAGGAATTCTCTGTGAGCCCGATAGACATTACTGGCCCTTTAAGTTAAATCATGTTTTCCAGGCGTATCTGCACAACTAACTCCAATATGGACGCGGCTTGGCGAAGCCGCCGCTGCGCTTCCAGTAATGCACGTAACGTAGGTGGGCGTGTCTCCTTTGGACATGCGTGCAAATACTGCCATTGAGATCGCACTTCGACTTCCGAGACCGGCGGCAGCAGGAGGTGAACGTTGATCGCCTCATGCAGGTGTAGCAGCCTTTTCCCATCCCGGAGGTAAGGAAATTTTGGTTAACTGAGCCGCGGGAGTGCTGGACTGAGGTGGACCGTTCCGAACACCACCCCGACCGTGTGCCGTGACCGCCGTGTGGACGGGCGGTCCCCGGAGTTCAGCAATCGGTTTTGCTGCCCTCCTGGGAACTGCCTGCCCTGCGGCGGCGTTGACGGCCGGCGGGGGACATGGGTTAACAATTGGCTCTGCATGTCAGCACGAGCCCAGAAAGAAAAGGAAGGGAGGAACAAGGGATGGATTCAATTAATTAATTGTTTCATTTTGTGTCTACACCCACACCCTCCCCTTGCTCTGCTATTTGTTTTTCTCCTCCCTCTCTCCCTCCCGTTTTCCCCGTCAGTGTCCTCATTTCCACCGTCTTTCTGTTTCAATCCGCCCTCCATCTTTTGTGGTTCTGTCTTTGCAGTTACTGTGGACGCACACAATAGAGACCCACAGATGGGAGGATGAGATCTGATTTCTAAGATAGGGGACACGTTTTCATCATATGAAGATTGGTTCAAATTCAATGAAGAAACCAGGCAAAGCGCCCTTCAATCGAGAATAAGGAACACTTTTCCAAGGTAAAGGAAAATGACCAGTGCACAGTTGTGCACATGGAGAAAGACAGACGTACAGGAATACAATGGGGACAAACACCCCTTTTTTGAGCAAGCATAGTGAAGACACATGGGGTGATGTGGGGTGGTGGAGGACACCGTGGCGCTTTTATAACATGGTGTCCCTACCTTTACCTTTAAATCTGCAGACGGAACAGGGCTCTCCCAGTAAGCTCGGAAGAGCACCAGCAGCTACAACATAATTTTACTGCGGAAATACACCTTACTGAAGATAACAATATTAATACATGAAACCCAAACGCCTCGAGGCTTGCTTTAGTAACACCTCTAGTTTTGGGTAAGAGGATTTTTTGGAATAAAACACATGTATTCCTCTTTTAGCTGATGGGAAATTGAGATGGCAGGGGGGCCCTGGTGATTTTGGGAGACTATGTGAGTACACCATCTGGGTGTGTGTTGGCTTCCCAGTGGGGTGGGAGAGATGTGTTAGCATGTTCAGTTAGCCATATCACCCTTCCAAATTGAAGGAGACATTTATTTCTCTTAGGTTAAAATAAAGGGCTTCATGACCTAGAATTGACCATGCCCTGAAAGATGGAGGGCATGGGGAAGACGAATTGGGGTGTTGTATGTTTTTAAACTTGAAGCATAGTTAGCCATGAAAAAATGCTGAGAATATGAGAAACCGGTTTAGAGAGCAATTTTAACTAATGATGTTTGTGTGTTATATCTTCTCTTTTTACTGCTATCTCGCTGCCTACTCTTTCATCTCTGGCTGAAACAACTTCCACAGAAACACAGATTGACCCATAGAAATGTGAATTTCCTTTTAATGGAAAGAAGTTGTATATGGAACACCTGGATGACACGCACTACATATCGAGCCAAATTTTGCTAACATGAATTGTTTTTTTATTGTAAAACAATATATGTATGTCCTGATGAGGTGCACCAGATAGGAAGATTTGTCTGTCTATTGTGGTGCCCGAAACTCGAGTAGACAACACCATAGCGCCCACTGCTTAGCATCTGGGCAGTATTGAGTTTTCAAAAATATGGTCATCAATATAAGTTCATAAAAAGGCTTTTTTGAACATTGGCCTTTAAGAATTCAGTGAAAGAAATAATTTTTCTGTTTAAATAGGTCTCTGCGAAATACAACAAAATCTTGGCCCTAGTAGATGGGTGTTCTATCTTTAGAACAGAGTTACTAGCATTGCGGTTTTTTGCACAGTACGTATGGTGGTTTGTATGAATGTGAATGACAGTTGGTATGCAAGTAAGAATGGGTGAGATGTGATCACTGGTCTTGGTATGATATGTGTTTTCTAGATGTGAGATATATACTGTCAAAATTGACTTTTAAATGTACGAAATGTCAATGTGTTATATGCGTTTTTTTCTAACAAATGTTTTGTTTTTAAACAAAATTGAATAATAAATGCAATAAATGAACTTTAAACACACACACCGTGAATCGCCTATAATACTTGCCCTCAAGTAGGGCCTTTCTCTTGGAAGGGATGTTTTGGTAGCGCCTTTCAGGTGCGAAATATTTTATAAATGAATGGAGGGGTTGCACTTATCCATCGATAATTGCTTTTTTGTATGGTTAGCTTTCCAGGCCGACAGCGTTGTCCCCTTCTTGTCACGCAGCTCAAGAAGTTCCTGAGAGAACCAGAAATTGGAGTGCTTGGTCCGCTTAGCTTTCCTAAGGGTCAGTGGGGCAATAGTATCAACCGCTTGGGAGAGAGTTTCTGGGTGACTAGTGAACGGGGGCTGAAGGGTAGGCACCATAAGGTATGGAGTAATATTCTCCTTAGTAAGCTGCCGGGAGCTTCTGCTGTGTGCCGGGGGGAGAGGAGTCACTGTCCTGGTAGGATCTTTCCTAATATTCAGGTCAAATTGGATAGAATAGTGATCGGACCAGGAAATAGGGGATACGTCTGTGACTGGGATGGAACAGTTATGATGGGCCACCCAATCTAGGGTACGCCTTTACTGTGGGTTGGCTCAGTGATGACTTGAGTGAACCAAAGGGAAGATAGGGCTTTATCCAGGGCAGCTGCTTGGGAGTCATTAGGGTCATGGTGCCCTAGGTTCAGATCACTCAGGAGCACTGATTTGGATGTTTTCTACAGGTTGTCAGAGAGAGCGTGGACAATGGTGTCTTGGAAATCCGCTGCTGACCTTGGTGGCCGATAGATGAGGTGGAGAATAAAGGTACAGTTAGTTGTGGGGATGACTTTGAGACAAAGGTAGTCACAGTTATTGCCAAGTTCCCCTTCTACCCTTCTAATCGAGAAAGATTCTTTCGCAATGAGGGCTACACCCCTGCCCCTCTTTGGAGGGTCCTGTCTTTCCAAAAGATGGTGTAGCCCACTGGTATGGCAAGGGCTGGACCTGAGGTTTCGCTCAGCCATGTTTCACTGAGTATCAATAGATCAATGTTACACCTAGTGATGAAATCATGGATGTCTAATGTATGGGCTGGGAGGGAACGTGTATTAAGCAAAGCACACTTAATGGGTGCGGTGGGTAAGGGCCTGAAAGTAGTGTTTATTGGATGTGTAACATCTAGTGGATCCTGGGAGTTGAGCGTACCTAGCTCAGTGTGACCATCAATGGCAGTCTTGGTTGAGGGCAGATCGAGGTTAGCAGGCTTTGGCATGGTGGGTCCTAATATGGCGCTGTGTGGTATAGATACATCACAACTAGCGGCCCCTGGTATAGGGGGTCCCATTGGAATGGATATATCACAAGATACATTACAACTAGTGTCCATTGCATGACATGGCAAGACTGACTTGGCATTGGTGACATTTGCATTGGGCAATGTTAGAGGGGAGACACAAGCAGCATTCAGTGGAGATGGAGTTCGGTGCAGCTCTGAGATAGTGACTGTGGAGGGATAACAGTGGTTTGCAGCTGAGTTGGGCAGTGTACATGTCAGGAGGTTTTGTACTGTAGAGGACTTCTCTGGGTGATTAGCTACCGTGATTAGATCCCAGGGTAGCGTAAATTGGCTGGGCATTGTGTATGCGCTGGCCTGGGATGGAGCGGCGTGATAGATGAGATGTGCTGGTCTAGTAATGATTTAAATAAGGAGTGCACCTGGCGCATATTTCTTTCGAAAACAGTAGGACAGAGAGTGAGGGGTGAACCATGAAAGGTGCGTGCACAGAGGCGCGTCTTCCTTTTACATAGGGCAGACTTGGGTAGGGCGAGCTGTGTCGCAGTGGGGATTACCGAAGATATAAAGGGGTGGGATCTAGTGGTGCACAGGCTTGCATCACGATCCTTACCTTGACCTGGCGGGCAGCATCCAACAGCATTGAGCAGCGGAGAGCTGCAGAGAGGGAGCGCGGCCTTGTCACCCAGCCTTTGCTCCTCGGCCTCGCCTCTCGGTGCACCTCCCCTCCATTTAAAGCAGGAGGGGAGGGACGGGCAGCACAGCAGGGCCTATCACTGTCTTCACAAGGGACGTGTTGCTTCCTGGTTACTACGGTAACCACGGGGGCCGTTTTGTACAACATCTGATCCTCATGGCCTTCTATTCCGATGGCAGCATACTTCCTCGGGCACTCCGGTGCCCCGAACCTAATGGGCACAGCTGATTCAGTGGTCACAGCTGATCCGGCTATCAGCTGGGCAGTCCCTCGCAGCAGAGCTACTTTCTCCAAAACGTGACACCATATCTCCCAACGGTTCCATACATAAGTTAAAGAGTAATGGGAACAAAATGCAACCTTGAAGAACACCATGATCTGAAGTTAATACTATTGAACCGGGGTAAAACATAGATTTTGAGAGATTGACATCACCTATATACACTGAACTGTTAGAAGAGAAGACTTGGCAGTGCCAATTTGGACTATTTGATGTCTGCATGAACCATAAGAGGCAAATCATGTTAAGACTGCTCCTTCAATGCCCATAGGATAAGACATGGTGTCCAGCTGCATCTGATGGTCCACAGTATCAGATTCTGCTAACAAATCAAGTTGCCCCAACAGGCAAGTATCTCTGCAATCAGTAATTACACAGATATCAATTAGGGTTTAGGGATATCTGGGCTATGGAGGTGGAAGCTTATGGGAGGAGGGGAGAGGGATACCCACTAGTGTGCCCCAAAACCAGCTCAGTGTGTTACAATTCTGAACACCTTGCTTTAAACGTGTCGAATAGACATTTCTCAATAAAAAATCATGATTCCCTTTTGAGAACTCTTCAGAAACCTTCTTAACATACAGTTTTCCTGAATCTTTACAGTGTTAGAGGCAATTGGTGTAGTATGTGTGGTAGGCAAAACATTAACTATGTTACAGGAACCTCATCACTTCATTCGGAGCCCGCTGTAGGCAGAAATTCCACAGATGAAAGGCGTGCCATGATATGTAGCATAGCCTGGTTCATTAAAAGAATCCCTTTTCGAAACAGAAAGGAATGTCGTTTATAGTAACATTTTTTGTGATAGACAGGGTATACCTACACTTACTGATACCCAGAGATAGTGTACAATGGTTTACATAAAAGAGGAGATCTTTTGCAAGAGATGGCAATCTAATAGAGGTAGCTTTCTTATTCAGTTGAAACGGTGGAGGAACATTTGGTGGCTCAGTGAACCCAAGCGAGGACCCATGAAGTCTACAGTCATCACAGATCCCCCCCAAGCAATGGGGACAGGTGCCTTTGGAAATCTGTGAGTCAATGTCACGGGGAAGGTGAGCACAGACCAAATGCTCAAATATCTTATGGGTGCAGGCACACTGCCTGTCCGTATGTAGATAACTGTCTGTGCTCTCAATGCAGGAAGTGAGTATACAAGTTTATGTGGGCCTATTACAAGTAGTTTTAAAAGAGCCTACAATCTGTACTGGAACCAGGATGATAAAATGAAAGAAAGTTGTGCTATATGATCAGTTCTGCTCAGTCTATATTCATGTTCAGATCAAAGTTCAGCTACAGTTTGGGCACCAACACTAGTTCCACCTATTACTTCAAGAATTTGGCAGGTGAAGTGCATTCTAGCATAAAGAATAGCAAGGCTTCCAGAGATGGAGGTTGTCATCAGGATGCACAAGTGACATGGCGGACTTGCTGTCTGTTTGTAATATACAAAATTGTGCATATGCACTAGAATGGGAATTCCAATAACCAACTGAAACACTCCTATAACAATGTTGTAAAAAGGAATATAGAAATAGCGTGAGCACAGAAGCTCTTTGCAACTCCTTTTTCCTGTCACAATCTCACGTTGCAGACCAACATAATGTGAGCAGTGGGAGTGTTTGCTGTCTGGTGCCACAAATGTTCTCTCTCAAATACTATCAGCAGAAATACCTCCTAAACTGAGGATGAAGTCTATACCTGTGCAAGACAGTTGTCTTTTTGCCTTGGGAAGAGGTGTGCAGGGACTCAATTTCTTCAGGCGTGCAGGAATTCACTGGAGATGAGATAGGAGAATCAATTGAAGTTAGTGTCTGAGCAATACAGCATCCATAGTAGTTGAAGGAAAATCAGTCACTGCAGTCAGTGTTGATGAAGAGGTTGTTCCGGTTGTGGGTGGCTGAGGTTGTGTAGCCATTCTTTTTTTTTTTTTTACTCTGTTTATTTGGGTTTTACCAAGGAAACAACATGAACACAAACAAAGGCAGTCATCAGGAAATCACATCAGCATTATCAGTGAAAAGAGGCGATGCAGGCATAAAAGGTAATATTTCATCCGCCGAACAGGTAATAGATGGCAGTTCTGGTTACATCTCATAACTTCAGATTGTAGGAGGGGGGTGCTAGAGAAAGCAAGGGGGGGAGGAAGTAGGCGGAGGTGTGTCTCAGCAAGCGTCTAGCTATTTCCCCCATATCTTCTCATATTTCCGGGGGCTACCCTGCGCGTTGTATATGCGGCGTTCCAGAGATGCGCACCTACTTAGTTAATTGGTCCAGCGGTTCAAACATATCAGGTCCGCTTAGCCCCAACCTGCAGCAATAAGTCTTTTCCCCGCACCCAGTGCCACTGCCATCAATATTTTTCCATGCTTAGTAAGGTCAACCTCCCCCCAGATTCCCAGAAGTGCCATTTTGGGGTCCTTGGGGATTGGCGTTCCTAGTATGGTGGAGATCGTGTCCATGCGTTTACCCCAGAAGACTTATAACACCTGGCAGTCCCAAATCATATGAAAGAAGGTGGCCGCCTCTCGATTGCATCGGGTACATGTCGCATCTCCGGTTTCGCCCCACCTGGCCAGGGGGGTACGAGAGTAGTATGAGCGGTGAAGTATTCTGAGTTGTATCAGCCTAAGTTTGGCCTCGATTCCTATCTCCCGGGGGGACATTAGTGCATCCGTCCAGTCCTCAGGCTCCAGAGCCCCCAGGTCCCTTTCCCACCTTTCTTTCAGCTTACCTAGTTCTTTGGCGCCAAAGGAGTTAAGGGCCAGATAAAGTGTGGAGGTGACCTTGGAGGGGATACGCTGCGCGAGAACATTGGTTTCTATGGTGGAGCCGGGAGGTATGGTAGTGGTTTCTGGGAATTGATGGTGTATGGCATGGGCGAGCTGTGCATGTTGGAATCGGTCCATAGGTGCCAAACCATATTTCTCTTGCAGGGTATCAAAGCTTAGTAGGCGTCCCTCTTGAATCACATGAGCTAATGCGGTTATCCCTCTATTTCCCCAGTCCAAATCATCCCATTATCCTTATTTCTGGAAGGTGTGCGTTGTGCCATATGGGTTGAGCAAGTGTTGGATTCGCCTTCCAGCCAACAAGCTTATGTGCGTCCCTCCAGGCATGCCGGATGTGACGTGTCATTCTTGGTATTCTCTGGAATTGGTTGTTGGTGGCGTATAGGACCTGTAGGGGCGGGACTGAGAGCATAGTCTCAATTTCAATGTGGACGTGCGGTAGGGTGGGGTCTGCGTGTAGCCAGTCATTCACCACCCCAATCTGTGTTGCTAGGTAATATGTGCGTATGCAGGGTAGTCCAATGCCTCCCTCCCACACTGATCGCTGGAGTGTAGTGAGGGCGATTCTGGGTTGTTTCTCTCCCCGAAGCAGCGTGAGGTAGTTCCTATCTATTAGTGCGAAGGTTTCGTGGAGGATGGGGAGCAGAGCATTTTGGAGATTGTATAGGAGTCTAGGTAGTGTCATCATTTTAAACAAGGCTGCCCTGCCCATTAATGACAGGGGGAGCGATTGCCAGTGAGAGACGTCCCTATTAAACCTGTCTAGTACGGGTTGCAGGTTGAGTTGGAGAAAACCGTCTAGGGTCAGGCCAATGCGTATGCCTAAGTATGTAAACTCCCTGATGCAAACGTGGTAGGGGCAAGGCTCGGGAATTGCAGCTTCGCCGCCTTGGATCAGAAAGTAAATAGTTTTGGACTCGTTTACCTTCAGGCCGGCGAAGGTTTGGTATTCTTTAAGGATGCAGGATACAATCGGGCATGAGGTGACCGGATTACTGAGATATATAAGAAGGCCGTCTGCATACAACGAGAGCCGATCTTCTCCTCCCCCTGACCAAGCGAATCCGGACCAGCTTTTGTTTGAGCGAAGTTCGATTGCTAGTGGCTCGATGGCGAGCAGGAATAGGAGTGGGGAGAGGGGGCATCCCTGTCTGGTGCCTCGGCCCAGGGGGAATGATCTGGAGGAATTGCCATTCACCCTCACTGTGGCCTCTGGAGATGCATAAAGGAGTCTAACCCAGGAGATAAAGCTTTGGCCAAAGTTCATTCGGGCCATAATTTCCCACAGAGCCTCCCATCCCACAGAGTCGAACGCCTTCTCAAAGTCCACTGCCAGGAGGGCCAGCTGACCCGGTATCTCAGAGGCTCTATCGAGGGCGAGTTGGATCCTGCATAGATTCATGCGGGTAGATTTTTTGGGCATAAAGCGCGTTGATCTGGATGGACGATTGTCTCTATCACCCTGAGCAGTTGGTTAGCAAGTACCCTGGCAAGGGTTTTGGCTTTCCCATTGATCAGCGAGATAGGGCAGTAGGAAGCACACTCTTCCGGGGGCTTTCCGGCTTTGTGCATGACCACAATACTTGCCCTTCGAAGGTCCGGTGGGAGTGCGCCCTGTTCTTTACTGCGAAGAAACATTTGATGCATATGTCCCGTTAATGATCCGCCTAAGTGTTTCCAAGTCTCTCTAGGGAACCCGTTGGGGCCTGGGGATTTCCTCAGTTGGAGCTGAGCTAACGCCTCTTGAATTTCGTTTTCAGTGATTTCAGTGTCTAAGAGCTCTGTTTGTTGTGTGGACAATTTCGGGATCTCAATCCTTTCTAGGAAACTAGAGGGCATTGATGTGGGGTTCCTGGTTGGGCGTAGAGGTTCAAGTAATAGGCGGCAAATGTTTCGGCTATGTCAGAGTCTTCAGTTAGCAGCTCTTCCTCCGGGGATCGGATGGCTCGCACATGCCCTTTGGTTTGCTCACGTCGCACCAACCAGGCGAGGGTTTTATTTGCCTTGTCTCCTTTCTCATGAATTTGACTCCGGACTAGCCAGTGGGCCACCTGTGCATTATCCCGATTTATATTACTGAGGGTTTCTTGCGCGGTCACCAGGGCTTCCTTTGCACTTTGGGTGCCATGTGTAAGAAGATGTCCTTCGCACTCCAATACTTGCTTTTCGGCCTTTTGGGTGTGTCGTTTCCGATAGGCAGATACCGCAGAGATGGCTTCCCCGCGGAGGACAGTTTTATATGCTTCCCATGGCACGATCGGGCATTCCACTGCTTCTTCGTTTATTTCAAAGTATTCCGCGGTCTTTTTCTCGAGCTCTTCAGCAATTTCTGGAAGCCGCAAGTGATATGTATTCAGTCGTCAAGTAATGTCTGGGCACTGGTGAGCATTTTTCATAGTTATGAGAAACGGGGAGTGGTCCGAAAATACCTCTTGGTAGGAACTCTGCAGATACAAGCCTGTGGGATGTGTTGCAGGGGATGAAGGTATAGTCGATCCTAGAGAATGTTTTATGCGCACTGGAGAAAAAGGAGAATCCAGCCTCGCTATCATGCAGTGAACGCCAAGTGTCCGACAGTCCCAGTGTCTCGGCAAACGTGTAAAGAGCTGTCGGGGCAGATCGGGTTCCTGCCCTTTTGTGGGACCTGTCAGCCATGACGTCCATAACTTTATTGAAGTCCCCCCCTATAGCCCATAAATTGGCATCCTTCTCTAGGAGTATGTTCTGCAGTTCGTCCAGTAGTTCCTTCGTGAGTGTGGGAGGGGCGTAGACCGCAGCAAGACCCTACTCTTCGTTTCAGATATCTACAAGTAGTATCACGAATCGGCCCCTGGGGTCGGTCCGTACTTTCCTCACCTGTAGGGGGACTCGTTTGTGGATGGGTATCATTGTGCCCCTGGCTCCTTTTGTGAACCCGGCTTGGTAGGTTTGCGATTAGTTGGATCTTTTAAAGAAGCAGTTACCGATTCCGATCAGGTGCGTTTCCGTGAGGAACGCTATGTCTGGTGAGTATCGGTTGAGATATTGGAGCACCAGTCTTCATTTCACGCTGGAACCCAGGCCGTTGACATTTCAGGTCAGTAAGGATATCTTGTCTGTGTTTATTTTTGCTGCGTGGGTCCCGTTGTAGGGCATCACGAAGGATCTGATGCCTCCGTGGCCTCCAATGTCGTATGTAGTATTCTGTCGAACTCAGTCTGGAGTGCCTCCTGTCCGGGTCCCTCCGTGCCACTGGAGGCATAGTGTAGACCCGGGATACCCAGGTGTGTCTCTTGGAGGCAGTCTTCCCAGGGATTCCATATGACAGTGTACCTCGTGCCAGGGCAATGCGGGTCTCGCGGGCCCAACATGCGGGCTGTTTGTGTTTCCTGCGGACGTAAGGGTGAGCGTCTTGCCTTCTTATATTGTGTTTCAGGTTGCCGAAACCCATAGAACCCCCCACCCTGTACTTCCCCCCCAACTGGGAGCACCTGTCACCCAAACATTAAACTTTTAACTTTTAACTGTGAAACTTCTGCGGGATCACCCGGACTGTGGTCGAGACTGCACCACCTAGAGGGCGGCGGCCGCTAAGGTAGAGTTTCCATAGTATTGCATTGCGGGTCTGTTCCTATGATGCCGAGGCCTCATCCGTTCTCTGTAGTGTTTCTGGCGGGATGCTGTGATGTCTCCGTTTCCGGGTCCACCGGAGTTAAGGATGGCGAGCACTGTCCAGGCCTGGGTCTCCATGCGGACGGCCCTGAGGGCGAGCGCCAGGCTCCGGGCCCATTGAGGATTTGCATTTCAAGCCACTCCCATGCCTATTTGGGGTTGTGAAATAGGTGGGTAATGCCCTTGTGATGGACTTTGAGCATTGCCGGGAAGAAAAGAGTCTCTTCTTGACCGAGTCGAATGACTGGCGGGCCTTTTGAACGTCCTTGGTGTAATCCAGGTAGAACCCCACTCTGTATCCGTTATATGTAATTGGGCCCGAGGCTCGTGCCATCTGGAGGATAGTGTCCCGGTCTCGAAAATTCAGGAGGCATGCAATTATTGTTCTAGGCGAGGCTCCAGGGGTGGGCTGCCCGTTGAGCACCTTGTGTGCTCTTTCAATGGAGAAGAACTTAGTTTTTTGGGGGCGTAGATGTGAGTCAGCCAGTCTTCTAGAAAGAGTTTGACGCTGGGGCCCTCCTCTTTTTCCGGAATCCTGAGAATCCTGAGTTTGTTGCGACGCGCCCTTCCCTCGCTGTCTTCGGCGCTGTATTCAAGTTGGTTGACTTTCTGGGTGATTACGGCTAGTTGCTGTTCTAGTTGGCGGAGAGTGTCTTCTGTGTCCGATATTCTTCGTTCCGCTTCGCCGACTCTAGACGATAAATTGCAAAGATCTTGGTGCAGGAGGTACACTTCTGTGGAGACCCCTCCAATTTTGAGTTCCAGAGATGTTCTCGAGTCCCCAATTGCTTTCATTAAGTCACTCAGGGAGACCTGAGGGTCATGAGCCTCTTCTCTGGTTTCTTCCTCCTCCAGGGTCTGTGTCTCAAGGCGGGGAGGGGTCCATTTTACTTTGTAGGGTTTGCCTTTTAGCCTTGTCCTTGTCCATGATGCGGTTGGTGATCCCCGTGAGGCTTTGGGTCCAGGTAAGTCGTGTTGGCGTCCCGAGGAGGGTTAATGTTGGAGTCAGTGTTGGGGTGGATTTGCCGTGCGTCTATCCTTTGTGGTTCCAATCTCTGTTCTGGAGTGCCAGAGAGATTACCTCTAGCATTTAGGGGTGGATCCCTTATTTTGGCTTGCCCGTTGTTTCTATTGAGGAGTTGCTCGCCCAGTGGGGGGTGTCCGCAGCTGTGTCCGCATGAGGGCCGTGTCCTCGGCCATTGACTCTGTTCCATTTGTGCGTAGCATGTAGTGGACAGCGGCCCGATTCCCCCTTGTTTGCGCAACCTTGTGAACAAAGTCTCCCTAGAGACTTTTGTTTGGGCGGTGCTGAGTGAGTTGCCCTGTAGTTGTTGGTTCCCAGGCGCCCTTGCTTGAATTAGTCCAGTGAGATTTGGGGTTTGCCCCGGTGTGTGGTCTCGCCAGGAGATTTTCCCCCTGTGGAGTGCATGCCCAGCACCTTGTACGTAGGGTCGAGGCCGAAGACTTGGAAGCTTACAGTAGCCTCAGTGTCTATTTCCTTGATGTGGGGCGCCCGTGGCACCCCCCACCGAGGCCAACTATCCCGCCGGGAGTGTGGTTTGTGCGTTGGGGGCCTCCGTCCCCCAAGCGGTAGTGCCCCACAGGTGATGCTCCGCTGCTTGTCTCTCTCAGCCCCTGGTCAGCCGCGCAGTGTAGGAGGGGAAATCACTGGCACTGCCGTAGGCTCAGGGTGCTTATGATGGTTAGGGGGGGTGCCCCCGGTCCCCACCGTTCTGTCTCACCTTCAGGTAGGCGTTTTTCCCTTGTCCCACAGATCTTTTTGAGGGGGTATGCCGCCTCCACTATGCGGGTCCCTTGGGACCTGTTAACAGTCTGATCGTACTTAGGGTTGTGGAGTGAAAGGGGGGGCCCAACCTCCCCTGCACATACCTTGTTGGTGCTGAATCCGTTTATGGCGTGCTCTTTGCCGTCAGGGGAGCGCGGCACCGCAATCTCTTTGTCGTGCCTTGTCTCAACCCCGGGAGCTGCAGTCTCGCTGATGGGGGGAGGGGGCAGGCACCTCCCGGCTCAGCTCCCCGATGCAGGTCTTGTCTCGCCCTCTTTTTGGGTGCTGGGTCAGGCAACAAGGGGTGGGCTGTTTGTGTTTTCCGTGTCCCGCTATCCACCTGCTGGCAGGGCCCCGGGTGATCACGCGCTCGCCACCAGGGTCTGTTCCCTCGGACGCAGTGATGTGGGTATCTGCCCACTGTGTGTTCCGGGCTGTTCTTCCCCACTGGAAGGGATCACGGTAACCCCAGGTGGCGACTCCGGCCCAATTCTGGGTGCCGCAGCCACGGGGCCCGCCGTAGAGAGAGCGTGATGCCAGGGGGGCCCTCGGCAGTGCAGGATGTTGTCGGATGCAGTGCTCGCAGCCCGAGCACACGTCTGGCTTTCACGTCAGGAATCAGGTGGGCAGGAAGGATCCCGGGCAGCAGTCCGGCGGTGTCAGTGGGGTGTGGTCGTCCTCCGTCTCTGCTGCGCCCACTCCTCGGAGGCCCCAGCAACGGTGGCAGCCCGGGGAGGAGGGGCAGACCAACCGCTCTCGTCTAGCCAACAATGGCAGCAGGTCGCACGCCAGCAGTCACCGGGTCGACACTGACGTTCCCGGGTCTGATTTTTCCCCAGGTTGCAGTGCTTGCTGCACTAGTAGGTCCACCATCGTTTCTGCGTGTTACAGGGCTGGATGAAGTCTTAAAAACGGAATGTTTACAGGATATTTGCTGCGGCCGCCAGAAACCGATGCAGTTAGCTATTCATTTGTGGCTCCCGCATGCGCAGTGTGTAGCCATTCTTGCAGGTATTGATCATGTGTCAAAGATGAATATCCTTGGTATTTAATGGTAGTGTTTGTCATTAGATGCATTTGATGGAGCCCAAGCCACCTCACTTGTAGTGACGACTTCTTCTGGCACACATGGGTATAGAATCAATGCAGAGGTTTGAGCAAAAGGAAAGGACCACGAGGGGCTTCAGACAAGACCTCCTTCCCATTAAAGTCTAGAGAGCTGACAGTCTTCACAAGACGCTTGCAATAGATCAAAATTCTGTCATCCTCTAGATGAAGGTTGGTTTTTGGTAGAGCTTGTGGATAGATATTGGCCATAACATAGGTTGCCCTGTGAAGATTACATGTTTTAGCAACCCTTGCTTTTCGTTGGACTTGTTGCAAATATGAAGCAAGGAATGATGCAAAGCTTCTGGCCACTTGAGGCCAGTGTACTGAAAAACCTTTGACAGACTCATCTTGATTTTGCCATTTTGACATTTTACAATACCGCTAGATTGTGGGGGATATGCACAATGAATGTGCTGATAGTTATTTAGAGCTGTGCAGATGTTTTGAATAACCTGGCTAGTAAAGTGGGGCGCCCTGTCACTTTCTATTTTAGTAGGGAGACCAAAGTGGAGAAAGCATTGAATCAGCAGCTTCTTTGTTATAGTAATAGTCTGTCTTCCTGCAGAGATAGGCCTCTACCCACCCGCAAACATATTCACCAGGACAAGGGCAAAGTCATATGATAGACATATGAGGAGCTGCAGAAAATCTATTTGGATATTCAGGAATTATCCTTCTGGTGTCAAGTGTGAAGAGGGAAAGGTCTGGACTCTGTGGCCAATATTGCATACTAGGTAGAGAGGACAGGGGCTACAATAATTGTGAGCTGCGGGGGGAATGTAAGGGGCAAGCCAGTTGTGGTTAATAAGGGCAAGCATGCTTGTATTACCATAATGGGCTGCTGGGTGGGTCACTCAGGAAGAATAAAAGGGCTATAGGTGCTGCACCATAAATCATCCCTCCTCAAATTAAAATGTCTGCAAGATCTGTAAGCCTTCTCTTGTTCAAGAGCTAAATCTCCCCAAACCACCAGACTAGAGAGGGTGGTGATGGGGGAACCAGTTCGATGAAAAACAAATAAGGACATTGTAAGGAATCGGAGAGCTGCTGCCCTGGCTGATTAATCAGTAAGATTGTTTCCTTGTGCATTATCAGAGACAGATCATTCATGCATCCTGGTTTTAACAATTGCGGGGTAAAAAGGCATTAGTAAGTCATCTAGTAAAGCGTCAACGCAGGTTACATCACATATGGGGATGCTTGTTGAGGTTAGGCATACTTGCTACAATAAGGCAGGTGCGTGGGCAGTGAGTTATGTGACATAGATGGAAAGGGCATTGGGCAACCGATACATTTCTAACACTTTAAACTATGTCTAAACTGTGTACCCTGCTGTAACGTCTCTCAAACAAAAACCAACAACACAGTGAATCAATTACGGTTCTGGAGTGGTACATCTATTAAATATAGTCTGTGGTTCAAGTGGTGTTTTGTAACTTGTAGACAATCATGTAGGACTACAGAATGTTGAATACCAGAAAGGTCTGCATGATACCAAAGGTAATACAGCCAAACTCATAATCCGACCGTTAGTGTCAGCACTACTCAGATTGTGAGAGGCTCAGTGTGACATTGTTGTAGAACAGGAGGGCCTTTATTCCAGAGCCCCTTCCAATAAGAAGGTGTTTATGCTACAGTAGCTCAGATGCAGAGAATATTAAAACCCTCTGAATTGAAGGTTTGTGATGTTAGCACCACTTAGGCGGTGAGGAGATATGATTGAGGGTCCCAGAGTGAACGTCTCTTGTATTACAGGTATCACAGTCAATCCTCCTCGGATTAGCAGGGGAGCTGACTAAAATGAAAAGGATCCACAAAATTGCAGAGTTTAAACTCCTTAGACTTGTAAGTTCTCTGAGCCTGAGCCCCCTTAGATAGGAGGTATCACTGAGTGAGATGTCCCCAGACAAGGAAAGCGTAAGTATCCCTCAAACCCTGAAGATTTCTGAGCCAGCAGGGCTGATCTAGAGGTTATCAGAGCTTATCAAATTAGGAAATCCAAGATTTAAAGCCCCTCTGATGAAAATAAGGGTATCCGTCAGACTTGAAGGATGTCTTTGGAAGAACTACCCAGACTGAGATGGTTTTTGGGTCAGTGGTCCTAATATTTCAGGAAGGGGGTGGAAACAGAGTTGTATGTTGTCACATTTACAAGATTGTAGGGTCAGAGCTCCTCTGGGTGGCAGAGTCTCAGAGTTACGGATAATCTGACTAGGGATGAGGTTGGTGTCAGCACACCACAGAATAACTGGGTTTTTATGTAGCTCAGCAGACTTGGAGGCTATCAAAACCACTAAGACAAGGGCGGGGTGAAATATCCTCTGATTAGGAGAGTGCCAGAACACACCAATTGTCTTGGTAGGAAACAGAACGTGTGTCTATGATGGCACCCAATGTGATGAGTCACCCCGGCAGCCATGCAAATCAGCAGAGCAGCACATTCTTAGTATTATGTTGATCTTGGAGATTTGTATTAAAGCTAAATTGATTTTCCCTGAAAATACAAATATGAGACACATAACATACATGACTGTATATACCTTTAAAATATTTAATTGCATTTGAAAACATGCAATTACATCACATTAATGCAGTTTAGTTGTTACGATATGTGGTCATGTTATGTTATGTTATGTTATTTTGCACTTATATAGCGCCTTATATACCATTGGTATGGTCTGAAGGCGCTGGTAGGTTGAACGCCCTTGGGAACCGAAGTTCTGGTCAGTAGAGGGAGAAGAGAGGGTCAAAAGGTGCGTGTGCGCAACTGGTATGTGTGCAGCTGGTGCAAAATTCCTGTGATAGCTGCTTCCTAGCGGTAGGTGTGGTGGGTGAGAGGTCAGGAGTATGTGTTCAATCTGGCCGGAATTATCCAGACCGAGAGTGGCAGCGTTAGGCCTGAGGAGAACGCCTGGCTGGGGGTGCGAGACCAGCGATGAGTACTTAGAGTGATGGGGAGTGAGCGCAATATGTTGATATGAGAACAGTTATACCGAATGGTGTCATAGTATCTCGTGTTCTAGTTGAGTGGTGGTGTAAGGAGAGAGTAAGCGTGGGGTGTGATATGAGGTGTGCTCTTATAAAGGATCCATGCATTCCAAGGCATAATACGGACGTCATGCAATTCTGCAATTCGTCCGCTCTCCACATTCATCGGCCCTCCACACTCATTCGCCACACTCATCCGCTCTCTCCACACTCATGGGTCCTTAGCATTCATCCGTTAACCGCATTAATCCTCTACGCCCTTCACAATCATTCCCTCTCCACGCTTGTCCGCTCTTCATACTCATCCGTTCTCCAGACTCATCCGTTCTCCTCACCCGCTCTCCACACTCACCCGCTCTCATGTTGAAGTTATAGACAACAACGAGAGCCCCCACACATGAATTTAAAATGGACAACACTCGTCTTGGGCCGGCCCTGACTGGAATCGAGATTCATAAGCGAACCGAAATTAGCAGCATGGGCCGTGCGTGAGCCAGTCAGGAATCACAGAACTTGGGTTTTACCTGCTCATCAAAGCTCACGTTCTATGCTCTTTGATGCCAGCACATCCATACTCCCTCAAATCTGTTTCACGCTGTCCTGGCTTGTCCACCTCCTTGCCGCCACCCTTCTCCAGTCCACACCCCAAGCCGAAGGACTTATCTATGTGTTTCACTGTAGCTATGGTTCCCATCTCTGCGGTTGCCATGGAATTAGCCAAATTAATCCTTTTTTAGCACCTTTTTTATTTTCCCTGGTGGATGGCCATCTTTGCTTGGGCAGTTGTTTGCATTTACGAAAGCAATCTCACTCGCAATTATGTTTTTCGTAAATGTTTACTTTGAAGGTTTTGCTATT
Source organism: Ambystoma mexicanum (assembly GCF_040938575.1). Lineage (NCBI taxonomy): Eukaryota > Metazoa > Chordata > Amphibia > Caudata > Ambystomatidae > Ambystoma > Ambystoma mexicanum. Next base: position 892,837,638 of record NC_090935.1, on the reverse strand, counting down.
ATCTACCAGCCGCTTGTTGTGGACGCTAATGGCATTAATGACTTGTGTGGTGGGTAGTAACATTTGTGGTACAACATCCACTAGAAATGTACCATCTACTTTGCATATCCATCCAATGGTCACATGTCTGGGAAGACATTGGGGGGCCTTGCTCAACGGCGTGAGGATCCATGGCATCCTGTCTGGGGATATGCAAATATTCACAGAGGAACTTTGTGTTTTTTTGCTTGGAATCTCTATCGGGAATGTGTCTGTGAGAAGTTGTGCAGTGTTGCCAACCGCTTTACTGCTGTAGAAGACATCGCTCGGTTATCAGGCGGGCACTGCGTTGTGGATGCCAGTCGGTTTTCTGCAGTGTAACCTATCTGTGACTCGGAGGATGATGGACCTCAGTGTCGGTTGGGTGAGACCCCTTGAAATCTGAAAACCGGCAATGGGCGGAAGGATGCAACACCAACTTCATCTCAGAGTGGCTGGCCTAGGGAGAAAAGTGACATTTCATGTAATACCAAGTGCTAAGTAATGGAACATGTAAAGTAAAAAATGATCTTAAAATCAGCTGGACAACAAAGTTAGATCACATTGTACATTAAAAAAGCCTGTTTCAATTATGTCTTCAGCTAAAGGGAACCTTACCAAACCTTCTTCTTCTGAGGCCAATTTCCACTCGTCATTGAGGAACATTACACCCCTACTGCCATGGCCCATCATGGTCCCAGGGTGTACACTTGCCCAAAGGCTCACCAATGTTGAATGGCCTACTCCCGCTCTGAGGTGCATCTGTGCCAAAAGGCTTGTCCTGGCCCCAAAGCCCATTTCTGCCCCAAGCCATATCCCCCACACAGAGGCCCACAACTGCCTGGGGACTGTCCTCACTGCAAAGCCAATCTGTATAAAAGTATAGAGAAGAACAGAGTATCCTATTCTGAAAGGTCAAGATAAGCCACAGGAGGCAGATGGCTGGCAAAATTAAATCAAATACACAAATTGCATGGAGGATAAGACGATTTCCCTGTGTCAGAATTACGTGACCGAACCAGCAGAAGGGATGAAGCTTTCACACCTACGCATGGAGTTGTGCCCTGCCCAGACGCCTTCACTTTTCCAGACCAAGAAGCAGTCTCAAGGCCAAAATACAAAGAAATAATTGACACATGACCACTGAAGTAATGAGTGATTGTTACAATAATTGGAGGGAGACTGGGGGAGCGGACAAGCTCCCTGCACCTGGCCGGCTATTCTGCACGCTGCTAGGCTGGAAAAGGATGAGTGGGGTTGATGCCAACCCAATCATAGAGGACCAAGTAATCTAGGGTCCTATAGTTAATAGAACCAGTGAGACGTCGTACTTTTAGTGACATCTACAGCAGCCATTTTGAAGGAAGTGCTTAGATGCCCCACCTGACACTGTTTATCCAATCCCCTCACTTTGTTACCATATACAGATATAGTACCTATATTAAAGTTACCTTCCTATACCAATAGAATTACATGCAACATTTTAAGCGTTACACGTCAGTAATGACAAATTTTTAGTATAAAAGATGTGTTTTTATGAAGTTCATTGGAGTTGTGAAGCGAGAAGGAAGATCGAGCGATTGCTGATGTTCATGAACTCCCTGTTTTTTGTACTTGTCATTAAACGGACTCCCTTTGCCAAACTATTGAGTTGTCATTATTGATTTGATGTGAGAGTATTAATCTGCATCCCCATCCATCTCATGGGTGCTGCTACTCATCTTAAAGTGCTATTGGGCAACCCCCAGCTTCATGGGCCTGTTGGGGTCCTGGTGCACACTTGGTAGCAGAGGATGGTTTATTGACTATCGATTAAATAAGACACCCATTGACCGTAGACATAAGTAACTCTAGGTCCTCTGCAATATCACAAGTCCTTTGTCATCCGCCTAAGTAGACTGAAAAGCTCCCAGTAGATAGTGGCTAGATTAAATTGTAAAACCTGCAGTTGAGGTTTGAAGGAACCCGTGTTTTTACCCACAAACCCCTTCCCATTTCTACGGGCAGCCGACCGAAAGAAAAGCAGGAGAGGCGGTGATGAAGGCGGTGATCCCGAGGATCCAGAGAGGAAAACATGCGAACAGTGAGTGAAAAAGACAAAATGCTTTGGCAAAAAGTTGCATGCCTTAGAACAAGTAAGGGAAGGTAACGGAGGGAGGCGGGACAAAAATAAAGTCAGAGGTAGAGTAAAATGTATATATATAAGGGGAAGGTAATATTGACTCGAGGGTGACCTAGGAATACATAGGGGATACCGGGAGGATGCCTGAGCATAGAGGATACCGGGAGGCTACTCGAGCTAGATAGAGGATACCAGGAGGATAAATGAGCAGAGGGAGGATACATTCAAATACCTACGCTTTAATATAACGGTTAGAAAAAGCCTGCATTCAAAGTCCTGAATAAAATAGGGCAATAGGAGACCTAAACGGTTAAGGACGTTTTTGAAAGGGATGAGCTTACACTCCACGTCAGGGTAAATCATAGGGGCAGGAGATCTGTGTAGCCGGCTGGAGTCTGCTAGTCTGTAACGTCTGTCTTGTGTGTTTTCTTTCTTCTCTCTCTCTGATGTCATAAAAATAAGAAATTTTTGGAGGAATTAGCACGACAATTATGCGATTGTTTAGCTAAAATATTGTATAATATGAATTGATGGTTGTTGTGTGGAAAAAGAAAAAATAATTTTTTGTGAAAAAACGGGATTAGAATTTGCGACGATTGGTGCTCGCTCATATTGTTGATTTTGTTTAAACCGTAACAAAGTGTTGTGTGAGGAGAAGATAAATAATTTTAAGTATGGAAAATATTACACCGTTAATACACGTGTGCAAACAGTTGCCGAAACATGCACCTAAGCTGAAAAAGTACAGTGCAGAATGGGTCAAAGGAACCGCCCACAAAATGTGTATGCCATGGCCTCAGGGTGGATCGTTATCTAAAGTAGTCCTGCAACACATGACGACATATTTGCACGCCACATATACTGGGAAAAAGTTAGATAAACGCCTAGCTAGATTAGAGCTTTGGAAGATGCATCAAGAGGATAAGAAGGAGGAGCCGCCGGTAGATTGGATACTTAACATATGCACAAAGGGGGTGAAACGCCTTCCGCGCCACCTGCCCCATCTGAAACAAAAAGCAAAGCCAGTAAAACTGAAGGATTATATCCATTGAGGGAACTTAAAGCAGCCACAGGATTTAGCAACCCGGCATATGAGGCACCTACACAAAGCAGTGACGAAAACCCAGACAAAGACAGAGACAGAGATATCACCTCCAAAGTCCTGAGGGACAAGGAGAGGCACGTGAAAGTAAAAGGAGATCAAGCACAAGCAAGTACATCTCTAGATACGAATAGAGAGGGAAAAAGATGGAACGGAGATGAGGACAGAACTGATGAGATGGCATTCACACAGAACGAATGGATGGGAGGTCCGATTCTATTGAAACTCAACGGTAAAGGCATTAAGGATGTGAGACAAAAAGGAAGAGCCAGACGATTCACAAAGAAAAGAGAAGGAAAAGGCAAAAGGATTGAGAGATGAAAGGATCAGGAAAAAAGATAGACAGAGACGAGAATAGCTGTATTGCGAAGAGCAAGAAAGGAAACACGATCATAAGCCAAGAGCAGCTGATGATCAGGACAGGCAGGAACAACGGAAAACAGAGGAAGAAGAACAAAAGATAAGGGAGAAGAGAATAAAAAGACAAAGGGATGAGGAAATACAAAGAGCAAATGAACGTAGAGATGCAAAGAAACAGGAAGAAGATAGGATCAGAGAGGAAGCGCAGAGAGTTCGATGACAACATAGAACGCAAGCGAAGAAAGAGAGCACGCAATCTTGAATATGTGGAAAGAGAAGTTAAAAAACCCGATCCAATAGTAGATTGGGAAAACATAGAAGAATTATTTCCAGAGTACGGTTCAGCACCAGGCACGTCTAGGGCAAATATCGAAGATGACTTCGACACCAGAAGCATCGGAAAGACGATCGATAGAATGTATGATGAAATCGGGCTAGAACAAGTACCCCAAGGGAGAGGGGAAGACGAGCATCTTGGGAGCACTCAGTTGTTTGACACTGAGGACGCCTCCCGAAGTAGTAGAAATAGAGAGCTGTCCCTAGATAGGTTGACACTAAACAGAAACAAGGAAGATGAGAGGAGTTACACGAGTTGGGCACAGACAAAATCAGACACAGAAAGAGAGGAATATGAGGAAAAGGAAGAGGAGAGAAGATGCGCAAAACGCTTCTCTGGAGGAAAAGGGATAAGATGGTCAGTTTCTAGAGAGTCTGCACTGAAGGCATCAGAGTCAGCCACACAGTCAGACCGACACGAAGGGGCATTTTACGGTCTCCACCACCCTATATGAGCCGACTAAGGGCATTGCCAGGTAGACGGCAATGCGGGACTATCACCCCTGCAATGGATAGAAAAATGATGAGAGAGGAAAAGGAGTGCCATGTATTACAATTCGTTGCTCGAAAAAGGAGGAACAAGGCCACAGTATATTCCATGGCCACACATGGATTGAGAAAATCTGAAAAACAAGCTTCAAATGTTAACATCGGGAGCCGGAAAATGGAAACATGAACTGAAAAAAATGATGGGAGGGAACACGTTCGCTATAGGGGATATTAAGGGTCTTTTAATCGCCATACTTGGTGATCGAGCTGACGATGTGTGGACACGTGCAGGTTACCCTGGTGTGACTACAGTTAACACTGCACACTATGGAGCTCCATTTAACAATTGCAGAGCCGCGGTATGGAAAGCATTACGATTGCTATACCCGGATTCGTCTGACATGGGAGCTATAATGAACCGCAAAATGAAGGAGTCAAAAGAGTCTTTGCTTTACATTCAGAATTTCCAAGACGCATGGGGGCTGGAAACGAGGGAACCTATACCTGTATTTTACCACATCTTATGCCAAGGGCTGCCAGATCAGGTACAGAAGCAGCTCAATAAATTGGTAGGAATCGAGGCCAAGCCATGGTCCGAGATACAACTGACCATAGCTCACTATTGCAGGCTTCTGCAAGAAAAGAATCGCAAGAAAGAGACTGCACGAAAAGCTGAAGAGGCAAAATTAGTGCAGAAGAAATTGTCAAAATATCCCATTGAAGAGGCAATGATAACTAGCACAGACTGATCAAACATACAGCAGGTCAATAATCAACAGCAGGTTAATCAGTGCAGTAAAGGGTTTTACCCCAGAGGAAGAGGCTTTTGAGGAAGAAGATAGCAGAGTAATCAGGGAGGTTTCCAAGGTAATCAGGGAGGTTTTCAAAACATGCAAAGTGGCAATCAAGATATGTCAAATGGGCAAATAATCAGACCATCACCTATATGTTGGGTGTGTGAGATGACAGGGCATCTAGCACACACATGCAGAAGTCAAGGCATGATGCAAACAGACCAAGGAATCAGAGGAGGAATGGTGACTCCACCTGTGTTTTTACAGCAGGGTGAAAATGGAGTTGCACAGAATCACACGATGCAACGGCAAGCGCCAGGAGCACAGCAAAGCTTGCAAACTCAGAACTTGATACGTTTTCCACAAGGGCAGTCTCAACAGTCGCCGATGCAACTGTCACAGCCAATAAGAGCAGGACAGGCATTGAACTCTGGAATGAGAGCCAACACTGGTGATGGAGGAAGTCCATTCACGCAGCATGGGACAAGGTTATATATGGACTAGGACAGCTCACTGGGAAACCTGATGTGTTCTATCCTATCAGTGACACCACAGGAGCAACAAGTCGTGTTCCTTTTACAAAAGAACTTCCAGTCTCTATAGGAGAATGTGACATGAATGTGCCATTGCTATATTCAAGGCAGACCCCAGTAAATATATTGGGACGAGACATAATGACAAAGTTAAACATGACAATCTCGTTCACAGAGAAGGGCATCATAGTATGTTCGATTCCAGCTTTGAAGGCTGTTCCATTGGAACCAGAAATATTTGCTTATGGAACACGCATACTAATGGCAGGGCTATCAGGCCTCGCAGACAAAACCATGAGAACCCCAGATGAGTTTCTGTTCAGGCCAAGAATACCTATGCACGAGCAAAGGGGCAAGTATTTCCCTTGGCAATACACACAGCCATAGTGCGGGGAAGGATGGCGTTGATCGATGGTTGCGATGATGAAGGCAGACAATGGTGCACATTAATCGCCATTGAGGAAGGGTACAGATTGACTGACGTCACTGATGACAATGGGCCTCATTACGACCCAGGCGTTAAGGGTTAACGCCGTCGTTAACCCTTAACGCCTATTCTGATTTTAACGGCTGCTCTTAGCAGCCGTTAAAATCCATGGCGCTAACCTGCCATGATGCTAATTACGCCACCGTAATTTATGGTGGCGTAATTAGCGCCTTCCCCACTCCCATTATGCCCTATGGGGCAAAAATGGGAATGGGGAAGGGAAAATGGGAAATGGGGATTTACCGCCCCACTCACCTTGGAATGGGGCGGTAAATCCGCCATCCACCATGGTGTAAACATAGTTTACACCATGGTGGTAAAGTTGGCGCAATTAGCGCCTGGGTCGTAATGACCCCCAATCTCTTTGATGAGCAAAAAGATGTTGAGGAAACAACAGTTGAGGTAAATCTCATTTTTGGGTGAGGATGATCAAAAAGAAGTGCCCCAGAGAATGTTGCTGGCACAGAACCGTCCTGAATATTTTGATGACGACATGGCCCAGGTGCCTGTCTCAGTGTGGACCACAGGCCCCTATGACGTAGGCTTATTGAAAGGAGTCGGAGAAGTAAGGATTAAATTGAAACCAGGAGCAATTTTGCCAAAAGCACAACAATATCCCATGTCTAGGGAAGCAGATGAAGGGATTTTCAAGACAATTTCTGCTATGATGGAGCTGGGCATTTTAGTGACATCAGAGTCGGCATGCAATACCGCAGTGTACTCTATCAAAAAATCAAATGCAGGGTCTTGGTGGTTAATTCAGGATTTGAGGCCAATAAATGATATTGTTGAGGCCGAGTTCCCTTTAGTCCCTAACCCGTCCACAATCCTACGTAATATACCTGTGGAGGCTCAATATCTTACAGTAATTGACTTGAAAAATGCATTTTTCTCAATCCCATTGCACAAAGACTCACACGATCTGATGTCATTTACATTCAGACAGATGCGTCTAAAAAGCACAAGGTTGCCCCAGGGGTACTGTGAGTCTCCTTCGATTTTTAACAGAGTCCTGCAGATGGACTTAAGCAATGTTGCATTAGAGAGTGTTGTCTTACAATATGTGGATGACATCGTAATTTGCAGCACGACAGAGGAGAGATGCAAACATGATTCTGTTCAGCTATTGACTATATTGGCTCAGAATGGATATAAAGTTGACAAAGAAAAGTAACAATATTGTCAGTAAGAAGTGCTGTACATAGGCCAGCTGATCTTGCATGAGGGGAAAGGGTTACCCCTGAAAAGGCTGAGGCCATATTGAACACAGCCAAGCCACACACGATAAAACAGATGCAGAGTTTTTTTAGGACTTTGCAATTATGTCAGGGCATGGGTCTTTGACTACAGCTCATACACTAAGCCCTTGTTACAAGCCCTGAAGAAGGCACAGGGGATGAAAGTAAAAATTGAATGGTCTTAGGACATAGAAGAAGGTTTTACTGAACTCAAAAGAGCCATTAGCATGGCGCACGTTTTAGGAATTCCCAATTATGCAGAGGAATTCTACCCGTTTTCACACACGAACGGCAGCGTTATGACGGCAGTGCTGACACAGAGAACCACATTGGGGTACAAGCCCCTGGCATACTACAGTGGGAATTTGGACCCAATGATGAGAGGTCATTTCCCTTGCGAACAAAGTTTGGCTGCTGCAGCGTGCGCCATAAAGAAGGCTACAACCATTGTGGTGGGATGCGCCATTACGTTGTTTGTTGAGCACGCACTATTTGCCATTCTAGAGCAACCAAAGGGCGCATTGACATCTCAGAGAGCTTCTGCTTATGAAGTGATCATATCGAATCCATTGATTAAGATAGTTCAATGCAAAATAGTGAACCCAGCTATGTTCATAGCAGAGCCAGTCACTGAAGGATAGCCAATCCATGACTGTGCAAATTATGAAGAATTCTATGATGAGATTCCCAGAGTGAAAGAGAACGCATTGGCAGAAGGAGAAATTGTCTTCACTGACGGTTCTTCGAGAATCAATCAAAATAATGGGCAAAGATATACAGGCGCCGCTGTGATGAAGTACACGGCAAATGGAGAATTTCGAGGACTCATTAGTGCATGATTACCATCTCATTACTCAGCACAGGCTGCAGAATTATTGGCATTGATACTCACCATTGAGAATCACGCAGACCAGGAAGTGACGGTGTACAGCGACTCCGCCTATGTGACATCAACAGTGCACGCAGGCTTAGCGCGCTGGAAAAGGAGGGGCTGCTTCCAAGCGGATGGCACACCAGTGCAGCACGCAGTCCTATTGGATAGGCTCATTAAGCCACTACAGCTCCCAGTGGGCATAGCAATCATGAAATGCACCGCCCACACGAAGGGGACAGATTTTATCTTACGTGGAAATCAAGCAGCAGACACAGAAGCCAAGCGTGTGTCCACCAAAGACGAAGTCATAATGGATGTGGAAATAACTGATGTGCATGAGAGAATGATTGTTGCACGAAGGGAACCTGACATTTATAGTAACATTGGGCAAACCCGGTTAATAGAACTCCAAGGGGAAGCACCACAGGAGGAGAAGAACCTCTGGAAGTGGCAAGGGTGTTCTTTAAACCCCTCGAGAGCTTGTGGCGACAAGACAGCACTGTTAACCAGTGATGCCTATAGCCCAATTGCATTATCCAGCACATATGACAAAAGAGAATCTAGCAGCAATGCTCGCTGAAGACTGGTTCATACCAAATTTAGCAGAGCACGTTGCATTTTTTATGGTGAACTGTATAATCTGCTAACAGTTCACGGCTGGGCACACACTAAGAGTAATTAGAGGAGTCATCCCAAGGCCTAATGGACCTTTTCAGCACTTGCATGTCGATTATGTCAATATGATTTAAGTATGTAACAGGTACAGGTACCTAATTGTTGTGGTGTGTCCATTCTCTAGATGGATAGAAGCAGGTCCATGTACACAACCAGACTGTACCTGTGTGGCCAAATGTCTGGTGAGAGAGGTATTTCCCATGTGGGGAGTATGTGAGGTCATGGGGTCAGATAATGGTCCTCACTTTGTTAATGCAGTATTTGAGCAGATCAGATTGCTTCTTGGTATAAAGCACAAGTTCTCATTGGCGTATCACCCGCATGGTAATGGAATATGTGAGAAGCTCAATGGCTTGTTAAAGGAAAGGACAGCCAAGTTGAAGCTTACTCTAAAGAAGGGATGGCTACACTGCCTTCCATTGGCACTGTACGCACTCAGAAACCAGCCTGGTTCTGACCATCATCTTACGCCGCACGAAATAGCAACAGGCAGAAGGATGCACACTCCATTGACACCCCGTAAATAGAGCTAGATGTGATTCCCAGCCAACAGGAGAAATCTTAGGGTCTGAAATGCAAAATTACTTGAATTGCATGACATCTTGTCTTACTGTAATTGCAGGACAGCTGCAGCGACGACAAAAAGGGTGCGAGGCAGCACAGAACACAGAAGGAGATACTACAACAGACCCAATTCAAGGTCTACGTCTACCACCAGTTTTTCCTGGAGACACGGTCCTGGTGAGAAACCACACAAGCAAGAAGTGGGACGAACCAAGGTTCAACGGTCCATTCAGAGTGGAGAACGTTACTCCCTCTGCAGTCAAGTTAGAAGGAAGAAGAGCTTGGCTCTTTCTGGGTGATATTGAACCATACACCAGAGAAGGCCCCCTGCCCACACCCCAAAGCGTAGAGACTACAGACGACGGGCAAGAACCACAGCACGTGCAGACGAGATCCATGACAAGGAAGAAGGACGCATGACCAGCAAAACAAAGATTGGGAATTCTTGTGCAAATTGAGGCTTAAAATTGGACATTTCCTCTAAGCAAAAAAGGGGATAAGGACATAAAAAGTACGGACACTATGTGCATCCTAGTTTCAGGGTGAAGAAGAGAATTGCACGTAAAAGCCACAACATTTTCTGTTGACTTTAAACTTTGGACTGAGGCATGCTGAAGCCTTGATAAGAAAAGGATATGCCTAATTTTGATCAAGGACACACAAATTGGAAGAAAAGCATTATTTGGACTCACTTATGGTGTCCCACAGCAGCGAAATCACTAAAGACGTTCAGAACTATTTTGACCTAGTCTTGAGGTCATGTCCGTCACTAGTGGGAAGGCTCACTACCATCGCAGAATTTCTTCAAAACCCTGAAAATGAAAAGGCAATAAGTAGGCTGCTTACCGTGATCACGGAGCAGTTCCTCCTGCTCTGGAATACAGAGAGGAAAAAACAAATGCCCGAAGCAGAAGAAGAAGCAAATAGGCTTGTCAGCATACTATTCTTTCGCTTAATTGAAGACTGCCCAGATCTTGTTGGGAGACGCACTGACGTCTTGACATTTCTTCGAAATCCTGCAAACACAGAACGTTTGAGCATAATCCTGAACAGAATCATAATCCAGGTTGCTCTTGAAGCTCACCGAAATCACAGAATCTGCCCACAGTGCAGCAAGGACAAGACCAATGTACCTGTCACCAGAAGATAGCAGATTGGCAAGCAATGTCTTATTTCGCCCAATTGAGGACTTTCAAGAACTTGTGGGAGGCCTGCCGGTGTTGACATCCTCACATTCATCAGAGACCCAGCAAACTCCACACAGATGAGCATGCTCCTGCATGGTATTGTGATGCAGGTTGAACTTTCTAATCATCATCAGAATTTCCGGAGGAGACTGTAAGACTTTCCGCCGAGGGACTGATCGAGAAAGTGTTGCCAGAGACTTCACTCTTGTTTATACTACCAAAGACATGACATGTCTTCTGGAGTGAGACAGATAAGGGGCATTGACTGGGAGCTTTTGTATTTTGAACACGTACAGTAAAAAAGGACTTGCTGAGCTTATTGCCTTAATTTAACTTTTTTCGAATACAGAGAAGAGAACTGTATCCAGAGACAATAGACAATCCATTGTCCAGACAAAGGAGGACAATTGTTCCTGTACCAACAACTGACAAACAGAAGCAGCAGAATCCAGAGATAATGTTGCATAGGATGTATTAAACGTTAGTCTTCTTTCCTTAAATGATAGAGATGGGCAACTTAAACAGTAACATTGTCAACCCTCAGGAGGAAAGATGTACTTATTGTTCCAGAGCTAAGTGTTGCCACCTAACCTACAGAGGCATAATGTATCTGTGCATTGAATTCTTCATTGTTCTACTGTCACTGACGATTCAAACTGCATTTTTTATTGGTGCACAAAGTGTTCCGATTCCAGTGCACCCACCTAATTATGTACGCATGACACCCATAAAAGCACCCGGGCCCTTTATATTGATTCCAGTTCCTAGAAGGTCTGACAAAGGAGTGAGTGAACTTGAAATGGATGTGATTAGCAACAACACACATTTGGTAACACGCAAATTGAAATGCCGGAGACTGGGTCGGCAGAGCAAGCATGAGAAAAGGTTGATGAAAAATACACACGCACAAACAGTGAGTACAATTGCACCAGGTCTAGTGTCAATGAGTAATAAGGTTACTCACCTTAGTGACCACCTTACTCCTAGTCCATAGTCCCCTTTCCTCCATACTTATGGGACATTCCTCCGTCCTGTGGGCCGGGACCGGAGCACTTTGTAAAAAGCATCACATTTTTAAAAAATGTGTCCTTCCTCTCTGTTTACGCGGGGTACCGCACGCGGCCGTAACCCCACCCTCCTTAGCTCCACCCAGCGCATCGCCCATCAGTCCTTTTCTATCACATTCAAGCAATAACAGAGGAACCTTATTAGAGGGGACGGCGGGCGGGCGTATTGAGGAAAGGGTACTATGGACTAGGAGTAAGGTGGTGAGTAACCTTATTATACTCCTACGTCCCGTCCACTTTCCTCCATACTTATGGGAGATTCCCAAGCACTCCTCACAGGAATTACGGGTGGATGGAAAACTCCTTACTGAAAAAGGTTTTTAAGCACAGCCTGGCCAAACTGAGCATCAGACCTGGAGCTCAGATCCAAACAGTAGTGTTTACAAAAAGTTGATGGAGAGGCCCAGGTAGCCGCTTTCGCGATGGTCTCCCAGGGGACATACTTTTGAAAGGCAACAGCAGCTGCCTTGCCCTGTACCAGATGAGCATGAACCCCTGTTTGGGGTTGAAGACCTTGAACAGCATAAGACTCCATAATACAGGCAGCGATCCATCTGGAGATAGTCGCTTTGGAGGCCTGTTTACCGTGCGGATTACCAAAGGTCACCAAGAGTTGAGAAGAGCTCCTAAATTCAGATGTTCTGTCCAGATAGAACTTAAGAGCTCTTCTAACGTCCAGGCAATGCAAAACCCTCTCAGCCTCTGAGGCTGGGTTTGGAAAGAAGACAGGCAAGGAGATTGACTGATTCAGATGAAAATCAGAGACCACTTTTGGAAGGAAAGAAGGATTTGTCCTCAGGACAACCTTATCCTTATGAAAAACTAGAAAGGGATGCTCCACAGACAAGGCCTGGAGCTCACTCACACGTCTTGCCGAAGTCACAGCGACCAAGAAGGACACTTTCCACGAAAGGTGCTTAAGGTCTACAGTAGCCATTGGCTGAAAGGGCTTATGGCACAAGGCCGTAAGGCCCACGTTCAGATCCCATGTCGGAAGCGGTTTGCGAACAGGAGGGTAAAGACGCATGAGACCTGCAAAGTGCCTTTTAACCACTGGGTTTGACAGCGAAAAAGAGCACTGATACGTGGATAGGTATGCGGCAACAGCCGAAAGATAAGTCCTGCATGACAAGACATAGATGCCCGACTCTACTAGATGAGAGACAAAGGACAGCACTGTGTCGATCGGAGCCCCCCTGGGGTCCAGCTGTCTGCCTAAGCACCAGTGGCAGAACCAAAGCCATTTGCTCCTGTATTGAGATCTCGTCAAGGGCTTCCTGGCCACCTGAATAATACGCATGCTATCAGCGGACATGTTGAGGTGTTCTAAAGATCTGAACTCAGGCACCATGCCGCTAAGCTGAATGATTGTGGGGAGGGGTGCCACAGCTGCCAATCTCTCTGGTGAAGCAGGTCGGGAACCAAATGAAGCCTGATCGGTGCACACACCAACAGATGCTGAAGCTCTGAAAACCAAAACCTGGCCGGCCACCACGGTGCTATGAGCAGAAGAGAACAGTTCACCGTGCCCCTCAGCTTGCACAGCGTACGATGAATCAGAGGCAGAGGTGGGAAATCATAGGCCCTCATGTTGTGCCAGGGAATTTCGAGGGTATCCCCCAGAGAGGAGGCTCCCAGCTCGTTCCTGGAGGCATACAGGGGAAGTTTCCTGTTTGATGCCGTTGCGAAGAGGTCCACTTCTGGAGTGCCCCAACACCGGAAGATTTGCAAGAGGACCTCTGAGTTCACTTCCCACTCGTAGCTGACCATTGTACGCCGGCTGAGGGCATCTGCAGTAACATTCATCTGACCCGGGATGTGCACTGCCACCAGCCAGATGCCATGCTGAACCCACCCATTCCCATATCTGAATGGCAAGATCCACAAGAGGAGGGGACTTGGTACCCCCTTGCTTGTTGATATAAAACATGGACACCACATTGTCCGTGCGGATCCGGACTACTTTGTTGACAGTCAGGCTGGAATGCTTTTAGCACCAGGAAGATCGCCAGGAGCTCCAAGTGATTTATATGAAGGAGTTTGTCCTGCGGTGACCAGAGATCGGAAACCTGAAGAAGGTTCAACCTTGCACCCCATTCCAGAAGGGAAGAGTCCGTCATGATTGTCACTAGCGGGCCGGTATCCTGAATTGCCGTGCCCACCGACAGATTGCTGAGAGACGACCACCACACAAGATACGCTCTCATGAAAGATGGAACATGAATCATTTCGGAGTCTAGGTCCACTGCTTGGCACCAAGAACTCCGAAGAGCCATCTGTGTTCGCCTCATCTTGAAACGAGCAAGAGGAAGAGCCAGCACACATGAGGCCATGAGGACCAGAAGCCTCTGGAACCACCAGGCCGACATGCTCTCTGACTGTGCAAACACCTGACATGTGGCCAACAGATCCGCCATTCTGTCCCCGGTCAGATACACTCTGCAGTCGATCGTGTTAGAGACCGTCATGCAGGATTTCCACCAGTTCACCGACATCCCAAGATGGAACAGGAGCCGGAGGAGAGACTAAAGGTTGTTCAAGGCTGATTGAGGACAAGGAATGAGCAGCAGCCAATCGTCCAAATGCGGATAAACATGGATACCCTGAAGCCGAAGATGAGCTGCGATAACCGACATCATCTTCGTAAAGACACAGAGTGCCGAGCTGAGGCCAAACGGGAGCACTCGGACTGGAAATGCTCCTCCCCCATGGAAAATGTAGGTATTTCCAATGTGGACTACAAATCAGAATATGCATATAAGCATCCTGAATGTCCACCACGCTGAACCAATCGCCCTTCTGTAAAGAGGACTTTATCTGACAGGGCGTGATCATCTTGAATTTCTCTTGGGGTAGAGAGAGATTGAACTGGGAAAGGTCTAGAATGGTGCGCAAGCCAGCCTGGTTGAATTTGGGCACCGTAAACAGCTGGGAGTAGAAGCCCTCCCCTCGCTCCCCTAGGGGAATGGGTTCCACCGCTCTGAGATCCAGCAACCTCTGTATCTCGGCTCTGAGGGAGGGCGACCCTGACTGCTGGAAGGGGGGATTGAAAGCTGGGGTAGGGGGAAGGGGCAGGCGGAAGCCCGCCCGAGTGACTGACAAGACCTACCGGTCCTCGGTGATGGCCTGCAACGCCTCCCAGTGAGACGCAATGTGCCCTCCCACCGGGGTCTCGTGCAAGCACAGAGAAACTTCATTTAGTTGGTTTATCGGTGGCAGCACCACCTGGACCTGAAGAGGAGGCTGAGGAATGGGAGAAAAACCAGCCCTGTTGCTGCGGTCTGCGGGAATTTCCTGATGGAGTATCGACCCTACGGGACTTCTGATCCAGAAATCCCCAAAAACCAGAGGAAGACCGAGGCTGCGAACACGTTCTCTGTGCCCTGAAAGGCGGTTTCACCAAGACAGACAAGGACTTGGTGGTCTGGGTGCTCTCCTTAGTCTTAGTCAGTTCAACATATGTCGTTGAAAGAAAAAGCTCCTTGCCATCAAAAGGCAGGTCCAGATCTTTATCCTGCACCTCTTTAGAGAACTTGCTAGCATGCAGCCAAGCCTGACGAGAGGTGTCCACGCCAAGCATAAGGCCCCGGGCCGAGGTGTCGACATGATGCGCCGCGGCCTCCAGCATATCTTGCGCCAGGACCCTGGCATCTGACAATCCCGCTTTAAAATCCTCTAGTTTATTAGTGGGAATGAATTCCTCAAACTCTGACAGAACTTTCCACATTTTCATATTCGCCCCCGCTAATACCAGTTTCACTTTAGCTTGACGTAACTGCAGGGCTGAATTAGCGAAAATCTTCCTTCCCAAAGAGTCAAGAAGCTTGTCCTCTTTGGCCAGAACCTGCGTTACCGCTGTAGAAGACGATGAAGCGGGTCTGGATTGTAATGTAGCAGCAGCCACCCCGTGGAGGAAGAGGGTGGACACGACGCTAAGGCCACTTCTTCCAAAGAATGGAGACTATAACGAGCGTCAATCTTTTTGTTAACAAACAGTCCAGAGTGTGGTTTCTCCCAGACTTTACGGACCTCAGCTAAAATGTCCTTCTGCAAGAACAAGCTGGTGCGCTCCAAAGGAGACAAGGTGAACGCCCCCGAAAGCACCCCATCCTGTGGAACGGATGCCTGGTGTACTGGAACATCCAAAAGACGCATCATGTCCAGCACCCGGTCGTGAAAGGCTCTAACAGAGCGGGCTGGTCCTCGCTGTCCTGATCCCCCGCCAGATCAAGCTGCGCAACATCTGGCACTGCTGAAGATTTGTCCACTGGAGACAATGGAGGCAAGGGAGGGAGGGCCGGTGGAGGCCCGGCCGGTAGAGGCAGCGCTGGCAGAATCACTGGTGACACAACTGGGACCGAAGGTGCAGGAGGGCATAGCTCCCTAAACAAGACTCGCAATACTCCTTCATGGGGTCGGAATGTATTACCTTTTGAAATTTGCGGAAAAAAGTGTCCTCTGCCGACGATTTAGGCACGACTCAAGGAGGCCTCTCATGAGCGGAGTAACTCCATGGACATAAGGGAGAGCGTTGCCAAGAGGGCCCTTCTCCTGTGGTATCAACATAGATCAAGGGTGCAGATGCCGCAGGGAGTGAGACGTTGTGCGGTAGGGGCATCCGAGCGTTCACAGTCAAATACTGGACGAAAGGGATGCACACAAGGAAAACGATGTTCACCTGAAATGCCACTCCCCACACCCAGAGCCGATGACGTAGATGTAAGGGAGGTATCCAAAATGGCTGCCGTACAGCAGCCACCATTTTGTCAGCATTTTGTCTGAGGAGAACTGCGACACGTGTGGAAGTGAGACAGGGGTCTCCACAGATGAGTCAGGGGTCTTTATCTTAGCCTTGACACAAGGAACCTTGTGTACTGCGTGGCCTAGAATGTTTTTGAGACATGCTATCAGCCAGAATAACCTTCAACGGAAGGACCTTGGCAACGCCGGTAACAGAGGAATTCTGGTCAGAGACCTCACTCTGTGCCCCCTCAACAGAACTGGCATCACCGCTTGAGCGAGAACGATGAGGAGTACACCTCACCGACAAGACCTTAACAGGCCTCTCAGAACTGTCGGTCACCTTAGCCTCCAAACGAGGGACCACAGACCCAAGCCCGGTAAAAGCCCCTTCACGAAGGGCCTAGAATTTTAGTTTGGTACAGAAAACCTCAACTGAGGCCTCAGGGAGTACCCCGGTGTCTTTATGGGAAGCTCCAGTCAAGGAGACCTTGAACCAAGCTCCGGTACCCGCCGCCTCAGTACAACTGGGCCCACAAACAGCCCCCACAGGAGGGGCCTCGGATTGTAATCCGGTGTCAATAGGCCCCTTACAGAGTCTCTCAGAGAAAACTCTGGTACACTTTTTAGGCCTAGAAGGCACCTCAGGGCAAGCCCCGGTAACAGAGCTTTTGATGCTCCTCCCGGACCAGGAAGACCCCGGGAAGGAGTCCCCCCGCCGGGGTGCCCTAATAAGTAAAGAACTCACTGGGCATTTCTTCTTCTCATCGATGAAAGTTTAAAAGTGCGTAGGGAGAGTGCACTGAAACACCTCCTCCCACCGCTCTAAACGACGTTGAAGCGCCCGGACCGAAAGGGAATCGCAGTAAAAGCACAAGTCCCACCGGTGGTCCGGACCTAAACTCTCTAAACAAAGAGGGTGGGGATCCGCCCTAGCAAAGCGTCGCTCACAGGGAGAACAAATAGGAAAATCTAACTGAAACAGCATAGACGGACTGCAACACAACCGCTAAGCCTGAGCAGGAGAGGAGGACACTGGAAGGAAAAAATCTTCCAAAGATGCAAGTGCGTCCAGTCCCGATCGAGCGGAGAAAAGGACTGATGGGTGATGCGCTGGGCGGAGCTAAGGATGGCGGGGTTACGGTCACGTGCAGTACCCCGCATAAAAAGAGAGGAAGGACACATTTTTGAAAAATGTGATGCTTTTTACAAAGTGCTCCGGTCCCGTCCCACAGGACGGAGGAATGTCCCATAAGTATGGAGGAAAGGGGACGGGACGTAGGAGTATGCAGAATCACAGGCCAAAGAAAGGGAAAAGGTTGAGCTGTTAACTATGAGAAGTTCTACTACAAGTGAAGTCAAAAGACAAATGGAAAAAGCTGAACTTTTAAAGAAACAAGAGGAGTTGGAGAATAAACCTACAGAGGCAGCATTGACAAGCACATATGTTCCAGTGAAGGGGACAAGTACAAGTTCTAGAATAAAGCCATATACTGGGCCAATAGCAGAGTGCATATGGACATTTATAACCAAGAGAAAAAGGATGCAAGAAGAGAAGGAAAATATTGCCAGACTTTCACCTACTCCATTAGTACAGATGAAGAGGCCTGAACCATGGATTGAGGTACCTGAGAATGCTCGAATGAGAAGAAGCTACATGGATGCTATTAAGGATGTGATGATAGCAAACTACATGAAAACCTTGAGAATAAAGAGAAGCATACAAGAAGACGAAAATTAACTAAACGACTACCTGGACAGCAGAGCACACTTGGGAAATAACATATGGTACCAACACATGAAAGAAGTTGGACGACGAAATTCAGAGGGGGAATGCTTTGTTTGTGCACTCCTACCTTACAGCATGGGGAAGTCAAAGATCTTCGTAGCTGTGGAAATTCATGTCCAGACAGCACACTGTCTAAAACACGTAGCAATGTGCACGACCAGAGGCCAGTTCATGGGAAGTGATGCCTCACTGAAATGGGCAACTGAAGCAACTGATCCAAATGAAGATGATTATGTCAAGGACATGAAGACAAGAAACAATGGAAAAACAAAACACATTGTGATCAGATATGAGAAGCCTGGAGTTAAAGGAGCAGAGATCAGAAGAGAAGCAAATCACAAACTAAACGTTCAAGGGAAGACAAAAGAAGAGGCTCAAAAGTGGAAAAACAGAGGCCAAATCCAAATTTGGGGAACAGTGCTTTCACCAGACAGATGGGAGAAATGAGTAGTGATATGCAGAGCATGGATGGGCTTCGGTCACTATGAGCACACTATCAACATAGTGTGAAATGGATGCAAACCATTATGGCCAAAACTTGCCAAACTATTGACATGGGTCGAAGACAAAGGAGGACCCTTACAGATAGGGCCATTGGAGAATCCAAAACTGTGCTTCAGAAACAATGGTACAAGAAAAATGGGAGAAAATCAGAACTGTGGACGAGTCTTTGACGCTCCAAGAGTAGTACACGGTACTGCAGTGATCATGGATCATTATTGGGCATGTGGATCCAAAGAATATAACAGACTGCCGAGAAACTGGGGAGGTATATGCACAATAGTAAATGTCCATGTTCCAGCACTGGTGATCCCAAAAAGTGATCTGAATATTGACAGTTTCCCGAAAGCAGATGCTCACCTGAGGAAAAGGAGATCTGTGGAACTGATGAGCCGAATGAAGCGAGAGAATAACTTTTCTGCCAAATCCATAGAAGCTTTTGATGCTATCCCATATGAACATAGGCTGTTCAGTCAGACTTCTTCCGTGTTCACGACAATTTTCAAGTTGGAGCAAATACTAAATGGTACATGATCATAAAAGGATTTAATGCGATCAGAAAAGAACTGAGAGCAATTTGACTAATGACTCTACAGAACAGGTATGTCCTTGATATGATCACAGCTATGGATGGAGGAGTTTGTGCAAATATTGGAGAATCATGTTGCACATTTACACCATCCCACGACGAAGAAAATGGAACGTTAACAGAGGCCATAGGTATGTTGACGAAATTACAGAATCAGATGATCGATGAAGCTGACGAAGTTGATGACGACAGCTGGTTTGGATCACTATTTTCCTGGGTTTCACAATGGATGGCAGATGCATTCAAGTTCCTAGGAGCCCTACTAGTGATGATATTTCTCGGATTCTGTGTTATCAAGATAATCATTTATCAGTGCCAGAAAACTGCAAAAAAGGCCATAGGGATGACGTTCATGATTGATATTGAACCGGGATGGAAGCCCAAAGACCTGACTGATGAAGAAATAAGAGACTTTGTGAAAGCGAGCATTCATGCACCAAAAGGAACCAAGTTTCGGTATCCAAGGAAACACAGAAACGATGTGGGAAGATGGATCTATTTCTGTCCAAATGGACAATGCCAATTTATGACATGGAATAAGGACGAGCATGTGAGAACAGCAGGAAGCCTAAAGGGAGTGTAACGCTCACCTGGTATCCACAGGGACGCCACCCAATCTGGCTGGACTGCTTGGTTCCGACCTGGACCCACTCCCTCAGGTTCTTGTTCTGCCAAGGACCTAGTCTGGAATACAGGAGTTTTGGATTTTAGCTTATAGTCTCTTTTTCCCTGAGCCCACCTCCCTTGTGGACCCAATGACCCCTTAGTGTTTTCCTCACCTTGGTTTTCGATATGGTGCGCTCTCCGTCCTGCTGTTCTGTGCAGGGGTGCATCGTAGAAGGGTGCGTCGCAACCGAGTTACTTCACTGTTGCGGGCCCTGTCAGTCCAGTCCTGCTGCGGCTCAGTTCCTCAGTTAAGTCTGCTGTTTTGACAGCTTGTCCTTAAACTGCATTTGCCCCTGTTAATGTCTTTCCTTCTCTCTTAGGTGCGGAAGGAGTTCTGAAGATGGCGTGCTGGCTGGGGCTGTGCTCGAGATGGTAAGTGAAAGCGCGGAGCGCGGCGCTATGTGCTTTTCTTGCGGTGTGCTAACCTGTGTTGTCCCTCTCTTGCAGGCCGCCGTGATGTTCTGGATGATGAGCTGCTGAGAGGATGCGGAGCGGTGAGTTGGTGTTGTTCGAATTGCCTCTGAGTAATTATGCGTGTTAATCAGCCTTGCCTTTTCTCTTGCAGGTTGTCGGAAGACCAGAATGGCCTGAACCAGAAGCAAGTTCAACTCAGGTAAGCGTGAGTTTCCCGATTGTTGTTTTAATGTGAAGAATAAACGCTTACTAATGCTGCTTTTCTATTTTTTCCCCCATGTTGCGGCTTCCAGAAGAGAGAGCGAGCGTTCGCCAAG
The DNA here is from genome assembly GCF_040938575.1 of Ambystoma mexicanum. Classification (NCBI taxonomy): domain Eukaryota; kingdom Metazoa; phylum Chordata; class Amphibia; order Caudata; family Ambystomatidae; genus Ambystoma; species Ambystoma mexicanum. Next base: position 892,816,776 of record NC_090935.1, on the reverse strand, counting down.
ATGCTGGATGTTCGGGACAGTGGAGCGGATGACTGGAGCTGGGCTCGCTAACATGTAAGAATAACTAATGGTGTTTTTCTTCTTCATGTAGGTGTAGGCCCGGAATGCTGAGGAAGAACCGACAGGTCGTGGTGAACGTCACGCTGCGAGAGCAGAGCAACACGAAGCGTGTTCTCCAGCTTGGGCGTGGCTTATATAGCCTGCAGGTATCCCAGGTGCCTTCAGGCCTGACCACACCCTAAATGCTAGATCGCATGGTTCAGTTCTGGAACTAAACCATGTGGGGGCATCCATGTTGTGACACTGCCATTGTGAGCTCCAGCTCCCCCTTCTGCCATATGAGCCTGGCGCCAAAGGCGCCAGGACTGTCTCCAAGAGAGTCTTGGGGGACATGATTGGGCCCTTGGGGCCATGATGAGACACTGTGGTGCGGCCCAGGGGGCCTGACTGCCAGAGCGAGGCGCAGTGGTCATGACAGGGAGTCATAAAAATATGGACTCAAAAGAAACATTTCTTCAGACCTTCATGTGTGGACCCAGAAGACGAAGTAAAAATGGACCTAGAAGACGAAGTAAAAATGGACCCAGAAGATGAAGTGAATACAGAGGATGCAGAAAAGATGGATACAAAAGAAGTGAAAGTGGTCGATGAATCGGCCAGAGGGGGGAGTGTAGAGGAGGTCCCAAACACGATTCGCACCCCTACTGCTCATTTTGAGGTACCAGGAACATTCACACCGAAATATGTGGCCTATGATGAGCAAGTAAACCAGCATAGAGCCGCAGTGGGGCTCGGCCCAGTACCTATCAGACTAACAGCACCTATTGAAGTACCTGCACATAAGAAACCTTGGACAGTAAGGAACCCATTGAGAAAACCATATCGACAAGTGAGACAGAATGACGATAGTCAAAACAAAATTCCCGGAAGAAGCCAAGAAAGTCCTAAAAGAAGACAAATGGTGACATCACAATAACCAGGACTGACTCACATATAGAAGATATGATGAACCATGAATGATAAAAAGAGACAAAAACACCATGGATAAGTGACATCCTGAGTTAAAAGCGAAATAACAATGTCAAATGTTAGAAGCGTATGCAATGAGCGTGTTGAAGATATTCAGCCAGCTTACACATGTACATATGCAAGGAACCGCAAGAAGCTAAGTAAATCGCAAGGCTTGCTAAAGCTTAGTAGTAAAATAGAGTGCGGCAAGAGCCACCTACACATATATACCTCAAGAAAAGATCTGTATATAAGTATACTTCCACTATGCACAAGAGCAGAACCAACCAAAGGTTACTTAAGATCTCACGAGGAGAGCTTCGCAGCAGGAAAATCGAGAATTAAGGTCAGAGAGAAACTCACACAAAGGAAATTCATGCCTAGAAGCCAAGGTTGTACAAGCTGAAATAGGCCAACAGAGGATACAATTAATGAAGAGAAGAAAAGTGTATCCTATTCTGAAAGCTCAAGATAAGCCACAGGAGGCAGATGGTTGGCAAATTTAAATCAAATACACAAATTGCATTGAGAATAAGATGATTTCACGGTGTCGGAATCACGTGACCGAGCCAGCAGAAGGGATGAAACTTCCCCCACCTTTGCATGGAGTTGTGCCATGCCCAGATGCCTTCACTTTTCCAGACCAAGAAGCAGTCTCGAGGCCAAAATACAAAGAAATAATTGACACATGACCACTAAAGTGATGAGTGATTGTTGCAATAATTTGAGGAAGACTGGGGGAGCGGACGAGCTGCCTGCACCTGGCCGGCTATTCTGCACGCTGTTAGGCTGGTGGAAAAGTATGAGTGGGGTTGATGCCAACCCAATCATAGTCGACCAGGTAATCTAGGGTCCTATAGTTAATAGAACCAATGAGACGTCGTACTTTTAGTGACGTCTACAGCAGCCATTTTGAAGAAATGGCTCAGATGCCCCACCTGACACTGTTTATCCAATCCCCTCACTTCGTTACCATATACAGATATAGTACCTATATTAAAGTTACCTTCCTATAACCAATAGAATTGCATGCAACACTTTAAGCCTTACACGTCAGTAATGACAAGTTTTTATTATAAAAGATGTGTTTTTATGAAGTTCTTTGGAGTTGTGAAGCGAGAAGGAAGATCGAGCGATTGCTGATGTTCTGAACTCCCCGTTTTTTGTACTTGTCATTAAACGGACTCCATTTGCCAAACTATTGAGTTGTCATTATTGATTTGATGCGAGAGTATTAATCTGCATCCCCATCCATCTCATGGGTACTGCAACTCATCTTAAAGTGCTATTGGGCAACCCCCAGCTTTATGGGCCGGTTGGGGTCATAGTGCACACTTGGGTTAGAAATTGGGAGCTATGTAAAGTGCAGGTTCCTATTATAAAATGATTCCTCTACATTGGCATTGTGGGTATAACAGAACCGTTTTAATTGTTAGAGTTTTCTTTGTTTTGGCATTATAAAGAATGAGAGATCCCTGAAAGGTACACTGTGAGGAAATGTAGTGTCACCCTGCGGTTCTTTTCCTTTATACCACACTCACTGTGTGGCCTTTGCCTCACAGGGCTTGGTTCGTGGAAATGGCATGTTTTAACGATGGTTGACTGACAAAGGTTGTGTCCCTGAAACCCCTAACAATGAGACAAATAGCAAAAGCAAGTATGCAAATAATTTGCGCAGAAATGCATTGTATACGCATTCTTCTCATGCATAATCATTGCACATAAAATGGGAACCTGAGCAGATTATACTTTCCAGTGTGACGTCAGGCCACATCTTGATGTGTATGGCTGGCACGCTTCAGGTACAGCAGTCTAACACGTAGCACTGTTAATTTCCAGAAATACAACTCACCGCACAATTCTAGGTCCCATTTAGAGGGAAGTGTATAATTTTTATGCCATTAAAAGGAGTGTTTGCTTGTCCATTTTGGGGCGAGGGGCGTTAGGCATATGTGTTGAATGCACGCTCCCATAATTCGGATTGTTGAATCATTTACATTTTTCTGATTTGCGCCGCACATAAACACTATCGCACATTTCATTCTAATTCGTCAAAAAAAACCGTTGTGAATTTTGGAAACAAAATAGCTTGTTTCTTTGTTTAAAGATGCAAATCGCTTACATTTGAATAACGCACATAGCTCCTGGGATGACATTAAAATTGCCATTGCATGTGGAGTGCACAACGCGGGCAGTCTCTTAGCAACCTTCCTCCCACTGCTGACAGGAAAAAAAGACCGTGTAATTCCCCTCTGGGTGTTAAGACGCAGAGTTCATTATTTATTTTTAAAACATGCGAAAATGTCACGTCTTTCCCCCACCCCCTCCACCTTCACACCTTCCACCTATAGGAGAGGGCCTCTAATTCTGCTGCACAGCAACCACTGAAGCGTGCAGGCAGCAGCGCATGCGCCGAGGCAAAGATGCAGACACGTGCCGTGTGCACCCATCCCAGCTCCAGAAATGAAAAATCACGCAACTAAGATGTCCAGTGTGTATCTTTTTTTTTTAACCAATGAACGTATTTAATTTTTTATTTCATGAATGTTACAAAATCTTTCAGAAATGTTTGTTCAGCATTATTTTGGGCAAATGAGCCAATACCATCCTAAAAGGCATGCAGTAGAACACTCAGCACGATGCCGTTTTTTAGATTTTTAATATCATGATTACATATTTTGTTTCATAAAAGTGAACTGAATAAAATAATAGCCAAAACACATGCCCGCCCGAGGCTTGGGCAGTCTGTTCGGTGGATCAGTGCCCCGCTGTTAGAGGGGGAGGGTGGGGGTGGCTCAGGCACTAGTCCCTGCCCCGACTACACCAAGTATCGTTATTTTTAAAGCGGGACTGTGCTGCTTCGGTGTACAGTCTCGCTTGCTGTTTCTCCGAGCGAGGGCGAAAGTCACCTCCCAGCCCCCTGACTCTATAGAGACAAATTCCCCCTCCCAGTGGCAGACGCAATGGGCTGCTTAATGTTTACTTATCACTTTCTTTCTTCAAGCAGGGCTTTTAAAGTAGAGTTGGTTTACAAGTGACGCATCATTTATGAGACCATTATTTTGGACAAGATGTTCTTAACGTTTTCTTGTAAAGAAATGCAAAATAGGACATTTTTTATGTAAAAGCACACACTAAGCACCAATTAACTACCTAAAGATATGCCATCTCCTCCAGGCCAATAAAATATATCACAGAAAACATTTTCAACTAATCACATTATTTCAGATGTTAATGTGGTAGCGCCCCTGTAGTTATGGTTAAGTTGCTCAACCCATTAGAAAAGCAGTTTTTGGGCTACTTATAACTCTGGTGGCGTTCGACGAATATGCACAAAGTATTGCAAAAAAGTAAATTTGGCCACCTCTGAATTATTTTGCAAAGGTTTGTGCAGTTTAGTCAAGTGGGGGCAAAGTTATAGCAGGGGTCCAAAACTTTTGACATCTGGCTACACATGAATGGTAAAAAATGTTGCTTTCACCTATTGCCCAATCCACTGGACAGGTTTTCACCAAACTTGCGCAAGAAGTGGCCGCCTGGTCCCGACAGCATGCTTTATAAAATTTGGTGGTTAAAAATGCCCAAAATGTAAGTCAAAAAAGTTACTGATATCCTCGTCCGGTCCGCAGACTTACTTCCTGATTCAGTGTCTGCGGACACCTCTGGACCTGCGTAACATTTACAGACTTTGTACGCATCCACTGATGGGTCAATTCAAAACCTGCGGCACGTCAAAACTTTTAAAACGGACGCCATGTTGGATTTGCACATTGCGCCCTTAGTCCGTGAACAGCACAGTAAATACACATTCAAAAACACAACATTACACTTGTCAAAACAAATGAAACTATCTCTGGGGAGTTGAGGGGTGATGAGGATGGGATGGGGTTTGGCCACAAAAAGCCAAAAATCTGGTGTTTTTTCATCTGAGATGTTTGGGGACATTCTTGTGATGTTCGCGAACTTGACAAAAGTTCAAGGAAATCCATGCATATTTCGGCATTACAGGGTTGGTGAAGACCAGTTTTTGGATGGCTTATAACTTGGACACCATTCAATAAAACTGCATGACATTTTGTGACATTTTGCCTAGAGTGGGCAGAGTTAGGAGGGAGGTTCCAAAATGATGAAACGGCTTATACATTTGGTGCCGTTTGACAAATTTGCACAACAGTTTGCAAAAAGATTTTAGACCCAACTTTGAATGTTTTTGCATAGTTTGCGGGGATTTTATCAAGAGGGGAAAAAATTGGAGGGGGGGGCAAAATTTTTAGATGGATAACTTTGGTGCCGTTTCACTTATCCGCACAATTGTTTTCAAATAGATTATGGACCCAACTTTGAATGATTGTGCAAAGTTTGAATGTATTTTGTCACGTGGAGGTAAGTTAAGTCACTATTTTTTGTACATACATTTTGACACTTCTCAAAAAATAAAACATGGATCTGAAAGCATGCTTTTGCAACCATGTCCATCCCTTATTTTTTTTTAAAGTGTTATAATGTAGGTACAAAAATGTGTGATTGAACTGTGGAGACTGTGGCACAGCCTGGGGCCATGGCAGTGGCCACCTGGAAATGGCAATGGGCCACCAGGGACCGGCTATGTGGTAAAGAATGTCAAAGCGGGATAGGCTTGAATGGGGCAAAAGATTCTGGGAGCAGTAATGGGGTTAAAGTGGCCATGGCCACCAGGGACCGGCTATGTGGTAACATTTTGAAAAATCGGGATAGGCTTGAATGGGGGAAAGATTCTGAGAATTGCAATGGAGTTGTCTACTCTGATTTGCTTATTGATTTGCTTATTGGGGTCTGTGGATCATGGTGCCTGCAAGCCATGAGCACTGGACATTGATCACATTATGGGAGTATAGTGGACACTGGACCAGGATGCAGGCTAGGGGGAGTGGATAACGGGGGTGGTTTGGTGGGGCTGGATACATGGTCGAGCCTCATGCAATTCAACCATGACTTGCAGCATGATGTCATTTGTGATGTCATCTTTGATGTCCTGGGTGTTAGTCTTAGCAGTGCATGGAGGTGGCGCTAGTTATGGTTATCAGTTAGGTTATGAAGTAATACTGCTGTTTTTTTGTTTACGTCATTTTCCCTGTATATGCTCATATTTGTATGTGTTGTTGGATGTTTGTGTTTTGTTTGCAATAATGCAATTATGTAGTAAGTGGATTTTTATAAGGTACTTATTATATGTTTACAGTATGCAGAACTCTAATAAGAAAGTATTTATGATTTTAGTATTTAACATGGCAAGATTATTAATCTTGCACCTCCATCATGTCTGCTGCACACTATAGCTATGTTTCTACATATGTATCTTAGTATACTGGAAAAAAACTTCATAATAGAATGCTATTTGGATTAATGCATTGCTTAATGCACTAGGTACCTCATGATATTTATTCCAATGATCCTTGCCACTTTTTATATTAACATTAGAATAAGAATCCCTTGTACAGACTTGTCATGAAAAGTAAATGCACGTGTGATGTCATCAGTGATGTCATCAATGACATTTGTGATGTCATCTTTGATGGCCTGGGTGTTAGTCTTAGCAGTGCACAGTGGTGGCGCAAGTCATGGTTCCTTAGCTTACCATAACTGTGTCATGATCTGCAGAACACGCCCCTTTTGGACCTCATGGTCCTTGTCACAACGGGGCTTGCACTCCTTGATACGCCCAACATGGCCGTCTAACGTGCAACATCTTCCTTGTCCTTACGTCAGATGTAGCATATTTACAAATAGGCCGCGCCCCGGCGGGCCCATGCGTCTCAATGCTACTGCAAGCAGCGACTAGACGTGTGCTCCGTAGTTCGCAACACTGTTGTCCTTGTTCCTGGACCTCCTAATTCCATTCCCATTACCCTCTTCCTTCCTCCTTGTTTCCCGGACTCGTGTGCTGTGTGCTTACCCTCTTCGTTCCTGGATCCCGGAGTGTCTGAATCCTGGAGCTCTGAACGCACGCTGGAGCCAGAAGAGGCTCGCGCAGGCTTATACAAGACCAGGTCCGTGCGTAAGAAGACACTGCCCAAGAAATCCTACAAGGATCGCTCCCAGGTGGGAAAGGGGGAATTCCGTGACAGTTTGAGACACCAAACGACCGAAGTCAAAGCCGACATGGAAGCGGCTGTTCAGGATCTCATGCATGGCATGCAAGAACTAACGACCGAGGTACAAAATTTAAAGGCAGAAAACGCCGCTCTCAAACAATTAGTTCTATCCCGTGATTCTGCCACAAAGGAAAGCGTATTGCGGGGCGGCATTGTTGACAAATACGATGGGTCGTCAAAAACCCTTTGTGGATTCCTTGATTCTTGTTTGGTTCACTTTACTTTTAAGCCCTACTACTTTTCAACCCCTAGGGCTAAGGTTGGCTTCATAATTTCACACCTTTTCGGAAATGCTCTGACTTGGGCTACGCCCTTAGTCAATTCTGGTGATGCCTTCCTGGATGACTACGACGGTTTCATTCAAGCCCTTAAAAACAAGTTTGACCGCCCTGAGCAGGTCTATAGTGCCCAGGAGCGCCTGCTAGACTTTCATCAAGGATCCCAGTATATGCTTACGTATGTAACTCGATTCAAGTAATTGACCAAGGAAGCTGACTGGTCTCCTGAAGCAAGTTTTACACTTTTCAGAAGGGGACTGAATGAGGAGATCAAAGATGAATTGGCCAGAGTGGCTCGCCCAAGCTCGTTACAGGCCCTTTTGGACCTTGCCATGCAAATAGATTTTCGTATCAAGGAAAGAAAGGCAGAAAAAAGGAAATCCAAAGTAACCCCTCCGAAGGCATCCTTCGAGATTACCTCCGAGACTGACACAAATCCAGGGTCAGCTACTGAACCAGAACCTATGCAGATAGAAGCCTTCCGTGGACCCATATCCCCGCAAGAAAGGATGAGAAGGATTCATACGGGGCTATGCATGTACTGTGCCTTGGATAAACACCTGGTTAGAGAATGCCCTCTGGCCCCTCCTCAGCGTTCGGGAAACGCCAGCTCCCGATCCTAGATGGAGCAAGGCTGCGGGAGAGAGATGTTTGCTCCACGTCTATTCCATCCTTGAACTCTCCTGGACAAAACAGCCTAGTGATTGTACAGGCCCTTCTATCGCCATCCAAGAATAAGACTTACTCCATTTTGGCCTTGGTTGACTGTGGAGCTATGGGAGTATTCATTGATCAAGATTGGGTTACGTGTCACCATATTCCATACGAGACACGAAGTACCATGCAACCGGTGGAAGCGATCGATGGAAGACCCCTCACTTCAGGGCCTATAAGCCTGCAGACTAAAGAGATCCAACTTTCAATTGACCATCACCAAGAGCTGATCAGATTTGACATCATTAAGTCTGCTCATTATCCCATGGTCCTGGGTATGCCCTGGTGACAGAAGCATAATCCTTATATCAACTGGGCAGCAGGATCCTTATTTCTTGTATCTGAGTTTTGTATGTTTCACTGTCTATTCCTGGAATCATCCGTGACACCTTCCAAAGAACCATCAATAGATCAGCAAGTTCCACTCATGGTTTCCAATATCGTACCGGTTCCAAAGGCCTATCAGAGTTATGCTGATGTGTTCTTAACTGCCATAGTACAGGCTCTACCCCCTCACAGACCTGAAGACTGCGCCATAGACACAGAAACCTCAGCAGTGATTCCCTTTGGGAGGATGTTCATCCTATCCGAACCTGAAAAGAGAGCCCTACGAGAATACTTGGATACCAACCTTGAAAATAGCACCATAAAACCATTGAAATCCCCAGCTGGAGCCTCACTGTTTTTTGTTCCCAAGAAGGACACCAAGGAACTTAGACCTTGCCTCGATTATCGTGTAATAAATCAATGCACCCTCAAGGACCGCTACCCTTTACCCTTGATCTCGGAAGCGGTGAAAGGAGCTGTAATCTTCACGAAACTGGATCTCAGGGTTGCCTATCATCTGATCCGTATCAGGGAAGGAGACGAATGAAAAACAGCCTTTCAAACACCCTTTGGGCACTTCAAATATCTGGTAATGCCCTTTGGACTTGCTAATGCCCCTGCCGTCTTTCAACGTTTCATGGATAGGGTGTTCTCCGATATGCTGTTCATCTTTGTCATCGTCTACCTGGACGATATCCTGATCTATTCCAAGGACCTTCTAAGGCATAAACAACATGTTAAGGCTGTCTTGCAATGACTACGTGAACATAGACTCCTAGCCAAACCCGAGAAATGCCTGTTTAATGTGACCTCTGTTCATTACCTAGGATTTGTCCTTAGTCCAGAAGGAATTGGTATGGATCAGTCAAAGGTAAAAGCCATATTATCCTGGCCGGCTCCCACTTCTGTGAAACAAGTTCAATCCTTCCTGGGGCTAGCCAATTTCTACCAGAAGTTCATACCCACCTTTTCTGAGATTGTTCAGCCGATCATTGCACTCTTGAAGAAAGACACTTCCTTTCTCTGGTCTACACTTCAAGACAAGGCATTCCAATGTGTAAAGACAGAGTTTACTCAAGCCCCCATCATAGCACAACCCGACATAAATCGACCATTCATAGTGGAGACGGATGCCTCTAACTACGCCATAGGAGCAGGTCTGAAGCAAGAGTTCGAGGACAAGATGGAACACCCCATTGCTTATCTTTCAAGAACTCTGACTCCCAGTGAGACACATGACTCTGTCCTGGAAAAGGAACTGTTAGCCATCCATTAAGCCTTCACCGAATGGCGACACCTACTCCTGGGAGCGAGACATCCAGTCCAGGTCCGCACGGACCATCGGAATCTTCAAGTTCTACAATCCTTGGAGTGTAGGAACAGTCGTCAGGCCCGTTGGGCCTTCTTCTTTACCCAGTACCAGTTCCACATCCACCATGTCCCGGGATCACAGAACATAATTGCTGATGCCTTATCCAGACGTCCTGACTACGAAACAATTGAAGACCGGACCTATCCCAAGATGTTTCCCCACACAATTTTTGTAGCCCAAGCAGTCAGTCTCCTCGAATAAATTTGGATACAAACCCAATGCTCTGAACTCTGGAAGGATATTTCAAGGAAGAATCAATGGAATCTAAGAATCAAGGAAAGATACTTGTTCAAGGATAATGCTCTAGTCATCCCCACACAGAAATTACAACAAAGGATAATCAACCTCTGCCACGATACCCTTCATTCTGGACATCGTGGCATCACCAACACCCTCCGTCTTATGCAAAGACAATTTTGGTGGCCTAGAATGAAGACAGACGTACAACTGTACATCCAAGCCTGTTCTATTTGTAGTCAGAACAAACACGATAACAAGAGACCAGCAGGTCTCCTACTACAACCTACTATACCAACAAGACCATGGGAATTAATCGCTACAGACTTCATTGTGGAATTGCCACCTTCCAGGGGATACACGACTATCATGGTTACCATTGACTTGTTCACTCACATGGCTCACTTTACACCCCTGCATAAACTACCGTCCTCATCAGAGCTAGCTGGAATCTTCCTGGAACACATTTTCCGCCTACATGGACTTCCTTCCAAGATCATATCAGACCGAGGACCTCAATAAGTCTCACAATTCTGGAAACATCTCTGTCGCATTCTGGGAATCCAACGCGCTCTCTCATCAGGTTATCATCCACAAACCAATGGAGCTACGGAACGTGTAAACCAGACCCTGGAACAATACCTTTGCTGTTTCACCACTAAGGTTCAGGACACTGGTCGCTCCTAATACCCATGGCTGAGTTTGCGTACAACAATTCCGATCATTCGGCAATCAACACCAGCCCCTTTTATTGCAGTCAGGGATTCCATCCATCAGTGTTACCCTCTGTTCTTCCACATCCCACACCTGTTCCTACCGTTGACTCCTGGATGGAAACACTCATCAATGTACACAAGGAAGCCAAGGAACACTTAGAGAAGGCCAGAATACGAACTAAACAAAATGCTGATTCTAAAAGAAGACCAGGGCCTTCATATGCAGTTGGTGATGAAGTCTGGTTGTCCTTGAAGCTACTACCCCGACACTTACGGCCAAACAAACTGGCCCCCCGGTACTATGGTCCATTTTCCGTCAAGGAAATTATAAATCCTGTCTCATACCGACTCAAGCTACCCGACTCCTGGAAGAAGATTCACCCAGTTTTTCACACTTCTTTATTAAAACCCTACATCCGATCTTCCCGGAAATCTTGCAGACCCCCTCCGGTGGTGGTGGACGACCAAGTGGAATATGAAGTGTCCAGAATATGCGATTCCAGGTATAAACGGGGTCAGCTTCAATACCTGGTTGAATGCAAAGGATATCCTCCAAGTGAAAAAACCTGGGAACCAGCTTCTAACCTGAATACCCCTCGATTGCTCAGAAGATACCATCTCATACACCCGGGCAAACCCGGTGGAACGAGTCTTCGGAGGGGGCATGCTGTCATGATACGCAGAACACGCCCCTTTTGGACCTCATGGTCCTTGTCACAACGGTGCTTGGACTCCTTGATACTCCCAACATGGCCGTCTAACATGCAACATCTGCCTTGTCCTTACGTCAGATGTAGCATATTTACAAATAGGCCACGCCCCGCGGGCCCGCGCGCCCTAATGCTACTGCAAGCAGCGACTAGACGTGTGCTCCGTAGTTCGCTACACTGTTGTCCTTGTTCCTGGACCTCCTAATTCCATTCCCATTACCCTCTTCCTTCCTCCTTGTTTCCCGGACTTGTGTGCTGTGTGCTTACCCTCTTCGTTCCTGGATCCCGGAGTGTCTGAATCCTGGAGCTCTGAACGCACGCTGGAGCCAGAAGAGGCTCGCGTGGGGTTATACAAGACCAGGTCCGTGCGTAAGAAGACACCACCCAAGAAATCCTACAAGGATCGCTCCCAAGTGAGAAAGGGGGAATTCCGCGACAAACTGGCGAATTTCAGGGTTTTACTTGGAACCATAACATCCCTTTAACAAAGTTTTCTCACTGAATATTTATATATATAATACAGAAGCAGAGACCTTAGAAAATCATCTGCAGAGAATGCAGCAAAAAATGGATCCATTAAAGGAATAGTGCGTTCAAAAGTATTATTGTCCCGAGGGTTCGGGCATACGTTGATCAATCGTACAAACATTTCCTATGCACCTTACCGTAGTTGTCCTCTTTTTTACACATGCAAAATCAGGCAGCAGGGCGCGGCCCTCTTGTGATAATCTTATCCGTTGGCGCATCGTCCAAGCTGGATTGCCCTGGCGGCACTAATTCATATGCCCCGCCCCTGAGGCTGACATCACCAAACCTAGTGATATCCTCTGCCTATCTCCAAGACGTTACTGGACACCGTAGCCAAACGCACCCAGTCATCACCTACGTCATAACTTTAGTTGACGCAGAACCCGGACTATCAACACACATCATCTCACAACACAGCGCGTCACAATTTTGAATATAAAACCATGCTTTTAAAGGAAATAGCAAAACTGTACAATTTTGAAAGTACTTTTATTTCACAATAAACACTCCGAGAACATTCGGCGATTGCCATATTCAAGGAAATGGGTAATTTGCTTCTCCGCTCTCGAGCCACAAATGTTTATCATGAGGCAAGCAGTGCTCCTTTTGGGTATAAAAAGTGCATTGGACGCACTGTGAATCGCAAGGCTTTGGCATCAGCTTGGCGCTAGGCCACCATAAACGATGTCAGGTTGCTCCTTATCACTGCTACCGCGTAAGGGCATATCAACCCATGGAAATCGTCCCAAAAAAGAGTCACTCCTATCCAGCCATTCAGGTGTATCTGCAGCTGCCGGTTGAAAAACCCGTCAGTTGGTATCTGGAATCGATGACAATTGCAGAAAGGCTGGATGTAGCTGTTTAAAAATGATAACAGAAATGTGTCTCAGTAGCCGATCTTTAGTACAGTTTATCATTTTACCCTTTAATTCGGCCCGTCTTAAAACTAATGATGAATACGGACGTGAAACAATGGGAACACAGAGAAAACAATGTGGAAAGTAGTGTTCAATTTACTTCAAAGCTTAGTGCTATGCCGCATGTTCAGCTGAAAATGGGAGGCGGAGGCTGATGCGACAATTCGAAGAACACATAGACGGAATTTTTATTAAATATTAGCGTTGAATTAGGCGTTTGTGGAACCTGGGGGAACCCACTAGTGGAGTACACGCATCTCGATCCTGGACTGCCCATGTGCCTGAGACAAAGGGAAGTAGACACACAAGTTGTATTTGCATGTTGTTGCAATATGACACGAACAACAACCGAGTACAATATAACCAGCAATAACAGTCGACGAATGATAAGTTGACTCGTTGGTCTATAAAATCGTTGAAAGTAAAAATTACATAATATTTGCCATTTCCATTCTCTCAGCGTAACACAGACACTCCGTTCAGGTTCACGTATGTTCATAAAATGAAATACATGTTCCTTTGTCCAGTTTTAGAATCAGGAACCTTATCATATTTAATAGTGTTACATCCCTCCCTTCTTGCTTTCCTTTTGCAATTCTCCTTTTGTTTCAAGGTCAAAAAACAATTGAACCTTATACTGTGTACGAAGCGTGGGTTTGCTCACCTTGGAAGCAAAAATTCAACGGGGCTGACCTTCTCTCAAAATGGGAGGCAACAGCCTTTCACACCATACTGGCATTAGAAATATTTTTTCAAAAGATATCAATTGTTTGCTACCATTCACCAATGCGGGCGCCATTTCTACGCATTTACTTTGTTCCTCTGGAGAACTTCGCACTCTCCCAGAAACTCCCACAGGCAGGCCACACCACCTATCAGCTCAACCCATCTGCTCTTTACACGGCAAATCACGTAAACATTCTTCGCAAAGAGCAAGTCTCGCGCCCTGACAAAACGTGCTCGTACAAACATTTCTGACCAAGCCCTTCTACAACCCCCTCCGGCCAGGCCGCCATCCCCTGACCGCATGACCGCAGTTATATAGTGGAGGCCTATAATTTGCACATGTGTGTTTGTACTATCCCATTTTGGGTCACTAGCGAGGTGAATGGTGTGCGGGTCTTGCCACCTTACAAATTTAAACACATAGTAAATACGTAATAGTAATGCTTTTACATTATAATGCAGATGGTACCAAAAACAATGGCAAGCTAAGTGGATTCACACATGGTAAAGTATCACTTGGTGAGGAAATCTTCACAACAATAGGTAATCTACCACGCAGGAGCCACAACCAATGCAGGTCACTACACTGCATATATAAAAAAGAATTGTGGATGGGTCAAATGTAATGATACTAACATTCCTGTAAAACAGATATTATTTGCAAATCTTGTAATCGCTTACTTAATATTCTTAAAAACAAAATGTACTAACTAATCTGCATATGAACTTAAAGAAAACTTGAACTTCAAAACTTTGACTAGTTAGAAAACGCCAACAGGTACCTAACTGTCCCAAGATTCTGCAACATGCAAACAAATAAATGAATACCAATACAATGAAACAAGAAATGAACAGTTACAAGCTGCCAACAGGTATCTAACTGCCCCAGAAATCTGCAACAAGCCAACAGATAGATGAATACCACTAAAATGGGAAAAGAAATAAACAAATAAAATACACCAACTGCTATCTAATTGCAATAATACTACCACTACTTCCAAATCAAAAACCATACACATATTCAATTCCTCCTACTGAACTCAATGAAAGAAATGTATTGTACCACAACATAGAAAGGTTCTTTTTTTTAATCCAGCATGGATTTTTTACCGACACACCCAATGATTTCATCAACAAACACAGGAACTGAGCAAATTGGACAGTACACTGGTTTAAACTATAGTACTTCTAGAGTGCTAACTATGAGGGTCTACAAAATACAGAAATGTCTGCTATGCAATGCAATACTCATTATAAACTACCCACACTAACATGTGTTTTTTTCTTTTATCACAGTGATTGAAATAAAATGTCTGCTCCAACTACCCATGTCATGAAAAAACTGCTAAAAACAAGGGGGTTCCTGGGAGTTTCTCTGCCAGACATTACTCCTGGGTTCGAGAGCCTTACCCAGATTCTTTAGCTCACTATCTTTCACAGAGGAGAAATATCCCAATCATATCTGTTTTTGTCCTGCCCAGGGGCAGTCCAGCACCAAAATTCTAGGCAGTTCTCCTCTAAATAAGAGTACCAACAGCAGCCCCAGCCATGTGTTTCGGTCTGGTTGGACCTCATCAGTACGGTGGATCTATGTCTCTCTAAGAATAGTGAGTAAGGGATACACGTCTGGATTCCCCTAGTAACCTAGGGTAGGACCCAAAGTTACTTTAATATGCAAAAAACAAGTGGGTTCCTGGGACTCTCTTTGCCAGACATTAGACCTGGGTGCAAGAGCCTTACCCAGATTCTTTACCTCACTACCTTTCACACAGGAAAAATATCCCAATCATATCAGTCCAGGGGCAGTCCAGCACCGAAATGCTACGCAATTCTCCTCTCAACAAGAGTACCAACAGCAACCCCAGACACGTGTTTCGGTCTGATTGGACCTCATCAGTAGGGTGGAGCTGTCCATCTCTAAGAATAGTGAGCAAGGGGTCCACATCTGGTATCCCCTAGTAGCTTTAGGTGAGACCCAAAGTTACTTAAATGTGCAAAAAACAAGGGGGATCCTGGGAGTCTCTCTGCCACACATTAGTCCTGGGTGCGAGAGCATTACCCAGATTCTTTAGCTCACTGTCTTTCACAGAGGATAAATATCCCAATCCTATCAGTCTTTGCCCTGCCCTGGGGCAGTCCAGGACCGAAAAGCTAGGTGATTGTACTCTGAACAAGAGTACCAACAACAACCCCAGACACGTGTTTGGGTCTGGTTGGACCTCATCAGTAGGTTGGAGCTATGCCTCTCTAAAAATAGTGACCAAGGGGTCCACGTCTGGATTCCCCATCAAACTTTGGGGGTAACCCAAAGTTCCCTAAATATGCAAAAAAACAAGGGGTGTCCTGGGATTGCTATTGGTACTCTTCTTCAGAGGAGAATTGCCTAGCATTTCGTTGCTGGACTGCCCCACGGCAGGACAAAGACTGATATGTTTGGGATATTTATTCTCTGTGGAAGATAGTGAGATGAAGACTCTGGGTAAGTCTCTCCTAACCAGGACTAATGTCTAGCCGAGGGACTCCCAGGACCCCTCTTGGTAATATGCATGAAAAAACTGCATACAACCACAAACAGTCAACCAGTAAGTATATAATGATTGGACTCACAAACAGCACAGTATAACACACTAATTCAACCAAACACTTGACCATACACTGCAATCCAAAATGATTGCTCCATGGGTATCTTATGCTGCAGCGCTTGTTGCCAAACACTACAATCTTGACTGCATGGCCTGACCAAAACTCTTCATACATCCTCACCAAAAGGAACACTAAGTATATAATAATTAAACTCACCACCACCACAACATAACACAGCCATGCAAACGAACACCTCACCAATAAATACAACCCAAAATGCCTAGAGTCTTCAATACCAACATTCTGAACACAATCCAACCAACAAACTAAGGCACATCATCTCACTGTCCTATACATACTATTACACTCCTACCAATCAGTACACACATTTTTTAAAACATATCTCCTAAGCAGCCCACATACCACAGTCAAATCTTTGGTAACATGGGTGTGTTATGCTGCGGTGGTTGTAGCCAGGGCCTAGAGTCTTGGGTGCATGGCCGAAGTCCTACGGCATTTCGGCCATGCACCCAAGACTCTAGGCCCTGGCCACAAACACCGCAGCATAACACACCCATAGAAACAAACACCTACCAAATAACCACAACCCAAAAACATAATACATCCACCTCAAAACCTACCCACTTCAATTAACATTCTAAAAAATAATAACAACCAACGTAGAAACTCTTCAATACATACCCTCTTCACCCAATGCTCTTCTAACGACCCAAAACCAACATCAAACTAAACTATAATAGCCAGTAGTGCGCCCAGTGTTTATTATGTCCGCGGACACCGCAAAAACATCACAGCCTTCTCCAATCTAAACAAAAACAGCATTTGTGATGTCATCTTTGATGTCCTGGGTGTTAGTCGTAGCAATGCACGTAGATGGTGCGAGTTATGGTTGCTTAGCTTACCATAATTGGGGAATGAGCAGTATTTTTTGGTTTCACTGTGAAGTATAACATCCGTTTAACAAAGTTTTTTTACTGAATGTACATATATATGTGGCAGGGAACGAAAACAAAGACATTTGTGATGCCATCTTTCATGTTCTGGGGGTTAGTGTTAGCAGTGCACAGTGGTGATGGCAGGTATGGGGGCTTAGTTTACCATAACTGGCAAATTTCAGTGGTTTTTCGGTTTTAATTTGAACCATAATGGGGCGGGGGAATTTTTCTTTTTAGTGAAGTACACAGGTTTTTGGTAGGGCAACTTAACCATAACGTCCCCTCAACAAAGTTTTTTTTGTAGTGAATTTTACAGGTTTTTGGAAGGGGAACTTAATCATAACATTGTGTCAATGAAGTTGTTGTGTTGAATATACACTGCCATCATGTGATTGTGGGAGATATGTAGTATAATGTACGTACTTGATATACATTTAACATAGAACATACAGAACCCCTTCCCTATTGATATTAGAAAGGGACGGACTGAGCGCCTGTTTGCAGACCGGGGGCGGACGGGATCAACATTACCCAAATACGCAGGGGGTATCTGAAAATGTACTATTGTCTTACACAAAAAATCTGCAATGTAGAAGAAGAACATAAAGACATTATAAGTAGTAATAAGTAAACATGGAAACCTAAAGGTGTGAAATGAAAATGACACATTTAATAACCATGTAGAATGAAATGGATGGTACCATAAATAAAAAAGGATGCCTCCATCGTAAGCACTTCACAGAAACTCTTCTGCTTGGACCGACAGTAGATGGACGCAGTAGGACGAAGGGAAATTGCATCAAAATAGTGAGTGAAGGTAATTTTTTTGTATGTGTGTGTAATTTTTTTAGTATGTGGTGCAGAAATAATAATTTCTTTCGGTTGTTTTGACACCGAAATGGCTAGTACTTTGGAGTGGCTGGAGGAGAATTTTCCGCATGGGGAAATGTCTGAAGACAGCGACAATAATGGTACACACTGCTCTACGTAGGCAGAATACTGATCAGTATTTTATAGGCATTTAACATATGGATATTTTTTTCGTACAGACCAGGAAAGAAAAGAAGAAAGGCCAACAAACGAGACAGAAGAAGACAGGATGAAATGGATTGAGCAGAAAATGGATGTACTGAATGACAATTTTAAAAGTTTAAGGGAGTTTGTGGAGGACTGTGTGAGAGGAAAAGTATGTTACCATTGCCTCACCTGTACCTGCCCCCACTTCTCCATTCCCTAGTGAACCATCCCCAAACCTTCAAGAAGAAAATAGACGTTTTTACGAAATATCCATCCCTTCTTCCCCTTACAAATCTTCTCCTCATAACCAGCCCGTGTTGAATCCTAATTCCCCTATATTTGTGTCAGTATCTGCTTCCCCCGCTATTTCTTTGGATTGAAGTGTGTGTGTGTGTGTGTGTTTGGAATGTTTTTGTATAGTAGTTGTAGTTATAGAGTTTTGGGCAAATTTTCTTTTTTTAAAAGACTTAAAATGTTCGCGAACAGCGTGCCTGTTCGACCAATCCGCAAGGAATGGAATGTGGGTGTTGTAAAGGCAGTACACCTACCCTTACTAATGTCGAGTAAGATGCAGTTGATGTTTGACCGCAACATCTGTTCAAGTTGTTCGTACATAAACAGAAAGGGGCGTCCTAAGGACATTATACCTCGCCGTGCCGCTTACCAACGAGATGAAACATGTTCGTAGAACACACCAGGTGTCCAGGATGGTTGTAAATGAGCAAAATGGGAGTGTGTTAAGGACAGTATACCTGTCCGTATCGTCCGCAGCCAAAATGGTGGCGTCAGTAGAACAGGTGCAGTGGCCGGCAGGTTCGTAGTCAAACAAAATGGAGTTGTCCTAAGGACACTGGACCTGTCCGTACAGTGAGCATATCATGTATGCACATGCACAGTACAACCGTAAGTATAGCGAACATCGCGCCTGTCCCTAACTGTCCGTCTCACTTGTGTCGCACTTTGAATTAGTTTGAGAACCCGAACACTGTCCGTAGGACACTTGCGCAAGTTTGTTAATCTGCATTTTCTGTCCAGCGGACTCCCATTTCTGTCGCGGATGTGTTCAGGACGTCATCATGTGACCGCACCCACACTGAGCATGTGGACTAATTTGCGCTGTTTGTGTGCTCAGCAGTACAAAATAACTTGTAGACACAAGGCAAAATATTGTAGAGTGTAAAAATATTGTTTCACATATCCCAGACAATAGCTTACCTGAGGACTTTTTGTGTACAATTTTCATAACGCTTTGCAGGGATGAAGACGGTCACGAGGCACTCCCCTCCACCCCTATAAATGGCCACACCCCCGAGCGCATCTTCATTGTTCTTCTAGCTATAGCAGATTGAGGTGTATTGCCTTTACTGCTGTAGTGATCAAAAGGAAAGTAATCGGTATGGCTTCCTTGGCTGCTGTTGGTTCATTAGCCTCTGCACCACGCCCAAACCCGCCACCACCACCACCTCCACAAGGGCCTGCAGAGAGATATATGGGTGAGGATGTAGAGAGCGAGGAAGAAGAGGAGGAAGAGAATGAAGTGGAGGAACTCCGCACTAGGAGCACTCGCCAGGAGTCGGGGGTGTGGCGGATGTTTTCCGTTTATGGGAACGTACCAAAAGCACGTGCAAACCTGGTGAGGTGTAACCAGTGTGAGGTGGTGCTGAGTCGCAGGAGATTTGGTGCATACAGTTTTGGTACGACAACCATGAAGCGACACCTCACTTTGTTCCACACTGCGGATATTCGCAAGGTGGTGCCATGTGAAGAGCGTAGTCGATTGAGTTCCTCCACAGCATCCTCCGAGTCCGATCCTCCCACCACAAGAGACACTCCTGTGGGGGAGCGCCTCCCTCCAGCTGCCTCACAAGCCATTCGCAATGCTGTTGACCCTTACCTTTCAAAGGTGACAATAGTGTGTATGTATTGTGACGTAGTACTCTGCAGGGGGAGAGTTTTCGAAGTGCTTTTGAGGCTACGGTCACGGAGCACCAGAAGATCTGCTCCTTACCTAAGTGAAGCTCACCCTATATTTTTCTCTGTCCACTTGCCCTTTCTTATCCCCGTGGCTGGTGTCCCTTCCTTACCCTCCTTTGGCCTCCTCTCCTAGTGTGTCGTGTGCTGAGAAGCAATAAACGTGAAAACAACAAAAATGACAGAAAAGGCTCTTTTCAGAGCCGCCTTTCTCAGTTTAACAATAGAACTATGAAGTGACCGTTGTAGACCCCTGCGAAGTTGTGGAAAAGTTTGCGGACAGTCGTAGGGAAAAAAAAGTAGGGTGCAAGCGGAGCAAACACAATGAAGTGTACGCTGGGAGTAAGTGGTGGCTCTGAAAAGAGCCTTTCGGTAGTGTGTGTGTGGGTCAAAAACTGTGGATTGGAGAAAACGGATTGTCACATAGGTTATTGTGAATCCAAAAGAGGTTGCAATGCATTTTGTACATTGCGAAGAAAACTCTGATTGCCAGCATATGTGAGATGGACTCCATCTCTGCGGAAAATAAAAGAGCTGTGAAACAAAATGTTTTCATTGTGGAATGAGGACATGCCAACCTCTCTTATAAAGGCACAAACAGCCTAATTCACATTGCGTCTCGCTTTCTCAATTTGTGGACCAAAAGCAGAAGAATGCAGCCATATTTGTCTTTGTGCAATACGGGAAAAAAGTGTTTGACAATTTGGAAACATGTCCATGAGCTTCGCAAGTCCTTCCTTCATTGCAAATTGCAAAGAAATTCCAGAGACATGGCCTAAACTGTTTCCTCCGCAATGAATGATAAGTATATCTGGAGGACGCTCTGTCTAAAGTAACACAGAGAGGTACCAAGTCCAGCCACCTCATGCCACGCACGCCATGCCAGTGCACTTCCACATGAGGAAATCTGAGATCTGCAGATAAACTGCAGCTTTCTGCATGCACCTTCAACCAATGTATCCATGAGTCTCTCAAAATCCAGATAATCTGTATGCGAGCACGCAAAGCCATGGCTGTGTGGTCTCCTGTCAGGGAGAAGACGGTTTTACTAAATCTCGCCGTTCAGAACACACCCACTGAACTTTATTGACCAATCCCTAGTTCCGCTCATTTTCATTTGCATGCGTCTCCACCCCAGAATCCCCGTTGGTGATATGCGCTGGCTGCAAACTACCACCATGTCCGCGGACATGTATAGGATCAGAGCGTGACAATGGTACATTAATGTATTATTCCCCTTTTTCCCCTTTAAGGTGGGCTCTGAAAAGAGCCGTTTTATTTTGTTTTTTGGGCAGATACCTTACAGACATCTAATATTTTGTTTATTTTTTTGTATTTATTGTCCTTACTTTACTCCTACGACCATTACAGAACATTCTCTAAAGCAAGCCTTACGTTCCAAAAGAACATCGCATTTCCCAAAGAAGATAGCGCAACACCATTTGCTTCAAAATAATCCGCATTGCTTGGAACAATGTTTTCGTGGCTGCAGAAAAACATACCAGCGCGTAACATAAACTCACGCATGCCACGATTAATGATACACCTCCCAATACTTTGATCTGGACAGAAAAAAGAATCGTTGTCCCATTTTACTCTAGGGAGTAAACCAGAAAAAATTACTTTTGCAGTTGGAAAGATGTTCATGAGTGCTTGAGCCAACTGTCCCAAATCTGCCAACAAAGTATGTGCAGTCACGTAGCCCAATTGGCAAGCACCGTAGTGCAAAATTACCACATGAGGAGAGGTCATCGTACGTATGTGTCTGCAAACTTGCAGAATTGCTGCAACATTGGCATCAGTCTTAGCGTTCCACACCACCTCCACTCCTCTCACATCGAAATGGTGTGCCACATGCCTACCCTCTGCATAATGTTGTAAGCCATGGACAAAAATGTCTCCAAGCACCAAAACCCTGACCCTCTCCACCTCTGCCATCTTCAGTGTACGCACTGTCTTTCAACACAAAAGAGTATTGTGAACATCTGATTGGCTGATGCCTACAGTCCCCTTTCCATGCAGGATTTGCCGTAGAAACCCGTATGTGACACGCCCTACCCACGGACAAGCATTGCCTACGTGCGACACGCAACTCTTACCCAGTCCTTTTACCCTTTCCACAGTGGTAGCAAATCGAGTCCCTCATTGGACACAACTAAGCAGTCACACAACCATCCACCAATCACATTGAAAAACGCCAAATGTAACTCTATCATCAACGTTGCGCACTTCAAAATTACTGTCGATAATTCTGAATGGAAGTCGCATATCATTGCAAAGCACCTACTTCAGAAGTAACTGTGCAAGTGTTGCAAATTTCTACGTACAGCTTCATGCATGCGCACATGCATGAATATAGAGTACAGGTATGTATATTTTAATCAGAGAACATGTGCAACCTTTATGATTTAATTTAAAATAAATTAATGCTGCTAAATGTGCATAGGCAATACATACCAACGCTCCCCCTTTTAAGTGCAAGATGTCCAATTTATCATTGACAAACCGCACGACTTCTTACTGTCTTCCGCATAACCTATACAAACGTTGCAAGCATGCCTATTTAGGGCGAAACTCGATTTTGTATTAGAAAATGTCGGAGTTGTATACTGTGTACGGCTGTCATGATGCCTACCCCCAGGCATCTGGACCAAGCCCATCAGCCCCGGAAGCAGGCATCCAGACATTTAGTAAAACCTCAGCAGCCCCGGCTAGGTGCTATCTGGGTTCAGTCCTGGCGCCTTAGGCGCCAGGCTCATAGTCATCACTTACCTCAGGCAGACCATGCTGCAAATGCATCCAGGCCATCGTGAGGCCTGGAAGGGACTATTTTTCTACAGGGACTATTTTTTACTCGGGTGTGGTTCTAGGGACTTCTTACATGGGACTACTTTTGAGGCTATTTAAACCACGCCCGACCAGCAACACACGCTTCGCGTTATTCTGCATTCTGCAGCGTAACGCTCACCGTGCCTGCAAGCCAGCATCCAGTCTTCTGCCACGCTCGCCTCGAATCCGGAGCTCCTAGAAAAAGGGGAAAGAAGGAGAAAAGGTTATATCACGGACATTATTTTAATTCCTCACCTGATTCAGGATCTTGCACTTCTCCGAGTCTGAAAGGACATTACTTCAGCATCGCATCGCCAGCTGCAGTGCCGCACCATACTCACCAGTCCACAGCATTTTTCGACTCGGCGCAGCCTCCATCATTTTCCTTGGCGAACTCCAATACCTGGGGGAAAACAAAGGAATAACAAGGTGAGCTTAGAGAGCCGACAAAGACAACCACTTTTACCACGAGGCTTACCTGATTTACCACCGGAGGCATCACCCTTCAATACGCCACATCTTCTTATGCCACATCTATAAAAGGAGGGAAAACAACAAGTTAAACTCACGCAACTTTTACCGGATAGTGTTGGGAAATACAGACTCTTATCTGAACGCCATCAGCAGCCTCCAGACTATATTTTTTAGCTGCAAATCAACAAGTGGATGCAAGAGTGAACATCGGACATATTGAACTCTTTGAACTTAGTAAACCCCGGAGTCAATATTCCTCCAGAACTCCAGTACCCCAAACCAGTGAAGTAACTGGTATCTACGCGCCCCTGCATGCCACGCAGGATGGAGAGCTCATCATTTAAAAACATGAGGTGAGTATACTAATTGCGAATATCGGAGGTGACTAGTAGGGAGAGCGAGAACAGTGGGGAGGGACCATCACTCAAATCCACGGGGCTAAATCCCTTTCTCCACTTGCAGGAGAATACTTCTATGGGTCAAGCAGACGAGGTTATGCCGGCCAGTCCAGACTGTCATCTCTGCACTACGCCTCACGTTGGTGGAGACCGCAGCTGTCCGAGTCCGATCGACGCCCCTGTGGGAACCAGGTGAGCGTAACAACGGCCTACAGTAATGCTACTTGCAATGTAATCGTATGACAAAAGTAAGCGCTCCCGATTGCTGTGGTGACATCTCCCTCTGAGGGTCTCCCGATTTTTCGCCATCGTGCTTTTAAATTGCAAGTAGAACATTTTTTCCCATCTACTACTATGCCCTATCGCTTACAAACCTCTCTCCTATAGATAGAGCACCTTGTAAAAAACAAGGCATTTTCATAACCTTAAAAATGTTAGCAATTTTGAAGGACTTGCAAGTAACATATTGCAAATACCATGCAAAGCCTGCACACAGTGAAGTGAAATGCGCACATGCACTGGGTTCAAATATGAAAGGAGAATGCTCTGACGAATGATGCACAATTAATGTGTGCAGTATCAGCACTGCTATAAACACACAAAGTAATTAATTTAGTTTTTTTGAATCGCAGTGAAGACTACTCTCCTGAGAATCAACAGCATCTACAATGCAGATGACATATCTGAAGAAACCTGGTCCTTTTGCAAAAAAAAGTAAGTACAGTACTACCTTTATACTATAACTACTCCTCAAAGAGGCTGCATGGGTTATTTGTTTAATTTGGGCACCAAAGCAAACATTGATTTCTGAACCATTCTACCTACAAATATCCATTTATTCAACAAAGAATAACAGGCAGAATGGTTCACAAATCCCTGTGTGTTTGGAACTCAAATAACATACGTAATCCTTAGAAGGTAAGATTTAGAAAAGAAGTTGCTGTTGCAAGTTTATGGCATTTTGTTTATTAATAATGCTTCTCGTCACCACTAGCCCACTTTGTACTCTCATCTGAAGCACATTGTAGTAGTATACAAACAGTAAAATAGCCTTACCAAATCATTGCAAGAGTCCAATGCACATTCACACACCATGACAAAGAGCTTCCCCATCAGACTCATGCACGCATGCGCACAGCACACATATTTTGTACAACAGACCAAAGTATGCCTTCTTTTTTTCAACAGACACCAAAGAATGCCTACCAAAAAGCAACTCCGTAGAAAGGAACGCAGAGTAGAGCAAATAAAAATAAAAGTGCCCAATCTAAGCATCTATCCTTTGTAGAGTTTGTAGAGAATGTTGGAACAAACCAGCTAATGCAGTCGGTTAGCAAAACAAAAGAAGCTTCAACTACCGAAACTTTACCTCCTCCATCAAAATGTGTCACAAAACACAAAAATGTTGGCAACATATTGGCTAACAGTACAGCTAACAATTCTCCTACTAATCCTGATAGTGTAACAAGAACCCATAGTAAAAAAAGCATTTTATCAAAAATGTTTTGTCACAGAGTCCTTCAGAATCTACTCAGAAGAGGACCGAAATCATCCTCACCCCTTAAAACCTACCGTAGAAAGTTAATCCTACAAGCTCTCTTGGACAGTGCAGTCCTTCTCAAAAGGAAGTTGTTTATATTAGTGTTAAATAGGATGAAAGCACTAACAAAACTAAGAACCAAACTACAAAAGAAACTCAGCAATAAACGGAATGTGAACAAAAATAATTTTTTAAATGTTTGTGGTGGTGAATGGAGTCACACAACAACCACCTAACCATATTTTAATGAAGAAACATACAAACAAAATCAAACAAACACAATTGCCATCCATAGCAGTGGACGAGGGTATGAGAAAAACAATACTACCATCATGGAACAAGAAACAGTGCTTACAAAAGTATCCTCTGAAAACTCAGAATTACCTCTCGATTCAGCAGAACTACACCGTCCAGTATACAAATGGCCGTGTACATCAATGTGTGCCGTTCCAAACAAAGCTTTCAAAACTTTACGTCAGTTCCTCAATCAGTATATAAAAGGTAAAGACAAAAGTAAAATGAAAGTGCTGCAAAATATGGATATTTGTCCAATGCGGTAAATACACAGGATTACAAGGACATTCATTAGCCTGCATTTCTGGGCCTATTTGCAAAAGCACCTTCCATGATATCAAAAGGATATCAATACATCATTCAAATGTAAGAAATCTAGTGTATAAAATATACTATGCAAAAAGTCCAGCTTCAGAATTAGGCAATTTAAATAACACCCAAATACTTACAAGAAGAAATTGACCATAATCAGAGAAAGTATTTTGAAAGTGAAAGCCACTTACAAAATGCAATAGTTTTAGAACATAGTAGCAACAATTCTGCACATAGCAACCTTCTATTACACACATCCAGAAAAGATATAGTAAAATTTAAAAGGTCATCGGCTGAAGTACCAAACCATGTGTGTGTGTGTTGCTGCAGAGCGTTTTACAAAAGGAACACAACAAATGTAGACATAGCATACAAAATAGAAGACAATGAAGACTCTAAATGGTTTGAATTAGCTCTCTACCTTTTAGCAGAAAACAAATATGAACTAACTGAACGCCTAATATGTTGCAGTTACTGTACTACAAAATTAGACAACAACCACACTCCTTCACGTGCTATTACAAATAATTTGGAATTGTTCCCACTACCAGAATTCCTGCAACAACTCAATTTGTATGATAGCATAATAATTCAAACAGTTCACCCATTTCAAGCAATTATACACCTTGATCCAAAAACAGCAAAATTACCTTCCTCTGAATTGGTGAAAGGCATTTGTGGCAAAGTAGTTTATTTGCCATTAGATCTAACGGAAAATGTACACACTCTAGGAGTGCAACGTTCAATAGAGCATTCTTTAATAGTCTTGGTAAATGGTGTACCAACAAAGGACAACAAAAATTTGGCAACAACTGGTGGAGTTACATAAAGTTAGACAAGCATTGCAATATCTAAAAGACAATAACGAGTACTACAATGAAATAAATATTGATGAAAGCTTAAGGGAAACAACTGAAATAATTCAAGAGACATCATAAACTGGACAATTCAAACTTCAGGATCCTGCTACAGTATCCACTCTTTTGGACCATTACACAATTCATCCATTGCATTCCAATGAAAGCGTGGATGATGCACTAGAAACTTACCAAATGCGACAAACCAAAGGGTCACCAGTGAGTATATGGGAAAAAAGTATAGAAGTACATGCTTTTCCACTGCTATTTCCTACTGGCAAAGGTGGAAGATACGATGATAGACCCACTCAGATTGGAGCATCAGAATACCACTCATTACGAATGTATTCGCAAGATCCCAGATTTAGACAAAATGTGGAATATATATTCCACCTACTGTTTGAAAGTGAATTAGCAACGCTATGTTATGTAGTTGCACACATTTTGAAATCTGGAACCCACTTTCAAAATATGTCAGCTACGAAGTTAATACAAAAAGTACAGGAAAAGGATGAGGTTTTACAATCAAGTATAACAAATTTGTTTGCAAACATGTGTGGTACAAAGGAATACTGGTTCCGACGGCACGGAGACGTGCTTTGTATGATCAGAAACCTTGGACCACCGACTTGGTTTGTTACGCTAAGTTGTGCAGAATATGCATGGGAAGATTTACATGAGTTCCTGTGCATAGCAAACAGCAACAAAAACAACATAGATATATTAACACCTGGAGAACTTTGCTCTCTAGATCCAGTTAATGTGTCAATATATTTCCATCATCGTTTCATTGCCATGCTACACTTTATTTGCAACAAAACTGTTCCTCCCCTTGGAGAAGTGCAACACTTCTTTTGGAGAAAAGAATATCAAGCGAGAGGAGCACCACCTATTCACATGCTGTTATGGATCAAAGGTCCACCAAAATTTGGTCACGACAGTGATAGCACTGTTTGGCAGTTTATCCAAAAATATGTCACTTGTGAAATCCCTTCACAACAGACACATAGGGCCTCATTACACGGTAGGCGGTAAACCATGGCGCTATTAGCGCCATGGTTCATGCCGGTAATTTACTGGTACCGCCTTGGTGGAAAGGGGAATTACCGCCATATTCCAAGGTTGGCAGGGCGGTAATTCCCCCTTCCACCATTGCCCTTCCCCAGTCCCATTTTTGCCCCATAGGGCTCTATGGGAATGGGGAAGGTGCTAATTACGGTACCAGCTCCACTGGTCCCTTTGCGGGTTGGTTTTTAACGCCTGCAAAAAGCAGGCGTTAAATTCCCCAACCCGCAAAGCGACCTCGTAGTAAGGCGGTAAGGGTTTACCGGTACCAGTAAAATACCGGTACCGGTAAACCCTTACCGCCTACCGTGTAATGAGGCCCATAGTGAGCTGCATGGGCAGATTTTACAATTTCAAAGACACAAATGTGGCAAATATTGTCGCCCCAAATACAAAAACAAAGGTAAATACTACACCAAATGCCGACTTGGTTTAGAATAAGAATCCCATGTACAAACTTGTCATGAAAAGTAAATGCACATGTGATGTCATCAGTGATGTCATCAATGACATTTGTGATGTCATCTTTGATGTCCTGGGTGTTAGTCTTAGCAGTGCACAGTGGTGGCGCGAGTTATGGTTCCTTAGCTTACCATAACTGTGTCATGATCCGCAGAACACGCCCCTTTTGGACCTCATGGTCCTTGTCACAACAGGGCTTGCACTCCTTGATACTTCCAACATGGCCGTCTAAAGTGCAACATCTTCCTTGTCCTTACGTCAGATGTAGCATATTTACAAATAGGCCACGCCCACGCGGGCCCGCGCATCTCAATGCTACTGCAAGCAGCGACTAGATGTGTGCTCCGTAGTTCGCTACACTTTTGTCCTTGTTCCTGGACCTCCTAATTCCATTCCCATTACCCTCTTCCTTCCTCCTTGTTTCCCGGACTTGTGTGCTGTGTGCTTACCCTCTTCGTTCCTGGATCCCGGAGTGTCTGAATCCTGGAGCTCTGAACGCACGCTGGAGCCAGAAGAGGCTTGCGTGGGCTTATACAAGACCAGGTCCGTGTGTAAGAAGACACCGCCCAAGAAATCCTACAAGGATCGCTCCTAGGTGAGAAAGGGGGAATTTCCTTGACAGTTTGAGACACCAAACGACCGAAGTCAAAGCCGACCTGGAAGCGGCTGTTCAGGATCTCATGTGTGGCATGCAAGAACTAACGACCGAGGTACACAATTTAAAGGCGGAAAATGCTGCTCTCAAACAATTAGTTCTATCCCGTGATTCTGCCACAAAGGAAAGCGTATTGCTGGGCGGCATTGTTGACAAATACGATGGGTCGGCAAAAACCCTTCGTGGATTCCTTGATTCTTGTTTGGTTCACTTTACTTTTAAGCCCTACTACTTTTCAACCCCTAGGGCTAAGGTTGGCTTTATAATTTCACACCTTTCCGGAAATGCTCTAACTTGGGCTACGCCCTTAGTCAATTCTGGTGATGCCCTCCTGGATGACTACGAGGGTTTCAAACAAGCCCTTAAAAACAAGTTTGACCGCCCTGAGCAGGTCTATAGTGCCCAGGAGCGCCTGCTAGACTTTCATCAAGGATCCCAGGATATGCTTACGTATGTAACTCGATTCAAGCAATTGACCAAGGAAGCTGACTGGTCTCCTGAAGCAAGTTTTACACTTTTCAGAAGGGGACTGAATGAGGAGATCAAAGATGAATTGGCCAGAGTGGCTCGCCCAAGCTCGTTACAGGCCCTTTTGGACCTTGCCATGCAAATAGATTTTCGTATCGAGGAAAGAAAGGCAGAAAAAAGGAAATCCAAAGTAATCCCCCCGAAGGCATCCTTCGAGATTACCTCCGAGACTGACACAAATCCAGGGTCAGCTACTGAACCAGAACCTATGCAGATAGGAGCTTCCGTGGACCCATGTCCCCGCAAGAAAGGATGAGAAGGATTCATACGGGGCTATGCATGTACTGTGCCTCTGATAAACACCTGGTTAGAGAATGCCCTCTAGCCCCTCCTCGGCGTTCGGGAAACTCCAGCTCCCGATCATAGATGGAGCAAGGCTTCGAGAGAGAGATGTTTGCTCCACGTCTATTCCATCCTTGAACTCTCCTGGACAAAACAGTCTAGTGATTGTACAGGCCCTTCTATCGCCATCCAAGAATAAGACCTACTCCATTTTGGCCTTGGTTGACTGCGGAGCTATGGGAGTATTCATTGATCAAGATTGGGTTACGTGTCACCACATTCCATACGAGACACGAAGTACCATGCAACCGGTGGAAGCGATCGATGGAAGACTCCTCACTTCAGGGCCTATAAGCCTGCAGACTAAAGAGATCCAACTTTCAATTGACCATCACCAAGAGCTGATCAGATTTGACATCATTAAGTATGCTCATTATCCCATGGTCCTGGGTATGCCCTGGTTACAGAAGCATAATCCTTATATCAACTGGGCAGCAGGATCCTTATTTCTTGGATCTGAGTTTTGTATGTCTCACTGTCTATTCCTGGAATCATCCGTGACACCTTCCAAAGAACCATCAATTGATCAGCAAGTTCCACTCATGGTTTCCAATATCGTATCGGTTTCAAAGGCCTATCAGAGTTATGCTGATGTGTTCTCAACTGCCATAGTCCAGGCTCTACCCCCTCACAGACCTGAAGACTGCGCAATAGACACAGAAACCTCAGCAGTGATTCCCTTTGGGAGGATGTTCATCCTATCCGAACCTGAAAAGAGAGCCCTACGAGAATAATTGGATACCAACCTTGAAAATGGCAGCATAAGACCATCAAAATCCCCAGCTGGAACCTCACTGTTTTTTGTTCCCAAGAAAGACACCAAGGAACTTAGACCTTGCCTCGATTACCGTGGATTAAATCAATGCACCCTCAAGGACCGCTACCCTTTACCCTTGATCTCAGATATCCTGGAAGCAGTGAGAGGAGCTGTAATCTTCACGAAACTGGATCTCAGAGGTGCCTATCATCTGATCCGTATCAGGGAAGGAGACGAATGGAAAACATCCTTTCGAACACCCTTTGGACACTTCGAATATCTGGTAATGCCCTTTGGACCTGCTAATGCCCCTGCCGTCTTTCAACGTTTCATGGATAGGGTGTTCTCCGATATGCTGTTCATCTTCGTCATCGTCTACCTGGACGATATCCTGATCTATTCCAAAGACCTTCTAAGGCATGAAGAACATGTTAAGGCTGTCTTACAACGACTACGTGAACATAGACTGCTAGCCAAACCCGAGAAGTGCCTGTTTAATGTGACCTCTGTTCATTACCTAGGATTTGTCCTTAGTCCAGAAGACACATCACTCTGTCCTGGAAAAGGAACTGTTAGCCATCCATCAAGCCTTCACCGAATGGTGACACCTACTCCTGGGAGCGAGACATCCAGTCCAGGTCCGCACGGACCATCGGAATCTTCAAGTTCTACAATCCTTGGAGTGTAGGAACAGTCGTCAGTGTCATGATGCCTACCCCCGGGGACCCAGACCAAGTCCAGCAACCCCGGAAGCAGGCATCAAGTTATCCCAAGCAAGCCCAACAACCCCTGCTAGGGGCTATTTGGGTCCAGTCCTGGTGCCTATGGTGCCAGGCTCATATGGAGAGTCAGTCCTGGTGCCTATGGCGCCAGGCTCATATGGAGAGTCAGTCCTGGTGCCTATGGCGCCAGGCTCATAGATTAAAACTTACCTGATGCAGACCATGCTGCAAATTTACCTGATGCAGACCATGCTGCAAGAGCTTCAAGCCAAAAGAGGCTTGGAAGGGACTACTTAACTTAGGACTATTTTTTTACTCGGGGGGGGGGGGGCTGGGGAGGAATACTTACCTGGGACTACTTTGGAGGCTATTTAAACCACGCCCGAAGAGCAGCACACGCTTTGCGTTATTCTGCATCCAGCAGCGTAACGCTCACCGTGCCTGCAAGTCTACATCCAGCCTTCTGTCACGCCCGCCTCGAGTTTGGAGCTCCTAGAAAAAGGGAGAAAGAAGGAGAAAAGGTTAGAACAAGAGCAATACCTTTGATCCTTACCTGAATTTCCGATCCATCGCGCCTTCGAGCTGGAAGAAAGAAGCTATTTATGCGCATCGCCTCGCCTGCTGCAGCGCCGCGCTGAACTCACCGGCCTTTGCAGCATCTTCACATTCCACCACATCCTCCTGCATGTTCCCGCCGCACTCCGGAACCTAAGGAGAAGACAAGAACAGCAAGGTGAGCCAAGGGAATACACAGAGGAATATTAGTTACCCCCTCTATAGACTTACCTGATTTTACCACCGGGGTACTATTCCTCTTCACGGGTCGGCGCAGCATCCACTGCATCTTCGCCGAACCCCGGCCCCTAAGGGGAAACAAAAGGACAGCAAGGTGAAACAAAGGGACTAACAAGGGGAACTCTCCTCACCACAATAGACCTACCTGATTTTACCGCCGGAGGTATTATTCCCCGAGACTTCATACTTTCTCTCAGCGCCTGAATAAGGGAGAAAGCAACAGGTTACATATTGACATTATTTTATCGAACTGTGTTGGAAAATACAAATCCTTACCAGAATACTACCGGTTGCCACAAGGAACTCTTCATTAGGGTCAAGCTGCAACCTGCAAGGAACCGGACAAGAGTGAAAGTCAGGCATTTGAACTCTTACGAACTTTATACTTACGGCGTCTTGCCGGGAATCTCGGAGTCAATATTGTTCTGGAACTCACCAATTCCTTCGAGCCAGTGAAGCAACTGGTTATCAACGCGCCCCTGCGCTCAATGCAGGATGGAGAGCTCATCATTTCAAACCATCAGGTGAGACTATAAGAGGGGACATCAAAGGTGATCTGTGGGGAGAAAAGCAGGGGTGGGGGATTTACGCTCAACTCCATGGGTGGTTAAATCCCTTTCTCCATTTGCAGAAGAATATTCCTACGGGCCAAGCAAACGAAGCTAGGTGGGCCAGTCCAGTCCGTCATCTCGGCCATACGCGTCACATTGGTGGAGACCGCAGCTGTCCAGTTCCGATCGACGCCTCTGTGGGAGCCAGGTGAGCGTAACAGTCAGGCCCGTTGGGCCTTCTTCTTTGCCCAGTACCAGTTCCACATCCACCCTGTCCCGGGATCACAGAATATAATTGCTGATGCCTTATCCCGACGTCCTGACTACGAAACAATTGAAGACCGGACCTATCCCAAGATGTTTCCCCACACGATTTTTGTAGCCCAAGCAGTCAGTCTCCTCAAAGAAATTCGGATATAAACCCAATGCTCTGAACTCTGGAAGGATATTTCAAGGATGAATCAATGGAATCTAAGAATCAAGGAAGGATACTTGTTCAAGGATAATGCTCTAGTCATCCTCACACAGAAATTACAACAAAGGATAATCAACCTCTGCCACGATACCCTTCATTCTGGACATCGTGGCATCACCAACACCCTCCGTCTTATACAAAGACAATTTTGGTGGCCTAGAATGAAGACAGACGTACAACTGTACATCCAAGCCTGTACTATTTGTAGTCAGAACAAACACGATAACAAGAGACCAGCAGGTCTCCTACTACAACCTACTCTACCAACAAGACCATGGGAATTCATCGCTACAGACTTCATTGTAGAATTGCCACCTTCCAGGGGATACCCGACTATCATGGTTACCATTGACTTGTTCACTCACATGGCTCACTTTACACCCCTGCATAAATTACCGTCCTCATCAGAGCTAGCTGGAATCTTCCTGGAACACATTTTCCATCTACATGGACTTCCTTCCAAGATCATATCAGACCGAGGACCTCAATACGTCTCACAATTCTGGAAACATCTCTGTCGCATTCTGGGAATCCAACGCGCTCTCTCATCAGGTTATCATCCACAAACCAATGGAGCTACGAAACGTGTAAACCAGACCCTGGAACAATACCTTCGCTGTTTCGCCACTAAGGTTCAGGACGACTGGTCGCTCCTAATACCCGTGGCTGAGTTTGCGTACAACAATTCCGATCATTCGGCAATCAACACCAGTCCCTTTTATTCCAGTCAAGGATTCCATCCATCAGTGTTACCCTCTGTTCTTCCACATCCCACACCTGTTCCTACCGTTGACTCCTGGATGGAAACACTCATCAATGTACACAAGGAAGCCAAGGAACACTTAGAGAAGGTCAGAATACGAACTAAACAAAATGCTGATTCTAAAAGAAGACCAGGGCCTTCATATGCAGTTGGTGATCAAGTCTGGTTGTCCTCGAAGCTACTAACCCGTCACTTACAGCCAAACAAACTATGGTCCATTTCCCGTCAAGGAAATCATAAATCCTGTCTCATACCGACTCAAGCTACCCGATTCCTGGAAGAAGATTCACCCAGTTTTTCACACTTCTTTATTAAAACCCTACATCCGATCCTCCCGGAAATCTTGCAGCCCCCCTCCGGTGGTGGTGAACGACCAAGTGGAATATGAAGTGTCCCGAATATGCGATTCCAGGTATAAACGGGGTCAGCTTCAATACCTGGTTGAATGGAAAGGATATCCTCCAAGTGAAAGAACCTGGGAACCAGCTTCTAAACTGAATACCCCTCGATTGCTCAGAAGATACCATCTCATACACCCGGGCAAACCCGGTGGAACGAGTCTTCGGAGGGGACATGCTGTCATGATCCGCAGAACACGCCCCTTTTGGACCTCATGGTCCTTGTCACAACGGGCCTTGCACTCCTTGATACTCCCAACATGGCCATCTAACGTGCAACATCTTCCTTGTCCTTACGTCAGACGTAGCGTATTTACAAATAGGCCATGCCCCCGCGGGCCCGCGCATCTCAATGCTACTGCAAGCAGCGACTAGACGTGTGCTCTGTAGTTCACTACACTGTTGTCCTTGTTCCTTGACCTCCTAATTCCATTCCCATTACCCTCTTCCTTCCTCCTTGTTTCCCGGACTCGTGTGCTGAGTGCTTACCCTCTTGGTTCCTGGATCCCGGAGTGTCTGAATCCTGGAGCTCTGAACGCACGCTGGAGCCAGAAGAGGCTTGTGCGGGCTTATACAAGACCAGGTCCGTGCGTAAGAAGACACCGCCCAAAAAATCCTACAAGGATCGCTCCCAGGTGAGAAAGGGGGAATTCCGTGACATCAGATTGCAAGAAGTACTTAAAAGTAACAACGAAGAACACTTTGCAGGGAAACACATTATCGTTTTCGGAGATCTTCTACAATTGACACCAGTGAAAGGTGAACCTATTTTTAAAACCTTAGGCCACAAACTCTGCCGGAAAACTGTTGGTAACATAGGTAATGTCAACCTTTGGCAACATTTCCAATACAGAGAATTAACTGAGAACATGCGGCAATCTGCCGATCTCACTTATGCCAGCATCTTAAAAAGTATTAGAGTTGGTGTACTATCGCAAGAAGCACAAGTTGTATTGAAAAACCGGCACATTCATGCACCTTATGGCGATAATGCATGTGCAACTGATGTTATGGAACAAATAGCGCACAAAAATGTCAATTTTATGGCCTTAATGCCAACTCTTGCAAGCTGTTTCAAATTCAATGAAACAATGTTAAATAAAGAAATGCAACCAATAATGGAAATTAGCACCACAGACAAACTAGACGTTCATGGTATGACAGTACACATGTGTGAGCAAGCCACAACAAGACTAAATAGTTTAGAAAATGAAATCTCCAACACAGCTGGGTTGGAAAAAATATTAAAATTATCCTTAAATTGTAGAGTAATTCTTAAACGTAAGCTTGACGTCGAGCAAGGGCTAGTTAATGGAGCACTAGGTACAGTTGTTGGCTTTCAATCATAGCCACGTGACAGCAACATTCAGTTTGTCAATATTCGCTTTGATAAAGTTTCAGAAGTGAAAAGGATAGGGCGCTCAATTGCTCGATTCCTTCTCTTCAAAGACATGTACGTAGAGAGAACTTTTCTCTAACTCTTGCATATGCAGTTGCCATTCATAAATCCCAAGGTCTTACCCCAGACAAAACATTGATAGATATAAGAAACACAGGGGGTAATTCATGGATTATTTCCGCTGGAAAAAAAAACAGGATTTTTGCGCCATTCTGCCCGCAAATCCCCATTTGTTAAACAGGGATTTGCGGGCAGAATGGCGCACAAATGCCGTTTTTTTCGGCGCAAATAATCCATTAATTACCCCGACAGTCTTTAAGGAAGGCATGAGCCACACGCATTATGATGCTTACGTACACTTGGCGGTCTATTGCTAATGAACTTTGATGCAAGTAAAGTCAAAGCTGATATTCCTTGCATTCTAGAATACAATAGACTCTGTTCACTGTACACCCCTCATCTGAAACAATATCCTGTTCCACATAAAGTAAAACGTGGTAAAAGAAAACTAAATGAAACAGAAATGCAACAGAATCCAACAGCAAATTCCTCAAAGAAAAGAAAAGAAGCTAAAGTTTCAGCAATTACCACAAACAAAGAAGAACCTATTAGGGAATGTAAACCAGGTACGTCGGCAAAGAAGGAACAGAAATTCCGAAAAATGCACTCAGATACAGAACTAGCTTTTCCATTCAAATTTGCAAATGAAAGTGGGGTAAATTGCTATGCAAATGTAGCAATGAATATTCTATTTCAATTGCCACCAATTATTAACAATATTTACTTGCACAGTACAGAACAATTGTGTTTGCAAATGTTAGTGCTTCATAGAAATGCAACAAGCAATCCTGACAACACATACAGTGGTCATGGAATACGGCAAGAATTGGACGACTGTGCTGGAATGGTGAGATTCACTGTGAACTCACAAGAAGATCCACAAGAATTTCTAATGTACTTACTATTAGTATTGGAAAACAAAAGCATACCTGTAAATGAAATCTTCCAGATTTCGTACATGTGGAAACATACATGCACTCTTTGTAGCAATGTGATACAGGAAGAAATCCCAAATGAGCGATTTGTGTATGTTTCCATACCAAATTGTGAAAGCATTCCATTTCAGCAACTTGTACAGAATGCAAACCATGGCAGATTATGTACTATTTGCAATTCAGACAATCGCTCCACCTTACTGATACAATCACATAGTGCCTACATAATACTTATGCTTCTATGTTATAATGCAGATGTACCAAAAACAACTGCAAACTGACTGGATTCACACACGGTCAAGTGTCACTTGGAAAGAAAACCTTTACAACAATAGGTCTAATCTATCATGCAGGAACTACAACCAATGCAACTCACTACACTGCATACATTACAAAGAAATGTGGATGGTTTGAATGTAATGATAGCACCATTACTCTAAAGCAGAGATTGCCAGCTAATCTTACAAATGCATATTTAATCTTCTTAAAGCCAAAATTTAATAAATAATGTGTATTTCAAGATTGCCAAAAAATGATGTGAAAGACTACAAACAGTTAGAATACACCAATAGGTTTCTAACTGCCCAAGAGGACATAACAATGACACAAATAAATGAATATCACAGATTTGTAGGAACAAATGCACAGTTAGAATACGCCTACAGGTATGTAACTGGTGTTAAAAATTGGAAGGAAGGCAACAAACATAAAATTAATCAGAAAGATGAAGGAAACAGGATATAACAATGACACAAATAAATGAATATCACAGATCTGTAGGAACAAATGCACAGTTAGAATACGCCTACAGGTATGTAACTGGTGTTAAAAATCGGCAGGAAGGCAACAAACATAACATTAATCAGAAAGATGAAGGAAACACTCAAAGGAAACAACAAAGTAGTTAGTACCATAGCAAATGAAGGTTTTTTAATCCGACAAGTATTTTTTTTCCCCAGAACCAAGGATTAGAAAAGCAAACACAGAAACTGAGCACAATGCACAGTACACTGGTTTGTAAACTAAATATGAGGGTAAAAAAAGGTAAACTGTCTATTATGCAATGCAGTAAGTTTTCATAAAATGCAAAGACTAACATACCTTTTTCTTTTATCACAGAAATTAAAAAAGGGATACTTCCACCAAGTACGAAAGGCATTTAAAAAATATATGTGGATTCTGAACAAAGTAAGGAGTAAGTATATTGGCAGTCCTTTTCTACACATGCAAATCTATGCGTCTAATCTATGGTAGTAATATGCTGCAGTGGCTGGAGGCTGGCCCTTGCATCGTCAGTGTGTAAGCTACAACCTACGCCTTACAACCAAAGTACAAAGAGTATAGTTCCTAGCCACAACCATTGCTGCATATCGAAACCATGGTCCTTGTAAATTAGCTACTTATAAATGTACTGTTGGGACCATCGTCTGCAGCCATGCAGCCAAGACATTACGGCATGCACACAACTAGCGCATTACACCACACCCATATTCACTTATAACTCCACTGCTTATGACTTCAGTCTTGGGTGTATGGCCTTTGGGCATGCAGTCAAGACTCTGGGTCCTGGCCAGAAACACCACAGCATATTGGAACCATTGTGCCTTCTCATTTCACTATATACAAAGTTGGTTTTGGGAGCATGGCCCTTGCTACGCCCTCCCCACAACCATCTTAATGATGTTGCATAGTACAAGTGTACCAATAGCTGTGATATGTTGCAGTAGTTGTAGCCACAGGCTACAGACGTGAGTTTGAAGCCATAGAATTATCAATGTATGGGTGTACAGTATATAAAATGCACAGTTGCTTACAACTGCAGTGCATATTACTTTGTTCAAATACTCTGCATCCTGGCCACTACTACCACACCATATGACATCCATTGCGGCATATAAGTACACTACATACAAATGTGCTTTTGGGGGAATGGCCTTCGGCCATATACCCATGATTGCAGCACCTCCCCACAGCCGCCTGAGTGATGCACTACCACACCATATCACACCCATTGTGCCTTGTAAGTACACTACAAACAACTGTTCTGTTTGGTGCATGCCCTGTGGCCATGCACTCATGACTGCAGACCCTCCCCACAGCCACCGGACTGATGTTGAATACTAGTGGTGTCTCTGTAGCTCTGAAATGCTGCACTGTTTGTGGGCAAACCCAGAAGAACCTAGGCAAACCAAAATTGGGTACCTTTGCCTGCCTACATTGCCAGCATTGCAATACCCTAATTAAAGGAGACCACATTCGCCACCCACACACTGGCAAAACAATTATGCTGAAGCACTTCGCGACATGCGACACCAAAAATGTCATCTACGCAATTCGCTGCCCTTGTGGGAAATATTATGTCGGCAAGACTAATAGAAGGGCAAAGGATAGATGGACGGAACACAAATCGTGTATCAGGACACAGAACATTAAATCACCAGTCTTCAGACATTTCCGCGACTCAAGACACAATGTCTCTCAAATGCGATTAGTGATTTTGGAAGTCCTGCATCCCCTGAGCAGGGGAGGAAACCTACCAACATTATTGGCCCAGAGAGAATTGTTCTGGATCAACAAACTTGACGCAATGACACCACTGGGCCTTAATGAGGACTACTATTTGGGTCCATTTCTATAATCATGGTAACAACATACATATTCAGACAATATTTGTCCGATACCCAGAAATTTGTCTCAAAGATGCAAAAAAAACACCCTTGAGGATGGCATTGACAATAGATTGTACACCCTTCCGTTTTGGGTTAGACAACCTGTACAGATGTTTCTGATCTGTTTTTATGTAAAGTTTTGACATACACATTTTCTGGTCTTTTTAATTGGATGGTTATTATTGGGACACAACAATGCCCCCTAGTATACTAAGTTTTGTTTCATCCAAATAACCAAATCCTTATTTGTTTTTTCCTTAATGCATCTTTTAAGAATGGCTCTTTAGCCGGCTACACAACTATTTTGAAGTAATAGGCTGTTGGTACACGACTTGCAACGTAATACCTTTGGACCACTTTGTCTTCCTTTTTCACCGTAGGCACATGGTCGCCAGCGAGCCTTTAGCATAACTCACACTTATAAACCTTTACAGCGCGTATTGCGTGCACGTACAACAGTGACGTTCCCTCCCTCTTTTCTTTTACCACACATTCTTCCATCCTGTATCATTTAGCATTACCCTTCTGGAAAGTTTTGTTTTTACCATTCTACTCTTTGCGCAGTGGCGGGGGACGTGGTTTGCTTTGCCGTTGCCCGCACACGCGCATTTATCTTGACATATTCCCACATTACGCCGCTCGCGCGTGCGCGGGTGACGTCATGGTTTTTTGTGGCGCCGCTCACGCATGCGCGGGTGACATCACAGCTCCATCTTTCAGCATAAATAAACAAGCCGCGGAGGATGCGGTCGGAGAGCAGTGCTTCCTAACCGCATCCCTGCCATGGACTGTTGTATCTTCTGTTATTTCTTTGCAAGTAAGTTTCCCTTTACACTATTGGGCTACCTCTTAGCCTACACATGTTACAGGTACTTATGCTCTTATTCTCCCATAGGAGAACGGAGCTACTTACCCACACCACCACCAGAAACCGCTGCCCTCACTTAGAATCCCATTCCACTATCGAACTGGAAGAAGGGTGAGTTCTTCTTCTCCCCTCCTTTTCCTTATTTCAAATTTAGGCATTGTTGTGTTTCAAGACATTACATCCATCAAATCAAAGGTTTTTAATGTGTTGAAATCTCTAGTGCTTTCATTCTTGGTCATACATCATGCAGTGTGACATAATAACAGGTTACCAATGTACAACATGCATTAAGTTACCCTTTTTTTTAACATGTACCCTAGCAAAGTCGGGTTCATAGAGGAACTTGCAATAGGATGCCCTTCTATAAAAATTGTTTTTGATTTTTAGTTATAAAAAAGTGATTTAACTTTGTTATTTGATTCTTTTCTGACCTTCAAAACATCAGTAAATGTCTGATTCATTTCTTGTAGATCAATGTGAAAGAATTTTTGAAAATACATGCCCCTGATGAAGAGAATATGAATCTCGAAACGCGTTGGGCCAACCTGAAAATAATAAAAAGGAGAAGACATCTTTTCCCCTAAACTAACTGAATTATTGTATGTCATTTTTTGAATGTATTGGTTTACAGAACACTGTCACTTTAAAGTTGAAACACTGAATGTGTTTTATAAAAAAAAGTCTTTCCTAAACCAGACAGACCTGCCATTATATCTTTTAGGCTTACTGCCTTATGGAAAGTGTGCAGGGGACGTAGCTTTCCAAAATTTTGATTTCTTTGTTCTCTAGTATATTCCAGCCTAGATACCAAGGCTGAGTCTTTCTCCCCTGCACCTCAAAATTTTGTTTAAGTATTCCATCGAATATGAGTCAAAAAGTAATTCTTGTTAAATTTCACTGACAATCTGGTGTGCAAGTGTATTTCTGTGTTTTGTTACTGTTTGTGGGCAGGGCCTAAAACTTTAGGAGTATATCCATACATTTCAATATATGGTTGTGAAGTGGCTTATAACTCCAGTGCTTACAACTTTCGTTTTGGGTGTATGCTTGGGTGTATGGCATATAGCCTGCAACCATGCACCCAAAAGTACACGTCTTGGCCAAAACCACCGCACTAGATAAAACCCATGTGGGCTTGTAAGTGAAGAGGTTATAGCTTTGTTGTTGGGTGCATGGCCTTTGACCATGCACGCAAGACTGCACACACTCCACACAACCTGGCAATCGATACGCAATACTATGGGTGTATCCATGGGTGTCACATGCTACGGTGGTTGTGGCCAGGGCCTACAGTCTTAGAAGTAAGGCCTTCGGCCTTCGGCCGACGGCCATGCATCCAAGACTCTAGGCCCTGGCCACAACCACTGTAGCATGTGACACCCATGGCAGCATACTTATGAATATAATAATAACCATAGGAAAAAGTAATGCAATTATGGCATGTTGTCAATTTCAATTTTTCGCTACCACTACGCGTGTCCTTACAACAGTTACAAGTTTCCTGTGCACTGCATGGACTGAAATGCTACCGTTATTACACCCCTCACTTTCTGTGCGTACAAGGTGGCCATAGAAAATACATCTTGAAGACCGACCCCCAGAACAAATGCATTGATCACCCATGTCTTACTGTTTGAACCTGTCCCAACGCTCTGTGACACAGCAAAAGAGTTTTATAAATATAGCATGTGTACGCTGGTTGTCGCTCCGCTATCGGCGGATCCAAGATGTCGGGCGCAGCCAAACAATCTGACGCAGAACACGTATCGCAGCAGCCAATCGGCAGAGACGTCATGTGTCCGCGGTCATGACGCCAGCCCCTTAGCCAATCGGTATCTTTTCCGTGGACCGATCAGGGAAGTGTGACCGCGAAGCGGACATAGATATCACTCATTTTTTCAGACCTACTTTTTGGTCATTTTAATAAAAAGTACTGTACGGAAGGTCACCAAATTTACAATAGCACTCTTTCTGGACCAATCCCCTGTACCTGCCGCAAATTTCGTGAAAATCCGTCCAGCGGTTTGACCTGTAGCCGTGCGCAAAGTTTTCCCCCATTCAGTCTATGGGAAAAAAAGACGTTTTGGGACCCCCCCTATAACTTTTGCCCCCCTGAACCAAACATCTCCAAACTTTGCAAAAAATTCAGAGTGGCACATATCCTTTTTTTGCAAAGTTTGGTGACGATTCGTCCCGGGGGAGCGGAGTTATAGGCCGCCCAAAAAGTGCTCTTCCTAGGGAAACAGCAACTTGACCATAACTACACAGCCACTGCTAGCGTGGCTGTGTATCATATATATATATATATAGCTAATATCTTGGAGAGTGATGATATTTTGTTTATGAAAAAAGATGTCCCAATCACTCCCATTATGTACTTTATCCCCAAAATCCATAAGGATATCATGGAACCTCCAGGCAGACCCATAGTTTCTTCTAGATGGTCTTTGTTGGAAAATGTGTTAAAGTATTTAGATGTTTTTCTGCAACTTTTTGTTAAGTATCTCAATTCTTATGTTAGAGATACTACTGATCTCTTGAACAAAATACAGAGCAAAGAATGGGAGTCCGGTTTTCTATTGCTTTCCATAGATGTTACTTCCCTTTATGCATCTATTCAGCACTACAATGGTCTACAAACAAGTCAATTTTTTCTTGAATACAGATCTGTTAGTTACAAGCAGCAGAACAGGGTCATTTTGACACTTCTCCAATTTTGTTTAGAGCACAATTGATTTTTATTTGAAGATGTGTTGTATAGACAGAAATGTGGAACTGCTAAGGGCTCTTGCATTGCCCCCACATATGCCAATCTATATACGGGGTGGTGGGAGCAAAAGGTGGCTTGGTCTGAACAAAATGACAACTATGTAAATCAGATTATATGCTAGTATAGGTATATAGATGACCTGTTTTTGGTGTGGAGAGGCAGTCTAGAGTCACTAATGAAATATGTAGACATTTTGAAAGACAATGACATGAATCTCAAGCTCACCTTTGAAATCAGTAACGAAAGATTAGTATTTCTAGGCTTTGAACTATTTATCAATGACACCAAGATAAACAGTAAATTACATAGGAAACAAGCAGCGTCTAACTCCATTCTCTAAAGCCATCATCCAGAAAAATTCAAATCAAGTATTCCATATGGTGAAATGGTGAGAGCCAAAAGGAATTGTTCACGTAATGATGATTTTCAATTTGAAGCATGCAAAATGGTGGCTCG
Source organism: Ambystoma mexicanum (assembly GCF_040938575.1). Lineage (NCBI taxonomy): Eukaryota > Metazoa > Chordata > Amphibia > Caudata > Ambystomatidae > Ambystoma > Ambystoma mexicanum. Next base: position 892,773,211 of record NC_090935.1, on the reverse strand, counting down.
CTGCCTAGAGGGGTCTACACCAGACATAATATCATTAAAGCTTACAGCCAGACAGTCCATCGTGATAGACAAGATCTGTTGAAAACCAAGACTAGGACTAATGAAATTAATCCCATTAGATTCATTACCACATACAGTGCCCAAGCAGGAGATATTAGAAAAATCTTATGGAAACATTGGTCGATCTTGCTGGCAGATGGAGATCTATCATCTTACTTGGGAGATAGACCACAGATTACGTATGCTAAAGCTAAGTCTTTGATAGATCTTATTTCACCAAGTATGCCGAACACCAGTACTAGGGCCAATAATTGGCTAAGAGATAGGACTACAAATGATGGTTTTGACAAATGTAATAATTGCAAGATTTGTACTTATGCAATCAAAAAAGAAAAAAAGTATATTTTGGTACTAGGTGTGACAAATTGTGGAAGAGTAAGCAAAAAATCAATTGTCTGATCAAATGTATGGTATATGGAATTATTTGACCATGTAATCTGATGTACAAATGTAGCAATGAATATTCTATTTCAATTGCCACCAATTATTAACAATATTTACTTGCACAGTACAGAACAATTGTGTTTGCAAATGTTAGTGCTTCATAGAAATGCAACAAGCAATCCTGACAACACATACAGTGGTCATGGAATACGGCAAGAATTGGACGACTGTGCTGGAATGGTGAGATTCACTGTGAACTCACAAGAAGATCCACGAGAATTTCTAATGTACTTACTATTAGTATTGGAAAACAAAAGCATACCTGTAAATGAAATCTTCCAGATTTCGTACATGTGGAAACATACATGCACTCTCTGTAGCAATGTGATACAGGAAGAAATCCCAAATGAGCGATTTGTGTATGTTTCCATACCAAATTGTGAAAGCATTCCATTCCATCATCCAGAAAAATTCAAATCAAGTATTCCATATGGTGAAATGGTGAAAGCCAAAAGGAATTGTTCACGTAATGATGATTTTCAATTTGAAGCATGCAAAATGGTGGCTCGCTGCCTAGAGAGGGCTACACCAGACATAACATCATTAAAGCTTACAGCCAGACAGTCCATCCTGATAGACAAGATCTGTTGAAAACCAAGACTAGGACTAATGAAATTAATCCCATTAGATTCATTACCACATACAGTGCCCAAGCAGGAGATATTAGAAAAATCTTATGGAAACATTGGTCGATCTTGCTGGCAGATGGAGATCTATCATCTTACTTGGGAGATAGACCACAGATTACGTATGCTAAAGCTACGTCTTTGAAAGATCTTATTTCCCCAAGTATGCCGAACACCAGTAGTAGGGCCAATAATTGGCTAAGAGATAGGACTACAAATGATGGTTTTGACAATTGTAATAATTGCAAGATGTGTACTTATGCAATCAAAAAAGAAAAACGTATATTTCGGTACTAGGTGTGGCAAATTGTGGAAGAGTAAGCAACAAATCAATTGTCTGATCAAATGTGTGGTATATGGAATTATTTGCCCATGTAATCTGATGTACATAGGGTCTACTATCTGTCAGCTCAAGGTAAGAATTCTGCAACATTACAGAGCAATAATCAATGTCGATAGTAACTATCCATTAGCTGTCCACTTTGCAGAGAGACATAACAGTGATGTGTCATTAATGAGATTTTTTGCATTAGCACATATACCTGTACATAAGAGGAGAGGAAACAGAGAATGCAAATTGCGTAAACTTGAATCCAAATTGATAGTGACCTTCAATACCAAAAAGCCAGGAGGTCACAATACTGGAGAAGAGGTAGCCATACATCTTTTTGATGATTAGTTAAAAAGCAGTATTCTATCAGAGGGACATAGAAATATGCTTGAATATAAAGTGAGACTATGGGCCTCATTACACGGATGGCGGTAGGGATTTAACGTTACCGGTAATGTATTACTGGTAACGTTAAATCCCCATGTGGATCACGACCCGGCACACCGCTATTAGTGGCACCGCTAATTACGGTGCGTGCGACCCTCCATCCCGTTAATTACGCCATGCCGCTATTAGCACAGCATCACAAGGCCAGTGCACATGCTAATAGCGGCATGGTAAATCCCCCCAAACACCTTACCGCCATGGTGCAAATACCGGCATTGCGGACCACCCGTTAAGGGAAATGAGCAGTGTTCCCACCTGCCACAGGTGGACCAAATCAGCACAGGTGAAGGCAATGGAGACTGTGGCAGCTCAAAAGGAGCACACCATACCCCTTCCCACACCCCTCCCCACACCAAGATGGTTCCAATACTGGCAGCATTACATGGCCTGGAGGACCTCATTGCAGCGCAGCTGCTACAACAACAGGCAGCACAAAGGAGAAGCAGGAGGAGGAGGAGGAGGAGGAGGAGGGCAAGACAGGCACAGCAGGCACCACAATGGCACCTAATCATACCACAGAGGCACCAACCAATACCCAGGATCAGAGCCAGTCCATTCAACCTGACCCCTGAGCAGATACACACCCTGTACCGTCTGGACAGGGCTACCATCACCAGCATCGTGGACATGATCCACGACGACATTGTGAGCCTCATAGACATCAGAACTGCCATCCCCCCGCTACTGAAGGTGGTGAGTGTGCTCCACTTCCTGGCCACAGGCACCTATCAGCATATAGTGGGACAGATGCATGGCATCTCACAACCAGTATTCCCACGCACGCTGAACCAGGTACTCGATGCACTCCTGAAGCATGCACCTGAACACATATCCATGCCACAGACTGCCCAGGAGATTGAAAACACAAAAGTTGGCTTCTATTCACTGGCAGGCATTCCAAGTTGCATCGGGGCCATCGACTGTACCCATGTGGAATTGGTGGTCCCACATCACAATGAAGTAGTGTACCGAAACAGGAAGCAATTCCACTCTATCAATGTCCAAATGGTATGTGACGCCAACAAGATAATCACACATTGCTGTGCCAGATTCCCAGGATCAACACATCATTCCATGGTTCTGCGGAACTCAACTATCCCACACTACATGGAGCGACACACCGGACAACGTTCGTGGCTACTTGGTGAGTAGCAGGGCAAGCACATGGCAGCGTGATTTGGGGGGGAGAGATACATACTCCAACTGGGTGTGAATAGGGGGGGGGAGAAATACATACTCCAACTGGGTGTGAATGGGGGGGAGAGATACATACTCCAACTGGGTGTGAATGGGGGGGGGGATACATACTCCAACTGGGTGTTGACTGGCGTCCGTAGGGAAAATGGACATACAGATGTACGCCAATGTCCTTCAGGGAAGGCCACGATGTACCTGAGAAGAACCCACATGCAATTTGAAGGTGCACGACTATGAGAACAATGCAGGCTGCAAAATATTACACATCCATCCCCATTGCACATCATGCCATGCCACATATTACACAAATCAGCAACATGGCGTCAAGATGGTAATACAGAATCAGCGCATCACAGCATCAATCCAGCAATGTACCCTTGAATGCATGCAAAGGGAACACCCCTAGACATAGCACTGAACCACACACCTAAAGCACCACTGAAGTGATGCTTCACAGCATGGCAACATCGGTGTCAGAATGTCAGTACACAAGCAGTGTGCTACCAAATTTGCCTGGGCCAGGGACACCTAAGACCTGGCCTCACCCAGGACATGTCAAAATTACTGTTGTAGGCATTATTGTGGCATTTCTACTTGCAGGGTCGGCCACACACTTGCACGAGTTTAGCACTTGCATCACAATGCAATGTCAATTTGTGTGATGTGAACAGGCCGCCCTTGAGGTGAACAGTAACAGGACCCCATTCATCCCCCCATACAGGTGATGCGGCCTATCCCCTGAAAACCTGGCTCCTCACACCTGTACGGAGACCACAGAACAGGCACGAGGAGGTATACAATCGTGCACATACCCGTACCCGCATCGTGATCGAGCAGGCCTTTGGACTTTTGAAGTCACGTTGAATGTGCATTACCAGGTCTGGTGCTGCTCTCCTGTATGGACATGAGAAGGTGGCCAAGATCACCATGGCATGTGTCATGCTGCACAATATGTGTGACAGACGGAATGGCCCACTGCCCCCTGACGTTGGAATAGAAGCATCTGATGAGGATGATGATGTTGATGAGGACGGAGGTGAAGGGGATGCAGGTGTTGCAAGAGGGGATGGCCAGGAGCCACTTGCTGTGAGATAGCATCTGATCAGCCAATCAATCTGCGGAACATGTTTTCGTACTGTCACATGGATATGGGGAGGAATGCACTGGTGTATGTCTTAGAGCACGCAATGGACCCTGTCGCCAATGAAGTACACACACACACACAATGAAGATGTCCAAGGCTGTGTTTTCATCAGAAACCAGTGAATTGACTAACATAAAGGTGAAGAAGTGCAAGCCCCACAACATCCCACCACCCACCAGGGTTGCCAGACGTGCGCCTGGTGGTTCGCATTGAGCGCCTGAGGGTGCTTGTTTGGATTGACTCGGAAGACGAGGATGGGGCAGACTGGCCTTGTTGGTGAAAGTGGCGGTCCATTGTGTCTGCCATGCGGACAAGCACCTCCCTAAGCCTTGCAATTTCATTGCATATCCTGTCCGTGTTGGCGTCCATGCGCTCAGTGGAGTGCCTCACCGTCTGGACAATGTTCTCACTGAGATTGGCAGCCTCAGCGACATGCTGGCCAACCAGCACGGTCAGCTCCTGTTGGCGCTGCAGGATGGTGGAAATTTGGAGGTCAGTGCCGGGTGACCGTGCACTGGATGCCGTGCCCTCAGATGGCTCCAATGCAACAGGTGATGGTAGCATGGGTGACATGATTGCAGGGTTGGTGTCCTCGAAAGTCCCATCAGAACCAGGGGTCTGGGATGCCACTGACTCTGGGCTTCCTGGGGGGCTTGGGGTGTGCATCTCCATGTGCTGGACTAGGGTGTCCTCTGGATCGGATAGGGGGCCAGTGGCGGCTGCCTCACCAGCGGAGCTTGCTGCAGCTGATGGTGGGCCCTGGGTGTCTGGCATTGTTGCCAGTGGGTTTGCCTCCGGTGGTGGGGCCACAGTTGGTGGTGCAGCTACTGCTGCCCTGGCAGTGGCACTATGACGTAGGCTACCACTCTTCAGGTGTGGCCTTCCCCCCTTGCCCCTGGATGTTGCTGGGGTATCCTCCGACTCCTGTGCCCTTGGCCTCTTGGATGTAGGTGGTGCCTTTGATGCATCAGCGGCATCCTCCCCATCTGTATGTGAGCCTGTCAGGGACGAGAAGGGGGATGGCATTGGTTGCGTTTCAATATACTCAATGTAAATTACAGGAATGATGCAGTTGTGGCCATTGGGACTTAGCAGTTGTGGATGCAGGTGATGTGCCAGTTCAGTGCCTCATCCATGCATGGTTGAGTTTGGGACTTGTCTCTGGTGATGTGTGCATGTGTGTGTGTTTGGGTCTGACACTGACATGGTGATGGATGGATGCATGTGTGGATGTGTGTCCATGCATGAGTGGGGTCTGTGCTCACATATGGGGGTGACTGTACATTCACACCGCATCCTGTCATGTGTACACTCACCTCCATCGGAAGTGGTAGCCACGCCGACCTCCATGCTGCCCACTCCCTCGATGCTTTCGGTGGCAATCATGTTGGCGCATGTCTCCTCCCATTCCTTCAGGCGTATTGGGGAGCCATCTCCACCGGCACTGGCAATGCGGTGGTTCTCTGCCAGGATGCCCCTCACCCGCAGCCTGAGGTCGTCCCACCTCTTCCTGCATTCGCGCACAGTGCGCGTGCTGGTGCCCACGGCACTGACTTTGACAGCCACCTCCTCCCAGATGGCTTTCTTCTTCAGCAAGGTAGCGCGGCGCATGTCATTGGCAAAAACTACCTCTGCATGCTCTGCAAGGGTCTGTGTCAACATGACCCGTTCCTCATTAGTATATTTTTCCTTCCGCTGCCTGTCACAGGTTTTCTTCAAGGCCTTGGGCATGATGCAGGTGTCACGGATGATTTAACACAGCTCCCAACTCCAAGATGGTCCAGGGGGCAGAGGATGGCAATGGATTGTGTTTTTAAAGATGGCCGCCGTGCTCTTTCCCGTTCCGGTGCGATGACGCTATTTCCGGTTCCGCAATTTAACGGTCGATGCTAATAGCGGTGACCGCTAATAGCGGTGACCGCTATTAGCATGTAGAGTGAGGGCGGCGGTGCTATCAGCACTTTGGTCGGCCCCGGTAAGGTGCTTTTGCGGCATGGCGGTAGGGTCATTTACCGGCATGGCCATATGCGCGTGTCCGCTTACTCGTAATGGTACGCTATTGGCGGTCTCCTGTGAGGGCGGACACGCTAATAGCGCCATGCCGGTAAATCCCGTTTTTTACCGCCTACCGTGTAATGAGGCCCATACTTGATCAACAGTGTTGATTTATTTTGGTATCAACAGAAACTGTTTGGCAGAGCAATGATGATATATTGGAGCCCTGAAGGTCTTGGATGCCATTGATGGATGCGTGTGTGACTATTTCACATTACCCAACAAGGTAGCGATAAACAGAAAATAGTGGAAAGGACTGCTCCTGCTGTACTGGGGCGCGGCCCTTGCATTACTTGGGGAAGCGCACGTGCCACATTCTGCGCTTCTCACCATGCTGGCCAATGAAAATGGGACGGTGGGAATTGTCCAATCAGGTGCTCAGGGTGTGCGTCACTGGAAAGGGCAGCAACAGTTATTTTCCTTACTCTGTATAGTGAGGGTGGCAGACAGAGATGGAGAGATGCACTGTTTTGATAGTCAGTGACGCCTTTGTGGAAGATCTGTTCCAGTATGCCGTCGAAAAAGGCTTTTATGGCAATTTTTATTTGGAGGGAGTGGAGGCTGTGGCGATGTGTGCAGCTTTGACGGTCAGCTTGCAGAATGTCGACGAGTGGCCACTTTCGCAACTGTACATGGTGGGATCGTGCACTATGGAGCGTTGCATTTGGGTTACATGGCTTGTTCCCATGTGAACCGTCAACTGAAGATGTTGATGAAAGCAGTGAAGTGCATTTTTTCCCAATGCCAAGGTGCTTTTCTCAACTTAACCATAACGTCCCTTAAACAATGTTTTTTGTTAGTGAGTATATATATATCCTTTTGCAAGACGGATCCACATGTTGAAGAAGGGGTGGAAAAGTGGAGAGGGTATGTACAGAGGCTGTGCTGGGAAGCGGGAAAGTGTTTACATAAGAAGACTTTTGCAACCTTTATTCCTCGTAATAGCACACGACTCGAAAAGACTTAAGACTTTTGAATAGAGTTTCACAGCCAGGCAGCTTTTGTCTGTTTTCTCACACACACACGCAGTGTGGGTTTTCAGACATAGCTAACAAATAGATGAGCTGGTATTTCCACACCCCTGTACTTCCTTTCCTGGGGAACTACAAACATGGCCAACTCCCAAGTGCACAAAGAAGCAACACAACGGGCACAAGCCCTCACATTATTTAATGAAACATTGAAGCCAACCAAAAAAGATAAACCCACTGCAGCAATTCCTAAAAATGACAGTGAGATCGGCCTGCTTAAAGAATTAGAAAAATTGCAACGCAAGGAAGTGAGTAAATGGTGGGAAGAACATTCACTCAAAAACTACATAGAAGTGGGCAGAATACCACGAGGGCTGAGAATCCTAACAATTCCATCATTTGAAGAACAAGATCCACTTATGTTACAAGAATGGAGTGACGGCACAAATGGATGCTCAAAGACTTTCCTACTTTTGCTTATCAAATATACAGGCCTGACCGTTCTGCACTGTTATAAAAAATAACAGAAGTGGAAGAAAAACTGAACCTGCTAACAGAAACGGAAGAGGGGAGGAAGCTAAAGAGTACTATGGAGAAGAACTTAACAGAATATGAGGAAGAAATTAAACAAAGAAAACAAAGAAAGTTTCTACGGGACAAGGAATGCTATGAAACAGGGAGAGTGTACACTTTTGCAAAAAGGTTTGACCAACTAAGGTAAGCATCCCTCAATAAGCCACCACCGGTTACCGAAGAAAGAATAGCAAGCACCAGTGAAACCTCCTCATTATCAGAATCAGATCTGACGGGGAGTGACCTTGAGGAACCACAGACGCGTTTACATTTTTTAGACGAAATGCGCTTGCTGTGCCAAGATGGCAAAAAGAACAAACAAAAAAGAGGTGGAAATGCAAATCGGGGCAGAGGAAGAGGCGGCCGAAACAAACGAGAAGGGGACAAAGGAACAGGAGGCTCCCTGAACAATATCCCGGCCAGATCTCTGCGCTCTGGCAAATGAGTGGTGGCATTGAACCTAATGAGGGTATTTTCAAAATAATAAATGTGTCTAATCATACTCTAACCGCTACCAAACACAAAGTACTAAGTTTGGGTCTTAGCTTCTGTCCAAATGCAAAAAATTACTATGTAGAGACCAGAACAGATCTGGATCATTTCATCCGTAAGGTATGACTCAAGAAATTTTTTGCAACTAATAGTTGGTACCAATGCAAAAAGGAGGCACAAACAGGAAGAACAAAAATTGAAATCAGAGAATTGGACATATTGTCAGATTTTATGGAACTCGAAAGAGGTACAGACATGGTAGGAGCAATTCAGCCCATCGATCTTACAGAAGTAGGAATCAACACAGATTGGAGGGCAAAAAGGAGTTTGAAATCAAAATCTAGATTTAATCCAACCACTAATGTCGGAAGCAACATTGAGGTGTTTCATAGTCTAGTAATTGAGGACCTAAAAAGTTTACGCAGAAGAACTAAAAATCTAACACTCAAAGACAACTTAACATTGAATGAGAGACGAGCCCTGAAAAAACACCAGGAGTTGAAGAACTGCAGAAAAAAACCCTCTGATAAGGGGCGAAATATAGTCTTACTCAATAGAAACGAATACATCAAGGAAGCATATAAACAACTCAACGATACAAGCTGCTACATGAAATTAAAGACCAATCCCATGAAAGAACTAGAACAGACGGTGAAATTATTCCTTGGCAGATGGGAACAAAGGGGCATCATATCCGAAGAGACTTCTAAATTTTTGTGGATCAGTCATGCCATAACACCCACCACATATTTTTTACCAAAAGTTCACAACAATCTAAAAAAAACAGTACGACGTCCTTTCACCGCCTGCTTTTTCATTCCCAGGCTTTTAACCATGCACATTACATCGAATGTGCTCATCAAATTTTTTAGGGGGGGTGGGAAAGATCAAATAAGGGTTTGGGCGGGTGGACAATAGTAAAAAATAAGTGTGGGTGGGGGGTTTGAGGTGGACCCCACCCAAAAAAACCCAAACATGAGCTCATTCGATGGAATGTGCACGTTTAAAAGCCTGGCGATGTAAAAGCAGGCGATGAAATGACCTGGAACCAAAAAAACACCTGGGAGACCCATAGTCTGTCTCACAGGGTCGGCATTGGAAAATGTGTCCAAATACACAGATGAGGTATTGTTTCCTTTCATTTCTGCACTTCCTTCATACATAAAAGATACCACAGACTTTTAGTGCAAAATTGAAGATATACCTTGGGAAGCAGAATACTTAATGGCAATGAAGGATGTTGTTTCTTTATACACATCCATCGGACATGAGGATGGAAAAAGAGCGTGCTTACATGATTTGAACACTAAATCATTGAATTACCTAGAACATACTCAAATGGTGATGGAAATGATCGATCTATGCTTAACTAACAATGTCTTCCTCTCCAACAATGAATATTTCAGGCAGGTCCAAGGGACCGCGATGGGCACAACATTTGCGCCCTCGTATGCCAACCTCATGATGGGGGCATGGGAGGAACTAGAGGTCTAGCCGGATACAAACCAGGAATTTACACAGAATGTTGTTTTGTGGTTCAGATACATCGATGATCTGTTCATTATATGGAAGGGGACCGCAAAGGGTTGGCTGGAGTATGTCGAAAAATTGAATCAAAATTCTAAAAACTTAAGATTTACAGAAACTCACAGCAGGACACTATATCACCTTCCTCGATGTAAATGTAAGAATAGTCAACGACAAAATCATGTGCGAACTGCATAGGAAAAAGGTTGGCTCCAATACACCACTACATGCGCTCAGTGGACACCCAAAGAGTCTGTTTTGAAGTGTCCCATATGGTGAATTTGTAAGACTAAGAAGGAATAACACCACCTTAGAATCATATGACAAAGAGAGCAAGATCACGGCCGCAGGTTTCCAACGACAGATGTACCCAAAAAGAGTCATCGGAAGGGCTTTTCTGAAAGCAAGACAACTAGAAAGACAGACCTTACTGACTAGCTGTCACAAAAAAGAGGAACCAGAGGAAGAAAAAAACAACATAAGGGTCAACCTCTCGTTCGACAGACAAGCAAAAACAATCAGACACATTCTGCAAAAACATTGGAACATTTAATTAGCAGACCCAGACCTGGCGAAAAGCCTCAAAGCCACCCGCAAATAAGCTTCAGAAGAAACAGATCTTTCAAAGACATCCTGGTCCAGAGTTTTATGTCCAAAGAAGAATCAAAGACACAAACAAACTGGTTGACTACGAAAAAGAAGGGGTTTCACAAATGCACAAGGTGCAATATTTGCAAATATGCGACTAACTGTGAAGCATTTACACATCCGGTAACAGGACAAACAGTTGGGATTTCACAATGGATCACATGTGAAACCGATCATGTGGTATATGCCCTTACCTGTCCTTGCCAGATATGGTATATTGGCAGCACGAAGTGTAAATAAAAAATTTGCATACAACAGCATGTGCGTGCAATTCTCCACAACGATGCAAATTATCCAATGGCGAAACACTTCTCTGATTGTCACCAAAACAACATAGACAGTTTTAGATTCTTTGGGATACATAAAATAGAAATGGGCCCGAGGGGAGGAAACAAGGAGAAAATGTTAAGACAAAAAGAAACCTGTTGCATTCTTGACTTTGAAAGCAAACAACCAAATGGACATAATATTGACGAAGAGTTATATACCTTTCTGGGGTGCTAGAAAACTCCTATGGTCCCTTCAAGATAGTTATTTGTGAGGTAAAATTGGCTAAGAACAATGAGAGTCCCTTATCAAACATTGGAAGAGAAGTCTCCCCTTTGTACGTCGAATGCTTTCCAGTACCCCGACAAAATGGCTGCACATAAAATATGTGGCCATGGTTAATCGTAACAGCACGAATGCCAGCAATGTTTTAATTAAGATTTTAAGTGGTTTTTTAGGTGATTGTTTCTATTGCCCTTGTGTCTATGAAGAGTATTGAACTAAATCTTGATGAGGGAGAAGGTGAATAAGGTGTTACAAAAGGTGGTTGGAATTCCCATGCAATTCTGATTGGTGGCTATGTTGATTAGTACTGAGAGAATGTGAGTATGAAATCTATCAATTGGGTTGCACATAAGAGATGTGTTGCATGATGAACAACCATGACCCGCATTATGCACTTTATTGGTATTCTGAAACCTAATATGCTGCTATGAAAGTTGGCACTTTGCACTAATGGTAATATGCTGCTAGAGCACGAAACGCTTTAAGGATGCACTTTATGAAACTACTTGTGATGGTTTACAGATGACAAAAATGAATCATGTCTTTGCACTATGCACTTTATGTTCCATCATATATGCTGGTAATGTATCAGGCATCTGTGACATATTCAAGTATGCTATTTAACTCTAGCATTGAAGATAGGCTGAGATGACAAATGGCAATGTTTTGTTGCACTATGCACTGTATTCCTCTGTGAATACGCTGCTACTGCACTTAGCACTTTAGATCTAAATAAGTATGTTGCCAGAACACATAGCACCCCTACTTAGTACTTCTATGTGTAATGTTTTTAAATTACTAAGACATTCAAAGCATCTCATGGGCACATGCCCAAATGCCATTTTCCAGCAAGACGCTCTGACATTTGCATAGAATATGCCAGATCATCAGCTAACTGGTAAGATAATGATAGGGCTATGTGGTATCCAAATGCAATATTAATCATTAAATCATGCATTCCCTGAAAGCACACCATTTGGTGGGCAGTATAATGTGCCTCACAGCCAGATATCCGACACATAGATTGGTAATATATTACATGTTACCTCCATGTCTGGAACCTAATCACCAACACTTTAAATTACAAAATACACTGGGCTAAAATGGCCGAAATGCAATTCTGGGTTTGCACCAATTTAGGAAAACGAGTCCTTTTATTGTGTTTACACCTACATTTTCTCTCCTGCCTTTCCTTCATGTTTTTAAATGGGTGTTTGACAATGAGGCAAATCGTTGTGAACAAGCGGCGAGTTGGCCGCGGAAAGCGTGAACGTCTCAGCAAGTTAATTGCTACACTTGGGAGGACCCATGTATTTTGCTCTTTTTGAATTTTGAAAGGATTTCCATGTCTTGTAAACTTTACGGTTTTCCCTGGTTTGAAAAATAAAGGAAGATATTTTTTGACAGCAGAGGTGTGGACCCGGCAGCATTTTTTCCAAATTGGATTGGTTTGCCCTAATTCCTGTAGAGAGTGCAGCTCGAATTTCCTACACGTAGGGCAGAATCGTAAACATAAGAATATATATATATATATATATATATATATATATATATATATATATATATATATATATATATATATATATATATATATTTAATGAAAACACTTTGTTACAGGGATGTTATGGTTAAGTTTCACTAATAAAAACCTATGAAATTCAATGAAAAAACTTTGTTAAAGGGACGTTATGGTTACAAGTAAAACCGAAAAACCCCTGAAATTCAACAGTTATTCTGGGGTTATTCTGGGTTTGCCTGCCTTAAATGCAAGCCCACATTTGAGTAGACTTTAAAGTCCTAAACTTTTAGCACTTTGTCTTCCTTGGAAAAAGATAAGGACAATGATAATTATGATTTGGAATAAAGTGAGGCAGCTGTCACAATAGAGGAATAAGTAGGAGGGTGGGATGACAAAAGCATAGACTCCACTTCTAACTGCCTGTATCTAGCATGCAGCCTTTTGGTGATCAGCTGGGTGGGGTGGAATGAGGCTTCTGTCATACTTCCTTGGCAAGTGCCAAAACACCCTTCTGAAAACGAATTCCCCAGTGGTTAGAAGCTTGAAGTGTTAGAAATTCAGCAAGGACCCTTGCTTCTGGCTGTTCTTGCTGGGGAAGTGAACTCTGTCAATACCTCCATTTGATCATGGAATGATTCCGCAGATGCTGGAGTGTCACCTTCATACTCTTCATTCATGTCCTACTGTGGAATAATTGATTTGTAACTGGTCCCTTTTGGGAGCCAAACACAGGTTTCCCCAATCAACTGAAGTGCAGGAACCAGCCAGACTGGAATTTCCAGAGGTTGTGGCATGGAAGGCACCAGGAGAGGAGCTTGCAGCATAGGAGGCATGGGCTCTTGTGGCCGCTGAGGGAGCACAGGAGCCACCAAGACTTGTGTTACATGTATGTATGGCACTAGTGGAGACTGTCTGCTGAGGTCAAATGAAGTCCTTTAAGGTGTGTGTCATCTGTGGGGATTTCATTAGGTCGATAAACCTCACAGGCTGCTTGTGAGGGCTGTGGAACCGGACGTGATGCAGAAGTCAAAGTCCACTTAGCTGAGGGCGACACCCAGGGGCACGATCTGGATTGGTAAGCTCATACCTCAGAGCAACTGAGGCAACTAGAAGACAAGGGGGTAAGAGGTGCACCATGGTACCTGAACTAGAGATCACTCCACCTTGGAGGAGAAATCCTACCTAGATGGGGTGCGACAAGCCTCAATGAAAGATATAGCTTTTTAATCGATTCGGTCCCCACCTCCAATGAGTAGTTCCAACCGAAGGAGGCTTATCACACATTGGGCCTCATTACGAGTCCGGCGGTAGCCTTGCAGTTAAAACCGGCAGGCTGAAGCCAGACTTGTGGATTTTGCTGGCGCCTAGCTGCATAGAAACACCAGGAGATTACTGGAAGTCAGGCACCGGAAACATGTAAATCCCCATTCCCATTTGAGTCCCATAAGACTCAATGGGAATGGGGATGAGGGAAGCACCGGCAACGTTAATAACAGTGCTGGTGCTTCCCGGAAAGTCTGCGAGTGGGTGCCATTCTGCCCACCAGGTCTGCCCTGGTGGGAGGGATGGCACCCTCCTGTAGACTCGTAGTGTGCCGGTCCGGTAACGACGGTGACGGTAGGCTGCCCAGCACTGTTGTTACCGGACCGGCACACTTTTAATAAGGCCTTATATATTGTGTGCATGAAGGAATCCCATGTGCTTTACCGCCATTTTTGTCTGATTGTAGGAATGTCCAGAAACCCTGACTTCTGGCCTCACTGAGCCCTTAAGCCGAGGCTTAAACCGAGGCTTGGTATCCTCGTGGACCTCAAAGCGAGGTCTGGGAGGCCTCACACCCTTGTGCCTGGTCCAAGTAGCCCTTGCATGTACAGGCACCTCCATCAGGCCTAGTCCCATTAATAGATCTTCTATGTCCCTTGGATACCTGTCCAATCATATGGCTACTAGACCCCTCGTAGACATGAGCATCAGTAGCCCATGCCACCTCCGGACAGTCCCCAGGGCAATCATCCATTTGAGCCATCCCAGCCAAACAACTCCAGAAAGGAGTCCCCCTGCTAGGGTGCTCTGGACAAAGGATGACTTACCTTATCCGACTTGGCCTTTCCTTGCTCAAACATCTTCAAATGCTCCAAAGGAGGCCTTCAGAGTGTCTTGCGCCACATGGAAAGCCTATTTTATGGAACCCTCTGAGTCATGGTCCCACACAGCACAGGAGTCCTACATGTCGTCTGACCACCAAACAGCGCGTGGGAATCGGAAGCTAGAAAGGAGTACTCACATGATCCACACCGACTGAAGCAGCTTATGGCCAGCACACGCTGAAAGAGGAACCCAAGGCCAGAAGAGACAGAGTTGAAGAAAAAAGGTTTTGCTGAGAAATGCAAATGCGCCAATAAAATAAAGCATCAACTGTCTGATCCCATCCACACAGTACAGAGGACTGAGGTGAGAAGCATGGTTAGGAATGCATGGCCTTGTATTGCAAATAGAAATAGTTACTCGCCATAGTGATTACTGTACTCCTAGTCCAAAGTCCCCTTTCCTCCATGGATGGGACCGTAGCATTTTTTTGTAGCAGCACACAAAACATGGGTACTTTTTTTATTTTTACACAGGCCCAACACGTGTGTGGCCACAGGCATGGCCTCCGGATTGACCCTTCAGTTATTTTCGAACCGCTAAACTCGGCTCTGGACTGAAAGCTGAGGCATTTTAGGGGGATGGCAGGTGGGCATGTATAGGTAAGTGGTCTAGGAGTAGAGTAGTCCTTAGTCACAAGCACATGTATCCTTATGGGAAGGTGCTATTCCCAATTTAGCTGAAGAGGGCTTAAGGACTGCTCGTCCAAACTGATCATCTGCCCACAAACTCCTGTATAGACAATAGTGCTTGCAGAAGGCCAACAGGGAGGCCTAGGTCGCTGCTTTCGCAATGGAATCCCAAAGGACAGGTCTTTGAAAAGTGACTAGGTGAGCATGAAGACCCTCATGCTGAGGCAGTTTTGCAATGTATTGCTCTCCAAGATGCATGCCACAATCCATCTAGAAACAGTCGCCTTGGAGACAGGAGGACCTTTATTTGTGCCCCCAAAAGTTACAAACTATTGAGGTTTTCTTGAACTCTTTGGTCCTATAAAAACAAAACTTTAGGTTTCTTCTAACGTCCAATGAGTGAAGGACACTTTCAGAATTAGAATCTGGGTTTGAAAAAAATACCAGAAGAAATAACACCTGTTTAATGTGGAACTCGACACGACCTTCGGGAGGAAGGATGGGTGAGTACGAAGACCCACCCTGTCACGATGAAAGACCGTAAACTGCTCATCAGCTGCTAGAGTCTGGAGATTGCTTACCCTTTTGGCAGATGTAATCGCCAGAAGGAAAGCAGCCTTCCAAGAAACCAGTCTTTGGTCTGATGTCCCCATTGGTTCAAATAGTTTGAGACAGTGCTGCAAGAACCACGTTCAGATCACGTTTGGGATGTGGAGGTTTGACCGTGGAAAAAAGCTGACAAGGCATCAAAATAACGTTTCACCTCTGGATTTCTAAACTGAGAAACACTGTTCATCCGAAATGAGGTATGAGACTAGTGGCATAGAAAGGTGCAGAACTTATCTACCTATCACCGGAGGCCGCTATGCTCGAAATAAATGAAAGCACATAATCTAATGAGGCAATGAAAGGATTGTGTTTTTTTAAAACTCCATTGGCAGATTCTGAGCCACTTTTGTACTGTGTTCTGGTGGAATCTTTGCTTGCCGAATAAAGAATTTTCATGTGATCCTCTTAAAGCCCAAAAAAGCCCAGGGAACAAACATTGCAAACCATGCTACCGAGCTCAGTGATCGTGGGGAGGGGTGCTGGTTCTTCCCTTCCCCCGAGACAGCAAGTCCCACAGATCTGGTATGGATATCAGGAACCCCCTGGACAGGTTCATCAAATCAGTGAACCAGAACCCGACTGGCCACCATGGGGGTACCAAAGATGAGGGAGTAGGATTTTGCTTCCTGGAAATTATGATGGGCTTGATGCATCAGTGGTAGAGGGAAGGAGGTGTAAGCTGTCATTCGGTACCATGGGAGCTCCAGAATGTCCCCTAGAGAACTTGTTCTCTGTCCCTATCTGGGTTTCTAAAGAGGGCACTACTTGTTCAATATTGTGGCATAGAGATCCACTTGAAGAACACCCCACATGACGAACAGGTTTGAGAACACCCGTGGATGCATTTGACATTCATGCTTGGTTTCTGCTAAGCAGCTCAGCTGATCTACCTCTGTGTTCACCACTCTGGTAGATGTAGAGCTTGTAGCCATATAACATGATGGGTGCCACACTCCCATATCTGCAAGGCCAGAAGGATGAGCTGAGGCAATCTGGTTACCCCTTGCTTGTTGGTGTAGAACATCGAGACTAAGTTGTCTGTTCATATGGACACTGACTTGTTCTGAAAATTGAAGAAAAAAGCCTACAGTATCAGAAAGATGGCTTGTAATTCTAAAACATTGCTATCATGTATTCAGTCTTTCACGGACCACAGGTTGAATATCTGTAAATGTTCACAGGTCACCCACCATCCAAACAGGGAAGAATCCATAGTGATGCCCACATGTGGGGGGGCCTCAAAAGGAGACAATGTGCATCAGATTCTGTACCACCACATCAAAAGCAGCTCCCAAGCAATCATTTGTTGTCAATGATTATCTGAAGCTTAAGACCAACATTTCTGCAGTACAAGTGGAGTTCTGAGCACCTTTAACCTGGCCTGGTGTACCGCCTGTACACAGGATGCCATGAAGCCCAGCCATCTCTGAAACCAGTTGGTGCTGTCAGAGAAACAACAAACACGTGATCTGAATGTGGATGATTCTTTCCAAATTCTGAGATCAGGCATCATGAGTCTGTCAAAGAGGACTCCTCCCAGTTTACTGATTGACCCACAACAAACAGCAAATCCAGAAGATAGCAGAGTTGTACATAGATGACCCCTGGGGACTTGGCCCTCACCAGGCAGTCACCCAAATAAGGGTATGCATGGACACCCTGGAGGAGAAAGGAAGGCTGGCGCCATCATATTTTTGAACACCCTTGGTGCTAAATTGAGGTCAAATGGAAGGATGGAGTACAGATAGTGGTATTCTCTCACTGAAAATCTCAGGAATTTTCAATGAGGGGGCCAAATCAGGATGTGTACGTTCATATCCTTCAAGTCCACTGTACAGATCCAGTCTACCTGCTGAAGAGCAGGCCAGATCTGTGTGGAGTCATCGTCTGCATTTTTGTAGGAGCAAAAGCAGATTGACGTTTTCCAAATCCCGGATGGGGCACATGCCTGGCTTGACTGGCATTGTAAAAAGGCGGGAGTAGAAGCCCTGCTAATTTCTGGATTCTGTACCTCTTTATGGTGGAGGTAGGGGGGGTTGAGGGAGAGGAGAGAAAAAACCTTCCCAAATTCTTCTGCTGTTTTTTCCTAATTGTGCTAGGCTACCAGTCTTGCTGCCTTGCCTTACGCTTCCGGAACCCATGGAATCACGACAATTAACATGGTGAACATAGGTTCTTTCTATTAATCTCCTCATCCATGGTGCTGTGGAATAAGTCAATCCCATCAAATGAGAGCTTGAGGACTTTCTCTTGCATTTTCCTTTGTAAACTTTGTGCGTGAAGCCATGCTTGTCTACAGGAATCAGGGCCAATTGCTACCTTCCCACTCTCCCCCTACAGATGAGGGATCAACATGGTGGGCTACGATCTCTTTTAGATCCTGCACAATCATTCTTGCATCTGCAAGGCCTTCTTTGAATTCTTCTAGATGTTCTGATTAAACAAATCTCTCAAATTCGTAAAGGTCTTTCCATAGCCTTTGTTTTGCAGCTACCAAAACAGCCGTACCGTGAGCCTGTCTAAGTTCGAGTGCAGAGTAGGCGAAGACCTTTTTTCCCAGGGCTTCAAGTGCACAGTCCTATCTGCTCAGAATTTGAGACGTGGAGGGAAGCAATACTAGAACAAGGCTGTGGCCACAACCAGTGAAGAGGATGGCAGAAGGCAAGATGATAAGGTTACTTCCTCTGACTGTAGTTGCCTGTATCTTACATTAATCCTCTTACTTCTGGGAATAATGGAATGAGGTTTATCCCAGATTTTCCCCGCCAGGACATCTTTTTGCAAACCCACGCCAGATCACTGATATTTTTATGGAGTGAGCTCCTGCCAGAACTCCAGCCTCATAGGGCAATGGCTTCGGAATAGGGATTTCCAGAAAGCTCATTAGGTCCGTAAAACCGGTAAAAATGTCCTAGCTGAGAACATAATCTCCTCCTCCTTGCGATGGCAGTTTTTCAGGGTACGTGGTACCCCCACCAGTGCCCATTATATCAGTTGTAGCATCTGGAGGTGGTGGATGTGCAGTCGGAGGCCCTTTCAGTGCTTTAGGCAGCTGTGGAGGTAAAGGCGTCTCAGGAGGCTTTCTTCTCTTCCAGAGGTTTTGGGATGAGGTCTCGAAAGAGATCCCTGAAGTACGCATTCATAGGATCAGAATGCAGAAAAGCCTGAAACCGGGAAAAAAAAGAAAGGCTATTCTGACTATTGGCTGGTTCTGGGCTATGGTTAAGGTACTGACCTTCATGGCGTCAACTGCCTGGACAAAGACTCAGTTGAAATTGGTTGCCATGCTGGTCTGGATACCCACAGGTCCACATATTAAAGAAGGGATGATGCAGCAGGAAGAGAGGCGAGGTGACAGGGACATGTGAGTCAGGGCCAACCATTCCACCCTGGTCAAAAAAGGATTGCGGCCGAAAGAAGCACTAGGAATTGACTTTGGCACGTCTCCAAAGAGGTAACCTCTGAAGAAGTGGCAGGAGTCCTTTATGAGTCGGACTGTTCCATTCTGAACGGAAACAAGGCTGGCCGATCCACAGGCGTCTACAAATCTAGCTATGTCACCACAGGTACCTCAGGACATGGGATGTGCGATTTGGACACCTTCACTTGGTCTGGAGCGTTCTATGATGGAACCTTGTGGAAATTAACCATGGCCAAGGAAACATTGGCTGAGCCAGTAATAGATTTAGTCCACACTGTCGGAGCCTTAAGAGAAGTCTCAGTAGTTTTAGACCCTTGCCACGGTACCTCAGCGCAAAAGCGATAAGAACTCACTGAGGAATCCTTAGAGGAGACGGTGGTATTCGCCCCTGAACAGTGAACCTCGGAGCACACTCCAATATCTGAACCAGCCTGCAAAAAAAAGCAAAATCATTTTGTCCCAGTATAGACAGTGATGAAAATATTTGCAACACAGGGAGAAAAACTCAAGCATCGAAAGGAAAAAAGGCAGGACGAATATTCCACTGTTGCCACATGCATCCAATCTAGACCACGCAGAGAAAAGGATTGCTGGGCAGAGTCCCGAGGCAGGGCTTCAGGCGGCTGAGCCTGCGGCTGTCCATGCCCTGGGCCTAAATACAAAATAAACAGACAAAACATGTTTGTGTGGTGCGACAAACACCCCAATCCCTTCCTGTAGGAAGGAATGTCTCAAACGTATGGAGGAAAGGGGACATGGCATAGGAGTAATAAAGGGAAAATTCACATTTTTGCAATGCAAAAGACCCCAGCCCCGCCTGCCAAGGACATCCGTCTAATATATGGGGGGAAAGGGTCTCTTCAAATACCTTTAAGGACACTAGTGACTAAGCCCCCAACCCACTCTACCTTTTGAAAGGATCTTTGTCTGAGCACCCCTGTCTACAATCCCATAGTGCCCCTTCTTTTTAAAGTCTGCCATCACTATTTTCCCTTACAGGGGTGAGCCAGTATTGTTTATTAGCTGTGTGCGCTTCTTACTTTGATTAAAGCTTCTATTTTTTGGGCAGTCTTATCTTGGCATCACAGTACTATTGTGGTTTGGTTTGGTTCTGTACCATCTCGCACCTCACCTGAAGAGTATAGCCTGCCTTCGGCCCACGAAAACAAAAGAGCAAAATGAGGCATCGGTGTGCTCAGTGTAGTCGTTTCATCATACCCGTCCAGTTAAAACTTGACCCCGAAAAACATTCAGATCGTGCAAGATTCTTCCTCCTTTGAGAAAAGATTAGGGGGACCATGCTGACAAATGAAACAATTGATGGGAGGGTTGTCATAACCACTCCTCCAATCAGGCTCTATCCTTCCCAGCCACCAAGGCCATCCCTCCAGTCACAGAGGGATGGGAGAACTTCTTCAGATCCAAAATTCAGAATCTGGTAAGCAACAAGGGAGCTGGCAGGATCGTGTGGGCCAACACGACTCCATGAACTTCCTCAGAACTATGTGAAAAAGGAATACAGGAGTTGTGGAACACCAGTTAGATCTTAACAGGGAATAGAGACAACATCCCCCATGAAGTGCCTGCTCAGCCAAGATACAAACAGGGGGCTCTTCACATTGAGAGGGGGGGCTAATGCATCTGCCAGAAGAGAACTCTGACTCACAAACTGGTCATGTACCACCTCAGGGTGGCGCTCCCATTCGTAAACCATAGCCTCCAGACTGCTGAGGACGCCTGGCTCTCGTTTGTCCTCACCTGGTAAATGGAAGGCCTGCACATGAACCTCTGTTCAATGGCCCACTCCCACAGCTGTACTGGAATTGCAAACTGCAGGAACCTGCGTCTGCTGTGCTTCTTCAGGTAGACCATAGCAATCATATTATCTGTCAGCAACTGAAAATGAGAGGCCTGCATGATCGGGTGGAAAGCCCGTCCGGGAACAGAAGACAGCCTGTAGCTTAAGCACATTCATATGACAGGACACTGTAAGGGGTCCCATAAATAGCGTACCTATAAGTTGCCCAGGGTCGTCCTCCCCACCCCAAACCCAACAGGAAATAATCCATGGTGATGGTCAGGGAAGAAAGTAGGCCCACAAACTCTACTCCTCAACAAATCAGAGCAGTCGCGCCACATCTGCAGCCAGAAATTGCAGTATCTGCAACACCACCAACTGAGCCCAAGATGCCTGGGATCCGACCAGTGCACGGGTCTGAGCCAATCTCATTGACAGAGAGCAGATCAGATCTGCACTGGTGTGATCATCTTGAATTGTTCCAGGAGTAAGAAGGTGCTGATGTGGTCGTGGAATTCTCACACCTAGACTTGTTGGTATCACTGCGACTATCCCTCCAGCGCTTCACAAACTGGGACTGCGGCACTGTTCATGTGCCACAACAAACTGTCACAGGCAGAAATCACAACTGCACTGCGCAAATGTCACTACGGCTCCGTACCTTTCAGCACAGTACTGCAGGTGCACCAACAAAAAACTGAACACCGGACATTGCTGCACTACTGTATCATGCGTGCCTCCCTAAACCTGCACATTGCACCATTAGACCACTCACTGTAAATGTATGGCACTAAGGCGTGACACCGTTCTTGCTATATTACTATCAACATGCAACTGTGTTATTACACTATAGAAATAGTCACCTTCCAGACCACAAATGTGATGTTTGCTGTTGATAGAGGTTCAAAAGGAATTTTCATAAAACCAGCCAGGACAAGATTTAGGCTCCACACCAGTGGAATCTTTTTCTTTGGAGGAAAGGTACGAAAAAGACCTTTTAAGAAGTGTTTGAGTAGCTTGTCGCTGTAGTGAGGAGGAGATGCTCTTTTCCTTGTGAATCTAGAAATTGCCGCCAAGTGCACCTTTATGGAGGAGATTGCTAGACCTTCCTGTGCCAATTTGAGAAGGTAGGGAAGAACCTGTTGAGGTTTTATGGCTAGCAGTTGCAGGTTGGGCTGGTGTGCACACCATGTACAGAACCTTTTTCCATTTGTGGCTTTAGGAAATGTTAGTGGGCGGAGCCCTAGTCGCCGCTAGAATGCATTGGCAGTCTTCAGGAATGTTTAAGTGGCCGAATTCCGAGTGGTCAGGAGCCACCCTGCTAGCTTGAGGGAGCCTGGGTCGTGGAACAGAATCAGTCTGTCAACTTGCGACAGAAGATTGGCGTGAGATCCTAGATGGATTGGATGTCAAGACGGAGGCGAGCATTAAGCTTTCTCTTCTTTTAATTCACTCTCCAGCAGTTTCAACAAACATCATATTTTGTGAAAACATTACAATATATATATATATTTTTTTTTTTTTTTTAGAAAACTTCATATCCCATCATTCTCTGTAGTCCTGGCCTCTAGCCTCTGTGCCTTAGTCCTTCCTGCTCCTGTGTTCCTCCTCTTCTTTTCCTGCTCTCCAGATAAGTAACATCGTTTCAGTAGAGCTCCGTAAAGTTTGTGTGTGTATATGCAAGTGGCGTGAACTAATGCTAGATGTAGTAGAGTTTAGTATTAAGGTTTCATTTGCTCTATTTGTATAACCAAAGCGCAGCGCGAACGTTGTAGTTTAGAGGTGGAAGGACTCGGCGGCCCCGTGCCGCATTACTCGGCTCGTTAGGGGCCTGCCGAGCCTTTTCAGTCAGCCCGCAGCGCTCGCTAGCGCGATCGGGGCTCGCGGCCCCCACATTTGGAGGGGCGGGGCCAACAACGCGAGCGGGAAGTTTCCCTTCTCGCTCGCGCTAAGAAATTATCAAAGCCCCCACGCTTGCGGGGGCGGAGCGCGAGCACACGGAAGCTCGCGCTTAAGAGGGAGGTGAGTCCTCCCCCCTTCTGCGAGATCACACGATCACATGCGCTCACAGACCCATAAGAGCGTAGCACTCGGCTCCTCGGGGCCCCCACCCTTGGGGGGGAGGAGCTAAACACACGGAGCATCGGACGGAGTCCGAATTTGAAAGGATTTTCACTGAGTTCGTGCCACGGAGCGGAGATAAGCTCCGGAAACTAATGTGAACTGCACAATTACCTTCAAAATTCGGGCAGAAAGCCTTATTGAGAGACACTGCACAGCAGTACAAAAGCAGTCAGGTGCAGCCTCACAGAGCAGAGCAGTGGACGTGCACCTACACCTGACAAGGTATTGAGAGGCACCTATACAGCACAACAATGTCTAACTTCGAATGGAGTGACGAAGAAGAGGCTACCTACCCAGAGGATTTAGCCTACAGCTTTAAGGAAGTGCTGGGAGACTCGCTCACAGAGGCAGTAGCACAGGGGGTGAGACCCCTACAAGACTGGCTACATACTATCGAGCTATATCTGAGTACTCAAAATAAATGCACCGAAGACAGCACGTCCACCAGGGTCACTGTAAAGGATCCCAAGGGGTGTAGCAAGGCCCGGAAGAGCAAAGACTCTTCTGACACCCCGGGCCAATCAGAGGGGGCAATTACTGAGGCCCCGGAGGCTGTAGACGCTTTTAGTAAGCTCAGAGAAGTGTTCATAAAAAGAACACAGGTGCCAAGCCTCGAGACCCCCTACCCAGGGGATGATAATATGGGCAACATGGAAGGAGGTTTTCCCGAAGAGGAGACCCCAGGATCCCCTACCTCCTCGCAAGAAGAGGCGGATAATGAAGGGGACGAGAGCAGCCGACCTCCGCCGAGGAAGAGGCTCAGGAAGCTCAATAACCTAGAGGAGGATGAGACATCCGATATGTTTAACCCCGAGGAGATCAGAAACCCGAGATCATCCGAATGGGTGCCATCACCAAGAGTGACAAAATATATGTCGCAGAGACTGCGTAAAGCCCTAGAAAAAGAAGTCAGGCAAAGAATGAGGGCAAAATGCCCGAAGCCAGATTTACCAGGCAAGGTAGCAGAGACCTGGCCGAACGTGCTAAGGACACAGGAGAGGAGGTGGACCCAGGGGTTCTGGCAAACTGGGCCCAAAGAGCGGTATGCCTGTTAGGCAATGCAAACTCCGCAATTTCTTCTGAACGCAGGAAAGGGCTCCTGTTAAAGATTGATCAGAAATTAGGGGATCTGTCATCCTACGAAGCGGGCGAAGCAGCACAAGGCTTGCTATTTGGGGAAACCTTCGGAAAAGAAATGGGAAGGTTCGTGGGAACATACACGTCCCTAGATAAGGCACAGGCGTCCATGAAAAAGATCTTCCCGACGCGAATTTTTGGAGGGACCGGTCGCTCTAGAGGCCGATCGGCCGGTCGCTACCAATCATTCAGGAGGCCTCAAGGAAACAGGAATAACTACTGGGAAAGCAGACACCCAGACACTTTCTTCCCTCCGAGGGGTCGCTTCCCGAGAGGAAGACGTAGCAGAGGACAGGGGAGAGGCCACAACTTCCCCGCAGGTGAGAGTCACAGACTATCCTCCAGTGGGGGGGAGGACAGCTATTTTCTGGGAAAACTGGCAATCGCTTTCCAGCGATGCATGGGTGCTGCAGACAGTAAAAGGCATGCTCATAGATTTCATAGAATTTCCCACTCAGAAGCAGACACCTCGCCCCCTAGCGAAATCTCAAAGAGAGATAGATCTCCTGCATACAGAACTGCTGCAGTTAGCGAGAAAACAGGCGATAGAGCCTTGCAGGGGCCCGCCCAAGTTTGTGAGCAACATGTTTTTGGTCCACCGGAAGGACAAGGTGCGACCCGTGATAAACCTAAAAGACAGGAACAGATGGGTGTCTTACAACCATTTCAAAATGGAAGGAACTCATCACCTCAGAGACACACTTCGGCAAGACGACTGGTTAGTGAGGATAGACCTCAAGGACGCCTATCTAACGATACCCGTCCGAGCAGACTTCCGTCCATTCCTAGCGTTTTATTGGGGCGAGCGATTATGGCAGTTTGCCACCATGCCATTCGGCCTAGCATCAGCACCTTGGGCCTTCACAAAAATTATGAAACCAGTAGCGGCAGCGATCAGGGAGAAGGGGATTCGCATGAATATCTATCTGGACGATATCCTTCGGATTGCCAATTGCAGGGAAACTCTCCACTATCAGACCGACTGGGTAGTGAATCTCCTGACATCACTAGGGTTCCTAGTGAATCGAGAAAAATCCGAAACGAAGCCAGTCAGGAGAATAGAATTTCTAGGTTTCATAGTAGATACCAGATCAGCAACACTAGAACTTCCAAACAAGAAAATACGAGACATAAAAAGAGAGATAAAGACATGTCTCAGCAGTACGGTTATATCGCTGCGTGCCCTAGCGCGAGTAGTAGGGCTCCTAGCGGCCTCCATACAAGCCATATTTCCGGGTCCCCTACACTATCGGGCCCTGCAGAGACTAAAGATAAGGCACCTTCAGCAGGGCCTACAATATCATCAGCTAGTGCACATCGACCAGGAAGCCAGAACAGAACTAGAGTGGTGGTTAGCGAATATGGAAGCGTGGAACGGGAGAGCCATTTTTGGCGACCGGCCGGACCTGATAATAGAGTCAGACGCCAGCAGAGCAGGCTGAGGAGCCCGCTGCGGAAAACTGCAGACAGGGGGGAAGTGGAGTTCGGAAGAACTCAAGCTTCACATCAATTGTCTAGAATTACTAGCAGGGTCATTTGCGATCAAGGCGTTTACGAAAGAAAAAGTGAACTCCTGTATTCTGTTGAAAATGGACAACATTTCAGCAGTGAAATATATCAATCATTTAGGAGGAACGAGATCCAAGCTCCTAGCGGAGATAGCCAAAGATTTTTGGCACTCCTGCCTGGAATCTGGGATTTCGGTAGTGGCAGAATATCTGCCAGGAGCGCAAAATGTGATAGCGGACTGGAACTCCAGATACCTCTCGGACTCCAGCGACTGGAAGTTGGACATAGTAGTATTCCGACAGCTGGAGGAGCGCTGGGGGCCGATTTATACAGATCTGTTTGCGTCCAGACTGAACGCACAGACAAAGAGGTTCTTCAGCTGGAGATTAGACCCAGCAGCAGCAGGAGTAGACGCTTCCTGCAAGACTGGAGGGAACAGATCCTTTATGCTTTCCCTCCATTCTTAATGTTGAGCAGAGTGCTAGCGAAAGCGCGCAGGGAAGCGGCGAATCTGATACTGATAGCCCCTATATGGAAATCACAAGTCTGGTTTCCGGCACTCATGGAAATGCTAATAGACTATCCGAGAATGTTACCGCGAAGAGTGGACCTGCCCACGGACCCAGTTGGGTCATTTCACCCTCTGAGAGTGAGGGGGACGCTGCCATGGATGGCGTGCAGGATAGCAGGAGACGCTGGAACCTCCCAGGTATTTCGGCGCAAGCTGCAAGTCTCATCGCCGAATCTTGGGCTCCCTCGACCAGAAGGAGCTACGACGCAGCTTGGAATAAGTGGTCGGCATGGTGCAGAAGGAGAGATCTTCATCCCGTTTCTGCACCTTTAGTCGAGATACTGAATTTTCTGGCAGAACTTCTGCAAGATGGCAAAGCGTATAGGACCATTGGAGTCTACAGATCTGCAATTTCGGCAGGGCATGCACCGCTAGACGGCACACCAGTAGGGGAGAATACAGCGGTGATTAGACTCTTGAAAGGAATAAGATTTAGACAACCGCCGCAACCTAAGTACAAAGTGCTTTGGGACGTATCAGTGGTGCTAAAACTGCTATCAGACTGGCCCGGCGACAGATATCTATCTTGAGAACAATTGTCAGGGAAACTGGCCATGTTACTGTGTATGGTGTCGTGCAGGAGAGTAGCAGACGTGAGGGCGCTAGAATTAGATAGGAAAACATATGGCCCGGAAGGAGTAACCTTTTATCTGGCAGAAAGAACTAAGACAGACCCAGCTACAATCTCATACCCATACATGCAGGACTATCCGAAATGGTGCGTGGCATCATGCATTAAGGAGTATGAGAATAGGACAGCAGAAATGAGACCGGTAGGAACTACACAGCTACTTATAGCGCGCAGGAAGCCGCACAAAGATGGGTCAGAGGTATCATGAGTCTAGCAGGCATTGATGTGTCAGCATTCGGGGCACACTCAGTTAGAGGAGCGATGGCGTCTAAAGCACTAGGGCAAAGCGCGACCCTACAAGATATCATGCAGGCAGCAGATTGGGCTAATGATAATACCTTTAGGACTTTTTATTTTAGACCAATCAGCACGGTAGCAAGTGCAGTGGCAAGAAGCTTTGAACAAGCTTAATGCTCGCCTCCGTCTTGACATAGAATGAAGATTCCCCCTGCTAATAGCGCAGGGAGCTCTTGATTCTATTAAAGACAAGGAGGCGAGCATTAAATTCCCGACCAAAATACACTGAAAACGAGAAGAATATTGTAATAAAAAATATATGAATTGTGCATAATCATGATGTCCGTTTTCTCCTGAAAATAGGGTGTGTATTCCCAGCCCTAACATATTTCTATTGTTTCATTTCTGACACTAGGAGATGACCAAAAGAACGGGTGAAAGCTAGTGCAGTAAGGAATTGTTCCGATCGGATTGCAAGTTCCGAAGCAAGAGGTCGAAGTCTGCGGGCAACAGGGAAAGTGAACTGGTTGAGCCCGTTGGCTAGTTAAGGTTACAAAGGTTTACAGTTAAGCAGTCAAAGAAGAGGAGGAACACAGGAGCAGGATGGACTAAGGCACAGAGGCTAGAGGCCAGGACTACAGAGAATGATGGGATATGAAGTTTTCTAAAAAAAAAAAAAATATATATATATATATTGTAATGTTTTCACAAAATATGATGTTTGTTGAAACTGCTGGAGAGTGAATTAAAAGAAGAGAAAGCTTAATGCTCGCCTCCTTGTCTTTAATAGAATCAAGAGCTCGCTGCGCTATTAGCAGGGGGAATCTTCATTGTCCACTGCCAGTTGAAGGAGGTCCAAGAACCAGGTTTGTCTGGGCCAGTACGGGGCTACCAGGATTATCCTGCAGTGATATTTGCGTATCATCTGTATTGTCTTCCTAATGAGAGGGAATGGAGGAAATGCATATGCAAACATTCCAGTCCATAGGAACGAGAATGCATCCCCCTGAGAGTCGAGATGAGTGATCCTGCTCACATATTTCTTGCATTGCTTGTTGGTCTGAGTGGCAAACAGGTCCAGAGGAGGATTGCCCCATGTCGAGAAGATTTCATATATCTGGTTGTTGTGTAGTTGCCATTCGTGGGACTGCGACAAATCCCTGCTGAGTGTATCTGCTTGTTTGTTTTGTATCCCAAGGAGGTGGAATACTTGAAGCATAATATTGTTGTGAATGGCCCAGTGCCAAATGGTCTTTGCTTCATGGGACAAAGTGTTTGATCGTGTTCCACCTTGTTTCCTCTGATAAAACATTGTGGTTGTGTTGTCTGTGAGTATTCGCACCTCTGAATTTTTGATTAGAGGGAGGATGGCTTTTAGAGTCCAATGTACCGATCGTAGTTCTAACACATTTATGTGGATTCTTTGGGAGTCCACAGGCCTTTGACTTCTTGTTTGTCCAGGCGAGCTCCCCAGCTCGCCAGGGAGGCGTCGGTCACAATCGTGAGATGGTAGTTGGGTTCCACAAGGGGCATCCCCTTTGCGATGTTATAGGGGTATGTGCACCATTTTAGTGCAGTTGAGAGAGTCTAAATGATGGCGTTTTTGTCTGACCAGGACTCCTGGGTCTGGGACCATCTGGTGGCTAGAAACCTTTGCACTGGCCGCATATGTAGCCTGAAATGGGGGGTTAGCAGGATGCAGGTAGACATGGTCCCTAGGACAGCCATTTATGCAAGTGCTGTGACTTGCTTGTTTGGAGTGAAGGACTTTGCTAGTGTTATCAATTTTTTCACCCTGTCTGAAGAGGGCCTGATGAGACTTTGGTCCGTGAGGAACTCAGTGCCCAGTAACACCAAACTTTTTGAAGGAACTGTGCAAGATTTGGTGTAATTTATTGCAAATCCCAATTGTTGGAGAAGAGCTTCTGGTTGTCTCAGAGAAAATATGGTCTGCTGATATGTTGGACATCGAACCAACCAGTTGTCTGGATATGGGTAGATGTGGTGGCCCTGCTTTCTGAAAAAAACTGCTACTGGTGTCAAGCATTTTGTGAACATCCTGGGTGCTGATTTCAGGCCGAATGGAAGTACTTGAAACTGGTAGTGGCTTCTGCCGACCTTGAACCCGAGATACTTCCGGTGTCTTGGATGTATTGGAATGTGGCAGGGGCGCCAATGTGGCCCAGGGGGTCTCCAAGGGGGGCCATGGCCACCCTCATAAAAATGCTGGCCCCCCCATCGGCCACCCTGCAAAAAAGCAAACAAAATAATACTAACATACTGGACAAATAACATGCACAGTTCGGTGCGAAAAGAAAAGTCTTTTTTTTTTGCTTTTTTGCCACGGCCCGGGGTTAGAGAGGCACGTATGATGGTGGCCCCCCCATTGCTGACTGATCTCACATGCTCAGTCAGTGAACCCCGAGTGAGGGCCTGAGGTGGAGAAGTAGAAAGGCATCATGTAGGAGAGAGGACACAAAAGATGATGAGAGGGAGGAAGCAAGAGCAGGTGGACTGGGGATTCAGCGACTACAGAGGGGGAGGAGGGGGTCCAAGTCACGGCTTAAATTAGTTACATTTTCCTTTCGAGTTGGGTCCCTCTATAGTCTGAACAAACAAGCAAAAAACATGCTGAGATTTGAATTTATGCTGTTATCCTTCCAGAACACCCTCTTTCTCTCAGCCCACTACATAGAGATGTATGAACATGAAACCCTTCACTCCACGCTACACATTATTGTTAGTACTGAGTGCACACGAGAATAAGCACTGGAGCTGTGGCAGTGAACGTTTTTGTTGTTGCTCTGGGCGAAAGGCCATTTTGCCATCCCATCCAGACACAGGCCCTTGCATGCCGCAAGCACCACGGCCACGTGGACTTTCTCCCTCTCAGGTTTTAAACTATCCCCCAAACAATATAGATATGCAGTACCTGTCCATCATGAAGGATAATGGATATTTAATTATTTAACTGGTTTGGGTAGGAAATCCAAGTTAAAGCAATTCAGAACTGGAACCAAAGAGTGATGCTAAGAGCACTATAAGAACATGTTTATTACCACGCTGCGTCTGCACTGCACGTACTAGGAAAAGTGCATGTATGTTTGTTGATGCATAATTATAAGCAAGAACTGACGCAAACACAGGTTAAGATGTATAAGAGGGATAAAGCAATTCAATTAAATTCCATTTAAAAATTGGAACATCTGTTTAGTATATCTCAAAATTGGGAATTTGCACTTCCACCCACAGATGGCTGCAGGAAACAAGCCTTGCGTTCACTGCAGACATGGCTGTGCATGCAATGCCTACCCATGACAGCCACTATCCTGCAATGCTTCCCAATAAGTATCTGAATAAGCACACTGTGCATACCTAGATCCTCAGAACATGAGAGGCCACTGTGGCACTAAACAAAGCCGAAAGGTGAGAACACTTGAATTGGCTCATGCTTCCAGCCAGGCTCTGTTTATTTCCGAGTTTCCATCCTCGACTAGACTGCATGTAGGTTGTTGTGCGCAAAAGGCTTTTAGGAACAATTGTGCAGGGTCTGGCCAGGGTTTATGTCTTCGGTTCACCATCGCCAAAGGTAGAGGTTTTATTTTGCTGTTGAATTGAAAATAGTGTTTCTGTAACGACGATATGCATTTTATTTAATACAAACATGAGTACAGTTCTTTCCATTTCAGCAGAGCTGTCATGATGTGGATATCTTTTGGTGTGGTTGCAAGTGCTTGCTTATGGCACCTTATTCTAAAGGCACTTCCATGGTGCCTCCAAGTACCAAAGACTGATGATATTCCTTGAAATTTCCATTTCTGTCAGGTCATTTCTATTGGTGCAATCCTTATGCACATTTGGAGGTTTGTATGTAGTTTGCCCCAGAGAGCCTGGACAGAGCTCTAATAGATGAGTTCCCTGCATCTGTAATGATGCTGCAATTTTCTTTTGTTTATTGTGTTAAAATGCCATCTGCCACTAATGTTACCAAAAAAGTAGATTGGAGCAGGTGTGGGTGGATTGGGGGTGCGAATGAGACGGTACGGAATTGCACGCACTGTATTTGGGGGGAAAGGTGCAGGACTTTTTCAGTGGCTCACACCCCCACTCTTACAATGCTGGATACTCCCCTGACCACCACCATAGAATATTCTCTTGCCTCATCCATGTTCACTCGAGCTTTCTGTCCGGGTTGCTTCCTCCCTGAATAATATGATCGTGACACTTTGGCAAACTGTCCTCTCCTGCTATATTTCCAGCACACCCCTTTTATTGCTGAACAATCTGGGTCCGACACCATGTGACCTATGAATTCATACCGGAAACAAGCACATTTGAAGCTTGTTCCCACTAATGGACTTCCTCGAGCACTTGGAGCTTTGTTCTTCTTAGCCACCACTGCTTTTATACCATGCGCTGCTGGAAGTGGATTCGAGGTATTCTTAATAAGGCTTACTTACTGCCTCTTTGCCCGAGCAGTTCATTAATGTGGTATGTTTGGGTCCATCCGAAAATGTGTTGCCACCCATTGCTAGTAAATAAAACTTGAACGAGTCTTCCCACTCTGTAATGGGTTCTCGGCGGGCTGTCCAACAACTTGGCTGGAGGTGTTATTCCCAGATTCACCATTCTTTGTTCCTTTTCTGCAACTGTCCCTTTCTACAAAACAGGATAATTCAGCTGTTCTCTTCCACGATCTTTACTCCACGTGGAACATTCTCTGCTAGCGGGGTCTTTAGTGGCTCCACACTTAATTTGTACACTAAGTACATCTACTTGAGTAGCCACTCAGATCTGGCTAGTCTATTCCTGGTGTGGTAGCAACATGTAACATCTGTATGTTTTTGCGTTATGTTTAGTGAATTCACGTTGACTAGTTGCACATATGGCATATCATATTTCTTTGCACTTTGGATGGGCTGTGCATGAATACAAGAGGAGAAACTATGTGGATTCCCTATTAGTGGTAGCAAGCGTTGTTATAATTTAGTTTATTTTTTGGTCTATGTGTGTGTGTGTGTGGAGTGTTTTGCTTGTAGCATAAGGATTTTTAGAGTTTGGTGTCTCGTGGGCTGTATTTTGGGATTGTGTGCATGCTTGAATGTGGTACTGGTATTAGTCTATGCTCATCAGATACATTAATTAGTTAACTGTTAAATAATACATGGAACTATATCAATGTGCAATTCGTTCTCTCATATACACATAGTTTTCAACTGGACTATATACTACATCACCATAAGAGATTTCCTGAAATTCAGTTATGTGTTTGTTTTGGTGTGCCACCCCAAGATTTCATGTGGCCTCATCAGGCCACCCCTATGAAAAATGGCTGGGGGCGCCACTGTGTGGAAGTACGCATTCTTGAGGTCTAATGCCGCCAGATATTCGTGAGGCAGTATGACCTTTATGATGTCCTGAAGTGTCACCATCTTGAACTTCTACTTTTTGATGGTTTGTTTAGCTTTCGCGAGTCCAGGATAGGACGCCAAGTCCCATCTGGTTTCTTGACGACAAAGTACCTGGAGTATACTCATTTTCCTTTTGCCGAATGAGGGACCCTTTCAATTGCCCGTTTCTTTAAAATTTGACGCACCTCCAGTTGTAGAATTTGAAGGTGTGGGTGTGATACCTTTATGGGAGGTAACAGTATTTGTGGGCATTTGAATTCCAACAAGTGGCTGTGCTGGATGGCATCTAGCACCCACATGTCCTTTGTTATTTCTTGCCACTTGCTGAGGAAAAACGCCACATTTCCTCCCAGCCGTCTGCCCCTGAGTCAGTCATTGTTGGGACTTGTTCTGCCTACCTCTTTGAGAGGTGGCTGATCAGTGCTTTCGCTGTCCTTGGTGATGTTCCCTGCTGCGCTGGGAGGATTGGTAATTTCTCTTGTAGCCCTGAGAATAGTAGCCGGATATGTTGTAATTCTTGTTATCTCTTGAGGACAAGAATCTGGAATTACCCAAGGCTCCACGCCAGGACTGAAAGGAGCAACTGCCCTACAGGACGGTAAGAGACCTAGCAGTGTCTGAGTCTGCTTTCATGGTTTTGAGGGCCTCATCAATCTTTCACCAAACAGATGTTCTCCTTCAAACTGCATGTCGACCAACTTGTGCAGAACTTCTTGCTGAAAATCAGTGCAACGTAGCCATCTTTGCATTTGGAGGACCACGCCATTTCCAATTTGTTTAAACCCTGTTGCAGCGAGAACTACAGCGATATTAATGCTGTGGTTTGAGTCTTGCCTGCTTCCTCTGTTGCTCCGGTAAGTGTTCTAATATAGGAGCCAACCGATGCCACATCTCTCAATCGTATCGAGCCACTATGCCACTATAGCAAGGGCATTTGCTGCTTTGACAGTTGTTGCACCAATGGCGAGCACCTTCTTACTGAAGGTATCAACTTTCCTGCCTTCATTGTATGGGGGAGTGGCGCATTTGTGCTGCATAGAAGCTTTGCGACTCGCTGCCGCTGACACCACCTACTCTCCTAGGTGGGTTGTGAGGTTAGACATTTTGGTGTTGTTTCAGGTGCCTTAAACTTTTCATCCAGTCTCCCCTTAGTAGCCGGCTCTGTAAATGGATGATTAAGAGTACGAACTCAGGAACGGGAATGTCCAAGAAATCCTGTAACCTCATCACCCACTTGTAAAAGGCTCTTCCCAATGACGACAGCAATTCTTTCTCTGGGTCATAACCCATATTTCTGAAACCTGAGGTCATAAGGCCAGATGGAGGCTGAGGGGCCAGAGCCTCCAATGACAATGGTGGTGGTCTAGAGGGCAAAGTAGGATACACTGAGTAAGGAGCCACTGGTCCTTGTCCTGGTGGCACCAGTAACGGCACCGCAACAGGCGGAACACTTGATGGGACATTTCCCATGTATGTGTAGTTTTCCCTCCAGTTGTGTAACCCCCGACTTTTTGCTGCTGTCTGACAAGCCTAGCCTGACTTTTGCCATTGGAGCACAGCCTTCAGCTGCACTCCACTGGGTTTTCGTTCACTTTTTTATAGGGAAACTGACATGCCCTTAAAGACAGTCAGTACTAGGAGACTTTGTTTCCCTTAGTCCTTTTCTATGTTGCAACATTTCTGCAACATGTTACAAGTGCACAATGTACATTACAGTACAGTGTGCCTGGGTCTTCCTTTCATTTGCAAAGGCCCTAAATGTTCCTTGGAAAGGGCTGGTGGCAGCTTTTACTTTCGCATAGTTTAAACCCTTTCTTGCCATGTAGACGGCATTTACCACGGTTGGCACAGGAAGGCGGCCTGACTCCAAAATGGCCATTCCACAAGCCTCTTTTTCCATTCCCTTGGCCAATAAGTCCCTTTACCTTCCCTATGTCGAGCAGACCCGGGTCAGTCCTTTTTGGTCATGCATTCCCCTGCGAAACGCCAAGCTTTAGTGGGCTTCTGCACGCCTTGTGTGTGTGCCTCCAAGATGTGGGCTGGACTGTCTAGTTCTAATACACATCCTGGGTACCAGAGAGTCTGGTGTGCTGTGAATGACTGGGACCACCGTGGTCCGTGATTGGTCCACGTCTGGTGTGCCTGTATGTGAGCAGATCTCCCATTGGGTCTTCTTCATTTTGGAAATTCTGGATAAGAGAAGGCTCCGAACACCCATACCAGGTCGATCTCTTGAGTACTCAGTGAACCTAGGATAGGATCCAAGTATCCTGAAACTAAGAAGCCGAGTCGAGGAACCGCTGGTGACCCGTTGGAAGGTTTGGCACCCTGAGCCTGCTGTTGCCCCACTGGACCCCTCTGCATCCGATCGAACCAGAAGGTCTGCAAAGGCGCTTCCACACATTTGAATAGTGGGACCAACTATTCACGGAACCTTCATCTGAATCTGCCTAGTGAGCCTCTTCGGAAGTGTTCTTGTTCCAACCAGCGAACTGACCAGCTTGCGCAGGACCTTTGCTCTGAAACCGCGGCTGTTTCGGGTGGACACTTGAAACTTGGTAGATCATAAGCTCAGTGTTCACGGCACTCTCATACCGAATTTCATATACTTGGCATTCCCAGGTCTGGAATAAAGAGAGAGTTCCCGAACCAGAGTGAACGCGGTCACTGCGCTGCCCAGCCGTGGTGTCGAAATTCGCAGGAGCCTTGCTATTGTGCCCTGAATCCCGCTGCAGTGAAAATGGCGTGATCCCTCCACCTCGAGTGGAGAAATCGCCACTGTCCTGCCACAGAATCATCGCTGTATCTCAGCCGCTGAAAGCTGCACGATTGCTGCACTTGAACCTGCAACTGAAGTGGACTCGACTGCCGAAGTTTGGTCCGGAGTGCAGAGGGGATCAGTGAGTACTTGCAATCCTTACCAGTGGCCCCTAGCGCATCCATCCATTTTTACGCACGGCTGTCCCCTGAGGGGCACTCACCTTTCCACAGGTAGACTGAGCTACCACCCTATTCCCAACTCCTGGAATCTGTTCTGCCCTTTTGAGGAGACCCTCCTGGAATAGTGGGAACCTATTCTTCATCGCCTCACCCATCTTCCTGAGCTGCTACAGCCACTGCAAGAGACCTCGTTTTCGCTCCTCTGCACCCTCACATGCACCAGCACCTGAAAGTACTTTTGAGCATTAGGCTCCACTCTTCGTAGGGACTGGACTGCCTCTTAGTTAGGGATTGATTGATGAAGAACTGCCTAAAGACTATTTGCACTGCTTGCTCCCTTTCCTCATAGATTGTGGACCCATTCTGTCCACTCACCCTTTAGGCCACTTGGTACTGTATGTATGTGTATAGTAGTGTTGTAGTGGTTTCAAGTATTACTGTTGATATTTGCTTTGTGTTTGATTTCAAAGGCCTTGAATAAATGTATATGTATTTTTAATATATACACCTGATTGGGATTTATTTGTAGTGTCCTTTACTGTATGTGCTCATTGTGGGCTTTCAGTCACCCTTACGCCTCCTGAAACCTTTTTGTCTTCCTGTATCTTGTTTCCTAATTGAACAACTCCACTACTGATGGATTAATGCTATGTGGAATTTGCTATTACTTTTCATTTATAGTATGATCGAATAATGTGTGTTAATTGTTTGCCGGTTTGTTTGGTACTTGCTTAAATTCATTGCTCGAACATGTTTACAATTGATTTTAACAAAGAATATGTTGTTGTTGATTTTGATATATTATGTATAGTGCCTTGAAGCCCTGATGACGGACCACGTCTGAAAATGCATTGGCATAGACTCATTTTGGCAATGAGTAGTCAGGCACACTTCATGCCTCACTATAAACTTTGGAATGTGGTTATACCACTAAGCAAACAGATGCTTTGACTCAGACCTTCAGTTTGAATACTTAAACTTAAATTTCAATTTACATGCAACTCCGTAAGGAGAGCATGAAGTGAGCACACTCAGAATTAGATTAAGTTCTGAATCTCTCTTTTTTAAATATTTGTAACCTTGTGCCAAGGCATCAGGGTGCGCTCCAATACTTTAGTTTTCTACACATTTTAAATCCGGAACAGTACAGTTGTGCCCACCCCCAACCCCCTGTTCAGCAGACTACCCCATTCTGGCTGCAGTGCTATTATGCAGCTGTCAAAAGCTGAAAGATTATATTTTGCAAAATTGAAGCAAACTCTCATCTTAATGTTTGGGAAGATTCCTGCCCAATACTTGAAAAGGTTTAGAGAGTATAAAAAGAAAGAAGGTAACACTTGAGTGTCTTATAAGTTACTGATTCCTTAAATAACTTGACTGGCTGGGGTGAAGGCTATAAGGTCTCCACCTTTGAAGGTATATGTCTTCTCATGTTTGAACATATTTGTGCATCTTGTTCGCCTGAGCTTAAGCAGCACTTGGCAGATTCAAAGGAGATAGATTCTAAGAAACTGGCCAGAGCAGCCGATTTGTGGGTGTCACATAGTGTGTCCCATAAGGGCAAGACTCATCCTGGCAAGCAGGAGGAGGGGAAAAGTCTGAAGATAAGGAGGGTGGGGGCTTCTGATAAAACTTTCTCCCAAAAGTGCCACAAAAAGAAATATAAGGATTAACTCCCAAGAGATTGTTCAGGGTAGTGTAATTATCCTTCCAAACAGAACTATGGGTATAGTACGCTTCCCTATGTCCCAAGAACCAGTGAATCTTGTGTGGATTGTGGAGCAAATGACCATGTGAAGGGGGAACCCCAGATGTAAGGTCAAAAAACTTGGGGGTCCACTCTGTGAGTCTGACCTTCCCCTCCTATAAGGTGAGGAAGAAGAGATCACAAGTGCATCGTTCTCCTCAGACTCCTTCCCCAGTGGGATAGAATCTGAGGTAGTTCTAGTTTCCATGGGTTCCTGGGAGCCTCAAGTCTCAGAGGCTTATGCTAGCATTCCAGATAACACCAAGCACTATTTCAAAGACAGTGTGCTGATCAATGGAGTTGACACTCCTGCCCTTAGGGATAATGGGGCCAGCAGAATAGGAGTGGATTGTACCTTGGTAGATGCAGAGGAACTTGCCAGAGTTCCTTTGATGCCCACTAAGTTAGCTGATGGCCCCCCCTCAAGTTCCCATTAATGCCTGTAAATCTTACTATCAATGGTACAGTGGTCAGGATTCCAGTGAGCATTCAGAGGCAAGTCTCGGGTAATATCATGCTGGGGAAAGGATCTCAGAGACTAAGGTCTTGTGGGTGACAGGGCAGAGAGACCATGCGCAAGGTCACAAACAATGGCTGCACTGGCCAAGTCCAATGCAAAGCCCAAGCCAAAGGGGAAACCCAAGGCTAAAGTAGTCAGAAAAGACAGAAGAGGGAACTAAAATATTCCCCCTAATTCACCTACCACTGAGGTGGAGGTAGTTCGTCAAACACCTGAACCTGACGAGGAAGAGGTGTTGCCTGAAATCCTCAATCCCCATGTCCATCCTGAACTACAGAGTTTGTTAGTGGAAGGTGGTCCTGTTTGGGCTGAGTTCAGAAAGGGACAACGTGAGTGCCCATTTCTGGAAGGCCTAAGGAGATAGGTCTGCTCCCAGCTTGAGGGTGAATCTCCTGGGAAGCACAGGATGTATTGGGAAGGTGCGCTCCTCTACAGGAAGCCCACAGAATCTACAGAAGGAGCCCATAGGAGGTTGGTGGTTGTTCCCCTTACTGTAAGACCCTTCGTTCTGCAGTTGGTGCATGAAGTCCCCCTTGCTGGTCACCTTGGCATCAAGAGAACCAAGCAAAGTTTATGCATGCACTTCTACTGGCCCAAGACAGGGGTGCAAGTAGAAGGTCACTGCAGAAGTTGTGCCACATGCCAGATACCTGGGAAAAGTGGCACAACTATCCAAGCTCCATTGGTACCACTCCCAGCTGTGGGAGTACCATTTGAGAGGGTAGGGATTGACATTGTTGGTCTCATTGACCCCCAAACATCCTCAGGAAACAGGTTTGTGCTGGTCGGCCATGCCACCAGGTATCCTGAGTACATGCCATTAAAGACTGTGACTGCCAACACAGTTGCAAAAGCTTTACTTGGCATATTTACTGGGGTTGGCTTTCCTAAAGAAGTTGTGTCTAATAGGGGCAGCAATTTTATGTCCAAGTATATACAGGCCATGTCGAATGAATGTGGGGTTACCTATAAGTTTTCCCCCGCATACCACCCACAAACCAATAGTCTAGTTGAGCGGTTTATCAGGACCCTTAAAAACATGATTGTGTTTCTGGAAGAACCCCAAAGGAGAAAATGGGATCTCTTATTATCATGCTTACTGTTTGCCTACAGAGAGGTACCTCAGGAGGGTGTTGGCTTCAGCCCCGTCAAGCTTTTTTTTGGTCACCCTGTGAGGGGACCCTTGGCTATAGTCAAGGAGGGGTGGGAGATGCCCACTCCCCCTATCACTACCAATGTAGTGGACTATGTGCTGTGACTCAGAGAAAGAATGGTACTCCTGATGGGTCAGGCTAGTGAGAAGCTGAAGGCTGGACAAGCTCTGGTGAAACATTGGTATGACCAGAAGGGTTCCCTGAGCCACTTCCCACCAGGCCAACAAGTCCTGATCATGAATCCTATAAGGCCTAGAGCTTTGCAGGACAAATGGTCAGACCCATATACCATGGTGGAGCCACTGGGTGAGGTTAACTATTTAGTGGACCCTGGAAGGCCTGGACAAGCTCCAAAAGTGTTCCACGTAAATAGGCTGAAGGCTTTCATCCCAAGAGTTGAAATAGCTCCACTGCTGTTGGCTTCACATGTTGAGGAGGAGTCAAAACCTCTTCCTGACCTGGTCCAGGGGAGTCCTTCAGATAGCCTCATTGAGGGTGTCAAAGTGGACCCTCACCTGACTTCTGGTCAACAAGAAGAGGTGAGAAGTTTGCTTAGGCAATTCTCCCCCTTGTTTTTCCTAGCTCCTGGGTTGACACCTTGGTGCAAACATTGCATTGACACATAAGATAGTGTACCTACCAAAGGTAGGGGACACAGAATGTCAGACAAAGTAAGGTTTTACACCAAGACAGAGGTCAACAAGATGCTAGATCTTGGGGTGATTGAACCCTCCAGTAGTCCTTGGTCCAGCCCTGTGGTTTTGGGTCTAAAAGCCAGTTCCTCAGAGCTGATGTTCTATGTGGATTACAGGACTCTGAATGCTGTCTCCAAGACAGATGCACACCCCTTGCCTAGAACAGATGAGCTGGTGGATAATTTGGGTGCCTCCAAATACCTCAGCACATTTGACCTCACTGCAGGCTATTGGCAAATAGCCCTTGCAGAACATGCCAAGCAGAAGACAGCAATTTAAACTCCAGAGGGCCTTTACCAGTTTAGTGTAATGCCTTTTGGATTAAAGAATGCACCTTCCACTTTTCAGAGGCTTGTGAAACATGTCCTTAATGGGTTGGATGAATTCTGTCTTGCATATCTGGATGATATAGAGGTGTTCAGTTCCACCTTGCAGGATCATGTGAAACACCTTACAATTGTGTTGCAGGGTCTTCAGAATGCCCATTTGACCATAAAGGCCAGTAAGTGCCAGATTGGTCAAGGTTTAGTGGTCTACCTTGGGCATGAAGTAGGTGGAGGGAGTATACAGCCTCTAACCAGTAAAGTACAAGCAGTACAAGACTGGCCTACCCCCACTACCTAGACCCAAATGAGAGCCTTCTTAAGACTCACAGGGTACTACAGACATTTCATGGCAGACTATGGAACCATAGCTGACCCACTGACTACTCTCACAACTCCAAAGAACCCCAAGAAGGTATCTTGGTCTGAGGAGTGTGGGAAGGCCTTCAATGGCTTAAAAGACTCCTTGTGCTAGGCCCTTGTTCTCTGGGCCCCTGATTACCAGATTCATTTTATTGTGCAGACAGATGCCTCTAACACTGGGATAGGAGCTTTACTATCACAAGTAGATGAGAAGGGTAAGGAACACCCTACTGGATTCAACAGTCGCCAGTTTAAGGACATAGAGCTAGTGTTTCTCTGTTGTGTGGGCAATAAGGAAGCTGAGGCCCTACGTCTATGGGACCCACTTCACTGTGAAAACTCACCATAAGCCCTTAAAGTGGCTGCTAAACATAAAGGGAGAGAATCCAAAGTTGCTCAGGTGGTCCATAAACCTGCAAGGATTTGATTTCCCTATTGAGCATAGGCCAGGTGTCCAACATAGCAATGCTGATGGGTTGACCATAATGTTTAACCAACCTGAACATGAGACACATCCAGGGTGGATTAATTCCCACTATCCTTGGTCTGGGGGTGGGGGGCAATTGTTGGGAAAATGTCCCATGTATGTGTAATATTCCCTATAGTTGTGTACCCCCCCCCCACCCAAC
This sequence comes from Ambystoma mexicanum, assembly GCF_040938575.1. Taxonomy (NCBI): domain Eukaryota; kingdom Metazoa; phylum Chordata; class Amphibia; order Caudata; family Ambystomatidae; genus Ambystoma; species Ambystoma mexicanum. The sequence goes on along the minus strand of NC_090935.1, from coordinate 892,732,029 downwards.
ATTTTGCTGCTGTCTGGCAAGCCTAGCCTGACTTTTGCCATTGGAGCACAGCCTTCAACTGCACTCGGCTGGGTTTTTGCTCACTATGTTATGGGGAAACTGGCATGTCCTTAAAGTCAGTCAGTACTGGGAGACTTTGTTTCCCTTAGTCCTTTCCTATGTTGCAACTTTTCTGCAACATGTTACAAGTGTACAATGTACATTACAGTCCAGTGGTCTTCCTTTCATCTCCAAAGGCCCTAGACTCCTTCAAAGGATTTTTTATAAGAAGTGCAGATGTGCCTTGGGCAGGGCAGGTGGCAGCTTTTACTTTCGCACAGTTTTAATCCTTTTTTGCCATGCAAACCACATTTACCTCGGTTGGCACAAGAAGGTGGCCTGGCCCCAAAATGGCCATGCCACGAGGTTCGTTGTCCTGTCCTTTGGCCATCTTGTCCCTTTACTTTTCCCAGGTCGAGCAGACCTTATTGGGTCAGTCATTCCCCCAAGAAACGCCAAGATTTTGCAGGCTTCTGCATGCCTTGCGTGTGCCTCCAGGATGTGAGCTGGACTACCTAGTTCCAATACACATCCTGGGTGCCAAAGAGTCTGGTGTGCTGGGAATGACTGGGACCACCGTGGCCCGTGATTGGTCCATGTCTGGTGGGCCTGTATGTGAGCAGATCTCCCATTGAGTCCTCTTCGTTTTGGCGCGAAGGAGAATCTGGATAAGGGAAGGCTCCAAACACCTATACAGGTCGATCTCTTGAGTTCTCACTGAACCTAGGATAGGATCCAAGTATCCTGAAACTAAGAAGCCGAGTCGAGGAAATGCTGGTGACCCGCTTGAAGGTTTGGCACCCTGAGCCCGCTGTTGTCCTGCTGGACCCCTCTGCATCTGATCAAACCAGAAGGTCTGCAAAGGTGCTTTGACCCATCTGAATAGTGGGTCCAACTATTCACGGCACCTTCATCTGAACCTGCAAGCGAGCCTCTTCAGAAGTGTTCCTGGGCCAACCAGCGAACTGACCAGCTTGCGCAGGACCTTTGCACTGAAACCGCAGCCGTTTCGAGTGGATGCTTGAAACTTGGTAGATCGTAACCTCTGTGTTCACGGCACTCTCATACCGAATTTCATACACTTGGCATTCCCAGGTCTGGAATAAAGAGAGACTGCCCGAACCCGAGTGAACGCGGTCAATGTGTCTCTCAAACACAGTGACAAACTTTGCAGGTACATTACTGCTGTGCCCCTCTGTGCCCTGAATCCTGCTGCAGTGAAACTGGCCTGACCCCTTCACCAAGAGCAGAGGAATTGCTATTGTCCTGCCACGGAATCATCGCTGTATCTCAGCCACTGAAAGCTGCAGAGCTGCACAATTGATGCATTCAAACCTGCGACCGAAGTGGACTTGACTGCCGAAGTTTGGTCCGGAGTGCGCCGGGGGTTGGTGAGTACTTGCAACCCTTACCGGTGGCCCCCAGCACATCCATCCATTTTTACGCACGAGTGTACCCTGTGGGCCACTCACCTTTCCAGAGGTAGCCTGAGCTACTGCCCTATTCTCAAATCCTGGAAACTGTTCTGCCCTTTTGGGGAGACCGTCCTGGAACAGTGGGAACCTATTCTTCATCAGGAGTGATTTGTAGTGTTCTTTACTGTGTGCTCATTGTGGGCTTTCAGTAACTATCACCCTTCCTGAGACCGGGGGCCTCATTACACGGTAGGCGGTAGGGACTTAACGTTACCGGTAATGGAATACCGTTAACGTTAAATCCCCATCCAAATTATGACCTGGCTCACCGCTATTTGTGGCACCGCTAAGTAGCGGCCAGTCCGCGGGCGCGCAACCCTCGAGTCCGTAATTTACACCATGCCGCTATTAGCACATCATCACAAGCCAGGCAGACGTGCCAATAGCGGCATGGAAAAGCACCCAAAACCCCTTACCGCCATGGCGCTAATACCGCCATCGCGAACCACCCAATAAGAGAACTGAGCAGTGCACCCACCTGCCACAGGTGGACCTAATCAGCACAGGTGGAAGCAATGGAGACTCAGGCAGCACAAAAGGAGCACACCACACCCCTTCCCACACCAAGATGGTTCCAATACTAGCAGCATGACATGGGCTGGAGGACATGATCGCAGCGCAGCCGCAGCAGCAGCAGGCAGCACAGAGGAGACGCAGGAGGAGGAGGAGGAGGGCAAGACAGGCACAGCAAGCACCACCACGGCACCTAATTATACCACAGAGGCACCCACCAATCTCCAGGATCAGAGCCAATCCATTTAACCTAACCCCGGAGCAGATACACACCCTGTACCGTCTGGACCGGGATACCATAACCAGCATTGTAGACATGATACACAACGACATTGTGAGCCTCATAGACATCCGAACTGCCATCCCCCCTCTACTCAAGGTGGTGACTGAGCTCCACTTCCTGGCCACAGGCACTTACCAGCATACGGTGGGGCAGATGCATGGCATCTCACAACCAGTATTCTCACGCTCGCTGACCCAGGTACTCAATGCCCTCCTGAAGCATGCACCTGAACACATATTCATGCCACGGACTTCCCAGGAGCTTGCAAACAACAAAGTTGGCTTCTATGCACTGGCAGGCATCCCAAGTTGCATCGGGGCAATCGACTGTACCCATGTGGAATTGGTGGTCCCACATCACAATGAAGTAGTGTACCGAAACAGGAAGCAATTCCACTCCATCAATGTCCAAATGGTATGTGACGCCAACAAGATAATCTCTCATTGCTGTGCCCGATTTCCTGGATCAACCCATGATTCCATGGTCCTGCGGAACTTAACTATCCCACGCTACATGGAGCGACAAGCCGGACAACGTTCGTGGCTACTTGGTGAGTAGCAGGGCAAGCACATGGCAGTGTGATTGGGGGGGAGAGATACATACTCCGATTGGGTGTAGCTTGTTGTCCGTTGGACAAATGCACATACAGATGTACGCCAACACCATCTGGGTAGGCCCAAAACGTACCAGAGATGAATGGACATGCAAGTGTGAGCTACATAACATAGATGACAATCAAGGTCTAGAAAAATCAAACATCCATCCACATCCACATTGCACAACATTCCACACCTCAAAATACACAAATCTCATACATGCCACCAACATAGTCCTACAAAATGAGCGCAGCACAACAGCAATAATGCATTGTGGCCTTGAATGCATGCGAAGGGATCACCCCTAGCCATAGCATTACACCACGCACTTATAGCACAACTCAAGTGATGCCTCTCAGCATGGCAACATCAATGTTGGAATGGCAGTACACCAGCAGTGTGATACCAAATCTGCTTAGGACCAAGGAACCCCTAACACACGGCTTCAGCCAGGACATGTCCATTACTGTTGTAGGCATTGACGGGGCATGTGTACTTGGAGGGTCGCCCATACCTTTGCACATTCCAGTCACACAGACAGTCTGCATGTATGCTGTTAATTGTGCACTTCAATCACAATGCAAATTAAAAAAGCCTGAAATGAACTGGCTGCACTTGTGCTGAACAGTAACAGGTCCCCATTTGTCCCCCATACAGGTGATGCTGGCTATCCCCTGAAGAGGTGGCTACTTACCCCTGTACGGAACACACAGGACAGGCACGAAGAGGACTACAATCGTGCACATACCCGTACCCGTGTCGTGATTGAGCAGACATTTGGCCTTTTGAAGACACGGTTTAGGTGCATAAGCAGGTCGGGTGGCGCTCTCTTTAACGGCCATGAGAAGGTGGCCAAGATCACCATGGCATGTGTCATGCTGCACAATATGTGTATCAGACGGAATGTGCCACTGCCCCTGACGTTGAAATGGAAGCACCTGATGAGGATGATGATGGTGATGAGGACGGAGGTGAAGGGGATGCAGGACATGCAAGAGGGGATGGTCAAGAGGGACGTGCTGTGAGACAACATCTGATCAACCAAATATTCTGAGTAACGTGTTTTTTTACTGTCACATGGATATGGGTATGAATGCACTGGTGTATGTTTGGAAGCACGCAATGGACCCTGTCGCCAATAAAGTACACAAACACAATGAAGATGTCCAAGCCTGTGTTTTGATCAGACACCAGTGTATTAAGTAACGGAAAGATGAAAAAGTGCATGTCCCCAAACATCCCACCACTCTTGCACCCACCCCCCACAACAGACCCATAACACCCTTCCACCCACCCCCACAACAGACCCATAACACTCTTCCACCCACCCCCCACAACAGACCCATAACACCCTTCCACCCACCCCCACAACAGACCCATAACACCCTTTCCCCCACCCCCCACAACAGTTCCTCATGTGTCTGCCACTATGTTTGCGTCGGGCCATGCACGCAGAAGCTTCGCCATAAACTCCCTATTGGCCATTGTCTGCGCCAGCATTTGGAGGCTGGCTAGACATGCACCTGGTGGTGCGTGTGGAGCGGCGGAGGGGGCTTGTCTGCGTTGAACCGGCGGATGACGACGTGGCTGACTGTCCTGGTGGTGTGAAGTGGCGGTCCATTGTGTCTGCTATTCGAGTGAGGACCTCCCTGAGTCTGCCTATCTCCTCACACAGCCTGTCTGTACAGGCCTCCATCTTCTCCCTGGAGTGCCTTGCCGTCTCCACAATCTCCTCCCTGAGATGGGCAGCCTCCTCCACATGCTGGCCAACCAGCACAGTTAGTTCCTGTTGACGCTGGCTGATGTTGGCCAGGTCGAGGGCAGTGCTGGGTGCTGGTGGAGTGGCTGCTGTGCCCTCAGATGCATCCATGTCAGTAGGTGAAGCCACCATGGGGGACATTGAGCCTAGACTTCTATCCTGGCAGTGGCACTCCTCCGATGCTTGACACTCATCATGTGGAACCTTCCCCCCTGATGGGTGAACCGGATCCACCTGCAGTGGCTATTCTGTGGTTTTCGGAAAGGATGCTCCTCACCCGCAGTCTGAGGTCGTCCCACCTTTTCCTGCACTCACGCACATTGCGGGTGGTGGTGCCCACTGCACTAACTTTCACCGCAACTTCATCCCAGTTGGCCTTTTTTTTTTATAAGTGTCTCCCGCCGCATGCCGTTGGCAAAGACAACGGCAGCATTGTCAGCCAGGGTCTGGGTCAGCATGATCAGCTCCTCTGATGGAAATTTTTCTTTGCGCTGCCTTGGGCATGTTGAGGGTGTCCCTGATGATTTGCAACTGCAACCTACTCCAAACAGGTCCAGGGGGCAGAAGATGGCAATGGATTGTGTTTTTAAAGATGGCCGCCGTGCTCTTTCCTGTTCCTGTGCGATGACGCTATTTCCGGTTCCGTAATTTAACGGTCACCGCTAATAGCGATGACCGCTATTTGCATGCAGCGTGAGGGCGGAGGTGCTATCTGCACTTTCGTCGAGGGCGGTAAGTGACTTTTTGGGGTCTTTAGAGGCATGGCAGTAGGGTCATTACCGGCATGGCGCTATGCTTGTGTCCGCGTACTCGTAATGGTACACTATTAGCGCCCTCTTGCGAGGGCGGACACGTTAAGAGCGCCATGCCGGTAATTGGAGATTTTTACCGCACAACGTGTAATAAGGCCCCTAGTCTTGACCGCCGCCAATGCAGTCTGGCTTGTCCAGAAGGTTACCCTGTTCCAACAAACTAGGCTGGCCTTCTGAATCTCTGCCCACCAGGTCAGAGTTCAGGAATCCATCTTAACACTGGTCAAGGGCCTGAAGCTCATAGTAGAAGGAGGAACAGCTGTGACAGCTGTGACTGCAGGCTGTGGTGGCAAAATCTCCCAGGGGATGCCCCTAAAGTAGCCCCATTTTGCTAGGGGCTACATGAGGCCTTGGAGTTTAGTGAAGAACCTGTCCTGTGAAGAGGGATCTCTTGACTAAGTTCGGCAACCTCAAGAGGACTGAGGCTGGAACCCACACAGGGCCCCAACCTCCTTACAACTATCGATCTGCAACAATCTAAGCTTATGGAAGGGGGATTTCGCAATGGGGCCACAACATTCTTGTTGCTGAAAATCACTGCACATATGGTGCAAAGGATTGAAACTATGGTGCGATGTGGGATTCCCTGCTCTTGTCCACCAGTGGTCCGGTGGCTCCTGGGTCTCCTGCATCAGACTCCTTAGAATGGCAGCTGTTTCGTGGCTTTTGGCACCATCTTGTCAAGCTGCATAGCAAGTACCGGCTATAAAGTCATTGGCATCTTTTGGGGAACCTCAGCACTGCTGCTGATACTCAGAGGAGCCAGCGAACTCAGCACTTTTAAGTGTAGCCCTACTAGCGGGATCCTCAGATGCCCGCCCCGGTATAAGCTCCATAGCAGGCAACATCAAAATTGCACTTGGATTTAATCCCCGGCCAGGGAACCTCAGCATCACACCCTAAATTAACACTGAACTGCGGATCTTCCGGTAGCTAAAGGGCCACAGAAACCCTTCCCATCCTTCGATGAGACTCCCAGAAAGGAATTCCCCAGCCAAGGTGCCCTAAACAGGGCGGCAGGGGCAGCTTATATTGAGATGTCACAACAACTTCGTCAAGGGGAAAAAACAAGGGTGAAGATGTATTCACACTGCTGCATCAGACAAGTAAGAGCGCACAGTGACAGCACATTAAAACAACTGCAGCAGTCCCACAAGTGTTCTAGGCCCATGCACTCCAGGAACAGTGAAGAGGGATTTGTGGCAAGCACTTGCTTCTGGCAGCATGCACAGGTCACAAAACTGCCTTGCCTGGCATAGATAAAGGAAGTACCCTAGGGAAAGGAATTAAGAAATAGAAGAAATAAAAGCATGCAAGGGACACTGCACCGACCAAGAGCTCTAGCGCTGGCGAGGCTGGCACAGCTCTTGGAGGGGCATGGCAATGTGCCCAAATGTGTGATCAATCCAAGTTTCAGGAATTTTGGAATGCACCAAAAATATTGATCGAATTTGCAGACCCAAGAGAGAACTCCCACAAGTATGGAGGAAGGGGGCCAGGACGTCGGTGTGAATGGGGAGGGGTGTGTGGAAAGAGCAAGAATGGGGGTACTGTTCAGAAGCTCAGTCAGAATGCCAGCGCCTCACCAGCCACAAGGTATCCACTAACAGTAGAGAGATAACATCAGCTTGTGCTCAACCTTTCTTGTCGCAAGAGTTGGGAGGGATGGAATAAAGCAGCAGTCACTCTCTTGGAAGGAGAAAAGCATACACCAGGGAACACTCCACCTGGCTTGCTAGAGCTGCAAATAATGGCCATTTGTATGGTATGGAAGAAGACTAAAAGATTTTAAACAGTTCCAGGATGACAAGTTCTATAATGGGGTCCAAGGACTCCCTATGCTAACATTCAAGGGTAGCGGGAGGTTAGACAGGGTTGGTCTGGCAATTACTCCAATGTGCATTCAAGGGTGGGCAAGACAGGATCCAGTGGGCCTTCTAACTCTACAGAAGATGCAGTATTCCCAAACATCACAGCATTGGGTAAGAGCAGGCGTTGATAGACTACAGAATCCAAAGTACATCTACCACCAATCAGGAAAGGTTAGACATGAGCATGGTACAAACTAACATAAAAAACATTGCTGCAAAAAGAAAAATGCACTTAACACCTCGCCTAATGTGCTAAGTAGGTGGAGTACTCAACATTAACTGGGGTTTACTTGTACCCAATCTAACCCCTCGTTGGGACCATATTCATGCACGGTTCATATATAAAATAACCACATCTACCACAACAATTTCAGTGTGTGAATTATAACATTTTTATATATATTCTTTTTTAGTGCTCTGAATAATAAAACAACAATCAACAAAAAAAGACAGTATATTCAGTATTGGATTGTAACTCAAAACATCGATTACATCATGAACATATATGGAGAAAGATACAAAAAATATTTTCTTTCATCATTTTTCAATCACATATTTTTACGCATGTAGGGGGAGCATGAGACATGCACATTTTCGTGATACCTTCCAGGTTAGTTAATATACGCCAAACGAGTGGACAAAGTTCAAATGTTTTTTTGAAAAGATAGAGACTGGAAGCCGGGCCCCCTTATCCTTTTGCGTTTCGGTGGTCATATGTTCCCACCTTCATCGGGGCAGTTTCATGGTACCCTATTGGGAGAAAGGACACAAAAAAAACGAACTAAGTTAAAAACTAAAAAGGTTGTGGTATATTGGTAATGATGCAGGCTTGAGCATATATGTATTGTTGCAAAAGAAGCTTGCTGCACAATTTAAAGCATAAAAGGTTCTGGCAAAAACACATAAATGTAGCAGAACCCCGCAGGGAGGAACAAATATCCTTATCTATTCCTCACCTATAGGGGTTGGGTCGAAACGATCTCCAGAAGTTAACGACTGGAAACTGTAGTGCTGATCTGTGCTGACTCAGTGGCCCCGTAGCTTAGCTGCCGGGAGACATCAGGCGAGTCTGGATCCACTAGGTATGGGTATCCAGATGTTGTGGTATACTGTTGAAACTGGAGAAATGTCTGCCGGAGAAATGGTGTATATAAAATATATTCCATTTGCTGTTTGGAAAGGTATTGTTTTTAAGCATTTTACTGACTTGCAAAGATAGACATTTTGCATTTGTAACTGCGTGTCCACATTTTGGTGAATTTTGGGTTAAGTGAAACACAAAAAAAGGGGCGCGCCTACCAGGAATGTTTTTTAGACGAAGAAGGAGCTTAATCTGTAAAGGATGGATTTGGACGTCTGGCGTGGGTGATTGAATCCAAAATGAGTCCCGCTGTGACGTGGGTCCAGTGTTACAGCGAAAAAGAAGCTGGATAAAGAGGAAGATAAAAGGAAGAGAAGCCCATTGTCATTGGGGAGCGTGTCAGGCTGAGTTCCGTAATTGTGTGCCTTAATATAAAACGCATGTGGTCTGTACAGTACACAGGAGAAGACAGATTAAGATGCCGAGCGCAAAGCCGAGCAAAAAATACTGACCCTTCGTGTGAATCATCGAAGAGTTTACTGCAAAGCAAGCGTCTGTGCAGGGCGCTGAGTCAGCCGTTCAGGTAGGCGAGGAGGAGCGTCTGTATTTAAGCTTCACTTCACCAAACCTGTTGCTAGGTAATAGGACACACGTCATACGTCGGGTAACACGTGACCCAGAAACGTTGGGTTTGCCTAGGTTACTGCCAATAGTGGGTGGCGGTAGAACGTATACAGATCGGGGGTGGGGACCCAAAGTGCGGGCCTGATTGGTCTGTCATGGGGGGTTGTGTGTGAGCCTGATAGTCGCTCTTGGCTGAGGAGGAACGAGCGAGATGTGGGAAGCATTACGGTGCGTAAACGATCGTATTGCTTTGCTCATGCGGGTGCATGTTTTTTATTATCATGTTGCTGTGTACCTGCTAAACCGGTATAGTGAGGAGAAAAAATTGAGAGATCTAGAAATATGATGCAAAAAAATCACACGATTACCGAGGTTTAAAATTAGCTATGAATGGAGAAATGTGATACTTAAACCAAATGTGTGTAGTTTCGGTAGACTCAAGTCTCAACCAGGGATATATGAAGAAAGATAAATGTGACTATGAAGGCACAGAGTTAAGCGTGTTAGCAGCACGTGGGGCCACAAGTGTAATGCTGTCCACGTGCCAAATTGGAATCAGAATGAAAAAAGGGATAGACACAGAATAGAGAACAAAGGCTCGGGCAGAGTCCTGTAGCAAGGTAAAAAGAGGTGACGTCTGGGACCAGATGGATTTAACAATGTCTAGGAGAGAGTGAAACTATAGAGCTACTGTTTTCATGACTACATATACCGGGGATCCTGTCACTCAAGGGAGTCAGTTTTACCAGGAGGTATATTAGATTGTTCAAAAAGACACGGGCTGGTGCAGTGTCTATTGTAGTGTGAATTGTTCATTTAGGCCATTGTCCCAACTATCCAGCCTATGAATCTATCTATTCTCTAAACTCGAAAGGCGTTGCTGAGTTCCAAATCCATTCGGTAGCTTCTCGAGGACCCACCATAGTAGGTCTTCCGGGGTATGTTTTTGGTCAAGGTAATGCTGGACCAAGGGTGAGGTTATTTTCCTGCACCGTATTCGGGATCTGTGTTCAGAGATGCGGATGTTAATACTGCGCATGGTCTGGCCAACGTACCTTAGGCCACAGGGACACTCAATGCAGTAGACCACTTGTGTTGACTTGCAATTTGAAAAATGTCGAAATATCCAAGCATGGTACAAGCCTTCATAAGTTACAATATTCCTCAGGAGATAGCCAGAGAAGAGGTTTTTACATATACTGCATACTGCAACCCTGCAGACTTCACTGAATGTCACAGACTAGACAGGTGAGAGACTAAAAGCAGACAGCTGACTTGCAACATCTATGGGCCTTCCCGAAGCAAACACGGAACATTACCCAAGAAAGAGAAAGCAGGAAGTCGAAGGAGAACCCCAAAGGGGAGGGTACGTGTCTGGGAATCTTCAACACAAACAGACAATACCAGGGATGTGAGGGGGTCAAATGGAAGCCTTCCTAATGAAACCTAAGAAGCTGCTAGCTGACAACCCAGTGAGGAGAAACCTGGTAATAGAGGAAAACAGCCTCCCCTTTTGTGTGAGCTACAGCGACACAAGATTACCTTTCCACCAGCAATACCAAGAGGAAGAGGGGAACGACCGACCCATGGCAAGAGGGGGTGAAACATTGTTTGCCTGACTAGTACATTGGTAAGGGTTGGAGGGGGCGGGTGTGAATAATTATCCAATGCATGGAAGATTGAATGCTGAGAAAAAGACCTAGGAAACCTTGGGTCTGGGAAACAGCTATAACTAATGGTCTGGAAAGATATCTTTGCTAAAACCAAGAATCCAAGGCCCGAGGAAATTCCTGCAGAATAGTTCCTTCCAACGTCCCCGGTGTTTGCTGATATTTAGTGGATAAAACTCTTACTCATCCCCACACTACTACTATACCAGCACAAGCTCAATTATAAATGTGAAACAGGCAGAACCTAATAGGTAGACATCCTTCACCTAATGAGGTAAAATGGGCTAGCAGCAAGCTATACTCTTCAGGAGGGATGTGTGCGAGTACAGAAGCAGTCCAAATAATAGTAGTGTGGTGCCAAAATAAAAGATTGTCTAACCTAGGATCCATAAAAGTAGGAGACGGATGTCTGGTTGTATTTTTAGTTAACTAAAAATACTATAACCACCCTCTTCAAGAAGACAGACTATGCAGACCTAAGAACAAAAAAGGGACTGTGGCTGAGGAGAACAAACAATTATAATTTAATTTTAGGGTTACTGTGGGATCTCCACAGTTTGAGTCTGCATGCCTCGAGCCGGATCAAGTTGATGCTTTCAAGTAAATCGAGTGAGTCAAGACAACTGCTTCCAGTGGGTTAATTCAGCATTCGAGACAGGTTGATGGCTTCCACTGGTTTAAATCTGCATTGAAATAGAGAGAATACAGATCCAAAAGCAACGATTGTCAAAAGGCAGCTTGGCTTGTTCGCAGAAATTATAAACGCCACTCTAAGCAGTCAAGCCGGCTCAAAAGCGGATCAGAGTAGGCATAGTGCCCAGAGCTGGGTCTCGACTTCTGAGACACCAAGTCTAGGATCTACATATGCAATATTGATCCTTGTTCTGCACTTCCCAGCCGGGAAAGTTACCAGGGAGCACTTGAACTGCAGTCGTCTCCAGTGGGCAGGTTCCTGGGTACCAAATATCTGAGCTTGGAGTAAGCCTTGTCTACCCATATTCCTCCAGGATGATTGAGGGGACACGGTTTATTCCTTTTTTGGAATCTCTTTTCACCACTTTAAAGAACTTGGTGAAGATTGTACCGCCCAAAAAATATCTAAGAGAATGATTTAGTCCAAAGCTCTTTTTTTTATAAGCGAGTGCTCTCATCCTCATAAATAGGCAATCAACCACAGCAGAATGGTACCCTTCTAGCCTTGGGGTGGGGTCAACACCTGGCTGTTGTGTTCAGAATCTTTTGCGAGGTTAATCCCAGTGCACTGTGTCTGCAGGAAGTGAAGAGGGGCACATCAAGTATGGGAGCCTGGGAGATTCTAAAATGGCGAGACCCTTCAGTTCATTGGTACTCCTCTCCTGGCTATTTAACCTCACTCAAAATGCCTCAGACAATTAACACCCTGGTCCAAGACTTCCATTGTCAGGTCAGGGCTTGGCTTTGAAATACAGATTCCCAGCTACCAACCCCGCCCCCCACCCCCACAACCCCCCTTGTTAGTGAACTTACTTTCAGAAAGATTTACCTGCATCATTTTATACAAAAAATCTAAAAAACGCAAACTATTCCACCCTCACAGATTGCATTCGGTCACAGGGTTCCACCAGCCAAGATCCTGCCACATAAAGCAGGACTAGTGCTGATTGAGGTGGACCTCCCTGATCCCAATGAGCTGCTAGACCAAGCTGCATAAGCTACATGAAGCTGAATGTAGGGAACCAAGTCGAACATGAGCTAGAGAATCTTTAGACAGGGCAGCAGGTACAAAGAGCCATAAGTGCCTGCTTATTTTTTTTTCTTTTTTTTGTTTGTATTTGTAATGCGCCTATGACAATAGCAAAACAAAAGAGTTGATGGCTGGAAGGTTTAGAATAAATCTTGACCTCTGGCATTGCTCTGGGCAACCCTCCAGACCATCGTTCTTCGCCTGCCAAGCCATTACAAAAGGGGAAAAACCATATGCAAATCAGGCTTGGTCCCACCCCCAAAGGGGTAGTCCAGCCCGAACTGCTAGGTCACATCCCTTTTGCACGAGACCACAAGCATCCCCAGACATGTTTCAGCCTTGTTGGGCGTCATCAGTGAGGAGTAGCTTGGGTCTCTAGGCCCAGCAGGCAAGGGACCCACGTCTGGGCATACCCTTCCCACTCGGGGTGACAATAGCAAAACAAAAGAGTTGATGGCTGGAAGGTTTAGAATAAATCTTGACCTCTGGCATTGCTCTGGGCAACCCTCCAGACCATCGTTCTTCGCCTGCCAAGCCATTACAAAAGGGGAAAACCATATGCAAATCAGGCTTGGTCCCACCCCCAAAGGGGTAGTCCAGCCCGAACTGCTAGGTCCCATCCCTTTTGCACGAGACCACAAGCATCCCCAGACATGTTTCAGCCTTGTTGGGCGTCATCAGTGAGGAGTAGCTTGGGTCTCTAGGCCCAGCAGGCAAGGGACCCACGTCTGGGCATACCCTTCCCACTCGGGGTGACAATAGCAAAACAAAAGAGTTGATGGCTGGAAGGTTTAGAATAAATCTTGACCTCTGGCATTGCTCTGGGCAACCCTCCAGACCATCGTTCTTCGCCTGCCAAGCCATTACAAAAGGGGAAAAACCATATGCAAATCAGGCTTGGTCCCACCCCCAAAGGGGTAGTCCAGCCCGAACTGCTAGGTCACATCCCTTTTGCACGAGACCACAAGCATCCCCAGACATGTTTCAGCCTTGTTGGGCGTCATCAGTGAGTAGTAGCTTGGGTCTCTAGGCCCAGCAGGCAAGGGACCCACGTCTGGGCATACCCTTCCCACTCGGGGTGACAATAGCAAAACAAAAGAGTTGATGGCTGGAAGGTTTAGAATAAATCTTGACCTCTGGCATTGCTCTGGGCAACCCTCCAGACCATCGTTCTTCGCCTGCCAAGCCATTACAAAAGGGGAAAAACCATATGCAAATCAGGCTTGGTCCCACCCCCAAAGGGGTAGTCCAGCCCGAACTGCTAGGTCACATCCCTTTTGCACGAGACCACAAGCATCCCCAGACATGTTTCAGCCTTGTTGGGCGTCATCAGTGAGGAGTAGCTTGGGTCTCTAGGCCCAGCAGGCAAGGGACCCACGTCTGGGCATACCCTTCCCACTCGGGGTGACAATAGCAAAACAAAAGAGTTGATGGCTGGAAGGTTTAGAATAAATCTTGACCTCTGGCATTGCTCTGGGCAACCCTCCAGACCGTCGTTCATCGCCTGCCAAGCCATTATAAAAGGGGAAAACCATATGCAAATCAGGCTTGGTCCCACCCCCAAAGGGGTAGTCCAGCCCGAACTGCTAGGTCCCATCCCTTTTGCACGAGACCACAAGCATCCCCAGACATGTTTCAGCCTTGTTGGGCGTCATCAGTGAGGAGTAGCTTGGGTCTCTAGGCCCAGCAGGCAAGGGACCCACGTCTGGGCATACCCTTCCCACTCGGGGTGACAATAGCAAAACAAAAGAGTTGATGGCTGGAAGGTTTAGAATAAATCTTGACCTCTGGCATTGCTCTGGGCAACCCTCCAGACCATCGTTCTTCGCCTGCCACGCCATTACAAAAGGGGAAAAACCATATGCAAATCAGGCTTGGTCCCACCCCCAAAGGGGTAGTCCAGCCCGAACTGCTAGGTCACATCCCTTTTGCACGAGACCACAAGCATCCCCAGACATGTTTCAGCCTTGTTGGGCGTCATCAGTGAGGAGTAGCTTGGGTCTCTAGGCCCAGCAGGCAAGGGACCCACGTCTGGGCATACCCTTCCCACTCGGGGTGACAATAGCAAAACAAAAGAGTTGATGGCTGGAAGGTTTAGAATAAATCTTGACCTCTGGCATTGCTCTGGGCAACCCTCCAGACCATCGTTCTTCGCCTGCCAAGCCATTACAAAAGGGGAAAAACCATATGCAAATCAGGCTTGGTCCCACCCCCAAAGGGGTAGTCCAGCCCGAACTGCTAGGTCACATCCCTTTTGCACGAGACCACAAGCATCCCCAGACATGTTTCAGCCTTGTTGGGCGTCATCAGTGAGGAGTAGCTTGGGTCTCTAGGCCCAGCAGGCAAGGGACCCACGTCTGGGCATACCCTTCCCACTCGGGGTGACAATAGCAAAACAAAAGAGTTGATGGCTGGAAGGTTTAGAATAAATCTTGACCTCTGGCATTGCTCTGGGCAACCCTCCAGACCATCGTTCTTCGCCTGCCAAGCCATTACAAAAGGGGAAAAACCATATGCAAATCAGGCTTGGTCCCACCCCCAAAGGGGTAGTCCAGCCCGAACTGCTAGGTCACATCCCTTTTGCACGAGACCACAAGCATCCCCAGACATGTTTCAGCCTTGTTGGGCGTCATCAGTGAGGAGTAGCTTGGGTCTCTAGGCCCAGCAGGCAAGGGACCCACGTCTGGGCATACCCTTCCCACTCGGGGTGACAATAGCAAAACAAAAGAGTTGATGGCTGGAAGGTTTAGAATAAATCTTGACCTCTGGCATTGCTCTGGGCAACCCTCCAGACCATCGTTCTTCGCCTGCCAAGCCATTACAAAAGGGGAAAAACCATATGCAAATCAGGCTTGGTCCCACCCCCAAAGGGGTAGTCCAGCCCGAACTGCTAGGTCACATCCCTTTTGCACGAGACCACAAGCATCCCCAGACATGTTTCAGCCTTGTTGGGCGTCATCAGTGAGGAGTAGCTTGGGTCTCTAGGCCCAGCAGGCAAGGGACCCACGTCTGGGCATACCCTTCCCACTCGGGGTGACAATAGCAAAACAAAAGAGTTGATGGCTGGAAGGTTTAGAATAAATCTTGACCTCTGGCATTGCTCTGGGCAACCCTCCAGACCATCGTTCTTCGCCTGCCAAGCCATTACAAAAGGGGAAAAACCATATGCAAATCAGGCTTGGTCCCACCCCCAAAGGGGTAGTCCAGCCCGAACTGCTAGGTCACATCCCTTTTGCACGAGACCACAAGCATCCCCAGACATGTTTCAGCCTTGTTGGGCGTCATCAGTGAGGAGTAGCTTGGGTCTCTAGGCCCAGCAGGCAAGGGACCCACGTCTGGGCATACCCTTCCCACTCGGGGTGACAATAGCAAAACAAAAGAGTTGATGGCTGGAAGGTTTAGAACAAATCTTGACCTCTGGCATTGCTCTGGGCAACCCTCCAGACCATCGTTCTTCGCCTGCCAAGCCATTACAAAAGGGGAAAAACCATATGCAAATCAGGCTTGGTCCCACCCCCAAAGGGGTAGTCCAGCCCGAACTGCTAGGTCACATCCCTTTTGCACGAGACCACAAGCATCCCCAGACATGTTTCAGCCTTGTTGGGCGTCATCAGTGAGGAGTAGCTTGGGTCTCTAGGCCCAGCAGGCAAGGGACCCACGTCTGGGCATACTCTTCCCACTCGGGGTGACAATAGCAAAACAAAAGAGTTGATGGCTGGAAGGTTTAGAATAAATCTTGACCTCTGGCATTGCTCTGGGCAACCCTCCAGACCATCGTTCTTCGCCTGCCAAGCCATTACAAAAGGGGAAAAACCATATGCAAATCAGGCTTGGTCCCACCCCCAAAGGGGTAGTCCAGCCCGAACTGCTAGGTCATATCCCTTTTGCACGAGACCACAAGCATCCCCAGACATGTTTCAGCCTTGTTGGGCGTCATCAGTGAGGAGTAGCTTGGGTGTCTAGGCCCAGCAGGCAAGGGACCCACGTCTGGGCATACCCTTCCCACTCGGGGTGACAATAGCAAAACAAAAGAGTTGATGGCTGGAAGGTTTAGAATAAATCTTGACCTCTGGCATTGCTCTGGGCAACCCTCCAGACCATCGTTCTTCGCCTGCCAAGCCATTACAAAAGGGGAAAAACCATATGCAAATCAGGCTTGGTCCCACCCCCAAAGGGGTAGTCCAGCCCGAACTGCTAGGTCACATCCCTTTTGCACGAGACCACAAGCATCCCCAGACATGTTTCAGCCTTGTTGGGCGTCATCAGTGAGGAGTAGCTTGGGTCTCTAGGCCCAGCAGGCAAGGGACCCACGTCTGGGCATACCCTTCCCACTCGGGGTGACAATAGCAAAACAAAAGAGTTGATGGCTGGAAGGTTTAGAATAAATCTTGACCTCTGGCATTGCTCTGGGCAACCCTCCAGACCATCGTTCTTCGCCTGCCAAGCCATTACAAAAGGGGAAAAACCATATGCAAATCAGGCTTGGTCCCACCCCCAAAGGGGTAGTCCAGCCCGAACTGCTAGGTCACATCCCTTTTGCACGAGACCACAAGCATCCCCAGACATGTTTCAGCCTTGTTGGGCGTCATCAGTGAGGAGTAGCTTGGGTCTCTAGGCCCAGCAGGCAAGGGACCCACGTCTGGGCATACCCTTCCCACTCGGGGTGACAATAGCAAAACAAAAGAGTTGATGGCTGGAAGGTTTAGAATAAATCTTGACCTCTGGCATTGCTCTGGGCAACCCTCCAGACCATCGTTCTTCGCCTGCCAAGCCATTACAAAAGGGGAAAGACCATATGCAAATCAGGCTTGGTCCCACCCCCAAAGGGTTAGTCCAGCCCGAACTGCTAGGTCACATCCCTTTTGCACGAGACCACAAGCATCCCCAGACATGTTTCAGCCTTGTTGGGCGTCATCAGTGAGGAGTAGCTTGGGTCTCTAGGCCCAGCAGGCAAGGGACCCACGTCTGGGCATACCCTTCCCACTCGGGGTGACAATAGCAAAACAAAAGAGTTGATGACTGGAAGGTTTAGAATAAATCTTGACCTCTGGCATTGCTCTGGGCAACCCTCCAGACCATGCCCAGACGTGGGTCCCGTGCCTGCTGGGCCTAGAGACCCAGGCTACTCCTCACTGATGAGCCCCAACAAGGGCGAAACATGTTTGGGGATGCTTGTGGTCTCGTGCAGAAGGGATGTGGCCTAGCAGTTCGGGCTGGACTGCCCCTTTTGGGGTGGGGCCAAGCCTGATTTGCATATGGTCTTTCCCTTCTGTAATGGCTTGGCAGGCGAAGAACGGTGGTCTACAGGGTTGCCCAGAGCATTGCCAGTGGTTAAGATTAAGTCTAAACCTTCCAGCCATCACCTCTTTGTTTTTGCTATGTCACCCCGAGTGGGACGGGTATGCCCAGACGTGGGTCCCGTGCCTGCTGGGCCTAGAGACCCAGGCTACTCCTCACTGATGAGCCCCAACAAGGGCGAAACATGTTTGGGGATGCTTGTGGTCTCGTGCAGAAGGGATGTGGCCTAGCAGTTCGGGCTGGACTGCCCCTTTTGGGGTGGGGCCAAGCCTGATTTGCATATGGTCTTTCCCTTCTGTAATGGCTTGGCAGGCGAAGAACGGTGGTCTGCAGGGTTGCCCAGAGCATTGCCAGTGGTTAAGATTAAGTCTAAACCTTCCAGCCATCACCTCTTTGTTTTTGCTATGTCACCCCGAGTGGGACGGGTATGCCCAGACGTGGGTCCCGTGCCTGCTGGGCCTAGAGACCCAGGCTACTCCTCACTGATGAGCCCCAACAAGGGCGAAACATGTTTGGGGATGCTTGTGGTCTCGTGCAGAAGGGATGTGGCCTAGCAGTTCGGGCTGGACTGCCCCTTTTGGGGTGGGGCCAAGCCTGATTTGCATATGGTCTTTCCCTTCTGTAATGGCTTGGCAGGCGAAGAACGGTGGTCTGCAGGGTTGCCCAGAGCATTGCCAGTGGTTAAGATTAAGTCTAAACCTTCCAGCCATCACCTCTTTGTTTTTGCTATGTCACCCCGAGTGGGACGGGTATGCCCAGACGTGGGTCCCGTGCCTGCTGGGCCTAGAGACCCAGGCTACTCCTCACTGATGAGCCCCAACAAGGGCGAAACATGTTTGGGGATGCTTGTGGTCTCGTGCAGAAGGGATGTGGCCTAGCAGTTCGGGCTGGACTGCCCCTTTTGGGGTGGGGCCAAGCCTGATTTGCATATGGTCTTTCCCTTCTGTAATAGCTTGGCAGGCGAAGAACGGTGGTCTGCAGGGTTGCCCAGAGCATTGCCAGTGGTTAAGATTAAGTCTAAACCTTCCAGCCATCACCACTTTGTTTTTGCTATGTCACCCCGAGTGGGACGGGTATGCCCAGACGTGGGTCCCGTGCCTGCTGGGCCTAGAGACCCAGGCTACTCCTCACTGATGAGCCCCAACAAGGGCGAAACATGTTTGGGGATGCTTGTGGTCTCGTGCAGAAGGGATGTGGCCTAGCAGTTCGGGCTGGACTGCCCCTTTTGGGGTGGGGCCAAGCCTGATTTGCATATGGTCTTTCCCTTCTGTAATGGCTTGGCAGGCGAAGAACGGTGGTCTGCAGGGTTGCCCAGAGCATTGCCAGTGGTTAAGATTAAGTCTAAACCTTCCAGCCATCACCTCTTTGTTTTTGCTATGTCACCCCGAGTGGGACGGGTATGCCCAGACGTGGGTCCCGTGCCTGCTGGGCCTAGAGACCCAGGCTACTCCTCACTGATGAGCCCCAACAAGGGCGAAACATGTTTGGGGATGCTTGTGGTCTCGTGCAGAAGGGATGTGGCCTAGCAGTTCGGGCTGGACTGCCCCTTTTGGGGTGGGGCCAAGCCTGATTTGCATATGGTCTTTCCCTTCTGTAATGGCTTGGCAGGCGAAGAACGGTGGTCTGCAGGGTTGCCCAGAGCATTGCCAGTGGTTAAGATTAAGTCTAAACCTTCCAGCCATCACCTCTTTGTTTTTGCTATGTCACCCCGAGTGGGACGGGTATGCCCAGACGTGGGTCCCGTGCCTGCTGGGCCTAGAGACCCAGGCTACTCCTCACTGATGAGCCCCAACAAGGGCGAAACATGTTTGGGGATGCTTGTGGTCTCGTGCAGAAGGGATGTGGCCTAGCAGTTCGGGCTGGACTGCCCCTTTTGGGGTGGGGCCAAGCCTGATTTGCATATGGTCTTTCCCTTCTGTAATGGCTTGGCAGGCGAAGAACGGTGGTCTGCAGGGTTGCCCAGAGCATTGCCAGTGGTTAAGATTAAGTCTAAACCTTCCAGCCATCACCTCTTTGTTTTTGCTATGTCACCCCGAGTGGGACGGGTATGCCCAGACGTGGGTCCCGTGCCTGCTGGGCCTAGAGACCCAGGCTACTCCTCACTGATGAGCCCCAACAAGGGCGAAACATGTTTGGGGATGCTTGTGGTCTCGTGCAGAAGGGATGTGGCCTAGCAGTTCGGGCTGGACTGCCCCTTTTGGGGTGGGGCCAAGCCTGATTTGCATATGGTCTTTCCCTTCTGTAATGGCTTGGCAGGCGAAGAACGGTGGTCTGCAGGGTTGCCCAGAGCATTGCCAGTGGTTAAGATTAAGTCTAAACCTTCCAGCCATCACCTCTTTGTTTTTGCTATGTCACCCCGAGTGGGACGGGTATGCCCAGACGTGGGTCCCGTGCCTGCTGGGCCTAGAGACCCAGGCTACTCCTCACTGATGAGCCCCAACAAGGGCGAAACATGTTTGGGGATGCTTGTGGTCTCGTGCAGAAGGGATGTGGCCTAGCAGTTCGGGCTGGACTGCCCCTTTTGGGGTGGGGCCAAGCCTGATTTGCATATGGTCTTTCCCTTCTGTAATGGCTTGGCAGGCGAAGAACGGTGGTCTGCAGGGTTGCCCAGAGCATTGCCAGTGGTTAAGATTAAGTCTAAACCTTCCAGCCATCACCTCTTTGTTTTTGCTATATCACCCCGAGTGGGACGGGTATGCCCAGACGTGGGTCCCGTGCCTGCTGGGCCTAGAGACCCAGGCTACTCCTCACTGATGAGCCCCAACAAGGGCGAAACATGTTTGGGGATGCTTGTGGTCTCGTGCAGAAGGGATGTGGCCTAGCAGTTCGGGCTGGACTGCCCCTTTTGGGGTGGGGCCAAGCCTGATTTGCATATGGTCTTTCCCTTCTGTAATGGCTTGGCAGGCGAAGAACGGTGGTCTGCAGGGTTGCCCAGAGCATTGCCAGTGGTTAAGATTAAGTCTAAACCTTCCAGCCATCACCTCTTTGTTTTTGCTATGTCACCCCGAGTGGGACGGGTATGCCCAGACGTGGGTCCCGTGCCTGCTGGGCCTAGAGACCCAGGCTACTCCTCACTGATGAGCCCCAACAAGGGCGAAACATGTTTGGGGATGCTTGTGGTCTCGTGCAGAAGGGATGTGGCCTAGCAGTTCGGGCTGGACTGCCCCTTTTCGGGTGGGGCCAAGCCTGATTTGCATATGGTCTTTCCCTTCTGTAATGGCTTGGCAGGCGAAGAACGGTGGTCTGCAGGGTTGCCCAGAGCATTGCCAGTGGTTAAGATTAAGTCTAAACCTTCCAGCCATCACCTCTTTGTTTTTGCTATGCGCCTATGACATACTTAACTGTTTTGGGGCGCAGTTGGAATTACCATTGTGAATAGAAAAATACAGAGAACTCACTAAAGCATTAGTTCATTTCTGTGTCCCTAGAGATTGTCAAACTACTAGATTATTTAAACAGAAAGGTTTTCAAACCCTTCTGAAACTGAACAAGTGTCTGACATTCCCTAATCTTTTGCGATATGCTATTTCATCATTTGTGTCCAAAGACTGCAAATCTCCTGCCACCTCCAGTGACAAATGCTGACCGGGGGCTACTGAATAGTAATTTATCCCTTGATCTTAGGGTACTCACTGGCTTATAAAGACGAATTTTGTTGCTTAGATATTCCGGGGTTAGGCCCTTTAAACACTTAAAGATCATACAAGCAACCCTACATTTAATACTGTCCAGTGCAGTGTCTCTCCCCAGACTACCAATCAGTCCAACTGCTGCATTTTGAGCCTTCTAGAGTCTGTGCAGTTGTTTGGCTGGAGCACCCATCAACAGGCTGTTACAATAGTCTAGATGGGTGTTTGTCATGACACCAACCACTGCTGCATGGTCTTCTTTAGAGATATCTGGTATAACTCGTCGAAGCATCCGTAATGAGTAGTATATGGATTTACCTTTTGCCCCTACCTGTGCCTCACTACCCAGGTTCTCCTGCCACATGCATCCTAGGTTCTTAATCTTAGTAGAGAATTGAAGTTTCTCCCCAAGAATACATAGCGTAAAGTATTTGCTTACGGCTGCAATCTGCTTCTTAGGTTAAAACAAAATCAGCTCTGTTTTGGCTGCATTCAGCTGAAGTTGATTTCTGGATATCCATCGATTTATATCTTCCAAACACTATTTCACTTTTACAAAAGCCTCCTCAATGTTATCAATTGTGATGTATATCTGAGTATCATCTACATAAGAATAGTAACTTAAGCCATGACTTTTCAAGATGTTCAACACCGGCTGCATACATAGATTAAACAGGGGGAACGTGATGACCCCTGTGGTACTTTACAGCTCATCACAATAGTATCTGAGATATAACCCCCAGCTTTCACCTGTTGGTGTCTGTCAAGAAATGATCCAAACCATTTCAAGGCTTGGTCTGAAACATTACCAGGCATTGTTAGACGCTCATATGATGCTATGCTTGCCTGTATCAAAGGCTGCACGGCCTACTAGAGTGAGCTGTTGGAAAACGTATGGTGGGAGACAGAAACTGCGCTGAACTTGCATTAACATTAGCAGAATTAGTAGAAGTGAATAGTAGTAGAGTCAGATTTACATAGGGCACGCAAGTGCTGGCATAGCAGTAGTTGCATAAAAACAGCAGGGCTTGCAAAAAATCCAAATATAAATTAAACGTGAACAGCAGCACTCCCTGAAGATTGATTCATGGTGTGTTGGGAGAATGTGGTCAGAGCCACATGAGCCTTGAGAGGAACAAGTCAAATCCGTACCAAGAGAGCTCAACTGTTCGCATGAATACGTTCAAAAGTCACCATATAGCAAGGCAAAAATGGAAAATTGCACAAATTAGCACTTGACCTGGTGAGAGGCGATATCACATAGAAAAGGTTAAAAAAAAAAGATGTACACAGGGGCGGATAGGAAGAGAGTTAAAATACAGGGAGAGAGTTAGATAGAAAAAGAATAAAGGACGGAGAGAGGGGCTCCTCAAGGTGGAGATGTTTGGGCCCTCCGAATGCTGCAGCTGGAGGGAGATTCGGAGGCAGCTTGTGGGCATTGGTCTGATATGGATGAGCTGAGGCCTGTCATGGGAAAGCAGTTTTGGAGTCTGACCTGGCAGCCAATCTAGGAGACGAAAGTACGAAAAAGTCTGAAAGATGGAAGTCTCATCTGAGGTCAAGCTGCAGGGAGGCAAAAGACTCATTTTGAATGGCGCGTTATGAAAAATAAAGTGCCTAGGATTATGAGCGGAATGGATCAAGTCTTGCATAGACGAATTAACATAATCGAGTGTTGGTCTCCCCCACCTTAATGGAGTTGTCTGTTAGAACGGAACAGTGGCTTGCCGAGTTCTCAAAAAGGGATGCAGTTGCATGTAGAAAATGTTGCCCTGGTCTTGGGACAGCCTTATTTGCTTAATTTTCTAGACTGTGACAAAGCAACAAGAAAATGTTCTACCTCTTTGAGCAGATGCTGCTTGGCCGTCGCGAGAGAAGAGCCGTGGGCTGTTTTCTCAGAACTTTTTGCGGGATGGTATACCACCAAGCTGTTCTCAAAATGCCACCTGAAGCTCTGTGACTGTTTCCTATTATTTTGTACCATCTTTGCTCTGCCTGTTGGTGCATGTCAGTGATAATTGGTGTTTCGAGTGTGAGCGCTGTATTAGCATTACCGGATATTGTTTCAAAGTAAACCTCAAGAGCTGAGGAAGGCTCTTTAGTCTTCGACAAGGCCCTGCGTTGAAGGTAGCACAGGTAATTTGGGGAGGGCATGATAAAAAGAAGAATGTGCTAAAAGCAAGGAAAGTTCTTACCTGTTCACTCTAGACAGAGTAACAGATCAGGTTTGCACCAAATGCACTTTAGCACTCACTTATGGGCTCAGTAGGATTCGCAGTCTGGTGCAAAGAGCATGTTGGTCCTTCCTGCATCTCACCAAAGCCGCTCCCCATGGAAACAAAATCCACAGCAGTAGCAGTCCAGGCAACTGCACTTGAATGCCTACTTATGCGCAATCCCCATGGAAACAAAATCCACAGCAGTTGCCATTGCCCCACTGAAAGGGGCAGAAACTTAAGATTGACTTTTGGGCCGGACGGGGATGTAGAACATAAGCATCCTGTAGATCCACTATACTGCACTGGATCCTCATCATATTGAAGTTTTGTGAGGAAGGGGAGGTTGAACAGAAAAAGGTTCAGGATTGTACAGAGGCACATTTCTTCAATATTCAGCTGTAAATTAAGGATCGAATCCCCAACCTTCCTCTGTGGGAGAACCCTCCATTACATTCTGGGACCACAAATTGCACATGGTGTCCTCCAGAGGAGAGACATTAGTGGCGGTGAAGGTGAGACAAAGGGACGATTGCAGTGTCAGCCCGTACCATTTGGAAACTAACCGAGTCAAACATCCTGCCTAAAGTGTTTCCATTGCTCCATATGCAAAATTTACCAAGCCACCTGCTGTACAAACAATTCCTGGACTTGGAACTCCCGTTTTTTTTCGAAGAAGCACTTGGTAATCTTTTTGTCTCATCATGGGTTGCAAACCTGGGGAACATTCCACCTGACCCAGTGATCTGGATGCTGAAATCCTTGGAAAGCATTTAAGGATTACCTGCCGTCAATAAACAGAGGTATCGGCCTCTGAGGTGATTTGGAAATGGCAATCGGTGACTTAGTACTGATGACGGAAAAGCATGGCTTAACTTTGACAAAGTACCACAACTCCGACTGAGGCACACAGTGGAAAAGGTACTCCCAGTGGTGAAGGTAAGACTGAAGGGGAGGTATAAGGCACAAAGGGCCCAAGAATTGTGCACCTCTGAGCACTCAAGACACCTGTGAGGCGGGTCATCAGAAAATATGTCTCAAGACTGTAGCAATGAAAATCCTTAAAGGACTATTTAGAGACGTCGCCGGAAATAAATGAGTCCAAGGTACACCTCCACAGACTGCATGGAAAGGCGGTGGCAGTTGGAGCTCGATGCACACTAGAGGCAGTTACAGGCCTTTGTGGTGCCTGCAGATGGCTACAGCTTGTTTCCAAAACCTGCTGGTATTCATGTTTTTATACCAAGCCCATTTCTGCTCATAACCAAACATAGGATTTTTGTCAGGTATGACAGATTGGTGTACAAGATTCGAGGCTCAGGAGGTAGATTGTTTTCGTTCAGCTGGGAGAGGTCCACAGATCAAGAAATGGGTGGATTACATTTGAAGTTTAAATTATAACAGCGGAAGTGCAGTTGACCCCCCCTTTCCTCCCTCTAGTATTGCTTCGTGTGGTGACAATTCCGAAGGAAATAAGTTGCTTGGGTCCTACTACTAGTGAACGGAAGATCGGAATGGGAGAGTTGGGATCTGCTCACCTAGGCAGCATAGAATACACCTATTGTGAACCAATTAGATTTGCATCAAGGCGTGCAATTATCGGAACACAAATTAAATATCACCAGAATCAATATATATATTCATTCTTCATTAGATGTTCCTTCTTTGATCAACGAAGGTTGCAATTAAATCCATACACAACTGATTATGCGAGGCTAATTAATATAGGTAATTCCGCTGTTCATTTATATTCATAACAACATCAGTTATTGGTTGTTAAAGAGTAGAAAATTTATGGGATCAAGTACCCTTTACCGTACATTAAGGATATTATAAGTTATGATATTTGTATAGCGACTACTGCCAGGCTATGGCCTTGAAGCGCTGCTGTGGATGAATGCCCTTCGGAAGACCCTAGTCCGTGCAAACATGGAAATAAAAGGCACAATGCAATGCGAGTAAACAGTAATTGGCATTCTGCGATAAGCAGAGGACTAGGTTGAAGCATTTCAAATCATACAGGGCATATTGCAAAGGCATAAGTAAGACTGCTATTCCAGTGGCTATGCGACAGCTGGACCGAATCTTTCTTGGCACTCAGCTGTATTTTATGGGTTGTGGCACGAGAGGTGGCACGGGTATTGTAAATAGTACATCAATCCCTAGGACAACTGTCTACAGGTGAGGGCTCCGCTATACTCTACATGTAGAACATGTGTATCACTGGATAACATGCAGTCAACAAGCAAATTACATACACAATTGTCGGCTACAACCAAAGATACCACCAGCGCAGGTCATCTTATCTGCACCATCTAGATATTGCAGTAAAATGTAGTATGATGGAAAACCTCACAGTAGCACAACTCAAATGTGGCGAGACATCACAGTGGCAGCATTCAGAGTGTCAAAACGAAGGCAGCAGAAATCAAACTGGCGCAAATCTCTCAGTAACAAACTTTAAAAAGGCAAAATTCTTAAGCAGCAGATTTCAAAATGATAACAACATTGCGGTAGCAAAATTCAAATGTGGTGAAACCTCACAGTAGCAAAGACCAAATGGCAAAATTCATAAGCAGCAGAACTGAAAATGATACAAACATCCCAGTAGGAAAAATTAAAGTGACAAAATTAAAGCTGTACAAGTCCCAAGTGGTGAGACTTTACCATAACATGATTAAAAAAAAGTAGTTAAACGTTGTGACAAATGATGGGTTCAAATGTTTTGAGAGTAAATTGCATCATCTCTTATCTAGTTTTCAGTGGTCCTTGGTTCGGCGCGGGGGGTCTACCAGTAAGGGTACAAGTCACTGAGGAGTTCCAAATAGAGGAATGAGGTTGGAGGGAGAGTTCCTTTATAGGACATGGACCACCAAGGTGACTTGCAATATCCTTCCAACATACAGTAGGGGATATTGTACTCGCTATAATACAATACCTGAACCGTTGCTCATAGTTATGTGAGATCTTCCACTTGCTGACACATATAATACATTTATAGTGCACAGATTCAAATATGCAATTCTGTGTTGCAGAAAAACTGTTTAAGCAGCTTAATAAAATGCACTTAAAAACGTTTAATTCTGTGCTTTAAAATAGGTCATAACATGCAGATTCTTGCTCTCGTTTGCTAAACTACAGAAGTGCATATCTTACACATACTACCATAAATTGCTTCAGTTAATGACTCTAAAGTGTCACAGAAAGGCATTTTACAAGAAACGGAAGTTGAAAAGTTTGTTACTGAGTTTGTTACGGCTGTAATTCAGTGCTGCAATGTCGGCTACAATTCAGCACTGCACTGCCTCAAGCAGCAGGTATCATGGCATCAAAACTGAAGTATACTTACTGACTACAAAGCAGTTTTGAGGTCCTTTTCTTTTTAAAGGTCAGAAGGGAGGTCACAACGACTCTTGAACTATTTACAACGTTTTATACGGGTATTGCAGGCTGCCATGTGCTACATGTGAGCCTCCCAAGTTTTAAGGCGTTTATTTTTAATACACTTCCATCAGTTTATCCATATTTACTTTTGGGATTTATATCTATATTTATCCACATTTATAATGCTGATGTAAAAATAAATTGAAGCCAGTATTTTTCTATATGTATTAAATTAAATATTTACACTAACAATTGGCAGTCCCCACCCCATTTACTTTCAGATGTAATAATCATAATAGGACTTTTTATAATAAAACCACAGGTTTACATAGTATTTCATGACAGATGCCCCATGCTTCAAAGTGCCTAAATAATAGGTGGTCTTAACCTCCAGTGGTGCCACTAAATTGAAATTATTTAGCAGAAAACTCAACATACATGGCGCACACAGATCCACTATTTCTTTTTGTAACAATCAAAAAGAATTTAACAAACAAAGTTAAAATAAGCTCATTGGGTACGAGCAGCTTTGCTCCCAAAAACATTGTTTTTGTAGTTCCAATACCTAAATACACACACATTTAGAGACAGATTCATAGGTAGTTATGGATTTATCATGAAAAAGTAAGCATCTTTTTAGTGCCAACAGGCAGAAATTGTGGAGATTGAAGTCTTAGAGTGAATTTGGCAATTCATTGCATTGTTTTGGGGTAAAGATTACGCAGGCATTGTTTGGGGGTGGTACTGAGGTGCAGATGAGAAAGTGTATTGCCTGTAACTCCTGTTCGCCAGCATTGGTATCTTTCATAGATTCACATGTTGTAAATATTCCCCAGCCTCAGGCTGGGAATCCTCGGTTATCTTAGATTTCCCTTGCTAAAAGGTACACAAAAAATCGAATTTATAGTCTATCACCTGTGTCATGGGTGGCTTTGGTCCCAACGAATGGGAACTTGAGTAGCTATGACCTAGTCCCTCCTCCTCTTCCCTTCAGATTCTGACGCTGTGGTGATTGCCTCCCAGAGGGCGCATATGGTTCTGCCTCTCCAGATAGTAGTGCCTTGTCAAGGTATGCAGCACCAACCAGGTAGTCGCTTGGCAGATGTCTGCGATCCGGACCCTCAACCACCACGCCGCAGAGGCCACTGTAGCTCTTGTGGAGTGTGCATGTGGGGGAGCATGTAGAGGCGTCCTTGCTGATTTATAACATAATGCAATGGAAGAGGAGATCCCTCCTGCTATGTTTGCTTCGAATGCTCTCTGGCTTTATTAGATCTGTATGCTAGAAAGAGCTGTGTTAAACTCCGGAAGGATTGAGTTTGATCAAGATAGTATTTAATAGCCTGCTTGACATCGAGCGATTGCAGGGCTACCTCCACTGGGGACATATGTTGAAGAAAACAGGTAAGGTGATTACCATATTCTTGTTGAAGTCCATGGGGACTTTGGGGATAAATCACGGGTTTGTCATTAAAAACACCTTATCTTTTAGAAAACGTAGATATGCTGGGTTGACTGCGAGCGCTTGTAGTGCAGACTCTCTTCTGGCCAATGTATCTGTTACCAGAAACGCCAGCTTCCATGACAGGTATCCAGGCGATGTAATGGCCATAGGTTCAAAGCGGCATTTTCATATGCCCTGATAGGACATGTTAAGGCTCCATTCCGGCGACATCCGGGGAAAGATCTGGAACAAACCCTTCAAGACGTTTTGACGACTGTGTCTCTAAAGAGGAGTTCATTTACTCCGGCTTGTATACCACAAGATGGCTGCTAGGTGCACCCTTATGGAACTGTGGGCGGGACTCAGTTTAGCCAATGTGAGCAGATACAGTAGTATGTCCTCTGGCATCACCCGGAACGGATTAAGTCTCTCCTAGTTGACCCCGCGTTCGTTTTCACACCACTTGCAAAATCGTTTCCACTTCAGGCCATATGATTGGTTGGCGGAGGGGGGCCTAGCTGCTGCCAAAATGTCTCTGCATTCTTGAGAGATTGTTAACCCTCCGAACTTGGCAAAGTCAGGAGCCATTAAGTTAGGCGGAGTGACTGCAGATCGTAATGTAGCATCTTCCCCAGGTCCTGGGTGATGAGGTCTGGGTGACTGCTGAGCCGGATGGGGTTGTCCCTAGAGAGCTGAACGAGGACAGAGTACCAGGTCTGGCGTGGCCAGTTCGGGGCAATGAGTATTATCTTGCACGGGTGTCTCTTGATCATCTGTATTGTTCTGCGCAGGACTGGGAATGGTGAAAAAGGTATGTGAGAAGGCCGTCCCAGGAGAAAGCAAACATGTCTCCAATTGAGCCCTGTTAGGGCGTCCTGCTGGCATATTTGCCACATTTCTCGTTGTGGATTTTGGCAAATAAGTCCACTGACGGGTGGCATCATCGCTGGAATGGTGACTGCACTGGCGTTTGGTTGAGTTCCCATTCGTGCCTCTGTGACATCCTCCTGCCGAGGCTGTCTGTCGCCTGGTTCTGTATTCCTGTAAAATCTAACGCTTGTATGGTGATGTTGTGTGCGATGCCCCAATGCCAGGTTAATTGGGCTTCCCTGGAATAGGGTCTTGGACCGTGTCCCTCACTGCTTTCGCAGGTAATGCATTGCGGTTGTATTGTCCCTTAGGACCTTGACTATTCGACATCTGAATATGCGAATAAAGGTCCAGAGTACCCACCAAACCGCTCTGTGCCCGAGCACATTGATATGGAGAGACGCCTCGTGGGGGATTTATAGCCCTCTGACATGTAGCTGAACCAGATGGGCATCCCAGCCCTGCAGGGAGGTGTCCGTGATGTGTGTTTTGCTGAGAGCGGGCTCCTGGAACACCTGTCTACCCTGTCCTGCGAGGGGTGTACTTTGAGCTCCTCGATTGAGACCTCCGCTCCAAGAAACACTAGCTTCTTCGATGGCTGCAAGAAGGATTTCCTGTAATTGATGGCCAAGTCTAGTATTTGAAAGCGACCAATCGTCGCTGCCATGGATTGCCTCGCCTCGGTTTTGGACAGTACATGTAGCAACCAGTCTAGTTAAGGATAGATGTGGTGGGTCTGTTTGCGAAGACTGGCTGCCGCTTGCGCGAGGCAGTTTGTAAAGGATCGGAAAGCCGAATTTAGGCCAAATGGAAGCACCCAGAATTGATAGTGTGCATCGCCGACCATCAATCTGAGATACCAGGCTGCAGGTAGATGGGAATGTGGAAGTATGCGCCCTGGCGATGCAGGGATGCCCAGTAGACGTGGTGCTGAACTGCCTCTATTACCTGTTGTAACATAACCATGGTGAACCTTTGGCATTCTATGTACTTGTTTAGCTTTCACAAATCCAGGATGGGTCTACACTTTTAGTCTGGTTTGCAGACAACGAAGTACGAAGAGTACACTCCCTTTCCCCTGAGGTCTACGCTGACTTTGTCTATGGTCCTTTTTTGTAGCATGAGCTGCACTTCTCGGCGGAGCATGCTCCTGTGTGCCTGAGGTCGGTGATCTGGAAGCATTTTTGTGAGCTCTAATATATGCCCATAAAACACTACATCTAGCACCCACTTGTCTCATCAGGGGAATCTGGGGGAGGGGACAGGGAACACTTTGGGACTTTGCTTTTTTATTTATTTATTTATTGTGTTTTAGTCAAAGAACTCGATTTTTCACAAAATTAAAATAGCAGTACGTATATTGGGGATCATACCGAAATACCTCAGCACATCACTGGGAAGCCCAAAATAACGAATTGTGAGAGCCTCATTTCACCATATATATGTCGGGGAGGGGTGGGTTAAGTTAATAAAAAAGGTAGAGTGGTATGTTGTAGGACTTGCGGGGGTCCACCCACCCCACCGCATATATATGTGGTGAAATGGGGTAAAATTATTCAAACAAATTAGGTCTTTTTGGCCTTCAAATTTGTTTTTCAACATGTTCCCATAGATCCCTCTAATGGTATGAATTTAAAAGGCATGGAGCGGTGCTTAGTTGGTTTAAATGTGCTAATCACTGGCAATCAAAAATCAGCAGCACATAATTTCATTGGACAAAATCTCATCCCTGTTGACATTTAAAATTATACTTTGTCAAGTAAAGTAATGCTGTTCACCAGTGACATAATGCAGGACACCTGGCCCATTTTTAAACCTACAACAAAATAAGTGAAAAACCCACACCTATTGCATCTGCAAATCTCAGAGGGTTACCCTAAATCCCCTCTGTTCCCCGTGACTCAAGGAAGTAGCCTCCTTCTCCAAAAGAGATGGCATAGAGCCAGGTCACATGCCACATATGCAACCATTTTTTGCTGTGCTGGAAAAGGGAATCCTATTAGATGGGACTCTGTGTGATCTTGTGCAAAGAGCTGTAGATGGCAACTACTTGTCAGGGGTAGGTTTTTCAGTAAGGGCCCCTCTCTGTGAAATGTGCTGCCAGAAACCACGCGGTTGCTGGGAGCCTGTCATCCACTAATGTTTGCACCTCTGTCAAGCCCCTCCTGAAAAACGCAGGTCACCTTTGAGAATAAAGTGACCTGCTCATTTCAGCAATGAGCACAAATGAAAAGAACGCATCCACTGCCTTTTTTTAATTTGGGCACATTTTGGGAATCTGGCCCTTTGGGCAGATCAGGCCTGTAAGATGCATTCATACAGATGCCTTTTGTGAATTGGGCATCTCCTTACTTGCGCATAAATCGCTTTGAGAAACTAGCCTAGTGTGTTCACACACGAAAGGACAGTATATTGATGATGTACCAGAAATGGCCCTTTTTGAACAACTTCACTTTTATGAAATATATCATTCATTTTTAAATACGAGGGTTTAATTCCCTCTTCCCTATCGCTTTTCAATAGCTGTTGCCTTTTTTTAAAATCCCTCTATCTTCTTTGCTTGTTTTCCTACTTAGTAACTGTTTCTACTTACCTATGTGACTATGTTCATCCCACCATTCCGCCAAAAAATGCTCATTAAAGGATTCTGCACGTTTTCATCAAACTGACTGAGCAGGGATAGAAGCCATGCCACTCAAGATCCGGAAGGGCCTAAAGGCATAGCAAAAAGGAGTCCTTCGCCTCTTCCAACGCAGATCTCGTCCGGCATAGGCGACCCCCGTGAGAGCGCAGGATACCTTGGCATGATTGAGTCATTGAAATGCCCATGCCAGCCAGCCAATATGTAACACAGCTTGTGTAGAGTATAGGGGTGCGGATATCTTGACACATAGGTGTCTGAACCAAAGATCTGAATCCCAGCCCTACATACTTTCCCACAAAGAATGAAACATTTACAAGCAAAACAATTAAAATGGCTTTCAACATTTCTCTTGTCACTGTCGCATTGCTCTCTCTCCAGCTCCTTCAGGCTTTCCCATGGTGCCCATGCTATAATGTTGTGTGGAGAATAGCAACCCTCTGGCATTCATTTTATGGGGGAATGGTCTATTCACCTCTGTACTGCAAGATTACCTGACTTCTACCCTTCTTGAAGTCACCTGAGATGGTTCTGCTTCCACCCATCGTCTTGCCTCCCTGTGAAGTTATGGGTTCACTGAGCAGTGAGCCAATAATGGGTTACGTAGTAAAGACCAATCTCGGGGCAATCTCTAGGGTTATACATGCCCAGAGAGACACTCTTGCAATTTGGGCATTACTGTAACCCACCCACTCGTAAGGACTTAAACCTCTTAGGCCCCGCAAACACATTACGGGTGGGAGGTGCTCTTCTTGGATGTCCTGCACAGTTCCTGTTGGCTCACCATGGAGACCGGTGGCCTCAACACCCTTGGTCTGAGTCCCTCTGCACTGGAAACACAAAACCCTTTATTGGGTGAGCAGCCTTCCACATGCCTAGCCCTTGCGTTGCCTGGCCATCATGGCAGGTTACCATGGCGATCTCCTTTGAAAACCACCATCACATCATAGCGCCCAGGGATAGGCTCCCCACAATAGCTAAATCCCCCTTGGTCTCTTAGAAGCTATCCACTCAGGATAAAGTGACACAGACTTCAACATTTGGCAGCAGGAACCAAATATTGTGGTATTTACATTTAATAACAACAGAGATAGGTAATTCTAAACTTACACAATGCCATTGCTGATGTCACTATTGAGCGCTCCAGATTAAAAACAAGCTCTACTGAGACAGTGCATTTATTTAAATCCTTTAAGGGCACGGGCAATTTGAGAATCAAATATCTGAATTTACTACATGGTGATTAGGCGACCTCAGCTGTTAAATGGTGTGATTAACTAGGCATATGATGGCAGCGTCGAATAAATAGCTACCCAATTCCTATACAAAAGGCAAAGTGTTGGCTTGCCGATGCTTGTGTTAAAGAAGAATTCAGTACAAGAAACAGATGGGAAGGCACATATATTATAGTACTCTAAAAGTAGCGTGGTAAAGCACAAGTAAGGCTACCTACACACATTGTTTTCCCCAGAGATTGGGGGTTTCAGGTGGCCCCACTGTGTGTGGTTAACTGTTATTCATTTACTATTGCCTGTTATTTAAGGCAAGAAAGTGCATTCTATCCACCACTTGCATGCACAAGTCCACAAGGTGCACAAGATCTTTGGGCGCACACAGAGCTCCACTCTGCGTGCATTAACTCACTGTAGGTGCATATGACTGCTAACGAGGACAACAACATTGCAACTCCCAGAACGGGAAGAGCTTTTGGCTCAAAGGTAGCAGCCACGTGTATTATTTGCACGAGATGCCCGCCCGCGACTCCCTTCCACGTAATCCACCACCAGGGTGTGCAGCCACAATTGCAAGAGCCCCGGATTGCGGAGGGACTGGCCTGCACAAAGGAGATTGTCGCTGCCATGCGGTAACAGCACATGGAGTGATGCTGTCAGGCAAAAACAAAACGCATGCTTTCTATCGGAGATTACACGGGCTGTAATGAGGGCATTTATGGGGCACCCCCTGTGACTGCGTGATGGATGATGAAAGGAAAAACAGCAGAATGAGCAGCGTTCATGCTAACTGCATGGGCCTGGGCGACCCGGACATTTAAACAAAAGGAATATGACTAGACATTGCAACTTAATAACAAGTATGCATCAGTGATATTAAACAAAGTCTGGCTCAATCTAGTTTAGTTTATAAACAAAGTCATTAATAAAGGAGTTAACAGGAGCATTACCTTACCTACAGTACTAACGGGAGATTCGCAGCCGTAAAACAACGCTATTGGAAGTGACTCTGTCTCCCTCGATAAAGTGACTCACTCACTGGAGCACGCGTCGCTGCCCGGCTTGGCTTCGCCTTCGTACTGAAAGAAGAATGAGGCTGCGCAGGCAGGGCAAGTGCAGTTGTTTGTTCCCAGGCCTGGGTTGGGCATGTTTATTATGCGCAGGCGCAGGGCAGTGGCGTAACACAAAATGTGGGGGCCCCCCTGTGAGCCATGCTGAGGCCCCCCTCCCCCAACTCAGCAACAAATCACAGGTCGTGCCATACTCTGGGCCGGCCTAGATTATCAAACTTGCGCAATACGCAAAAATGTGCTGTTGAAAGGGTATGCCACGCACTGCACTAGGAGAAAGATATAAATATGTGTTTTAATGCAATATACAGCACACTTTCTGAGAAAAATTGGTTAAAAAGCCAGAGTGTTTGCAATGGTTTTGTAGGGTAACACCAATCCAATACATGCAAGTCACCCACAGTGCACAGGAACATTAATGCTTTGCTATTAAAAATGCCATACCACAAGGAAAACATGTCCAACTGGTTGCACATTGTAGACCAGTGTAATAACATTACAGTAAAGTATGCCAGGCCACATTTAGACATACCTACACTGGTTGCACCAAAATGGCAGTCGAAGCAATAACACTCATCAAGAAGAGAACACAAATTCAAGCCTGCGTTTCTGTGGCCTCTAACAACATGGCCAAACTCTTTAAAATCTGTAAGTAACTGGTCAATCCTGTTGCAGTCTTTATCTCTCCTATTCCCTCCCAGGCCCTCTGTATGGCTCTGTTCTCTCATTTCTCTGCTAAAACTGAGGACATCCAGCCCCCCATCTTCTCTTCCTCTCCCACTTTCTCTCTTGGTCCCCCTTTGGCCAGCTCTACTTCTCTTCCTCAGTTCTCATCTTTCTCTCTGACAATACCTGATGAGGTTTCTAGACAAGTCCGATCTATGAGAGTTTTGTCCAAACAGGTGCTACCCTGCTCCTCTAGAACCATGAAGGACCATATTGACACCTTCACTCCAGCCTTGGCCGATTTCTGTAATCCCTCTTTCACCACTGGAATGTTTCTCTCTCCCCAAAAGCACTCCCTTGTGCACCCACTCCTCAAGAAGCCGTCTGCCTTTCATGCCTGCCTGGCAAACTATCACCCAATATCCATCACTCATCAAAAACTGTCCATCTTCCAGCTTACTCTCCACACTGAATTCAGAGCTGCCAGAGGCATGGAAACTGTTCTCCTGAACACCTGTGAAGATCTGCTCTCTAACCTTGATTACAGCATTCCTTCTGTCCTCATCCTCTTTGATACTTCCTCTGCTTTCAGCACGGTCAAGCACGCCATCCTGATTAATCGACTCCATGAGAACCAGGGCATCACGGATCAGGCCCTTGAGTGTCTGACCTTCTTCCTCTTGGACTGCCCCTCTCAGGTGCAACTTGGTCCCTTTCTCTCCTCCACATCTCTCTATACCTGTGGCGTTCCCAAAGGCTCCATCCTCTCACCCTGGTTTTTCACCCTCTTCTTGGCCCCTTTGACCCACCTGATCGCTACCTCCCCCTGTTATGCAGATAACACTCAGCTTTCCTCCAGGCTCCCCTCAGACTCCTCTCCTCTCTCTCTCTCGCTCATTCCTGACTATCCGCGATTCAGGATTGGTGCGCATCCACCAATCTCTCCCTTAATGCTAGTAAGATGGAGATCCTTCTCATTGGGACCCCCGCCCCTGCTTTCCCTCTCACACTCTCTCCGCCCACCTTGGGCCCCCTTCCTTTGCCTTCCTGCCAGGCAAAAAACTTGGTTGGCATCTTTGACTCCACTCTCTCTTTCTCTCCTCACATCTCGGACATGGCCAAGAAGTCCCACTACGAGCTGCTCCCCCCTTTCTCACTTTCCCCCAGAAGCTCACTGTCTCCAGAGCCCTGGTTCTCTCTAGGCTGGACTTCTGCAACAGCCTCTTTCTCAACCTGCCTTTCTCTACTCTCTGCCCTCTGCAACTAATCCAGAACAGGACTGCAAGACTTATCCTTGGCCTCAAGCCCAGGGATCATATCTCTCCAGCCCTGAAATCTCTCAACTGGCTCCAGGTTGCTGCAAGGATCAAGTTGAAGACCCTTTGCATTGTCCACAAAGCTTTCTGTGCCCGGGCCCACACTACATCTATCACTCTCTTCCAGAATACCTTCCTTCTCAAGCCCTTCACTCAGCTACCTCCAACTCTCTAAGGGTTGGACACTTCCCCAGGCATAGGGTTGGGGGGGTAGATCTCTCTCGTATGCAGGTGCTTCCCTCTGGAAAGGCCTCCCTGCCTCTCACAAACTTGAGTTGGGCCACCTGAAGATCCGGAAACAGCTCAAAACGTTCCTCTTCGCCTCTGCTTTCTCTCTCTCCCTCCCCTCCTGGCCTATCTGACCTACCTGTCTGCGGTACTGACTGGTTGCTGGGCTACCCTCAGAGTCTCACTATGTCCAGACTCTTTCTTGATCAGTCACCCCTACACTGTCTCTGGGCCTACCACACACTTAGGAGCTGTAACTGTAACCCGACAGTCCCCTGTTCTCCTTGCACTACCCAGAGCTGCACTGACCTGGCTACACTTACTCAGAGAATTGCTGCCCTGTTTTTCCCTCCCCTCCCCCTTGCACTTTCCGCCTCCCTTTCCTCCTGCACTTCTCGTTCTCACACCGGCATGATCTGAATGACACAATGCCTAGTAAAATCGTTTGCCTTGTCCTCCCTCTGTCTTCCCTTGCGTGTCTTGTCACGCCTAGAAACACTTGTGTACAGGCGCATCATAAATGACTTATATCATATAATTTTTATCCCAGATGCGCAGAAAAATATACAATGCCCCAGTAAGAAACGACTAGTCTGGCAGCACCCAAAAGCCAGTGTAGCCAGGTAATTACACTTAGCAGGACTGCTTTATCAGAAATGCCCAGTTATTAAAAAAAAGTCATACCAAACTGAGGAATTACTAGACTAGCTGCACCAAAATGCCACTCTAGCCACTAATACCACATATCATGCCTGCTTAGACTGGACATGGACAACCATTATGCTTTGTCACACAATCCCGTACCCCCACAAATATCCCCTCTCCCTCCCACCCCTTCCCCAACCTCCAAAATCAGCTCCTTGGCCCAGAATTACCTCC
Organism: Ambystoma mexicanum; assembly: GCF_040938575.1. Lineage (NCBI taxonomy): Eukaryota > Metazoa > Chordata > Amphibia > Caudata > Ambystomatidae > Ambystoma > Ambystoma mexicanum. The sequence continues at coordinate 892,694,710 of NC_090935.1, read as the reverse complement.
ACGTCCCAGAGCTTACATATCAGGCTCTTTCACTCATAGGTAAGTACTGGGATGAGGAAGAGTGGGACTAGGAGTAATGCAGATTACAGGTAGCTAAGTGAGGCATTACCGCTATGTACCTTTACCTCATCCTAGTACTTGTGTATGAGGCAGAGTGCCTCATACACAAGCAGTGGGACGAGGAAGACTAGGGCTAGGAGTAATGAAGATTACCAATAAGTAATCAAGGCATTAAACACAAGTAGTGGTGCAACACCATTGAGTTGACTGGGATTCAGAACTCCTCCCCTCGGACATGTTGGGCTATGTTGACTCGACCTGGCTGACCTTCAGAGCAGTTGCCAGACAGAACAGAACAAAGATGTTAAACGGCACCTTGGTTTTGCTGTTAACAAGAACCCAGCAATTACTAACATAAAGCATTTCAGTGTTAGTGCCTGCATTCAAATGCCACATTTTTTAGCCAATTGAAATTACGATGTGGGTTTAGTACTTGCATGCCAGGGCAGTGATTGGAAGGGTAGAGAGGGAACAGGAGACCACTCAATTCTCGCAGCAGTCCATAAGTGGGAACTTTAAACCTTAAAGGAGAGAGTTAACTGCTTGTAACATTGAAGCTGCACTAGAATAGTCTCATTAAAATGCATAAAGAAATTGGATGGCCCCACACAAATAAGTGTGCCCCTCCCCCACCGCCCGTGAAGTTAGTGCCTCTCCCAACATTTGAAGGGTTAGCCCCCCGAAATGTAGGTTTTGTTGCACCCCTGAACACAAGCACACACACCATTCACCATATACACGCATGCACACCCAGCCAAACATACATTTAAGTGTGCACTCTTTCACCATACAGGCACACCCAAGCAGCCACCCATACATTTAAGTGTTCACCCTTTCACCATACAGGCACACACACCCAGGCACCCACCCATACATTTAAGTGTGCACCCTTTCACCATACACTCACACAGGCAGCCAATTATACATTTAAGTGTGCCTCCTTTCACCATACACTCACACACGCACCAGTCATGGGGTTAAGGGGAGCCCTATTACTTCAAAAAGAAATTGTTTCTTTTTAAAGTCACGTTGACTTCATAAAGAAATTATTTCCTTTAAAGACTGAACCATAACGGAAATAATTTCTTTATGAATGTGTCAGGTAACTGAAGTAGTGGGATCCTGCAGGAGTGAAGCTGGCCCACCTAGCCCCCTAAGCCTGCCTGCTCAACAGTCCTGCTTCTTTAAAACTATTGGCCAAGCAAACCCAAGGGGAAAGGGGAATGGAGAAAACAACAAAAGACAGGAACTCCCACTGCAGGTACTTCAGTCCGTCTTCTCGGAAAGTTTTGACTTAGATGGGATGTTCCTAAAAAGGAAATACAACTTTTAATGAATCAATCTTCTGATCACTACTGACTACGCTCTATATCATATTTTCTCCATTTACATTTACCTGTTGCCTAAGCTTGATTTGCCAATAGGCTGCTTCTGAAAGATGTATGTTGACTGTAGATACTCTAGCGATATCTCTTCTATTTGTCTTTCTACTCTCTTGATCTCTTTAGTATCTGGTAATCTTTTCTTTTAATAAAATATACCCAAAAAATATTGTTGTTACTATTGTCTATTATACCTTTTGCCGTATGCTCTAGGAATCATATACCCTATAAATATGTGTAGGTAATTACCTTTTGTATTCTGAAGAATCTTTGTAAAATATTCAGCTGTAAACTTTTTATACTCCAATTTCACATACAGAGTGCTTTTCAATAATGTCTCTTGCTACACATGTATTTCTTCTGAATACTCTCTTAATCAAGGAGGAAAACAATTGCTTGCAAAACGCTGCGTAATCAGGCTGCTAACTCTGTCCTTAAATCGTTTTCTCTTCCGTTACGAGCAACGAATAAAAAATGAGGAAAACAATGAAAATCCAAAATGGCCGCGACGCACGCACGACGTCGTTAGGTCCTTTCCTCTAAACCGCGCTTGCAAATCCACTGAAATACGCGACGCAGGCTTGAAAACAAAACGAACTTGAAGTTAGTTAAATATATATTAAGAATTAAGGTTAAAGTTTAAAACACGACGATACAAACCGCGCGCCTTATTAGTATTAAAGAAAAGATAAAATGTACACAAAAATGAATTGCTGAACCTTCTTTATATATTGTTCATTAAAGATTCCTTAACTATTTCTTAATAAATAATAATAGGATTCTATTGTTCAAAAAACAAAATGCTCAATTTAAAGTCTTTGAATAATTAACATTTCAAAATTATTTGAGTCTTCACTTAAAAATTCAGAAGTCCACTTAGCTTATCAATGTTCATGGAACTAGACTCTTCTCTGGCTCAGCAACTGAATCTCACTGGAATTCTTCTTCTACAGACTTCTTCTCCTGTTACTTAACTAATATTACTACTATATTTTTTAGAACTCTTAAAAGGATATTACTCTCCTTTAAAATGGAAACTTTAAATGAATTTTACTGGAGCTAACTAATATATGACCTACTCTGATGCATACTTTAATGAAAGGCAGTTGAGAATTGTTATTAACATTCTAATGACATCACAATGCTGCATGCTGTGAACTGAACCAATCACTGTTGTGAAAATGTTCCACCATCTTGGTTTGGGGGCATTTCATCTTTCTAATTGAAAGTTAGTTAAGGGAAATAGTACAAACTAAAAGAAATTCTCTATTCACAAAACAGAATTTATTTAATATTTCAACCACCTTCCCTTTTTAACTTTCCTGGAATGGTATTTGACATACCCTATTCTCCTAAGAACCTTGTCAAAGTGAGGTACAAAATGTGAGAACCTGACAGAATGCAGAGTGACTTCAAAAAGATACTGGGGGTCATTATGACCCTGGCGGCAGCCATGCCAGTAATGGGCAATTACCGGTGGATTACAGCCCCGGCGGACCCAGTAATTCCCCATTCCCGGGCGCCGGAAAATATTACTCCCCATTGCCCTTTGAGTCCCATTGGACTCAATGGGAATGGAGAGGCCAGATGCACCGGCACCATTCCAGAATGGTGCCGGTGCATCCGTCGAGTTCTGCGCACCGGTGCTGTTCCGCCCACCAGGTCAGACCTGGTGAGCTGAAAAGCACCCGCTTGCAGAACTCGTACTTTGCCGGTCTGGAAACACTGGTACCGCCAAGCTTACCGGTACCGTTGTTTCCGGACCGGCAAACTCATAATGAGGCCCACTGTTTCTTTTTGAAGTCATAGGTCTTCCCCACCCCATGAAATGGAGGCCTCCAGCCAAAGGTCTTCCATTGCATGGGGTGGGGGGATCTCTCGGTTTTCAAAAAGAAAGTTTCTTTTTTTTGTCACTCTGCCTTCATAAAGACATTATTTCTGTTACAGAAATAATTTCTTTATGAATGCAAAGTGAAATCAAAAAGAAAAAAAAAGTGTGAAATAAAAATATTTTTCATTTTTTTTCTCCAAGTGGGGCGCCCTCCCAGGACATGTGCTGGTGCCCCCCGCACTGCGGGGGCTGCGGGGGCCCCATGTTCCTCCAGGGGTGCGGTGCAGCATTAACCTTTGCAAGCAAGCATGACAACTGCAGCCTGCAGTGTAGGCTGCAGTCGTATTTAACATGCTGCGAGCAGCATAATCTGGGGGGGATAAAAGCTATGATATCCCCCCACTAAAAATTGTGGGGGGGATTTGTCCCCCCATACCCCCCATGTCCTACGCCCATGTGTCTTATTTGTCTTCAGTTCCGGCAAACCCGGAAATTCTCCCCCCTATGGCACTGTGGGATGTGCAGTCACTATTGGGCTTTGCCTGTCCATCCTCTCTGGGCAGTGGTCGAAGTGTATGAAGAAAATCAGTGGAACTATGTTCTCTGCTGAGCTGCCCCCTCTCCCCACAAACCTCATCAACATGCCCCTACCACCGTAATCTAAACCCCCGAACAAAAGTGCCTGCTGTTAAGGTAACGTTCAGTGCACTGCACTGAATTGCAAGTTTCAACTTCTTCCTACAGTTTTGTTTTAAAACGAAAATCATTCTAGAAGGTTTCTTTTTAACATAAAAGTATAGGAACCGTAAAACGTAATGAAAAAAGTATCAGAGCACGCCTCCCAACTGCTCCTGCCCACTTCCACGACTGTCTCTGGGTTCCGGGGGGCTGCTTCCGACACTGGCTCTTCCTATAATCATTGGATTATCGGAAACCTTGGTACGACATTTGTACCCCTTGGAATATCATGACGACCCTCTAGAGTATTGCCTTCCTCAATTAGAGGACTATGTGGAAGTTCTGCCAGTGTCTCCCCTGAACAGACGAAAAGGCTGGCAGTTCTGCACGGTCCCGACTGTGTCCGTTTTGATGGCTTTGAGGGCTTCATCGAACTTCGGGCCAAAGAGCTTGTCTCCCTCGAAAACCATGTCCACCACCTTATGGTGGACGTCAGCATGGATGGCTGTGCATTTGAGCCATGCTTGCGTCTCAGGACGGTTCCATTCCCCCACCTGTTTGAGCCCAGTCTCTAAAAAGTCTACCACTATATTGATATTCAGGTTGGACGACTCCTCCCCCTCCTTGATATTTGTCTTTCCTTTCTTCCGGAAGATGCACCAGGATCAGGGCTAGTTTGTGCCACGTTTTTCTATCATACCTGGCAATGATAGCCAGGAAGTTGGCCGCCTTCACCATTGTGGCCCCTATCACCAGCACCTTCTTCCCAAACACGTCTTGTTTGCGTGCCTCGTTGTCCAGAGGGACTGCGCATTTCTGCTAGTTGGACTTGGCCGTGCGGCCCGCCGTTGCTGGGACCACCGACTCTGGTGATGCTTGAGAAGTTAGGCACGTGGGTGCGTTTTTCCGGTGGTTTTTATTTCTTGTCCAGCCGCCCTTTTAGTGATAGAGTGGTGAATTAATATTCCATTGTTTTGAGGCCTTCCTGCCAGACGTGATCCAGAATAGGCATTGATAACACTGCCTCCCTCCTTTTAACCCAAGTGGTCGAACAAGAAACATTTTTTCTAGTCTTGCGAGGCAAGAAGGCCAAATTCCTTGCAAGCACACATGACTGTTGAATAAAAAAACCATGATGTCATCCAGAGGGGATGGTTTTGCTGGCTCCTTGTCTAGAGGCCACTCCTGTGGGGAATCTGTCGCAATCATCATGCCGACAGGGAGTGTGGCGAGGGGTGATGAAGACATGGTGTCCTGCGGCTCATCTGTGGCCGTTAGTTCCCCCTCCTCCAGTTGTGGCCGCACAAGAGGTGAAATAGTGCGGCTTCTCTTATGTGAGGGTGAGGTGTGCACTGGTGATGTGCTTCTGCCCCTGTGCCCTGGTCGGGCCGTGGAGGATGTTGTGGGAAATAGAGATTGATCCGGAACGTGAACGACCCCTAAATGACCTTGCGGACCTACCACCTGACCTAGACCTGGATCTGGGCAGAGAGGGTTGTGGTGTAGTCTTCTTAGGTGGAGGCTGTCGGGAGGTGGCTGTAGAGCTGATAATGTTGGCCTCATCATTTCTGGGTCCAGTTTTACCCTTTGTAACAAAGAGAGTACTTGCATAGAGAGCAAGGGTTGCAGGTTTGACAACAGCGCACGTACTTCCCTCTGATGGGTCTCTAGGTGGCTAGGTCCAGGGACTGGTGCAGGCCCCGCCACTATTTGCTGAATGTGTGGGCTGGAACAAGATAGGCCCTTTTCAGGGATGTCTGCCCTGGTGTCACCGGCCTACTTGGGGCCTCCTCCTGCATTATAACCGACTCCTCAGAGTCTGAAGCCTGGGGCTGCTCCTGAAGTGCCTCAAAGTCTGTATCAATTTCATATATTGCAATATCTCTTTGAGGATAATCTCACAGAATTGAATTGGGGAGACTGGACTTGTGCTCTTGTTCCATCGTCACCGGCCTACCTTAGATGCTGCCCGTTCTGGTCCTGTCGACGAGGTTGAAGGCCCTGGTTTGTGGTGCCCTTTTGTCGCAGTCAAGAGTGTCGTCGATGGGGAGGGACCCGCAACTGTGGCCATCATCAGTGGTGTTAACAGAGCCTTGTGACTTTGCTTTGCCCGTCCTGAGGATCTAGGATGTTTCTTATGTCCCCCCCACCAACGACGTGGGCGTCTTCAAGGAGGACCATGTAGTCCCCTCCACTGACCTGGATCTTTGCTTGTGTTTTGGCTTCTCAGTCAACTTACCAGAAGGTTCCTCTATCGTCGACATGATAGGTGTTGGGCTACCTGCGCGCACACCCAGTGACGACCGCCTTTCCCTTTGGTAGCAATGGCTTATAAGGGGCCCTGAAGGGTCGCTTGCCGTCGACGGCTCGTAGCCATGGGCAACCCAGTGTTTGGTCTTCTTTGGCAGCCGTTGCTTCAACCTGGGCCTCTCCTTAGACCGTGGTCGCTGATCTTCGTCGATTCAACATCCGATGGGTACTTCCCCTCATTCAGCCAACATACTAGTCGCTGGTTCCAGTCTTCGAGTGTCTTGGAGCCAAGACTTCTGCAGATGGTGCAACTGTCAACAGTGTGGTGGGGGTATAAACAGTATATGCAGTCGTAATGTTTGTCCCCTTCACATACATTTTAACCACAGGCATTAAAAGGGGCCTCCATATGCCGTACATCCCCACTTATTAGCCACACATAGCTTCAGCTCTGAAGACTTGTTGATCTAACAATGTAGATTCCAATGAAAATAAAGAAAAATTGTATTTCTTTAGATATTTCAGTAGATTCTGTGTGGAGAAAAATCAGAGGACTCCCTCACCTTCAACACGCGGTTAGAATCTGAAGGGAAGAAGAGGAGTGACTAGGTCATAGCTACTCGAGGTGCCATTGGTTGGGACTGAAACCACCCATAACAAGGGTGATAGACTACAAATTAGACGTTTTTCTTGCCTTTAGCAAGGGAAATCTAAAGGTAACCTAGAATTCCCAGCCTGATGCCAGGGAATATTCACATCATGTGAATCTACGAAATATCCAATGCTGGAGAAGTGCCAATTTTCACTTTATTATAGGATGTCCATCCCAGGTTCCATCTGCCACTCACTGCTGTGTGGTCTTCAGCTCTGCCGTGGACACGGGCTGCAAACTAGAAAGGCAGTGTAGACAACACAAAAGTGTCAATAGCTACTATCTGCAAGGCCATAAACACACTTCCTTTCAAAAGAAAACGACACGCTTTTGCATTTTCTTTGCTGCCCGTCAGTGATGGCTTGGACAGCAAGCCATGACAGTCAGCATGGTAACACAAAAATGAAACAAATTGTTTTCTGCCTGCTTGCGTAAAAATCCGTAGAATTGGAAACCTGGAATCTTAATTATATGGCAAAAATTGTTAAAAAAAAAGACTTGACCTCCACAAATACATGGTATGCAATTAGTATAAACATAGTGCTGAAAAGCTTTCTTTGCTCTGCGCTTTAGGATAAATGTAGCTATCCATGAAATGGTAGGTGCAAAGCATGAGGGCACTCAGCTGGGAAGCTGTATAAGAGGTTGAAAGTGGAGGGCAAGGTCGTGCTGCCAGTTGGAATATATTTGTGACAGTCTTTTTGAGTATTACTACACCAATATCATAGGCATAGCTTTTTATTGGCGTTGGCTCTATGACAGAGAAGATGGTGGCAACAAGTTTCAAGGGTGTTTCTGTCAAAGTGGTTACCGTTGCTTACAGGTGGGGGCAGAGACCGGCTTAACTTGAGCAGTTTTTGTTATGAAGTGGCTCCTTGTGCAATTAGTAGTCACTTTGTGTGGAATCTTAGGGTTGACCTACCATATCCCTCCCTGGCCCCAAGCATGTACCCTGCAAACACACGAGGCGGGAGCCGGAGAGAGGTTCAACGCACCTTTATTCTTGAACATCAGGTTGAATACTAAACTCCCCTTCCCTCTGCCCGCTCCTCCCCTTCCCGTGTCCCCAAGACCCCTTTCATGTGACCTTGGTGTTTGATGACACCACACCCCTCCCACCCCCAATACTAAACAAGAACTCAACTCTAGTTAATTTTCTCAAGGAGTCTTTGCGGTTTCTTCCACGCTCGGTGGGGTCTTTGGTCCCTTGGTTCTTCTTCTGCTTATCAGGACCAAAATGCTGCTTCTGCTCTGGACTCTTCTCTGTCCTATTCATAAGGTGAATCCCACTCTGTGGTTGGGAGAGGCGATTGGTGGTCAGCCACTGGCACTACCCCCGGCATCCGTCGAAAGTGTGAGGGGTTTCTGGATGTGGTCCTTCGGTCACCTTCAGCAGTGATGAGGGACCCCTTTACGTGGACGACAGTCAGGGGTTCTTCCCCAAATGCAGCCATGCTTTTGCGGCTTTGGGCCTGTTGTGCTATGACCACATCTCCAGGTTCTAGGTCATTTTCTTGTGGTCTTCTCTTCTCATCAGCTCCTCTCTTCATTTCTGCTTTCTTTCTGGAGCCTTGCTCTCTCCTTTCTCAGTCCTCGCCATAGCGTTCCTCTTCCCGGATTAGGTGGGGGGTTTGAGTCCTTATGTTTCTTCCAAACATCACCTCGGTGGGAGTTTTTCTGGTGGTGCTGTGCGGAGTATTACGTAAGTCTCTCATGAGCTGACATAGCATCTTCTCTACTGGCTCACCGGTCAGTTGTGCAATTTGTACTGTCCTCTTGATATTGCTCATGAAGCGCGCTACGGTGCCGTTTGCTTGGATCCACAGTGGCGTAATATTCCTGTGGAAGAATCCCATGTATTCGGAGAATGTTTTAAAGTCCTGCCCAGTGAACAGGGGTCCATTGTCCGACTTAACCACTTTCGGAATGCCATAGATAGCGAACATTCTAGCAAGAGTGGGTATAGTGTGAAATGGCGAGGTGGAGGGTACTATTTGAATGTCTGGGAAACGCGAATACTCGTCCACTGCTACAAGGATGTGGTCTCCTCCATCTAGTGGTCTGCAAAAGTCTACTGCTACTTCTTCCCATGTCCCTTTGGGCAGCACCATCATGCACAGTGGCTCAGGTCTTGTGTGTGAATTTATGACGGCACAGGTGGGGCAGTATTTTAGCAGATCCTCCACTTGTGCATCGAGATGGGGGAACCAGAGTTTTTGTCTGAGCATCCTTTTGGTGGACACTATGCCCCGGTGGCCTTCATGTGCTAAGTCCAACACCTTCCTTCTCAGGCTTCGGGGAATTATTAGTTTGGTTCCCTTTAGTAGCAGTCCTTCTTCTGACTTGGCCAGTTCATCCTTTAAAGCAAGGAGACAGGTGATATCTAATTTGGTCTCCTCCTTTGTGTTGTCCTTCAGCTGCCTGGCTTGTTTCCAGTGCCCAGTTTCCAGGCATCTCAGGATGATTTGTAGGCCCTGATCATTGTTCGTTTTGTGGGCGATCAGATGGTAGTTGAGGCCTTTTGGGGAGTTTCCTTGTATCAAAGCGGATATACTCGTCCGCTATGGATGGAGATGGTTGAGACTCCTTCCCTGGCCTGTGGATTATGTTGAAGTGGTAGTCCTATAGTCTCAGTGCCCATATTGCTATTCGCGGCAGCAGCTTGGCTTGCGGGTTTCCTTAGATGAACAGCAGTGCCTGATGATCAGTGACAATCGTGAATGGTTTCCCATACAAGAACAAGTGGAAGTGCTCACAGGCCCACACTACCGCTAGTCACTCCTTTTCCGCCTGTGAATAAGCCTGCTCGGTTTTGGACAGGCTGTGTTTCAACTGGTTGTCTCTCTCAACCAGTTGGGTCAGGATGGCCCCGAGACCCACAGTCTATCAGTTCAGTGGCTTTCTTTGGTTTGAAGCAGGCCATGTTCTGGGTGTTGGATATGCCCTGCTTTATTTGGTGGAACGCTTGCGGACACTTTTCCGTCCACTTACACCTGTTGATTCGTTTTGGCGAGCACTCCATCCTACTGCTTATGGCAGAGGCACTTGTATGATCTGGACCGAGAACCTTCTCTGGTCCCTTGCACGTGGTAGTCCAGTCCTGCTGCGACTAAGCCACTATACTTTAGGTAAGTGTTCCTGTTTGCCTTTGTCTTTCCTCGTCTGTTTTTGTTGTATTGTAAAGTTCGTTCTCTTGTATTGCTCTCCGTGCCGCTTTTGATGTTTGCTCTTTTGCTTTCTTCCCTAGCAGGTGATGTGGCTGGCCCGGCAGAAGCTGCGGAGCTCGAGGCGGCAGCTGGAGGGAACGAGGAATGAAGCTGCAGTGGTACAGTAGCTGGTTAGTTGTTAACTAGAGGGCGCACGGGGTTCAAATGCGGCGCGGCCCTAGTATGGATGTTCTAACCTTGTCTTTCTTCTTCTTCAGAGGGTCCGAGTTCGTGGATGCGGAGCGCAGTGCTGTGGCATCGGGATCAAGATCGCTGGATGTCATGAGATGTGTCTGCAGATGACGCAATGAAGCACAATAAGTAAACTGGTCCAAGCGGCGGTGAGTGTCACGTTGCACGCCAGTGCACAGTAACACGAAGCACCAGCCTTAAGGATGGAGCAGCTTATATAGCTGAGCTTCTGAAGCCACAACCATCAGGTTCAGCCTGTCTGCCACACCCTGCCACACCCGATGAGTCCGCACATGGAGACCAGGCCTAGGGAGCCACACCCAATGAGTCAGCACATGAGGATGTTCTCTGGAATAAAGGTTTTCAGCTCCTGGAAAGTTCTTGTAAAATAAAAGCACTCCTGCACTGAAATAAAGTGTTCCTGCTCACATCTCTATATGAGCCTGGCGCCAAAGGCGCCAGGACTGAGTCCAGCCAGGGCCCTTGTGTTTATGGGTCCCAAAGAGACATAAGTGATCCAAGTGATCCATTGTCCCCATCACTAGATGGTGTGGTTTTTTGTGTTCTGGGGCCTGTGGCCATGACAGTGAGGTCATTGACCTTTTCCGGGTCCGGTGTCATGCTGTTCGAGGAGAATATGTGTCAGAAGAAATGCAGTTTCCCGAAATCGCATTTTTCCTTGTTCAGTGTGAGGTGGGCCTCCTCCAGTGCCATGCCCACTCTCAGGAGCATGTTGTCGTGTTGCTCTTGGGTCTGCCCAAACACCAGGATAACATCACTGTAGTTCAGGCAGTTGGGTATATGTTTAATGACATTATGTATCTCAGATTGAAAAATCGCTGCCGCCGATGAGACACCAAAACTGAAGCACTTGTTACGGTACAAGCCCAGGTGTGTGGCGAATGTGGTGATGTATCGGGATGTCCTTTTGAGCTCTAATTGATGGTATCCTTTATTGAGATCTAATTTGGAGAAGGTTGTTGCTGCATTCAGAAGGTGCACCATGTCCGTGATGCATGGGGCTTGATGGCGTTCTAGGAGTATGGCCTCATTTGGCTGCTGCATGTCCACGCAGATGCTTGTTTGTTTGTTTGTTTGCTTGTTTATTCATTTGTTATGCGCACCAAACCCGTGGGTAAAAGGGCGCAGCAGTATGAAGATGCAAAGCTTACAGAGTTGCAAATATACATTAAATATACACAAATATACAAAGAAATTACATACGTACAGAGTATACAGAGTGTGCAAATATATACAGAAGTAAGAAAGCCTTTGTAAACACAAGAATAAAACATAAGCAGTGTGCAGAAATACGCATTGCATGGTGAAATCCTCTGTGTAACACTATGGCACTAAGGTGAGCTGGAGCAACGGGCCTAACCTAAAAGGTCAGAGGCTATGGGTCAGTAGCGATAATGTGTTTTATAACATTTTTTCTGAAGTGCAAGTAGGGTTGGTCAGCTCTCAGGTCTTGAGGCAGAGATTTCCAGCATTTAGCAGCCTTTACAGGGAAACTATTGCCACCAATAGTGGTGAGCTTGTATTTAGGTATGGTCAGGCAATTAGCATTGCCGGCTCTGGTTAGTCTGTGAACAGTTTTTTTCTGAAGCTTGGCTGTGAGGTAGCTAGAGGCAGCGTTATTCAGAGCTTTGTGGGTCAATGATAGTGTCTTCAACTTTATTTTATTGCCCGTGGATAGCCATTTATGATGGCGTCTAAGGGGGGGAAATGTGGGTTCTTTTATTTATACCTAAGGCTGCTCTTAAGGCGTTATTTTGTAAGGTTTGGAGCTTATGGATAGTCGTTTTATTAGCACCACTGTAAAAAGCATTACAGTAATCAATTCTGGAGAGTATTAGAGCTCTAGCCAGGATCAAGCAGCTGTCGTCAGAGAGGAAGGGCTTGCCTGCTCTGAGTAGCTTGCACATGTAAGCTGTGGAGGATTTCAGGGATTTGAGCTGTTTATCAAAGGACAGTGTGGAGTCCAAGTAGAAGCCAAGGGTTTTTACCTCCTTGGATACTTTAATGGAGTTTCCGTCAATATTGAATGTGGAAAATTCCTAACCTAGTTTTTTTATGTTAGCCTGTGAACCTAGAATTATCAACTCAATGTTATCATCATTCAATCATAGACCATGAGTGGCTATCCATGCTTGGATGATAAGATATACTTTGTTCACCAACCCTGTGTCCTTATTGTGATCCCCAGAAAGCGGGAAGAGAATCTGGGTATCATCTGTGTAATTATTGTAGGTGATACCCAGAAGGTCCAGATCATCAAACAAAGGTTTGGTGAAGATATTGTAGAGAGTTGGTGAGACGCAGGAGCCTTGAGGGACACCACACAGGATAGGGGCAGGGTCTGCGGCTGCTGAGGGAGAGAAGACTCTCATGGTTCTCTCGCTCAAGAAGGATTTAATCCAATTGATAGCTTCTGGGGAGAAGTGGGCAGCAGAATCAAGGTGTCTGCAGAGGACTTTGTGGTTGACCAGATCGAATGCGGCTGAGAGATCAAGTAGGAGTAGAAGTACTGACTTCCCTTTGTCTCTCAGCTCATCTATTTGGGTCTTTAAGTCAATTAAGGCTGTTTCAGTTCCGTGTAACGGGCGGAAGCCAGATTGTCTGTTACCAAGGAGTTTATGCTGTTCAAGGTGTATTTGAATTTGGTTGTAGGCAGCTTTATTCAATATTTTGAGTAAGAATGGGACTGTGGTAATGGGCCGGTAATTGGTGGGGATGAGCGGGTCTAAGGTCTGTTTCTTCAGGAGAGGGAGCACCCAGGACTGTTTAAGGTTGGCAGGGATGGTTCCTGTGGCAAAGGAGGTGTTAATCAGTTTGGTGATGAATGGCGGCATCTTTAATTAGTTGTGCTGGGCAGATGTCACCTTTGCAGTTGGAGGGCTTCAGTGACAGGATCATTTTTTCTACCTCTAGGGTAGACATTTTAGAGAAATTGAAGATATTATTGTGAGCCAGTGGTGAAGCATTGGGTGCGGGAATGTTAGGCGAGTGCTGTAGGTTCAACACTTCTTTCTTCTGCTGAATTTTATTTTGGAGCGTAGCAATTTTATTAGCTAGTGCATGTTGGATGTCTGTACACCAAGATTTATCTTTGGTACAGATATCGGGTGTAGCTATTGGGGACTCAAGTTCTTTCAGTATGGAAAAGAGTTCTTTCATACTAGAATTGGATTTGGCAATATGCTCATCATAGGAATTACGTTTTGCACGGCAGACTTCCTTCTTATAATGTGACGAGAGTGAGGTTAGTTTGGTTTTGTTCTCACTAGTGGGGCAGAGTCTCCAATTAGTTTCACTTTTTCTTTTTAAGGTGTGAAGGTCTTTAAGTTGTGGCATAAACCATTTGTTTAAATGGGCCTTAGGTTTACTAGGTCTAAGTTTGAGAGGGGCAATTCTGCCCAGGGTGGTGAGCATCATATTATTAAATTCTTGAACTAGGATGCTGGGCTTAAGATTTTCTGACAATGAATTAAGGGTGGGAAGGATAGAAGGGATACTTTTCTCTACCGTAATACTTTTTTTATTTCTGGTTAAGCATGGTGGCGCTACCTGGATAGCCAGTGGGGTGACTCTTATAGTAGATAAGTGGAAGGACACCAGTGAGTGGTCTGTCCAGGAGAGCGGCAGGATGGATAAGATAGTCGCTGTACAGTTGTAATCCGCCATCCAGTCCAATATTTTCCCTTTTTGGTTGGTGGGTTTATTAACTTTTTGGGATAGACCTAGTGCCTTGATTGAATTGTCTCTATCTGTGGCATTTTTATCTGTTTGGTCCATAAAGCCTAGGTTGAAATCCCCTAGTAGAAGTATTTGCGAGGAAGGTTTGAGGTTGTTGGTAAGTATGTTGTGCAATTCCTCCTCAAAGGTACCAAGTGGACCAGGCGGTCTGTTTATTAAATAAATGGTGAGTGTTTGTGAGTTGTTTATCTGATATTTGACAGAGAGAACTTCACAAGATTGAGACAGATAGGCGGGGGCTAGTCGTGGGCATAGAGTTGTTTTAGAGATAATGGTGATGCCGCCTCCTCGGGCGCAATCACGGTCTTGTCTAGCTATAGTGTAGCCATCAGGGATAGCTAACATGAGTGAGGGTCCTGCTGCACTGTGGAGCCATGTTTCCGTAATCGCAAGGAAATCCAGATTACTATCTGTAATTAGGTCGGCAATGTCAGTGGCGTGGGGGATGAGCGATCTTGCATTGAGGAACGCTCCTTTAAGGGGGGGAGGTGTCTCCATAGCTGCATTGACTGGGGTAGATTTGTTAGAATTATTAATGCATGACTTGCGTTTGTGATTATTGTTCTGAGGGGCATTTGTGACCAAGGTGGGTAGTGGCTGAGACAGCTTTACATTGCAAGGTGTCAGACTAAGCTTGAGGTTAGTTTTAAGGTTGGTAGTTGGACGGGATCTTCTTAGAGGTTCGTATATTTCAGATAATCTTGCGCGGAGTCTATCATTTCTGTTGGTTGTGGCACAGGGTAGAGAGGCGTAAGTTACTGTCACACAGGAACTGTTGTGTGAAGGTTGGCTCATGGTATCAGTGTTTGTTACTGTGTTTGTTAAGGTAGGCGTCCTAAGGTTCAAGAAAGGTGCTAGCAGGATCTGATCAGTATGTGCTTGCTTTCTAGGGTTAGTGTAGCTGGTAGCCATCAGAGTGCATATCAGTAATGTTAGGATTAGCATCTTTCCAGTTACAATGTCAGAGAGTATAGTCTAGCACATGGAGGCGGTAGGGAAAAGATGCTACTATAGCTAAACAATCGCAAATTGGGTAGAGTAAACATTAGCTAGATGTTAACAGATAGGTAGATTTGATTTAACTACGTTCTCAAAGTAGGTAAGGTCCGTTTGGCTAGGATCACTCAAAGTAGGCAGATTCCATTTAGCAAAGTAATTCATGCGAATGGGCAGATTCACTTGAGTAAGAGTGCACAGGATAGGCACATTCAATTTAGCTAGGTGTTCATAAAAATAGGCAGGTTCAACTAGGCTAACAGTACGCAAAGTGGGCAAAATCAATTTAGCAAAGTGTTCATGAAAATAGGCAGTTTCAACTTGCCTAGGAGTGCACAAAATGGGCAAAATCAATTTAGCAAAGTGTTCATGAAAATAGGCAGGTTCAACTTGGCTAGGAGTGCACAAAATGGGCAAAATTAATTTAGCAAGGTGTTCATGAGAATAGGCAGTTTCAACTTGGCTAGGAATACACAAAATGGGCAAATTCAATTTAGCAAAATGTTCATGGAAATAGGCAGGCTCAACTTGGCTAGGAGTACACAAAATAGGCAGGTTCAATACAGCAAAGTATTCATAGAAATAGGCAGGTTCAGCTTAGCTGAGAGTACATAGAATAGGCAAGTTCATCTTGGCTAGGAGTGCACAAATTAGTCAAGTTTAGCGGTCAGGCTCAGAAATCACTTTGGAGTGGATTTCCTATGGTACAATCGCAGATACACATAAAGTGTGCAATGCATTTAACATCAGGCGAGGTATTTAGGTTAGGCAAGCTGTATATTCAGTAGTGAACACATTTCGCATTTGCAATGGGGGCAATAGCTAGAGTCATCACCATCATAGCATGATTCGCTGTAGCCTTTCTGTTAAGGTAGCCAAGAACGCGAGTGGGCCAGCTGGTCTGGGATTAATACGCCATTGTAACTGCATGATGCATCTGCCGCCTAAGGGGGGCAGTGGGAGTGAGGCACAGGACAACCTTGCATATTCAGAAGAGGGGCGACCTACGTTATACAGTTTGTATAATATATGTTAGTATTTAGGTGCGGGCTCTCGCGTAAATCGCGCTCATGCAATAGCTTGTATTGTAGGTGGTGCAAAGTACAGAATTCACTCATCAAAGTGTCACATGCAAATGCTGAGAGAGTACCTGTAGTGTTCAGAAGTTGAAGAGGGAACTCCAGTATTGCGGACCGCTTTGACAAGAGTTCCTGGCTAACGGCTTGGAAGGCTGTGGACAGGCTTGGACAGGAGTGGCCTTTGTCTCCTGGCCTTTGTCGAGCCGGCAACACCTACCGGTTACTGCTGATTGGCCCTCCAACAGTTTTTACCCAATCAGCTGCGCGGTGGCTCTGGAGCCGGAAATCACTCGGCTCGGGCCATGGCGGGGGCCATCTTCAGATGGATTTTCCTTGTGGGTCGTAATGGAGAAAAGCACAGAGGTGCTTCTAACAAGGTGAAGCCGTGCCAGAGGGGCGCTTCAGGGCAGCTGCAGGATTAGGAGAGAATAGTGCTTGCTGCCTGCACTTTCTCTTCCTGCTCACTCAAACTTCGGGATGCGGATGTCTATTGAGTCCTTCTTGGGCACAGGCACTATGGGGGACACCCAGGGCATGGTGCCTCCTGCAAGTTCGATGATGTCTGCTTCTAGTAGCTTTGTTAGTTCTTCCTCGACCTGCCTTTGAATGTTTATGGGGATTCCCCGATAGTGTTGTGCTACTGGGGTGATTTTCGTGTCAATGTGCAGTTCTATCTGGTGGCCTTTCAATTTTCCCAGGCCCTTGAAGAGCGCGGGGAATACCTGTTCGATGTTTGCCGTGGGGTCTAGGTATTTGTGCACCATAAGTCAGTAACGGACGTGGATGAGGCCCATTTCAATTGCGGCCTTGTAACTTAGGATATATCCACTCTCTGTGGCAGCTACGCGGATGTGCATGGGGATTTCTTTAAATTGCCCTTTGTAGCTACATGATGCTGTGAAGTAGCCCTTGCACGGTAAGTGTATTTTGGAGCTGTATGGGTAGATTTGTGCCTTTGCAGGCCTCAGACGTGGGATGTGTGGTATGCTGTTATAAAGTTCTTCACTTATTACATTCATGGTGGTCCCCTTGTCCACCAAGAACTCCAGTGCCGAGGAAGCACTTGATCCACTGTCAGATTGAGAGTGTTCGACCAGGTATCTGACATATCTTCTGGGCCTTCTTCTTGGCCGGGAAGTGGGTGGTCGGCTTTCTCTCCATTCTCCCGAAGTCTGTTCTCTTCTCCTCTCCGATCTCTCTTCTTTGTGCCAGCTTTGGGGGTTTTCCTGCCCTTGTTTTGATGTCCGGGGTGGGCTCTGTGGTCTTTGTTCCTTTTCTGGAGATGATTTTCTACTCCATCCTTTGCCTCTTACTTTGCTGCGGAATATGATGCATACCGCTTTGTAGTGGTCCTCTCCTACACAGGCTGCTCATTGTTGGCCCATTGCAGGGCATTGGCCGTCGTGTGGGTATTTGTGACCACATCGATAGGAGAATGGCTCGGCGTTCCCTTTGGATGCCCCTTCCAGTTTGTTGAGGCTCTCATGTTTGCAGTGAGCAATCTTGATGTCGTCTAGCCCTTCTACCTGAGCAGTCAGTGCAGCGTCAGAGCGGCCTAGTCGCAGGATTTCTTCCCGGTTTGTGGTTCCTGTAGTAGACGTTTCCTGAAATCCGCGCTTTCACACCCTGCTATGATTTGTGAGCTTAGAGCTTCTTCATTGGAATAATTATTGAAGTCACAGTGTTTCATCTTGAGTCTTAAACGTATTACGAAAGCATCCATGGTCTCACCATTGGTCTGTTTGGTGGTGTGGAAGATGTGTCTCTCGTAATCTACCTTTGTGGGTGTCGTGAAATAGTGT
The DNA here is from genome assembly GCF_040938575.1 of Ambystoma mexicanum. Taxonomy (NCBI): domain Eukaryota; kingdom Metazoa; phylum Chordata; class Amphibia; order Caudata; family Ambystomatidae; genus Ambystoma; species Ambystoma mexicanum. Next base: position 892,676,823 of record NC_090935.1, on the reverse strand, counting down.
GTAAGTGTTGATTTTAAGTTTGTGTAGGTGTCCGTCACTCCTGTGGGGAGTTTATCAACAATGTCTCTGACATTTGAGTTGATAAAGAAAGTCAATAGGCTGTGCTTTTTGTCATCATCTATGGGGCCAATAGCTCGTAGGCATACTTCAAAGTCTCTTATCCACCTCTTTCAGCGTGGATTTAGGGTGCCAGAGTCTGTAAGGTCAAAATTGGTGGCTAATTGGGTCATGAGCTGTCATGCATCCTGGCAGGGAGTGCTTTGGCTAGTGTAAAAGGGACTGTAAGTGATTCATTATCTGACAAGTTGACTTTCTACTCAGGTGAGCAGGCTTGCTCCTTTCAGAATGAGCACTTCAGTGCTGACTGCCCCTTGCGCACTAACCTTGCTTGCGTGTGTGTCTGCGTGTCCCAACGTGATGGGCCTGGAGCCTGGGGTGTGCCAGCCAATGGGTCTCAGTTGGGTGGTTGCAATCTGCTGTGTTGGGTTCAGCGGGCTCCAGCCTGCTTATTCCAATTTTCTTTTTGCTTGCTCCGGCCTGCAATATTTGTTTTGGGATCTTCGCGGGCTCCTGCCTGCAGTCTTTGTATTTGGCAGGCTCCAGCCCACTGATTTTGAATTTTTGCAGGCTCCGGCCTGCAGTATTTGTTTGGCGGGCTCCGGCCTGCTGTTCTGGGGTTTTCGCAGGCTCCGGCCTGCAGTATGTGCGTTTGGTGGGCTCCGGCCTGCTGATTTCAATTTTTCGCAGGGCTACTGCCTGCGCGGTTTGCTTTTGGCGGGCTCCGGTCCGCTGTTGGAATTATGTGTTTTTTTTGTTTTCTGTTCCCCACAGGCTCCAGCATGCTCTTCCAGCTATGAGCCGGAGATGCACTCGACCGCTTGCTGGTTTGGTGGCAGGGAGCCTTGGTGCTGCGACCCGCCTAGGGGGGCCGTTTCTGTTGCGGGAGACTTGCTCGACCGCCCGTTGTTGATGGGTGAGGGGGGGACCCGCTCTGCTCACCTGCGGGGCCGACGCTCCGACCCGCCTGCTAGGGCGTTGCTGTTGGCGGGATACCTACTTTACCGCCCGGAGTCGATGGGTTACGGGGACACAATGTCCAACCAGGGGGAGCCGACGCACTCCCGATCCGCTCCGCCCTGTCAGCGGGAAAGTTCTTCCATTCTGTTGAATGGTGGAGCTGCAGCACAAGAGGCTTCTTCATCTCTAGCCACGAGCGCGGGGTGGAAACAACACATTGCGGGTCCATAGGCACCTCGTCGACAGTGTGGAACCTTAGGGTGGACCTACCATATCCCTCCCTGGCCTCAAGCATGTACCCTGCAAACACACGAGGCGGGAGCCGGAGAGAGGTTCAACACACCTTTATTGTTGAACATCAGAGTGAATACTAAACTCCCCTTCCCTCTGCCCGCTCCTCCCCTTGCCGTGTCCCCAAGTCCCCCGGCATGTTACCTGTGTGTCTGACGACACCACACCTCGTAACAGAGCCCGCTCGAGTCAAGCAACTCGGGCTCACTGGCCATCCTGTACTGGCTGTGGTCTCATCTCTGGCCTTTGGGGACCAAGGACGCAATAGTAAAATCATGCCTTGACGAAATGCACTTGAAGTACAAAACACGCATCACCACCATCTGCTCCTTTGTAATAGAACAAAGAAACCTATACTTATCAGTGGGCAGGAGCGGTGCTCCACTACTTTTTTCATTACATTTTACTGTTCCTATACTTTGATTTTAAACCGAAACCATTCTGGAATGGGTTCGTCTTACTATAAAAGTGTAGGAAGAAGTTGAAACTTGCACTTTCAAAGCAGTGAACGCTCCCTTAAAAAGCAGGCGCATGTGTCTGGGGGGTGCCTTGTGAGGCCCGTGGGCTGGCCAGTAGGGAACATATTTCCACTACTTTTTACGTACACTTTGGCCTCTAATACTCATGGATTATGGACATGTAAATACTCAGTAAAACTGATATTCAAAATAGAAATACTTTAAATGGAGAGAGTGTCGTCCACTGGGTACCCACTCAACTGGTTTGCATCCATTTTAATACCAATTGCATGAAAGTAATCAGCAACCGGGAGACAGTGTTTTTTGAGTCACATTGCAAGGCTCTCTGCATCCTCTGTTAATTCAGGAGTCCATTCTAGCAGAAACAGAAGCTCTCTAACCAGAAGTAGGGCTGGTTGATGATCAGTCATCATAAAAATAAAAACATGGCAGTGCTCCCAACCAATCAATGGCAATGAGGGAGCCATGCACTGCATGGCTGTGATCTTGCTGGTTAGAAAACGTTACTCACTATAGGGATTATTGCTCTGATTACTTACCGGCAATCTTCATTACTCCGAGCCCTACTCCTCCTCGTCCCAGTACTTACCTCATGAGGGCCCTGCCTCCGATACAGGACCTTCTTCTATTTCTTTAATTTCCTATAACTCCTTCCCTTAACCCATGGCATCCAGTTTAACATATCCAAGCCAGAGCATGGGACCTTCCACGCAGGGAGGGAAAGGAGGGCTGTTGGTACAGTGACGAGGAAGAGTAGAACTATGAGTAATGAAGATTACCAGTAAGTAGTCAGAGCATTACCTCCACGTCCACTCCTCATTGTCCCAGTACTTACCTCACGAGGCACACCATAGCAGCAACAGGGCAAGGTCCCAATGAGACACAGAGCCAGAAAAATGCAGAACAAAAACTCACACCATTAAGAACTCCAAACGCACATCACAACACACAAAACGCCAACCCCCAAAGGAACCATCTCCAGAGCGGGAGACAGACAATCGAAAGAGGGTGACGAAAGTGCTCTTAGCCTCCCAGGTGGCCGCCCCACAAATCTCCTGCAGAGATAAACCCCCTAGCATCCGCCCAGGGAGCAGCCAAACCCCTGGTAGATCGACCCTGCGTGGGCAGGCACATGCCGGCCAGGAAAACCATATAAGCCATCAAGAGAACAACACAGAGCCACCAGCTAATGGAAAACCACATAGGCCTTCCCATCCGCAGCAGCGGGGCAAAAAAGCAACCAGACGACTACCAGAGCGCCCGACAGGAGCAGTCCGAGCTAAATACACCAAAAACCACCTGCTGCACATCAAAAGCAGGCCACGCAACCCCTTCCCGTGACTGTGGGAAACGAAAACGCAGGGACAACCAGCGCCTGAAAGGACTGAAACCGAGACACAACCCTAGGCAGTAACCTTGGAGCACACTTCAAAACCACCGAATCCAAGAGATACCGCAAGAAAAAAGGGGGGACGACAACACAGAACCCCAATCCACCCCCCACCCCCAGCCTACGGGCAGACGTGATAGCGATCAGGAAGACAGTCAGTAGAGTAAGGAGCTCGACAACAAACCAGAAAGGGGCGCCAAAGGTGGCCCCGAAGGAACCTCAAGACCAAAGGGAGATCCCAAGGGGGAAGGCCCATATTAGTGCAAGGATGGGAAGAAGAGAGACCCTGAAGCAACTTCCACCCGAAAACCCCCCTGAAGTACAACAGGCCCCATAGCATGGCACACAATCTCTACAAGTGGACGAACGACTGCCCTCCTCCGGAGCCCACACCCCTGGCCCGAGAGGACACCCAACGTGCCCCCCCCCCTTGCTGGCACCTGTAGAAAGAGGGGTCAAAGGAGGATGGACCAGGGACAGCCCCACCTGGAGATATGGAAGCCGCAACCACCACAGTAAGGAGGCCCACAGAGCCTGAGACACCAGGATCAAGGCTGCGTAAGCCAGAAAAGCCAGAGGGAGAGTAGGTAAGACACCAGAAGATGCAGATTACGACGAGCCCACGGAACCAGTAAGATGTAAGAGGCCATGGGCCCCTGAAGCATGATCAACAGGTGAGTCGTAACACTCCGCCACCTGAGAACACTGCCCAGAACAGACAGCAAGCGCTGGACTCCATGAGAAAACCTGAGCCCCGACAAAAACCAGATCCCGAGAGGCTCCACAAGAGACAAACGTCAGTACCCCAGAAAACCCCCAGTCCTGCAATGCCCGGTAAACCAGCCAGAGACCAATCAGGATCGACCACTGGAGGGCCACCTCAACCAAACAGGCGTCCATGTAGGGAAAAACTGAAGGCCCATCAGGCTAAGATGCGCCACCAGGGGAGCCACCAGCCCAGGGAACACCTGGGGGCCGAGTGCAACCCAAACGGGAGCATTCAGATCTGAACACTGATATACCACTGTAAAGTGGAAGAATAACATCTGGCAGGGGCGGAGAGACACGTGGTAACATGCAACCCGGAGAACCAGGGGAAACCAACCAGACCCCTGCGCACAACATCGGGAGAATGTCCTGCAAAGAACCCATCTTGAAGCTTTGCTCCCGGACGACACAGTACAGAGCCCCGAGGTCCAAGATGAGGCGAAAAACCACCTGAAGGTTCGGGGCCCAGAAACAACCACAAGTAAAAAACCGCGACCCCGCTGTGGAAATAGAACGGCCATGAAAAGCTGCCTTCAAAGGTTACTCGGTCAGAGCCGTTGCCATCGCCAACTACTTGGGCAGGGAACAGCAGTACGAACTATGCAGACCAGGACAGGGGGAGACAGGAACCCCTCAGGACAGTGTCTTGATCCCAAGACTACGAGCACCACTGGGCCCATATCGGAAAAACACTGCAAGCAAATCACCAAAAAGTTTGGAACCGTCAAAAGGAAACTAAAGGCCAGCCGCCCACTGAGACCTCTCCGTTTTCCAATTCCCACAGACGAACATGCCTGTGGGTCGATACACCAGCACCAATGTCGAGCCACGCACTCCATCAAATGCCAGATCGGACAAAAGGGCAACCTGCCGTAGCATGTTAGCCAGCAGCGGGGCACAGTCAGAGCCACCGTCAATGGCCACCTTCAACCTCCTGAACCACTCAGCACATCCTCCACAGTGTAGGAGCCATAGATATTAGCCATGAGGGCCAGCTGTGCACCAACATGAACCTATTTCAGGTTGAAATCCACCCTACAGTCCACCAGGTCCCTGACAGCCGCCTCCTCGGCTGACCCAGAGGAGCGGCCCACCAGACTAGCAAGGACATCATCGATTGTAAAGTACCAAAAAAAGGAGTGTAACTGTGACCCTGGTGGGGGACCGAGCAGGAAGGAAGGGAGCAACGTGCAACACAGCATTCCAGGGCTGCAGTCATGCCAGTAGAGAGCCAATCGAGTTGAAAACAGATCAGATTAGCTGCAACAGACATCCGGTGGGAAATGGAGAAGTGTGCTCTAATTTCACAAAAACAGGTCCGGAATGGAGAAGAAAAAAAAGGGTGCAAAAAGTAGAGGAGCTGTGAACAGTGAAAAACAAAGTAGCGGAACACCAGCGCCCGACAGTCCCCGCTCACTTTAACCACTGCAACCCCCTTTCCTTTCCATGTCCTTCTAGGACAAAGAACATAAAGCCGACATTTTTTCCCACCTCTTGCGAAGCTCAGGAGAGGAGGACAATGAGGAAGGGGAAAAAGGGCAAGGAGTCTGAGCTGAGCAGTTTGCTGGGCCATGGCGCAAGCAGCACAAAACCCAGCAAAAACCGAAATGCCAGCAACACATGTACGTCCATTAAACTTCAGGAAAGAACAATCACCCAATTCCCCTTGGAATGGGCCGTCACTGCCGTTATTCAACTCCAGGCCCACCAGAGCAGACAACAACAACCAACTCTCCCCCGACCCCCGAGGAGAGGCCATCCCACCCTCGGAAGGCACAAAACACCACCTGTAGTCCACCGGCTCCTGCAGTATTCCGGAGACAACAGCACGTGTCATCACTTCTTCATATGAAAGGAAAAAGGTCAGGGTAAGGTGCCCTGGTGCAGCAGAGCGCACAACCAAGGAGTGTAGTAACAAAAAACAGGCACGTCACTAGCCGAGTTTAAAATATTTACTTGCACCTCAATCAGCCATTTTACTTTCACATGCCTGAGAGGCCAGGAGAAAACCCACCAACAGGGGAAACAAACAATCCACCCCCATGGGAACGGGCTGTTCAATTCAGCGTCCCCCTGAAGACACAGAGAAACATGAACATGAAACCCCCCCCCTGCCCTCTGGAGGAGGAGCCCCCGCAAGGGTCACCAAACAACCGTGATGCCGCAACAAACGGAACGCTGAGGCCCGCAGAGCTGAACGGAAAAGGTGTGCAATTATTTCCCACTCAGCCCCCCCCCCGGGGGCATACATGGGTCCAACACCCCCCCCCCCCATCTCCTTACCGCAGACCGGGCCCTGCAGGACCCGGGCATCTATTCCTCCACGCCGGCTTTGGGCCAGGTAAAAAACCGGGAGAGGCTTCCTGCTGAACTGGGACCCAAGCCCCGCAGGGGGCCCGGGAGCATGCCGCACCTGGAGGAAACCGAGGCCCTGCCACACAACCCCACCAGTGGGCCAGTAACTGTAGCTCCCCAGAGCCCCGCACAGGGAACAGTGCCACTTGCCGAAGGCAGGAATAATTAAAATGGATGCCGTGGGTTAAGGGGAAGAATTATAGGAAATAAAAGAAATAGAAGAAGGTCCTGTGTTGGAGGCAGGGGCCTCATGAGGTAAGTACTGGGACGAAGAAGCGTGGACGTAGAGGTAAATGTATCCTTAGGCTGCTGTCCCTTTTCCTGCATACTTATGGGATGTTGCATGGACATATGACAGGACTGAAGCCAGTTACCAAAAGTTAATTATTTCTATAAAGCTTTCCTGGGATAAGCATTCACTTGCACACAGAAAATACCCTGATCGGTTCTTTGCTCATGCTTGCACCCCATCCAACCATTAACCCTTTATGTAGACACATTTGATAACTCTTAGCATGGAATGGCATATCGAGCAAAGTGAACCATGACCACAGCAGTCAATACTGTGAGTAACTGTCTTACTCTTGCATCCCATTCTCTTTCCTCCATAGTCATGGGAGATTTCTAAGCATCTCTAAACAGAGGGGTGGTTAAAAATGAACAATATGTCCCAAAAATGTTCCACAGCATTGTCCAACCAAAACTGACATCCGCTTCAGAGCTAGCACCAAGAGCATAAAGTTTGCATTGTGATGGTCTCATCATTCAGGAAGTATGTTACGTTAAGTCTATGTCACTCGCAAACAGGACGAGCAACCGCACTTTTGCAAAATCTTTTAATTAACACGTTTTCACTTCTTTGAACACATTTTAGAAATGGCCACTGTTAATACCATGCCACTACATGCTTCAACCCAGCAAGGGTCATCAGGTGGCTGTAAAAAATTTAAGTTACTCACCGTAGTGACTAGAGTATTCATAGTCCTTGGTCCCCTTCCCTCCATCCTTATGGGCATCCCTCAATATGGGTATTCTACCAGAACCTTGGGCAGAGAATTGAGCTTCCCCTTTAAATTTAGTCAAGCGTGCAGGGGTGCAGCCTCAGGTGTGGGAGCACCCACCGAGGCTCCACCCTGCAGCACCTCACCTCAGTCCCCTTTTAACACATTAGACGCTTTAATACCTGGCTATACTGAATCCTTTAGCCCCTGGCATACAAGCGAGGCAAGGTGGGTGGGAGGTATGGATGAAAGGGAACCAAGAACTAAGAGTACTCTAGTCACTACAGTAAATGACTTTGATTACTCATACATCCCGTCCCCTTTCCTCCATCCTTGTGGGCAATTCCACCAAACAAAACCATAGGGTGGAGCTGTGATAACCTGCTTCATATCTCGGATGATGCAAAAAGGTTCTTCAGAACCGCCTGGCTGAACTCTGCATCTCGCCTGGAGCTGGTATCCAGGGAATAGTACTTACAGAACGCCGACTCAGTGGCCCAAGTAGCCGCCCTGCTGAGGACAACCCAAAAAGCTGCATGTGTATGAATCCCCTCAGGAACTGATTTACCCATGGCTGTGTATGCCTCCGAGATGGCCTGGACCATGCAGCGGCCGATAGAAGCTTTGGAAGCCTGGGTGCCAGGGGATGTGCCCCCAAACTTGATTAACAATGCCTCAGACTTCCTGAAAGATTTTGTCCAATAGAGGTAGAACTTGAGGACTCACTTGAGGACTCCCTTGAGGTCCAAGGAATGCAACGCCCTTTCAGCATCCAATTGCGGGTTCGGGAAGAAAACCAGCAGGTAGTTCTCCTGATTCAAATGGAAAGGAGTGACCAACTTTGGACAAAAAATGTGGATTGGTGCACAAGAGGATCCTGTTATGAAACGTGGTGAGGGGCTTGCATGATGACAAAGCCTGCAGCTCTCTGACCCTGCACACTTGACCACCACCAGCAATATAGTCTTCAATGTAACCAGCCTGATATCCATTGAGGCCATGTGCTCAAAAGGCTTGCAAGCCCGCCAGACTCACATTAAGGTCCAAGACCGGATGAGGCCTGTGCACCGGAGGACAGAGCCTGGACAACACCATAAGATGGGCCTTAACCACAAGGTTGGCTGCTGAGAAAACGTGCTTTGGGGACTTCTTGTAGGCTCCAATGGCTGCCAGATAGGTGTGACAGTGTCATGATCTCTGCTTCCAAAAGGTCAGGGTTTTCCCAACTCCCTTGGAAGCAGATCCATAACCCAGGTTCCGAGTGCCAACCAGTCCCAATTGGGACCTTTTGGACCCAGTCCTGGCGCCAGTGGCACCAGGCTCATAAATATGCCCAGTCCCAGCGCTGGAAGCGCCGGGCTCATAATGCTTGGGTGGACTTACCTTCAGCAGACCATGCTGCTTACTTGCCTGCCAGTTGAGCCTCTGATCCTCTTCTGTTTGGAACTACTTTTCCTGTTGGGTGGGGCTGGAGCCACTCCCTAGATTCAGAACACTGGAACTCTTCTGGAAGGCAGGAACTCTTTTCTTACCAGGAACTCTTTTCTTACTTAGGCGTGGCTGTGGAAGGAGACACCTAAGCACTACAGGAGGCTATTTAAACCACACCCGGTGGATGAATCTTGCTTTGCGTTATTCTGCAACCTCTGCAGCAGAACGCTCATCGTGTCTTCTGCATCCGGTCCTGGGCCTAAGGAAAAAGGCTTACCATCCTGAATCCAGTCTTCAGCAACACCTATAAAGACAAGAAAGAACAGGTTAGCATTCCGACATCTGAAAGGCAAAGGCTTACCATCCTGAATCCAGTCTTCAGCAACACCTATAAAGACAAGAAAGAACAGGTTAGCATTCCGGCATCTGAAAGGCAAAGGCTTACCTACTCTTTGTGCGCTCCGGAGGTCTTCACACTGCATTCCGGCATCTGAAAGACAAAAGTTTACCAACTCTTCGCACGCTCCGGAGGCCTTCGGCGCTGCATCCCGCATCTGAAAGACAAAACAAGGTGCGTTTAAAGACATTGGGGAACTTTAATACTCACGTGCCATTACTCCTTTCCACATCTAATCCAGTGGGTATTCCGGCACCCTGCAGCCGCTCCGAACTCGTACCTGCAAAATAAAAAGACAGTTAGAGCGCATAGTGAAGCAGGCAACAAGCGCTTACTTACGTGCTTCCAGGCGCTTCTATTCATCACACGGGCTCCATCTTCAACTCACTTCAGCCCGTCATCCGCCATCGCCGGAACCCTGCAAAACAAAAGACATCATTACTAAAGACTTTAAAGACATTTGAATGACTCGAAACTTACCGTTCGTGCAGTAAACGACGGACAGCAGTCCTCTGAAGTCAAGAGGCCTGCGCTACCTATCCAGTGAAGAAACTGGTTACAGCACCCTGCCCCGAGGCAGATGGAGAGCTCGGCATTCACTTACCTAAGGTGAGAGCGTTAACCTTTGGGGGTCTACAGGAGAGGAGAAGAGGAAAGAGATAGGGACACCCCAATAACCCCAGTTCATTAACCCCATATTTTCTATCTGCAGACATCTTACTCTACACGTCAGGCATACAGTGCACAGAGGTCCAGCCCAAAGAGCCAACCGGGTGCTACACATCACCTTTGAAGATACGGTAGTCGCCCAGTCAAGACCGGCGCCTCTGCGAGAATCAGGTGAGCGTTACAGAACGCAAAGCCTACCGCAAAACTCTCGCCCAGGCGCTATGGAAACCTCGGATACTGACCCCCTAGCCCGGTTACTTGGGGAACTAAGGGCAGAAGTGCATGCAGCTCGTCAGGAAACAAATGCTCTAAGAAGGGAAATAATTATTTCCAAGGAGAGAACAGACAATCTTGCTAGACAAGTGCTACAGTCACAAGCCGGACAGACCCCGTTACCCGCATCAGGGGCAAATCTTCCTTCAACATCCTCTATGAATCCAGTGCAGATCAACCTACCTGGGAATGTACCTCTGGCTCCGCCCAAACGATTTTCTGGTGACCCAAAGAGGTTTGCAGTATTTATCAATCAGTGCCGGTTGCACTTCTTATGCCGGCCAGCAGCCTTTCCAACTGATCAAGCAAAAGTAGCTTTTGTACTTTCGTACCTTAGTGGCAATGCGGCAGACTGGTCGATCCCTCTAGTTAATCAAGATGATCCGGTTCTCCATGATTTTCAAGCCTTTCAGCTTAGTATGGAAAAACTGTTCGCAAGACATTCACAGGGGCAGGCCTTGGACAATGAGCTTCTTTCGTTGCGACAGGGTAATCAAGACCTTTTGGCTTATATTGCATCTTTCAATAGACTAATAGTGGAAACTCAATGGCCTGAGGACAAAAGGATTACGCTGTTTTATAGAGGTCTACGTGGAGAGCTCAAAGACGTTTTAGCCCAAGTAGTGAATCCCCCACAAGACTGTTCGGATTATATAGACTTGGTCGTTCAAATAGATCACAGGCTGCAGAACAGGAAGGCCGATCGTTCCAAGTTTGATGCTCGAGTATTTTCCAAACCGCCAACTCTTTCCAAAGGAGTAGACTCCGGGGAACCCATGCAAATAGGGGGTCTGAAAGGTCTTCTAACACAAAGGGAGCGGGAAAGGAGGAAACAGTTGCAATTATGCCTATATTGCGGAAACTCAGGGCACTTTCTTCGAGACTGTCCGGTGAAACCTGCCAAGAAGGCAGTAGGAGCTGCAGTTACCAAAGTTACAAACTCTGAGCAGGGAAACGACCTCGCCCGACAAGAATAGAGGTCCTCTTGCCGAGCGTGAAAACCAGTTCCGTGACCTCGCATTTCGTGATACCTATGGTCCTCATTAGCCCTGATAATCCGGATCGATTACATGCAATTGAAGCTTACGTTGACAGCGGTGCCATCGGCAATTATGTGGATCATGAAATGGTTTTGAGGATGAATCTAACTCTTTGTCCCAAGGCTGTAAAGGACGTCATTACTACGGTGGATGGTACGGAGATAGCCTCCGGGCCAGTAACGCATACCACTCAAGAGGTGACGCTAGTAAGTCAAGATGGACACCATGAGAAGATCGTGTTCGATGTGATCAAGGCCCCTCAGTTTCAGATTATTCTAGGAATACCTTGGTTAGAGAAACACAATCCTCTGATCGATTGGCGAGCAAGAACGGTCCAGTTTCCAGAATGTGTCTCTACTTGTCACCCTCCACCTGGTGTTGCACTGGCCGCAATTTCTTCAGAGACTCCCCAGTTACCTCCCGAATACCTAGAATACCAAGATGTTTTCCGGAAGGATCAGGCTAACTCTCTACCTCCTCATAGGTCTTATGACTGCCAGATAGACCTGATACCTGGATCTACTCCTCCTTGTAGTAGAATTTATGCCCTCACCGAGCCTGAGAACCTTCACCTTCGACAATACCTGGATCAATACCTGGCAAATGGGTTTATTCGTCCTTCCAAGTCCCCTGCTTCTTCAGCTTTGTTCTTCGTTCCAAAAAAGGAAGGAGACCTTAGAACTTGTATTGATTATCGCTCCCTGAACCAGATCACCGTTAAGAATAGATATCCGTTACCTTTGATCCCTGAACTCCTGGACCAAGTCAGAAAAGCATGCATATATACAAAGCTGGATCTTAGAGGAGCTTACCACTTGGTACGAGTAAAAGAGGGCGATGAATGGAAGACGGCCTTCCGCACCAAGTATGGGCTATTTGAATATCAGGTCATGCCCTTCGGACTTTGCAATGCCCCGGACGCCTTTCAATATTTTATGAACGATGTCCTCAGAGAGCTCATAGATGTATGTGTTGTTGTTTACATTGACGACATCCTCGTTTATTCTTCATCGGAATCTGAACATCGGAAACACGTGAAAATGGTCCTCGAAAGATTGCGTCAACACAAACCTTTCGCTAAATTGGAAAAATGTGTTTTCAACGTGACTGAAGTTGAATTCTTGGGATTCATATTATCACCTGGCGGAGTGCGTATGGATTCAAAGAAGGTCGATGCAGTTCTCAAATGGCCATCACCATCCTCCGTAAAAGGTGTGCAAAGCATGTTAGGCTTCGCTAACTTTTGCCGCAGGTTTATCCCCGAATTCTCTCGAATAGTCCAGCCCATCACTGCCTTGTTAAAGAAAAACAAACGTTTTGAATGGTCTACCGAGGCGGAACAAGCTTTCCAGGATTTGAAGACTAAATTTATCTCTGCACTAATCTTAAAACACCCTCGCCCCGAACTCCCCTACATCGTGGAAACTGATGCTTCAAGCCTTGCCATGGGGGCAGTTCTATCACAAAAGGACCCGGTAACCAATCAGTTGCATCCCGTGGCATTTTGGTCCCGCAAATTCTCGCCTCCTGAAATCAATTACACGATTACTGACAAGGAACCTCTGGCTATCAAGTCTGCCTTTAAGGCTTGGCGGCATTATCTGCTGGGGGCCCGACACACCGTTACTGTGATTACGGATCACCGAAACCTGCAATATTTGAAGACCGCAAAAGCCCAATCCTCTAGACAACTCCGTTGGGCATTATTCTTTGCCGAGTTTGACTTCATAATTACCTATCGACCTGGTACAAAGAACGGTAAAGCCGATGCCCTTTCTCGGATGGGAGTGGAAGAACACTTGGTCAACCCTAAACCTGTACCAATCATTCCCGAACAAAGAATTCTGGGTGTAATCGCCACAGAATCCATAGAGGAAGTTAAGGATAAAGCCAGGCAACTTGTAACTCCAGCAGACATACAGAATTGGCATCTGCAGGGAAAGGACTTTGCAGTAAAGGACAACTTATTGTATTTCCAAGAACGATTATACCTACCCAGCACAGATTTACAGAAAAAAGTAATCTCTTGTTATCACGACTCTTTAATGGAAGGTCATCCCGGTATAGCCAAGACCTCAGAAAAGATCAAGCGCTACTTCTGGTGGCCGTCTTGGAAAAAAGATATCAGAGACTTTATAATGTCCTGTGGAGTATGCGCCCAAAACAAGAGTCAAAAGGAAAGACCAGCAGGCCTCTTACGCCCTATTGACATCCCACCTCGCCCTTGGCATACACTTTCTATGGACTTCATCACCGATCTACCTCCATGCTCCGGATACAATACGATTCTAGTAATCGTGGACTTATTCTCCAAGATGGCACATTTCATTCCGCTCAAAGGCTTGCCAACAGCAGCAACTCTGGCCCGAGAATTTCTCGAAAACATCATCCGACTGCACGGTTTTCCTTCGGTTCTAATTTCGGATCGAGGTAGTCAATTTATTTCTCATTTTTGGCGAAGTTGCTGTCGGTCGGCTCAAATTGATGTGAGACTATCGACCAGTCACCACCCTCAGACCGACGGACAAACCGAGAGGACCAATCAAACTCTGGAACAGTATTTACGCTGCATGCTGCAACAAACTGAAAAAACTTGGAAAGATATCCTTTGGATAGCCGAGTATGCCTACAATAACTCTGTCCATTCGGGAACTGGGAAAACCCCGTTTTTTCTTTTGTACGGCAGTCACCCTCGAACCTCGGAGTTGGATCCCCTCCAAGATCTTGAAACACCAGCAGTAGACTACCTGCATTCTACAATCACCCAAGCCTTTAAGGAAGCTGTTTCTCACCTTCAAAGGGCTAAAGAACAATACAAGAAAGGAGCAGATCAACATCGGAAGGAAGCCCCTCACTATCAAGTAGGGGATCAAGTCTGGTTATCCACCAAATATCTATCTCTAAAAGGGCCACGCACATTCAACCCAAGATACCTTGGTCCCTATTCCATCACTACCATAGTAAACCCAGTAGCGGTCAAGTTGGACTTGCCCCCGCACATGAAGAGACATACGGTCTTCCACGTCTCTCTATTAAAACCCGTGCAACCTCAAACCCGACTAACCAAATCTCCAAAACCTATCCTAGTGGATGGAGAACTCGAGTTTGAAGTCAAAAGCATTCTGGACTCCAAGATCTCCAAATCTAAACTATTCTACCTAATTGACTGGAAAGGCTACGGCCCCCAAGAGAGATCCTGGGAACCTGCTGAATATGTCCACGCTCCTCGCCTAATCAAAAGATTTCACCGAACATTTCCTGACAAGCCAAAACCCCCGGAGAAGCCCGGTTTGGGAGGGGCCTTGAGGGGGGAGTACTGTCATGATCTCTACTTCCAAAAGGTCAGGGTTTTCCCAACTCCCTTGGAAGCAGATCCATAACCCAGGTTCCGAGTGCCAACCAGTCCCAATTGGGACCTTTTGGACCCAGTCCTGGCGCCAGTGGCACCAGGCTCATAAATATGCCCAGTCCCAGCGCTGGAAGCGCCGGGCTCATAATGCTTGGGTGGACTTACCTTCAGCAGACCATGCTGCCTACTTGCCTGCCAGTTGAGCCTCTGATCCTCTTCTGTTTGGAACTACTTTTCCTGTTGGGTGGGGCTGGAGCCACTCCCTAGATTCAGAACACTGGAACTCTTCTGGAAGGCAGGAACTCTTTTCTTACCAGGAACTCTTTTCTTACTTAGGCGTGGCTTTGGAAGGAGACACCTAAGCACTACAGGAGGCTATTTAAACCACACCCGGTGGATGAATCTTGCTTTGCGTTATTCTGCAACCTCTGCAGCAGAACGCTCATCGTGTCTTCTGCATCCGGTCCTGGGCCTAAGGAAAAAGGCTTACCATCCTGAATCCAGTCTTCAGCAACACCTATAAAGACAAGAAAGAACAGGTTAGCATTCCGGCATCTGAAAGGCAAAGGCTTACCATCCTGAATCCAGTCTTCAGCAACACCTATAAAGACAAGAAAGAACAGGTTAGCATTCCGGCATCTGAAAGGCAAAGGCTTACCTACTCTTCGTGCGCTCCGGAGGTCTTCACACTGCATTCCGGCATCTGAAAGACAAAAGTTTACCAACTCTTCGCACGCTCCGGAGGCCTTCGGCGCTGCATCCCGCATCTGAAAGACAAAACAAGGTGCGTTTAAAGACATTGGGGAACTTTAATACTCACGTGCCATTACTCCTTTCCACATCTAATCCAGTGGGTATTCCGGCACCCTGCAGCCGCTCCGAACTCGTACCTGCAAAATAAAAAGACAGTTAGAGCGCATAGTGAAGCAGGCAACAAGCGCTTACTTACGTGCTTCCAGGCGCTTCTATTCATCACACGGGCTCCATCTTCAACTCACTTCAGCCCGTCATCCGCCATCGCCGGAACCCTGCAAAACAAGAGACATCATTACTAAAGACTTTAAAGACATTTGAATGACTCGAAACTTACCGTTCGTGCAGTAAACGACGGACAGCAGTCCTCTGAAGTCAAGAGGCCTGCGCTACCTATCCAGTGAAGAAACTGGTTACAGCACCCTGCCCCGAGGCAGATGGAGAGCTCGGCATTCACTTACCTAAGGTGAGAGCGTTAACCTTTGGGGGTCTACAGGAGAGGAGAAGAGGAAAGAGATAGGGACACCCCAATAACCCCAGTTCATTAACCCCATATTTTCTATCTGCAGACATCTTACTCTACACGTCAGGCATACAGTGCACAGAGGTCCAGCCCAAAGAGCCAACCGGGTGCTACACATCACCTTTGAAGATACGGTAGTCACCCAGTCAAGACCGGCGCCTCTGCGAGAATCAGGTGAGCGTTACAGACAGGTATCGACCAGCATGCCAGAATGAGCCAAATGTGCAGAAAATGCCTGCACATCATCCAGGGAGCAGGTGAGAGGGTCAAGCCCCCTTGTCGTGAGCCCAGTGGCAAAACCTTGTCCACTTACTCTTGTACTACGCCTGAGTAGAAGGCCTCTGGGCCTCCTGAATGATGTGCCAGCTGTCCTCAGAGAACTGAGCGCAGTGAAGTCTCAGCTGGTCAAGAACCAGGCCGCTAGGGCCAGCCTGGCCAGATCTGGGTGCTCCAACACCCCGCCCTGCTGCGTCAGGAAGCCCTTGCTGGGGATCGGAAGATGGACCGGTCCCTGGGGAACTAATTGCAGCAGATGCGAGAACCATGCCCTCGACAGCCAGTGCAGGGCGATCAGTATAAGTCTGCAACGCACCAACACCCAGAACTTGCAGAGAGTCCGCTGGAGCAACGGTGGAGGAGGAAAAGCATAACAACTGCGACTGTGCCAGCAGAGCTGGAACGTGTACCCCAAAGACCCAGCCCTCCCAAGAGATGAACAGGGGCACTTGGAATTCAGAGGCGATACGAATAAGACCAGATCCGGAACCCATACCCCCTTCTCACGAACAAGCGCAACAAGGAGTTGATGTGTAACTCCCACTCGTAGGTGTTGAACTCCAAGCGGCTGCGTTGGTACGCTTCCTCATTTCTGTATCCTGGAAGATGGACCGAGGAATTCCAGATCCCTTCTGTAAGGCCCCATTCCCAGATGCATGCACAGGAGGGAGTAACAGGTGCCACCATGCTTGTTCAGGTAAAATATCATGGAGTTGTCGGTCCTGACAAGAAACGTTGTTCCCCCGGGTGAGAGGCAGGAAAGCCTTGAGCACCAGGCCGACCGCCCTAAGTTCGAGAGCAGATTGATATGCAGAAAGGCCTCTGCCCTGGACCATGCGCCATGAATGGAGTAACCCTGCAGAGTCCCCCGCCCCCAGCCCGAAAGCGAGGAATGCGTCGTTACCAACAGAGGGCTCTGGTCAGGTAAAGGGGGCTCCCACATTGCCACCCACCAGTGAAGAACTGGTAGTAGCAGGGGTGGGGGAGGTTTGGGATCCTGGCCAGCTGAGACCCAGTCTACTGGTCCCAATTGGCCACCAGGTGAAGTTGGAGGCGCCTCATCTTGAGACATGCGTGCTGAACCGCGAGCATGCTCAATGCTATCATTCCCAGAAGGTGCTCGAACCAGCATGCCGAGGTGGTTGAATTGGCCAGAATGTGCCCTATCACTTTGCAGAAGGAGAGGAGCCTCTCAGGCATGGAGAAGACATGCTGCACCGCCATGTCCCAGCACACTCCAGATCCTGTGTGGGAATTAGCCGAGACTCCCGCGAGTTGTGGAAAAGGCCCAGCTGATGAAGAACATCTTCAAGCTGTTCGCAGGGGTGTACCGCCCCCTCGGGAGAGCTGGCCCTGACCAACCAGTCGTGCAGATAAGGATACAAATGATGGCCTTCCAGGCAGAGGAGAACAGCCACAGCATTCATCAGCTACGTGAACACACGAGGAACCTGGTTGAGACGAAAAGGCAGCACCTTGTACTGGAAGTGCTACAACAATTGTGAACCGCAGAAATTTCTGATGCGGCTGGTAGATGGGGATATGAAGGTGCGCTTCCTTGAGGTCTAGGGAACACATTCAGTCACCTGGACACAAAGACTCTGCTATGTGTGCGGGAGTTATCATCTTGAAGCGTTCAAGCAGTAAAGAGAGGTTGAGAAATGACAAGCCCAGGACTACCCTCAGGCCAGCCTGCTTGTTCTTGGGCACTGCAAAAATCCTGGTGTAGAAGCCGGAGCCCCTGTCTGACAAAGGAACCGGCTCCACCAGCTGCATCTCCAAAAGGGAAAGGGTCTCCTGTAAGAGGTTCAGGGGTCTTATCTGAAGCAGAGGAGGAGAGGAAGGAAAAGGAAGACTGAAGCCCCTGGAGATTATAGAAAGGAACCAAGGGCTTTTGAAACAATGCTTCCAGTTGTCCTGGAAGAGAGCCAGCCGGCCCCCTACAGACATGCTGTGTTCCCTGACCGTTATGTCACTTCATTTTGGTATCTGAGGCAGAAGCAGAGGAGGGGGAGCAGAAAAGAAACAGTACAAATTCCTCTGCTGCTTCCTCTTGTGGCATTGGGTGGCCTGTCATGCCTCCGTGTACTATGATCCCGAAACCCCTTGAAGCCGGTGAAAACGCAGGGCTTGAGGTCGGTCTAGCCCTGAGAATAACAGAGGACTTCTGCCCAGGTTGTCAGGATGACCAAGGACTTGGCAGTCTGTGTAGAGGTCTTCTTAATCAACCTGTCATCAGTGGATGAATGAAAAAGATCTGACCCCTCAAAATGGAGGTCTAGTATTCTCTCTTGCATATCAGATGATAATTTAGGGTGTGCATCCACGCCATCTGTCTTTTCTCGAGCCCCAGGTACAGCCCTCTGCTGCCTGTGTCGATGAGGGAGACCGTAGGCTCCATGAGGTCCTGCGCAACTGCCCGGTTGTGCCCCAGGACAGCCTCAAAAGGAGGCCTGCCTCTCCAGAGGGAGATCAGACAAACTCATAAAGCTCTCACCACAGCTTCCATTCTCTGTGGTTGCCAAAAGACTCAAGGACCTGGTCTTTGGACAGACAACTGGAGGGGGCTCCCACAGAGGAAGACGATGGTTTGAAATACAAAGAGGAGAAATAAACAGTTATGGCACACCCTAGCTGAAGGTATATAGATGGGTCTCAGGGATCCTGAAAACGTTTGTAGTAAACAAGTAAAAAAAGGTAAGAAAGAAATGTGAGGTGCAGAGGAGAGAAAAGCAACCTTGACACCTAGATTGCACAAAATTGACATACAAAAAAAGTTCCCAATTTGGGAACTCGCGTCCTCCGCACACTATCTTATGTCTGGAATACCAGACCAACAATTAATGTATTAATTAACCAAAATTTCAAATTGCGTTTTAAATAAGAGTATATGTTTTTTATAAGAATTGGGAAAGCGAGAGTATTGAGAAATACACATTCAATCAGATGGGGTCACAAGAACCAATCTTCATTTTATTCGTGATGTTGAAGCTGTGGAGGGGCTCAACACGTTTCGAGTGATGCAAAACTCTTCATCAGGGGCCAATCAAATTTCTACAGAAAAATATATGCACAATATTTACAACAAAATAATTATCAAAACAAGTTTTTCAATCCAATATTTACAACAAAATAATTGTTGAAAACAATTTTTCAATCCAAACATCCTAAATTGAAAGTATTGAAAAACAATATCTTCGTCTAACTTTTAATGAAAAACCTAATAACATGCTAGGGACCAATAAAGTCCACGGCCTACGGCGTTTTTTTATTTTTATTAGTAGACGACTCTAGTATATAAGTAGAGTAGTAGGAGTCAACTTTTAAGAAAAGCATCCCTCATGTTGCCCCCAATGTGAGTAGTATTAGAAATTGAGTCTACTGCCAGAACCAAGTGTCAAAGAATATTAAATCTAGAGGAATAGCCTTGAGATTCTTTTCATGAAGTTACTTCAAGAGGAGAAAAATCTCATATATACACTGAGGTACTCGGCACAGAGTTTCCAGGTAAAAAAGATTATTACAAAAAATTGGGATCTTATCAAAGCAGATCACAATCTCAACCGCCTGTTTCCAGCACCTCCAATGTTGGCGTACAAAAGAGGGAGGAACTTTAGAGATACTCTGATCAAAGCAGAAAGACCCAAACAATCGTCTCAGAACACACTCACGAAGCAAAAAAATTGGACTTTCCCCTGTTTAAATTGTCAACAGTGTTCCAACATAATCAAAGGTAACCACATCAGACACCCAAACAATGGAAAGAAGATCCCCCTCAAAAGCTACGCAACTTGTGATTCTAAAAATGCAATCTACGCCATCAGATGCCCATGTGGGAAATACTATGTGGGGAAGACAAGCAGAAGAGTAAAAGAAAGATGGACCGAACACAAGTCTCAAATCAGAACAAAAAACCTAAAATCACCGGTATTTCGCCACTTCAGGGATAACAACCACAACATATTGCAGATGCGATTTACAATACTTGAAGCGATCCATCCCCTCGCAAGGGGAGGTGATTTATCAAAAATACTTGCTCAAAGGGAACTTTTCTGGATACATAAACTTGACGCCTTATCCCCTCTTGGCATGAATGAAGACTACTATTTGGGTCCCTGCATTTAACCAATACACTAACTCTGACCCTGTCCCCTTTCTCTCTTCTCTCTTTCTTTCCATAGCGTGCTTGCATCATTCATGTAATTTATATAATGACATCACTTAAGTCACCAGATTGTGAACCAGGTGTGGGCAGAAAGTACTCTAGGATATTAAGTAGGCGAATATTAAGTAGTAATGTTGGTTTTAGTAGCTTTGTGATATCCGTTGATAATTGTTACCGCCAATGTTAGCCTACTTGCAATCACGGCTTGGCAAAAGTATTTCCGTTTGTGTTAAGAAAACTATAGTACAGCTGCATTACCTATGTGGATAATTACCTAGAACCTATTATCAACATTCTCTAGTTGCAGTCTCCCCTTGAACACTGTTTAAGAGATTCTGTTAGAATCTAAGGTAGTCCCCCCTGGATTACAACTTCCATTGCTAACAGGGCATGGATTACACTTCTACAATCTCTAGTTACAGTCAGTATCCTATAGGTAACCTTGCCCTTTTCAGGGCCCTCTCTCTCTATATCGATGGTCATTCTTTAAATTTTGCACATTTTTTGCAATCCGTGCACTGTAATCTACTAGTTTGAATTCTTTGGTGATGAAGATTCAATACACCCACTCTACTACTTGCTTTTTTAAGAGACCTCTAGGGTCCAATTAAATGTTTCTTACAACAATGTATTCCGGTCCGTATCTCTTGGACCGCTTTTTCGTGCACGCGTGAGGCAGTCATATGATTCACTACTACATGTACATTCTGTCCATATTTCTTTTTAATTCGGTTCCAGCTTTAAGGCCTAATACTTACCTCTATTTACATTACTTGTTAACCAGTAGTCATTTTCAGGGTGTGACTGGCACCCGGGCCTTTTTTCCAATAATTCCAGAAAATGGATGCTGGTTTGTTTACATGTGACGTCATTCACGCGCGAGCGTGGGGACGTCATAATGTAAACAAACACAGACGCGCATTACTTTGTACTACAATAATTTACAATCTCAATCTGAGGCAAGGACTAATACTTACCCTTTTTTCACTTGCACTACTAACCAGTGGACATTTATAAGGTTCCAATGGCACCTGGGTATTTTTTCCAACTTCTTCCATAAAATGGACGCTGGTTTGTTTACATATGACGGCATTCACGCGCTTACGTGGGGACACCATAATGTAGACAAACACAGGCGCGCATCACTTTACACTAAAATAACTTACGATTTCAATCTGATGAAAAGATCACTCTTCCTCATGTTACACACTAAGAGTTTACAGGTTACATATGCTCTTATTTACACATTCTCCTTTCGTTTAATTACTGTCAACGTCGCACGCGCATGCGCGTAATGACGTTTAATAAATGATTTGTCATAAACAGGCAGACGGTTTTGCAAATGGAGTCGGACGGCCTTTCCCATTGTTCCTGTCTCCAATTTGCAAAGCGGTTTGCTACAGGTAAGATCATCATTACCCCCCATCCCTGCAGGCTATGTTATTTACAATTACTTTTGCACATTTTGAAGCACATTCTTGCTTCTTTCTGTTTAGCGTATCACTGAGCCTGTGATCGGCCTTTTTCATCAGCCAGGCCCTGGATTACTTCGTGAAGGGCTATCCTGGGCTAGAAAAACTTTGATTGATGGAACTTCCTCATCTCTATACCTTCCTACAGTCATCTGTAAGTTTATCTTTTTACCATTTCCCCTCCTTTTTTTGTTTGGATGAAAACCAATTTTTACTAGATACTTATTTCCACCCTCTCCTTTCTGATAGGGTATACTTCTCCAGCTTTGCTATACGTATTCCTGTATGTTTGGGTCCACTATCCCGGAGATTTTTCTCCTCTTGAAGTAACTTTATGAAAAGAATCACAAGGTTAGTCCTCTAGATTTAATATTCTTTGACACTTAGTTCTGGCAGTGGACTCAATTTCTAATATTACTCACAATGGGGGGCAACATGAGGGATGCCTTTTCTTAAAAGTTGACTCCTACTACTCTTCTTATATACTAGAGTCGTCTACTAATAAAAAGATAAAAACGCCATAGACCGTGGACTTTTTTGGTCCCTAGCATGTTATTAGGTTTTTCATTACAAGTTAGACGAAGATATTGTTTTTCAATACTTTCAAATTAGGATGTTTGGATTGAAAAATTGTTTTTAACAATTATTTTGTTGTAAATATTGGATTGAAAAACTTTTTTTGATAATTATTTTGTTGTAAATATTGTGCATATATTTTTCTCTAGAAATTTGATTGGCCCCTGATGAAGAGTTTTGCATCACTCGAAACACGTTGGGCCCCTTCACAGCTTCAACATCACGAATTAAAATGAAGATTGGTTCTTGTGACCCCATCTGATTGAATGTTTATTTCTTCAATACTCTCGCTTTCCCAATTCTTATAAAAAACATATACACTTATTTAAAACACGATTTGAAATGTTGGTTAATTAATACATTAATTGTTGGTCTGGTATTCCAGACATAAGATAGTGTGCGGAGGACGCGAGTTCCCAAATTGGGTACTTTTTTGTTTGAAATACAAAGAGGCCCACAGCCACCACCGATAAGTGCGGCAGGACAGGAGAAATGGCTCCCCATCCAAAAGCCTGAAGCAGCTGTCAAATTTCTTGTTCATCTGGGCGTTGGCCCTGGGCTTCTCCCAGACCTTTCTCGCCTCCTGCAGGACATCCTTCTGGAGCGGAATGCCCGAGCGGCTCATGGGCATGCTAGCAGAGTTTTTGGCCAGGTGCACCGACTCCTGGGGGGCCTTGGCTGGTGGACCCCCAAGAACTCTGCAAGGACGTGAAGGCGGTCAAGAAATGCCTTTTCAGATGTAGAGGTTTCGTCGCCCTAGGCATTGTCATCATCACCGCCATCGTTTCCCCCCTCCCCCCTTTTCCAGATGGAGGGAAATCTGGGTCCTGAGACACCAGATACAGAGGAGTCCCTGCCTGATCCAGACCCAAAGATAGCTGGGGCTCCAATAGCTGCTGCACGGAAGGCAATGGTGACATGAGGAAGCGGCAGGGGTTTGAAGAATCGGCAGGGCCTGGACCGGAGGAGGAACAGACAAGAGCACTGGAGGAACCAACGGAATGCCCAGAGGTGGAGGCCTAGGAGGCACAATCTGTGGGATCACTTCCTTTAGGATAGCCTTGAAGAGCCCTGGTCAGCACATGAGGAGGAGCGAGCGCTAAAAGAAGGGAATCTTGCAAGCCGCTGGATCCAGAGGGCACCGGCCATCAGCAGTGCTGGGTCTGCATTCCTGATCGAAGTACTGAGGCGCCAGTGAAAAGTAGCCATAAGGCTGCGATGGGTAGATGTAGCCCTGCGGAGACCAACCTCATGTACCGTAAAATGTGCCACTTCCTGATGGATGGGGACAGGGACCTTCTTGCATGGCCCACTCCATGGGCGAGTGACCGGGTAGGCCCCAATCCAAAATGGCTACCGGCCTAGCAGGCTCGCCACATGCTTGTCTGCCATCTCAGGGCTTTGTGCCATGCCCTGGCCAGGAGGGCACAAAGGCCCTACACCACATGCAGGCTCAGAAAAGGGGGGACACTCCGTGGCCCTTGAACCTGAAACAGAAGAGTCGACCTCAGAGATAGCTCCAGTAGGTCCAGAGCCCTCGGCCTGCTGTCGAATCGACCTGAATCAAGACCTCGGAGGTGGCTCCGGTAGCCTGTGCATCCTCAGCAACAGAGCTGGTAGTCGTGCGAGATCATGCTAAGGACTAACTCTTGGAGGCAGAATACGACGATCCCTTGCCCACTGGGGCCAAAGAGGATGAACTTGATTGGCCTTCTGTGGACCACCTGGAAGAGCCCCTGGGCCCCTCAGCTTGGGAGCCAATAGCCTTAACAGCTTCAGGTCTGCCAGAATCCAAGGTACCCTTACCCGTGAAAGCCCCCAGGAAGTAGTCTCCGCACTGAGGAGTCATACAAAAAAAAAGGCCTACCTTGTCTTGACGTGGGGCCCTGGAGACAAACTCTTTAAGATGACCTGGAGGAGAATAGTGGAAGATCTCCCTCCAGGGTGAAAGACGATTCTTCAATGCTTTGTGGCCGAGAGCGGTGCAAGCCGCGTATGCGTCCCAGCGGTGGTCAGGTTCCAGGCACTCCAGACAGAGTGCATGGGGGTCCGAGGTCAGGAACTAGCGATCGCCGGACGCACATCTCATGAAACCTCCTGCAGCTGACATGCAGCAGGGGAGGTGAGGCACCAAAGGGAGGTGAAAAAAATAGATAAAAAAAATAAAAAGGAGCAAGCGGAAAGTTCAAAAGTCTATGCTCCTAGTTGCCAGGTCAGACATTGTCTTTGTGGAAAAAGGGACTTAGGAGAGGCGCCAGAGGGCAGGGCCTTGGTGGGCGCCCTCACACGGTGGACTAAAATTAAAGGGGAAGCTCAATTCTTCGCTGGCAAAGGTTCTGGTACTGTCCGCATGTTGGGGGGACGCCCACAAGGATGGAGGAAAGGGGAGGGGACGTATGAGCATATCAGATAATGTTATTTTTTTGTTGCATCTGCAAATAAAATAACCACGAATTTTGCATATGGAAAAGTTAAATTTCATCACGATTACATGGTTTTTAAGACTGAAGATGAAAAACAAATTCACTTCGAGAGTTTAATTCTCACCCACCACAGCATCAATTCCATATCTGACTATTTCTCCGTTTTAGTGAGTTTTATTTTTCAGGATACCAGCCAATGGCCGTGCTTGCAATTATGTGCCATTGTTCAATGCTTCTGTGTGTTATTTACGGACTAGGCTAAAGACTATCCCTATTGCAACATTAATCTTCATTTCATAAAAAATACATAACGAGGTCCATCTATCACATTGTGCCATTGAACAGGGTTACAGCAGCACAATTAACATGGCTTGGGCCATGTTAAGGACGTTTTGAATCCTCAGGTAAGAGGCTCGAGGACCCCGAAAAGGTGGGGATTGTGTATTCGTTGCAATATAGTTGCATAAGTATGGATGGGTACTTTAGCCTAGACCATTACACAGTTATTTAATAACACATTGAGGTCAGAGTACCAAATCATCTTCAGCTGCTTCATGGCTTACAGAATGAAACGGAATGCTTAGGTTTGTGCAAGACTTGTATTACAAGTTTGGGAGGCAAAGAGGCTCTGCCCATCTCAAGGCTCCATGACACTTGTAGGGGACCCTTCTTCCCCGTCAAGTTCCCATTTGTGTGGAGCAGGAGATGGTCTGCTTGCACAGTTTCCATTTTCTTCTCCTGCCAGATGTGCCAATCTTTGAAATTTTCTTTATTTTTTTTTTTACTGTTTATGGTTTTAACAAAACCTTTACAAGTCAGCAAAGAACACTTCACAAGAATACAAAAAATAGATCATTAAAAATAGACTAGTGCGTTAAAGTGATCTTATCACATTACATCACATTACCACCACCTTTTAAAATTCATCCTTCAGTTAACACACATCCATATCAATACGACTAAAATACAATTTAAAATAAATTCTATCACATTACATTCTTCCTAATATCCGGGGGGGGCACCCAGCTTCGAGGAAGGAAAGATCCTGGCACAGAGATCCCTACGGAAGGTACATTGGCACATAAACACCTTTTAAAAAACTCACTGGGCCTCATTACATGGTAGGCGGTAAGGGATTACTGGCACCGGTAAGGGCACTGGTGCCGGTAATCCCTTACCGCCCTACTACGAGGTCCCTTAGCGGGTCCCTTCCTTAACACTAGGTCTGACCTGGTGGCTCAAATAGGTATGGGGAATGGTTCCCAGAATGGGGATTTACCGGGTCCTCCAAGGTCGGAATGACCCGGTAAGTCCCTATTCCAGGAACACGGACCCGGAATGCGGTAAGGGGGTAGCCATGGCGCTAGTAGCGCCATGGCTTCCGCCTACCGTGTAATGAGGCCCACTGTGACGGCAGAGTTTATTTCATGGAGCTATTTTTTTTAAATACACCTTTCTTTGCACAGAGGGCAGAACACTCCAGGAGTAAGTGCCTTATAGATTCTATTACCCGTTTATCATTAAAGAATTGGCACAGATTCCACCCTATGCAGCAAATTCCATCTAAAGCATAGGATTGACGTAAAAAAAACATTAGGAAGCATAGGCAAGTAGAGAGCCACAGTGCCTCTTTTCTGTTCATGTGCAGGATGGGACAATGGCGGGCAATTATGGAACTGTTCCATAATTGAGGAAGGGGAAGAAGGGTCCCCTACAAGTGTCATGGAGCCTTAAGATGGGCAGAGCCTCTATGCCTCCCAAAATGCCCCCATAATTGCTGCACTATATGCCATTATACAGGGAAATGTTCACATAATCCAGATTGGCTATCAGGTTACTATCATCTCAATTGACATCCTTCAGTATTAAAACATACTGCTCTCAGTGGCCAGCATGAGCCCGTTTCATTTCCATACAAATACAAACTTTTGTAGCCCTATATACGGAATCATTGGGTGCAGTAATTAGTTTGCGAAAGAGGGACAATAGTCTTCAATGAACGCACACCTTCAGTGATAAGAGACCTAGCCTGAACCACATAGCTGCGAGCGGGAATGCATTGGGCACACTCGGGACCAGTCTCCACAGCATGGCCTCCATTCTGGCATCATAGATCAATTTAAAGACTACCTTACCCTCGTAAAAATCAATGGCCCGTTTCATGGAAAAACAGTGTATTTACTATCCATCTTTAGTAGTTGATTGGATAGAGCAGACACCTTCTGCTTTAAAAGAATGCAAATGTTCAGTAATGCAAAGTAGTATTCGGAAGGGTACCTGGTTACTGCCTTGCTCTGCCCAGGTCGGTACAATAATATCAACAAACGAATGAGCAAGGTCAGCTCGATCTCTGCTGAAGAGTAACCACTGCTACACCCTGACTGGGTAACCCCTTGTGTGGATGGTCACAGAATTCTCATGAAACTGTTCTTCTGCACAACAGGGTTTTATTTTGTAGTGCAGATGCACCAATTTCTCTGTGCACTTGATAAATGGCATTTGTGATTCCACAGAAGCCCTTTTTATCCCATTTAAGCGCACTTCACGTTTAGTGGGACCACCACTAGGTCTATTCTCACCAAATCTGCTAAGACCTACACCACCACCTCCCTAGTCACACACTAACTATGGGCTCGAGAGGAACCGCACCCTTGGGGCGCCATTTAGTAACCCTACCTCCTTAGCCCCCGACAGGCGTGACCGCGCCTGTTGACAAGATGACGACTGCATCCTAAAGAAGTGGATCCTTCCACCTCTTAATCTGAGCCACTAAGCTCCTCGGATTCGGTAAGCACCGGCATCCGCCTTACATAGTATTCATAACTTCTCTCTGCTAGATCTTTTGCTGACCATGTACATCCTGACACGTTCTTTGTCTGTTTCACTCCTATAGACCACATAGGACCCTCCACTCGTAAAGACACTCCTGTCCTGTTGAAGGCCTATACCATTAGAGCTCACCTAGCTCCACGCAAAATGGCCGAAACACTGACATGTTTTATATGTTGTTGTTCAGCTCGTGATTGTGCCCACACTCTATGGGCCCCCTACCTGTCTATGATTCCACTGAACTCTCTAAGCTTCCTTCCCAAGGAACCTATAGAGAATGAACAAACTGTACAAGTAGATGTATCAAATATTGACTACTTGATCATTTGTACTTGGGTACTACACTTTGTATGTCCTCAAATGTGAATGTCCTATGTTTTTGAAAAATACCAGTGTATTACTACACCACTGCACTTCAAAATAAAACCCTGTTGTGCAGAAGAACAGTTTCATGAGAATTCTGTGACCACCCACACAAGGGGTTACCCACTCAGGGTGTAGCAGTGGTTACTCTTCAGCAGAGATCGACCTGACCTTGCTCATTCGTTTGTTGATATTATGTTCAGGAATGCAGCATGGCCTGTTCTGTAAAAGCCTAAATATTTCACACTAAGGATTCAAGTCACAATGTTTTCCCCTTTGGAAAACTCGAGAATTCTGGCTTTCCTTGGTTAATTATAAGGCCGTTGTCTTTAGAATATTTAGCAAAAGCACGTAAAAGACGCTGAAGACCAAAACGTGCGTTATCAAAATAAAGAAAATCACCAGTATAGGCAATCCAAGGAGCCTATTACATTCAACAGTCACAGGTGAAAAATATAGTTTTCTTAAAAAATGTAACTCAGCTAGAAAAGTGGACTGTTTTGTTGCGCTACCTGCTTTCAGGAGTCTATGGGGGTCAGTACGAGTTTGGAGGCAGCCATGGTGCCATGGCTGCCTCCAAACTCGTGTCCGGGTTCTCTGAATGGGGACTTACCGGGTCATTCCAACCTTGGAGGAACCGGTAAATCCCCATTCAGAAAACCATTCCCCATTCCCATTCGAGCCCCCATAGGGCTTAATGGGAATGGGGAGGGAGCTAATAACGGGCCTGCAAATTATGGGCCCGTTATTAGCGCGTTGGTCCCTTAGCGGCTCCTGCTAAGGACGGCTGGTTTTACCAGCTGGCCTTAGTGGGACCCGCGGAGGGACCTCAGAATGCGGCAGTAAGGGTTAATGGCATCGGCATCCTTACCGGTGCCATTAACCCCTTACCGCCAGGGTTGTAATGACCCCCTATGTCTTTTGGGCAGGATGCAATTCTAGACCTCCATTCCATGTATGGTGTTCCTTCAGGCAAGGAAGTTTAGCTAAGTTTTATTTCTTCACTTTGAAACTGTCCTGTGGGGTTTTCTTTACCAATCATTTCACTCTGCACATCTGATGAAGTCTGTGGGATTTTAAAAGCAAATGCCTGGTGACATCTGCACTGATGTTGAACGAAATCTCAAGCACGTGGGGCACATACTTTGGTATGTAAAGGGTAATCAGCACACTCTCCCGACTCGACAATTTCACCACCTAGTCTTTGAAGCAGTAGGGAGATAGGAGGTGAATATGGCCACAAAATCCGTCCGAAAGTGGGGCATTGTTGAAAACTCAGTGCCAAGGCCAGGCCAAATGGCAAAACACTGAATTGCCAGCGTTGATCTGTGTGCCAGTAAAATGGGCATGTGGTAATGTGCATCCTGGAGGTCTAGGTAGACCAACCAGTCGCCCTGACTCAGCACCAGCCCTGCAGATAAGGTGCGTATCAGGCCTTTTTACGCACAGAAATCTTGTCAATATGGCCCTTTTAATTATTCCTTGCATACCACTTACACAGGCTATTTATGGCAGCACCCTGTCATAAATCATGGAGCTCACTGTTGATAGCCTGGCTAGCAGCAGTTTGCAAATCCACGCTTCAATTTAGCAATCCAAAGAAGCAACTGGGATGAGTCCAGGTCTGTTTAATTTTTTTAACACACTCCTCTGTTAACGATTCTATCAAGATAATACTTTGAGTAATGTAAAAGGGAATTTGTGTTTTGTTCAACTGCTTGCATTTTGTGGGTTACAGTGTTATTAAAGCATCTTGAATCATGAAAATGCTTTTCACTTTGCTTTAAGACACATGGAGTATTATGTAAAATGAAAATTGTCTTAAACAAGGGCTGCGCTTCTGCTTCATTTTCCTCAGTCTTACTCCGCTGTAATAGAGGTAGCGCAGTTGCAGCAGCATGGGCATTTCATACTTTGCTTTCTTTTCTTTACAGAAGCACATGATTTTCATTTAATGGTTTGGGCTTCTTGATCTCTTCAAGTGTAAAAGAGACTTCCAGCAAGCAGTTGTTTGGCCTTTGTGAGAAGGAAATTCTTTTGGGTGTTCTATATGAAGATGTGGTTATTTTGTCTTAAGCTTGCCAAGTGTTTGCGTGCATGAAAGAGCCCTAGACATAGTTTGTTTTCTTCGAGAGCAACAAACAGCTAAAGTTCAGGCATGTGCTCTGAACTTTAACTCCCTTTCTGACCACCCACCGGAAGCAGGTATAATAGACAGAGATAGAAGCAGTGCTGCATATATTTTCAGCGGCACAGATTGTACCGGTACCTCTCAACAGGACTGCTATATATTGAGACTATACGTATGTCATGGCACAATGCCAAATATTCACAGCAGGGCTGGTTGCATCATACCCACATTTCTTAGAAGGACTGCTATGTTTTGGGACATTACTCAAATTTCTTAACATACAAAGCACGAACATGTGTTGGCTTTCTGCAGCAAGCTAAAGTACTGAACAAAAACAATGTCTGAGCTTTTTCCACAAACCTCCTGAGCTGGTGTGATGCACACTGGCAGACAGGAAGATGGCATTTCTGTTATATATTTCAATCCCTTCTACTCAGTCTTGCACTTTTCAAACATCTGCTTCTCACGTGTCCAATTACTGAGTCCCCGCTGCCAAAGATCTAACACATTTCAAAGCCTCATTATGAATCTCCTGACTCATGTAGGATAGTTCTAACAGGCTTTGATCTTTTGACAAGCCATTTATGTCAAGCAAGCCTCACATGGAACTGCCAGTGCCCTAACCCTATGTGCCTTTCAGTATCAACAGCCTGTTGGGAAAGACAGCTCATGGGTCAATAACCCTGCTGCAGAGATTGTGTAACCTGTTGGTTCAAATCCTGTTGATAGGTGAGTTTGAGTCTGCATCAGAGGTGTGCATTTAAGATGCAAGTAACATTAAATTGTAACAGAGTTGACTTGACCTTTGACTTATCAAAGGGACTATTAGATGTTCAGTGATTCAGAAGACAAAAATGTCATCGGGGATGCTCTACATGTAATGACTCAGAACAAACAGGACTGCTATACCTGTGATTGCTCAGAACACAACTCTTCAGGGCTGCTATGCCTGTAATGCCTCGGAACAGACCTCTCAGTTGGGCTACTATGCTTATTTTGGCTCTGAACACATCTCATATGGGCTCTTGTAATGGCATACAATGTTGGTAAAGCATCTGCATTAAAAAAAATGCTGCAGCTGGTTGGACACACCTAACTCTGTAATTCCAGCCTAATGGGCAAAAGAAGGGTTGCACACACCTACACATGAGCACCCAACTGGTAAAGCTGTACTAGATTTTCCAATAGAAAAGGCATTTTCAGATTTTTGGATATTTATTGATGCTATATTAGAAGACAAACAGAAAACCCAGGAGAGGAAGAGAAACTCTGAACCTAAGCAATATAGGAGAACAAAGGTGTGTGGGGGTGGGGGGTGTTTGGGTGAAGGGACAGAGAACATACTAGACAATCCAAACAGGAATTCGAGCAACAGGAAGCAAGAGCAATGAGCTACATGATAGGGCAACAACAAAAAAAGAAGGGAAACAGTTAATAGGACAAACACAGAATAAGAGTGAGGGATAGAAGCCAAGCAAAAGAGACATTTAGAGAAAGTAAAATAAAACAATCAACAGGAGGTGGGGAGAGATGGAAATAAAAAAGCAAGACTAGAGAAGCGCAGGCCAATAACATAAGAGACAGTGCAAGAAAGATAATCAAACGAAGTAGCAAACACAACGGGAACCTGAACAAACAGATATAGAGCAATGACACGAGAAAGAGGAGTTATATCAACCGACAAAGCGAGATGTAGGAGGAGAACAGCAACAATAGAATGCTGAGATGGGAGAGGAAGTGACAGAGAAACAGCCCGCAGAACGTGGCATCGCAACACTTAAGGGTGAGAGGTAGAGCGTCAGAAAGTGAGAGGCAGGGGAAACAGGTAGCAAAGAGAAGGAGAGATGGAGCAAAAACATGGAGTGGCTGTAAAGCAGGTAGTGTTAGGCAGCAACGGTAGGCCTGAGAAGCAGAGAAGTGATGCTGGCAGAGTGAGGGACTTGATTTATGAATCACCCAATGTAACTAGATGGCATCTGTAGTAACTCTTAACAGAGTTTGTGCCCAAGTATCATGAGATGAAGCTGGGCAGTATGCACCTGCAAGGTTCTTGTGTGGGGAAAATGTTTTCCACAGGTGCAATACATTATTTAGAACCACTTTGAAGTACAGCTGTTTTGTCACTAATATTTTTTAACACAGTTTTAATTTTACGCACATATGGGATAGTTGTCATGCACTTTTTACTCTCTTGCAAAGGAGAAAACTCATTTCTACTCTCAAAATTGGATTTACTCTCCAATTCTAAAAATTGGGAGTAAAATACTCTCTCTCCAAAATTCTATCTGGAGCACTGCTCAACACCCAAGACTTGTGCCAAAATCTTGAATCTGCCTTTTTCTCAAACTGCAGTCTAGAATGGGACTCAACTTTCCTGGATCCCTTTTAGTGATGAGCAAATATAGTTTAACCCCAAGTATGGTGTTCAGGTAATCGTAGCATCACCTTTTTCCACCCATCTGCTCTACCACCAAAAAGAGCTATGTTTGGTAAATGGGTCTTTCACACCCCAGAGGGCACTTTGAGAGAAGTCAAGAAAGAAACGCTGTATCCCTTTCTTATGATCTGCAGGACCCACTGGTTCGTGGTGAGAGCCTTCCACTTGTCCTTTGCCAACCCCCCTCCCACCAGTGCAGTGTGAACAGAGGACATAAAGCAGTTTCCCACAGGCTACTGACCTCCACAACACTGACGATGCTGCAGATTAGTGCAATGCCACCTTCTGCCTCCTGCCCATAGCCCAGCCCCCATTCAACAGGACATCCATTAGGTATCGAGTAACAGACTTAAAATTGACTGCCAGTTTACTTTTACATCCAGAGTGCGCAGGACAACAGATATAGCTCAACCAGCTTTCCCTAACAAAAAACATTACTTGAAGCCAAAGCTTACCACAATACCATGTCATATGATCATTTGGCTAGAAGGTTTGGAAATGCAGTTAAAACAATACTATGACCACCTATTTCCCAATGGGGACATATAAAGAATTATTGGTTAATGAGTAGCTGCACTGGGGGGCTGGAGGTACACGATTATACTCTTCTCTCGTTGTGCCCATACATTGTGTAGGGTTTGAAGCATTTTCCTTGCACCTTTTTTTTGGAAAATGTGAACTCTGCAACCCTACCATACATCAGAAACTTCACAGTGTTGGGGTAGTCAGGAAAGTCCCCCACAATCAAGAGAGGGGTTATGTTACGTGCAACATATTTGTGACTGGGGGTGTGGCAAACGTAGTGCGATGTTGCAATTTCATATGCATCCAGTGTAGTCAACTGTAAATGGGATATGATACAGTTAGATTTGATATAAGATTGACCGCCTATAGTAAGATAAAATGCTGAAACCACAAAATGAAATATAAATATGATTCAGACATAATGTGCTATTGAGTGCCCAGAAGCAGGCCATGAGGAGTTTCATGATGCACATGAGATAAAGGGGGCCTGTCCTGAAGAACCCACTGTAAAGGAAAGATAGTATTTATTAAACATGCATGTACCCTGCAAAAACATGAAGGGGAATTACGAATTTATATGCAGTTGGCTAAACAGATTAAAACACGCCAGTCAGGATTGGATTTTGAAAAATTGGTTTAGCAGAGTTTGATGCCAGAGGATGGGTAAATAAGTGAACTACAGCCTTAGCAATGGTCCGCTCAGCTGAAGGAGCCGGCCATGGTTTTTATGGCCTGATAGTATTGCAGAAAGCCGATGTAATCTCTTTAATGAGTGGGAGCTTGACAGAGGGTTTTGGCTATTTGTTTTTGACCAACAATAAACGTGGGGAGGAAGCAATGCTCGAGGCTAAAGTAATCGAAACCCAGGAGTTTCAAAGGTATGCTCAAGATGGGTCGTGTGTAATGAAATGGCAGTTAGATTAGAATGTCGCCATGGAGCCAGTAAACTAGGACAGATGACAGATCGATCGTTCTCTATAGAGAACCTGTTTATTCAGCTTTCCTCATATTGCCTGAAGTATCTATGCGAACCATGTACAAACACAATTAATGTTAAAATGGCTCATACTACTAATGAATTAGGTTTGCACACAGCTGGTTAATGATGTCATGACCTACCGTGGACAAATCCTAAAAGGAAGGATTTTCTACACATGAGTTGAAGATGCAGATTGCAGTGTCCCTCGCCTAGCAACCAATATTCAATGTTGACGCTTACGGCCACTCTTGTATGCAAGCCCACCTCACTGCAACAGTCTTGTCCCGATTCACGGCACAGCGCGAGGAGATCTCCTGCTGAAAAAGCATATACAACTCGGAGACACCGCCGTATCTACAGACCAAGGGCTTCAGAGTTTGAATTTTGCTGCAAGCAATTGCTATCCTCCTGAAATTGTGATTGATGTGCCTCCATCCGTGTTGTATGGGGCACCAATATCAAAATCAGAAGTGCTCCTCATGTAGCAATAACTGCAGACGCACCAAGGGGCATTTGTGCCATGTTAAAAAAAAAAATGTTGGCTCATGAAGAAGAGAGAAATAATCTCAAAACGCGTCAGCCATTCACATTGAATTGAACCTTCTCTGTCATTTGGTTCTGCTATTAAAATTACTTTATTTATATGAACCTGAAAATAATATTGTTATATTATGTGTTTTTGACTTTTTGATCAACTTAAAAGTGATATCAATACTTATAAGGCAATTGGATGATTATTTAACCGTCTAATTGACGGAATTAAAAGGTGTGCAGGGGACAGGAGGGTGCTGTTTTGGATCCTCTTTTTCCTGTATTCGTATGGTAGTTAAGAGAACAGCTACCAATGAAAATGTAGGAATTGGAGAAAGATGGGATTTCTTTGAAGATGTTATGTCCCATCGCATGTGAGGGGTGGATTGCAATAAAATATATGGGAGTGTTTAACTGTTACAAAATTGTATAATGTGTCAACTTAAGTGGTACAATAGTGACATGTGTGATCAGGGGGAGGGCGGGATTTTAACACGATCCTCAACGCAGATTTAGTTGGGTCATCCTGGGTGCCCCATGTTCTCACCAGGGTGGCCCAGACACTGCACAAATTACTGCTGCACTTCCCCCCCACCCGTGCAAATATTTGGCAGGAACTTCACCCACAACTGAAGGAATTCACCCATTACTTACTGTTCATTGCTCTGGGATCTTTGGTTACTGGCTCCTCAGATGGACCCTATGGTGCGGGACTGTACAATTTTCCCTCGCACTCTGTCTGATCATTCCCCTGTCTTCCTTTCCCTTGAGTTTTTTCAACAACCTAACCAAAATTCTCACTGGAGAATGGCTTCTTTTCTTTTCTGAAAGACTCCAATGAAGCTGAATCCTTACATACTGAAATTAATGAATAATTTAGTACCAATGAGAACTCTGTCCGTTTGCACAGAACATTATGGGAGACATGTCAAGTATGGATAAAAGGTATTATTATGTCCAAATCCTTTGGGTCCCTCAAGAGTATTAGGCGGGAGCTAGGTCAGGTGGAGTGCCAGCTCAGGGAACTTGAGAACGACTATAGCAGGGCTCAGGGGGATTCTACTATGGGACAGATTCAGGAGATTTTAGGTTGGTTTCATACATTAGTAGACCGGGAGGTCCTACACATGGCTATTCCTGCTAGAGCAAGGAGATACAATGAAGATGATAAGGCCGGCAGACTGTTAGCTAGGCTTAAGGCCGAGAACGATCAGCATCCCATTACCAGTATTCTTGGCCCTGGCAACACTGCGATGGTGAATGAGAAAGAAATCAATGAAACGTTTTCCAGTTTCTACTCCGTGTTGTAGTCTAATTGCAATGAGGTCACACAAGACGACCTTTCCAGTTATCCGTCTGAAATCGAGTTGCCATCACAGTCATACAAGGCTACCCTCGCCGTGGAGCAGCCCCTCACACTGGAGGATATTGAAGGTGCTGGGGGTCAGATGGGTTGGGGAATAGAAATATGCAAGGAGTTCCAGCAGGAACTGGCACCTAGATTGTTGGCGGTATGGGACAAAACGCTTGATGGGGGTCCGCACCCACAGTCCATGCGGAAAGCCGTCATCTCAGTTCTCATAGGCCTCAAGATGTGGCATTATATGGGATACATTACTCACCGTAATCGTATTTCTGATGCTTGTATCTGCTTAGATTCACATGCTGTGCATAGGCCGACATCTAGTGGAAGCTGCGGAGTATTACAGTTTGTTTTTCGAAGTCGAAAAATGGGCGTCGACACAGGGCGTGCCAGTAATACTATCCCTAGTGTGACGTCCCCTGTACCCATGATCCCTCACGCGTCTAGGATCCCCAGATTGTGTTTTTCCTGACATGAGGTAGCATGAGGAGTAGCGTGAGTACAGATAGTCCAAGCAGATAGACAGAAAGGTAAGACTACAAGCAACCATGCGCCTTCTCTCGGAGGGGAGGAAGGGTGGGTCGCATGTGAATCTAAGCAGATACAAGCATCAGAAATACGATTACGGTGAGTAATGTATCCCTTCTGAGGCTTGTGGAATCTGCTTAGATCACATGCTGTGCATAGATTAGCGAGCAGTACCAGAAGAAGGAGGTGGGATGTGAGAAGGGTCATGAGCAAACAGGTGTCTTAGAACCGCTTGTCCCACTTGTGTATCTGCCTTGGAATGAGTGTCAATGCAGTAATGCTGAGTAAAAGTGTGAATAGAGCTCCAAGTAGCTGCTTTGCAAATGGTGTCAAGGGGAACATTTGCAATGAAAGCCAGAGTGGCCCCAATGCCTCTGGTAGAGTGGGCCCTTGGCGTAAAAGGCAGAGTTTTTTCAGAAAGAGAGTAACACAGCTGTATACAGTTGATAATCCACTTTGAGATAGCGCCCTTAGAGACGCGATCCCCCTCTCTGCCTGTAGCTACGGAGACAAACAGTTGATCTGTTTTCCTTAGCGGTCTGGTTTTATTTACATAGTATAAGACCGCCCTACGCACATCTAGGGTGTGTAGTTTCACCTCAGCTGAGCTCTGTGGGTTTTGGAAGAAAGCCGGAAGCTCGATGGACTGGTTTACATGGAACTTGGATATGAATTTTGGTGAGAATCTAGGGTGTGTGCGTAAAACCAGTTTGTCCTTGTGGATAGTAAAGAAAGGATCTTGCACTGACAGAGCCTGAATTTCACTGACCCTTCTTATGGAGGTAATGGCTACTAAGAAGGCCGTTTTATAAGTCAGGTGTTTGAGACTACTTTTATGCATGGGTTCGAAGGGGGGCCCCATGAGCTTAGATAGCACCACATTGAGATCCCATCCTGGCGGTGGGTTCGAGATAGGAGGGTGAAGTCTCTTTACTCCTTCCATGAAGGCTTTAACCACTGGTACTTTCCACCACGAAACCTTGTTATGGGATGTGGTGTAGGCTGAGAGGGCTGCCAGGTGTACTTTCAGAGAGTTAAAAACCAACCCTGCATCCAGCAGGTGGAGCATGTATGTTACAACGTTGGAAGGAGTGCAATCAACCGGGTTGATTTGTTTACTCTGGCACCAGATAACAAATCTTTTCCACTTGTCAAAGTAACAGTGCCTTGTATTTGGTTTCCTAGACTCTTTTAGAATGTCCATACACCTCTGTGGTAATTTGAGATGTCCAAACTCTATGACTTCAGGAGCCATGCTGCTAGGTTCATAGAGTTGGGTTCCTGATGCACTGTTTGACCTTGTTGCTGGGACAGAAGGTTGTACCAGGCTGGGAGTCTGATGGGCTCGCATACCGCCATCCTGCGTAGGTGTGGAAACCATGGTTGTCTCGCCCACATGGGAGCAACTAGGATGAGCGTCATCGATTCCTTGTTCATCTTGTACACCACCTTCCTGATGAGGGGAGTTGGTGGGAAAGCGTACGCAAACATCCCTGACCAGTTTATCCACAGGGCATTCCCCTGGGAGTCCGGTTGTGGGAACCTGGATGCAAATCCTGGGCATTGTTTGTTTTCGCTTGTGGCGAATAGGTCTATAGTGGGGAAACCCCACTGAGAGAAGAGATCTTCTACTACGTCTTTGTGAAGGACCCACTCGTGTTCTTCTGGGAGGGAGTCTCTGCTTAGAGCATCCGCTAGGGAATTGAGCTCCCCTGGAACATGTTGCGATGACAGGAAGATGTTCCGTCTGAGTGCCCATATCCATATTTTCTGGGCAAGCTTGGACAGATTTGGCGAACGAGTCCCTCCTTGCTTGTTCAGATAGAACATGGCTGTCGTGCTGTCCGTCCTGATCTGCACCGACAAGTTTAGTAGATGGGGCTCGAACGCCTGCAGCGCTCGGAATACTGCCAGAAGCTCTAGCAGATTGATGTGGTTCTTGGCTACTGAGTGAGACCAGAGACCCTGAGCTGTGTGGTGGAGATGGTGAGCTCCCCACCCCGTCAGGCATGCATCTGTAGTCACCACTGCCTGTACTTCGGGATCGTAAAAGGGTTTCCCCTTTGCGAGATTCTCTCTTGTCCACCAGTGTAGGTTCTGTACGAGTGTTGGCGAAACGACCACTAGATCGTCCCCCTGACCACTTGCCTGAGACCACTGTTTCGCCAACCATTCCTGCATGGGACGCATGCGCAGACGCGCGTGGGGGACCAGGTAAATGCATGACGCCATCATGCCGAGTAACCGCATAGCTTTGCGTACTGTTATCTGTTGACCTGACTGATAATGCGGAATTTGCAGAAGTATGTTCCGAATTCTTTCTTCCGAAGGGAAGGTCAATCCTTTCTGAGTATCTAGGATAGCTCCTAGAAACTGTTTTGAGGTGCTTGGCACCAGACTTGACTTTTTCTCGTTGATGGAGAAGCCTAATTCGTGGAGGAGGTCGATGGTCCTCTGAATGTTTGACCTGCAGATTCCTGGGGTTTCCCCCGTTATGAGCCAGTCGTCCAGATAAGGGTACACTGGGATTGCCTCCCTGCATAGGTGTGCAGCTGCCACCGCCAGTACCTTGGTGAATACCCTTGGTGCAGAAGCTATCCCGAAGGGCAGTACCTTGAATTGGTAGTGGCGACTGTCCACCTTGAAGCGCAAGTATTTTCTGTGCGCCGGGAGCATGGAAATATGAAAATAGGCATCTTTCATATCCAAGGTTGCCATGTAATCCCCCTCTTTTAGGAGTGGGATTACCTCTTGTAGTGTGGTCATACGGAATTTTTGGGGCTTGACATACTTGTTGGCAGGCCGTAAGTCTAAAACTGGGCGCATTGTTAAATCTTTCTTTGGCACAAGGAAGTAAGTTGAATAGATACCCTTGTTTACCTGGTGTCCCGGGACGAGTTCTATCGCGTCCTTTTCTAGCAGAATGGCGATCTCCTCGAGGAGGATCTTCTGATGTTGTAAAGAGTGGACTTTTTGTCTTGGAGGATGGTTTAGGGGACGTTGCAGTAGTTCTATGCAGTACCCATTGGATACTGTTGACAGCACCCATCTGTCGGATGTTATCCCTTCCCATGCCTGGGTGAAACTTGATATTCGTCCCCCTACTGGGGTTGCATGGGAAGGGACCCTGAACTGAGCGTCACTGCTTTGGTGGAGGCGTGCCTCCTCCTTTACTGGGGCTGCCTCTGCCTCTACCCCGTCCTCTT
This sequence comes from Ambystoma mexicanum, assembly GCF_040938575.1. Taxonomy (NCBI): domain Eukaryota; kingdom Metazoa; phylum Chordata; class Amphibia; order Caudata; family Ambystomatidae; genus Ambystoma; species Ambystoma mexicanum. The sequence continues at coordinate 892,637,283 of NC_090935.1, read as the reverse complement.
TTACTACCCCTACCATACGCCTGGGTAGACTGTTGTGAGCTGGTGTTCCACTGTGTACCCTGGGTGTGGGAGTAGCTATTTCCTCTATTGGAATTTTGGCCGCGGGGGCGACGAAAATTGCCATTCCCTCTTTGGTTAGGTGGTTTGGTAGTTAACTGGCCAAGGGATTTGAGGGTGTCGAATTCTTCCTTAGCGTTTTTTAGAGCGTCCTCGACTGCCTTCCCAAACAGGAGATCACTTTCCACTGGTTTGTCTAAGAGCGCAGCTTGTGTTTCTGCTTTGAATCCCGACTGCCTCAACCAAGCATGCCTTTTGATGACAGTCCCCTCTGCTATAAGTCTACCCGCATTGTCAGCGGCGTCCAGAGTTGCTTTTACAGTGCAGCCTGACACGTTCCTTCCTTCCGCACAAATGCGAGCTAGCTGGCTTTTAAGGGGTTCGGGAGCAGAGTCTATTAGTGCTGCCACTTCTTCCCACTGGTGACAGTTGTAGCTAGCCAACAGTGTGGTGGAATTCGCGATTCTGGCTTGGTAGGCTGCCGTGGAAGCTACTTTCCTGCCAAAACCATAAAGTTTTTTACTTTCTTTGTCGGGGGGAGCCTCAGAGGAAGATAATGGTGTACCAGCTCTTTTGCGGGTGTTGGTTACTACTAGAGAGTCTGGCTTAAGTTGACCTCTAATATATAGGGGGTCCGACTGGGCTGCTTTAAACAGCTTCTCCACTCTCGGATTTACAGGTCTTGTCAGGTTTGGGTTGACAAGGGATGGTGCTATTCTGCGTTGAACAGATTTTAGGATGGGAATGGTCTGGGCTACTGGCTTCCTTTCCCCTATTAGTTCTTCCGCAAAGTCCCTTTCTTCCTGGACACCTTGTGTGTCTATGTGGAAGTGGTTAGCTGCCCGAAAGAGCAGTTCATTCAGGAGGGGCTGATTATCTATTGGGGAGTCAGACACTGGGGCTTCCCTTTCGACTGGTGAGTCCATTCTGAAAATATCTGGGCTATTTTCTGGCTCATCCTCGTCTTCGTCTTCGCCGTAATAATCTGATCCTGCAGGATCTTCTGGCGTGTCAATTTCCTGACCTTCTATAAGGGAAGAGTTCCCTTGGTCTGTAGGGAAGAGGTAAGAATAGGGTTGGACCTCGATGGGGTCTAAAGGCCTAAATGGTGTCTCGACCCGGGGTCTTTTATTTGAGGGGATAGGGTCCCTAGACCCTGAGGGAGAATCTTCCTGAGGGTTTAAAGCTAGGAGTTGTTCAGGGTGTCTTTCGAAAAAATTCGCCAAGGAAGACATCCTTGACATTACTCTGTCAATGTCCTCGCATGACCAGAGTTTTGAGCTTGGGGTGACCTTGCTGGGACTTTCTATGGATTGGCCCTGAGAAGACTTGGTCAGTTCTTTTGTAGTGGAGGACTGCAAGGGTTGTTTCCTTTGCTGTTTACCCCCTTCCCCGTGGGTGGAAGTGTGTTTCCCCTTTCCCTTATCTTTCGACGCCTGGCGTCGAGGATCGGAGGTGGAATCCCTGTCTTTCGAACTAGCCTTCGAAACTGGCCCCTCTTTACTCCCAAGTGATGTACCCTTTTCCTGGGGTGCAGGCTGGGGGTGGAAGTCGTGTTCGTCTTCGGACGATTGATCTTCCGGGATATTAATGGTCGAGGCACTCTGTGCAAGTGTGGAGGCTTGCCTGACGTCGTGCGGCGACCTCGACCGGGACCGCCCAGAGGACGTCCTTTCGGACCGCTCCTTCTGTGCCTCTTTCCGAGGTTTCGACGACGTCGAATCTCGGGTGGATTTTTTGTGTTTAGCGTGTGTATGTGTAACGCTTTTGTCGCCGGGGGACTTCCCCATAGTCGCCGGGACGGACGACCTTCCGAGGCCGGGGACGTGCGTTCGGCTGTCCTTCGACGCCTTGGTGCCCTCGCCGTCCGAAAGTTCGGCGTCGCTGCCGTCGCTGAAGGTACCCTCCGCCTCCATAGCTGCTAGCTTGGCGTGGTGGGCCCAACGCTTGGTGGAGCGGTCCTTAAGAGTTTTTGCCTTAAACCTGCTACAGGCCCTGCAACCCGTCTCGGGGTGGTCTCTGGGTAGGCAAAGGTTGCACGTAGTGTGCTTATCTACCCAAGGGTATTTCTTATTACACTTGGGGCAAAACTGAAAGGGCGTACCCTCCATACGCGCCTGTGGGCAGCGGGCAAGTGTGTGTAGGTAATAAGGTGTCGAGTGTGGAAGTGTACCACCCCCACTCTCCCTACTTGTAGGGCCGAGGCCAGCGGCCCAGGCCCGAGCCGAGGCGGAAGCCTCAAGGCCCAATCCGTCGGGTATTCGACGTTGATCTCCTCCCCGGTTCGGCGTCGAGATGTTGATCGACGAAAGGTTGGCCAAACGGGGCAAATTAGAATTAGTTTAGAGTGAAACTATGGCAAAGCCAGGGAACTCCGATGAAGTGCTTCCGACCAGAATGGCGGAAAAAAACAATCTGGGGATCCTAGACGCGTGAGGGATCATGGGTACAGGGGACGTCACACTAGGGATAGTATTACTGGCACGCCCTGTGTCGACGCCCATTTTTCGACTTCGAAAAACAAACTGTAATACTCCGCAGCTTCCACTAGATGTCGCTTTTACTCAGCATTACTGCATTGACACTCATTCCAAGGCAGATACACAAGTGGGACAAGCGGTTCTAAGACACCTGTTTGCTCATGACCCTTCTCACATCCCACCTCCTTCTTCTGGTACTGCTCGCTAATCTATGCACAGCATGTGATCTAAGCAGATTCCACAAGCCTCAGAAGGGATACATTACTCACCGTAATCGTATTTCTGATGCTTGTATCTGCTTAGATTCACATGCGACCCACCCTTCCTCCCCTCCGAGAGAAGGCGCATGGTTGCTTGTAGTCTTACCTTTCTGTCTATCTGCTTGGACTATCTGTACTCACGCTACTCCTCATGCTACCTCATGTCAGGAAAAACACAATCTGGGGATCCTAGACGCGTGAGGGATCATGGGTACAGGGGACGTCACACTAGGGATAGTATTACTGGCACGCCCTGTGTCGACGCCCATTTTTCGACTTCGAAAAACAAACTGTAATACTCCGCAGCTTCCACTAGATGTCGGCCTGATATACAATTATCTCTAATTAACACAGACTCCATGATATTTGTGAAAATTCTTGCTACACGGTTGCTCCCTTTCTTGCCCACACTGGTACATCCGGACCAGTTTGGCGTCATACCCACAAGGTCCACTGCCCTAAATTTGCATCGGTTGTTCTGTGTAATGGTGCAAGTTAATCCCCGGGCTAGAGCAGTCGCAGCCACCTTAGATGCCGAAAAGGCTTTCGATTCTGTCTCCTGGCGCTACTTGTACTGAGTACTCCACCGCTTTGGGGTTGGTCCTTATTTTCTACAATGCATTTGCTCGCTATATGCTAACCAGGTTGTCAAGGTCCATGCTAATCAAACACTGTCAGTGTTATTTTTCTGGGTAGTTGCACTAGGCAGGGTTGCCCCCTTTCTCCCCTGCTTTTTGTGCTTACTATTGAACCGCTGGCTGCCTTAATCAGGAAGGTACATGGGCATAGAGGTATTATGATAAACGGTCCAACTCAGACAATCTCCCTTTACGCGGACAACACATTACTTTATGTCTGTGACCCAGAGCAGAACGTAGCCCCAATTATGCGAGATGTACATGAGTTCTCCAGATACTCTGGGTATAGAATAAACAATTCTAAGTCAGAGTTGTTTCCCTTTACACCATCTACAGCTCAGCCCATGGTGCCCGGGGGCTTTCATTAGTCTCTCTTACATTTCAGATCTCTGGTAATTATGGTGTTCGCAAGTCGGCAATCCCTATACATTGATAACTATGAATCCTATTTAAAACAACTGGCCACAAATCTGGCGCTTTGGCCAAAACTGATGATTTCATAATATGAGCAGATAGCACTGCTGAAGATGGTGGTGCTCCCGAAGTTACTATGCTTTTTCGAAAAACATCCCCATGTGGCTCAGATGGGCCTTCTTCACCAGGCTGAGGACACTGGCCTCTTTGTTTGTCTGGGGCGCGTGGTGGCAAGAATAAGCTGGCAGAAACCGACTGAGCCGTATGAGTAGGGGGGGCTTGGTGGTACCTGATTTTGAACTCTATTTGACCTCCCAAGCCTACTTTGCTAGGTGCTGGTACTCGGCCAAAGATCCAATCGCTCACCTACCATTGGAGAGATACAGGGCTTCCCCCACTGATCTCCGGTCAATCGTATTTAGGGGGATGTATGACGATTTTTGTACCTTTGATCCCATCAGAGCCACAGTTAATGCTTGTGTCCGATATTTAAGAAGGTTGGTGTGCCCTATAATCAGGAGGTCCCCTGTGGAATTACCCTCATATATACCCCATATGTGACCAGTTGATTAGGAGATCCTTGGACAACTCCAATCAATTGAACATAGGTGGCATGTTCCCAGATGAAGGCTGCATTTCGCAACAAATGGCCCTCATTTTCAGTCAAACCCAAGATCCATGGCTGTATTAACGCCATAGTATCAGTGGATGGCACACAGTGTGGGGTGTCCAGGCTCTACAAGCTCATACAGACCCATCTTCCTTCTCACAATATCATCAGGAAGGTTTTGGAAAGTGATTTAGGGCTTCCAACAAGTGAGAAGTGGAGCAGATGTCAACTGACCAAGGCAATTGATCTGAATGCTGGGCTTGGGTTCATACAGTGCAGAGTGCTAAACCACCTTCATTACGCTCCTGCTAGACTGACCAAATTTTCCCCGGATAATACTGGCACGTGCTTGAGTGTGGGGGCACAAATACTGAGACCTTTCCTATGTACTGGGCGTGTCCCCCTATCATGGACATTTGGGGCAAAGTAGCAGATGCAATTGATGATCTGTTGGATATTCCACTGTCCTTTACACCCCACCCCTTAAATACCTGCTTGGGGACATTGGGAAAGCTTCAGAGACGACGAGACACTTCTTTAATGTTGCATGTGCAGTTGCCAAGCGATGTATTCTAAAACGTTGGCAATCTAAACAACCGCCCAGTTATGAGGAATGGTTGCGGGAATTAGTCTGTGTCCATGAATGTGAAGGATTTGTTTTGTCTTTATCTCCTATATGTCGCACCAAGGAGATTTGGGCTCCGCTTAGACTGTATTTAGCCGACTAACTCAAACTGCCAGGAAAGGGCACGCAGATACCGCTACTACTTAATTCAGGCTGTGTGTAAAGCGTAAATACGCTCTGTACCTTTGTTGAAATGATGTTCTGCAATTTGCTTGATGTATTACTATTTTATAAATACCGTTTTTTTTTTAAACATGTGGTTCAATAAGACTTGGGGTTGGTTTGACTCAGCGGGCGTTGTCTAGTTCCCCCCATACGATCGTAGAATAAACTTGCTTTACATACAAAATGTACACTCGTTCCTCAGGTGGGGGCGTTCTTGGGTTAAAAGGATTAAGAGGCCAGCCCCACAAAACTGGTGACCACAAAGGGACCCCAGGCTTTGTGAGACACATGTAGCGGTTGTGGGTCTCCTGTCCGCACAACTCTGCTGCAGCACCTCACTAGGGGGACCAGTCTTCCATGCACAGTGAAAAAGAGGTTTGCAGGTGCCATCTTGATTAAAGGCCCATCTGTTGCCCGGAGGCATGGAACCGTGGCCCAGCTGAGACAGTATATGGTTGTGAAGCACACCAATTTAAAGGATAATTGAAAACAATGTTCAAAGTGTTTAACAACATTCAGGGTGCATGGGAGAAAAAAAGCGTCTGGGACAGAAATTAACAAATGACTAATGAGAAAAGAAAGTCTTGTCCAAAATTCAAGAATGTTTGACACTTTCTTTTCTCATTAGAGCGTGGCCCAGCTGTGCAGGATGACTTGGTTGACAGAGCACCACATCGGACCGCTTTGGGTTCACATGAGTGCACTGGGGGGGCTGGGGCGGTGGGGAAAAAGCAAGAGGGTAAATGGGGTAAAAGAGGGTTGTTTCTTTAAGAGATTTGGGCAAGGGTAGACTGTGTGTGAAGGTAGTCATGGTTACAGGGATTGAAAGGGTGAGTGCTTTGAAGGAGTGAATGAACTGTTTTATGGTGAAAGTCTGTTGTATATATTTTTTCCTAGTTTGTTATTTTAGAGGTGTGACGTGGTATCCCACCCAGCATGGCCACTGTGCGCTTTGTCCCGATATCCTTCAGTCTGATTGTCTGGTTGGCAAGAGCCCTCACCTAGAGGTGAGGTGTTTTATGGCAAGTCCACCCATAGATACCTAAGAGTGAAGGAGAGATCTCCGCAATATTGGCCGGCAAGCGTTTTTAGACAAGATGCTGTCTTGTGTAAGAGGGAGCAGTAGAATTAAAGTAACTGAGTGAAGTGATTGCGGTAAAGAGTACGCTGAGCGATTGTGGGCAACGACAAATTGGGAAGGGGCAAAAGGGAGGTTATTTGGTTGAGAAAATTGTGTGCCGTAGGTTTGGCTTCGGTGCTATTTTTGGTGAAATCGGTTTGGAGTATGGAGATTCTGTTGAATCATTTGTGTCAGGTACTTCCTGGCTAACATCCAAGGCGAACATTCTAAAGAACCATAGGGAATGGCTGCTGGAAACTAAGGGTTAAATGTTGAATTCTTGTCCTATCGAGAGAAGCTATGATATGGGGATATTAGAGAACCTGCATATTTTTTTTCTTTTTTAACTAGGAGGCCCAAGGGTTCGAAATTAAAGAAGCAGTTGAACATCTTAGAACTCTGGAGGATGTATGAAAAAGTCTGGAAGGCTGATAGTGTTAAAATCATGGAAGGGTTGAAAAAGCAGGGTGCAGGAATTTCTTCTGCACCCTCCCCCCCCATATGGGTGCAGCCCTATATCGCCCATAGAGGGGTACACAGACTGCGAGCTTGAAATCTCCATCCACCCACCCCCCCATGGCCAATCCATTGGTTGTGAGATGGACACAGGTGATGCCGCCATCAGCTGTGATGCCTATGAAGTGGGACACTGAGGAAAGTGAAGTGTAACTCCTTTAATTGGTTAGGGCTACAGAAAGACTGAGAATGGAGAGTGGAAAAGGAATAACTGCCCTGACTGCTAGGTTAGCAGATAGATTAAGGGTGGAAGAAAGAGTAAGGCAGTCAGTCAGAAGAGCGAATGAAGGATTGAGAACGAGTGAGGAGGAGGAGGTAAGGCCTTTTCCAGCTAGGATAGAGGATAGGCTGTGAAGGGCAGTAGAGACCTGAGCCGGAAAACATGAAAGAAGCACAGAGGCTAGCAAAGGGAAAAGTAATGCTGCTACGGCAGCAAAGAGATGAAGAGTGGTGAGAAGGGAGAAAACCGGAAAGAGATGTAGAAGGAAGGTGGATGCATGGGCAGGTTCTTCTTAGGTTGGATAAATCAGCTATCAAAATCAGTTGAGGTGGATATGGAGAACAGGGATATGTCACAGGTACAGGTATTGAGCAGGGAAGATGGGAGACAGCACACTATGGTAGTGCCGAGTACGTTTCCGTGCCTGTAGAAGCATCAGGGGAGGTGATCGAGTAGAAGATGAAGAGGAATGGGAAGCTAATGTCGAGACAGGTGTAACAGCCCTACCTCAATCTATAATAGCAGCAACAAAGTACACCATGGAGTCTTATTACGTGCCAGGGCACTCACATGGCCGTAAAAGGGTCAAACTGGGGGAAGCCCCAGTGAAAGTGGGTGTACCTTAGTTTCCATTGCTCTAGAAGGATCCGAGAAAGGCTTAACATGTCCCATGGTCACACATGGACCAAAATAACTTGAAGAAACTCGCTTTGCTCACTGCAGGGAAGTGGATGCATGCATTAGAGAAACATACTGCCTGTGTCATATTGGCCGTAGGGGGGACATGAAGAACTTATTCACAGCCCCAATGGGGGAGTGGTCAGACGAACGTTGGAGGAGATCAGGGTATCCGAGAGTTCAGTTAGATACAAATGCTCCCGATGGAGCGGCTTTTAATAGTTGCAGGGCGGCGCAGGTATTGAGGGGCCTTGCCGATTATGTATCCCAGTACGCCAGATATAAATTTAATTATAGCCAAAACTATGAAATTGGATGATCCTGCTGTACACATCCAGTTAATTCAGGAGCTGTAGTGGGCAGAGACGGGAGAAGCGTGGGACAAGAACGTGGCCATGTTTTACCACATGTTAAAGAAGGTACTTCCCAAGGAAGTTCAGCATGATCTAGATAAAGTGGTAGGGATGGAGACTAAGAGTTGGCCAGAAATTCAAACACATATGGTGCATTTTTGTAAACTAAGCAAGAAAAGGAAAAGGACCCTATAGAAAAGGCACAAAAGGCAGAGACCAAGCAGGTTCAGAAAAAAAATTACAAAGATTTGTTTGAAAGAGGCAGTAATTCCCAACTCCATGGAGGGACAGCAGGAGTAATTGGGATGACAGGGTGAATCTGGTATGACACAGGGGTGGATGTACAGGCATGTTCTCGGTTCTAGGCAAATGGGAGCGTTTCTGAGGGGCAGGGGAAGATTTCCACGAGGAAGTGGGTAATTTTTGCAGGTTCAGAGAGATGGGGCCCCAGGGTTTAATGGGCCAATGGGGAAACAACTATGGAAGGTTCTATGGGATTCAGCAGTATTGTTTGTTCGGTAGGTTGGGGCACATGTCACGTAATTGTCGAGACCGGTCACAGTATTTTAACGTGGGAGTTCCGCAGATGCAATCCGCAACCCTGCCATATGCCCCAGGCTCTGTGCAATTGCAGCAGGCACGGGTTGAATAGAACCCAGAGACTGGGGCTGCACAGACTTATGGGATCCCACCGACCATGCCAGCACAAGCAACGGTACAGACCTGGGAGAAAAATACTTTAGCCCAATGTACGGGTTACTCATTACACTGGAGCAAGTGTTTTGGGAGCGAATCCTTTTTGGCTCCCCGGTGACAATATGTAACAGTAGGACAGCCCGCAGGGGTCTCTGATGTGTCCATTCCTATCCGTTACCACCGATCCAAAAGAGGAACTCCAGCTAGGTGTGCAGGTAGAAGACTGAATGTTCTCATTTATGGTAAACACAGGGACTACGCATTAAAGAAGGAGAGTTCCCCTTGTCAGGCAAACAAATGCACACATGGATTTTCTGGGGCTATCCTGTTGTTTCCTCATACTGAAGATCTACATGTTAAGGTAAGTACTCAAAATGTATCTGCCCCTTTGTTGTATTGTACAGACATCCCAGCTAATCTTTGGGGAAGAGACCTCTTAAGCAAGTTGCGGATGTCTATTGCTTTCATGGAGGAAGATATAGTATGCTCGACTCCAGGTTTGTATCTGGCAAGAGAAGCTGCGCGTTTGCATGCATACTGTAGCGACAGCGATAAAGAGGGTACCTGTAAATACAGTTTTGTTTCATTATGGGCTAATGGTTTTGTTGAGTTGGGTTCCTGGGATCAGAAATCAGACATGGCGGGTATCAATTAAGTTCTGGTTTTGGCCTGTTCTTCCTCAGGAGGTAACACCAGGCACCATTGTTACGATTCGACCTAGTCAGTAGTGATTAAGAAGAAGAGGGTGACTCTCAGGCAGATGAGGAATGCAGAGAATAGAACACAGATTGAACCTTATCATGAAGGGATGTGTCAGACGAGCAACTGTTCGAAGACACAGGAAAGATGGTTTATGAAATCGGGGGCCTTGCCAGATAGGGACCTACCACAGACCATCCTCAACATTAAAAATACATTCCCATATTGGAAGGAAGATTTGTAAAAGGTGCCAGTCCATTTATGGACCAGCAATCCTCATGATGTAGGGCTGCTAAAGAGCGTTTGTAGCAGTGCAATTAAAATTGAAACTTGGTGAAATAATTCCATGGGTTAAGCAATTCCCCCATCTCTAGCGAGGTAAAGGGATTTCTGAACCATTATGGCATTAATACAACCTTCTGTGTCCCCATGCAACACAGCCATGTACACTGTGAAGAAAGCGAAGGGGTACAGTTGGAGAATGGTCCAGGATTTGTGCACCCTCAATAACGTTGAGGTGGAATTTTCAGTGGTACTGAATTCTGCCACCATTCTCTGAAATCCCTACTGGGTCGTCCCACTTCACAGTGATTGATTTTTCTCAGCCCCCTTAGATCCCAATTCTCAGTACCTTACAGCATTTAGGCATTGTGGTCAGAGATTCAAGCACAGGGGTACTGTGAATCTCTGAGTGTCTAACAGGATGGCTCAAATGGATTTGGGGAATTGAATGAATGAATTAGGGTACTGTACACATATAGATTTATTAGTTTCTAGCACTTCAGAGGTGCAGTGTCTAGGAGACTCAATTAAGCTCTCAACGTGCTTGCAGAGCAGGGGTAAAAAGTGGACAAAGAGCAACTGCAGTACTGCCTGACAAAGGCAATTTATTTGGGGCATGTAATATTGCCCACGGGAAGAAAGGTAATGCCAGAGAGCCACAGCAGTTTAAAATACACCTCAGCCAGCCACAGCGAAACAAATGCAGCAGTTTTTGGGGCTCTATTATAGATCTTGTATTACTCTAGTTATGCAAGGCCCTTACTGCAGGAGCTTAAAAAGTGCAGAAGAGAAAAAGGTCAGATAGATTGGTCTGAAGAAATGGATTGCTTTTGGGAACTCAGGTGTTCAGTAATGCTCCGGTCTTGGCGACCCCGAATTACAAGAAACCATACTATTCGAATGGGCAGTTGATGACAGCGGTCCTGACCCAGCAAACATGGCTAGGCCACAAACCTTTAGCGTTCTGCTAGACCTAGTAATGCAGTGACAGTTCCCTTGCGAGCAAGTTTCAGTGGCAGCAGCTTTTGCGATTCAAAATTCTTCAACCATTAGTATGGATGCGCATGTGATCTTAGAAAAATCCTAGTCGACTTTTGACGATCCAAAGAGTTTCAGGGTACGAGGTAAATCTATCAAATGCATCAAAATATCCAGTGCTGTGTCACCTAGTCAATCCTGCGACAATTGTAGCTGAGCCAGTGCAGCCTGATATTGTTAATGATTGTACCACTTATGAGGGGGGGGAATAGAGGAGGAATGTCAAAGAGGAGGCATTGGCAGGAGGTGAGGTACTTATTGTTGATGGGTGTTCAACAATCAATCAGGATTCTGGTGAGGCATACGGGTGCAGCCATTGTCAGCTGTGTCGAATACTGGGTCAGATTGAAGAGACGGTTGCCTTCGCAATGCTCCATGCAAGTGGCAAACTAGTGGCACTGGTAGAGGTGCTAGAAATGAGGAAAGGGAAGGCAGTCACTATTTACTCTCACTCTGCGTATGTCACCTCCACTGTGCATTTGGAGGTTATCAAGGTGGCATAGAAGAGTTTAGTTAAATGTGCTGTGCATACTAACCATACTAATCCAATAGTTCTTGGAAACGATGATGCAGACAAGGCGGCGAACGAAGCAGCATACTTAACTTTTACAGATTCACAGAAAATGGAAAACGTGTCCCAGTAGGTACCATTGCCAACCCCATACACTGCAGTCCCGGTGATTCAAATATACAGCTACAAGGAAATGCCCCTAGAGAAGAACAGAAGCTCTGGAAAAAGAGGATGTGTTCTCTCACCACTGATTTGCTGTGGAGACAGGATTTGACTGGGAAGTAGTAATGCCCCTAGAGCTGCTTATTTTAGCTCTAGAGAAACTACATTACCCGTCACACTTCTCTGCAGCAAAGCTCCAGGAAGAATGGTTTATACCGAATCTCCAGGATCAGGTAAGTAGTTTCATAGGGAACTGTGTAGTTTGAAATAATTAAATCCTGGGAACACCAGGAGGTCATTAAGGGGAGTCTTGCGTAGGCCCTCTGGGCCCTTCAGGGAGCTCCATGTGGACCTCAAGAATATGATCACCAGGTGCAACAATTATCAGTACCTCATCGTGGTTGTCCATTCTCTCGGTGGCTTGAGGTTTTTTCTCTACATACATCCTGATGCCAAGTACGCAGCAGGGTTTCTAGTGAGGGAGGTATTTCCACAGTGGGGAATTTGCAAGGTCTTAAAATTAGACGATGGAACCCACTTTAATGCTGTGTTCTCAGAAATTACTTTACTTTCAAGAAACAAGTACAGGTTGTGCTCCGTATACCACCTGCAGGCCAACAGGATCATAGAAACATAATGGGGTCCATAAAGCTCGGTTCGCAAAAAAAAGAATGCAATGAGTAAAAAAAAAAAAAAAAACATATGGTACTATTGCTTACCCCTAGCACTGTTTTATTTGAAAAATCAGCCAGGAAAAAAACACCACTGAGCCCCCACAAGATCGTGACAGGGCATAGGCTACACACACTTCCTTCATTGGCACACACTTCCATCAGGCACACTCAGGACTACAGAGGCCCTAGGAGAGGAGTTTATGGAGTACCTTAGGGGGGGTTCAACCAAAGGTGTAAAGATGTATCTTCACAGCTTGTGTCCACTTACCAACAGACTACAGGAGAAAATGGCAAGGAAACCAACAATCAACGCAAGCCACTGCTACTTTGTTCAGACCTTTGTGCGCTGTTGGAATGAGCAGCATTTCAACGGGCCACCCTGTGTTATTTACACGTCTCTGCTGTGAAGGTGGAGAGCAACAAGAATTGGATCTATATTAGTGATATCTGAAGGGATACCGGCACAAAGTTAAATATGCCCTAATGATCCACTGTTCATTCCAGTGAAAAGAGGGGGCGCGGACAAAATTCTGGGACTTGAATTCCTCAGTTTACAAAAAGAAGAAATATTGAAATGTATAATGTATGCTAAAGTGAGTGTGATCCACTTATGTTTGAAGATGGTAATACATGTCCAGTTTAAATGTATCTAGGATTGTAGAATAGGAGGATGTATTGTCAAGAGTAAAAAGGAAGTGTCAATGATGATTTCCTGGATAATGGGGATGATGACATAACTCCCACAATAGATGCACATGGTTTTGCAGTAGACAATGTATGATACAGCCATATGAGGAACATTGAAATAGAGATCAGTAGGATATTACTACATCTGCTCTCATCACCCCATGCTTCTGGTGTTCCTAGGGTGTTAATCGTAAACAAAGTAGCAGATGCATTGTGCCTAGTGCACCTAGCATTGTGCAGAGTCAGGGGGCAGTTTAAAGGACAATCAATTACAGCATCTGCTTTGCAGATCAATGAAGTGTTCAGTTGCAGATTTCAAAAAAAAGAATTTGGTGCACACAAAGCACCCAATTGAGTTTGGATAGGGCTATTTTTTCTAACAAAATAAAAATAGATGAAAGCAAGGGGTGAAGAGTTGCGGAGATGGATAAATGAGGGGCTTCTTGAAGCAAGGGTGGCAGAATAAACCAAGAATGTGTGCAGTTATTTGAAGCATCTGAGGTGGCTCAAAGAACCAGAAAAACCTGTTAAGATACCCATTTTGCTCTGTGTTTGAAGGGCGCTGACACAGTGCCAATTGGAACAAACAGCAAATGCAGCCGCATGCTTAGCATCACTGATCTGGCTGGAGGTGCAGCTACCCTGCTGGACCATTTGTGGATCGTACGCCTATTGGCAGTTGCCTCCAGCCTGGTGAGGTGTGTGCAGCTTCTCTACACTTCATGTGCCAGTCCTCCTAATCCCAGAGGAACACCTGGTCCTGGCCGATCCAATGCCCAAAGCTACATCTGTGCCCTCGTTGTACCCTTCATCATTACAAATGACTTTGTTCGACCCGGAAGCAGGAACTATTGCAACAAACCAAACAAACTAATTTTCAGCGGCTTCATCAAAAGTCTAAATGGACATTCCATAACAGTACTGGCTGTTTAGTCATACAGACATTTGTTTTGCTTCTCTTCTGGCACCCAAACAGCAGCAAATGCCAAGTGGTTTCAGATTACCAGATATGAACTCCTATTGTTTATCAATGCCTTGGAGTCAGCATTTAGTGTCATTAATGAAGAGCTATGGGCCCTGCGGCTCGTAACTGTGCAAAACGGTTACATCCTCAACGACCAGACAGCAATGGAGGGGGGTGTGTGTCAAAAGATTGGGAGTACATGTCACACATTTGTGCCTCCCACTTAAGCAGAGAATGGTACTGTGTCACAAAATATCACTGCCTTGGATAGTGATCATGAAAAATGAGGCAGGAATTACAAATGATTCGTGGTTGGACTTTCTCCTATGTGCCATCTTGGATGAGCGTAGCTGTGAAGATCCTTCTACCCAAATTATTTTGTTCTGCCCAGGTACAGAAAACAGCTGCTGAGGACTGTGACTCTGTCCAAAGCTAGAATCACTACCATTTTATCTCACATGGGTACTCAGACTGAGTTGTTGTGTCCTCCACCAAGTTGTGATGATTGTGTGGAGCAGTGAGTAGATCGCGGAAATGTTGGTGGGGTAGGTGGTGGCGAGTTGGGTTTGTTCAGCAGAGGAGTATGCCCATATTGGGACTGGTATGAAAGGTGGATTGTAAGGTTGTTCCCCAAGAAGACGATTATGATTTGTTACAGTATTAACTAAAGGGGGGGGTGTTGGGGTGGGCAGGAAAGGCCCCCACAATCAAGAGGGGAGTTATGTTGCGCACAACAAATGTTGCAATTTAATTTGTTTCCAGTGTAGTTGATTGTGCATGGGATATGATAGATTAGTGTTAATTTTTGGTTAAAGTTGGTACATATTAGATGCCACTCCCATAGAAAGATAAAATTCAGTACCCACAAAATGAAATATAAATACCATTGGCATAATGTGCTATGGAGTGCCCAGAAGCAGGCAATGAGGAGTTTTCATAATGCACATGCGAGAAAGGGGGCCTGTCCTGAAGAACCCACTGTAAAGGAAAGATCATATTTATTAAACATGCATGCACTGACAAAACAAAGGGGATTTATGAATCACATGTAGTGAGCATTTTCGTAAACAGATTAAAACACAGCAGTCAGGGTTTGACTTTGAGAAACTGGTCCTGCAGAGTTTGAGGTCAGAGGATGGGTAATAAGTAACTACGAACCTAGCGACGGTCAGGTCGGCTACAGGAGTCGGCCATGGTTTTTATGGGCCAATAGTATCGTAGAAAATAGATGTCATCTCTTGAATGTATGGGAGCTTGACAGAGGGTTTTCAGCTATTTGTTTTTGATCAGCAATAAAGGAGGGTGAAGCAATGCTCGAGGCTAAAGTAATCGAAACCCAGGAGTTTCAATTGAATTCTCAAGATGTGCCGTGTGTGATGAAATGGCAGTTATTTATATAAGAATGTTGTAATGGAGCCAGTGAGCCGGTGCAGATAGCCATTGTTAGTTCAAAGAGACCCTTTTTTATAAATACCCAATAAATCTGTTTATTCAGCTTTCCTCATATTGCCTAAAGTATCTATGCAACTGTTTGATGAGGTCATGACCTACCACAGACAAATCATAAAAGGAGGTGCATCATACACATGAGCTGAAGATGGTAGTTTAGAAAATGGCTACCAATGTGAACATAGAAATTGGAGAAAGATGGGATTTCTTTGAAGAGGTTTTGTCCAATCATCTAGGATGGGGGAGGGGGAGGGGTTGTAATACAATATACAGGAGTGTTTTAACTGTTGCAAAATTATACATAAAGTATCAATTTATGTGGTTCAATGAGAAGTGGGTTAGTTTGACTACAGATCATCTAGCTCCTCCCCAGACAATTGCACAATATATTTGCTTTATGTTATTTGACATTTATATAGCACTCTATATATCATTGGTATGACCTCAATGCACTAGTAGGTTGAACACTCTCGAGGACCGTAGTCCAGGTCAGTTGAGAGAGCAGGTGGCTTAGGGTGCACCGATAAGGTGTGCAGCTGAAGAGACTGCACGATGGTACTGCACGATGGTAACTGCATCCTAGCATTAGGTGTGGTGGTATATCAGCAGAATGTGTGCAGTCAGGGCAATGGTCACCAGGACTGGGTTCTGGCAGCGCTAGGCCTGTTTAGGACACTTACGTGTGCAGATAGGCCGAATTCAAGGGGTGTAGCTGCATTTTATCAGTGTTGAGGTGTTCATGAGGTAATGTTGGGATGTGAGCAGCTAGGCCGAAATTGATCGAGGGGTGTAGCTGCATTCTAGTTGTGTGTTGGTGTAGAGAAGAGAGGAAGCGTAGTGATAGGATAGGTGAGTGTAGGGGAGGAGGGTTTGTTCTAACCGGCTCGCTGTTCCAGAATTAAGGTCCGCATTTGCAGTTGCCACATTCATAAAACATTTGCAATTTATTAGCCCTCTTCAGTGGTGTTATTTCTCAGAATTTCTAAACATATGTCATCAGGTAGCAAGGTTTCAGTAGTTTTAGATGGTCATATTCGGCATTATGGAAAGAGCCAGGTTTTTAGAACTTAACAAAAGGCCATGTAGTTGTGGGTGTGTCGTATATGAGTAGGGAGAGTGTAGGGGCGAAGGTTGAAAAAGCAGATCCTCTGTTCCTGACAGAGTTGGAGGTTGGACTCGCTAGATAGAGGGCAGTGCTTGATCTGAGGGTGCGTGGTGGGAGGTAGGGTTTATCTTTTCTTGTAGGTATGTTGGGCCAGTCTTGAGCACTGCTCAGTGGGTTATGCATAGGGTCTTAAAGGTGGCCCTTCATCCGACTGGGAGCCAGGGGAGGGTTCAAAGAGCAGGAGAGATGTGTTCGTGTCCTAGGGCGAGGAGTTTTGCGGCAGCGTTTTGGGCTCTTTGTAGTTTGTTCAATTGGCAAGCCGGTGCTCCCAGGTATAAGGAGTTGGCATAGTCCAGTCTAAACATAATAGCAGCAAATCTGTTGGGGTAGGAGAGGTAAGGAAAGATGAATCTTAGATGTTTGAGGTGATAGTGACAACATTTTGAAACATTATTGATCTGATGGGAGAGGGTTAGGCCTGAGTCAATAGTGCAGCCTAGATTTTTGTCTATATCGCAAGGAGGGGGAGGTGGTCCGAGGGAGAAGGGTGGTATTGCCGATTTCAGTTTTATCAGGGTTCAAAAGGAGGTGGTTACAAGACATCCATCAGTCAATATCTCAGAGACAGGCCGCAAGGTCAGGGCATGGGCTGGTTTTAGCTTTGCAATTCTTAGGATAATATGGGTATCTTCAGCATAGTTGTAACAAGGGAGGTTGCGCGCACGGATGATTTGTGGTAGAGTGGTCAGATAGAGGCTGAAAAGGAGAGCAGAGAGGCATGCACCTTGGGGTAATCCAGTGTTTACTGTTGCTGAGGAAGGAGGCAAACCATACAAGTGCTGTGCCGAGCCACAGATTTCTAGGGAGTGGCGGCGGTCAAGGAGGATTGAATGGTTAATAGTGTCAAAGGCTTCAGAGAGGGAGAGCGAGGATTATCAGTGCTGCGCATCCCTCGGAATCTGCCATGACCTTGAGATCATCCAAGATCAGAGTGGTTTCTGTTCCATGTCGAGGTCTGAATCCAGATTGTGCGGGGTCAAGGAGATTGTTTATTTCTACAAAGCAGTTGAGCTGGGAGTATGCAGTCCGGTCAAGGAGTTTCACTAGAAATTTGGTGTTGTAGATCGGTCTGTAATCCTTAGAGGCCAGAGGTGAAGAAGTCGTTCGGTATAGCTCTTGCATGTTCTCCTGCGCATGTATAAAATATTTCTTTCAGAACAGAGACAGGGGAAGGGTCGAGGGGTGGTCTCGAGGGTCTGCTGGCTGTTAGTAGGTCAAGGAACTAGTCTCTGGAGATTGATTTGAAAGAGTTGAAGGTTAGTTGAGGGGGCATCAGGGCAAGGGGGAATCAGGAAGGGTCAGTGTAGGGTAGGATTTCAGCAAGGAATGTTTGGAGTGAAGAGTTGCTGTCCGGTCAAGCGTGATGTTGTAGAGATGTAGCGAGAGGGAGTCTCAGAGTGATTGTGTGAGAGTGGATTGGGCAGAAGTGCAAGCAGGTTTCACAAATTCAGAGAAGATCTTTGCTGCTGGCACAGTTGAGAATTTGTTTATTCTAATAGGCTTTTTTGGCCTTACGGATCTCAGATTTGTAATTACTATGGCGGAGGGCGAACGTGGATCTGGTGGGGTTGGTTTTAGAAGTTCGCTATTCGCATTCAAGAGAGTCATTTTGTTTTTTGGGTGCCCTCAGAAGTGGAGTGACCCATTTGGGGGAACAGTCCTTTGCGTGAGGTTGCAAGGGGTGAGCAGATTAGTGATTCTTCAAGCCAGGATTCGATGGTTAAGGGTCTACCACAGGACAGCGTTGCAGGGGGACGGAGTAGCAGGGCGTCAGCTTCATCTGGGAGCACTTTTGGCTCAGTACTCCATGACAAGCCTGAGGGAGTACGGGGAGGCCACAGAGGTAGGGCTGGTTTGTGGATTGAGAAAGGGATGGCAAAGTGATCTGCCCAGATAAGTGGTTTGAGACTGGATAAAGAGACCCAGTCATAGGAGCTGAAGATCGCTTCAGGGGTGTGCCCACTTGAGTGGGTTGGACCAGTTGTATGCTGGGAGAGGTTGAGTGAATCGAGACGGTCGACAAGCAGATGGGTCAGGAGATTGTTGGGCATATGAAACCAGATATTAAAGTCTCCCAGGAATGTAAGGGATGGGTGCTTTACCTGAATGGTGGCAATAGAGTCGCAGAGATTATTGGTGAAATGTCTGTCGTATCCATGGTCTGTAGATGAGTCAGAAGCTGTGGGAGAATGTTGATGGTAGAGAGTTTTACCAGAATGGATTCTCAGGAGGCGTTGCATGCCTGGGTTTCGACTAATGGGACAGAGAAATGTGGTTTGTAGAAGACTTCCACTCCGCCACCTCAGGAGGGTCCATTGCGGGTGATTAGCGAGTAACCGGGGGGCTGGAGGACAGTCTCATGCACCACTGGCACAAAATAGTCAGAGAACCAGGTGTCAGTGATAGAAATTAGGTCAAGATTGTCAGCGGCAAGGATGCTGTGTCTGTTCCATGCTACGGAGCAAGCATTAAAAAGGATGCATGCGACTTTGTGAGGGGAGGTGGATTTCATGGCGCTCATCGCAGGGGGTGTTTGAGGGACATGGGTGCCGGACATTCAGGGTGGTGGAGACTGGGAGAGGGGGGATAGGAAGGGGGACTGGATGAATGTGCACTTTGGGTGATGTGTGGGGAGGTTATGTGGGGGTAGGGGGAAGAGTAGGCAGGCAGCAGTAGGTATGTGAGGGACGAGGAGGGGAGGATCAGGGGGAATATAAGGGAGGTGAGTGGAGCACATGAGGTGGGGGATCTAGGCAGATTGCTTGTGGTTCGAGTCTGGTGGGCGCTGGGGCGTTTAGGAGTGCTGGATGAGAAGGCAAGGGGGTGGAGAGAGGGATGGGGCAGGTAGGGACTGGAGGTAGGGGTGGGAAAGTCTGGTCCGATGGAGAAGGGTTGAGGAGTAGAGGGTCGAGGGAGAGGACCAGTCACTCATTCTGCATTTTGAGGGTTTAGGTGCCATAGGAGTGTGAGAGGGTGGAGGAAATGAAGCAACAGTTCTGCGAAGGGCGAGGCAAGCTACTTTCAGAGAAGGGAAGGGATATGAGGTGGGGGGGTCTGTCAGCAGGGGTAGAGTAGGGGTTTAGTTTTAGTTTAGTTTATTATTTGTAGGGCGCGCCAAGCCCTGGAGCATCAGGGCGCACAAGACAAGAATATGCTCAACTTTGTTACAGGTACATCTACATAATCATAGTACATTCTGCAATAAATAAAATATATACAGGTACATGTGCATGGTCATAATGCAGTATACAATAAGCAAGAATGAGCAGGGCTGGAGCTAGGTCCAGACAAGAGGTGATAAGGGTACAGGAATATTTAACAATGTGGAGGTGATATACAGTGGAGTAAGTACAGTAATATACAATGGTGTAAAATACAGAACGTGGTATCAGAGCTGGGGCATGCAGGTGGATCGCTAGTAGGGACAGTCAGGTCAAGCAGGTCGGATTAGTTAGATGTCATTAGCTCTCAGCCACTTGGTCAAATTCTGCCCGACTTTCGCAAAGGGCTGGGGTTCTCTTATGTCATGGGGTAGGGAGTTCCAAAGCTGTGCTGCTTTGACTGCGAAGCTATGTCCTCCAATAGTGGCACATTTAAAGCGAGGGACATAGAGGCAATTCGCATTGACCATTCTTGTTGGTCTAGGTGAGGTTCTTAAGTGTAGCCTGTCCATGAGCTAGGGTGGTGCCATGTTATTGAGGCACTTGTGAGTAAGGGAGGCAATTTTGAGTTGGATTTTGTCCTGAGTGGATAGCCATTTATATTCTCTTCTTATAGAGGAGATATGCTCTTTCCTGTTGATCTTAAGCGCGGCTCTCAGGGCATTATTCTGTAGGACCTGGATTTTTTGGATAGTCTGTTTGTTAGCCCCAATGTAGAGACCATTACAGTAGTCCAGTTTGGACAGTATAAGGGCTCCGGCAAGCGTGATGCAGCTGTCTTTAGAGAGGAATTGCTTGCTGGCTCTAATGAGTTTGCAAGTATATGCTGTAGAAGAGGCTAGGGAGTTGACTTGTTTGCCAAAGTT
The DNA here is from genome assembly GCF_040938575.1 of Ambystoma mexicanum. Classification (NCBI taxonomy): domain Eukaryota; kingdom Metazoa; phylum Chordata; class Amphibia; order Caudata; family Ambystomatidae; genus Ambystoma; species Ambystoma mexicanum. The sequence continues at coordinate 892,616,793 of NC_090935.1, read as the reverse complement.
TAAGGTGGCGTCAAGGTAAAAGCCTAGGGTCTTGACTTCCTTTGCTACTTTGATATTGTTCCCATCGATAATGAAGCTGGCATAGTCAGTGTTAAGTTTAGTTATGTATGTCGGGGTGCCTAGGATTATGAGCTCAGTTTTGTCGTCGTTCAGGCATAAACCGTGTGTGGCCATCCATGCCTGAACGATGCTGTAAATTTTATTCACTAAAGCCAGATCCACGACGTAATCTCATGAAAGCGGAAGGAGGATCTGGGTATCATCTGCATAGTTGGTGTAGGCGATACCCAGATGATCCATTTCGTCAAAGAGCGGCTTTGTGAATATGTTATAGAGGGTTGGTGATACACAAGATCCCTGGGGTACACCGCACGTTATAGGGATCGGGTCAGCTGAGGCTGATGGAGAGAAGACTCTCATGGTGCGGTTATTCAGGAAGGATTTGATCCATAATATGGCCTCTTTAGAGAAGTGAGCAGCAGAGTCTAGGTGGCTGCATAAGACTGTATGGTCGACTAAATCGAACGCTGCTGAGAGATCTAGCAAGAGGAGTAAGGCTGCTTGGCCATTGTCCCTACATTGAGCTATTTGGGCTTTGAGATCGATAAGGGCAGTCTCTGTTCCATGCTGGGGACGGAATCCAGATTGGCGGGTTCCGAGCAGGTGGTTGGATTCAAGGAAATTTTGTATTTGCATGTATGCCACTTTGTCTAAAATTTTTAGAAGAAAGGGTACAGTCGTGATAGGCCTAAAATTGGTGGGAATGGCAGGGTCGAGGGTTTGCTTCTTTAGGAGTGGCAGGACCCACGACTCTAAGGTTTTTCGGTACAATGCCAGTAGTGAAGGATGAGTTGATGAGTTTAGTTATGAATGGCGATAGTTCTCTCGCAGCATCCTTAATTAATTGGGCAGGGCATTGGTCACCTTTACAGTTGGATGGTTTAAGTCCCAGGATCACTTTTTCGACTTCAATGGTAGATACCTTGGAGAAGCAGAAACGTGTTATTTGTTTAGATTTAAGTAGGGGTGCTGGGGTTAGAGCGTCCTGAGGTGTGAGAGATGCTTTTTTGAAGGCGATTTTAGTTTGTAGGTTGACTACTTTGTTGGTAAGGGCAAACTGAATGTCTGAGCACCATTTTTTGTCCTTGGTGCAGTTTTCTTGGGGAATGATGGGTGTTTCCAGCTCTTTCAAGATACTGAACAGTTCTCTGACACTTGATTTAGATTGGGATATTCTGGTATTGTATGTTTCCTGTTTGGCTAGTAGGATATCTTTTTTGTATTGGGATATCATCTTTGCAAGGTTTAGTTTGTTTTCTACTGTAGGAGTAAGTCTCCATTTGGATTCTAGTTTTCTTTTGGTTAACCTGAGATTTTTTAGGTGGGGGGTGAACCATGAGTTGAGATGTTTTTTCGGTTTACTAGTCCGTAATTTGAGCGGTGCTATGTGATCAAGGGCTGAGTTCATAGTTTCATTGAATTGATCAACTAGCATATCAGGCTCCGTGTTAGTTGGGAGCGAGCGAGTTTAGTTGGGGTAGTATGATTGGCAACAATTTTTCTGTGGTTATTAGCTTTTTGTTCCTCGTGGGTATAGGAGGGGCAGGTGTGGACTTGGCTGTGGCTAAGTTAGTATCTACTGTAAATAGAAGTAGAAAGTGGTCCGTCCAGATCTGGGGAACAGTGTCTGTAATGGTTACTCCACAGTTGTGATCAGCTATCCAGTCAAGGATGCAACCTTTATTATGAGTGGGACAGGTGACTCTTTGGGCAAAGCCCAGCTCTTTTAGGATCAGAGCAGTAGCTGTGAACTGGGTTGAGGGAAAGGGAGGCACTGGAGGTAGGGTGAGAAGGTGGGGAGTTTCTCGATGGGCACAATGATGGAGTGGTAGAGGAAGGTGGAAGGAGAGTATCGGGAGTTCCACTGTGGGCAGAGGGATGGTGTGGCACTGTGATGTTTGGAGTGCCAGAAAGCTCACCTGGCTTGAGTGATATTCCGCGCGGCGAGTGGACAGGGAGTGATGGGGGGTGGTGTGTTGAGAGGCGCTCGTGAAGTTTGGGGCACCAGAGAACTCCCTACCTAAAATTCAGAAAGGGCCTAAAACCTGGCTCTTCCCAACTCCCCCCCCCCCCTAACCTCTAAACTACACTGCTGAACCCAACAATCACAGAATTGATGCTGTAGCATTGGCATTTCACCCCATGCACAACATCACTCCCACCCGATGAATACCACATGAAAGCCAGCAGCATTCGCTGAGGCACTCCACAATTAACCTTACACCTCCTCCAACTACAACACGAACAACAGCATTAGCATCGGCTCACCTGACAAACTATCATCCCCAAGCGCAACAGCACCCCTACTAGTCAAATACACCAGGGACAGCCAGCAGTATTCATGGGGCACAATGCAATAAACCTCACCTGCCCTCGCCACCCACACTTTCGCACCAGAGAGACCACGAATCATGAGACCATATCGGCCACAAAGAACGCTGAAGCTGACCTACATCAAAGCATACGGTACATATACTTTTTAAGCACATCTGTGGATCAGGCCGCAGGTACAGCCAAACATCCATGCACTGTAGAATGCAGCCATGGCTATGCCCATCCGGTCTAGCAGCGCACATAGATGTCCACACTGAAACACCTGCCACACCTCTGCAACTAGCATACAGTGACTACCAACGAAAATAAAATTTTGTACAGCTGGCCACACATTGAATCTTCAACAATAGTCTATTGCATACCCCCAAAAGCACCCACCCACATGCCTGATTGAATAGGTTACTAACCTGTAACTGTTCTCCAGCATGGGTTTGGCATAGATTCACATTCTCATGAATATTCCCCGTCGTCAGGCTGGGAATCCTCGGTAAAATTAAAAATCTATTTCTGAACTGTCTTTCTCCTAACAACCAATCACTGAGCTCTGGGTCATGCTGGCCCCAGCCAAGGACTGGCCTTTACCTAAGCCCCTCCTGAGGCAGCTATCTAAGGATTTGGTAACACGTAAAGTGGCAGATGGACCAAGAGAAGAGCCGCAGAGGGGTAGGATGGAGGGTTTGCATGTGAATCCATACCAGACCCATGCTGGAGAACAACAGTTACATCTAAGTAACTTGTTCCTTCTCCAGCATGGGGTCTGGCATGGATTCACATGCTTATGAATAAAGAATACATAGCAGTACACACAAGCACAACCAGAGGAGACGGCAAGGCTCAACATAAGCATTTCTTGCCTCCTCATAAGGCTCACCTTCAAGCGAACAAGTTGCACCGCACAGCTTGGCCGACTCTAGACTCCTCCCTGAAATCGCTGTCGACGCAGTAGAATTTCATGATGGTGTGCGTCGACCTCCACATAGCAGCCCTGAAGATGTCCAGCAGGGGCACACCGGACAGGAACGCGCTGTAGCAGCTATTGCCCTGGTGGAATGGGCTCTGACAGCCAGGCAGCGGTCCGTTTGCCAACCGGTGACAGCGGGTGATACAGCCAGAGAGCCATCTGGAAATGGAAGCCTTAGACAGGGCCATCCCATGGTTCATAGGACCAAAGTTCACGAAGACCTGAGAAGTTTTCTGGAAACACTTTGTGCGGGCCACAAACCTTCAGCGCTCTAGCCACATCCAGCAAGTGCAAGGTCCTTTCAGCAGACAACGAAGGCGTGTGTAAAAAAAAAAAAAAAAAAAAAAAAAAAAAAAAAAAAAAAAAAAAAAAAACACAGGCACCACCAAGGGCTTGTTTAGATGCAAGTCTGATAGCACCTTGGGCATGAAGGAGGGGTGTGTCTGCAGCACCACCCTCGTCTCATGGAAAGTCAAGTAAGGTGGCTTACAGGAGAGGGCCTGGGCCTCACCCACTCATCGCGCAGAGGTGATGGCCACAAGAAAAGACTTTCCACAACAGAAACTTGAGTGGAAACTAATGCATAGGCTCGAACTGACATCCCATGAGCCTAGTCAGTACCACATTGAGTTCCTTGACCCTCAGAGGGTCGATCTTCTGGGAACCATCTTGAGTCCATAGCATTTCAAAGTAGACGACACTCCAGCCAGGGCAAGATCTTCCTTGCAGTCCGCCGGGAGATCGTAGCCACCAAATTCTGGCGCTGCAGGAGCCAGGCCTTCACGTTCAGAGACCCTAGACCGTTGTGAAGAATGGGGCCTCCATCTCTGGCGAGCTGGCAGCTTGACTGGTGGGGCCGCTGACATGCTGAGAAGGTCCAGGTAGCATCGGCCTCGGCCAGACGGGTGCAACGAGGATCATCCGGCACCGTTTGAGTTGACTGATGACTCAATGTAACAACGGCAATGCATACAGAAGGAGGCCTTTCCAAGGAAATGAGAATGCGTCCCCCATGTTCCGTGCAGGGGAAAACTGCTGGCAAACCTCTGGCACTTGGTGTTAGTCACCATCGTAAACAAGTCGGTCTGGGAATTGCTCCATTTGAGGAACAGGGTCTCCACTAGGTCCAGCCGAAGCTCCCACTCATGGCAAGAGCGAAGCTCCCTGCTCAGAGAATCAGCGACTCCGTTCTTTACTCCTGCCAGATGAAACAGGATTAGGAACATCCCCTGGGTGACAGCCCATGGCCACAAATCCTGCACCTCTTTGGAGCGCGCTAGGGATCTGGTGCCCCAGTTTACTGATGAAAAACATAGTGGTATTGTCTGTGAAGGCATGCACCACCTTGCCCCTGAGGGACAGAAGGAACGATTTGAGGGCTCCAAAACACTGCCCGTAGCTCTAGAATATTGATGTGCAACATCTTCTCCTCCAGCGGCCTGTGGCCGCTGGCATGCAGACTTCCAGTGTGGGCTCTCCATCCTTCCAGGGAAGCATCTGTCGTGACAGTCTCCTGGTGTGGTGGGGCCTGGAAATCCACACCTCCGGTCAGATGCAAGCGCACGTCCCACCACCTTACTGCCCAATGGAACCCCCTCATTCCTCATTGAATCCAACAGGCGTCGCAGAACTCCTGCAGTGTGCGCATCCGTAACCTGCAGAGTCAGATGAGATAAATACATGACGACATCATGCCAAGCAGAGACTTGATAGCCTTCACCATGGTGATCTTCAGAGCTAGTGGCTGTTACACCTTGCCCAGGATGGCCGCTACTCTCTCCTCTGAAGGTGACGCCAGACATGACACTTAAGCCAGGAGCAGCGCATCCTGCGATAGAGTCAAGACCTTGCATAATTCACTGAGAACCCCAGATCTGTCAGTAGGCGGAGGGTCCTCACCATGTGGTCGACGGTGATATCTCTTGAATTGGCCCAGATGAGCCAGTCGTCCCAAGTACGGGTAGACGTGGATCCTTGTAGTCACAGATGGGCCACCACCGGCACCAGGCACTTGAAGACTCTCAGCGCCAACTTCAGCCCGAAGGGAAGGACCTGGAATTGGTAATGCTTCCCCTGAACAACGAATCACAGAAACTTGCCGTGTCCTTGATGAATGGGGATGTGGAAGTACGCATCCTCCAGATCCCTCTTCCAGTTGTCCGAGCACGTGTTGAAGTGACAATTCATAACTTCGGGACTATTTGTTCAGTCGTCGCAGATCGAGACTGGTCCTCCAGCCCCCAGTCTTCTTTCTTATGAGGAAGTACCTCAAGTATACTCCGGAGCCCCAGAGTCGCTGTGGAACCAGCTCGATCGCCCCTTTCTTTAGCATGCCCAGAACCGCCAGCAGAAGCTGAGGGACGTGGTTTTCCCGTCAGGCCACGGGAAGTATCTGGGGACACTTCAGTTGGAACTCTAGAGTGTGTCCATGGGCAAGAGCGTCCAGCACCCAACAGTCGGTGGAGATGGTCTTCCACACACTGACGAAGTTCACCAGCTGGCCTGTCACCTGGGTGCACAGGTGGGTGCCTGACATCCCAGCCAGTTCATTCTTGCTTGGGGGTCAACAGGCCGCCTTGGGGGGTGAGGGGTCCTCCTCCGAAGGCGCCTTAGAGCAGCCCCTGTTGGTTTCCTGGGCCAAAGAACAGGAGGGCTGGCGGTAAGAAGAGAGGCCCCTGCCATAACCATTTGAAGATCAGGGAGACTTGCCTCTTGAGGGGAGAAAGGACAGCCATCGCTGCTGTAGCAAGCCTATGGCACGTGCCATCTCCACCTTGATGGCTTGCAGATAATCATCCACAACATTCCCAAAAAGATTATCTCTGTCAAAAAGGAGATGTCCAAAACCCTTGTCTCGACCTCCTGTCGAAAGTTGGTGGCCTTGAGCCAGCCACAGCAGCAAAGGCAAACACGATTGCCCATCTGGCAGAAACGAGTCCACAATGTCCGCGGCCACCGTGGTGGCGTGGTCCAACACCACCTCACACTCTTGAAGAATCTCCAACGCCTCTGCCCTCTTATCGTTGGGAAGTTCAGCAGAGGTGCAAGCTTGAACCACAGCTCCCGGTCGTACCGCACTACGAGGGCTTTGGCGGCCTTGATGGTCGTCGCTGCAGAGGAGATAGCCCACCTCCCCATCACAACCAATTTCTTCCCCTCACGGTCTGAGGGATGGACGCTGACAAAGACAGCTAGACAACGACTTCTTGGCCGCTGCAGAAATCAGAGTCTGGCGACGGTTGGGCCCACAAGCACTTAGGCGCGGAGTCCGGCACCTGTACTTCTCTAAGCAGTCCTCTTCGCTGGGGCCGTAGAAGGGTTCTTCCCAAGTGCCAGTGCTTCACCCCAAATGTCATCCAAGAGCGGGACTGAGAAGACGGTCTTCCTCTTCGCCTCACAGCACTGGTATAAGAAGCCCTCCTTCTCCTAAGGTGCGAGCTGGAAGAGCTCTGATGCTCTGGAGATCATCGAATGTAATGATCCCATCTCGTCCGGTGGAGAGGATCTGGGCGGAGGCGACAGAAGGTCCCCCCATCCTGTCGTCATTATCCATGCCAGTCGTCGCTGTGTCCAACTCAGTCTGGCCCGTAGGGGGTAGCGGAGGTGGCAAGGGGGCAGCAGGTGCCTCTTCCCCTTCTTGGATGGAGGTTCCCCAGTCAGCAGAGCAGTCGGCACCAGCGCTGCTGGGAGAGCAGGTGGCAGCATCATTGGCATCTCCTTCTGTATCTCAGATACAAGTGTATGAAGGGTAGAGAGAATGTCCATGGAAATATCTCTAGGTGGTGTAAGGACCGGCAGCTGGGGGTCGCGGGAGTAGTGCCAGGGTCCTCATCGTCCTGGGGCTCCTCAATAGTATCTCCGTCGTCGTCGTCGTCGTCGTCACCCTCGTCGTATGGCGCGACTCAGACATCTCTTCACCACCCTCCTCATGGATGGTCTGGAGGTAGACTAGTTCCTCCTCTCAGCAGAGGATCTATCCATGCCCCGGAGGACTTAAACAGCTCCCCTATCTTTGCATCCAGAGGGGACGGTCTCAGGGAGATGACAGGCATCTTCTTCTCTAGGGTGTTCTCAATGGGCTGGAATGAAGACACCCTCCTAGTAGGGAGGGACACGCTTGCCATCGGATGGCCTTCGAAAGGGACGCTACCACCAGCTCGATGGAAGGAGCCGCCTTCCGCTGGTGCTCCTGGACTTTCACTGTCAGGCCAGGCCCCGTGTCCTGCTTGCCCTTCGTGGTCGCCCCAGACATGTCCTGCTTAGCCTTCTCCTTAAGGGCTGGCTTGAGGCACGGCTCAAGGTCTGGTCCCCTTTGACCTTCTCTGCTGAGGGTAGGTCAGACGCCGTACCAGGTTTGGTATTCTCCTTGGTCGTTTCCAGGGACACCTTCAGCTTGCCTGGGTGATCCGACTTACTCTTGTATGAAGATCCCGAGCATTGGCTGGAGACCGATGCGGCTGGGGATGTCAAACACACCCTGGCCGCAATGGCGTTCCCGATGGCAGCAGACGCCCAGTGCTTAGCCTTTTGTTGGATCCCCACGGGAGGGGTGCCCTCAAAGGACTAGAAGCCCACCCAGCTTTCCCAGATCAGGGAGAGGCATGCTCCTGGGAACCACCCAGGGCACAGGCCTCAGCCTGCAGCCACTCCTCCAGCCGTTACCGCGATCCTTCAACGCGCATTTCGAGAGTTCACAGCAAAAAAGCACAATCTTCCTCTTTATGCGATGGTACAGGCACTGGGAATGTTTATCGTCCATGTAAACATTCCTCAAACCGCAGTCGGAAAACAGCTTGGAAGGGGAACCCTTCTCGTCCAACATGGTCCACGCGGCATAGTCCTGAAGAATCTTCTGAAGCTTCCACAAAGAAACTCAACGAAATCCACCCTTGAGGGGGTGCTGAAGAAATCCGAAAAACAGGTGCCTGTTAATCGGAAGGATGATCAATGGAGCACAAGGCTCGATTGACCGAAAAATAGAGCAAAAAGCAAAAAAAAAAACGCAGTGAGAGCTAAGCACAAGGACTCCCAACACTTGAAAGTGCAGTAAAGATCTGAAGATGGCTGCCTCAGGAGGGACTTGGGTAGAGGGCAGTCATTGGCTGAGGGCAGTATGACCCAGAGCTCAGTGATCGGTTGTTAGGAGAAAGACCGTTCAGAAGTGGAACCGTTTCTTTTACGAAGGATTCCCAGCCCGACGACAGGAAATATTCATGAGCATGTGAATCCATGCCAGACCCCTTGCTGGAGAACTTTGGGTTGCTTAGTGGAGCCTAACCAGCCAATTAAGTCCTAAACCAGTGAAAATGCACACAAGCATCTCTTAATCTAAAACTCTTAGAACCTCCCCCACATTGACTACAGTCACTGAGGGCACTCCAACCCCAAAGCACATTGAGGCCATACAAATGGGGAAAGAACGCTATATAAATAACCGAATATAATTTACTCACGTGAAAAGCAAACACTGCGAGAGTCCATTGTTAAACCCTTTAAAAAAAAAAAAACTGTAAAACGTACAAAGAAGTGGTCGTGTGTTCTTAATTGGGCTTTTCAAGGGAAGACTAAACTCTATGCTATAAAAGATTAAATATTGTATCTACAATGTAAGAGAAGAGCAAGCAGTGCCTAAAACAAGAGTCTCCCCATACTAAGACTGAAAGCAGACTTTCTCAGAGCCAAAAAGCAATCGAACAATTAATGTGAACCCAATAGCAGTTCAACCTTGCCTGAGATGCAAGTGTGGAAGCATTAACTGAAGACAAGAGAGTGGCACCAAGGCGTCTGGTGATTAATTGGGCTAACAGTTGGCAGAGAGGTGAAGGCAACGTTGGGGATGGGGGGGGGGGACTTGCTGATTGTAAAGATTGACACCACCTATCTTTTACCAAGAAGAAACATGCTATTATGGGAATTCAGGCTAAGAAAACTTTACCTTGACATTGAAACATCAAGAACTGATTTGAGACTATCCAATCTTCAAGGACTTGGTTGTTTAATTTTATTTATGAACATGGGAGTTCACTTTGAATCCTGGGGAAGAAAACTCACCCAGGGTTTGAGAGTTTATCAAGAAACTGAATGTTGCGGATGCGATTTGAATTGCCATATATTTTCTTCGTATTTAAGGTTTATTGCAAGGGCCAGACATCTTGTGTTAGAGCGTTTCCCTTTCATTAAGCAGGGAAATCCTCAGCATGGAGACATAGGCATTTAACATTATTTATACTTTAATAAAATGGCATGTTTTAAACAATCACAAACAGTTTTCTACCTTGCACAGGTGACGCCTCACATAACATAGGAATCATCAGTGCTAAAGCGTGCAGGTGGATAGGCTTTAAAGGCAAGAATTGTCAGTTCTGAGGCAACCAAGAGCAGCGGTTGCACTACTGACATTTTGAATACATAAATTGACAGTACGGCAGCAAGCGTCGCCCGAGATTGGACAGCAAGCGTCGCCTGAGCAGCAATAGCAAGCCATTATATTTTATTTATATCGCGCTCATAGACAAGTGCTTCAGAGCGCAACCAAGCAAAGGGAGGGGAACAAGGGAGAACAAAAAATAAAAACAACGATCTTACTAGGCCCAGTGACATTGAGAACGCACAAGTGCATGTAGAAGGGAAAAGAGGGAAGCACGTGCAAGGGGGATAAGTGGAAAGTGCAGAGGAGAGAAAAGAATAAGTTAAATAAAAGGATAAATACAGGCAATGAAAAGGTGGTAGTGCAGCCAGCAAGTGCAAGATTAGTCGGATATGGTATATCTGATAAGTGCAGAGGAAGAGTGGGGGACTGTATGGGCACAGATACAGAACCCAGTGCAATGGGAGGCCCGGAGGCAGTGCAGGAGGGAGACAGGGTGAGCAGGTACCTGGGCCCGAAGGACAGAGGGTGTCCAGGTGCACAGTGCCAAGAGAGAAAAACAGGTCAGAAGGGGAGAAGAGGGGCAAAGGTGGAAGCGAAGAGGACAGTCTTGAGGCGCTTCCAGAACCAGAGATGGTTCTCAAATTTCAAGGTAGCCAGTAGGCTGCTCCAAAGGGAGGCCCCAGCCGAAGACAGATCGGCCCAAAGCTCGTTTCTTTGAAAAACAACTGACCCAGAGGGAGGCAGAGGAGCGAAGGGCTCGAGAGGGGAGGTATTTGAGGAGGGATAGTTGAAGATATTTTAGACTCAGGCCCCAGAAAGCCTTGTGGACAATCCAGAGGGAGGGTTTTAAATGTAATCCTTGCATCCACTGGGAGCCAATGAAGGGATTTCAGAGCTGGAGAGATACAATCCCAGGGCTTGAGGCTAAGGACAAGTCTTGTAGTCCTGTTCTGGATTAGTTGTAGAGGGCGGAGAGTGGAGGCAGGTAGATTTAGAAAGAGGCTGTTACAGTAGTCCAGCCTGGAGAGAACCGGAGCTTAGGCGACAGTGAGCTTCGGGGCAAGGAGAGGAAAGGCTACCCAGTACTTCCTTCCAGGAGCAACTAAAACAGGAGGCCATTCAACCTGCATGACCAGTGCAACTGTGACATCTGTGTGACACCCCAACATCTGCAACAATACAGCAATATGCAGTAGAAGGCTGTCGCGATTCCTTTCTTCACACCTCACCACAAGAGGCCTTACCTGCTCATAAGACATAAATTTGATGGCAGACTCCAGAGCCATTTTTAAAACATTGATGCCATTCCCTCGCCAAAGGGCTCGGGTGCCTCCCTCCCAGAGCATCTACAAAATGTACAAAACATGCAACAGTTCCTCAGGTGGTGGGCCCGCTTGGGTTAAGGCGATTAAGTGTCCCGCCCCCACAATAGCCATACTTTGCTTACACAAAAAAAGTATTCAAAGGTGTTTCTCATCATTGTGATCGTATCTTGAGCCATTCGAGAAGGTTACTGCACAGCCTGTAGAGGGGAACGCCATTAAAAAGTGTACAAACTGAAGACAAGTGAAGCCTGCATCACAAAGTTACATGATGGCACCCAATGAGTTTTCTTTCCAATCTCCTTGCAACTAAAAAGTGTGCTAGGAAGCCATTTTGCATGAAAAGCAGAAATCAGGGGAGTGTCTTCTGGACAAAGGGTATGGCCCCACGAAGAAGGGCATTTATGATTTATATTTTGGCCGCCCTACTCGTGATCGCTCGGAACTGGAAGAGAGAGGTGGCTCCAACCTCATGAATGGCTGCACCAACTTTGGCATGTCTTAGCCATGGAATGGGTTACATATAATCTACAGGGGGAGGAGCGAAAATTCAGGACAGAAATTTGGTACATTGTTTGAATACTTGAGGATGACTACCTAATCCAAATGTGCCCTCAAAACCTTCGGATTTTGTACATCACCTAAGGCCTCTCAAATATACAATATTATGGTGGAGCGTTACTAGTGCTTCTTAGTACTAAAACTGTGGGGTGAGATTGGGGGATATGGAGGGCGGGGTAGTTAAGCAAATCTGAGAAATGCCAAAAAAATAAATAAATAAAAACTCATCTACACATCAAAACTGTTTAGCGAGCAAAACCTACAGAGAACATGAATTGTCCATATGTCTATGGGTGATGTACTCTGCACTCAGGTTGTGGACCTACACAGCCTAGAAAACCTAGGCCCAACATGGTGCACACTTGCAAAGCTCAAATGAGTACACCAGACAACACATCAGCTGCCACAACAATCCAAAGTAAAATGTGCAGAAGAGGTAGCTATGAAGTAACTGCTCTTCAAGAAGAGCATAGATGAAACCATGAACATCAGTGGCAAACATAAAAACTCTCAAACCAGGTGCCACAATTTATTTCTCTGGCCCAACACCACCATGGGGCAGTAGCCCAAGTATCAAGACCACCATTGACTGATCACGAAGCAATGGATAGAGGGGCAGGGCTTGCTGGATCCCTTACTGTAAAGGTTTGCTCTTCAGTGTTGCAGGCATGCTAACAGTAGCTCACACACCAACCCTGAATGACAGCAGCCATATTCCCAGATAGTTACCAAATTGTTATTTTGGTAGCAAACATCATTGTTCTGAGCAGCACCAATATATGAACATGGTTCTCATACACGTTTCATTCAAACAGCTAAAGAAAATTAAATGCTTGCAACAGAGCATGAACTGAAGGTGTAATGCATATATAAAGTCATCCTTACAGTTTGCTTTAACACAATAAAGAGTATGTTTAAAATTACATATGTACATGCACCATGCATATCAGAAGTAGGATTTCAAGCCTTTATCAACCTCAGCAAGGTCAGGATTATTAAAATGCTGAGGGCTTGGTTCTTCCTGGAACCCATACTAGTGGAGATTAGGGGTGTCACGGTATTAGTTTTATGACGGTACGATCACCTTCTTGCCAAATGACGGTATATCATGGTTATCGCGGTATAGCAGGTGGAGTTAACTAATATTAACAAATATTTTCTAAAAGGTCATAAATTGACAGATTTATCGCCACAAACAAAACCAGGCACCCAGGGCCAGAATTGGGCTTTTCAACATACGTTCCACTGAAATGCCTTGCTTCCACCAAACACACGTGTGGAGAGGAGGAGAGGGGGGGGAGCCCTGCTGCAACTGGCAAAGCAAACTGAATAGCTTTTCTTAAGTGGTCATTTAGGCTTTATGCTCTCCCACTGGCTACTGGTACACACACACACACACACACACACACACACACACACACACACACACACCCACCCCCCCCCCTTTAGTTTACTTGCGGGCCAAAAGGTGTTCAGTAATCACAGACGTGTTACCCTTTGGTATGGCAGCAGGGAATACCCACAGAGATGAGTGAAATTTTGCAGTGTGACCGATTATATGTAAATTCAATGATAGAACCTGAGAAATACCCCATTGCCATATGTCTAGAGAACATTATCCATTATAAATATATAAACCCCAAAGCCACCAACCCAAAGTAGACCCTTTTCCTTCTTGGCACTGAATCTATTCTTCCTATTGCTAACATATTGATTTTGTGTCAGGCACGTGTGGTTTATGGAATGGCATTAAAACTGCTCCAACTGAAACTACTTGGCAGACGGCAAATCCAACAGTGCAAGACCAAGACTGCGCAGCACTTGCTTACTGCAGCCTTTCCAAATCAGATTGAAAAGCACACTTTACGGTATGAACGGTATAAACAATGTGACGGTTATTATTGTTCAATTAAGTGGTTCACGGTATCTTTAACGGTATACCGTTACATCCCTAGTGGAGATACAGCTTTATTTTAGTGTTCTGTCACGGAATAGATCTTGGGTCAGAGTGACTCCCTCTTCTGGAATGTAAGGTTCCTCAGCTTCACTGTCCAATGGTTCTCAAACTTGAGACACGTTCTCTCCCCCAACTCAGATCTGCAGTGTTTCTCGGCTTGTTCCACAAACATGTTTTGGGAATGCCAGTCCTGGGTGCTCTGTGCAAAAGAAAGTGTCCCTACAGGGACCCAGTCAAGAAGACTGTGTACTCAAATCATACACAGATCAGCTTATCTTTTCACAATGTGTATTCAAGTTAGCAATTTTAGATCTACTGAGTCCATGTACATCGAGAAACAGATTAGTTCAAGTCTTCGAGCACACTTCATTTCAATTTATCCAATATTCATAACATGTAAAATTAGCCCAATATGTATAAAAAAATATCCTCATTAAAAACACTTCATATTAATCTATTTTGGTTGAAAAACATTACCGCAATATTTTTACCACCAGGCCACTCAAAAGTAAACTGTGGGGTCACATCAGTCATACTTTTACAGAAAATTCTCCAGTGGCCCTGAACCTGTCAGAGTTAATAATTCTTTGTTCGCGACATAGTGGTTTAATTCGAGACACACCGATTCTGCATTTTGTCTATCGCTGCTCTACACACATACGCTCAATGTTCTTTCACTGCCAGCTCCAAAAGACAGCATCTCTTCATTTAGCTTCACAATGTTCACTGTGTGCTTTAGCCACTTTCCTATGTGCAGGGATTCTCAATTTAAGCTCTTGGGAAGCAATTTCCGAATCCCAGGATATAGCGCTTCACTCCCTTTGCCACAGCTTTCTTTCACGGTGCCCCTTCCTGGCACCCCCCCACCCCAATTTATTCTGCCCCACAACTAGCTGTTGCCTTTACAGTAGTTAAGCCTACAGCACAACAATTTCCATTCAGATTTCAATACTGCATGGTTATCCGGATTCCTTCCTTCGCCCTGATGTCAAACTCTGCTCTACTCTGCTCTGCTCTCCTCTCTTCTCCGCCCCATTGTTCCTTCCATAGTACACCACGCGGTCCTGCCACCAAGGAGAAAAGAAACTTGGGACAGGCAGTTTTTCACAGCATTAAATGTACCACAAGAGCTAGTGTGTATGGGAGTTACATGGTGTGCTCACAATCAGGAAACACTGCAAAGCAATCCCTCCACTTATCCGACAGATGGACAGAGCAGCTTTAGAGACCTTGTTCAATGCGCACAGCCTTCTGAAAAAACACAGTAACCACAATTTAAGGATTCATCATTCGGACAGCATCATACATTTGTGTCCTCGTTCCAGCATGCGGGGGCCAAGAAATGAATAGTTACTCACCGTAGTGACTAACGTACTCTTAGTCCATAGTCCCCTTTCCTCCATACTGCATGGGCATCCCTCACTAGGGATGGGAGACAACCTTTTTCACCAGAAAAAACCATCCATTTAAATTTAGAGGCGTCCAGGGGCACGGCCCTGGGAGCATGCGCTCCCCTGACTCCACCCACCGGCACCACTCCTCAGTCCCCATTGATGCGTCGACAATATTTACCATTGCCCAATTAAGGACACCAGTATTCTTTGTGGGGCCGGGGGGGGGGGGGGGGTGAGATGGGTCGTATGGAGAAAAGAGTGACTGTGGACTAAGAGTACGTTAGTCACTACGGTAAGTAACTGTTACGAAGACGCTCTGGAAACAGGTAAGTCTTCATGGTAAGTATTTATTAAGATACAGGATATTAAGGCCCCCACAACACAGAGGACTCCTCTCCTCCCACCAGAGGCTTCAACTGACAAACATAGAATCTTGAACAAAACATAAACACTCACATAGAGTCTGTGACATCATCAGAACCTGAACTAGTAAACATTCCACTACATAGCTTTCCATGCAGCAGTGATCAACATCATAACAGTAACTTAATTACTCTTACATCCCGTTCCCTTTCCTCCTTACTGCATGGGCGATTACAACCGAATGCAGCCCCAGGGTGGAGAGAGGAGACCGTCGTTAAGAAAATAGATTCCTTAGAACCATCTGTCCGACAGCTGCATCTGACTTACAGCCAGCGTCCAAACAGTAACTCTTACAGAAATCCAACAGGGTGGCCAAGGTGGACCTACTGATTACCTGCCATGGTACCTGCCGTTGGAATGCAATGGCCTTGCCTCCGACAGTGTGGGCATGCATGTTGGCTGACAATGGCCTGTGCTGCCCCTCGCAGGCCTCCTTGATGGCAGAGACCAGCCACCGTGCAATAGATGCCTTGGATACCTGATACCTGGGCCTTGACCCCCACATCCCCTGAAGGTTACAAACAGTGCGTCCGATTTGCGGAAGCCCTTGGTCCTGTCCAGATAGCATTTCAAAGCACATCCGACATCCAGACAGTGCATGAGCCTCGTCCTAGGGTCAGCTAAAAACATAGCGAAGACCATTTCCTTGTTTAAATGAAAATGAAAGGGTACCCTAGGTAGGAATGCAAGGCGAGTCTGCAGAACCACCTTATCTCAATGCAAAGTGGTATAGGGTTCTGAGGGCACCACAGCCTAGATCACACTGGTGTTGCGAGCAGAGGTGAGGCCCACTAATAAAGCTGTCTTAATGGTGATCAGCCTGATGTCCGCAGATGCCACTGGCTCGCAGCACAACATTGAGGTCCCACATGGGGTGTGGCTTCTTGAGGGGCAGGTAGAGCCTGGAGAGACCTGCCAAATGTCTTCTGACTATCGGGTTGGAGGAGAGGGTCTCCTTGGAATTTCTGCAGGCCCCTATGGCTGCCAAATAGCTGCGGCATTCGTACGCCTGAGCACACAAGAGCGCAGAGAAGGGGAGCACCTCATCCAGTGTGCACGTAAGGAGGTTGATCACTTTAGAGTCTGCACAATGACAGAACCTAGCCAGTTTACTTTAGTACTGCTCCGTTAGCTTTGCTCCTGGCCCCCTGTATGAGCTCTAGATTAGCCTGCGAGAGGCTCAGGTGCTTGAGCATGACCTGTTCAGGAACCATGCTGCAAGGGTTAACTTCTGCCGAGTGGGGTGGAAGACCCTGCCCCCTTGCTGCATCTGAAAATGAGCTGGCCCCTTCGGAAGGTGAGTGGGTTGTCTGTCCGTGAGGCTGAGGAGTTCAGAGAACCACGGTCTCACCGGCCACCATGGAGCGGGCAGACTGACTCTGAGGTGACAACATTCCTTCATCTTGCAGATCACCCTGCGGACCAGGGGTGTGGGAGGGAAGGCATATGCTGTCCGCCGTCCCACTGTATCTGGAATGCGTCACCCCAGGAGCCGGGGCCCTGCGTAGGCTGCTGGCACCTCCGGTTGCTGAAGATCTCCAGCCATACCTGCTCGTTCAATTGCCACTCGTAATTGTCCGATCCCAGTCTGCTGAGCCAGTCGGCCTCAAGGTTGGACTTGCCCAGAAAGTGGACGTCCATAAGGTAGATATCGTTCAAGGGAAAGACTCTCTGAGCTTGTGTCCCAGATGCAGTCCAGGAAGGTCAGGTTCTGCATAGGTTGCAGCTGAGACTTCCTGAGGTTGCTTGTAAACCCCAGGTCATGGACTGTGTTCATAAGTACGGAGGAAGTGTGGTTTACCGCCTCTGGAGATCT
This sequence comes from Ambystoma mexicanum, assembly GCF_040938575.1. NCBI lineage: Eukaryota > Metazoa > Chordata > Amphibia > Caudata > Ambystomatidae > Ambystoma > Ambystoma mexicanum. The sequence continues at coordinate 892,599,595 of NC_090935.1, read as the reverse complement.
CACCCTGACTAGCCAATCGTCCAGGTACAAGGAGATGTGGTGGCCCTGGGCCCCGAGGAGGACTGCCACTGCATTCATTATCCGGGTAAATACTCTGGGGGCTGAGGTGAGGCCAAAGGGTAGCACCTTGTACTGGACATTGCAGCCCATGATCCTGAAGCGTAGGAAGGAACGATGAGGTTGCCAAATCGGGACGTGTAGATAAGTGTTCTTCAGCTCCAGGGAGCACATCTAATCTCCCTTGTCTAGTGTCTCTGCAATGAGCGCTGGCATAACCATCTAGAATTTTTCAAGAGGGAAGAGGTTGAAGGTGGATAGGTCCAACACAACTCTCAGGCCAGTCTGGTTCTTTCGTATGGCGAAAATCCTAGAATAAAAGCCCAATCCTCTCTGGGAGGCTGGGACATCTTCCGCTGCCTGGCTCTAGACAAGCGACCGAATTTCCACCAACAGATTTGCCGTCCCAATGTGTGAGAGGGACCGGTAGGCAGTACCCAGAGAATACTACAGAGAGGATCCAGGGGTCCGAAAAGTTCTGGCGCCAACATTGCACATGAAAGGCAAGCCTGCCCTTCCCCATCCCCTCCCACCAGAGACACGTGGACCCGTCATGCTTTCTTGCCCTTTGAGGCTGCTGTGCAGGAGGGGGAAATGGAAAAATCCATTGCCCCTCCCACCCCACCCCTTTTTTGTTCTTTGCACCAATGCCAACTCGGAGAGTGGTCAGGCTGCATCAACCTCCATTACTGGAAGCCCAGAACCCGCCGAAAGGCCGCTACTTGTCAGAGCGTTGATGCGACTGGGTGTACGCCTTGGGCATGGCCTTTATTGGGCTAGATAAAGACTTCAGTTTGCAAGCTGTTCTTTTTATCCAATTCCTCATTGGTGGCAGAGTGAAAGGTCACTACCTCGAATGGAAGGTCCGTTATGCGTTCCTGGACATCAGCGTTAAACTTCGGAACCCGAAGCCAGGCAGTACTCCTGTCCATGGCAATGCATATGGCCCAGCCAGAGGTTTCGATGTGGGCCACGGAGGACCCCATTATGTCCTGTGCTGCCAGCTTGGCTTCTCCTAGCCCTGCCTTGAAGTGTGCTTGGCACTGCACCGAAAGGAAGTCTGCTATTTCCCACCAAAGCTTCTGGTTATTGGCTGCCAGCATGGCATCCGCGTTGGCTTGGTGCGGGTACTGAGAGGTGTTGGAGTACAGCTTCATCCCGTACACCGCCAAGATTTTCTCCTCCTTGCCTAGCAGTGCAGAGGACAACTGAGGCTTAGAATAGAGTGACGCCGTAGCGATCACCAAAGATTGCGGTTAAGAGTGCGCTGACATCAAGAGTGGATTTCTCCCCCCCCCCCTCCATTTGCCTATACTTGGCGTAAAGGCACTGATTAACACGCAAGGACGAGTGCGGCATGAGCCACCCCTTATTGGCCAAAGCAACAACCTCTTTCTGCATTAGGATACCCGTTCTGGTAGGGGGTGTAGGGTGAGGACTTCTGCCAAGACCCCCCCTCCTCGGGCTGCTTGACTTCTGGTTGAGGACGGCCCCAATATTCTGCCAAACCTGCAAGCTGTTCTTGGAAGGCTTTTGTCAACGACTGCTTGTCAGGGTCCTCCTCCTAGTCTGTCCCCCAGAGTGTCCGGCTGGTCTGGAGCGGGTGGAGGAGTGCTGGGCGCCGTGGGCTGCAGTGTGGAGACCAGAGCGGAGGCTGGTGTGGAACCACCTCTACTGTGGGAGGCAGGGAAGCCAGAATCGAAAGAGCCAGCGGGGGCTGCGCTGGGGCCTGAGGCGCCAGCAACATTGGAGGAATGACTGGGTGCCAGTAGAGTGACTGGAGGGAGCAAGCCCCTGACTGCCTCCCGGAGGATGCCCCCCATCTGAAGGGTTCACATCAGTGCCAGGAACCCTTCGAAGAACCTGTCTCCGGAGGCTGAAGAGGTGGCAGGTGATATTGACAGAGTGGCTGGATGCTGCTGGGGCGGGAGCGCACTGTTTCGGTTGCAGGGGTAACCTGCCCTGCACTCCTGATGGATAAACTGTAGGCCACATACCTGGTTGGCACCAGTCCCACCTTGAAACTTGTTCTCCTGACTGCTCCTTCCTATGAGTGGCATCAGACGAGCAGCCATGTTGTCTGACGTGGCAGCCAATTTTGTCGAGCTGCATGCCACTGTGGTGTACACCCAGTAAAAAGAACCTTGCAGTCTCAGCACTGCGTCCGGAAGGATCTACTAACTCTCTGCCGCAAGGCCGGTAGCTGGACTAGCCACAGTACATGTGCTGGTGCAAGAAGGAGATCTGTTCCTCCCACTCCCGTGCTTCCTTGGGAAGCAGTGGCCCTTATGGGGTGCGAGGGAAACCAGCAGCCCACTGAATAAACTGTAGGCCACGTGCCTGGTTGAGACCAGTCTCACCTTGAAACTCGTTCTCACACCTGCCCCATTCCTAGGAGTGGCCTCAGACGAGAGGCCAAGTCTGGCGCAGCAGCCATTTGTTGAGCTGCGTGCCAAAGTCGTGGTGCTTGGCTCCCTGGGCCCAGCCTCCTCCAAGACTCTTGGCAGAGGAGCACGAGACCTACCCTGCATCTCAGGCCGGGCCTGAAAGGCGTTTTGATCTCAGCAGGGTCCCCCCCACCCCCCCGGACATTAGGCCAGTACTAGAGCATTGCCCCTCGGGTGTACACCCAGTAAAAGAACCTTGCGGTCCCTCAGCACTGTGTCCGGAAGGATCAACTGACCCCCCTCGGTCGCGAGGCCAGTAGCGGGACTAGCCTCAGTGCGTGTGCGAAAACCAGAGAGGTTCCTCCTGCTTGGGCGCTTCCTTGGGAAGGAGTAACCCTTATGGGGTGCGATGGACAACAGCGCCCTCCCTAGGGCCTCGATCTCTGACGAAGTCCTTTAAGTCCTCTGGAGGAGACCTTTCAAAGAGCTCCCTCCACCTAGCTAGCCTGTTCTTCAGTGCGCATGGAGTCAGTGCATTGCACGCAGTACAACCTTCCCAGCCGTGGTCAGGGGCAAGGCAACGGAGGCAAAGAGCATGGGGCTGGATGTATGAAAGAGCCCCTCGCAGGCTGTAGACCTGCTGAAGTCAGCATGCGCTGGGGAGGAGAGTCGCGCCAGAGGACCAAGTACCTGATTCATCTGATTTTAACCTTGCTGCTTCGCTAAAAAGATAAAATCTGACATAACACTCTCAGGCAAACTTTCGAAATACAATAACTTAATTTGGCAAATCGTGATGGCACCAAAAACTTAATCCCTATAGTCTAATAGCAGAGCACCCAAAACATGGCCGACAAGCACCCATAGGCCATGGAAACCATGGTAGAACTACTAGGTCTCCATGGCAATGAAGATAAACCAAAAAGAGCAGGGGACTGAGGTCCATTTTGAACCGACGTGAGACGCGCAAAACAACTATTTGCAGGTAAGCCCTTGGGGTTTTCATATCCCACCCACCATCTTACCCAATTGGGTCCAGGTCTGTGCTTAACATGGCACCACACGCAAGGTTTACAGTGTACTTTAGAAATATGAGCCCTTTCAGCTCATTTATTTTTGGCATAACTGTCAGCTGAGCAAAGGCGAGCCATTGACAATTCTCATTTTTATTGAGTTACTAAGACAAGTAAACAGCCATACGGACAACACACATGTATTAGAACAATGCACTGGGATCAATTTTCCATTCAACTTGTCTATGTCGTTTCAAACCACACAAACCCATATTTTAAGGGCACAATAGTTAGCTTACACCTTGTCTTTTCTCTGCACTCTTTTTTCCAGACGGGATTTAACCCAGTACATTTCTGCTATTATGCAAATATGACCAACTGTGAAGGGTAAGAAGAGCATTTTTTTCACACGTATTTAAGCAATGTTATAAACCATACAATTTTTTTACTATGGCAAAGGGCTTACCATTCCATGTCAAAAATTCTCTCCCCTATTTTTTCCAAAAACCTTACTTACCTTCCTGACCCCTCCCCCCCCGAATCTGCCGTTTATTCATTCAATTTTCATTTATTTATTTTTCATTTACCTTGTTATTTTGTGACATCTGTTTATTTGTATAGTCATTTACATTTGTATACATTAATACAATGTGCTTGTTTATTTGGGAACAACGCTTGTGTCTAACTTGTTCTTTTTGACATGATCATATGATGCTAATGTGATGGATATGAATGTTTGACTTTTGTTTGCAAAATATTTTAAATTCATTATTTTAGATTAACCCTTTAACTGCCATGGGTATAGAACCCGCCCTGCCCCCCCCACCCTCCCCAGTGCCAAGGCCTTTTTTGCTGATTTCAGTATGTGGCCATTCAATGCCTTGTAACTTTGTTACATGAGATATCTCGGCCAAATTTGGCTCCTCCCCCCCCCCCCCCCCCCCACACACATGTAGGCGGTCGTAACACCACCCAAGAATCCTAGGTTGCTGTAGGGGGATGAGAGCAAATAAGCAAAAAAGGGCAAAAATGTTGGGTTTTTCAAACAATGCCAATAAAATGATGTACAAAGAAGCCTGTGGTTTTTTCCTTGTAAGAGCTAGGAACAAATGGTTTGCTGTGCAGAATTCGCCAATTTCCTGGCATTCAAGAACAGGTTGAGTGGAAACGAAAAAAAAATATTCTGATGTGGTTATCAACTGTTTTGTGAGAGGTACGCGATTTTGGCCATTTTTGCCAATTTGACATGCATGGACGGAATGGAAGAAAAGGGTAGGAAAGCCAAATTGGAGGACAGAAACATATATTTCTGAAAAGTAAGACAAAATTCCAAGTTTAGGAAGGGGTGATTTGTGTAGGTCAGGCAGGCAATAACTAGGTAGGGGAAAATGCCATAGATTGGGGGGGAAAAGCGGGAAATGACCGAAAAAAAAAAGAAGTTAATTGTTGGACATGGTTGGCTTGGTACGGCAATGGCTTCTATGAATTTTGAGAAAAGCAATGCTCCGCTACATTCCTCAACTCTTGCAGTTAGGAAAGCACACATTTTTTTGTAGTGTTTTACAAAACAAGCAATACCACAAGCCAAACACTGAGCCATGGTACACAGGAGTTTTACGCTCACGGCCTGAACAGACGCACTTAGCATGTGTAAATCGGGAAAATCAAAGTGGTGAGGAACGGCAAGCATACATTTTTTGAAAGAGCACAGGCAGACCTTTTCAAGGGGACGGTGACTTGTGCAGGTTACAAAAGTGTATGTGCCTAAAGCAGCGACTAAACGTAGGTCACATTTGGGAAATGAAAGGGTTGTGTGACAAAGGGCACCAGCAAATGGGTCAAAATGTTGTGAAAACCACACAAACGTTATACCTTCCCACAGGTGTCCCGATGAAAACGGTACCTCACATGTGTGGGTGCACCTACCTGGGCACCAAGGGGAAAGCCTAAAACACAGGTAACACCCCCCCCCCCCCCACCCCAGTCTGTTTCGACACCTGAATTTGACACTTTCTCCAGACAAGCACACCATACAGATATGGGCCTTAGGTGTCCAAGCCACCAAGGAAAACAGGGAACCCCATGCATTTCTGAAAAGAGGACACCCGTCGGAATCCACAGAGGTATGATTTGCGCAAATCAGCCCAGAATGCATTACCCAGAAGCTCCGGCAAAGTCTGAAATGTGCCACAAAAAATAAATAAAAATAAAAAATAACATTTTTCACTTTGTCGGGGGTTCTGGGTAAAACATTCTGGTCCGCTTTGCGCAAGTTGGGACCTCTGTCGATTCCTACTGGTGCCCTCTTTTCAGATATGCATGGGGTTCCCAGTTTTCCTTGGTGGCTTCGACACCCTATGCCCAAATCTGTAGGTTATCTCCCCAAACCCTTTTGTGGTTATCAGTGGGTTAGCCTTTTCCCTTTGCGACTAGATTGGTGCACCCACACATGTGAGGTACTGTTTTCGTTGGGACACCTGTGGGAACACGGGAAGGTATGACATCTGTTGTTGGCAGCGTGTTTCGGTGGTTGACCAGAGTGAAATGTCTGGAAATTGTGTTTTTTTACCCCCCAAATTTGGAATTTGCCAGGGGTTCTGGGTAGTAGATTCTGGGCCAACTTGCGCAAGTCAGACCTCTGGATTCCCACGTGTGTCCTCTTTTGGGAAATGCATGGGGTTCCCTGTTTTCCTTGCTGGCTTTGACATCCTAGGCCCAAATCTGTAGGTTGCCCATATGAACAAATTGTGCTGTGGCGAAAGGCTTGGGGGTTACCCTTTTACTTTTGCGCCCCAGTAGGTGCACCCACACGAGGTACCTTTTTTCGTCGGGACACCTGTGGGAACACGAGAAGGTATGACATCTGTTGTTGGCGATGTGTTTCGGTGAGGGGTGGCGCATCTCATGTAGCCCTCCCCGGGGGCAGATAAGGGGGGGGGGGGCAGTCCTGCACTCCTCCCTGGGCTCATGCGTCCCTTCCTAGGAGCAGATATCTGGTCCCAGGGAGTGCTGCATGACATGGCACACACTCCACTGCGGGGGGGGGGGGTCAACACCTCATCCCATTAGAAAATTCTGATGCTTTGGGGTGCCCCACAGCCCCCCCCCCCCCCCCCCCCCCTATATAAAAAAAAAAAAAAAAATTCCACCATTTCCTTTGGTAACCCAACTCCCCTTGGTGCAGAGGGCCACATTGGTGTGCCAATCTGGCCCCAGGGTGCCCAACCCTTACTGCCCCACCCACTGGGGGGCCTGTCCCACAATTTTTGATTTCCCCTCTCCCCTCTTCCCTCTTGCCTCCCCCCTATCTTTCTGTGGTCTGGGGATGAAACATCTCTCAAAGCCTTCTTGGATTGGCTCAACGCATGTAATGACAACCTCCATTTCATGATCATCCCAATCATGTCCAACAAAACCTCCCATATGGGCAATTCCTGCACATCCGAAGGAATTGCACATCACTGTCAGACTTATGCCAATTCCGACCTCCTGGCAGACAGACTCAGGCAGAGAGGTTACCCCAAGAAACTTTTATCTACTGCCCAAAAAAAGAGTAAGATTCACCAATCGGGACACCCTCCTGGAATCTGGACCATCACAAGACAAGGAACAAAACAGAGAGGATCACATGTGTAACCACAAACGGGCCAAACTCATTCCAAGTCAAAAGGATGATCCACAAGTACTGGCTGATAGTTAGGCTACAACTACCAGAGGAACCACCACAGAGATTTGCTTTTAAGAGAGCTAGGAATATCAGAACATTTAGTACACTCAATGTACATACAAGACACTCCATGCACTGGACTACGGTACCTTCGTAAGACAATTGGACACTACCCCTGCGGGTCGTGTTCAGTATGCAAACTCACTAAGAAAATCAAGTCATTCCTTATTGATGAAAGGCAATGGACCCTTAAACACCACACAAACTACAAAAGCAGCCAGGTGGTTTACTGTATCCAATGCCCATGTGGCCACCGATATGTAGGACAGAAAGCGAAAGGTAGGAACCCGGATCTCCGAACACCGATCCAGGATCCATTGCCAACACATGACATTACCCATGGTAGCGCATTATACTGCGACTCGCCTCACCAGACGACCTCTTATGGTGGGTTCTGGAGAAAGTGGACTCTGGCCCCAACATCCAGACCAGGCTCCTTAACCTGGAAAGTAGATGGATCCATAGACTAGATACCTTTTAACATGGCCTCAATGAACTGCACAACCCCCAGATTTAACAAATGGGGGATCACGTGCATAACTGAAACCATCCAGCGGTCCACGCAGGACCTATAATTCCACATACTCCATCCAGACACCTTTCTCTGGCAACCCGGGGGTCATCAATTGAGGTCCATGCCACCCCTCTGACCATGCACAATCTTATTCTTCCAGATGGCCGCATGGGGTTTGGGTAGTACTACTACATATCTTGTGTTTCTCCTGGCAAAACATGAAGCCGATTCATACTGCCCCCGTGGCAGCCCACTGCTCCTATTACCCAAGACGGGCCGAGCAACGCCCATTCGGGACGGTACTACCAGGCTGCATCCCCGGCTCTCCCACAACTTAAAAAGGAGAACATTTAGGTAATTTCCACGTGACTCAGCACTCTTCCAGGCATGAGCACAAATTAACACGTGGGCCACCCCACCCGCACAATCTGCCGATCAAATGCAATTTCACCCTCTGAAATTACCCAAAGTTGGACACACACTGACCTCAGGTTCAAACACTTCATGCCCCTGAGCCTGACCTCGGAGACATGCCAGTGCTGGTCGCCTCCTTCCGTGAGCCGCAGGCTCCCACTACCCGGACCGAGCCTGGCCACACCCACTGACTCAGGCCCTGAATCAAGGGTTGCTGGGTTACCAGACCACTGTCCCGTCAGTCCATGACTCAGCAGAGGGAGCAGCCCGGACAGCTTCAGGTGACGCTGCATCCCAGACCCCAGCACCAACCAACACACAGCAGGCATCAGGCACCTCCTCCTGCCCCACTGAGCATGGATGCATAACTTGGCAGCTGGCTCTTCCCGCAGACAGCCTGCTCTCCACTCCGGGAACAGTCGGAGGAGCATTCACCGCACGCGATCAGCAGCACCCATATAGGCAAGGTAATATCCTTTTTGCAAGGTGCATTACCCCCGGACCTCCACCCCCAGCCCCATTTAACACTGCATCATCCCCATTTATGCAGTGTATTCATTTTTTCTTCTCCTTCCATTTTTTACCAACCCTCCTATTGGCTAGGATTCATTACTCCCCACCACACCGTCTGGCCCCACGGCAGGACTCTCTTGCACGCACGCCAACAAACTTTGGCTGGTGCCGATTCAAGACACCTCTCCAGCCACTTTGAAGACCGACATCCCACGGCAGGTCCTCCCTGCACGAAAACCAACGGGTTCGGGGTGCTCCTGACACTTATCTCTCCAGCCACACCCACGACAGGCCACCACATGTTTGGGTAAGTACCACACACGCTGGACCCTGCCAGCATCTCCTGGATATTATGCCACCTTACTTTACAATTTCTTGACCTCTGGTATACTCATCTACCCTGTGTCCTGCCAGGATGAACACAGCCTCCGACCCGAGCGGACGATAGTCTAAGCTGCACGAACCCTCTTCGGAACATTCTTTCCAGCCCAAAGATACCCTGTGGGTGGGGGGGCCTTCCGACCCAGTTCGGCTTTGCATGCCTCCTCCATCTTTGGCTACAAAGGTACATTGAATTTACATTCCGCTACTTTCCTTGCACACCCATTTCGGCAGTGTGATGCACGACCGGTGAGAGGGTGTATGTCTTGAAGCAGAAGGACATGGGAATAATAGGATAGAAAGTTTGCACTCCTTTTCTATCCCTTTCACTGTTGATTAAGTAGCCACAGTAGAAAGCACTGGATAACTAACAGCCAGATATTTTTAGTGGAGATTTTCTTCCTGTTTACTCTTTTTTCTAAATACTTTCACAACTAACTCTTGATTAACCTATTGGATATCAACAAAATAGGCAGTTACTGCCTCTTTCAAAGCTTCTTATTCTTAGCCGCTTATTGTTTTCTCTCCGTTTTGCAGAACTTGGTCAACACTGCCCTGATGAAGGCGGAATACTTTATTTTCTCCACACTCACATGGTTTCTAACCGCCGAAACGCAACAATTGTGAGGGGCGTGTAGGTGGTATTACATACCCCCTCACCAGGATTTTCACTTTGTATTCAGTTCCCCCACTGCATTGGCAAACCTGACCTTGGTTAACAAAGCTATACCCGAGATGAACTACCACTACTTTGTTTGCATTTCTTATTCAGACTTTAACTGGAATTGACTAAGTGTTTTTTTGTTCCCCAATCTCAAGCTGCACTAACTGTTCAGCCCTATGATTTGTTCTTAGTACTTTGTTAGGACAGGAACGCCTCTGTCCCTGCCCCCTTTTTTGCTATCACTACTTCTTGATTCCCCTTTTTCCTTGCTAATCATTCCACCGCTCTATCCGCTTGCTTCCCCTTCTTTCCTACACCACCACCCAGATTTAAACTTACATTTTTTGTGATCAAAGAACATGAATGTTTAAGGTGTGCGTTTATCCCTTTGTATAAACAAAGCTTCTGTTTTGATTCATACTACTGTTTTTTTGGGTTACATATACTGTAGGTCTGGGGTGAATACCACCAGGCAAAAGCCATTTTTAATTTCTGCTTGTGCAACAGGCTGTTGTCTTCCTTTGGTGGCCTCTCGGTTTGCTCAAGATAATTAGATGTGATGTACATTAATGCATTTATTGCAACAGTGGGTGGACAAGAAGAGGTTACAGAATAATACTAACCCATTTGCTTCAACACCCAGGGCACAGAAACACTCATTTTCTATGATTTGCAGTAACAGGGGGTGTTCAAAACACGTTTTTCCACTTAGATGAGTAGGGGGAACTCTTGGTCTCCGTTTTTTGACACAGACACACCAATGCAACATTTCGAATTGCAACTGGTCGCATATTGATACTACCAAAAAGTTCCTCAAATCTAGTTACATGAATATATTGGTTGAATTTAATCCCATGCAGCAACAGAAAGATGTTGTTTGGCGGAGGGGTTTCAAACACTGCAAGGGAGTTCACTTTCTCGCTACTTTTCTCCTTCTCCTTCTATTCACCTGGAAGATGTCTAAGATCAGCCGACAGGGGCACTCTGAATACTCCTGGGGCTAAGTATGTATCTAGGCAAGGTAAACCCTTCCCGGTGAAAGCAGTAGACATCTGGAACAAGCTGCCGATGGCATTACTGTTAGAAGCAAAGGAAGCAGCTTAAAACCTTGTTGTTTCAATGAGTAATAGAGTCCCTCCCTCGAGGATCTTAACCTAACTCAATGAAGAGAATGATGTGTTTTTTTTACTTCCTTGGTTCCCGTGCCCTGATGCCTGCGGGCTACCGGCGCGTAACAAGCAAGCACAAAAACATATGTACACTTAATCCCTGCAAGCAATGCAGACGCGTTGTGTATGCCTTAACCAGTAATGTTACAAGAAGTAAAGATTGCTGCAAAGTAGAGCAGACACTTCGGATTAAAACAAGTAATAAGTAGGTATTTTATTAATTTCACCTGTAGCCAACAAACCTATCCTCTCAGCCAGTGAGCGTAAATGAATACAAAAAAAAAAATAATAAACTTGATACAAAGGTTTTTTTACTTCTGGCAAAGTAGAAATGTTGGTAGTGAAATGCAAGGGTGGGGATAATTTCTAGAATTAGACATTACTTCAATGTATATTGCGTATGATGACAGTGTTCCTTCTGTCACAGTGCAACAGATTTATTTCAGGAAAAATCTCTTTAAGAACGCCTTAAAATTCAATATTTTACACAGAATATGCAGTGATGCTAGTATTCTCTCTAATTGTAGCAGTCTGGAAGAGAGTTCAAGCAACAAATGTAAAGTACAATAAAAAATAAATCCTAAGGAGTTTAATGCATGCATGGTAGTGAAATATTAAAGATCAGTGCAATATTTTCGCCAGTGGTCATGTGGGCTAGTGCAAAAACTAAGGTTAAGGCAGGACCCTGGTTCAGAACCATTAATACAGACTAAAAAAGGGCAAGTATACTGTTCACATTGGAGTGCTATGCTGTCCAGTTAGTAGTGGAAGAAAACACCATGTGAGGCATGTAGGAAAAGGTTCCATCAGAGGCATGGACAAAAAGTTCATTCAGGAATGTAGTTTGCCTCCCCCACCCAACACTAATGCCAATTGCATGCAGTGTCCTACTTTTATTTCAAGGTACCCAAGAGACCACGAACGCATAATACAAGCGACATTGAAAAAGCACAATTCTTACTCTAAAGTCAGGTGCCCATACCCCTGGAATTTCAAAAAGACAGACCCCGCCAGGCAAGGAAACAAAGGCAATCTTTTGTGATTTCCTAAACCGTGTGTAACATATATATGAACAAGTTAATGTTCTCCTTTGCATAGACTTCCTTTGTACATGATGCACTTCTAACATTTTAATAACAAATACGAGAACTTAAATTCAGAATATTTTAATTAAGACATGTGCTGGACTAATACCATATCGTTATTTGGAATCAATAAAGTGCTGTATTACAGTAACTACCTGAATCTCTTCACTAGTCCTTATGCTTTGTGAACTCTAAAAGAGCCCTTTCTGTTAGCGTGAACACAGACATTTGGATCCATAAAGCAAGATGGTAATGAAATACTAAATTTGCATCGAATAAGAAGCGGAACAAGGGCTAATGCATGCAAAACCTTGAAATGAAAAAGAAAAATGAAAACGAGGGCTGGTCACAATATTGGAGACTTTAAAAGGATCGCTCAAAGCATCATGACATGCTTGGGTTGTCCTGGCAATAAGAATATTATGTGCTAGTTTGATTTGTGTTTTTATTGTAAATTGTGCGACTACATTTCAAATTGAGCAAACTCTAGAACATCTAATCACACACTGAACTGTGTCAGCACAAGCAGGAGAATTGATTTGTAGTAAAAGTACCCTTCACTTAGCAATATAACGCATTCAAAGGACTTCAATTTGAGGAGGGAGACTGAATCAATTAGACAGTTTCCCCCAGGCTTAGCACACCATGTCAAGAATTCAATATAACGCCAAAATATTGTCAAAATGAAACCTTCCCGGAAAGCCTCAACAATACTCAGCAAAAAACAAGGTTTCAGTTGAAGTAGTTTAAACTGATGCATAGAAATATGCTGCCACACAACAGTCATGTCCGAGCCAGTGCATAGAGAAGGTAAAGCACTTATGGTAATTGCAACATCAGCACACCCATAAAGCACATACATATTAGCAATGGTCCATATAAACAAAATGAGGGATTAAAAATATAAGGGCAGGAGAAGGAAATAGCTTAACTGTATAAAATCTACAAACCAGCAAGGGGTGAATTGGAGTACCAACAAAGAGCAAGGAACAAAAAATTTAAAAAAGTCATTCACCAAAACAAAACAAAAACAAAGCATAAATAGGCCTTTGGCAAACAATTTTAAGAGTTAGAATATGGCATTACATTTCTGGTCAATTCACAAAATAGTGTATGTGGCATATTGATATTAGGTAGCAAATAATGCAAACTGATGCTATGTATGTCAGAGCCAATGTGTGTATGAGGCATCAAGCTGAACAAACGCTGGTGTATCTGATCAATAGTGCTCTAGTAATAAACAGTATGTCACCAACTCATACTTCTACAGTACCGAAGGATTCACAGGCAGCCATCATCTATGAAGCAGAACAAAGCCCTCCAATTTTTCAGGGATCTCTTCCTTGTAAATTATATTGTGTTTGACTATCACACGTGCAGCAAGACACTGTAGTGTGGTATGATTAATGGGCTGAATTAAATTCTTTGCAATCTCCTTTTCATCAAGCAAATCGCTCGCGGTTTGATTTTGCGAGTTTGTGGAGTCAAAATGTGAACCAGACTTGATAAGGAGGTTCATTATGTCTGGATGGTTGTTCAAGGCAGCTATATGAAGAGGGCTGTTATCATCGGCATCCCTAACGTTCACATCTGCCCCACATTCCACAAGAATTGCGGTCACTTGTAGCGAGGGGAATTTGCAAACAGGATAGCGCCCCACACATGTGGTGTTCTTGTCAACAGCAAGATGAAGTGGGCTGAAGTCATTCTTTCCTCTTGGATGGAGCTTGAGAAATCTATAGATGTTCTGCTTTTTTGTATGCTCCTGTTCTGGACTACAAGGGACTTTCTCCAACAAGCAGATTAAGTGCAAAATTATAGAAAGAGCTTTGTTCAACTGTATTTGGTCAGGGGGACACGGAGTTTGTTTAACAGCCCGATCTATTTCGAGGACGCTTTTGCACAGTATTCCCATTAGGTCATCAAATGTAACAGTGGTACCCAATAGGCCTTTTGCTCGGTCCTGCAACATAAAAGAAAACAGTTCTGCAAAAGACAGCAAACTACTGGCGGTCATTGGACTAAGAGGGTCTAGGTTGTTTTGTTGCATATCCAGTGCATATTTCCAAAGATTGATACATCTTTTGAAGTTTCCGGAGTCTGCATAAACAGCACCTCTGTACCTAATGTAATATGATGTATCTGGGTGAGAGGGACCAAGAATGCGTTCTCTGATCAACAGGGCCTGCATTCGCATCTCATCAGGGTCCGCAATGAGGTTGTCCAACTCTTCTGCAGTATTTACTTCCTTAGCATAATCGTAAGCCATCACCAACGTCTGTGGAACAGGTTTGCTAATTATGTTAGTCCGGTCACTGTACCTCATTTCCATTGCTCTTTTCCAATATTTTAAAGCACCCAAGAGGTCTCGTTTTTTGTCCACAAACGTGGCTCCTAGGAGCTCCAAGGCATTGATACGTTCTGTAGTGCTAGTCTTTGGGTGCTGTGTCAGAAAGTCCACAATGTTTGTGTGACCAGTCACGCTGGCTGAAAGTAAGGGTGTCATACAGTAACCATCCTTTTCCATTTTTGCTCCATACTTGAGAAGCATTTTCATGATTTCCAAGCTTCCAGATTCAGCACAGTCATGTAAAGCAGTGTTACCTACACAAAAATAAAAAAATAAGAATGTTAGGATGTAAAGATAAAATTAACAAACATTCGACAACCACAAATCTCCAAGTAGGAGGCTTAAAATGCACTTTCACTTGTTAAATTAATGGACTGCAAAAGGTTTAAACAGATGGACTCATACATTGTACACAATGAGCTGCATTCCACCATTCAAAGTATCGGATTTAGGAATGCGACAAGAACAAAAAAAAAACAAAAAAAACAGCATTGCATGGTCAAGTGGTCCTTGAAATGTACTCCCAGCAACCACACAATCATAGTGGGCGCAAACATTTTAATTAGTGATCGCTTTAACCAGTAAGCCAGACCTCCAGTACCTGGTGGATTTGGAAAAATGACCAATTATAAAACGATCTTAACTATGCATCTCGAGGTACAGAGTTAACAATCAAAATGTCATACAGTTTTGCAGTAGGGTATCATATGCAGCTGTTTTTTTTAACTAAGGTGCACAGTCACCTTTCTATGGCCCACTGTGCCCATCACAATGTATCAAAGTTAAGGCCCGCACCCCGCCACCCACTCCCCAGCAGTCATTTGTTACCTCTGCACTATTGATATCTGCACCAGGGCGGTCCACTTCCCCTCCACACATCGGCATACCCAGACTCATGTTCAACCATCCTACTTCACCAATGCCATGGCAAGCTGAGAGAAGGTTAGTCACATTAAGTGGTTTCGTAGAATGGAGTGTAAGAAAGCCAGATCGATAAGAAAGGGAATTGTTGGCAAAACCTATAGAAGCTTGGGTAAAGATAACCAGTTTAATAAGGAAGGAGATAAACAGGGCGATAGCATGAGTAGAAGACTCAATTGAGCGTTACTTGAAAATGGTTAAGACAACTGCAGGTTTAAAAAGGAAAGCAAACGATCAAAAATTAGTCCAATAAAGGGGAAAAAACTTGTGTTTAAGGGAAGGAATGGGGCAAAAGGGGAGGCATTAGGGTGGTTATGTGAAATGTAGCAAGTAGTGCCAGAAATAGAAAGGGAGGAGAAAGGGCAAGTTGTAGATGTAGAATTAGGAGTAGGAAAAGACAGAAGGCTCAGGGAGTGTAGAATGAGAATTAGAAGTTCAAACGGGTGGCATGAATAAGGGGGAAGGGAAAGAATAAGATGAGATATTCTTTTTTAGTAGAGCATAAAGTAGAATCATACAAAAGAAAATAAAGATCCAAAGAGGATTTAGATTTCCTCCAATGTTACTCAGCATGGTGAGAAAAGTCCAAAGGAAAAGTAGGTATGGCATTACCCAGGGTTGAGGTGGTTTGCAAGAAGGATGAAATGGGTGAGCAGGATAGAGTGAAATAATTTTAGAAAGATCAGAATTGAGAGGGTAGGGCAGAGTCAGCAAAGAGACAAAAGAGGAGGGTGCTGGAGAGAGTTTGAAAGAACTGAGGAATACTTGAAGCAGCCTAGATTGTGTTGAGTGCATTTCTCAGTGGGATGAGGAATAAGGGGGAAATGCTTTGAGAAGAAGCGTAGAATAAAAAAGGTGATATTCAAACTTGTATTAACACTCGAGTCCAGTCTAAGGGCTGGGCCAGGATTCAATCCAGTGTTGCTCTGTGTTGCATTGCTTCCGAGACAAATGCGTTGCCCCCACGCTATCCTTCAGGCCTATAGGAGAAAAATGGTGATTGGGTGATCAGAGTCAGAAAAATGATAACACGAGACGAGTGAGAAGTAGGATATCGCAAAAGAGGATTGGAGTAAAGGTAGGAAGGGCAAAGATGCACTGATAGTTAAGAGATGGCGGGTAAAGTCACCAAGGAGAAAGAAGGGGATATAAAGAAGAAAAGAAAGCAAAGACACCATCCAGGTCATCAAAAAAGGAACATAGTGGGTCTGGCCGATGATCGATTACTAGAAAATCCAGAGGCAATTGTTTAGTAGGGAGAAAAAAATAAATACTTGATGAGTAAGAGGACAATACAGGCGAATAAGCAACAAAGGAAAAGGATAGGCTGGTACAACCACCTCTACCCATAAACCAGAGCACAGACAAATACCATTCTACAGGAAATAAGAGGCAGGAGTTGTAGTGTTAACAGGTGAGATCCAGGTTTCAATCATGCTTAATTATAAGTTTAGTCAAAAGAAGGCAATGAGCACTAGATGCGATTGGCCTACTCAACTCATGCTCCGTTTTTAACCAATCAAGATTAGGATATTGGAGCGTGGATCTAGCTTCAGGAAGCAACGGAGCACTTTAAAATCAGAGGGGGGAGAAACAGTGAGGCAAGCAGAGAAAAAGGAGCAGGGAGCTAACCGGTGAGGGTGGGCAATTGGCAACAAGGGATCTACAAACAGTGGGGAGCACATCAGTGAGTCACATGTAAGGAGGGGTGTGCAGTGTGTGGACCTAGGTGTTGAGAAGGAGCCATTCCTTGAAAAGTAAGGTTTTGAGCTCTTTCCTAAACTGTAGAAATGATGGGGCAAGTCTGATGTTGACTGGGAGGAGGTTCCAGAATCTTGGGAGTATAGACAGGTTTTTCTGACACTTTATTTATTTTATTTTTTAGACATTAATTATGCTCACATATTCTCTGTCTAATTTCACATTTGGTCTTACCAATATAGAGTAGTAGAGTAGTCCACATGGGCACTTAATCCCATAAATGGCCCACTGTGTTTTGCAGTTGGTTAAGGTCTTAAATTGTCAAGTCAGGTCATATAGGGCGATGTATTTCATGTCTTTCGAAGGGGGGCAGACTGCGACTGCATCTGAAGTGACCTGGCGGAATGGCCCATAAGGTGGTCTGAGAAGGTGGTGCTGCCTGTGATGTTCATACTTTTACTTTGAGTTATAACAGACAGAGGGCTTCAAGTCTTACGTATACTGTGTTGGACCTGGATATGCTAGAGCTTAATTCATTCAGCTGTGTAACACACTAAGGCTGGTTACATTCACAGCAAAGTTGTCCCACGCTAACGATTGCCTTGATTACACTTACTGTTTTGCCCAGGAAACAAGGGCCTACTAATGTTATCTGCTGCCACTTTTAAGTCTGATGGACGTCAGACTGACTGTTGTAGCAGTACATTTTTGTAAAAAAATTGAGTGCAGTCTTTTACATCGAAATTTGTTTTTTAGGGCCTTGTTAAGAAGTTCGCGCGAGCTTGGACCGCTGTGTTAATCCCCAAATTCTCTTTATAGTGTAGAATGTAGTCGCTGGGTCTGGAATTTAATGTACTTTTTCGATGAATAATTTCTTGGTTTTGTTTTATATGAATTGTGTGATGCGATTATGCTTTCATGGTTTTTTTATAGCTGAATAAAGCTATGTTTGACAAGTAACAGTATACACCGCTAAAGCTTAAGTTATTCAAGTTCTGCCTTTCGATTGCCGTTTCTTCATTCATTATGAAAATTACGCCCTCCACCTTGAAAACTGTTACAACTACATAACTAAAATAATTCATGTGGGTGTGGAAAGTACATCTAGTGGCCCAGGCAGCACAGATGTGCTCTGCAGAAGATCTAGAAAACACTGTTGCAAGAACAGATCAGGCTGCATAGAACTCGTAGTTTTTCCATGGTATAAGAAAATAGGTTTGTGGTCTCTTAAAAGTGCTTGTACTTATCAAAGGGCAAAACATCTGAGCAGGAGTGAGCAGCAATCAGATTCAGAGTCACCTGTGTGCTTTTGGACACTTGGCCGCAGGTACGTCCGAATAGACACCTAGCAATTATAACGCATAATAGGACGCACAATGGATAACTAAACAAAAAAGGGTGGACGTCCCACAGAACAGAATCCAATAAATATCTTAGTCCTTAAATAAGGTTGGGTTTTTTTGCCGTACAAATTAGTATCATTAGGGTACAAAATGCATTCCATGCCTTTTTGTATTGCGATATTGGTGTATCTGAAGGATATCATACATCCTATCAAAAGAAGTTAAATAGTCAATTCGTGATCTCTTTAAAAAGAAAGTTACTCACTGTAGTGACCACTAAAATCCCAGCCCATAACCCCCGCCCCCTTTCCTCCATACAGATGGGATACCTCATCCCACGGGGCTGGTGACAGCCTTTTTTGCACTGCACGCAGGGCATGCCGGGGCTTGCTTGCCTGCCCCCGCTGACTCTGCCCATATGCCTCGCTCGCCAGTCTTTTACCCGAATGTCAGCTACAAAGCATCACTAACCCGATTTAGCTGGTTGGTGGATGGATGGAGGGAAGGGGACTAGCGACCTGGAATACAGTAGTATCTACTGTGAGTAACTTTCTTACTCCTATGTCCCATCCGCTTTCCTACATAGTAATGGGAGATTATGTAGCATGCCCAACTCACGGGTGGAGGGGACTAACTAGGAGCCAACAAGTTTTTCAAGACTGCCTGACCAAATCTAGGGTCAGACCTGAAACTGCTATCCAAATAATCGTTCTGCAAAAAGCTTACTGCGTGGGCCATGTAGCAGCCTTGCTGAGGACGTCTCACGGAACGGGACCCCGTCGGGACCCCGCCCCCTTTAGTCTCACCGGTTCGGAGTTCCAAAATCAGATGGGATACTGCAGCAAAGTTAGTCTGAGGGTGCAGTTGTGGCTTCCTTCAGTTTGGCCAAAACTCGGGGTCAATAAGTCGGAAGGCATAGAGGAACACAGTTGTCCAGGAAATGTTTAGCACGTCTCCAGGAGAGTGTGCTGCCCCGAGAGGTGCAGCAAAAACGTCTTGTTCCGGCTCGTTGTGAAGATTGGGTGCAGAGCCAGGGGATTGATCTCATCAGTCGTGTATGGCATGGTGCATCCAGCCGAGGAGATCCGTTCCTTCGTTTAGAGCCCAGACAAGATGGACCGCCCTGAGCAGTACATTGTGTGCCAGGGCCCATTCTCAGATCGATGAAGCAAGCTGACAAAGGAGGGGAGGAGGATCTCATACCCCCCTTGCTTATTTGTATAGGACATCGCTGTCGAGCTGTCCTTTTGAACCAGGACCTATTTTTGGCAGATTGTCATCAGGAACACTAGCAAAACAAAGAATATTGCTTGTAATTGCAATGTATTTATGCCATTTAGGATTGTGATGATTGGCCCTGGCTCACCTCCATCTTTCAGCAAAGCATGTGGATCATGTTGGTAGGGATACAAGGGCTGTTTCCCCACCCCCACCCCCACCGTGGTGTCCTAAAACAAAAGTTTCCGACGACCTTCCGTATTGTGCCCAGTGACAGGTGAGCAAAGAACCTCAGACCAACAACCGGAAGGCACCGCCATGCCCTCGGTGGAAATGCTACCACTAGCTCTCAACCCTCAGGCGGCTGCCTGCTGTAAGAACCCAAAGAGTCCTCGACCCAGAGGTCTGTAGCTACTCCAAGAGGCCCCCGAAGAGCCCTCAGTTAGCAAGATGCTTCGCAGAGCCCTCAACCTGTGGGTCAGTATTAGCCTACACGGCCTAAGAGCTGCCTCCGTTAGGCACCAGGATGTTGGTTGAATCCAAAGTTTCCTGGCTGGACGAAGCCCGGAAAAGCTAGTCATCCAGGAAGGGGTAATACCTGGATCAGAGCCGTAATGAGCTTGCCACAAATGACACGGCCCAAATATTGAGAATGGTGCCTTCCAATGGAGAACTGGTGGAATTTCTGGTGTGGTTCCCTGTGATATGCTTAACAGCATGCAGTGGACCAGATCTGGTTGGTCATTGCTTTTTTGGATCAGTGAGCTTAGCCGCAGAGTGGCCACTGAAGAACCCTTGGGAGCAGGTTTTGACCGCTTCCTACTGTGGCCGCTGGCAGAGTGCTCCCAGTTTGTTGCCTTCCTATCTTGGTAGCCCCAAAAGCCGCCAAGGACTTCTACCTTGAGTCTCTGGCAAAGGAATGCTGAAAGGGTGACAGGATAGTATTTGTGAGGAAGGCCAGGGATTTGGCTGTCTGCGTGGCAGTCTTGAGCATATTGCGTTCCTCATCCATGGAGTGAAACAGATCTTGGCTGTCAACGGGGAGATGATGCAATCCTGTACCTCCAGTGCAAATATGGCGGCGTGCTTCCAAGCTACTCCAATGTCTGCACCCACTGCCATTCCACGACTAGCTGTGTAGATATTGTGAAAGGATGACTTGAGCAGATCCTAAGCCACCGTCTTTGCTTCTGACAACACAGACTTGAAGGCCTGTTGCTTGTACAGTGGCAAGTATGGCAAGAAATCAGCCAGCTCTTTCCAAAGTTTTCCATTACCCGCTGCTAGCAAGGCATCAGCATTGGCCTTTCTTTGAGGCAGTAGAATAGACCTTCCCATAAGCCTCAAGGAGCTGGTCTTTCTTGCTCAAGAGGGCCGTAGACAACACTGTGGCACCAGAGCCCGAAACAGCACGGACCAACACCACCACAGATGATTCAGGTGTGGTTGTGAAGCTAAGCACAGCTTTTCAGACGGAAGGGGTCGGATTCTGGTCTGCAACTTTGTGTTCGTCGGCAGAAGGGAGTGAGGCTTCTCCCACAAATTTAAACTCTCAGAGGACATCCTCCTTTGACTGCAACCTTGATCTGCTTGGGCAGCAGAGGGCCTCTAACAGTATGCCGGCCTCTGGCTAGGGATATTCTGCCAGAGGCACACCCAGGAAGTCAGCCAAGCATATTGATGGAGCAAGGGACCTCCTTCTCCAAGTCGGTATCAGCACTAGTGTCCTGAACATTGTCAGTAATGGCTGGGGTTCCCTCCTTGGCTTCTCTGCTGGTGGAGCGCGGCCTTTGAAGCCTCCAATGTTGGTGCAGCATCACCAGCAGCTGCTGAGACTAGTTCAGGCTCAGATGTGGCAGAGACAGTGCTTGTGTACCTAGAGGGGGCGGGACAGAAGTGGCAGTGGAGGAAGTAGTGCTGCTGGTGGGGCAGGCCCAGGAGGCACTATAGGTTGCGAAATGCACTCCCTTATATGCCCTTTGAAATATTCCGCCAAAGTACCAGATCTCATGAGTCTAACTTACCAAAAATCTGTCCTCTTGTGCTGCCATCGCAGATGACTAGTTTGTAAGGGGTCCAGTGCAGGCATCCTATTGAGTGGTGCTGCAGCGACCCAGTACAGTTGCTGCGGCCGATAATCCCATGAGGACGGTGGCTCAGCACCATGCTCTGCCGAACGCCATGCAGTCCGCGGTAAAATGATGCACGAGACCGTTGGCGGTAAGACAATTGGTGACTTAAGTCCCTTGGAGTTGGGTCTGGATGCCAGTTTGCCCGGGGACAAAGATGCGGGAAACCACCCAGTTGCCACACTGTTTCTGCTGAGGGACTGGAGCAGTCGAAGAGCGGCCCTTGGCCCCACATGTTTTCTGCCCAGCAGGCACCATTTTCTTGAGGGCCACCATTTTGGACTTCGAAGAAAGGCTGTGGCCGCCCGCCATTTTAGGGCTGAATGCATGGCGTGTTTTGGTAGGGACACGTGTTCCTGTCTGCCCAACGTGGCACCCTGAGGCAAAGGTCTGTTGGCACTCGGGCTGTAGGCCGGTGACGGGAACTGTTGGAATTTTGGACCAATGTCCAGACGACACCACCACACTCAGATTTTTCCACCGGCAACTCTCGCTCCTACAGGCTGTCGTCTGATACCAGACCTCAAGGTGTCAACCCGGCAGTCGGTAGCTTTTCCAATAGGCCCAAAAGAGCCCTCAGCCGGTATGCTGCTAAAGGGCCTCGTAGAGCCCCGGACCAGTGGGTTGGTACTAGCCTTGCCGGCCTCTGGGGGGTAACTGTAGTATGGTCCAACAGATCCCTCACGCCAAAAAAGAACCCTGGAAAGTAGCCAAATGGGCGGGGTACGTGTAAACAAATAGAACTTACCTGATCAGGGCATGAAGATAGCCGACCTTCCGAGCACCCACGAAATCCATAATCCGTCACAGAAGAGTCTCCGAACAGGTCCTGCCACTGACTTAAGCAGTGTTGCAATGCCCAGGAACAAAGTGATGCACAGGCTGAACAGGATTCCCCCCTCCCCCCCACTGGTGGGAATAGCCCAAACACAAGAGGCAGAAGCTGGTTATGAGCGTCTGATGAAGGTAACTTCCTGCCAAAAACAGCCGCAGGAACAAAAAACAATTATCAGCTGCAACAAGGGTACGATGGTGAGGTAGGTCACTGCAGCAAAATAAAAATATGGAAAGTAGCAACAGTCCAGCGGTAAAAAGGACTGGCGAGCGAGGCATATGGGCAGAGTCAGCTTGGGCGCCCCCCTCAACCCCCCTCCCCACCCCCCAAGCCCAGTACACACTGCATGCCTCTAAAGGGAAAGTCTTATGTTCCAAAAAAAAAAAAGGCTTTGTTCCGCCCATGGGACCAGGTATCCTATCAGTATGAAGGCAAGGGGACGGGATGCAGGAATATTTATCTATCATACATTACTTACCATAATCTTATTTCTGATTTTTTATTGGCTTAGATTCACATGTTATGCATAGGCCGACATCTGGTGGTAGTCGCAAAGTACTGCACGACTCATTTTGTTTTTGAAAATCGAAAAGCGACGTTGACAGGGCGTTTGTAATACTATCCCCAGTGTGATGTCTATTGTACCCATGGTCCTTCATGCATCGGGGTCCCTCAAATGGTTTGGGCGAGCACAAGATAAATAAAAAAAAAATCTAAGCACCTTCAACTCCAGGATGAGAGGAAGGGCGAGTGCACGTGAATCCAAGTACATCCAAGCAACAGAAATACTATTATGGTGAGTAATGTGTGCCTTCTGGAGGCTTGTAGATCTGTTTTAATATCGCTTGTCCCACCTGTGAATCTGCTTTAGAGAGTGTGCATAGGCAGTAATGCCAAGTATAGGTATGACTGGAACTAAGTAGCTGCTTGAAAATTGCATCTAAAGGAACAATTACAATGAATGTTTAAGTAACCCCTGTGCCTCGGGTACAGTGGGCTCCTGTCTTTTTTTGTTGTTGGATGGAGTAGCAAAGCTGGACGCATTTCACTATCCACCTTGAGATAAGAGACAGGATTTCTTTCTCTGCCAATTGCTATGGAAATAAAGTGGATTGTTTTCCTTAGCGGTTTAGTTTTGATTAGCTAGTACATGACCACCCTCCTTACATCTAGGGTATGGAGGCTTTCTTCTGTCGAATTTGTATGTTGAAAAAAGCTGCCGAAACACTCAGGGAAACCGATTGGTTATACTTTATCCTGAAGTGTTATTTTAATATGTTTTTAACACACATGAACACTTCGTGGGGTCCATCTTTTAGCATGGGAACTGGTAGTTATTCATGTGGCATTTAATGGGTGGCCTCAGATTATCTTTTCTTCTGGAGTAGCCCTCATAACATATGCAGACTGCTATCCTTCGGAGTGGGGTGTGCGGATCTTCTGCCCATAAAAAAGTGGGGGCGGAGATTAGTGTCTGGGTAGGACTTGGGGCCACATTTCAAAGAGGAACTATTTCGTAGGTCATGGGACCTTTTTTCTTTTATTGACCTTCGTGCAAAGTGTGTGGACCCCAAGTGATGGATCACTCTTGTGATTGCTGAATAAAATACTAAAAATTGGGTTATTTCGGCCCAACCGTTATCACCTTCTCCTTTCAGGTGGTCTTGTTTGGTTATATTTTTGTTTTTTTCTGGCTTTTCTTAAGGTTGTTGTTCAGGGTTGCCTTTGTAATATACTCTACTTCGTCCTTTGCCACTTGGATCGTTTTTAGTACAGGAGTCCGTGGTATAATGGTTTTTCTTGGGGAGAAACTTCTTCCATAACACAATATGTTGTTTGGTCTTTGTTCAGAGGGGTATCCGGATTGATTTCCTGGGATATCTTTGGTTTTAAAAAAGAGGTTGACCGGTTTTGAGGATTATTTTTTCTCATCTTCTTCAGGACCGTGGTTTTTGGCCTGTCTTGATAAGATCAGGAAAAGGATGAGGTCAGAGGAGCCGTCATCCCATCTACCTTCCGTGTAGCTCGGAAGGTAGATGGGACAACAACCTTAAGAAAAGCCAGAAAAAACTAAAATATAACAAAACAAGACCACCTGAAAGGAGAAGGTGATAACGGTTGGGCCAAAATAACCCAATTTTTTGTATTATTTTATTCAGCAATCACAAGAGTGATCCATCACTTGGGGTCCACACACTTCGCACGAAGGTCAATAAAAGAAAATAGGTCCCATGACCTACGAAATAGTTCCTCTTTGAAATGTGGCCCCAAGTCCTACCCAGACACTAATCTCCGCCCCCACTTTATGGGCAGAAGATCCGCGCACCCCACTCCGAAGGATAGCAGTCCGCATATGTTATGAGGGCTACTCCAGAAGAAAAGATAATCTGAGGCCACCCATTAAACGGCACATGAATAACTACCAGTTTCCACGCTAAAAAGTGGACCCCAACAAAGTGTTTGTGTGTTGAAAAAAGCTGGACATTGATTTACATGGAACTTTGAAATTGACTAAGTGAAAATCTAGGATGGGTTCTAAGAACCACCTTGTCTTTATGAATGAGAATGACGAAATCTTGGACAGAGTGCCAGAAGTTCACTGACTCGTCTTATAAAGTGATCGCCACTAGAAAGATAGTCTTGTAAATCAAGTGTTTTAGACTGGTTTTGGGCATTCATTCAACAGGTGGACCCATGAGTTTTGAGAGTCCAACATTGAGGCCCAACCAGGTGGTGGATTTGAAATGGGAGTATATAGTCCTTTAGCTCCTTCCATGAACACTTTGATTCCATGCTTTGATGTTTGGTACCTTCCACCAGAATACGTTGTTTTGAGATTGGTGTAAGCAGTGCTGCCAAGTGTACCCCGAGAATTAAAGACTAGCCCAGAGTGTAGAAGATAAAGCATATAGTGGACTATGTGCGAGGGAGAACAGTCAATAGGATTGATGTTGCGTGATTTGCACCAAATGCCAAACCTTTTCCATCAGTGTCTTGCATTAGGCTTCCGTGCTTCTTAAGATGTCAATACACCTTTGTGAACGGATTAAACATTCAAAGACTAGGACTTCAGGAGCCAAGCTGACGAGGTCATAGTTTGAGGGTATGGATGGAATGTCGTCCTCCTTGTGTTGGGACAGCATGTTGAATGGGCACGGAAGCTTGATTGGTTTGCACATTACTAGTTTGTGTAGATTAATGTTTATTTGTAACGCACTCCCCAACCGCTCTGTCGGTTCTGGAAAGGGAAGAAGGTAGGAAGGTTAGGGCTGAGTAGGAGAAAGGCAACAGAGCGAGGGATGTGCTGCTGGCAGCCTCAGTTCAGTTTGCACAGTTCGCTGAGCTTAGGTGTGCTTGTTGGTTGTAGTATATTTTGTTGTTGCAATGTGAAGTGTGTGGTTTGTTGTGCTTAGAGGCATAGTCTTGTTTAGTTAGAGTTTGAGATGTGTTTGGAGCGGGGTGAGAATGTTTAGTGGGGTTGGTTAGTGGCATCGCTATTTAGAGGTGACACATGCTAATCTTCACAATCCTGTCTAGATGTGGCGCAATGCGAATCTTCACAATTAGGTCTAGCCGGGACACTGGCCTATATATACACACACAATTTCATCTGGACTAGCTAGCACGGAGTATATTCTACCTAGTTGTGAGCTATTGCTAACTAATAGTTATCTTGATGCGAGACATGGCTGAGCAGCACAATTCACAACTCAGTGAGTCTATGTGGGGTGACAATTGCAGAATGGAAGTTAACTTTATTTGGTGGTGGGGATGAAGAGGTGGGCTAGTTTTGTGGTTGCAGAGATAGCTGTGCCCCAGTTATGTTGATTTATAACGCACACCGATACCACCCAAGGGCAGACTCCAGGCACTCACGTGGCTCTGCAAGAAAGAGGAAAACGTTGGTTAGTGAGGGAAGAATGATAGGATAGGTCAGAACCAGGAGAAACTGGAGTCTGTATGCATTGGCTTGTTGTGTCTGTGGTGAAGGTCCAGTGTCCAGAGTAGTTAGTTTTAACTGTGCTGTTTGTGTTAGGGTATAGGTTTGCTAGACCAGTGGGCATGTATTGTGTGTTTGAGGAGGTAGAAGTGAGTGGTTAGTGCTCTGGCTACTCGCTAAATTCTTCTGTGTGGCTAATCTACACAGTCCTATCTGATTTGACAAACGACTACTCTCCATAATTCTTCGAAGTGTGACACATGGCTAAACTTCACCTGGACACAGTGTGAACTCCTAAATTGAAGGCACAACAGTAAGTGCAAAACACCTAGATTTGAGGTATCTGGATAGAGGGAGAACGCCCAAGTATGGGACACAACACTAAATAACACCACTGAACGGTACCCGTTACTAGCTAGCTAATTTTGATATGCTAGGTTGTGTAGGTATTAAAGAGGGCTTTTCGGATTACAGCGATTGCTGAACTCCCCACTTACACTTATCTCGTCAGTGGCTGATGGTTGTGTTGACGGCTGGCTTCTCAGGCGAACACTACAAACACGGCCTGGAGCTGCTACTTTGGGAGCTGCCCTTAGCCGAAGGGGCTGCACGAGCAATGGGCTGCTCTAGCGGGTGTAGTTAAGAGCCCATCTCCTGGAGGGCAACAACCAATCACAGGCACTGGGCAGGGGAGAGGTCACACCGGTGCAGCAGAAAAATGGAAAAAGTCCAGAAGGTAAGTGGAAATGGCTACCAGGAACAGAGGCAGAGACACCCAGAAACAAAGTACTACCCCCAGGGACTGCACCCTCTAGATACAGGCCAGCTCAGAAAATGGGGTCGGAGGACACAAAGCACAGGATAAACCCAGAATAGCACAAACTACTCATAAACGATTGAAAATCCCCCCCCCCCCCCACACACACTAACCCCTCCACAGGAGCACATGAAACAGGCCCAAAACAGATTAAAAATCAATTTACAACTACTCACTGAGCATCAAGCAACCCCTAAAACTGCTGCTCAAGTGGTTTACTTAAAGGATGGTTCTAGAGTGTGGAAACCATTGTTGAGCTCACATTGGAGCCATTTGGATCAAGAGTGACTTGCTTTTGGTGCATCTTGTGAACTATTTTGTGGAAAAGCGTAAGCAAATTTCCCAGACCAACTCATCCACAAGGCATTTCCCTTGGATCCTGGTGGGGAAACCTGGATGCAAAGTCTGGGCATTGTGAGTTTTGCTTTGTTGCCAATAGGTCTAGAGGTAGATTCCCTCATTGGGTGAAGATCTTGTTTAGGTACTAAGTGAAAAAAATAGTTTAAAAAAAATAAATAAACCAAACACATTGGGTTAGAAATACCGCACAGAGCGGTCTTCCTAAATCGAACTGTCACATTCGTGCAGGCACATCGGGACCAGGAAGAGCCATCGCGGGAGACCAGGTAAATGTCTGTGCGAGTGTGCGTTTACATGTGTGTGGGTGTGTTGCGTGTTCGAGTATAGTGAGTGGGGTATGCTTAGGTGGATAGGG
Organism: Ambystoma mexicanum; assembly: GCF_040938575.1. Taxonomy (NCBI): domain Eukaryota; kingdom Metazoa; phylum Chordata; class Amphibia; order Caudata; family Ambystomatidae; genus Ambystoma; species Ambystoma mexicanum. The sequence goes on along the minus strand of NC_090935.1, from coordinate 892,571,702 downwards.
ATGCCGAGGGAATTTGGGGGCTGAACCCACCCCTCCCCCGATTACAGACATCTCGCAAGCAAGGTTGGGGGGGGGGGGGCTGCAAAGGGTTCTCAAATGTTTGCATTTTACGAGCCCCCTAAAAATCGGCTGAAAAACAGTCTTTTTGCTAGGCGACCTACAAAGCAAAAATACAACATAGAACCATTGTTTAAAATAGCTGTGTGCATTTGCCACTCGTGTTCTGCGGGTAGCTGTGGACTTCTGCTTTAAGGGTCTGCTAGGTAAAAGTTGCATTCGAGAGACCACTACCAAATCTTTTGGGCTAACCGGGACAGACTTCGAGTGAGTTGGGCCTGGTTTGTTGAGCTAGAACATTGCAGTGGTGCCGTCTGAGTATTAGAATGGTCTGCCTTCCCAAGTGTTGCTGGAATGCTTGTAGAGCTTTGAGGACTGCTACAGTTCTAGTAAGTTGATATGGTTTTATGTTGTCCATGTCCACACGCCATGTGCATTGTGATTGCGGTAATGCGCTCCGCATCCTGAGGAGTGAGGCGTCTGTTGTGAAAGTGGCCTGTACTGATGGGTTTGCGAAAAAGTGTCCCTTTAACAGGTTTTGTCCACTGGCGTAAAGCTTGTACCAAAGTGTGTGAAACAACCACTAGCTCCTCCCACTGACTGCTTGCCTGAGACCATTGTTTTTCGCTGGCCAATCTTGCAGAGGCATGCACAGCCGCACGGGTGAAACAATATGAATGCAGAAGTCATCATCCCAAGCAGGCGCATTGCCTTGCGCATGGTTATCAGACGACCGGCCACGTAGTGAAGTACCTGGAATAGCATGTTTTTTTACTCTCATTTGAGAATAAAACTAACTCTTCTTGTGTTTAAATACTTGCTCCCAGGATTTGTTACTTGACTGGGGACAAGACTTGACTTCTAGTTGATCGAGAACCCTAATTTGAACAAGATTGCCTGGGTGTTATCTTTGCAAATTTGTGGCACTTCCTCGGTTATGAGCTAGTTGTTGAGATCAGGGTACATTGGAATGGATTCTCTGCGCAGGTGTACTGCTACTATGGCTAGTACTTTTGTGAACACCCATGGTGCTGATGAACTGCTGAAGGGGTACTTTGAATTGGTAGTGTGATATTTGGAATTGCAGTATTTTCTGTGTGCTGGCAACATTGAAATATTAAAGTATGCATCTTTCATGTCCAATGTTGTCATGCAATCTCCCCGTTTTAAGAGTGGAATTACCTCTAGTAGCGTTGTCATGCAAAACCTTTGTGATTCCACATACATGTTGGCTGGACGGAGGTCTAGTATACGGCATATAATTAAGTCTCTTTGGTACAAGGAAGTACAGTGTACAGATAACCTCATTTACCTGGTGTGCTGGGAGTTGCATGATGGCACCTTTTCTGGAACAGAAACTTGATCCCGTCCAGTAGAATCTGTGTGTGTTGTGCCGACATCTGCCGTTTTGGAGGATGATTCTAGGTTTTTTTGTATGAATTCGATGGTGTATGCCTCTGCCACTGTAGTTAACACCCACTGATCGGATGTGTCCAACCTTCTTTCATGGAGTTGCATGGACAGGAACTTGTACTTTGATATTGTTGAGGTGGAAGAGCCTCTACTATTGGAGGCTCTTCCCTCTACCTCTAGCCCTTCTATATCCATGTGATTGTAAGGGATGGGGGGGAGCTGGGGATTACTCCAGCAGGAGGATTGTCCCCGACTGTATGCCATTGAACGTGGCCATCTCTGCCCGCAAAAGGAACCTCCTGTATTAAACACCCCATTGTATTAACGGTTTGTTGTGATCTGTCCCAACAACTTTCATAGATCATGTTCCTCTTTTGCACTTAGTGCATCATCGGCTGCTTTACCAAACAGAAGAACATGTTACTTACCCCTGGTAAAGTTCTTTCGATTGGATGCTCCTCCCACATATTTCTCATCTTTGATATTAGTTATCCAGCTTCAGAAAAAAAGAAGAATTTCGGCAGAGGGCACTATGGGTCGATGGCGTTTACTCCATGTCCCTCGAGGGCTCCTGTCTCGAGGATGAGATCGAAGGCATATATAGCATGCACACCGCCCGATGACATCAGTTCTGTTTTTCCCTTACAGTAGAAATACCCACATAACCACGGGAATTACCGTACTCTGCATTGAAGGAACAAAAGCTGTAATAGCATGGGAAATTCTACTGTGGTCCAAGTTGGGTGGGCGATGAGTAACACGTGGGAGGAACATGCAGTCGAAAGAACATTACCAGGGGTAAGTAACTTGTTCTTCAAAATAATTGTGTCCTCCCACTTATTCCTCATCTTTGACAGACTCCTAAGGCAGAGTTTCATTTGCTGAAGGGAGTAGAATTTGATTTTAATGTTTTTCATGAAACGAGTACAGGACTGCTTTTCAAAAGCTACCATCCTGACCGAGGGGGTTGGAGAAAGAAAGAAAGCAAAACAATGTTTTGTCCTATGTGGAATTAAGAAATAATTTGGGTAAAAATGAAGGTCTAACCCTTAGAAGAACCATGTCCTTCTAAAAGATAATAAAGGGTGGCTTGGACGAAGTGCCGGCAACTCGCTCACTCTACGGGCTGATGTTACAGCTACCAATAGAATGGTTAACAACCTTAAGGGACAGACTGTAAAGGTTCAAAAGGTGCACACATTAGACATTTTAGAACCAAATTAAGATCCCAAACTGGAACCTGGAACGGAGATGGGGGAGGGGGAAGGGGGAACACATTGGTGAGTCCCTTTAGAAAGGATGTCACCAGTGGAATTTTGAAGTATGAACATTAGCAGGAGCTTAAAGATAGACAACGCTGACAAAAATCCTTTAATAGTACTAATCTGGAGCCCCAAATTGGCTGAAGATAGCAGAAAGGATAAAACATCAGGTGTTTTACATAGAAAGGATCTACATTCCTTTCTCTGCAACAGTTGCAGAATTTATTCCCCAACAGTAATGATACAAAGACGTTGTTGCTGGCCTTCTGGCCAAAAGCAAAATGTCCATTATGTCATCCGAGAGGTCCCAATCCTTGTATCTCAGCATTTCAGAAGCCAAGCGTGAAGATGTAGTGTTTTGACTTCTGGATGGAGAACCCGACCCTCCTCTTGCGAGAGAAGGTCCTCTTTGTGGAAGACATATTGGAGGACAGATGGACATGTCCAGAAGGTCTGGGTAGCACGTCCTCCTAGCCCAATCCGGGCCAGTTTGGATCATGTGTTTCCTGAACTTTCTCAACCTCCTGATCATGTGAGGAATGACAGGGGCTTGAGAAAACACATACAGGAGTGGAAATTCCCAGTCCACCACAATCCCGTCTCCTAGAGCTACTCTAGGGGAAAATGCCCTGTAGCAATAGGGATCTAAACAGTCACTTGAGGGGTTCCACAAAGAATTCCTGACATAGTTCCCACTTGTGGGAGACTGCTCTGCCTGCTCAGAGCATCCGTCGTCAGAGCATCCGTCGCTGCGTTCTCCTCTCCTGCTAGGTGAACTGCTGATAGGGAGATTCCTTCTTGAATTGCACAGTACCAGAGCTGCATTGCCCCCTCTGCACAGTGGTAGCGACACTACACCACCTCTTGTTGAAATAGTACAAGGCCACTGTGTTATCCGTCATTATCAGGACACTCTTACCCGTATAGAGTGCAGGAGGGCCTTCCGTGTTAGTCTGATTGCCCTCAGCGCCAAAAGATTGATGTGTAGTTTGGACTCCCGATGGAGGAGACCAACGACTGCTGACTGTCAATGGGCTCCCCACACCCATGAGAGATGGCGGTCACTACTGTTATCTCCGGCGATTGTTGCCAAAAAGATTCTCCCTTCATAATGTTGACCTCACAGGCCCACCACAGAAGATCCTGTGCGACCCTGCTTGGAACCTGAAGTAGGTCCGACATCTTTCCTAATAACTGGGACCATTGAGTTTTGAGAGCCCATTGAAGGGATCTCATTCTCAGGTGGGCCTCTGGCACCAGAAAACTGCAGGATGCCATAAGGCCAAGCAACCTCAAAAAAATAAAATAAAATAAAAAGAAAATAAAAAAAACAAACAAAAACACCCCACACAAGGCCGGGAAGCACTGGGCCCTTTGAAATTTGATGGCCATCTGTAGAATTTCTTGAGCCCTCACCTCGGGTGGCGAGCTCTTTCCCAAGGATGCATCCAGAACAGCTCAGATGAATTTGAGAAGGTGTCATATTCGAATTCTTGTAATTGAGGGAGAAGCCCAGTCTGTGAAGGTAGTGGCAGGTGACGTTGCGATGATAACGCACCCTGATCAGAGAATCGTCCAGGTACGGGTAGAGGTACATTTCCCAATTCTCCCCTCCCCCCCATTAGACTCGCTGCCACTACCGCCATACCCTCTGGGTGGAGGTCAGCCCGAATGGCAGAACTTGAAATTGATAGAGAACCACCAACTGCGAACCTCAGGTATTTTCTGTGCTCGAGATGGACGGGCACATGAAAAAAAAACAATCATGCAGGTCCAATGACACCATCTATTCCTGGAGTTGGAGGGCCTAAAGGATCTGAGAAAGTGTGACCATCTTGAACTTGAAGGATCTCAAATGCAAGATGGGTCTCAGTCCTTTTTGGATATTTTTATTTGCTTTAACCGATTACAATTTTTTTGCAAACGTAAGACAGAAATGTGGTTCCGTTTTATCACATCGCATAGTTAAAAAAAGGACAAAAATGGCAGACAAAGAAAGAAACTTCCCTAAATGCCCTGAAAACCTTTGTTTAGAAATGGGACAACTGCTATCAGATGAGCAGTCTGGCTGCTATTCATCAAAATGGACCACCAGTCTTCTGTATCCCATGCCAAGTATTTTGACATTTCTTGTCCAAATTGCTTAGTTACCTCATCTTTAATGCGGGACAGAATAAAAGTAGAGATTTCAATGTTTCCATAATTGAGGCCTTTTTACAGATGTAACAGTTATTCTGCAAGGACTTAAAACATTAAGCCAGGATTTAATGTGTGCGTAGCAGGTTTAAACGTGCTCTGAGAAATTGGTCTCAGTACTTTCCATTTGGAAACTTTAACAGGTAGGAGGGTAAAGCGTTTAGTTTTAGGATCCAATCTTTTAGGTCTTCGCTCATCGGATTAGTCTGCAAAACTTTGAGAACATTCCATTGCACCCCATTTCTCAATGTTTCTTGCCCAGATGTTTATATTCCAACATTTCTGCAATATTAGTTCTGTGTTAATTATATCCAGAACCAAGGGTCGAGGAAATGTAAAACATTTCCTTTATAATACCATATTATTCCACTCTGTTGTGGCTTGTAAGGATTGCAGGCCTAGCTCACGACAAATGATTTCAATTGGTGTAGATTGTGGAAGACCAAGTAAGATTTTCGAAATCAAGCCTTCTAGCCAGGGCCATACTGTCTTTGGACGTCAAACATTGTTTCTGCTCCATAATTCAGAGATGGAACCACCTTCACTTTGTAGTAGTTTAGTACTAGCAGTAAAGCGAAGTGGCCGAATTTCTTGTTCAAGGCTAAGGCTTCACTGGCCAAGGATTTAATTTTCCTTGTTAAGTAGTCCACCATTGGCGTTTCATTTTGGGAATCGCGAAGCCACACACCTAGGTATTTGAACGCTGAAACTTGATTGGTGTGTTGTCCAGAAACCAGTTATGTCCGTTTTTCCCTCTATTGGAGTTGCCAGAACTTAAGATCTTAGTTTTTTCGGTATTTATTTCTAGCCCGTTTGTCCTAGTGTACTGTTGGAGGGCGTCCAACTGCCGTTGTAGGCCTACTGGAGTTTGGTCCATCAAGGCCATATCGCCAGCGTAAAGTAAGCGAAGCAGCTGAACTCCAACAGTTGGTAGAAAACCCCTAGTTTATGCCTGGGATTCCTTTATTTTGAGCATTAGGAAAGATGGGCAATACCAACCCTAGTTCCTATCCGCTACAGGCACTGTTCTATAGCGCCTTTCTCTAGCAGGGTTAAAATCTCCTGCACAAGGAGCGTATCTGGAATCCTCAAAGAGTGGTTCCCCGGTGGATTGTTCTGAGGTCTATGAATAAAAAGGAAGGCAGTAACCGTGGGCTACAGTTTCCAAAGCCCAAGCCTCCAAAATCATGTCTCGCCATTCTTCTAGATGCTGAGACAGTCTGCCTCCCACTGGTGAACTGTGACTCAAGACCTTGGAGGTTTTGAGGTGGCTGATGCAGTGGTAGATGGTAAAGCTGCACCTGCTTGAGCTGGCTTTGCACCTCTTCCACCACAAGGAAATCTTTGGCCCCTTTCACCAGCTCTTGCCATTCCAACCGAGTAGTAGGGAAAAGATCTACCCTGCCAAGGTTGTCCACTAGGTCAAAAAGGCCGAGGTTGCTAAGGCAAAGTTGCATAATAGCAGCACCTAAAGATTTGGCTGCCGCCTTCGAGGTCTGCACCTTCTCAAGACTAGTCAATCTTATTGCCAAAACCAGACTTCTGCAACCATGCAAACCTGCACATAATGGTGCTAGTAGCCATGGCTCTGCTGATGCCGCCAGTAAAATCCAGACCTGACTGAAGAGACTTGCATGGCTTCTTTGCAGTCTCCAACTATAGCTAAGAACCAGTCTCTTTCATCCCCTACGGGAATGTGCTCTGCCGCCATAGAAATGCAGTTGCAGAGTGAAAGTAAATTTTGCAAGGGCACATGTAGTGTTGGCAGATTTGAGTGCCATACTCACTGCAGAAAATATCTTCCTTCCCCATACATCTGCTCTTTTGTCGTCCCCATCTGGCGAGATGGTAGGGTAAGCCGCCTGCCTAGATGTTCCAGTAGCTGCCTGCACCACCAGACTCTCTGTAGTGGGGCGTTTCGACAGGTAGTCAGGGTCTAAAATGGAAGGGTGGTACTTCTTGGTCAAATTCTTTTTTATTATTTATAGCCAGATTGGTTTCTGGTGTTTCCCAATTCGTAGCCACCCTTTTTTTGCAAGGCAATATGAAACTAATATAGGATCTCACCGAGGACCCTTATCTAGGATTACTGTTAAATCATCCTGTTCGAATGGCAATGGAGGCCTACTGCAACCCATGTAGCCCACTACCTTGGATAGGAGTTTGTCCGTAGGATGCATCAGCATGCTCCCCAGCCTCTGGGCTCCCAAACACCAACTCAGGTGAGGTATCCACCCCCCACCTGCTGTCAGTAGGTGGTCATAGAGGTCTCTCAACCTGGACTTCTCGGCTATAAAACTCTGGTACATTTGGCGTACCATATTGGAGGCCAAATGGAGCCTCGTCATTTAAAATAGTCTTTTCTTGGCAGAGGTACATAAGTCTTCTCAGGTATAGGGGTTTTTACAAACAATGGATTTGACGCTGGAGACCTTTTTCATTGGCGCCATAGTCTTTAGTGAGGCGCTTGGCGTTGATGGCAATGATGGTGCAGCTGACGTTGAAGTAGAGGGTTTGGCTGGCGTTGAAGGTGCCGCCAGTGAATGCGTCAATGGAGGAGACGACCTCGACTTCAGCTCGACTAATCCTTCAATGATAAGTCATCAGATCGATGCCTCAACAGGTCCTGATGTGGATCAGGCCTTCGTCCCGGGCTCCAAGGCACGCAGGATTTAGGTTGAGCCCTTTCAGTGGGAGCATGGCTTGGACGCTTCTGTTTTTTTAAATATTTTGAGCATCTCTGCTCTGAAGGCCTTCCACGCGGCCGGAGTGGATTTTTTTAGTTGGGCAAGATACCTTCTCAGGGGAAGCATCAGACAAAGTCGAAGAAGGCGACCTATGGTGCCTGCTCTTAAAACTTAGAGGACGATGAGGAGTAGTGAGAGCCACTCCTCGCTCTGGACTGCTTAACCTTTCACAGAGGAGCCGCCTCTCAACTCGTCGGTCAAAGGTTTTTTGGCCGCGGTAGGAGATGTAGGGATTCAACCTACCTTCAATTTCCCCCTTTACGTTCCATCAAGACCTTTCCTGTCATCGACTGGCACTCGGAGCAGTCTGAGGTGCTATGGTCTACCCCGAAGCACCACAAACATATGCAATGTGGATCAGTCAATGACATTTTCGACCCACAATCACACTTTTTGAACCCGGTCTTCGGGGTTGTCTGTGTTGACGAAGACCTTTTCTCAATTCTCTTTTGAATTGAAGTTGTCACGAAAGTGAAGAAGCGTGCCGTATTTCTCGAAGCTAAAGCATTTGCAGAAAACAGGACTGAAGCCAACAGGCACTGCACGTGCTATATATTCCTTCGAGGACATCCGAGACAGAGGCCCTCGAGTCGACATCGATGCACAGCGCCATCTGCCAAAAAATTGTTTTTCCAAAGCAGCTGAAGCTAGATAACCAATACCAAAGATGAGGAATACGTGGGAGGACACAATGAGGGAATTCATCGTTACTGCTTTTCTATCTCCAAAAATGTCACCCACAAAGTATGCATCTTCTAGGGCTTCTTGTGTATCAATTTTAAAGTGTTGGGCTGCTTTAATTAGCAGCTCATTATACTGCATCTGATGATCTATTGGCGAATCAGCAATTGGCTGATCTTGGTACTCTGGTGATGGTAATTTATATATTTATATTACTGGGTCTTCCTAGTCCCAAAACTGGTCTTGGGTGTACTGGTCGCCCTGTGAGTACCCATCACCCTGATGTGTGGGGGTCACTGAACTATCTGGACTACAAGTAATCATAGGTTGACCTAGAAGTACTTGGTTGGGAGGTGTCTAGCGTTTGTATCTTAGTAGGAAGTTCTCCACAACCCTATGAGTGTAAGAATTCCTCTGGGTGTCCATCAATGAAATCCACAAAACATTCAATTCTTTTCATGGCTCTCAAATTTGTATGTAGTCCGCTCAGTGGATTCTGTAAATGGGTGTGACCCTGATGGAGGGTTCTTGATAGAGGCACGTTTCTCATGATGTAAAGCATCTGTTAATGTGGTCTTTGAAGGTGTGTAATGTTTCTCCTGTGATGTGGCTTCTTCAGGTCTCGAAATACCTAAAGATTTAGACTGTTTACTTTTGAGAAGCATTTATTTTTGGGACATGTTAATCTGTTGCATTTTCGCCATGCCGGAACTTCACGTCAAGAGATTAGATTTCGGCTTTTGTTGTGGGGAGCGCAAAAGAGGGACTTCTGAGCGGTGTCGTTAATGGGCTTAGATGGCATCTAAATTTTGTCTTGCGGTGATTGTGACTGGACAATAGATGCTTGATTTCCTCTGTCTTTCGACACCCTGTGGCTACGGGTGGCTATAGGTGTATGGCGTACGGCTCGGGGTTGTGCACTTAGTGAGACGACTGCTTTTGTCGCTGGGTGTAGTCTGCATCACAAGTTGGAGGACTGTCCCCTTCAGGTGCCCCACAATTGTCATTGGCTGCCTTGATTGTTAAGACCCCCTTTGGACAAAAGGTTGAGATTTTAGGGTGTCTTATTCGTATGGCACTTTTCAGGGCATCTTTGACTGCATTACCGAACAGCAACGTGGCCTGCATCTCTATTTTGAACCCAGACTGCCTTAGCCAGGCATGGCGTTAGATTAATGTGCCCACGGCTATGATGCAGCCTGCATCCTTAGCAAAATTTAGGTTTTAGGTTAACCACCTGCTCGCCATTGAAGGCAAGTCCCTGAAGGCTCACACCAGAGATAATACATCCCGCTAGGGAAGAAAGGCCAATCTCACATGCAGAGGAGCGTGACAGCAAAGAACTCCAAGAATGTTCTGCCAGAGGGGTACAAGCAGAAACTTTTAAAAAAGGTACACAGCGTCATAATCGCAACGACATACAGTATAAAAGCAGCCGATTGGATGGACTTTATACAGGTTTCACCTTTACCCATAAGGGATGCCGGTCTATTGTTCCCAGCCCTGCCCCATCCGTCCGTCATCAAGTGGGTGCTACAAGGCTCATCTACCATATGACTATATTTTATCACTCATACTGTGCACTTGGCAGGCTTTAAGACTGACACAAAGGAGGTTCTGGGGGCACTCTAAACTTCAAACACATTTCACCGACTCCACTCCGTGCTTTCCGGCTCCACGGTCTCCACCCTCGTTTTGAAATACAATTCATCTCTCCCAGCACCTTGCAATGCAATTCACACAATGGTCGCTCAATGATGGGCCCAGTCAGTTCCCTTTGAATATTTCAAGACGTTACTTTGGGGTTGGTCAAATGGCACCTTGTGCCATGGAATTCAGGGATCTTAAAGTTTAGTCAGTTATATGGGCTATAACTCGTGGTTGCCCGGTTCATGCTTTGGTCAGTGTGAGATAACACCAGGCACTGGTCTGATTTAATCCGTGTGGCAACCGGGAGCCAGTGAAGACTTTAATGGGGGGGGGGGGGGGGGGGGAGAAAGAGAGAAAGAGACATTACACTCTTTGTAGCCCTCTCTTGTAGCTCACTTTTCTTCCTGTTGCTCGAATACATGTTTTGGGTTGTCCAGTATTGTCCGTTCTGCCCTCCCTCACCCAAACTTTGTACTCCAGTACTGCTTTGGTTCAGAGTGGCTCTTCCTCTCCTGTTTTTCTGTTGGTCTTTTGATGTAGCACCAATAAATATCCAGAAAGTTGAATATGCCTTTTCCATTTACAAATCTAGTGCAGCTTTTAAATTGGATGCTCGTCCAGATGCGTGCAAACTTTTTGCCGTTAGGCTGGGAATTCTAGAGTTAGAAGTTTGTCTCACCAGATGTTTTTTTCGCGGGCGTTTTACCCCCAAACCCACTCCCCCCGTTTTTGCTATTCTAGGGGGAAATATATAGATATTTATATCACCTAAAAATGCAATTTTTTTTGTTAAGGAAAATTGCAGTAAAACTCCCAGTGAAAAAACATCTGCGATGAAAGGATGTTGTACTGTCTCACCATATGCAGCACGTGCATAATGCAGATGTGTTATCAGCACTACATGCAATTTCAAGTATAGCAGACCTCAGGGGGATGTGCTTGTTCTGAGCCTTTATAGTTATATCAGCTCTGATGGAATGCATTTGTTCCGAGTCATTAAAAGTATAGCAGTTCTCATGGGATGCACGTGTTCTACTTCTGAGCCGTTACAAGAATAGCAGCCCAGATGAGGTGTGTATTCTGAGCCATCACAGGTATAGCAGCCCTGATGATGTCTTCTTCATGGTGAGGTGGCGTTCCGAGCCATTACTGATATAGCATCCCTGATGAAACGTGTTCTGAACTGCCAAGTCAGTTTTTACAATTGAAGGTTTTCTTCATCTTAAAACACATCTCTGATGCAGACGCATTAACTCGCCTATCAACAAGATTTGAACGAACAGGTTACACAATGATCTCTGCAGCAGAGTTATTGACCCCACTGAGCTACGTTTCCCCCAACAGGCTGTTGACTCTGAAAGCCACTTCGGGTTAGGGCACTGGCAGTTCCATGTAAGGTATGCCTGACATAACGGGCTTGTCAAAAGCTCCAAGCCTGTTTGGACTATCCTACTTGCAAGTCAAGAGATTCATAATGAAGCTTTCAAACGTGCTAGATTTTTGGCAGTGGAAATTTATTGGACATGGGAGAAGCTGAAGTTTTGAAAAACGCAAGACCCAAGTAGAAGGAGGGATTGACTATGTGACAGCAACGCCATCTTCTCCCACTGTGCATCACACCAGCTCAGGAGAATGCGCTCAACACTGTTCTCTCACTGCAGAAAACGCCGACACATGGTGCTGTGTCATTACAGCAAACATGTTTTTGGACAGTACCTGCATTGCTTAACAGGTCAGTCCTGCTAAGAAATATGGACATGATGCAATCAGTCCTGCTGTGAATAATTGGCATTGTGCCATGATATGCCTATAGCAGCTCTGATAAATTAGGCTACTTTGTAAAATTAACCTCTCAATAGGGCTGCTATATTTTCAGGCAATGTATGCCACTGGAAATGTATACAGCACTGCTTCTACCGGTTTCCATTATACCTGCTTAGTGTGGGCGGTCAGAAAGGTAGTCAAGTAGAGTTCAGACAACATGCCTAGCTATTCTTGCACTCTAAGAAATCAAACTATGTACAGTGCCCTTTCATTCACGCGAACACATGCAATCTTAAAACAAAATAATCCCATACAACACCAAAAGCTTTTCCTGCTCACAAATTCCAAAAACTGCTTGCTGGGAGGCGCTCCTAAAACGCCAAGAAATCAATTGATGTGCTTCCGTTTTGAAAAGAAAGAACAAGTTACTCTTACCTGGTAACGTTCTTTCGATGGGATGGTCCGATGACGTATTCCATATCTATGACAGTAATCACCATAGCTGTGCTGCTTCGGAAAATCTTTCTGCGTCGATGACGTCGATATGCCGTCCTCGAGGACGTCCTCCGACGGCAGACGTCACCAGATGTTATAAGTAGGACGCACGTAGCCTCAGTTGTAGTTTTTGCCCCCAGAACGTGTGGCAGCAATCGTCTGCCGGTATGACCACAGAAAGCCTTGCGGAAACGTAAACTGCAATCGCATAAGAAATTCTGTAGCGGGGAAGGCAGGGAGGGAGCGATATGGAATACGTCGGACCATCCCATCAAAAGAACGTTACCAAGTAAGAGTAACTTGTTCTTCAAGGGGATTGGGTCCTCTGACGTATTCCACATCTATGACAGACTCCCAAAGCAGTACCAACTTAAGGAGGTGGGAAAAGAATTTAGAATAAAGAAATTTAGAATGCCCAATCAAATTTCAAAGTAAAGGACCGCCTTGCCAAAGGCCAAATCCTGCCCCCGGATAGAATCGAGGGAGTAGTGATGTAGAAAAAAGTATGGACCGAAGCCCAGGTAGCTGCATCACAGATGTTACGAATAGGAACACCCCTCTGCAGGGCAGTAGAGGCAGCCATACCTCTAGTGGAATGGGCCGTAAGCCTACCGGAGGGTCCTTACCCGTTAAGCGGTAACATTCAGCAATTGCCAGAATAAAACCAGCGAGACAAAGTCTGCTTAGTCACAGCTTGTCCCAAACGCTTTCCAGTGTAACCAATGAAGAGTTCATCGTCCACTCTGACCCGGGACATGCGTGAAATATAAAAGCTTAAAGCTCTCCTAGGAAAGCAACACCTCCATCACGTCTTCAGGGAGGTCCCAATCCTTATACCTCAACCTTTCAGAAGCCAAGCGTGAAGGTTGAGGGACCCGACCTCTGGATGGAGAACCTGACCCCCCCGCCTCCCGTGAGAGCAGATCATCTCGGTAGGGAAGACGACGTGGAGGGCAGATGGACAAGTCGAGAAGGTCCGGGTACCACGTCCTCCTGGCCCACGCCGGAGCAATGAGGATCATTCGGGAGCCGAGCCTCCGTAACCTCCGCAGCACTTGAGGGATGACAGGGACTGGAGGAAACACATACAGCAGTGGGAAGGCCCACTCCACCACGGACGCGTCAAATCTCCTCTTGGAGGAAATTCCCACGAGCAAAATCTTTCGCACTTCTAGTTGACACTGGAGGCGAAAAGATCCACTTGAGGGGTCCCCCAAAGGGCGAAGATCTCCAGGAGAGAATCTCCTGAGCCAACTTCCACTTGTGAGAGTCTGTGCTCTGGCTGCTCAGAGCATCTGCCGTCTCGTTTCGTTTTCGTCACCGGCCAGATGAACTGCCGAGATCGAAACTTCCTGCTGGATTGCACAGAGGAAGTGACCCTGCCCCCCCCCCCCCCTTTGTTGAGGTAGTGCAAGGCCACTGTGTTGTCCGTCAGAATCAGGACATTCTTTCCTCGCACAGTCGGCAGAAAAGCCTTCAGGGCAAGCCCGACGGCCCTCAGCTCCAACAGATTGATATGGAGTCTGGACTCCGACGGAGACCAATGACCGCTGACTGTCAACTCGTTGGCATGAGCTCCCCATCCCGTGAGGGATGCGTCCGTCACGATCGTCACCTCCGGCCAGGGTGCCAAAATGGAGCCCCCTTCATCAGATTGCCTTCAAAGGCCCACCACAGAAGGGCATGGGCGACCGAGGACGGCACCTGAACCGGGTCTGACATCCTGCCGGAGGACTGAGACCACTGGAGCTTGAGTGCCCATTGCAAAAATCTCATCCGCAACCTGGCCTCTGGCATCAGAAGAATGCAGGATGCCATGAGGCTGAGCAATCTCAAGAACTCGAACGCTGGGACACTCTGGGCAAGCTGAAACTTGTGCACCATCTGCTGAACGTGATGAGCCCTCACCTGGGGAGGAAAACACAGCCCCAGGGACGTGTTGAGCACTGCTCCGATGTACTGGAGCCGCTGAGTTGGCGTCAAGTGGGACTTCTTTAAGTTGAGGGAGAAGCCCAGCTTGCGGAGAGAGTGGCAGGTGACGGACAGATGATCCAGGACTTGCTCAGGAGAGCGCGCCCTGATCAACCAATCGTCCAGGTAGGTGTAGACTTGAATCACCCCTTTCCTGAGATGTGCTGCCACCACTACCATGAGCTTGGTGAAAACCCTTGGGCGGAGGTCAATCCGAACGGCAGGACCCGAAACTGAAAGTGCAAGTCGCCAACCGCGAACCTCAGGTACTACTTGTGCTTGGGATGGATCAGCACATGAAAATAAGCGTCCTTGAGGTCGAGAGACTCCAACCAGTCCTTAAGTTGAAGGGCTTGGAGGACTTGAGAGAGAGAGAGTAACCATCTTGAACTTGTCCTTCCTGAGGAGTTTGTTCAAACCGCACAAGTCCATGTTGGGTCTCAATCCCCAGTCTTTCTTCGAAATCAAAAAATATGGGGATTACCAACCCTTGTCCCTCTCCGCTACAGGCACGAGTTCTATGGCGCCTTTCTCCAGCAGGGATTGAATGTCCTGCGCAAGAAGCGGATCCAGACTCTTCAAAGAGATTCCCAGGTGGATTGTCGTGAGGCCTCTGCCGGAAAGGAAGACAGTAGCCGTGGGCTATGATCTCCAGAACCCACACATCCGAAGTAATGGCAGGCCATTCTACCAGATGCTGCGCCAGCCTTCCCCCCAACCGGTGAAGCATGAGCCTCATGACTGAGCAGAAGCGGCTGCGGCGTTGCCCGAGGGCAAAGAGGCAACTGCACGTTCGGCCTTGGCACCTAGAGTACCTTGTTTTCCACCTCTGGCACTCTTACGGAAGCCCCTTTGACTTGCAGCTCCTCTCGCTTTACTAAAGGATAAGTAACAACGAAAGGAACCTCCCCTCCATTGCTGTCCCCTAGGATGAAAAGGCGGAGGTTGGCGGATTGCAGCGCCCAACGACTTTGCTGCAGCTTTGGAGGTCTGCAACCTCTCAAGGCTCTAGTCAGCCTTGCTGCCAAAAAGATGTTCACCATCAAAGGGCATGTTAAGGAGCCTGGCTTGCACATCAGGAGCAAACCCAGACTTCCTCAACCACGCAAACCTGCTCATCACGGTGCTCGCCGCCATGGACCAGCTGGCACAGTCTGCCATGTCCAAACCCGACTGAATGGACTCACACGGCATCCTCGCCATCCTTAATAGCAAGAATACCATCCCCGTTTGTCCCCTTCGGGAATATGTTCAGCCACTAAGGCAATACAGTTCCACAAAGTGTGCGTGAAACAAGACAAGGCACATACAGAGTTGGCTGCCTGAAGCGCAATACCCCCAGCAGAAAACACTTTATTCGCCCAGCCATCAAAACACTTGTCGTCCCTATCAGGAGGGATGGAAGGATACGACGCCTGCTTATCTGGGGTCGTAGCCGCCGGCACCACCAAACTCTCCGGAGTGGGGTGTGTGGTCAAGTAGCAGGGGTCACTACTGGCTGGGCGGTATTTTCGTGGCAAAGGCTTGCCCACTGCCGGGAGACTCTCCGGAGCACTCCAAGCCACTGCCACCCTTCTTTGCAGAGCCATATGGAATGGCAGTACCGGGTCAGTGGGTGGACCTTGATCGAGGATATCCGTAAGGTCATCCTGCACAAAATCAACTAGGGGCGCCGACCACCCCAAGTAGTCGGTGACTGTCGACATAAGGTGCTGGTACGATGACTCAGCATGGGTGCCAGGCTCAGGCCTACAGAACTCCACCTCCGGAGAGGTGTCCAGACCACTGGCGTCATGCAGTGACTGGCGCAGGTCCTCAATCTGGCTATGACCAGAAAGAATCTCATCTGGTACCGTGTCCGGAACCAATCCATCTTCAGAACCCTCTTCCACCTCGGAAATATAATCCATAGGCTGGAAAGTGGGCACTGAATAGGGGAGAAAGACATGTTTTGCCCTGGCCAGAGCCTTTCTAGGGGGTTCCTCCATGTCACGGGGTACCACCAACACCACAGCCTTGAAAGGCATAGAGTGAAACGGTGTCGACAGAGCGCGGTGCCGACAACATCGACAGCTTTGACACAGGCCTCGGGGGCGAAGCCACGAGCGTGTCCTTCGACAGCCTGGGCGCCAAGGGCATCGACGACTTCCTCGGAGGCGTACCCTCGAGAGAGTCCGTCGACGACCTTGGCGCCACCGGCGTCGACGTCTTCTTCGAAGACTTCACAGGTGCACACGGGCTTGTGCACATCGAGGACCGGGACCTGGAACGGGCATGACTGAACGATTACCCTTGTCCGAGCGGGACCTCTCCCGCGAATCATGCCGACCACCCGAGCCCGAAGGCGTACGAGCGGTGTCTCCAGTGCAATCACGACCGATCCCTCGGAGGCGCGGACGGACCGGAGCCCTGCGATTCAAGAATCGCCAACCTTTTCTTCCTGAAGGAAGCCCACTCTTCCGGAGAGGAACGCTCGGTGGGATAAGAAACCCGCTGACGGGCAGAGTCCTCGGATGAGGACGGGGAAGTCGACCGATGACGGCGCTTCCAGGAGTCCCTAGAAGAGGCAGGACCCACTCCGGGACCGAGACCCCCTCCCTAGACTTACGACTACGATGTGGAGAGTCGCCCCTCGAATCATCCGTCGAAAGCCCAGTGGACCTCGCCTTATGGAGCTTGGACACCTTACCGACCAACAGCAGCTTCTTACATTCCCTCAAGGCCTTTGATGTAAGGGACTGGCAGTCGACAATCATCTGTGTCGTGGGCCTCCCCGAGGCACCAGAGGCAGGCATCGTGCGAGTCCGTCACCGACATCTTGGACCCGCAGTCCCCACACTTCTTGAAGCCCGGACGCAGGGTGGAAGAAGAGGAAGATATCCCGTACAATACTACACAAACGAACAGGTTCGAAGAACCGAAAGAACAGAAACTCCAAAGAGTCAAGGCGCGGCGAGATCTCCAAAGCGAACACGTTCGCGGAAAAAATGGAACTGAGGCTACGGGTGTCGTGCGTCCTACTTATAACATCTGGTGACGTCAGCCGTCGGAGGAGGTCCGAGGATGGCGTATCGACGTCATCAACGCAGGACGCAGAAAGATTTTCCGAAGCAGCACAGCTGTGGCGATTACTGTTATAGATATGGAATACATCGGAGGACTCAATCCCCTCGAAAAAAAGATATGAAACTCCCATGCTACTGCCTCTTAACGCACAGGAAAATGAAGCAGACATGAAGCCCTTTAAGACCATTTTCATTTTACACAATACTACATGTGTCCTAAAGCAACGTGAAAAGCACATTCATGATTCAAAATGCTTTAGTAGCACTAACCTACAAAATGCAAGCAGTTGAACAAATTAAAAAAAACAAATTCCTGTGTACATTACTCAGAACGTAGTAACTTGATAGGATTAACGGAGGAGTGTGTAAATTAAAAAATAAATACGACCAGCATGGTTGCTTCTTTCAAGGAACTGTGTGGATTGCTAAAGTAAAGAGTGGATTTGCAACCCAGGCTATCACCAGTGAGCTCCACGATATAGGGGGGGTGCTGCCATAAATAGCCTGTGTAATTGGTACGCAAGGAAGAATCAAAAAGGCTGTATGGACAAGCTTTCTGTGCGTAAAAAGGCCGAATACACACCTTTTCTGGAGGGCTGGTTGCGTGTAAGAAACTCTTGCCCAATCCACATTCAAGCAAACCGCTGCATGAACAAAAGTGAACGCAAGTCTAAGTAGAAGTTTAACAAAGCTTGCGTGTACCCAAACTGGTTTCTAAAGTGAAACCGGCCTCTTAACATTCAGAAAAATTATCAAGTAGTTGTAGAAGTTGCTGAAGTTACTAAAACAACAAGCATTACCCAAGCCAGTAGACTGGTCCTTTTTAAAGGGGAACCCAGCCCAATTAAGACCTTAACACCAATGCTTTGAAGCCATAATCTGACACAAGGGTGACAAGGAGATCCAAGGCTGGAAGAGTGCATTACAGCTTTGGGGCAACTACTAGAAGTCAGAAGTTGAGTAAAGCTAGGGAAGGGAGCTGGGTGCTTGTTAAAAACTAAAACGACCAGTGGAACGGAGACTGTTGGAGCTGAGAGAGAAGCAGCCTAGAAGCCAAGTCCAATTTTGTGGTAGCTGCAAGACAGACAGAAGAGACACAGGCCGCCCTCTTATGATACAGGAAAGAGCACCCATACAGGAATGAAAAGTGCCTTGCCTAACTGTAGAGGTCGAAGAGTCTGGTTTAAGTTGCCTAATAAATTTTTCAAAGTCAACTGTGGTTGTCTTGTCAGAACATTGCTATTTGAATGTAGTTGAAGTTGTAGTAGTGAACTGAGGCAAAGGAGCCTGCTTTCACGGTATCATTGGCAGAAGGGAGTTGCCAAGGAGAACACAACCCCTTTAACTCGTGGGGATGCTTCTTTTAGATTAAAGACACTGCAGAGGGTACAGAATAAAGTAGTGTTAAAGCAGAAGTGGTACTTTTGTTTGAACTTTATCCATTCTATCTTGAAGGAGGTTATCCAGGATTACAATTGGTGCAGTTTTCTTTGTGGACCTTGGGAAGGACACTTTTCAACAAACCAAGAAGGAACCATCACCAGTGGGTTTTCGTTTCATTGGACATTTGTTTCTTTGGAACTCAAGATATTGACTTTGGACATGGTTGGGGAATGAGATCTACCCAGGCCAAGTAGAGGTCATCAAGTAATTGGTTATTTGGTAATCTTTCATTTGTTTATGCTCAATTGCGTTTAGTGCGAGGGGCAGTTTTGTGTATGCCAGGAGCTTTCCCCTAGTCTACTCCACCAGGGGATTCCCCAACTAGTGTAGGATCCAAGTTAGGTTTTCTTTGCAATCTGTGAATAAATTGTCCAATACTAAGAAAACTACAAGCAGTTGTCCCCCTCGCATTACTGACCCTCACAAGCCACATTCGAGGGCGTTCTGAGTTTCGTCTAGACACCAGAGACCTATCTTGCGCAGATCAGTGATCGGCATCTTCAAATCACATTCCGCACATCTCTTGAAGCCAGTTTTCCGCATAGACATTGCGAGTCACCAAAAACCAAAGTTTGACGTACGTTGAAGAAAGAAATGTTCACCCAGGAGAGTCAGACCGTTGGAGTGCATGCGGAAAAACAGAACCGAGGTAACAAGGCGCAGTGCGTTCTATATATACACACACCATCAACATCACGTCTGACATGGGAATGGTAGCAGTTGAAGGGCATAGACGATTATGATGCACAGAACCCAGAGCGGTCGAAAAAACCTGCAAAGCAGGATACAAATGCATCCAAAATGAGGAATCGTGAAAGGACAAAATCCATTAGAAAGAAAGGTTATAGGGAACAGACAGAAAAAAAAAAGGTGATGTATGGCTGGCAAGGGGTTAAAATGTAAAGGTAGAAACAAAGGAGGGGCAGGAGCAATAGTAAAGGCAAGCCAAGTGCCAGAGTGGTGATGAGGCTCTTCGATGGGACTAGTAGAGTAAATCAAGTATGGCAGCAGAAGATGCGATCATGAACCGGTGGAGTTAGTTATCACCATTGAGGAGGACCCCCAAGTTTCTGGAGATCAGGGGATTATTAGCAGGACATTCGGCAATTTCAGTCTATGAGTAATTCAGTTTTAGCCAACAAAGTGCCATGCAATGCCAAAGAGCCATTGAGCAGTTCAAGAAGGCCAGGCTAAAGTGTGAAGATGAGGATGGGGTGTCCTCAACAAATGGGTGGTAAAATAAACCAAAAGAGGCTTCGCGCATAAACAGAAGGAGTCTTGAGGTGCACCACGGGGAGCTAGGTGCTTTCAGAAGTTATCAGAAACAGTGAAAGAAATGGCGATTGACTGGTTCAGGCAAGAGAATTCTAGGTAGGTGCAGTTCCTGGATGCCGAGATCCGAGTGGGCTGTGAGGAAATCTGGGTGGTCAATTGTGTCAAAAGCAACCAAGGGGTCAACAAGAATCAGAATTCACAAGGATGAGCAGTGTTGAGGAAGTTGAAATGTGAATCCTTGTCGTTTCCATGGAAAAGCATTGGAGGAAGCCAGGACATAAGACGAGGACGGCTTCAAGGTAGGAGGGGAGTCGCTTGCGAACACTCTCAGATTGGTTTAGCTCGGCTGAAGGTTGAATTTAATTGGTCACCATTCAAGACTTCTCGTACTTTGGCTGCATAATCCAAGTGCCAACACAACAACCAAGGTGACTGCTTGTAGAACTTTAGCACTGAGACACATCTTAAATAAAACATAAAATCAATACTCTTGGTGGCCAATGGTAGAGATCACTTTTTGGGCGAGCAAGCATCTTCGTGTGCAAAAATATGAAATGTCAATTTTCTGGGCTTTTACATTGGTAAAAGGCCCACCCCCTCCCCAAAAAGGGTGTGCCTAGCTATTATGGTTTCTGTATAGGTGCAACACATTGTGGGTACTTGGCAAGAGGTAGCGAGGAAACAAAGGAAGTTCATAGGTAGTGGAGAAAAGATGGAAGATGGGTTTCTGAAGCAAGTGGAGAAGAAAACGGCAGGACGGTCGTTCCAAAAATGAAGCACTGTTCCAATTGGACAAGTTGGCTGCAACCTGTGGCTCTCCAGAGGTTTTGGACTACAACTCCCATGATAACTCCCCATTTACTATGCTGGCTAGGACTACTGGGAGTTGTAGTCCAAAACATTTGGAGAGCCAAAGATTGCATACCCCTGCAATATGAATTGAGCTATGAGAGTAGAGGTTGGCAGCAAACAAGATCAGCAAGCTATGGAGCCAAAAGCTTTTATATTAAAGGTAACTCGAGGTCGCATGCACCAAATCCCGTGGCTCCCAAAAAACAAGCAAACTACAAAGATGGCAATCGAGTCATTTGTTCATGTAAATGAGGGTGCAGCAGCAAAGGAATTCCACGAGAGAAAGTTGTGTAGGTGGGTGGCAGCTATATGGAAAACGTGTGGGAATGGGACAACACGGGCCACAATGAGCAAGGAAATAAATGCATTAAGCAAACAAAAGGCAGGATGCAAGTGGGTCGAGATGCTGGTTGCCTGCACAGAACAGTGTTTTTCTTTGCACAAGAACCTGTGTTCCTGGCCACCTGACGGTTCTCCATTGGGTGCCAAGTGTGAATTGTACACTCGGACATACTACTGGACTGAAGAGTCTTGCCCCATTAGCACGTTTCATTCCTTTCTTTAAAAGCAAGCAGGCTGACAAGAAAAGCCAAAAATATGTAAACCATACAGTTTAATGAATAATTAAACAATAGTTAAAATACCAGATGACTAGAACCCTATTCAAGATCAACATCATCGAATCAGCCAAAACAGATCATACGGAACCTTGACCAGACCTCAAAATGCGCACTTCTCACTAGCCATTGACGAGTGACTGCAGAGCTTTAGCGAGAACAACATATTTTTCTGTGTGCATGTGAAGAACGGAGGGGGGAGTGGCTTTATATCCCCAGCTGGTAGCTTACAACTTGTCCCGTGATCTAGACCAGGGTGCAAAATGTGTACTAGCCACTAGACATTGGCTATTGATACTTTACTCTTGGCGTGTAAGAAATGGTGAACGGCGTTATGCATAGAACTGAAGTGGTGAGCGACTTGGCTGGAAAGTAGCATGCAACTTTAACTTTTGCATCCATCCTAACCGAGACCAGTATGAAGCATGAAAGCGTCCAATTCAAGGTTCAGTCAGAAAAGCTTGCAACCAGGCAGTACACCAGATTGTCATGCAGTAATTAACGTACTACTTTTGGTGGTAAAAAGGGAACACTATGGAGTAAAAATGTACTTAATTTCCAATCTAGCTCGTGCATTTTTCTCCAAAGGTGGGGGAAAAAAACATTGCATAGCCAAACATACCTCCATTGAATTGAGCAATTCAAGTGAAGAGACTTATTTGTAAGATTCAGGTCTCCTCTTTGGGCAGGGACTGAAATTACAGGAAACCTTTTGACTCATGCGCGCAGTTTAAGAGAGCCTGGTTAGCTTGACAGACTACTACCCGGAGCACCTTTTCACTCGAACAATAACTAATGGCTTGGAAATAATGCATGCGACTCCTATACATAAATGCACAAAATAACACATTTTAACTGAGCTCATCGTTTACCTATTCAATGTCTGAATTCCTTTGATGCTTTAAATGTACATATGATCACAGGCATAAAATATCACTGATCTGATACCAGCTTTACTTTTATAAAGAATACATTTTAAGAACTGGGTTAGAAAGCGTGGCAAAATGAATACTGCCCAGCAGTAGTACAGGGATGGGTAATGTTTTCTAAACTCCTAACCAGCCACACATTTCTACTATAATAGCAGTGGTCTCAATCCAAGGGAGAAAAAGACATGACATTAATGGTATTCTTCCATCGCCTCCAAGGTGGAATAGGCCAAGGACAGGCTATAGTATTCAGGAGGGTGTGCGAAAGATTGGAAGGATCCAACACAGTAGCACAGTAACTACCAAAACGAAAGTTATACGAAAATAAACTGTTAAAAACACCAACAACCAGCCAATTTAAGGAGATGCACAGCCAATGCAGCCTTTGGGTAACGAGGCACCAGGGTCTGCAGGAAAACCGTTTTGTAGAAAAGTCAAACCAGTTCAATAATGGATCTTTAACCCAGTAACGCAGGGTATTAAATGTCATTAGGGCACATAAGGCTAAGGGGATGCAACCACCAATATATGCACACACATCTTCCAAGGTTTCATTGTGAATTTTCTGTTGCGTCACGTCAGGTTTGAGTAGGCTCAACAGGATGTAACCATGTGGTGCAATTCAACAAGCTGCACATCTCATGGTTCAAAGAAGCTTAGGGCAAGAGGCAATCTGGTGGTCAGCATAGCTTGAAAGAGCGTCCAAGGCCACTCCACTGGGCATTTGCCTGCAAAGGAAGTAGAGTGCTTGCAGCAGCTCCATACCGCAGACACACAAAAGGAAGCTTTTTGGTCGTGAGGTGTTGTGGGACACTTGCCTGGGTCCCTGAAAAAAGTCGTCCAAGGAGAGTCTGCCTTTTCCAACCAGGAAGGTTGCATGGGACACTTGCAGGGCTAAGCAGGCAAGACTCAGTACGAATGCTCCAGCAGAAGTCGGGACTCCATCCAGCAAGCCTATTAAAATGTTACCCTAAAGCAGGTAGGGAAGACGGTTTGCACCCTCCAATGGATAGAAACGTATTATTTACCCAAATAAGGCTCCAGTAAAATGTGGTTCTTGCAGATGATTCAATTAAGATCATGGGGGTTGGGGAGATCCTCGTCCCAGTAGTCAAAGCAGATTGCCCCCTATACAGAAGGTTTGGCAGGGATCAAAGTATTGTTGGAACAAGGGTTATTCCTTGTGATGTCAGCTCCTAGAATTAAGGGGGTTGAGGGTTGGTGTCAGGAAGTGGGTACCTGGCTAATCTAACATGTTCGACTCCTTCAGAGTGATGGTGCCATTCAGTTACACCATCATCCTAAACGCCCGGCTCCCCAATCCCAGATTGGCCTGAGATCAAAGGAATTCCAGTAATCATCTCTGTTCCCCATTGTATTGCAAAGGCCCCAATGAAACGCCCAGCCCTCACCCCACCCATAGAGGAGGTAGGTCATGTTCCCCTGGGAAAGGTGCCGTTGTTCCGGCCAGAGAACAAAAGAACACCCTGGGCAAGGCCCACCATGTGTTGTGAGTGAAACATCCAGGTCAGACAATACACAAATGGTCCTGCCCTGCAGGCCCAGTAGAAACCAAGTGGACCGATAAAGTTTGCAGAGCATAGACAGAGCAGGTCGATTATGTATAAAATCTGAGTGCCCAAAAAAGCTGGCAAATTATTTTTTTTTGTCCAGCAACACGTAATATCCAGAAAGACAAATTGGGAAATGTGTAACTAATGCAGAGTATCTGGAAAGTGAATGGTTTTGGTCAAAAATGAGTGATCAACTGACATTAGTACCCCAGGGCGGAGTGTGCAGCCAATCAGATTCTGCAGAACGCGGCCTGAAATCTTTGATCTCAGCCCGCATTTGGCTTCCCCACCAGGGGCCACCGTACTAAATGCTCTGGATGGCTGCCATGGAAAGGCAAGAGGCGCTCCTTACAGAGCACCCGCCTTCCCTTTCCATGGCAGCCATGTTGGGAAAGGATTTTTCTTTGTTCAATGGGACATCGCACATGTCCATTTAAACTAACGACAATGCTTTTTACCACCCAGAGTTGCCGCTTTGGTAACCCAGGGTGCAAATGGCCTTAGCACCCAATCCAGCCCGTCAGATCGGGTGTTAACTAATGCTATCATTAAGACTGTGGCGTTAAGGTTTTAATAGTGATTCACAACAGAATAGGGGAAAATGTACGAATGAACTAAGTGGGGGTTTACAGTTTTATGTGCTTATGCTTTGGGGCAATGATGTTTATAGAATAGTTGACTGAAAAGTTGAAGTATGTAATTATTAAAATGCTGTGTCAACGTTTACACTAGAAATATCACATTAAAAAAAGGACATCATTGGGTTTTGACCGTTTAAACTGTACTTGCACATCTGCTATGTGGGAGAAACCCGAGGATCTCCTCAAGCTTAGTTCCCAGGGATCCTCAGAGAAGGTGGCCAGGGAAAGGCCATCACCGTTGGACCCTGCCTCTGGGGCTGGACAAGTGAGGGAGGATCACCTGGACAGAGTGTCCCTGGGGATTGGAGGTAGGATGCCCTTAGGTAAGGCAGTAGTCTTCATGTTCCTTTCAGTAGTGGTTACGGAATACTGTGCACCATGTTCCCCCATCTCTGAGAAGAAGAGAAGCTATCATCCCAGACATGTTGGATAGAACGTGAGAAAGACTGGTGAGGAGGTACCTTGGACTCAAAACACAATATCCCACTTGTCTTTATGACAATTTGCCTAACCCTCTTCTGACCCTTTTAAGGCAATCTCCCTTTATCCCCCTCTTGGGGTAACTAACAGTGCTGAGACGAGGAAGAAAACATGGATAGTACACACTTTCCCCACTCTAGTACTGAGAGGAGGAAGAATGAACTGAGTAATAAACACCAATTACTCTCACCGCTTTGTTAGTGGGACAAAGAAAATGCATGAAGGTCAGGCAGGTCCATGTAATCCAAGTCAGGCAGTATTAATTGATGGTATACACCTGCAGCTCATTAAAGGACCACAGGTTTATAATAAGGCTGAAGCATAAGTGGGAAGCAGGGAAAGGGGAAGAAGCCATCCAAAAACCCAGGAGTCCTGCTGGTGCGACTGTGCAGGACGGAGATCCCACCGAAGGGGAGGTGGAGCTGTGCACGAGAGTCGGAGAGTGCTGAGAGAAGCACCCGGCAAACAGGCTTTCCCGCTCGGGGAGAAGCGGTCAATAGGAGCTGCCGGAACCGGGTAAGGGACACTAACTCTGTGGCACTCCAAGGACCGTGAATATAGTAGCAGTCCACAGAAACAAGTAAAGTTGAATACCGAACTGAATGAAACAAAGTTGCTTTTATTGATTACTGCATCAAATGAAATACACAAAGCTGCCTTTGCTGAATACAGAATTGAAGGAAAGAAACAAAGTTGCATTTAGTGATTAACAAATTGAATGAAACATAAGGCTACACTTTGAGTACTCTAGTGAATGAAAGAAGCAAAACCTGCATCTATTAAACACTGAAAGAAGGGGAAGAACAAACTTGCTAAATAATTAACAATGATATAATATTAAAGTTGTGGAGCTGCATTGGAGAAACTACTTGTTCGGCTGAATATTGAGCTACTCAAGGAGACCTGAAATTCCTGGTTGTGTGACTTGTAATGGGTGGACCATGAGTTGAAAAACTGTGCCAAGACCAGAGGACCCCTATATACTAAAAAGGAAGTTTACTGTTGTGGAAGAAGCCAACCATTGGTGTATACCAGACTTGGGGATGGGAATCCTAAGTTTTAAAGAATTGTTGCAATATGAAACCAAAGCTCCAAGGTACTTTTTTTGTATCACCCATATATTACCTTGGGGAAAGAAAGCCTGAGACATGATGCCCTGAAACTGTATTGAACTTGGGAAAGGGCATCCTGACAAAATTGTGGAACTTAATGCTTCCCCAAAAGAAGGTAAATTGAACATTGTAATGAACAAAATTGACATTTGGGGAAAAGAAGCTGAATAGTAAGCCCAAGCTGGAAATAGCTCAGAGTGTTGAGAACACTTCAGTTTATGGTGGACATCCGAAAACCTTGTTTTTTTGTCTTAGTTGCGAGGGCAAGTATAGGTTTTAAACAGACTTCAGTTGAACATATTGACACAGAATTTCCTTAGGTACGGAAATCCTACCTTAAAATATGGCAAGTACGGCTTTGCTCCATCCCGACATGTTCATTATTAGTACCCAGCGAGAGAGAATCAGAATGGAAGGACCATTCCGATTGGCCCTCGCCGGGGCATTACAGGGCCGGGAATCCCTCGTATTCCATGCCTTTGTCCCCAGTGGGGGTGTGGCAGCCCCTCAGCCAATGAGGCTCGAAGTAGGGCCAACCCCGCTCCAAGCCTCCACACGGCTGGAGGATTCCATCGTCGCCCGCCGGGGACCCAGGTATGTTTTTCCTTTTTTTTCCCCCCCCCGAACTCGCAAACCCCCCTTACCTTATCTTTATTTTTTTGGGAGCGGATGCATGGGAACAGAAGTGTTCCCAGCGTGTCCCCTCCTGATGGCCTCCATGGAAAGTGAAAACGGACTCAGTTTTCCCCTCCCCGGCGGCCATTTACTCATTCATTTAGTTTTATTTTTTATTTTCCCGAAACGCCGCAGCGTTTCGGTACAGAAAAAAAAATAAAAAATTTAAAAAAGCTTTTTGTACCCCGGTATCGCAGATCTTGCAGGCCGGGGTACTAATAGCAATATGCCCCTCACGGCTGGGGCATTACGGAGTCTGGTAAGGCCCCAGAGCCTTCGTTAGGCCCTCACTTCGCTCGTGCCTATAACTATGGGCCCCGGGGCATTACCCGACTTGCTAATGCCCCGGCCACGAGGGGCATATTGCTTAAACAAAAGCTTTTGTTATATATTGAATCTGTTGTCTGGGTCTCCTGCCACGATGCCAATCTCACGATATCAGACCAGATAAGAGGACATCTTTTACCAAAGCTCTGCCACCAGACAAATAGACCATGAAGCGAAAGGTATCTTGATGGTGCCAATGCTTGACAGCCCAAGGCCACTGGGACGAACATTCAATCCAGCAGGCGGTTTTAGGAAGGAGTTCAACCAGTTCAGTGTCAATTCCTTGATGCCAAGGGTATCACAAAGCCTATTAATCAGGGTAGCATGATCAACGGCAGATAAAAGAAGGATGAGAACGGAGGGAGTGTTGGAATTGAGATTTGAGAGCAAGTATTCATGGGTGTTCAGCAGAGCAGTTTCCGTGCCTCTGGAAGTTCTGAAGCCATCGGTGGTCGTGGAGACATCCAACAGATTCAATGTAGTGAATCAGTTTGGAAATGACCGACATCTCCAAGAATTTGCCAAGGACGTGGGTAATGGAGATAGGGGGAGGTTAGCCTGACAGAAAGCGTCTGCTAAAGGCTTAAGGAGAGGTTGTGGGAAGGAGCCAGTGATAAATGAGTGATGCAGAAATCAGCCAATGATGGAACAAGGGAGGCAATGTCCTTGATAGTTCTGGAGGAGACTTGTTTAGAGACCTCATCCGGTGCTATGGGTGAGAAGGAGAGTAGGAGGGAAGGAGAAAGGGGTGGGGGGCTAGGGGAGGCATGAGAGCGGGTGAGGGAGGGAAATAGGGAGAGCGAGGACAGAATGTTTGAATTTTGGTTGTGAAGTGGGAGGCCAGTGCAGAGCAGAGGGCCTGGTATGACATAGGGGAAGTACAGACTGCAGTAGGATTGGCGAATTCCCTGCAGATTTTTGACAATTCTGCGGAGTTATTGGTGGCCCCAGAGATGCAGGCTTGGATATGGGCCCGCTTCTTCAAGCGGATAGAGTTTGTATTGCCTTTGGACCAGGCGGCAGGCCGGTCTGCCACTTCTCGAGCTTGAAGCCAACCACTTCCGTTCAGCAACTCTGCACCCGTGTTTCAGAGAGACTAGGTCGAAATCATACCAGGTGTTGCGCTTGGAGGCATGCTTCATGCTGATCTTCATGACATTGTAGCTCATGAAAACTATATTCTCTTGAATGTTCTTGAATTCTGCATCATGGCTAGTGGAGGTAAATAATTCTCACTTTTGAAACTCCTGCATCTTGATGACAGCATGAAAGAAAAATGCTTAGTCATGAATGTTAGTCATTCAAAGCAGATGCTTATTGGCTGCAACTATAACGAGCAGGGTGCACATGTTCTACTTAGACATACAAACGTTTTGCAAATCTCACATTATTCCGATCAGCCCTATAAATACGGCGAGTGTAAAAAATACTCCCAATGAACATTGCACATTGGACATAAGACCTTGTGCCCCTGCTTTCACCCAAATAGCTCCATGGATACGTTTTGTCTAGTAATATTTGTAGTGCCAGAGGTAAAAACGACTAATTGGGGTAGAGGTCAAATGTATCTTTTAATGTGGATCAATGCAATGCCGTAGTGCAAAGAAATATTTCTTATTTGCACATACATTTTTTTACATATAAAATACTCCTACTTATTTTTTATTTTATCGTTCAATAGCCAACATTTGACTTTTAACACTTGCAAAGTAATACATACAAAAGACAAAACTGAAACAAGTCGATCGATTTGCACACCCAATTAGCTAAATTCTTCAATTAAAAGAAAGACCATCTCAAACACTAAAATAAGACAAGACAAACATGAAAGGTCTAAACAAAAGCAGTAGAAGACAGCACATTTCAAGATAAGGGAGCTATTAGATCTCCAAAAGTCTGCATTTTGCAGAAACAAATCCATTAGACAAACAAAGAAAAAAGGGAAGCACTGGCTCGGAACTACAAGCCTCCGATTACCAATCACTGCCTTCTCTCCACATCAAATCTCAATCACAGATCAAATGAAGTTCCCTTGGGGCTCTGACAAGTTCCATTGAGAGACCAGACTCCTGACCCGAGGATAATCTCCCCCAGAATTCGTTGGCATTTAGCCAAGAAACGTGATGAATAAACCTACCAAATCTTCTAACCCTCATACTCCAAGTACCCGGGCAATTAGATGTTTGAGTATCGTTGTTATGACACTCATCACAATTGGTACTATTTTCCCCTCGCCACCTCTTGTGGCCAAAATCTCTAGAGTCGTGAGTAGGTTTAAGCGAAATCTAAGGATAATCCAAAACGAAGATCAGGTGATATTTTTTTTTAAGATAGGAGGGACCATAGATAATAGTTTGTCAACCACTGTAAAGGAGGCAGATTTCTTTGCCCTCCTCATACGGTCTACGGTATCTATCCAATCACACGGTTTCATCTTTTCTTTTACCTTATCTGGATTCTTGACGAAGAGATCAGCATCACAGTCCGCTCTCGCTAATATTTCCTAGCATATCTGCTGAATTGGAGAGAAACCCCATTTTTAACAAGTTGCATCTCGAGCAATTTCCTCGAATAGGGAGTTCTTGGCAGGGTCTAAGACTGATCTGTACAGTTTCAACCACTTCCTTTGCAGCCATGAGCCGAGGGACGCAAGACTTAATTCATAACGAAGGGACACTATTGGCACGCAATCCGGTAATCCAAGTGTGCGTTTCCACAATTTAGCTTCAAATGTGTCCCACTCAATATCCATGGCTAAAGAGTTATAATCCAAACTAAAAAGGACTATCGGTACTACTTTACCTCTATAAAATCTCACAAGAGGGAGTATGGAGAATTTGCAAAATGGGATCCGATTTTTCTCATTTGTGCTCCCAACTTTACCACTTTTATCTCAATTGATCGCAGCAAGCTACATTTCGTTGTCAAAGAGCAGATTGTTGCTCCCAGATAGGTCAATTCTGAGACAGTCTCAATAGGGAGTTGGTCCAGATTCCAGACATAGTGCTTTACTATCCTTCTAGGTTGTTTAAATCTCATTATCTTGGACTTCACTGGATAGATGGTAAGGTTATTATTTCGGGCATAATTTTCTATGGCAGACAGAAGACGCTACAGCCATACTTGGGAATAATCCAGGACTACAACGTCATCCGCATAGGCCAACCAATTAATTTTTGTTTTTCCAAGTACCGGGGATATTAAACCCTGCTAGGCCTGCCATATACAGAATGAAAAGAAAAGGAGCTAGCAGGCAACCCTGTCGGAACCCTCTCTATCCTGATCAGGTTTGACAATAGACCTAATCTACAAAGCCTCAGCCGCATAGCTGTTATAATGTATCTCTCAGGATTGACCTAGAGTAGGAGAAATGCCCCAAGCATCCCATTTTTCCATAGGAGATTCCTATCAATAGTATCAAAGGGCTTGGGAGAGGTCTAACCATGCCCCAAATAGGGGAGAACCCCCTTCTTGAAAAGAAGGCATGGTCAGACAACTCAAAACCAGCCCATTAAGATAAGTTGATAGACCCTTTCTAAAGCCAGATTGCTGCCTTGGTAGGACGCCCTTCTTTTTTGACCAAGCTTCCAGTTCCCCCAAGATGAGAACTGTAAAAATGTTGCTGTCTGCATCTAAAAAGGGAAATTGGACGGTAATTTGTCGCTAGCAGTCTATCCCCCTTTTTTATAAATAGGTAAAACTAAGGAATTTTTCCATGAGTCAGGGAAGCTCTTCTGCAAAATTATGTTGTCAAAAAAAAATGTTTTAGTACCCTTGCCCACAGTGGTGGGTCCATGTTTACGATTGAATTACTCAGACCATTCGGACCCATAGCTCTGGAAGCTGAGGGTTTCCTTATCAGCATTTCCAGATCCGAGGCAGAAAAATCAAGGGACCACTTAATCAGAGTATTTCTATCCCAGACTACAGCAATAGGAAAGTCATAAACCCTGGCATAACAGCATCCCGGTTTTTGGTTCTGACTTACTTTGTTCATCCCTACCATTGCCCAGAAATTTCTTGAGTTTCGCCGCGAGAGAGCAGATAACATTCTCTCCCCTTCTTGCTGCTACATAAGATGCAAATGCGTTCCAAGACAATTTCTATAGTTATTAAGGACTCTCAGACCTTAAGCCGCTCCAAATCTGTACAAAATCTCTTTAACCTCCCTCTTTGCGTTCCAAGTTGCGTCTTTTGTACAGTAATTTCAACATTAAATGCATGTTTGTGAATCCCATTTGGTTTCTGTGGGTTGGACTCAGCTGGGGCCAAATTAGATAGAAATCACCAGGGTTACAAAAGGTTTGAAAGTTGTTGGTCAGAGGGTTGGTGTACCAAACCCCTCAGTTCACAATTTAGCACTTTACACCCTTTGTGAAATCTCCTTACAACATTACCCGCTCTATTCGTGGAGAGCTCCTGGTCATAAACCAATGCATCGGGATCCCCTTCAAACCACAGAGGTGCCCTTGGGATTACATGATAATCACTGTTTCCCTCCCCAGTTGCAAACCCAAACAAGTTTCAAAGATACATTTTGTGGCAAAGAGATAATCAATAGTTGAAAATGCCGGCCCTCTACGCCATGATGGGGCGTTTGGATATCCCCCCTGATGTTACCATTAAACATTTGGAGACCCCATTCTTGCATAAAGTCTACCCAAATGTTTCCATTGGGGATCTTCTGATGGGTTCCCCCCACACTCCCAAGATTGGGTCCACAGTGGGGATACATTGAGAATTGAGATCACCCGCTATAATTAAATTATCTAACAGAAACTGCTGTGAACATTCCACCAGGCCATCCGAGAGATCAAGTAGAAGGGGGGGGGGGGGGAAATCGGATAGAGACGACATTGGGGTTCCAATAAACATTTACAATGGTCCAGCTCTTACCCCTGGTTACCGCTCGGTCGCTCTCACCATAAGAATGCCTTCACTAACATTCATTACACTTTTCAAAATCTAAAAGATCTCATTGCTGCAAGCCACAAACAACCCCCCACCCCCTCTGAATCCAGAGCCAGTTGCTGAAAAAATAAATAAATTTAAAAAAAATGGAGAAACCTTCAAACCCAACTGAACATGTTAACCACGTCTCTTGGAATATTAGCTCAGATGACTTGCGTTTTCCTCGTTCTTGGGAGAAAGCTGTACATCCGCTGGTGTTCTATGAGAATACATTTGTTTCTTCCCTAGAGTCTCTGCTGGGGCATGCCCATTTTAAGGAAAACCTGTGAAATTATCTCCAGAACCATTTCCCACATATTTACTGGGTTTAAAGGATTTCCCTCTTTATTCTTGATTTCTTGACTGCCGATTTTGGGTCTCCAGGTACACTGGGTTGGGAGTTATTGGTGCTGGACATACCTGGGAGATCCTCAGACCTCTCTGGTCCCATGCCGTTGTCTCACCAAATCCACACCCAGTCTCGATTTCAAAGTAACTTCTGCAGTATTTGTATTGGGCCCAAAAAGGAACGCTCACTACATCAATGTCAGCTGTTGTAAAATATTTTAAGGCAGGTATCGTCTTCATTTCTCGCAAGATTTTAGATCGATTTAGGGTCATATTATTCTGGGTAGACTGAAGTTTTCTTTCTGTAATCCTTTACTTGATAGCGACGATTGGAAAGACATCCGAGAACCTCTTGCCACCTTAGTATTCTCAGACGTACCTTCCGAAAGATTGCTTCCATTACCCATCGCTGACTTCTCCAAAACGTGAATCTCATGAGAGTTCATTTCAGAACTTGTTCGGGAGCTCTGTGTCCCACAAGTCTGTGGCCGCTTCCGTGATTGCTACAGCCACTTTATTGTTTATACCATGGGGCACCCCCAGGCTTGCGGTGCCATCACTTAGCGTTTTAAAAAAATCTGAGCACTTTTTACCGAAGAATTATAAGGTTTACTTTTTAATTTCGCCAGAAGGAATATAGGGGCAATTTTTTTTTTTTTTTTTGTGGCTCAACTTTGTCCGATTGGCTTCCCACAGTTAGTTTTTCCACAGATTTTCCTTTTCCCACAGATTTTCCTTTTTCCAACAAGTCGTGATTTTCTTGACTATTCCATTTGATTGCCTTTAGACTTTCCCCTTACCCCTTATTGACGGGATCTCCTGGTTTTTTTCATCCTTTCATACCCTCTTAACTTTTTCAAGAATTGGTCAGACTCTGATGACTGGCGCTCCTTTTTTTGCTTTCCCTGAATACTCAGCTGAGCTGGGGCTTCCAATGTTGCTCTTGCCCCTTTTTTTTTTCTTTTTCGTTTTACCATTCACTTTCTTTCTCCGTGGAACAGCCCGATCGGAGTCTCCTGATATATTAATCGGCCGCTCTTGGTCAACTTGCAAGATTTAATTGTCCACCACTAGTGGAACTCTTCCATTACCGAAGCTGAGAGTGGAGTATCCTGTATAAAAGATTCTGTGCTAGTTTTTTTGGGGGTGGGGGCACGGCCTTTCTCTTGGTTCTCGGCCCTTCTGTCATGCTCGAGTTTCTCTGAGATGATCACCAACATCTTCATTATGTCTCCACATAGGACTGTCAAAAGATCCATTTTTACTGATTGATCTTGGACTTCTTTTTGGAGATCACTCAGCTTCCCCCATTGACTTATTGATGGCCGATTTCAGAGCAACCATAGTGGACTCATTTATCTCCAGTTCTTGTGACCTCCAATAACATGCCCCTATGTTGTTGAACTTCCATCTTTAAGTTTTCCAAAACTTTGACCAGTGACTGTTAGGACGAAATTTAAGGCCATTATTGAAGGCAGTGCCAGTTCCTGACATGTATTTACTGGATGCGTGAAGGAAATTGTTTGCGCATCTGCAGGAGGGTTAATGGACTTATGTGCACAAGACTGTCATAAAACAGCTCTTTCCCCATCGCTAATGAATTCTTGTTCAATGGGCCCATTCTCTGGCCCCACCGTTTCTAGTTCCAAGAGATCTTCGTCTGTTGGTTCACTGAGGTTGATAACCGACTAAAAGTGGAGGATCCCCAGACTCTACTGGGGACTCTCCTTGGATAGATGAACGTTCATACTGCAATTCCTCGGTAACTGAGGATGTCGCAAGATGATTTGAAATCACTTTTTTCATCTTGGTTGCCCTTAAAGTCTAGTCCAAATTTCCTTGAAAATGAGCGCAGATTGGATGGTTTAAAGGGGTTGATTCACTTCCTTTATATCTCAATTCTACTGAGTCTCTGAAAGCCTGACCCCGTAGGCGACTGTCGGATAGATACTAGGGGGAGGGACAAAAATACCTTCACCTGTCTTGTACGGTTTGAAGAAACTTGAACTTGTGTCCGCCCCCCCCCCCCTTTTTCGGGGCACTGTGACTTCTTGCCCATTCATCTGATTGTTCCGGCTGTTTTGGGCTCCTTGCACAGAGCTGCGTATATCATACATAGCAACCACTGTCTTCAAGAACACCCAGACAGGATTCTCTGGGAAGCTCAAAATTTGGGACCTAAACTGATAGCAAAGTAATAGCCCACTAGATACCAAATGAGTCTCGCAGTAAGTCATTTAACAGCACTGATAAGAGGGCAGTGTCAATTGTAATACCAGAAGCGTGGTTCAAAGGACTAAGTCCCGCAGTCACCAAAGATTCAGGGCCACCCTACCAGCGGCAACGCCAGGAGACTCTTCAGTTTACAAGCAAGTATACCAATAGTAAGTTCCAAACCAGTTCAGCTACTTCACTGCATTCACTACACTCAGGCACGGTACAAGGAGCTAATGCTTCGGATCCCGCAGAGTTGTAGAGTGAGATTGTTAGCATATGCCACACTTAGATGGAATCCTCAAGCTTAGCCCGCGCCACACCTAGATGGAGGTGAGATTGTTGGCATGTGCCGCACATATATGGAATTCCTAAATCTAGCCTGCGTCACATCTAGATAGTAATGTGATTCAACGATTGCCATGCGATTCGCCAGCCATGCCGGCACCAAGCGTGCCATGCAATCATGAATCAATAACCGACTAACAATTACACCCCTCCCCATATATCCTCTCAAACTCTAAACAAACACAACCACAACTCTATAACACAACAAACCGCACAAACTTCACTACACAGCAACAAAACAAAAAAAAAAAAAAAACAGATTTGCTCAACAGTACACAACGGCTACCGAACGGAAAACACCCCAAGCGTAGCCAACGGACCCACCGGGCTGAGGCCGCCAACAGCACATCATGCCTCTCTTGCACTTTTCCAGCTTACTCCCACTAACTCAACCCTCCCTCCTCCCAGTTTCTTTTTCAGAGCCGCCAGAGCGCCAGGGACCACTCCGGTGGTGATAATGTTAAAGTATATTTGTACCGCGCACCAACATTAGAGTGCTTACAGTTTGTAGAAGAGATTTCCACACAAAATCAGGGCCAGTAGAAGAGGCTCATCAGCTGGCGAACAAACTTACCCCTTCAGGGAGGATCATCACATGCAGTCTGAACCACCAGAGCCCCGGCCCCCCAAAGACAGTTTGGCACCTAATGAGTGGTCCACAGCTATGTCGCACAGATGGACAATAATAGTCCGCCACCAACGTCCAGCGCACAGCAAACAGCCAAACAGCGTTGTAAGCGCACCCTTTACTCGCGCAGGCTTCACGGCACAAGGGCGGCTTTGCTGGGAGTAAATAGCCTGTACTTCCTGAACGGGCGGAGCTACCAAACACTGAGGATCCGTGGCTCTTAAGGCAACAGAGCCTTTGTTTCCTTTGAAGTTTAAGTATTGAAAGTCCTTAGAACTCTGTTTACACAGTAGCAAACACGCCCCGACCCGCTTGTGTCCACAAAGAGACTCCACAGAGGGAGACACGTGAGCGGCAGATAACTGCAACAGCAGAAGGCGCAGGTATCCAGTAGCACAGCCAAACAGTTTTATAAGCACGCCCTTTACTCAGGACTTACTTTTTTACTCCCAAATTTCAAAAGTAGAGTAAGTGCTCCTACTTGGGCCACTGATCCGATTGTACATTGACCTCGCTGTGAGTCAAACTGAAAGTGATGTGATCACAGTCTGCAGTGAGACAGAACGGTTTCTTGGAGGAGTTTCCAAGATTGACATTTGAAATGTAAAAATGTTGACTGTCTCTTGTTCCTATAGGACACTGACCTCTTGAAGAAGTCCAGCTGATTTAAACTAGTGCCAACTCGATGGCATCCACCAGAGGCTGGAAAGGAACCAAAGGATCCCAATGGGGGTGGGCTTACAAGCTATGCAACTAGTTGCTTAGAACAGCAGTCACACACAGATTAGAGGCAGCCGTAGACCAGGCTCCTGAAGACAGATGAGGCAGAGTTTGGAGGCTACAACTTGTTCACAAGCCGGCAATTTAATGCACTGGCCATGAAAGATATTCCATTTATGGGCCTAAAACTGACATTTTGAAATAATTTAGGAGGCAAAATTAAATTACAGTTGAACTTATAAAGAAGCAAGCAGCTTTTCAATGACTTGCCTGTGCCTAAAACTTTGAACCTAACCAATCTTTCTAAAATGCACATTTGACTCAACATTTTCTAGGCTGAAAGAAGTGCCATTTAAAAAACCTTTTGCAGCATTTTCTTTTCCATGGTTACACCATTCAGGAGACACCATGATTTATTTGTTGGGTAATCCTTCCAACCATCTCTGTGCTGGTGAAACACTGATGGGGATACAAATAACGCACATTCACCTGCGCTGGCCCTTGCATTTCTTTGGCCAGGATGGTGAATCCATCAAAGCACAGGGGACGGAAGAGAGCAATTCTTTGCAGGGGGATTAGCTTCATCAGTCATTGGATTCATGGCTTTAGATTGCTTCTAGGTTAAGCTGCCCTTAGAAGCAATGGCCGTTTGACAGTTTAGCCCTTTGCATTTATAGGTTTATTTGGCGCTTGGTCTTCAATCTCGCCTTTCCCCTGGCTTACCAATACTGAATTGTCTATCTGTTGTAGATGGCCTTTAAGAGTATTTGCTCAAAGTGGGAACTGCATATTGTGCGACTTCTATTTTTAATACTCATTTCTACATGAGAAAATCAAAAATGGTAAACGGGGAGCAATCTTGATATGTTAGGCAGCATAAAAAAAATATATTGCAAGTATAGAAACGTATCTCTGTGTGGAAGATATTGATAACGTGAGGTTGATCATACACACCAGGAAATAAGAGTTGGTTCCTGGAAACTCGAAGTAGACCCACAAATATATTGCTATCCAATAGTAAGCTCATCTATCCGGAGCTGGGAGGTAGTGGTTTCTTTTGCACTAAGCGCAGGGATCCCATTCTCTTCAAAGTCTTGTGTTGTCTACAGAAATCTGTGCCACAGCCTCGGTGGCGGTTAGGCTCCGACATGCAGGGCTATTATATATATATATATATCCAACGACAATTTGATTTTATGGCGTGAAATTGATGATACACCAGTTATTTTGAGCCCTGCAAAGGAGAACCAAGAGCATTCAGGTGTCATCATTGCTGAAAGCCTTTCTAATCCAGCATTACACGAACCTAGTAAAAATATAATAGCTCACATGAACATCTTACCAATGCTAATTTTTAAAAGTAGATAAAGGCAG
Source organism: Ambystoma mexicanum (assembly GCF_040938575.1). Classification (NCBI taxonomy): domain Eukaryota; kingdom Metazoa; phylum Chordata; class Amphibia; order Caudata; family Ambystomatidae; genus Ambystoma; species Ambystoma mexicanum. Next base: position 892,533,894 of record NC_090935.1, on the reverse strand, counting down.
TGTTTATATTGTCAAAAAACAAGCTTAGAAACACCACATATCCCTGTACAAACGCACTGCTGATGTAAATAACTTAGACAGAAACCTGAAAAGACTACAAGAGTAGCAACACAAGGCAGGAATCATGAACAGAAAGCTGTTGGCCAGTTCCCTTTCAATACACCATCAAGAAAATGTCACATGGCGAGTAAAAGAAAGACGTTGGGCCTGCTCATTTAGAGCAGGCCTCAAAAGGGCGCTTGAGCAGAGAGCCTGGTTATTACAGAAGTTGGTGGCACACAAGTGGCTGGGGCGGGGGGACTATACATATATATATAAAAAAGATTATCAGGTAGCACATCCGCTAACAGGGAAAAGAATTGCACCATCACCCAATAATATCAGATGCAGACCATGACCCATGATTAAGTCAAGGCATGCAGAGTTCAATTTGTTAGTCAATCGTTCGATGCGCCTTTGAAATGGGACAGGATGAGAACTTGCATACAACAAGCTGAGAGGTTCTGGTCTAGTATGCAAACTTACTAGCAAGATATAGTCTTAGTACCTGAAAGTACATTTTTGTTCAGACCCATTCCCACATGCACCATTTGCCACAACATTGTCCAAAACTACCAGTTGCACAACACAAACTCAAAACCGGGCCACAATGTATTCAACTCAGTCTTTTTAAATAGACTTACAAGTTAATATCATTAAACTACAAGGACAATTTAATTTCCCAGCATGGCATGCCCCTACTGCTTTCTGAAAGTACCCTCAAAACAACGTTAAGTCTGTCTTTAGCCAACATCCACTAACATTTGCTGTGAGATGGGTTTTGCAACCTTGAATATGAAAATGAGAGTTGCCCAGGATGCATCATACCATGTAGTTACACTCAAGACAACACACAACTACTTGGTACTATTTTATCAGCACCTTGCTATGCAACCCCCTAGCAGGGCAATGCCAAACTTACAATACACAAAAAGCTACGGGTGGAACATCAAGTTCTCCTACAAGTTGTAAAGCTACATTCTATCAAATAGCAGCTGCTTTCAAAGCAGGGATCGCAATAAGGATTCAAGAAGATTCTAAAAGCAGCTCGTGGCTATTTGGCAACTCCCAGTAAGCAGGAGTTACATCAGAGCAACCAGGATCTATTGTATTACATGTTGCAACTATATCTCCCATATGAACTAGAACTTTCTTTCCGGTAAATATGACCTATATTTAATAGGTCTTCCAAATGTGTTCTAATGCTCATTTACACAGATTCCAAAACACACAGCCAACAGTTGGTTCATGTAACCAAATGCAGCTTCTGGTAGTTGGAGGCAAGCAAATCGGGCTCTTCTAAACTATAACCAGGAGCTGAGCAGCTCCCAATTTGCATTTTCAAACCCAGAAGAGGCATCGACTAATTGGGTACTGCTTTTCTTCCCCACAAAGAACAAAATAGATATTTTATGGATTGCTTTTTAGGGTTAATACAACATGCTAGTATTTCACACAGTCTTTGTTCCACATTAATTTTAAAGGGGGCCTGACTAGGATAAATAGTCTGCACTGTGCTACTGTTCGATGGAACAGTCCAGTCCAAGGTTGTTTTATCAGAATGCCTTGGGTGCTCAATGAAATAGTAATATTGAAACTATGCTTTTTTTTTTTAAATCACAGATTTAGCGGTTTTAAAATGCGGTCTTTGGTTGTACACACACGGCACTCCATGTATTAGCCAAAGAACCAATGGAAGAGCAACTGTTAGACCTGCAAATTAAATGTCACTGCAAATTGCTATTGTGGACGATGAGATGTACAAGTCTGTGTAAATAACCAAAAAGAGGCTACCCAAAGAAGAGAAGACTACTTACTACTCTACAGACTTTCCACAAAATCAATCAAGTATGATTGAAACAGTGTCCAAAAACAAAATACGACACAACTGGCTTATAGGATACACGCCTGAATTGTCAGTTTTCCTGTCAAATCTGGCATAAATTCCCAGACATACTAGACAGTAGCCCAGTCATTTCTTTTTTACAAGAAGATGCGGGCGAAGGCAGTGCTTTCAAACGCCTCACACCCAAAACAGGAATGCCTAGCAAGGTTGTTGCGACGACCTATTTTTTTGTAGCGCTAGATTCAAATTCAACAGCTTTTGTTCAGTTTCTAGAATTCTCACCCCACATTAGGGTCGCCTATCCGTTTAATCCAGTCTCTCGATCAACCCTCTCTTCCAAGGTGCTAAACACAAAACAAGCATGCAATGAAAATAATTCAATGTTTTACATTTTAGCCACAGACTGGCAAGGGCATAGTGTCCATTGTACAAACCACTTGTCGTAGAAAAATCAAGTCATCACCAAAGTGCCACACTTTCACCATCTCCTCCTGGACTCCCCTGGCTCTTTTCACTGACCTCTGCACCTCTACTTCCCTCTCCATTCTCCCTTCTGGGCCAACCCACTCAGCTGGACATTCTGGATGCCTTCATACACTCTGACCACCCCCCCCCCCCACTTTCCCCCCTGCCTCCTCCCCTGAAGAAGATACCAGAGTTGTCTGCTGCATGAAGGTCTCTTCTAAACAGGCCTCCCCTTGCTCATCCAGGACCATCAAGGATGAGATCAGCTCTTACCCCTGCTCTTGCTGATTTCTGCAATCACTTGCCACTGGACCTTTCCCCTCCCCCTTTAAGCGCTTCCCTTGTGCGCCCACTCCTGAAAAAAACATCCTCAGACCCTAATTGCATTGCCAGCTACCGACCCATTTCCGTCACCCCTTCCTGGGGAACCTGCTTGAGCCTTGCCCCAAATCAACTCACACACTGAACTTGGTGGTCTCCACGACCATCAGATTCACAGCATCCAAGGCACGGAAACTGCTCTTCTGAACACCCGTGAACTGCTTTCATCTTTGGACTCAACTTCTCAGCTGTACTCAGCCCGCTCCATCGCTCCTCTGTCTTTAACAGTCAACCATTCCATCCTCCTACAAATGCTCCACGATACCCTTGGCATCTTTGAACAGGCATGGGACTGGCTGACCTCTTTCCTCACTAACCACTCTTCCCAAGACATCCTGGGCTCCTTCTGTCCCCCTTCCTTCTCCACCTGTGGTGTCCCCAAGGGCTCTATACTCTCCCCCCGGCTCTCTACCTTGCACGCCTCATCACCTCCTCCCCTTCTCCTGCTCAGCTATCAGTGTTACTCAGATGAAAAACACATTTTTCAAACTCCATGCTGACCCTCTTGCACCCTCCATCTGCCATCCATTCCTGGTGCGTGCGCCTCCAACAATCTGCCTCAACGCCTGTAAAAGGGAGATCCTTCAGATCGGGACCCCTGCTCCTTCCTTCTTCCCCCACACTCGGGCCGCTCTCCTTGGGCTCTCCCCCTGCGCCTTCAACTGAAGCCAGAAACCTTTCAGTCATCTTAAACTCCTCCCTCACACTCAAGTCCCACTTTCAGCTCTTCCTATTCAAAGGAATTTTACTTTTTCACACTTTCCCTCAGAGACTCAATGTGACCCCAAGCCCTGGTTCTCTCTAGGCTGGACTACTGGAATAGCCTCCCCCTGAATCTTCCATCTTCACTCCGTGACCCCTCCAGCTAAACCAGAATAGGGCAGCGAGACTTATCCTTGGCCTTAAGCCCAAGGACCGCATCTCTACTGCACTAAAAAGTCTCACTGGCTCCCGGTTGCTGCACGGATTAAATTCAAATCCCTCTGCATCATACACAAGGCTACCTGGGTCCGAGGACCACACTATCTTCAACTTTAGCTCACTAAATACTCTCCCTCTAGACCACTACATTCCTCTGGCAACAACTGTGTGCAAAGCGCGTTGCTAAATACAGTAGGTGGTCGTTCACTTTCCTCTTCGGGCTCCCTTCTATGGCATAGCCACCTCCGTCTGCGCCTTGAGCAGGATCTTCTTAAATCCCGGAAGCTCCTCAAGACTTTCCTCTTCTCCTGTGCTAATCCCACAGTTGCTGCAATTGGTATCCTGGGCCCTTATGCATCCTCAGGGCCCGGACCTCCCACACCAGTTCTGCCCAGCTCCTGTCTATCCACGGCACTTGCAGCTGCACACCCTCCGCCCTAGAGGTTCACATGTACATCTCCCGCAGCCTCAGCCCGTGTAGCACTAAACATTCCTAGCACTTAATCGGTGTCTCGCCCATGAGCTCGGACACCCCAGCACTTAGCCCCCTCTTTCGTGCTGCACTTGCACGTTCTGAATACTCGAGGCATAGTACGTTTTTACCACCTTTCCCACCCTCCCCCTACTCTTAAATTGTGTTTTTAATGCTTTTCCCACCCTTGCTCCCTTCCCTGCGGGCGCTTCGATACAGTAAATTCATATTGTATAAGCGCCCAACAAGCAAACAAAAGAAACGGTTGAAAATGCAATCTTTGCCCAATTGCATACTTTTAGCTACATATTCAAATTCCTCAAGGTCTCAAATTTGTTTATAAATCAAACCTCTACATTTTAAAAAAGGCATCCGACCCCAATTGCAATTCAAAATGGGCACTTCTTCCATAGACGACCAAATCTGGAAAACAGACCTTCACCACAAGACAGTATTGTGGCTTGCCAACAACATTTACTTTGGCAGAATTTATTTTGCAACAAACTACCATCACTAACCAAACTCATGAAAGATGCAAACAAAACACATTTTGTTAAAAGGTTTATAAAAACACCAGTACAGATCCACTGAAGGTTCAGAAAGATCAAATATTTACATCACAGCAGACCATACTGCCAGAAATGCTATAGATTTTGACACAGGCTAATCGGTTTACAATCCACGCCATCAAAGCCTATGTTGGCGAAATGGAACACGTTACCAAAATCCAATTACTAGCACCCCAAATGCCTCTCCTACAAGCTTCAAAGTGCTTGAAAGTATTACTAACAATAAGGAACTTGGCAGACTACAGTCTCAAGTGTAGAGGAAATAAATGAAGACAAAGTGAAATGAGGTTGGTAAATTGATTGGAGGTCAAGTGGGGGGGGGAGGGGTCATATGGGAGGGGAAAACATGGCAAGCAATAAGTCCTGCAGCTGTACCCCACGGAACCCTTGAACTCTCCCAGTACTCCTCTCCCCCATTGGCACGCAGGAGCCAGAAGGGAGGGCATGGGTCGGAGAGAAAACATGTTTCTACATACCACCCACTTACACAACTCATAATAAAGTCTTCGAGACCGTGACAAGGCCTCAATGAGCAGGTGCTGGTGTCAAGATAGGACTCCAGCGCCAACTCATTACGGGCAACTGAATAACCTTCCTGGAATCACCGTTACGGCTAACTGCAGCAGAGGAATTGGTGAGGGTGCAGGACCAGGTTCAAGAGACACTTACGGTGCCAAGGGCAGTATGCCGGCCAAATCAGCAATCCCCCCCCTTCCCTCCCCCCCCCCCACACACACACACACACACACACACACCCCTCATCTGGAGGAAAGTCACACGATCTCTTACACTCATGGTGTTAGGAGAGATGTCTCTGGTAAGGCTAATTTCCCAAACCTAGTGAGTCCCCCAGCAGCTTTGCTGGATTTTTGGGGTTTCTTTTTTTTCTCCTGCTAAGAGTGAGACTCTTTCTCCCACTCTTAGACATGATTTGAGATATCCTTTGACTTTGTAATGTGTTTTATGGGCTATGGGGTCTTTTACTCCATAGGGTTTCATGTGTTTTTGGTAAAGTGTGTTACACAGCACCCTCAGTGCAGTAACACAGGCATGTCATAGTGAACCCCAAACAGACTCCATACCCTGGGACTGACTACTGTCTCCCAGGGCATGTAAAGTCACCATTTCACCATTTGCTTTACTAGTCTTAAATTGTGAACAGAACCAGTACAAACTATCATATTGTGGAAGTACTGGTAGGGGTAGAGTGCCCCTGGGTCTGTTTTTCGAGGGGGCACTGCAGTCCCCCTCGTCAAGTTTCTAGCTGGTGGCAGTGGTTACCACGCAAAATATTCCACCGGAATATTTCCATGGGATTTTCCCATTTTCAACGCACCACTTTTTTGGTGCAATGTTAAAGATACCGCTGGGTTATTTATTTAATATTTATTCCCCGGTTGGGTCTTTTTGCCAGGACTTGGTTTTAAAATGGCGTTTGTGTTCGCCTCTGTAACTCCAACCCAAGCCCTTTGTTCCACTTTTGGCGGGCAAAAACGTGGTGCCACTGTCTGGGTCTACGGGGGGGGCGTGTGTGTGTGTGTGTGTGTGTGTGTGTGTGGTTGGGGGGGGGGGGGGGTTTAGGCACCCTGAGTTGCACTTGTGTGATTGGCCCAGTGTGTTTGAGTGACAGCTAGTCTGATGAATGGGCGTTTCCTGCATAAAAGCAGGACTTTGGGGACTGGAACTTGAGAAGTCGCCACAGGACCAAAGAATCCAAAGAGGGAGAAGCTGAGCCGACCTGCAACGACACCACTGGTGGAGCCCTGCTGAACCGCCTCACCACTTCCCGACGACCGAGAAGATCTTCATCCCGGAGAGTCTTCTTCCTTTGAACTGGTGGGGATAACCAGCCCGCCCCCTTTTCGCCTTCCTGGATTGCCTCGTGGTAGAATCGCCTGTGCCAAATACCCCGGCGGCCGGATAGCCAAGCTTCACCACTACCACAAATAAAAGGGTAGTACCTTTTAACCGGGAAACTCTGCGGCTGGTTTCTTCCCTGGCAGTGCAACGACCTCCAGCTTTCCTCCACGTCGAGATCTTCTCTTCCCCTGGACGAAGCACCGACTTGCACCAGCTGCCAGGAACAACTGCCCCCGCTGGAGCTTTCTCACCATCTCAGGTAGTGTCCCTCCTGGTCTCCCTTGCAACAGACTGTTCAAGGTGTCCCGTAAATCCTTGACCCTCTATCCTGGGGTGACCTGGGACCTGTTAACTAACTTTCTCTGAACTGATCCAACTCTTTTTGCACTATCTGCAAAGACTTTTAAAGTATAATTCAACTGTGTGATCTTGGACACATTCTGCCTTGCTCTCTCGAAGAGTGGGCCTGGCCTATGCACTTTCTTGCTCTACAGTAGACTCTGCCTTTCCTGACTTGCTGTGGTTCTTTTAAAAGTGTTGGTATTGTGTGCTTTCCTAATTCTGCCTTTTCCCTCCCTTTTTAACTAACTTATTGGAGTGCCATCTTAGGTTAAGCACTCACCTCTGTCTGCAAATAAGTGGTGTTTTAACTAAGACTTGTTCAATAAGTAATCAGGGATGTATATATATTGATAGTGACTGTGTTTGAACTTGCTTGCCATATTAGTGTTAGTGTATTTTACAAGTGTGTTTTTAAATAATGATATACTTTTATACCAAAGCTCTGGTCAGTGTTTGCTTGTGCTACTATTTTGTATACTCTATATACTGTCTAACTCTTCTTGTTGAGGGAAGTCTGACTGCTCAGCCACAGCTACAAGGTAAATCTGGGTGGTACAGACTGCTACCAATTGGGGTTTACTGCCAACACCTGTAGTCCTAAGCCTTTTGCAGTGGTCCCTAAGGGAACTGCACAGGTTTCTGCCTAACACATGGCGCTTAACTACCCGACACAAATTCCACTTGTACCCAACCTCCAGCTTCACCATCGAACCCCACACATACTGCATTCTCGCACACAGAGATCTTGGGAGCTAGTTCAAACCCCAGCATGGAGATCTTTACTGTAACCCAAATGAACAATGTGCACAAAGGTCTTGCACTCTGTCAAGAGAACTTTTTTTCTTAGTCTGGTACTCACCCCCCCCCCCCCCCAATAGTCCTGCTGATTCACCTGCACAAGGCCAGAAATACCCAGCCATTCAGAAGCCAAAATGCACATGGGCTTGCGCCTTTCTTGGAAGCAACAAACATGGATATCCTGGTGGAGAAACAGAGAGTTGCTTGGTAAGCCAATAGTGAGCATGCATCAAGCCTTAACTGCAAGGTCTGGAATCCCTCTTCTAGGCCACTTTGTGCCGTGGTTTTGTAGTGCACACAAGAAATCCTGAACTTCAACCATCCGTCAACATGACAGCCATAGCTCTTCCTCCTGGAACATGTGACACAGGAAATGTGCCACGCTGGTGGTTGCAGCATTGTTGGCACACAGAACCTGCCAGTGGAGTGATAACACTTACTCACTTCAACACAAATACATAGCATGGTCACCAGAAATCGGCTATATGCAAAGCAATGACTGGACTGGAGCTTAGTTCTCAACCACATACGCTTGTGACAAGTGACTTACTAGAGATTTAAAGGGCCTTAAAGAATTTTGCCACACGCACAAAGCACGAGTCTGAAACACTGCACCAAAAGAGCATTTTATTGTCAATAGGATGGAAGCACAAACAAGGTTGCCAGTTTTGACTCAATGAAAAAAGCAGGTATATAGCTGATGCAATGGGTAAACAAGATATTGAAGTCGCCTATGGATTAGCCTTCTCGAAAAAGAAAAGTGGGTAGTCAAGCCAAATGAGGAATGTAACTAAGACATTATGCTATATGTACTGGCAGTTGATGAGCAGGTGCAGGTGGATCTAGGTCACGTGGCCCAAGCCCCACCCACACCTCTTCCCTCCTGCTTTTAGATCAAGGGTGTCTCTCGCCCGGCGTTCGCAGTGAAGGGCATAACAAGAAAAGGGCAATTCCCATTTGGACGTATACAGACGCGTTCCATCTTCGTCCCCACAGGCCATCCCACCATCACCAGGGAATGCCAATGGCATCGCCGCTCGTCTAAGGCATGGACTCTACAGTGCAGCAACCTCACATCAGCCTCAAGCCCATTAGCACCCCCTCATCCACAACAAGGATTTTGATGTTCGCCAACATATGCCATCACCCATGCAGCAGACATTGCCAACTTCTTCACTATACACTACCTTGACGTCATCTTCATCACTGAGACCCAGCCGACACCCACCCCCTAGACGTCCTTGTCCCTGATGGCTACAGCATCCAACACAGACCAGCTGAACAGGACAGGCGGAGGCCTCGCAGTCATCCCAAAGACCTTGTGGCCCTACATCAGACTCGACATAGATAGCATTGGCTCCTTCAAAGTCTTCTCCTGCCATTTTCGGCTCTCCCAGACAGTCACCTTCCATTGCAACTACAGACAACCCAAACCAGCACCATCTGAGACTTCGCCGACCTGTCCACCGCCATGTCCCTCACGCATGCAAAAAACTTCCTAGATTGCTTCAACCTCCCAGGCAACACGGCCACCAAACCGATGAAGGAAACTCTCCTGGGCCCTCGACAGCCTCACAGCACACGAAAGAACCAACACTCGAGAAAGGCAACATCCTCAACCTAATCACTGCACTACCTCCCTCCTTTAAAGCTCCCATCTCCAGCTTGACTGGTCTTATCACCTGGCCGTGCCTTTCAACATCCTGTACACCACTGTCGTCAACCTCCACCTCACATGAGCTCAACATACTCAAACGAACTGCGACTTACTTGAAGCACTCCACCCCACCCACTCAGCCTCCATCGATCGACACCCGCTTCTGAAACAACGCGCCTGCAAAGCAAAACAGTCCGCACCCTGGTACATGAAAGTACTCAACTTCAGCAAAAAGAGTCATCAGGAAACAAGATATCTGGCACAGCTCCAGGACTGCATCGGACCTGGCACTCCTCAAGGAACTCCGAGCAACCGGTTGACAACTAATCAACACAGCCAAGGCCTACTATCCGAACACCACAGCAGAAATTGACAACAAAAGCAGAGCCCTCTTCAAAAGCGGTCAAGCACTGCGCTAACCCTGCTACCTAACCATGCCATTCCACAATCCATTGAAAAATCCATCACCACCTTCATCAACAAAATCAGCAAGATTTGCCAGCACAGACACCAGTTCTGCATACACAGACCCACCTCACGTCCCTCCTCGCAAAATCTCCACACCCTAGGCAACTTTCAAGACACTCCCTAGAGAGGACCTGGTAGAAACCCTGGCCGCCTTCAAAGCCAAATCGCATACAGGCAACATCCTCCTAGTATCCATCCTCAAGACTCTCCCAGCCTTGAGATCATCAACAGGTTCCCAACTACTAAAGAAACACACTATGGATCCCAACAACATAGGTAAGATTAAGAAAGTGGTAGCCAAGCAATTGCAGCAACACACCAACACCACCACCAACCCAAACCTACCAATCCAGGTTCAGACACTGAAGCGCAGAGATGAGAACATCCATGTAGGTGGTAGACGATGCCCTCACAGCAACTCCTGTCGTCCTGGTTCTACTCAACCTTGCAGTCGCTTTCGACAACATTCCACCAAGCGCTCGGGACACGCTACATAGGCGCATGGGGATCAGAGACCTGGTCCTTCGCTGGTTCAAGTCCTACCCCGCCACAGCCAGCACTTTTTTCAGATGGACTTGATCGCCAATGCTACTTCTCTCCCCCAATGATCTTCAATCTATACATTGAGCCGCTGGGAGCCCCCCTAGCCACACACAATGTACACCAATGGCACAGCTATTCCTCAAGGACTTCACAGGCTCAAAACCAGCCTCTTGCTGATCCAGTCTTGGATGTCCAGTACATACTTGTAGCTCAACTCCTCATGAATGAAATCCACTCCTCATCAACATCGGACACCCAGACAAACAGACCCAGCCATCAACCATGAACACAGATGGCTTCACACCCAAGCTCACCTTTTGCACCAAGAACCTCAGGGTCCACATCGACAAACACCTCTCCTTCAAGACACACAGCTAAGAAAACCTTTGGTATCCGCTCTCCCTTCTGCGGAAAGTCAAGCCCTTCCTCCCTCCAGACAGCTTAGATCCACCGTTCAAGCACTGGTCCTATCGCACCTGGATGGGGGCAATGCCATCCTCGAAGGCATCCAGTCCTCCCTTGTGCCCCTGAGAAGTGTCCTACACGCAGCCGCACGCCCAGGGGTGTTGCTAGGTCGGGAAAAGATCAGGGGCTAAGCTAATGTCAGGACTGGTGGGACTCGGGGCTAGCTAGAATTTTGGTTGTAGCACCTGAGTTTCTATCCGGGGCTACAACCAAAAGACCCGGGGCTATAGTCCCCTAAGCCCCCCCCCCACTAGCAACGCCTCTGTGCGCGCCTCATCTAGGGCCTATGCAGATAAGACTGCATCATTCTAGAACTCACCGACCTTCACAGGCTCCCACAAATCAATTTTAAGGTCTTGCTGCATAAGGCAGCCACCCTCAAGTAACGCAGTTATCTGAAAGAAACTAAGATAGTGCAGCAACAGATGCCAGGACAGGCTTCTAAATTGAGATTCAGTGATCAGGAGCTTAAACCAGCTACTGGGTTTCGGGCATCACCATGTAGGCAGGGAGCTACCGCAGAGGAACTAGGAGCTACCAGAGATGCTCCTTTGTACGAACCATTGGGTTTAAGATGTGTATTTGATGTGTTCCAATTTTCTTCATTAACATTCTCAAATACTCGAAGTTAATGTCACATTTAGATGTTTGGAAGGCACCAGTTGGCCCTAGGAGCCAAACGTAGCTGTTTGCTTCAAGCTAACCAGGCTCTACTAGGCTTGAAGGAGCTAAATAGCTCCGAGCTCCCGTTAACTTCAAACCCAGTATGACGGTTCAGATTTAAAATCCACTACTGCAAAAAATAAGAAAACAAAGCCTTCTCTGCCAACGCCAAAGACTACGAAACCTCATCCCGGTCGGCATCAGACTTGCCCCCACAATTCAGAAAAGAACTCACGACGCACCTATTCAAGGAGTCTCTCCTGCATACCTAGGCCATCACGTGCCTTTAGAATGAATCTTTACCGCTAGCACTGCTTTGGGAACCAGCCCCAGAACATCGTTCTTTACTCTGCCAAGCAATTACAGAAAGGGAGAAGACCAACACCGGATGTGTAAACTCATCTGGGGTCGTCTCAAGCAGAAGGGATGTGACCAAGCAGCATCGGCTGGATTGCCGCTTAAGTGGCGGGACCAAGCTTAATTTGCAAATGGCATTTCCTTTTCGGTCTGGAGGGTTGCCTAGAGCAATTGCCAGAGGTTCAGATTCATTATAAACCTTCCAACCTTTACCTCACTGTCAATTGACAATTGAAGTAAAATTGTATCAACTAATTCTATAATGCTACTGTACATACTGTTGTACATGCAATTTGTACCTTCACTATACCCAACTTGTTTATGTGTTCACCTTTCCTTGGTGAATATAGGGACTATTTGGTAGTTGAAATCTATATTGATATGGGAGGGCCATCATATGCCAGTCAGTTATAAATCCTGGCAAGACAGACTCAGCCTTTTTTCCCCCTTCTGTGAGGTTGATGAACTTTAGTATAGGAATCTAAAAAAGTTTTAAAGGGCAGGGGGGGGGGGACAATCCAACCAGAGGCACCAACCCGAGGCAGGGCATTCCATCCTAAGAGCTAGCAGAATTCCAAGCCCCTTCCCCATGTCATTCTTTTACCTTATTTTAAAAATACAAATAATGTTCATCAAATTCTATGAATAGTAAGTTTAGTTTTAGCAGACTGAACATTATATATACCAACGGGGTACAAATTCAATTTGCAAGCAACTAGCCAGCCATAAAAGAAATCACTCGCCACCTCAATTCTATAGACAGAGCACACCATTTTTAACTTTCAAAGAATCAATCACTAGTCAGTGGCGGTTGTAAATCTTGTGCCCTGAATATGTGCTACTAACTTCACTGATGAACTTAGACTTGGAGATCACAGTAATAGAAGATGGTGCTAAATTCCAATACAACCTCTTGCATGGTGAAAGTGTTACAATTATAGCATAAGCACCCATGAAGGGGAGATGGATCAGAAGGGAATAGCAGCAAGCAGCGGCTGAAGCATTCCAGAAGCAGCAGGGGAGAAAAAAGATTGAGAGAAAACCATTGCCCGCTGTGGCATGCAGAAAGAGGGGAAGAGAGATCATAGGTTTAACTTACGATATGATATATGGCATTTGTAGCGCGCCTATACACAAGTGTTCGTGACGAGGCAGGGAGGGGGGACAAAGTGAAGACAGACAACTTACTAGGCCAGGTGTCATTCAGATTGCGCAAGCGCATGGGCAGAGGGGAAGGGAGAAGACTCAAAATACTGTGCATGACTAAGTGTTGAAGGGAGGTGTTCATTTTTTGGAGAAAGCTACAAAGGTTCACAGCCCACACTTTGTGGGGGATCAGGACAATCCATTTGGGCTGCAAACATGGTGGTGGAGAGAGCATATCTAAAGCCACTGTTCTCATCCCCATGGGAATCTGAGAAGTTACGTTTTGAGTTAGTTTTCAAAAAGTTAGCTACGATTTGTATAGCGTACCGCTGCCATATGCATGATGTGGCTCAATATGGTGCTCTCAATCTCTCCCATCTTCTCAAACTGCTACTCCATCTCCTATACTACACACCATGTCTGGAAGGAAAAAGTTCAAGAGGGATATCCTGGTCTTCAACTCGGGCCTCCCCATCGCGGATATCCTCATCAGCGCTTTCTCCAAACAAACAACTGCTTTGCCATTCCTTCCCCAGACCGATGGACCCCTCATATGGCCTCTGTTCCCCCCTTCTCCTCCCCCATTCATGGTGGCCCCCGGTGGGAGGTTCTCATGGCCCTTTTCCATTCCTCCGAGACCATCATCAATGTCTATTTAAATGGGAAAATGGGACTTCAGGCAATCTCCTTGATATGAATCTCCCCCGTCTCACCAATTCCCTCCCTTCTCCTGCCACTCCTAACCCCTCTGCCCCTCCTTCCTCCCTAGCTCTGGCCCTTAGGCCACCTCAGTCTACTGCCTCTCTGGCCCTTCTGGAGCCTCTGGTGGGTGTACCTCACTCCTGTACCCCACCCTGTAAGTCTTTCACATGTGGCAACCTGCTTCATGTAGCTACTAAACTCTTGTTCTGCTGTCAAACATTCCTTTAACATCTACCACCTACTCCAAGTCCTTAACCTGGACCTGGATGTCCTTGCTCTCACTAAGACATGGTTCACGGCCAATTTTGTCACAAGCTTTGACACTCTCCTCCCTGAGGGATACAGCATCCTCTCCAAGACCAGAACAAACCAGCCCGGAGGAGGGGTGGCCTGGATATTTCCGGAATGGGTGCCTGCTTCTGTCATTCTGACGCAGGCCTACTCCTCCCTTTGAATGCCTAGTTTGCAGGCTCTCTCTCTGCGACTGTGGCCACCATCTACAGGCCACCTGGCCAGGTCACCTTGGATGCACTCTGACATCACCCTCTCACCACTCTGCTTTTTTGGACCGACCACTTTCTCCTCTCAACTTAAACGTCTTGCCCTCCCACCCCAGAGCAAAGCCTACCCCAGCACTGCCACCTTTCTGCTCGGTCATTCGGCCCATGAAGAGAGCGTCAGTGGATGCCTTTGCCTCCACATTCTCTGCTCCTCCTAAGGCTGACTTGCACACCGACACAGCCCTCTCTAACCTGCATCTATCTTTCTATCTCCAACATTCTGGAGAGCCTTGCCCCAGTCATGAGATTCTGCCTCAAGTCTATACCGCCAAGTGCAACTCTTGGTACGACTCCGACCTCACTGCCCTGAAACGCAAGTGCAGGGTGGCTGAGAGGACGTGGAGGGCTTCAGGCACATCCTCCGACACTGGCCTGCTGCTAAGGCAATACAGACTCTCCGTCCTCTCCAAGAAGAGGTTCCATATCCAAGCCTGCGTCTCAGCGGCCTCCAACATGGCCGAAATATTGATCTGCAAGGAGCTGGTCAATCCTATTGCAGCCTCCACCTCTCCTGTTCCGCCCCAGTCCCTCTATACAACTCTGGCCTCTCATTTCACCACTAAAACTCAGGACATACCGTCCTCGCTCTTCTCTTCCTCTACCTCTACCTGGCCCCCTTTTGGCCACCTCTCCCTTCCCCTCTTGCTTTTTCATCCTCCAACACCTGATGAGGTCTCTAGACAAGTTTATGAAAGTGTCATCCAGAACCACCAAAGGGCCACATTGCAGAAATCGACCACAGCTAGAGCGAGGGTGGCAATCACTTTCGCCACAGGATCTTCTCTCTTGAGCACTCACTTGTGCAGCCCCCTGGGAAGATCTGGCCATATCCCAGCTTACTCTCCACATGGAATCTGTTGGCTGTCTCCATGACCATCGGTCTGGCTTCAGAGCCAGAGGCACAGAAACTGCTCTCCTGAACACCTGTGAATAACTGCTCTCTAAACTAGACTCCAGCTCTCCCTCTCCTCATGCTCCTAGACCTTTCCTCTGCTTTCGACCCGGTCAATCAAGGCAACCATGATCAACCGACTCCGTGTGAACCTGGGCATCACGGATGAGGACTTGGCGTGGCAGACCTTCCTCCTGGACCATCCTTTCCAGGTCCAACTTGTGTCCTTTCTCTCCATCACCTCTCTCCACGTGGTGTCCTCCAGGGCACTAACCTTTCACCCTAGCACTTTAATGTCCATCTGGCCCCTTTAGCCCACCAGATCTCCAACCTCTCTTCTAACTTTGTGTTATTCAGATGACACTCTCTTTCAGGGTTCCTTCAGCCTCCTCTCTTCCCTCATTCATGGCTGAATGAGATTCAGGATTGGTGCGCCTCCAACAATCTTTGCCTTAATGCCAATAAGACGGACATCCTTCTCATTTGGACACCCTGCTCCCGTTTGCCCCCTCTCTGGCTGCCCTCCTTAGGCCCTCTACCCTCGCCTTCCAGTGAGGCAAAACACCATGGCATCATCTTTGACTCCACACGCCTCACATCGTGGACTTTGCCATAAAGTCCCACTTCCAGCTGCACCTCCTCAGAGGTATTCTTCCTTTGCTCTCCTTCCCCAGAAACTCAGTGTATCCAGAGCCCTGGTTTGCTCTAGGCTGGACTACTGCCAACAGCCTCTTTCTCAAATCTGCCCATCTCTACACTCCACCCCCTGCAACAAATCCAGAACAGGACTGTGAGACTTATCCATGGCCTCAAGCCCAGGGATGAATCTCTCACGCCCTAAAATCTCCCAACCGGCTTCCGTGTGGCTGCAAGGATCAAATGCAAGACTCTCTACATCGTCCACAAGTCCACCTGGGGCCAGGCCTGTACTACATCCAACTCTTTTCCTAAATACCTTCCCTCTCGAGCCCTTTGCTCAGCTACCAACTTGGAGTGTCATACGCTTCTCCACGCAGAGGGGAGCCGGGGAGGGTGCGGGTGCGGGGGGGGGGGGTGCTTGAGTGGGGAAATGGTGCAGATTTCCCTTTTCTGTAGGTGCCTCCCTCGGGATAGCCTTCCTGCCCCTCTCTGACTTGAGCCAGATCACCTGAAGGTCCGGAGGCAGCTCAAGGCCCTCCTTTTCTCCTCTGCCTTCTCTCCCATGCCAACGTAACAATCTTTTGCGCTGACTGGTTGCCTCATTCTCACTGGGTACCAGGCTCCGCTACGATCAGTCTTCCTCTGCACTGCCTCCTGGCCTACCGCGCACTTGGGGCATGCAACTGTAACCCCTACACCCGCCCCCCCCCCTCCGCCCCTTGCACTTACTCAGAGCCAAGCTGCCCTGAGCGCACTTCGGGCCCCCCCAACCCTCTCGCTTGCATTTCCCCTTCTCCCTGCGCTCTTGTTGTCGCACTTGCATGATCCGAATGACAAGGCCTAGTACGATAGTTTGCCTTGTCCTCCCTAAGTCTTCATTGTCTTGTTGCGCCTAGAAACAAGGGAATTCAGGTGCGTTTTGAATGCCATATCACATCAATAAGCCTTAAACCGGGGATGAGAGTGCTGTAAAAGTGGGGGCGGCTGGGAGAGGGAGAAGGTGTGGAAGGGAACTGCCAGAAATCATTCAAAATACCCAATCTCAGAGGCATGGCTTAACGGAGGACTGAGGCAGATGGGCTTTCCATAGCTACAGAGCCAGGGCTCCCCTTCCCCCACCCTGATTAAGACCCCCATTAAGCACTCCACAGTATGGCTAAAAGGGGCTGGAGTATGGCCTTGTGGACAAGATCGCAGAAAGCAGCTGGTAGAGGATTTTGGATTGCTCATGGGGATAGAGTGGCCTTCGGAGAGCCATAGAACAACCCAGAGGCTTTGATACATACCCGCCTACCATCTTGGTGTGCCCGGTGAGTGTGGAGTTTCCAGAGAACTGTGCTCCCAGCCTGAGAATTGCACGACTTTCCCGCCCCCACGTGGAGCAGACAAGTTGGGCCACCCCAGAAGGGTCACTGCACGGACCAGAAAACACCACTGGAGAGAAGAGTGCCTACCTCTCAGCGATTGGAGGGAGCCGGGAGTTTAAATGCAACCCCCTGGCCCGGATGAGGAGCACCGACCCAGTGCCGGAGGGCATGGGGTTGTCAGGGGTTTTCCTATGCAGACCTGATGATTCAGAGAACAAGTTGCAGTGGAACATACGTCTGAGGGGAGTCCCAAAGTCAATTGCAGATGGAGACTTGGAGGAATACGTGAAAATAAAAAATAATGTTATCTACATCTTGACAGAACTCATTTCAACAGAGCAAAAATCTAGTTCGATGTCTTGACAATGGAGATTCTACTTCTAATGAAGTAGAAAGATTGATGGTCATAGCCTGAAAGATACCCAAGATTCACTTCAGGAATGCACAAATAAGCCTGCTCCAAGACCAGACATGGCCAACACTGTGGAGGAGAAGGCCTCGATAAGGTAACTGAATGTCTAAGGTCAAGATACTGCTGGGGCTACCCATGAAAACTGCCGTTTGAGATCGAGGGAGCCCAGAGAATAGTTACAAAGTTGGAGGATCAGGGCTTGAAATTGCTGGGAGCTAGTAGCTACTTCGCTCCTGGAGAGCATCCAGAAAAGCACAGTTAGCTTGACAACAGCTAGAGCTAGCTTCCCTTGGCTCCCCAAACCGGTGCCATACAAACCGACATGAACTGTGCTTTTAGGAACTGGCATTAAAAAGGTGCCTCAGCAAGCCCCTAGAAGACAGGTAAAGCATGAATTATCATATGTACTGGATAAAAAGTTATAGCTGCATCTTATTTGGAAGTAGTTAAATGCGTTACATATGTGTTACCACTTAATTCTGCAGGAGCTGAGAGATAGCGAGCAAGGTCACATCACAGAAAGATCGGTGGCAGAGATAAAAGGTTTGTGGCAAGCACAGGATTAATCCAGTAACATATCTAGTGGCTGAAATATGGAGCAGCCACAAACATAGCTAAAGACTAAATGAGAGGTAGCAGCAAGACCGAAGAATTGGCCGAAAATTAAAATGTAAAATAAACAAGGGAAAGCAATTTAAAGGGAACATAAAAAGTGAAGACATGAAAAGCAACATGATAGACAAAATTCAGCAATATGCTACAAGACAATTGCAACAATAGAGCGGTTCACGGTATGTGCATTTTAAAGGTGCATCCCAAAGGTTGGAAAAAAAGCAAGATCCAGGCGAAATGACGCCAACCTGGGAGATCACGTCCAGTAAATCGCAGGCCCTGAAGGGAAGAGGAAGAGCATGGGCACTACCTTTGGGGGTGTGGGTGGGGTAGGGGGAAGCGGATTTCCAGAATTGCACCTAAAGAGGTTGGCGAGGACCGAGTATGTGTTCAATGTTTCCCGGGACAACAAAGCTGGCATCAAAAGGATTTGGTGAGGTGGTGGCTAGAGGCAAGAGTATGGCTGATGAGACAAGACCACACGGGGGACAGGGGAGCAGTGCAAGATGGCTGCTTAGCCGAGGAGCTCTGCCATCAGCACCCATACAACCAGAACAGTAGCCTGAATTTTGGTGCCAACGGTCGCAAAATAAGTGGAGGATTGTAGTGAAACACAGAATACGTAGGTAGCAGTCGTGAAGCTGGCGATGTCCCCTGGTATGCCTGCTTAGCTACCGCAGTTGAAAACAAACTCAAAGAGATAGTTCTAGTGACCGAGTCGGATTATGCATGAAATAGTTTTGTAGAATATTTACCTTGCTGGTAGGTAAAAGGTATGTTCACCTATAACAAAAAACCTTTCAAACATGGCAAGATGATTCAAGCCATAGATTGGACCAGAAAATAATGTAATAATACGTTGGAGAAAAATCTGAGGCCATTTAAAGACGCCAGGTGAGGAGAAGGAGGAGGGGGAATGACAAAACAGATCAATTGGAGCAGTGATGGGAGAGTTATTTCCTATTAAACATCTACTTGGTGACATACAGGTAGATGCAATAACACTCAAAATCTCCAAAAGTAGTTGAACAGCCTGTTGTGCAATGCAGTTTCGATACCCCTGATCAAAGCACAAAGGGAAGATCCAATTTTAGGCATATTCTATAATTACTTGTTAGATGAAGAACAAAATCCCTTAACTGAAACAGATTGTAAAGGGAAAGAAGAATTTAGGGTACTGCTAAAAAACAAAAAGATTAATTTCCCTGACCAGCTCATCCATAGGGCGTTCCCCTTGGATCTGGGTGGGGGAAACCTGGATGCGAAGTCTGGACATTGTGTGTTTTATACATCTCTCTGCATAATCTAGTGACCAGGACCGGAGCACATGCATGTAGATAATGTATTGTATATTCATCTGTTAACTATAATTGAGAACCACCTCCTACATCCTTGTAAAAAATATTTTTCCATGTAAAAAGGTTTTGTTCTTGTAAATATGCTTGCTTGCTTCTCTGTTACTTCAATTAATCATATGGCTGCTAGGTGATCTGTAACCTACTGCATCCGCTGAAGCGGATTATCTGTGAATATTGATATTCTTTTGTCTGTAACTGCTGTAACATACCATGTAACTAAGCTTAAGCGCCCAGATACCCTTGGATGGGGTGCGCTACAAGTAAATAAACTGAACAGTCTAAAGGAGGCTAGCCCCAGAGGGAAGAGAGATAAATTCCTCGGTTGAGCTGCCACTCGTATTCTTCGGATAGGGCATCTCTGCTTAGAGTCTGCTAGAGAATCGAGTTACCCTGAACTTGTTGAGACACTAGGAACATGCTCTGCTTGAGTGCCCACTTCCACATTTTTTGTACTAACCTGGAAACACCCCCTGCTGGTTTATGTAAAACATGGCAGTGGTGCCGTCTGTGAGAACCTGGAACTGTTTGACCTATTAGATGTACCTGAAAGGTTTGTAGGGCCTGGAGTACCGCTAGTAGCTCCATAAGGTTGATGTGATTTTGGGTTTTGATCTGTGTCCACAGGACATGCACTGTGTGGTGAAGGCAATGGGCTCCCCATCCGGAGAGTGAGGAGTCTGTTCTAACTATTGCTTGCACTGGAGGATTGTGAAAGAGTTTTCCTTTTAACAGATTTTCCTTTGGCCACCAGTGTAGCGCTTGTACTAGGGTTAGCAAAACAACCACTAGATCCGTCCCACTGACCGCTTGCCTGAGACAAATTCTTATCTAACCACTCTTGCATTGGCCTCATGCGCAACCGTTTTGGACTTTCATTTGAGGGGAAGACTAACCTTTCTTCTGTTTTTAGGATAGCTTGTAGGAACAAGTCTATTTTTTCTTGTCGAGTACCCCAATTGGAACAGAAGGGCGATTGTTCTTTGGGTATTTGGCTTGCAAATTTGAAGGGAATCCCCGGTTATCAGCCAGTCGTCCAGATATGGGTACACTGGGATTGATTGTCTGCTTAAGTGTGCCAGCGTACCTTGGTGATTACCCTTGGAGTGGAGGCTATGCCAAAGAGTAGCACCTTGAATTGGTAGTGTTGATTTGCTATTTTGAAGCACAGGAATTTTCTGTGCGCTGGGAACATTGAAATATCAAGGTATGCATCTTTCAAGTCCAAGGTTGCCATGAAGTCCCCTTGTTTTAGCAGTGGGATTACTTCTTTTAGCGTAGTCATGCAAATTTTCTGAGGCTTGACATAGGTGTTTGCAGGGCGCAGGTCTAGGACTGAGCATTGCAAGGTCTTTCTTTGGCACAAGGCAGTACATTCAACAGATATCTTTGTTTGGCCTTGCCGGGACGATTTCTATGGCGTCCTTTAGTAGCAGTGCTTTGACCTCTTCCAGCAGAATGCGTTGTTCCTCCTGCGTGGTTTGTCTTCGACTTGACATGGTTGGGTGGTGTTTACGCAATAGCCTCCTGCCAGGGTGGAAAGTACCCACTTGTCTAACGTGATCCCTCCAGGCATGTGTAAAATGAGAAATGTGACCTCTTACTGAAGCATGGAATGGGACCTGGAGCGGGTGCTCATTGCTTCGGTGGGGTAGAGCCTCTGGTGGGGGAGGATCTACCTCTACTTCGCAACCTTCTGTGGCCCCTTTCAAAATTTTATTGGGAGTTTGCCCCTGCGGGGAACCCCAAGATGAAGTTTGCCCGCCTTGGTTGTAGTTAGGGGACAGCTACGCATGTATTAAATGCACCTCTCCGCATAAAGGGTTTGTTTGTGAGCCGTCCCAGAGATTTGAGGACGTCATATTCCTGTTTAGCACATCCTCGACCGCTTTTCCAAATAAGACGTTAGGCTCTGCATATTTAAAAGAGTGGGTTGAATTTCAAGTTTGAAACCTGATAGACATAGCCATGCATGGAGTTTAATGAGGGTACCAAGCGACTATTCGGCCTGCATTATTTGCTGCGTTCAGATTTTTTTTTTCGGGATGCAGCTTGCCGCCAATTTGCCTTCAGCTACTGTTTTTAAAAGCTGTCTTCAGAGGCAGAGTCCATTTGTTGCGAGTTCTCGTCCCACTTGGGCAATTATAACTTGCCAGGAATGTAGTGTTGTTGGCTATCCCTACTTGGTAAGCAGCCGAGGAAGCTACTTTCCTGCCCGGTGTGTACATTTTTTTGCTTTTCTTTTCACTCTTTTCCTTGTGGTGCTCACAGAGTCAGGCATTAGTTGTCCCCTGATGTACAATGGTCTGATGGAGTTAGTCTGAACATTTTCTCAGAGCGAGGGTTGGGGGTAAGTAAAGAAGGCTGAATGCGCCTTTGGACAGATTGGAGCAGTGGAATGAACTGTGCCGCAAATTTATCCCAGAGGATGTCCTCTATGAAGTCCTTGTCGACTTGAGCCTGCTGGGTCTCGATTTTAAAAGATAATTATCCCGCAGCTGGTTATCCACAGGGGAATCAATCAGCCACAGATTGGTCAAGATGGTCTGGGGGTTGAATGATGTATATACACATCATAATATTGGTATGCATCATCTATATCCCCTTGGTTTTCTATTGAGCCAGGGTCCTGCGAACCTGAAGTGTTCAAATAGTATAGGTTGTCAGGTAAATTTTGAGAGGTAGAAGTACTAGTGTCTAGGCAGGGTCTTTTGGCATCAGGCTGCTTCCTAGCTGCTTTGCCTTGAGAGGGCCCCTGGAGGCTGGACAGTTGATCAGGGTGTCGATTTAAACAAAAAGTTAACTATGCTGGACTACACCGTCTCCTCATTACTCTATCAAATTGTTCTGGGGTCCATTCAGTGGAGCTTGATAAAACTGGAAACGGGTAGGGAAAGCCTCTGAAGTAGAGGGTTTTTTGTGGTGCATTGCCCCCGAGAGAGGGTCACTAGGGGCAGAGTGCTCTTTATCCTTTGAAACTGGAGATTTTGAGGACAGGGACGTCGAAAGATTGAGTTTTTTGATGATTTTGATTTGAGGAGAGTGTCTGGGATGGTTTTTTTTTTTTTAATGAGTTCTAATTTTTGAATTATAAAAAGGGCCATTGACACGTCTTTTGACGCACGATCGCCGAACCCGATGGATTTGTCTGCCTTGCTTGGCGTGTCGGAAACAGAATTAGGCATCTGTTTTAGGGGCAATTATTTGACGAACGTGATGGCCCAGAGGACAGGGACTTTTCGGAGCTTCCCTTCGACCCCACATGTGACTTAACGGACGACGCAGTCCGCTGCCGGTCATGGGATGCGTTTAGTGTGGCATGCAGTGAGGGTGCTTGAGTCGCCGTGTGCCTTTGCAGCAGAACCACCGGCCTGTCTGTTGGGAGTCGGGGGCTCGCACGCAGGAAAGCCCGCCTGGTCCAGACCGCCCTCAGCATCACTTAGGACACTGATGCTGCCATAGTTGGAGGCACACTCTGCCTGCATGGTGGACATAACGTTAAGTTTTCTGGTCCTTTAGTGTCATGGGCCCAAACAGTATGCAGGACTTGCACTGTTTTTTGGAATGGTCCCTAAGAAGGTAGAGATTACAGAACCTGTGCGAGTCCTCCCATGGGAAAAAAGGGAAACATGTAAATGGTGCGTTTTCCATAGTATGAAAAGTTAGCAGGTCGGCGATGTAAAAGGAAGAATAGGGAAATAGGCATTCTCTAAGTGAGATGAATTATGACCTCCCCTCACTATGCCTACTGTGCAGGGCCAAGGCCCGCTGTGGCCCAAGTAGGCTGCAGTTAAAGATCATCGAGACTGAGGAGTTGTCGGCGAGGAATGAGCTTGTACTTGAAAGCCATCGCCGTAAATCTTGCGGTGTTCGGCCGTCAGAAAGGATAGAAAGAACGTCTAAATGTAAGCTTTGTGTAAGTAACGGCCTTAGCCAGAAGAAACTCCGCAACTTGCGTCCGACTATGATGGCTAAAAACAAATTATTGTTAAAAAAACCTGAGGGACCGACACGTGAAGGTCCCTGGGTACAGGAGACATCACTCTAGGTATAGCATTACTGGCACTCCCCGTCAACATCCCTTAGAGTTTTAAAAACAAAAAATGTAATACTCTGCAGCTACCACTAGACGTCAATGCATAGCATGTGATCTAAGCAGATACACAAGCCTGAGATTATAAATCTTCATTTATGCCCATCTGCAGGAATCCGCCCATATACCATCTCAGAGTAGGCAGTGGCAGGGTTCTGCCAACACTGCCAAGCCTGTTTTTGCTACTTTAGGAAGTGTCAGGGGTCTACCAAGACTACCATTAAGCCAGTTTTCTCTAATAAGATAGTCTGTACGGGTAGACTTGACATTGCCGAACGCATACCTATGCAGACTACAGATACCATGATTAAGCGTTGTTTCCACGCTATCCGCTGCCCCCATGTAGACAAGCAGTAAAGCCTCACCACATAATGCAACAACATCACCCAACCACGAGTGGACTGGACTTCACACATAAGAAGCCCCAGAGGGCTGCATCTACAGAACACGCGGAACGCCACCGCCAATGTAACAAGGAAGAATGGTGGGAAACTCTTCCTGCTATCGAGCTAAGAAGCACTTGCCCAGTGAGTTGCTCCCCCTCTCCCTAGCATGAACCAGTGATCCCACTGCTTCCTCACCGGCCTTACTCCCAAGACCAGCCCCATCTTTTTAATAAGACTCACAGGCAACTCTAAATTGGGATATTCTATTTCAGGAGCCACACCGACAGTGATGACGAACACACCGATGTGAACTATTTTCACATAGCGACACGTATCCCATAAAAGAATGTTGGGAAACCTACAAACTGGTGGATCCCCATTTTACAGCTCCAAAACCGATCCTGCTCCACCATGTCTGCACTTATCTGCCACTCCCCTTATCTCCCCTGGAACTTGCCCTTGTTGGCCCCCTCAGCACTTGCTCACCCCATTGAACCCACCTCTCCTGCACTTCCTCACCCCCTCCCTTCCCAGCACTGTACCCCCCTGCAATTACCACCTCTTCTTGCATGGTAGAATTGTTATAAGGCCAATATAACAGTCATTGTTTGTATTTTCCTATGCCCCACCCCTGCCCCTTTTTTGTCTTGTGGCACAAAACACCTGTGTATAGGTGCCATACAAATGCCGAATAAATAAAATGCCAGGGAGCATTCTGTCGCGATGCTTATAGACAAGAACAATTAAAGCGCCCCACCAAGGTGGGAGCAGAGAAGTGACAGATTGTTTTCAAATAAACCCCAAACAATTGCTGACCATAACTGTATGTCCGATTTTACAGGGGCATTTGCTAGGTCTTTAGGGCCCAGTGCGT
This sequence comes from Ambystoma mexicanum, assembly GCF_040938575.1. Lineage (NCBI taxonomy): Eukaryota > Metazoa > Chordata > Amphibia > Caudata > Ambystomatidae > Ambystoma > Ambystoma mexicanum. Next base: position 892,509,010 of record NC_090935.1, on the reverse strand, counting down.
TTGAGAGCTTACATTTTGCAATACATTGGACAGAAATGAAATCGATATGAATACAATCCGACTATTTGCTGATTATGATTGTCTGTTTAGATTCTTTTTCAAACAACGAAATCAAATAAGAAAAAATATCTTCCCAAGTTGATGCTTGATTTAGTTGTGCCCAGAGAGATCTTTTGAGTGGCAAGCCTCTTTAGGAGTCCCTAAAAAAGGGGCTCAAACCCTTTTTGTCACGCTATGAAGCATGCATAACTTTGCGCCATGGTGTGTGCTTCTTTCTTGTAATTAATCACCATGCTTATCTAAACTTCTTGGTTGTGCAAATCACTTAAACCGACCATGTCAACGGTATGCTTGTGGGCACTTCGAACTGAGAATTTCCCAATGTTTTGGAAATAGTTATTTTCAGCAACCTTCATTGTCAACCAATAGTGACAAAGGTCAAAATTGTGATTTTAGCGAACTACAAGACAAGTAAATTCGTAAGCTTAGTCGTTAAAAACCGGATAGGTGATTTCAAATCCAGGGCCAAAAGGCAGTGGTCACTAGAGTATAGTCAATCAGCTTGAGGTTTAAACATAGAAAGCGAAGATCGTGTAAAAGAAAGATACAATCCAAGGTGGATCTGGAGCCTATGGAGTTCTTATTGAACTGGGGTGGAACGTCTCCAGATAGGTTCCCATTCCCTAATGCCAAGTCCCCATTCCCTAATTGTAAGTCCCACAATCTTATTTCATCCTGAATCAGATGCCCTCATTCTCTGGACAATGGCGCAGTCGCCCATTGTCCAAATAGGGAGATGGGTAAAGACATGTCACCAAGCACAGCTACACTAGAATAGACCTCACCATTTTCCTGTCATAATAAATCAGAGAAGCAGCCTAAAAACTACATTAAATTGCCCGATTTAGGATTAAAATACAAGTTTAAAAACACACGGCAAGGGCATTGAGATCCAGAAGTGCTCTCAACCCATAATTTGATCAACCGAATATTGTCCGTTTATTGGTAATTGCATCATAATATATCCCAATCCATTCTTTTATGCGCAAATTAAACCCCCATATGACCGCCCAAGCAACCTGCTTAGCCTTCACACAGCAGAGTGTGAACCCATCCAACAAACGAGAGGCCAACAATGCAAGTTTCCTGGAATATCAGAGAACTAGGTTTCCAAAGCAAGATGTCAAGTATGTACAGTCCGTACAATTCTAAGATGCAAGAAAAAAAGGCTGTTTTCAAGATTAATTTTCCACAGTAGAACTAGCCCTATGCAAGGAATTTACAATTGAGGAGTCAGTCATCGAAGGACGATTAATTGTACCACTAGAATTGTAGTTTAACAAGACGGTGTGTACACACCATGTTTATACGGATCGTCAATGGGATTCGTTGTGAACTGTACATTTTTGGTGGTGGACGGAAAGGGGAGAAAATCCTTCAGAAACGTACCTGGGTTCATTGTCCACATCACTTCCTAACCAAAGGACATGAACGCTTCTCTCTGATGGTACTACATTTCTAATCATACAGGAGTGAAAATAGTTTTACCACAAAGATTTCGACCTGACCTATGTCCTTCGTAGTAATCACAGATTCAGGATCTCGGAGAACAAGGCGAAAATGTGCCATCTGTTCAGTGGAACCCCCCCCCCCCCACAAAAATGCGTTCCACATAAATGGTATGGTCCTCTGAAAATGTGGACCCGACACTCTTAGGCCCGATACCACCTTTTTGTCCCACTGCCACATCATGCTCCATATGCTAACAACTACAGAGAATTGAACTATGTGGTAGGATACTAGATGACAAGTAAACACACACACACACACACACCCCTCACCAGACTGAGCACATTTTAGCCCTTTTGCATTAATTACATTAATCCTTTTTTCCTCTAAAAAAGGAAGCGGGCCCAAGTGCTTTTTAGGGATAGCCTGTGGAACAGGTTACCAAAAGCGGTAGGTAACCTGGGGTTTTAAAGAAGAGGGAAAAAGCATTTTCTTTCATTGAGCGGGACGCCACGGTGGCCATCATGTTAGAAGGCAGGTCTCCATATGGAGCCCCTCTTCCATTACCATGGTGGCTGGAAAACAAAGAGGCGGGCGGCGTTCTAATGGCAGGCAGCGCTGCAGCCACAAACAGGTAAATGGTGTTTGGATTAAAAAAAAAAAAAAACATTTTAAAAGGGAATAGAGGACAGGGGCGCTGCAGAGTTGCCCATCAGGCAACTTGGATTGCGGGCTAGATCATGGACATGGACACCCATTGGTGAAACATCATTGGGCTGACGGGCTTCCACCCTCTGAAATATTGATCTAGGTTTACTTGGCCTGGCCGACTACAGAGCCATGGCCAGACATAACAGGGCAGGTCACAGATGTTAAACGGCACATGGGCTTTGCTGTTAAACGCCCGGCAATTACTAACTTAAAGCATGTCATGGTTAGCACCTTCATTCATTTTTAAGCAATTGAAAGTGACGTGGAGTTAGTACTTGCATGCCATGGGAGTGAAACGGGACAGGAGGCCGCTCATTCTCACAGCAGCCCTTAAGTGGGTGATTTCCGACCTAAGAGAGTTAACTGCTTTTAACACTGCATCTGCACTAGAATAGTCTCATTAGAATGCGTCAAGGCGTTAGATGCCCCGACACAAATAAGTTTGCCCATTCCCTGCAGTCTTTGAAGTTAACGCCTCTCCCAAAATTTGAAGGGTTGCCCCCCCCCTCCAAATGTAGGTTTCGTTACGCCCCTGCACATGTTATCTAGTTGGGGTACAGGTGAAACAATCCTAGGTTTTAAGTGAACTGTTACATATTTTAGGCATGAATTTCACATTAAAATTGAAAAACAAAACCAGTGTACAACAATAGCAAGTGTTACTAGCTATAAAAGGTAGATCTGGCACGTGAAATCACATTACTTGGTATAACGAACACCACGCAGTTACAGCTTCGACCACTAAAAACGCAAGTAATTTGATATATACATTGTCAGTGCATGCATCCCCATACAATACAGTTAACCAAATATAATGGGTTTAGAGAGCGCCATAAATACTTTATTGAAGGCTCAGGGGCAGCATTTGCCATAGCTGGGCACGTGGGCCAACTTCACAACTCTTATACACCCGGGCCCACCCGGATGGGAGGCCTGGGGACGTAAACTGGGAGGTGGGGGGGTTTGTGCTAAGTCCAGTGGGGCAGTGCCTTTTGGCGCTGCCCCACTTAGCATGCACATGGTGGGGGACGGGCTGCTGGGTCCCTTAACAATAGGAACCCAGACAGCGCGTCTCCCGCACAGGAGAGTGAGGTGAGAAGGGCAGGTGACAACCGGTAGTCCCTGCCCCCTGTCACCTTGCCCTCCATACTTCAAAGGCCCCCCTTCCCATCCTGTCGGATGCTGAGCGGGGGCCTTTTGAAGTTCAAAGAAAGGGCTGCCTTGCCCCCAGGCCGAATTTTGCCTTTATCTGGCGGGGGCAAGGTGGCCCTTCTCATGCTTCCTCCCCGTCAGCCACGAACAGCAGCAGGACGGCTGCAGGTCTCTGGAAGAGCAGGACAACACGGAGCACCAGGACGAGACGGAGCACCGTTTGCTGGGACCAGCTGACATTTTTTCCTGGCAGCGGAGAAAAAGCAGACATTGACATTTCCAGCAGTGAAGGTCCGTCAGCGCATGGGTCTCCCCAGCCCCGCAGGCTTCAACAAGACAGAGAGGCACACTGCTGCTGTTCTGTCCTAGGAGAGAAGGCTGAAAGCTCCCCAGCCCCTCCCATCTAAGTGGGATTTTAAAGGAACTAACGCTGCGCTACACTGTTGCACTCAGAGCGAATTTCTTCGAGGAAAGAGCCCAGCTGCAGCCAGGTGATTGTTTCAACAGTGGGGGGCTGATGCCAGTGTTTTGCGAGGAAATCAATGCTGCACATGCATACGATAAGGTACAACTGGACAACTGCTGTATGAGACCTGTCCTAATCTGACATCGTGCTACGACGGCGAAGATAAATTAAAAATACCTTCTTGAGGATACAGCGGGTGACTGCGGGCTGACAGACAGGCCACAGCATTCCAAACCTGACCGAGTCAAAGGTCAAAAGCAACCTGCAGCTAAGGAGCAGAGCAGAATTTGCGGCGGCCGTGCATTTCTGTGTTTCAGCTTGGGAAGCAGGACTACACAGATCGCCGGCTTTAACAGCTGGACAGAGGGCAGCCGGAATTCCGAGGCGCATATTTCGGCAGACCTGCATTGGAAGGAGGCAGACACAGAGCCCCAGCACTTACAGTTGGGCAGAGGGCAGCCGGGTCACCAGAATCTTGTGCGACTTGCATTTCTTAACTCCTGCACTAGAAGCAGGACACCACAGAGCCCCAACAGTCACAGCTGGACAGTGGGCAACCGGAACACCATAATTTTCTGAGGCGCACATTTCGGCAGACCTGCATCGGAAGCAGGAAGACACAGAGCCCCAGCACTCACTGCTGGCCAGAAGGCAGCGGGGTCACCAGAATCCAGTGCGGCAGCGTGCATTTCTGTCCTCCTGCATTGGAAGCAGGACGATACAGAGCCCCAGTACTCTTCGCCTGGGAACTACAAAAGGGGGATGGGGGGGGGGGGGGAAAGAGTACCCTGACCCACACAGCAAGTTGTGAAACACAAGGACAGCCCATTACAAACCAGCACGCAGAGACCCAAACAGGCAAGAGATGGCCAACGCCTTATCCCCGAAAGAAACATTACTCCTGGAATGGGCCAAAGCAGCGGAAGCAGTCCATGGCATGGACGTGGTGCAGGAAAGAATGGCAGAGCTCACATCCACCAGCCTCAACGAGGATGACGCAGGCGCCCTGGAAGAGGAGGTCGACGGCGAGGAGGCGCCAGCAGAAAGGGAGCAGCCGGCCAGGAAGAAGCAGCGCCTTGACATCCGCAGCATGCCCGCCGCTTCAGACACCCACCCAGGCACCAAAAGAAAAGCTAAATCAGGTACTGTGAAAAGCAATGATTTGGGGCCTACGCTAGAACAATTTTTAAAATGGCACAAGGGTTCGGGTGCTGGGAAAAAGAAGAGGCACAGGGATGACTCGAGCAGCTCCAGCAGCGAGAGTGACAGCACAGACAGAGTCGGAATCTGGGGGCGAGGATGACCAGGGCCACCTTAAAGCATGGGTTGGGCCTAGCAATGATGTACTGTCTCCAATCCCACATATGACTAAATATGGGAGGCGCACTGCCGGCAAAAGTGTAAATAGAAGCCTAAAAAAGACCATTGAATGGCACATTGAGCGGAAAATTAATAAGAGAAAGATTGGAAAAAGCAATTTATTGACATTTTTTGCCTATTGGAATATGAAGAATTAGGTTTTGGCATTTCAAAAAGGGATAAGAAAGAGGAAGAAAAAGAGAGCAAAGAGGCCCACACTGGAGAAGAATATTCAGAATTGGGAGGCCTCTTCAAATCCTATCCACAATAATTCTAGAAAAATTCCCAGAAGAGGGCACTGCACTGATTGCTTACCACCACAGAATTTTGGAGATTCACAATACCTTGGGGGGGGGGGGGGGGAGAGGGGTGTCTTGGCTGAACTATGATAGAGAGTTCAGGAAGGAGATGCAGAGATTCCCTGACCTGGGCTGGGAGGAGGAAGACCCTAAATTGTATCTTTTTCATGTATTAAAAGAAAACTCAGCTAGGAGCGCCCAGAGCAGCAAAGACCACGAGCATCAGTATAATAGAAGGGGTAGAAACAGGCAACATAACCAGCGCCGGCCTCAACAAGACAGTATAAATACTAACGAAAACAAACCCCCCTTCCGAAGACAGCCCCAAAAAAACAGGGCATAATGAGGGGCAGTCTGGTAACCGCAGCACCGGGGGGGCCAAAGGAAGCACACCGGGGACCTGCTGGTACTTCAACAGAGGGTCATGTAACAAGGGCACCGAGTGCAGATACAAGCACCAATGCAGCACATGCAATGGTGGCCACAGCAGCAACAACTGCACAAAAGCCTTTCCTTCCAGGCCCAGCCCAAAAGTCACTGAGGGCAAAAACATGCACTAGCTATAAAATAGGGGCCTCACCAATAAAAATTGACCAACTGCTAAAAATGTTAGAGAACTACCCTGACCCAGCAGCTAGAGCATTCTTGGCTCAGGGCTTTAAAGATGGCTTCCAGATCCCATTCAAGGGCCAGGGATCTCCCACCATACCCAAGAACCTACAATCTGCCTCATTCCTAGCTACCATAATAAGCGAAAAAATTGATAAAGAGCTACAACTAGGGAGGATTGAGGGCCCCTTCCAACACCCCCCCCCCCTTCACTGAGTTTTTATGCTCCCCCCGGGCATTGTGCCCAAAAAAGAGCCGGGGGAGTTCAGGATGATCCATCATTTATCACACCCACCCGGTAGCTCTTTCAATGACGGCATCCCTGCCACGGAGGCCGCTGTCTCTTACAGCTGCGTGCAAGATGCTGTCGACCTAGAAAAACTGTCAGGTAGACACGCTCTCATGGCAAAAAGCGGACATTAAGTCAGCTTTCAGGCTGCTGCCCGTGCACAAGAGCACTTACCAGTGGCTGTGCTTCCATTTTGACAATAAATTCTACTTTAAAAAATGCCTTCCCATGGGCTGCGCCATCGCGTGTGCCTATTTTGAACAGTTCAGTTCTTTCCTACAGTAGGCTTTCCAACAGGCCATGCCCAGAGCCAGAATGGTACACTACCTGGATGATTTCTTCTTCACTGGCCCAGCAGGGTCTCCCCTATGCAGCTCATCCATAAAAACATTCAGTGAAACCATGCAGGATTTAGGGGTTCCACTGGCACCCGCGAAGACAGTAGGACCCACCACCACCCTGTCATTCCGCCTGCCCAGGGACAACATAGAGGACCTTCTAAAGACAATAAGGCGGATGACAGGCAGGGACAAGGCGACACTGCGGGAAATACAGTCCCTTGTTGGGAAGCTCAACTTTGCTACCAGAATCATGCCCCCAAGGCCGGGTCTTTCACAGGAGCCTGGAACTAAAAATGAGGGGGGTTACAAAGCCACACCACCACAACAGATTGGGCAAGGAGAGAACACAAGACCTGACCATGTGGGAATCATTTCTTAACAATTTCAATGGCCAAGTGATATGGCGCAAACCCATGAATGGGGCAGACAAAAGGTCCCCGTTCATGGATGCGGCTGGCAGGAGAGGCTTTGGGGTATGTTTTGGTAACAAGTGGTGCGCCGGCCACTGGCCGCCCTGCTGGCAGCAGAGAGGCTGGACCAGGAACATCACATTGCTAGAGATATTCTCCACATGGCTGGCACTCTACCTATGGAGGGACTTGTTGGCCAACACAGAACTGGTCACATGGTCAGACAACATGGCGGTTGTACACATTTTAAACAAGGGTGCTGCCTCCTGCCCTCTGGTGCTAAAAGTGTTGAGAGAAATGACAAAAGTCGCCCTGGAAAATAACATTGGAATAATTGGGCGGCACATTGCAGGCAAAGATAATAAGGCCGCTGACACACTGTCCCGTTTTCAGTTCTCCACTTTCAAGGCACTAAACCCACAGGCAGAAGCCAGGAGGAGAGGAGGACAGCAGTTCCAGAAGAAGTTTGGGCCATCATGGACACATCCAAGGCAGCCCCCGCCAGCCAGCCGGTCACAGCTCTTCCATGAGATGCCCGCTCCCAGCTCTACCCTCCCCTCCGGGGCCCGGGCAAAGGGGGTTGCCTTTCCCGGCACCACACTCCTACAGGAGAGCCTAAAGGTGTCCTAGGGGAACTGGCCAAAAAGGCGCTGGCACAGAAAACTGCCAAAATGTACAATAAGTGCTTGACTGATTTTGGAAACATCACAAAAGTCACCAACATCAGGGATATACAGGAGAGCCATGTCAATGACTTTATGGAGTGGGCTTTCAAACAAAGCAAAAAGAAGGCATGGGCTTCATCCCATCTGGCAGCAGTTTTCATATTACACTAGATTAGCGGGGGCACCAGACCCCACGCACGGCGCACTAACCAGATATGCTCTCAAGGGTTGGTCCAAAATGGAAGGGGTCAAGACAGACACCAGGCGCCCCCGCAATTTTGCTAAATTAAAAATTCTGCTAGACACCCTCCCTGCAGTATGCAACAATGCCTACGAGACCTCACTATTTAGAGCTGCCTTCACACTCAACTACTTTGGGGCGTTCAGGATCAGCGAGATAGCCTCCAAAAACACAGGATCAGAGGAAGGGCTGGATATAGGCGACATCCACCTGGGGAAGGACTCCATGGCTGTGAAACTGTGTGGGTCCAAAACTGACCAATTAGGAAAAGGGAGGATCAACCACCTGTACTGCATCGAGGAAACAGAATATTGCCCCATCTGCACCACCAGGGCCTTCATGAACAAGCGCCCCAGCCGGGGGGGGGGGGGGGGGCAATTATTCACACACAAAAATGGGTCTGCCCTCAGTAGATTCCAGGTGAGGTCTGTCCTCAAGAAGACCATAATAGCTATAGGATGGAATCCTACTGAGTTTGGATCCCACTCCTTCAGGATAGGAGCAGCCACTTCAGCCTGGATGGGGGATTTGCAAGAGAAAGCCATAAAGGGGGTTGGAAATCGGGGGCTTACAAAAGATACATCAGGAAAGACTTGATCTAATAGCACCCCCCCATTTTTTCTAACCACAGGCTACCCCCCGCCCCCGTCCCGTGGGTCACTCTTTCATCACCAGGGCCAGCAGATGGCTGGAGGAAACCCAGGACGGCATGCATTTCCAGGACACCATCACCTACTGGTGGGGCAAGCCAGGCATGCGCTGGGGAGACCTACACGACAAATTGGCTGGCCTACTGGGGGCCTGCTCCCCCCCCCTGAGTATCTCATCATCCACCTCGGGGGCAATCACTTGCCTCAGCTGGGCAGGAAGCTTCTTCTGGCTGAAATCTGCACCGCCCTCATATCCCTGGCCCACATGCTAAGACTTCGAACAGAAGTGATGATGTCAGAAATCATCTCACGCCAACATTGGCATGGGGAAGAGTGCAACAAAGCCATGGAGATTTCTAGGCGCAAACTGAACAAAGCTGTGGCCAATTTCTGCCTTTTCTCAGACCTCAAATTTATTAAACATGGGATCTCGGTACACAACCAGGCCATGTTCTGCAGTGACGGGGTTCACCTGTCCATTGAAGGCATGGACATCTTCACCAGGAATATTTTCTGGACCCTGGCAGCCAGAGGCTGTACTTAATTCATAATCTCCTATTTTGGGGGGGACCGGGGAGACGCCGGTCAGCATCCCCTCAGGGTGGCAACGGGGATCAACCTCGAGCAGCCCCCAATTGGGATTAGGGCCCCCCGCTCACCTGTTCCCTCTGTCCTCAAAATATAGTATTGTTATCCTTATGTGATGTTATGGCTGGTTTTTCTTTTGCACCATGGCTGGTACTGAAATAAAGCTTGTGGCCAAAAGTTTTCCACCTCACATCCTGGTTTTCAGTCTCCTCATTCCTGCAACTGTCATTACTGTATTGCCTGTCATGTCACACTTGTCATCCATGTCACCCGTATGCCACTCCTCAGCACAAAAACACTTCCAGGCTTATGGGTATTCCGAGTTGGACACTTGTTCCCTAAATTAAAGTTAAATTGGTCTCACCTTTCACGCTCTTCCGGTTCACGTCGGCCCCCTTCTCCAGGAGGTACTGGGCGATGTCCTTGTGGCCTTTATAACAGGAAATCATAAGGCAAGTGTGGCCGTGCCGGTTGGCCACCTCCAGGTCGGCCTTGTGCTCCACCAGGTACTTCACAATCTCCAGATGCCCATCGAAGCAGGCAGCGCGAAGCGGGGTAGAGTTGGTCAGGGTGGTGTTGTTGACTGAGGCGCCGTGCTCGAGCAGCGCCTGCACCACAGGAAGGTGTCCGGCGGCCGAGGCTGCCCAGAGCGGCGGGGCCCCCTCAATAGTCTCTCCGTCGAAGCTAACCGCCCCGCCAGACTCCACGGGGGCCTGGCACTGCGCCAGTAGGTAGCGCACCATGTCCAGGTGACCATAGCGCGCAGCCATGAGCAGCGGCGTGGCACCGCCTGTGCGCTCAGACACCAGCGCCATCACCTCGGGCGGAGTCTTGCTGCCCAGCAGCTTTGCCAACAGCCGCAACTTGCCGTCGCGGGCCGCGTTGAAGACGGCCGTCCTCAGATCCATGGCTGTGAGGCGGGCTCAGCGGCGACGGGAGGCATCCGGACACGGGCTCCAAAAGTCACACCTGCGGGAGAAAGGGCAGCAGTCAGTGGTATCCTACAGACACTCTGGTCCCACTAGAACTTCCCATTGATAGTCACTGGGCTAGGACGTTTTTTGAAGGGGACAGCAAGAGAACCTCCATTGCACCTACAACAAGGCGACCATGCAACGAGAGCTACATGAAGAAGCCACCCACTGAAAAGTGAGGCATTTCCAACCCTGCGCCTTTTCAGGATCCCTTGCTACTACAGCACAAGCGGGGACCGCCGCCAGACTTCGTGCCGCCGCCGGTGACTCACTCCCCGACGAACAGCAGGGAAGCAGAGGCCACAGTAACCGCCCCACTAGCAGACCCAACCCGGAGGAGGAGATCGAGCAACAGTGCCATCTCCAGGAAAACACAGCCGCATGCCCGGGGATATCGTGTATAGTAGATCGGCCCCTCATAGGCACGATCGCGGAGCCTAAACTGGAACCAGCTCCTTTAATGTACCACATTAATTGGCCACTAGGACTCAGAAACCCAAAAGGTAAACTAAGACCAGCCGGCCTTATTAACACCAATAACGACCCCGGAACCCTGCTCCAAACACGACGTCCTGGCTCAACCATAAAGTACTTGAATTAGTGGCTCCATCATATAAGAACCTCGGTTAAACTCGCCCCATCCCAGACAGGAATAATACAGTTGACCCCGCTTCAAAGCAGTATACTTGTACATGGTGATATCCAAGTTCACGGTACCCAAGCTATCAACCGCTTAAGGGCTGTAACAAACAAAGCGAGTTGCAAATAAAAAAGCTGCATGCAAGCATTTGTCTACCAACTTTGTAACTCGGGCAAGTCAGAAAAGGGTGTATTTTATGTAGACTGCTAGGTGTATTTTGGGCCGACAAAGTACAATATACCTGCCGTCAATTCGAACCCCAAACAGCAGCCAGAAGCGCAAACTATCAAATGTGTCATTTTATATGCCCTGCCCACCAGTGATATTCCTATTAAACGGCCACAAGTAGGTTTACTGAAATACAGGGGACCAAGAATGAATCCAAAACATGTATACACTTTCAAAAAATACTGGTAACCCAGACAACACGGAGTCTTAACCAGTTAACTGTCCTCAATCGATCCGAGCTATCGGGTCCGACTGCTACCCAATAAGAGTACAACCCCAAACCACGACGGCCAACATCATACTGTAAACCTTGGATTCCCCAAACAAAACGGGAGCCCCTGAACGCCTCTCCTCAACCCAGACCCTACGAAAACACCCAACCATCCGTTATATCCCTCCCCTACTCCGAAAGCAATCCAGCCCCGAGCCCGCCTGACATCGCTCTCCTTCACTACACTCGACCACCTTCACAAAGCTCTGCAGCAGCGGCGGCGGCGGCTTCCACGGAGATCCCGCTCCTCCATATCAACACCCCAGGGTAGGAAAGAAGCCGAACATTAACAACTGAACAAATATTCTCTTCCTCCTCTCAAGCCCCCGGAACAGGAAACTGGCACACGGCCTTGCAGCACGACTGACGACAGGCATAGTCCGCTGTCGGAAAGTGGGCTATCAAACATGCTACTCACAGCTCCGAGTGACACACTGCTTCTCTCCGGCCAATAAGCAGAAGGAGAACCCGCATTCCGAAGCAGTAGAGGCTGAATTAGCGCCTATGAGGCGGGGCTTCTCACTGTGACGTGACAAAGATTGTCTGAGAGCACGACCGAGAGGGGTAGAGCCGAAATTTGAGTTCCGTGTTCGTTCTTGTTGATTGGGGTAGGGGAGGGTAAACTTTCGGGCGCTGTTATCGGGGTGCTCTCGCCTTAGTAGGTACTAGGAAACGACAAACAGTAAAAACAGAAATAGGACTCTGGGAGAACTCTTACGGCGGACCATCTTCTGTCGGTCTGTATTTATTTTCAACCGGACCGGAACGAACTGTCGTAAGAAAATAGCAGGACTCAGGAGTGTGAGATAGCATATGAACACAAAATCCATATCTAGACCGCAGGCCTGGATAATGCTTTTCTCTTTACTTCTCGAGCAGTATTAAAATATTAACAACAAAAATACAAACATGAACAAAAACCTAAATTTCCCGGAAATTCCAGTGTTTTGTAGTTTTGTCATTGATTGGTTGAAATTATAACCACCTGACCTTCCTTAACCACCTGACCTTCCTTGCCAATCCCATCTCATCAAAGTCCATAACCACTGTCTGTTAGGGACCCGCGCAGATGAGCCACGATAGACGGGGTGTGGGATATGGAGGAGCAATGCTGCAAGGGTTGATACTAGTTTCCATCCGAGAAACAGACAATTTGTTGCTAGGGCCATTTCTCAGATGGGAAATAGCTGCTTCAGTGTGAGTAGGCTGGTTATCATTAGAGAATTGGCCCTTTTGCCCCTAGTGGCCAAGTATTGAAGACACAGAGGCGAAGGATTATGCTTTCTTCCTTTACTGAAAATCTCGAGTAGCAGAACAAATCCTTTAACAATAACACATAAATGAGAACAACACAGCCAAAACTACATTTCCCATAAAATAACTCCACAGATGTAGTTTGTTCTCTTTATGTTCATGAACTTCCAAGTCACATGTCCTCATTAACCAATCCCATCCGACACAGTCCTTTATCCTCTCATGTCCTAATGTGTCCTTCCTCCTTCTTTGACTGCGACTTAACTGTAAACCTGCGCCCCAACCGGTCAGCGCCAAAACCTTCACCTCGTGATCCTCAAGATCCTGCATTCGTCCCTTCAGTACCTGCAACGCAATCCAAACAAAAATGTCTTAACCATATTGCTTTAGGGTGGGTAATTGTTGACATATTCCGATATCACTTCCAGCAAATAATTACAATATGTGTCCTTTCCTTCGCCCACCATTCCACTCAACAGTTCCACAGATAATACATTTAATAAACGATTACATTGGGGGGATAATCCTCCGCCTCTGTGTCTTTAAAAGAATCTTGACTTTCTATAACGCTATTATGGAAAATTAGTATTCTATGTCAAGACCGGAGGCTCGGATTATGCTTGTTCAAAGCTTCACTACCACCAACTTAGACATCCCCTCAATAGGTCTGAAATAAAATTGTTTAAATGTCGACTCCTTCAACAAGTCAGCTGCCTTCAGAATATCCTCCAATCTAAACCCTGCATTCAAAGCCTTGGATGCCATGGCCCCTCTAATGGAATGCGCTCCGTACACATCAGTATAACCCACAGATGCCTTTCAGCCAAGGCTCTGCCCTATCTTTCTGAAAGAATCACCCTTAACACATCCACTAGACCCACAAGGTCACACATGACCAACCAGACCTACGTACCCACATTCAAAAGAAGCAAAGCCGGGGGGTCTAGCTTCCAACACCTAGCACCCAAAAACTGGAACGCACTCCCCACAGCGCTTAGGAACGGAAACTCTTACCATGTCTTCCGCAGACTACTCAAAACCACGCTGTTTAACTAACTCCACCCCACCTTCCTAACTGTTTTTTCACAACTGTATGTAAATAAGCACAACTGTATATAAACATGCATATATGTTCAGCACTGTATCTATATCTATACCATGTATGCCTGTAACAAGTAAGAATGCTTTCAGCGCCACGATGCCCCTGGGCAGATGTGCACTATACAAATCCAAATAAATAAATAAATAAATAAAATTAATGCCTGCCTGAGTCATGCACCATCTAACCCATCTGGCTAAGGTTGGCCCCGCAACACCCTTAAATGGTTTCCTCATAGCTATAAACAACTGTGAAACATTTGAACATTTGCGGGTCTGAGAGAACCTGTCACCTCCTCTTATTTCTTCAAACACCTGACCGGACATAATTTAGGTTGGTCTGGGAACGTCACATATGACACCAAATCCAAGCCTGTCTTCGTTCTCCTGCTAACGACGGCAATTGGACCGCAGCGCACATAATCATCTTTGTTCCCTCACCGTTTGAGATTAAGCCACACAGAATTTTGACATCTCGACATTTCGTACCTATTCTTTTCATCACAAAATCACCATAAAGGCCACTCAAGAGTAACTCAAACAAGACCGATTACACAACCCAACCAAGGCCAACCTGGCAATATCTCTCAAGTATTAATATTTTTACCATAATACCCCTGAGGAACCGTCGGAATACAGACGGTGAAACACATGTCGGGTAGTAGAATAAGAAGGCACAATCTCAACATGAGAATATTTACATAAGTGATGGTAACAAATGGAATTCTTGCAAACCTCAAAGACTGCGAATTAACTGTGAAGTAACAGTGAATCAGAGGGCTAAGAATCTAAATCACTATTTCTGTGCATTCAAGGTACAAACAGAGTGCAATTTCGAACTGTGGAGCAACAGTGATCAAAAACACACAATCCAACAACTATTATTTTTCTACAATAGAGACTATCAGCTATTGAAACCCAAATTTACCAAGCGTAACTGAATTCCCCTGTGATGTAACAGGATTCATAACAATTTTTTTTTTTTGCAAAAAGAACTTTGAACTGAACGTATCAGAACTTTGTGCATGCAATTTGTCTTTCATCTTGTATAACTACCTGAATGCAAGAATTTGTTACTTTGAATTAAACCACACAAATTGGGAAAAAGTAACAGTCTTTATATATTCTTTTGAACATAAGACTTCTTAAGAAAGTAAGGCTAAGATACGAATGGGCACACTGTCTTAACGGACAACAGACTTAGAAACCAACCTTCACGAATTAACTCCTATATTCATGCTATTTGAGTTACTGGGCATACCATTAGTTAAGCGCGAAACACTTTGAGGTCTAGTTACTTAAGTTAACCCGAAAGGTTACCCCTTCTGGATTAAACAACTTCCTGTCTATGTGCAGAGCCCTGACATATGACACCCTCTTACATGATATAAGGCATAGCAGAGTCGCCAGTTTTGCAGACAATACTTTCCTTGTTAATCTATCATTATCCGGCCAGCTATTGAACATGTTCAATACCAAATTCACATCCCACGTCTGTGTGTATCTAGGTAAAGGAGGTTTCAACATCCTCACCCCTCTGAGGAGTCTGCATACCAGCAGATGTTTTCCAACTGCTACATTATCAATCTCATGGTGCCCTGCTGAAATGGCCAATCTACATGTATTCACTGTCCTATACGCGCCCTGCTCTGCTATCGCTGCCAAAAAGTTCACAATCTGAGTGACATCTGCCGCATTGGGATGTATCTGCCATGCCACACACTTGCGGGCCCACCTTGACCCCACCAGTCTATATGTTTTCCTGGTGCCCATGCTTCTTCAATAAACCTTGCAGCTTCTCCCGGTAGGCCTGGCTTCTGCCAGGCGTCCCTGAAATCGTCCATGCGATCAATCTCAACTCTCCTTATTGATTCAGTGGGTGACACTCTCCTACTGGATCCAGAATCAGTTCCCTGAACTGCGGTAACACTAACTGGTCTTCGCAAAACATTTCCAGAAGATCCGGAAACCACACCTGGCTCCTTCAGTCTGGCGTCACCAAAATCAATGTTGCTAGTTGCCTCCTGACCTGCGCTATCGTTCTTGGGATCATAGCGAATGGAAGGAACACGCACTCCTTCTCCGGACCCCATGTCTGCAAAAACGCATCCGTCGCCACCGCTGCTCCATCCGGTCTCCAACTGAAAAGCCTCTCCAACTGCCTGTTCAGCCTGGATGCAAAGAGATCCGTATTGCACAGGCCTTTCAACGCCATCAAGGTCTGGAAGACTGCCCTGTCTAACTGCTAGTCGCTCTGTCAATTATTTCAGTCAAATCTCCATATTAATACAAGGTGTATGCTTTCGAAAGAAAGTCACAAGAGCAAAAAACCAACGAAAAAGTCCTAGGAGTACATGCAATAAATTTATTATACAAAACACATTTTTAGAATATCAGAATGCTTTTTATACAAGTTTAAAAGACATAACAAAAGATGAGAAAAAGACATAAAACATAACATTCATCATGTGTACATCAGTTCGCCAAAAACGGTAAATTCATCATAAAATGAGATTAGATGTTTTTCAGAAAACTAAATTAATGAAAAAAGGGGGGGCCCAACAGAAAAACGATTGTACCTGTGGACTAGATATAACCAGGGTGTATACAAAATTATCCTGGTTTGGACAGAGCGAAGTCATTCAATCAACTTGGGTCATATGGTTGTCTTGCCATATAATTAACTGCCAACGTGTATGAGAAATCTGAGCCTAAATAGGCATCAGTAGTTGGCTCCAACTACTGATGCCTATTTAGGCTTGCCAAAACGTGTTTTCCATGTGCTTTGTTCCCCTCCCTTCTGGAAGTACTATGGGAACAACTCTGCGATTTCTCATACACGTTGGCAGTTAATTATATGGCAAGACAACCATATGACCCAAGTTGATTGAATGACTTCGCTCTGTCCAAACCAGGGTAATTTTTTATACACCCTGGTTATATCTAGTCCACAGGTACAATTGTTTTCCTGTTGGCCCCCCCTTTTTTTCATTAATTTGTTTTTCTGAAAAATATCTAATCTCATTTTCTGATGAATTTACCGCTTTTGGTGAACTGATGTATACATGATGAATGTTCTGTTTTATGTCTTTTTCTCATCTTTTGTTATGTCTTTTAAACTTGTGTAAAAAGCATTCTGAAATTCTAAAAATGTGTTTTGTATAATACATTTATTGCATGTACTCCTAGGACTTTTTCTTTGTTTTTTTGCTCTTGTGACTTTCTTTCGAAAGCATACACCTTGTATTAATATGGAGATTTGACTTAAATAATTGACAGAATTTAGGACTGTCACCAGCGTGGGTACCTCTTTTGGTTCCTTGTTTTGAATGTGTATATTGCCTCTGCCCACGCACGCACACTGGGGCATACCTATTGTTTGTATATATAACTGCTAGTCACTGGCATCCCTCAGATGTCTTGCGTTCCAGTCCGCGACTACATTCTGCAACCCTGGGAGATACTCCGCTGTGCCGCTGACTTTGTTCCTTAAGCACATGTGCCAGAAGTCTTTTGCCATCTCTGCCAACAGTCTGGACCTTGTCCCTCCTAACCTGTTTATGTACCATACCGCCAAGATGTTGTCCACCTTCAGCAGTACACAACAGTTCACCCTGCCCTGGATACAACACTTCACTGCAAACAAACCCACTAGAAGTTCCAAGCAATTGATATGAAGCTCTAGTTCCTCTCCCGACCATCTTCCTCCATTGTTAGATCTCCACACCGAGCTCCCCAGCCCCAGCGGCTGGCATCCGACTCTATGACCAGGTCCGGGGCAGAGCCAAATATTGCTCTCCCGTTCCAAGCCTCCATGTGGTCGAACCACCACCACAGTTCCGTTTGGCCTCCGTGGAGATTGGCACCTTCTGTTCGTAAGATAACCCCTTCCTCAGCTGTTGAATCTTGAGGCGCTGTAGTGTCCTGTAATGTAACAGGCCCGGAAAGTATGCTTGGATGGACGCCGCTAGCCTTGCTAATCCCCTGAGCTATATTTCCACTTTAACAATCGTCGACCTGATCTCCTTCTTGATTGTATTAATCTTGTCCATGGGTAGGCTGAGTGTTGCTGGTGTCGTGTCCACGACAAACCCCAGGAATTCGATAGTATGAACCGGAACCTACACTGACTTCTCCCAGTTTATCAGGAAACCTAACTCCTGTAATAAGTGGGTTGTCTGCTCCGATTGCTCTATTAACCTCTGCTTGTCCTTCCCCATCAGGCAAAAGTCATTAAGTAAATTATTAGCCTGAAGCCTTTCTCCCTGAGATGAGCTACCACTACACACATCAGCTTCGTGAATGCCCAAGGGGCCGATGCAAGGTCAAATGGTAGGCAACGAAACTGCCACCTCTGCTCTCTCCACCAGAACTGCAAGAATCTCCGGTCCTCTAGCCCCACTAGAATCGTCAGATACGCATCCTTGAGGTCTATCCTGACTAGCCAGTCTTCTCTCTGAAAAACATCTCTGAGTAGATGTATGCCCTCCATCTTGAAATGCCTGTATACCAAAAACCTGTTCAGGTTCCTCAGATCGATCACGGGTCTGTGTTTCTTCTTGCCCTTGAACAGGAACATGTTGCTCACAAAACCCTGCCTGGGTTCTAGCACCTTTTCGATCGCTCTTTTCCTCTCTAAACTTGCGATCTCTCTAACAGATCTTCCTCCTTGCGTGCTAAACTTATGGGTTTCGGTTCCACACACTGGAATGGCTCCCACCAGAACTCTAGCTTGAACCCCCAGACCGTTTCTACGACCCATGTATCTCCTGACAACTCTGACCATTTCTCTGAATACTGAGCTGTTCTCCCACCTACTAGTGGGGTCCCATCTGCTCCCTCGTGTGTGAGTGTTTCTGTATTCATGCTCACCTGTGTCAGTCTGTTGGCCTCTGTTGTTTCCAGCCTCTACTCCTGCCCCTTCCTCTCGATTGAAAGAAGGGGTTGGGTCGGCCTTCCTGCTGATTTTTCTACTCACCTCTATTGCTGGCGTAGGGATTGAAGGATAAAAAGCAGCTGACAGAGCGGCCCCTACCTCTGCCAGCCTTGTCGAAAACCTTGCTGCCGAATACCCTCTTGAGCCGACCTGTGCCTTGTCTATAGCTGCATAGGTGCTGGCAAATTTTGCCATCACTTTAATAAAGGTATCTCCAAACAGCTTCCCTTTACTGTTGGAGTTTGACTCTGCCGTGGCCAACTCCCCCATTTTTGGGTCGATCTTTACCAGGATGGACCTTCTTCTCTTTGTTGTCACTGCGTTGTTGGCATTGCCCAGCCTGCCAAAATGTCCGGGTCCATCCTCTGCTCAGGTTGCTTGGCCTCCTCCGCCACCTGCCAGACCTTGGTCACTGGCCCCAGGACATCCAGGAGCTTGTCCTGGAAAACAATTCCTCTCCTGATGTCCCTGCTATAACGTCCCATAAATGTCATCATTTTCTCATCAACGTCTGGCGTCTCGGCCATGTTATCTGAGACCCAGGGCCTGGGGCATTCTGCCCTTAGCTTGCTTCTGGCTTACTTGGATAGGGAGCACCTTATCCTCCTCTTTATGTAATTGCCAATCTTGGCGGGTGGCTCCCGTTCTGCCAACCTCGGGTGAACAAGCGAGTCAGGGTCGAACACTTCCTCCATCTCCTCGTCGTCCCTTCTTTTCCTTTTCTTCACAGCCTTACGCCTACCAGGGGGCTTGAAAGGGATGTGTCTGCTCCTTGCAAACTATCTGTGGACGCGTCGTCCCATTCCTCCTCCATTTCTGTGTCCTCTGAGTAGGACTCGTCTTCCGTAAATACGGTGCCCCTCCGCTCCGAAGACCTCACTCTCTTTTTGCCACTTTTGATCCTGCGTGGCGAGCCGGGGGGGTCAG
The DNA here is from genome assembly GCF_040938575.1 of Ambystoma mexicanum. Taxonomy (NCBI): domain Eukaryota; kingdom Metazoa; phylum Chordata; class Amphibia; order Caudata; family Ambystomatidae; genus Ambystoma; species Ambystoma mexicanum. Next base: position 892,489,393 of record NC_090935.1, on the reverse strand, counting down.
GTTGCTGCAGAACTTTCGGGCCTACTTTCGGGCCTTCTTTCTTCCCTTATGCCCCTCACGAAGCCTCTCTGGGGCCACACCTCTCAGGGCTTCCATCCGCTGAGAGAAAGAAATGAGATCCTCCACCAAGCTCCCGCCCCCCACACCTGTCCCCAGCACGCATTGTACTGCTCTAGCCTTATTGGCCGCAGACCACTGTCTGCTGGTGTAGGGTTCCTCAGGTTCACTGGAGCTATGCATTCTACAATTGGTGAGTTATCTGCAGGAGTCCTGGGCCTGCTCCTGTCTATATTGCAGCTAGTGGGTTTGTGTTATTCATCAGGTTTTCCTGGGTCTGCGCCGGTTGTGAGGTGCTAAGCACTTACAGATTTCAGGCTGCTGCTTCTGCTCCTAGCAGATTATCCCAAACAGTCTATTCTGTGGTCCAATTTCAATTGACCACCAGATGCCACTGTTGAGCAGCGTTTCATTTCTTATCAATGACAGATTGTCATAAAACTGCTGTAACGGCAATGACGCGTATGTTTTTATAAACGACGCACTAACAAATCACTCTGACTCCTCAACTGCTCCTAACAGCGACCACAGAGCGCCGGAACCTCTCAGGTCCCGGCGCGCCTCTGTGTCATTGCGAATACAGTGCCCCCTCTGCCTATCTAATGGAGTTGCGCTGCCGGAGCTACGAAGCCCCGTCGCAGTCGCAACCCTACAATACTTGTAAATGCGGATATGCTCCGCCATACACTGTCTAAAGCCCATTCGCGCGTGCGCTCCATCAGGTACTAGCCACAAAATATAAAGTTACCAATAACATTAATGACCTTCACACCATTCCTCTATGAGTACATGTAAACAGAAAAGGCACTTATCTGGCTGCTCGAGCAGCAAAGAAAGAGGAAGGACACAGAAAGACATGAGAGGGTAAAGGACTGAGTCTGATGGGAATGGTTAATGAGGACATGTGACTTGGAAGTTCATGGACATAAAGAGAACAAACTACATCCGTGGAGTTATTTTATGGGAAATGTAGTTTTGGCTGAGTTGTTCTCATTTATGTTTTATATTGTTAAAGGATTTGTTATACTTCTCGAGATTTTCAGTAAAGGAAGAAAGCATAATCCGATCCTCTGGTCTTGACATAGAATAATGGCTTTTAGCTTGCTGTGTAGGCTAGTATCAACCCACACTGAGAAGGCTAGTTCCCATTAGAGAAATGGCCCTTTTTACCCCTAGTAGTCAAGTCCTGCACAATAATGGGTTTTAGCTTACTCACATTGAGAAGGCTAGTACCCATTAGAGAAATGGCCCTTTTTACCCCTAGTGGTCAAGTCCTGCATACTGATGGGTTTTAGATTATTCTCACTGAGAAGGCTAGTTCCCATTAGACGAGAGGACCTTTCTGCCTCTCCAGGTCAGAGGGCCGTTTCTCTAATGGGAAATAGCTGCTTCAGTGTGAGTAGGCTAGTTGTTCCCATTAGACGAGGGGTCCTTTCTGCCTCTCCAGGTCGGAGGGCCATTCTCTAATGGGAAATAGCTGCTTCAGTGTGAGTGGGCTAGTTCCATTAGACAAGGGGACCTTTCTGGCTATCCAGGTCGGAGGGCCGGTTCTCTAATGGGAAATAGCTGCTTCAGTGTGAGTGGGCTACTTCCCATTAGACGCGGGGACCTTTCTGCCTCTCCAGGTCAGAAGGCCGTTTCTCTTGTCTCCTGTTGATCACCAACTTGTCCCGAATGTACTCTTTCTGATCATGTTCAAAACAACATTTTATAGCCAACCCTCACAGTGCTGTAACAAACTCCTCAATGGTCTCACAATATTTCTGTTGTCTGATGGCAAATTGATAACATGCCAAAATGTTATTCCCCTTCAACTCGTAATGTTTGTCCATCTTGGCTATGCATATATCAAACTGAGTCGGATGCCCATCTCGATGCATTCAGGTAGTTAAAAAAAGTAGTTGTACAGCCGACCTCGACAATGAAACAGTGCCTCTTTCTTTTTACTCAAATAATTAGGACCATTTACTGCCAACATATACTCCTTGAATCTTTCTTTCCATTTAATAACCTAGGAATAACCCAGCGACTGGTATATTTGCCATAATCTTTGAATTTGTTTCTGTTGTTTCCCTATTTTCGTGCCCTTGGTATTTGTCACCTTGTTCACAGGGACAAATGTCTGTAATCTCCGTTTTAAACCCTCTAAGATTAACAGCCAAGTGTGCTGCGGCATGCTCCCTTCTTTATGTGTGCAAGTGTTTCTTTCGGTCGCTACACTGCATGTGGGACGGGCACAGCACAGAGCGCAGTGCCCGCAGTGACAGGTCAACTCCTTATCATGTCTCAAATTGTCAGGTAACAACTGGCAACACCGGACGATGCGTCCTTGGATTGCGTGTTCTGTTGTGTGCATGCACAGCTATGCTGCTAGGGGGCTTCCTGTGTCTTCATAGGCTCGCGCACAGCCCAGATAATCCCCAATACAGGCCTGGAGAGTCCCAATGAGCCACCATTCGACTGCGCAACTAACCCTGTACCTGCTCAGCCAGGGCAACCACAATCAATGTCAAGTGTAGGCTCTTTGTCATTGCCACAACTCATCTCCAGTTAAGGAAGTGAACCAGGACACAGCCAGTATGTGTGACTACATTCTTTTTGGTTCATCTTTATGCTGTAACAACTCTCTCTGTCCTCACCCTTACAACAACCACCGTACTGCTTGCCTTGTATTCTCTTCTAGTGTTTTCTGTTCGCATTCCACACCCATAACATTCCCTCTGCTGACATTCCGAATACCGTGAGGAGGCCCCCTTTCTTCAGGAGGATTTTATTCCCATGCCACTTTCCGTATTCTAATATTACTCAACTAGAGTTGTATTGCCAAGTGTGAATGGTTCAGTTAGTCCACCCTCTGGTGCTCTATATGAGCATGGGTTGATCCTGCTAGGATTGACGATGCACTGACCCTATTAGGCATGAAGATTTGTTTGCTCTCCTGGCCAGAAAGACCATTTGTCTGTCCTGGGCTTGAAGATGTGCTGGCACTCTTGGACTTGAAGACAAAGATAGGCATTTCCAGCGGCCAGAAACTGATGATGTGATGCATCGGCAAGGACAGAAATCAAAGAGAGGCACCGCTCATCTTGGTGTTGAGAGTTAAACCACGGTCAAGTTGGTTTACCCAGGGTCCTGCACTCCTCCCCGTCTTTCCACTACCCCTCTCTACTTTTAACGGACTAGTTATTATGTTAAGATGTACAACCAGGCGCCAGATAGCAAACCTCTTAACGGACACAGGCCTTCTTCCACAGTATTTACCTTATTTTCAGTGTCCACCTTCTGCACCTCTTCCTTCCTCCACCTCCCTTTTCTTCTTCAGTACCTCTCCCAAAATGTTCCTCCATCTGTGGCCCTCATCTTCCTACACCAATTTTGTCAGTACCTTTCAAACTGTTCTCCAAGTAATTTCCTCCCTTCTCTTGTCTCACCTTCCATCTCTCTCCTTTCCCCCTTGCTAGTTATCCCCTCTTCACGCTTCTCTCCTTTCCCTTCTTTTGACACATCTTCACCTTCCTCTCCCATCCACCTCTCTTTAAGTCTTACTCTCCTTCCACTCCCTCCGCCCTCCTTCTTCCTCTTTTACTCCGCTCTTTACTGCAACGCTTGTTTCCAAACTCCCATACTAGGCCTTCTACCCAAGCCTCCCTGTATTTTCCTTCCCCTTTTGAACTGAAAAAAGGAAGGGTGTTATTTAATGTGCCCAAGTCCTTGTGTGTACGTGGCAAAGTGATTGGCTCTTCTGAGTAACTCACCATCTTCAGATCTAGTGAGCCATATAAGTTATAAATTGTCAGCTGCCAACTTGAAGTCAAGCAGCGCTGTCATGGTAGCAGCCTGACCCCACCATGGTGCTTTCTGCAGGCAGCTGCACAATAACTCTGCCAACCTTGAACCTCCTCATCTGACAACTTCATTGCATACCCTCAAGCTCAAGTAGGTATTTTTCACAGTCCATCCTGCAGACTGTGTATCCAAATGTCCTTTTACTGGGATCAAAGACAAAACTCACAGACCTTTTGGCCTTCTAATGCAGAGTTGTTCATTCTTCAAAACTCTACCAGGTCTTGAATTACAGACTGGTACCTGGCAAAGGATAAAGTGGATAGGGTAGACACCTCGGGAATACCTTATATACTGGCTATTAACTTTCTGAATGTAGAGACCCCCCCAGGGTCTCGTAGCTCCATTCACATGTTTCCACCTAGAAACATGGTCACAGTTCTCTCCTTTTTTATGCTTTCACTCAGTTCATTGTTGTACTCAATATGTAATTCTTTTCATTGAAGTTTCATATTTTCAGTCATGGCTCTTACATATTTATCATATTCAAGATTTATTATAACCATTTAATTGGACCAAAGTGTAAGATATCTTAGCCATTGGCATAATTATGGATCTATGTCTTCAAATTGAACCTGTACTAGTTGCATTTTTTCCAAATGTTTTTGTACCTAATTTGTTTAAATGTCAGATTGTGTGCCGCTCCACCACCGACCTCCCCACCCCTTACACAATCCAATATGGCCTGACCCCAACCCACCATCTACCTTTGGTGGTATAAAAATGTAAAGAAATTGAGGGCAGGGGGCAGGGGATTTTCAACCAGTTTGGGCGGCGGTGTCGACCAAAATCCATAAACCTATAATTATACTGTTAAGTGATTTTATGGTCACTAATATTCTTAATAAAAATCTGCCCCTAGTAAGGGGCAAATGTGTTTTTACTGGGGATTGAGGGTCACTAGACCACCAGGGATGGCTTGAAAGGTGGGCGGGGGGAGGGGGGCGGTGATCGGAGCGTGATAGTTATGATTTGCTTTTGCTGGGCTGAACACAGGTAATTAAGGTTTTTTGTTTTGTTTACAGGTTCTTTTACGCGAGGAGCTGCAACGTTATACGAGTATTTTTTTTATTCTACGGCTTTGGGCAGTCTGGGGAGGCATTTTGGTGGGCTGGGAAACAAATGCAGGGACAGGGAACAAATTGCCCCCCATGCCAGCAAAACATGACAATTGTTATGAAATTGATATGATTACATATATCTAAAGAGATCCGTATTGCAGATTATTTTTTAAGAAACACTGAATCCTTTGCCATTATTTCTTGGTTCTATTTTGGAATATATGTGAGAGACACATTTCATATTGGTTGTTTATTCAACGCATATAGGTGTGCAGGGGACGGGAGTGTTCCACAAAGCTGTGGACACCTGTTGTTTCTCAAATTTATCACACAACCTAGTGTCAGGGTTGTTCTTCTCCCCCGCAACCTACTACATTTTCCAAAAATCTAAGAATTAACATAAAGAACTCAGAATGCTTCTAGACAATCAAAGGACACACTTTGGCTAAACCATTGTCATTAAATGTCTTGCACTATTTTGCCGTATACAATTATGATGTCTACCCTCTAACTCATTTATTCGGTTAACTCAGTAAAAAATCCTTTTTCTGGGGGTCATAATGTATTCGGGCTCGCCATGATCATTTGTTTTTTTGTATTTATCCTTCCACCTGGACAGATCATGCCGCCAGGAGCCCTTTAAGCCCTTTAATTTAAACTAAATGTCATAGGGCCTCATTACGACCCTGGCGCTAATGGGTTAACGGCGCCGTAAAAGGCTGAGGCGCCGTTAACCTATTAGCGCCTAATTACGAGGTCCCTTTGGGGGACCCGACCTTAACGGCTGGTTTTACCAGCCGTTAAAGTAGGGACCCGCAAAGGGACCTTGGTGCTAAGTACGGTGCCGCAATTTGCAGCACTGTACTTAGCGCCTTCCCCTTTCCCATTGAGCCCTATGGGGCAAAAATGGGAATGGGGAAGGGCCATGGCAGCATGGGGAATTACCGCCCCGCCAACCTCGGAATGGGGTGGTAATTCCCCATTCCGCCATGGCGGAGCGGGTAAGTTACCGGCATGGACCATGGTGCTATTAGCACCATGGTCCAACGCCTGGGTCGTAATGAGGCCCATAGACTACATGTTTATACTTCTATTGAAATTGGGAATTCCACTTGGATTGAAGAGAGGAGATGCAGCTGGAAGACGCCGGTTCACACAGAGGGCCAAGAAAGCCAGTCACAGGTTCATACACCTGTTCAATATGACCAAAATAGATCCCTCGTTAAGTTATCCCACAAGAGGTGATTGACTGGAAGGGCGCAAAACAGCATGATTCTTCACAGCTAGAAAACTGACTAATAACTTTGCTAATTTGTAAAGGCTTGAACTCCTACAACATATGTACTACTACAAAGAGGCACAAACTTACAGGAATGTGCAGGCCTAGTTTGCCACCAAGACACATGCATGATTCATCAGACAATTGACAATGCTAGTTGTAAGGGTGCAGAAGTAAGGCTCGGACACAATGGTGGCATGGTTTTAGGTATACACTTTTATTTATTAATAAAAGGCAAGGAAAATACCTCTCTATCCATAAAGCTAAGGGGGGTTTACCTACCTGAAAGAAAACTAGTGAAATTGTCAGGAAGTCCAAAACTAAAAAGTTCTTTCGCCGTTGTAAAGACTTATAGATGACTCGTACTAATAATGATACTGAGCAATGTCCTTATGAACAGTTCAACAACTCTTTATTTGATTATTAAGAACATTAGTGTGGACAGAACCCTCAACCTTAGGGTTAATAACTGTGTTTATGACACCTCCTGTGTGACTTTTGGATTTAGTTATAGTCTCTAGTATGGTAAGTGTTCACAATGGCCTGCTGGTCCTTGGCAATAATACGGAAAGAAACATCCTATACCCCTCTTTCTCTGAGTTCTTTATAGTTTATTATTAGGTTTTCAATAATCTCCCTGCTTAGTCTTGGTCTCTTGTCTTGCTCTCTGAGACTTTTATCTGTGTTTTAGTTCAATTCCTTTCTTTCTGGCGGTAACAGTTCCCTTCCTTTTAGTTCATTAGAGTCTCTTTCTTACAGACCACTGATTACATTCTATAATGCCTTTAGGGGTATTCTTCCCGTTAAATGTTCATAATGCCCTTGTTCAATGTTAACTGTCACGGAGTTTGAGCTTTCTCCTTATCTCCGGGTTTATACAAACATGGATTCGCTATTTGAGTTTCAATTAAAACCTTTGTATCAAAATATACATAAATCCGCTTTGTAACACACTTAAAGGATACGTTTGTTGATTTCAGGATTTCGTCATTAGTCGGAGCTTCTGTCCTACTTTACTGCGATTTGGTGTTCACTGTTCCTGCTTGCAGCAGTTGTACGAAGTGCAGACAATAAATCTCTTTCCTTCTCTTGCGAAGTCAGACCTGTACTGTTCGGGGAATTTGAGTCACGTTCATCGATTTCTTTCATACAGGGCTGCGCGCACTGATGCTTGGACGGTGTGGCTACGCGATCCGCGTCACTCTACTGACAGAACACCCTGTCAGCTGCTGACTGTGCCCACTTGCCGCTCACCGGATTCTTGTTCTCGTCAGATGTCAGCTTCAAAATGTATCGTTCTCCGCTGTCTTCTGTCAACACGCCCGCTCACAGCTGGGCTTCTACTATTTCATTTGGATTCATAAAAAAAAATTAACTGGCAACTTTAACTGTACACACGCCGAACTTGGTGTTCTGCTTTGAACTGTTTCAAACGTCTGTCTCTGGTGATTTTTCCTCACAGGAGCACTAGTATGCCAACTCGTAGCCTTCTTCCTGCAGCTCCCCGGGCTACTGTCACGTCCACCGCACCACAAAAATAAAACAGACATACCAACGATCTCAGTTAAAACTAGAGTAAAGCACCCTCATAACACTTGTTTCATGGGACATTTGTCATTTTATCTGTCACTCAGTTCATCAGGGTCCCTCCCCTCAGGCAAACCTTGTACCTTTTCATTGTCACGATGCTCTGTGCTACTCAAGCCCTCCTCTTGGTTTAATTCAGGTGAATTAACCCCTTCACATACCTCCCCCTCTAAGCCCTTACGATCGTGAAGGGTGTGGGGACGGAACAGGAAGTCTGCTTGAGCCATCAATCGACCAGGCAGATGGATGGTTTGAAAGGAAAAGGGCTGAAGGGATAAGAACCATCTAAGTATTCTGGGATTGGTGTCTTCTTTTCCTTGCTAGCCATACTAGGGATGCATGGTCCGTCACAAGGGTGAAATGTCGGCCTAGTAGATAATAGCGAAGAGATTCCACTGCCCATTTAACTGCCAAACATTCCTTCTCGATTGTAGCATAACCCATCTCGTGTGATAGAAGTTTTCTGCTGATGAAGAGTATAGGTCTTTCCTTGTCGCAGGCACAATCACAACTTAATGGAGGGGAAGAGAGATCGACACTCTCCCCCGAACCACGGAAGCCGAATGAATTCGACCCTCCCACCATGGTTGGCACAGGCACCTGATATAAAGAACAGGTCGCCATGTGGCAGCCAATGGGGGGAAGAGGGGTTAGGAAGAGGTTGTGGATAGGGAGGGGAAATGGGAACACCAGTAAGAGGTTATGGAACTCCTAAATTGGATGGGAAAGGGGAAGCGCGGGGAAAAAACCCTAACCTGTCTAAACATATAACACACAAGAATTCCTTTTTGTAAAAGGTACCAGTAATGACAAAACATGCACAGTGAATTCACCAGTAAACCATATTCTCCTGTTCTCTACCCTAAACCTGAGAAGCACACCTTAATACTTGCGCTAAACCATTGGTACACATAAATGAAACATGTAGTCAGCAACATAATGCAAACAAACAAATGGGAATCTTCCCAACATGATAAGACAATTACACATGGCCCCTTGGACTGGCAGAAGCAACACACAAGAAACATAAAACGGTGCATATACTAGTTTGCAGCACTAGTTGAACTTAATGTCATGCTCAGGCCCAGTAATGGGTTGCTGGACATTGTGGTAGGTTTCTCTCTGCACATAATGGCCTTTATCTGCCTTCGAGAGTTTATACGGAGAAGCGTTACTAATACATTACAGCATGTAAAGTAATACACAATGCACTTACCCCTGAGGTCAATAAGCGTTCCCAAGGACTTCCCAGACGACGAGCACACTGCCATAAATCAACCCGACATCCTTGTACCTCACATGAAATAACCAGCCTTCTCAAAGTACTTATCTTAAGTCTGGGAGCCCCTCGGGACTTCCCAGACAAAGCGTGTAGGGCAGTAAATCAGTCAGCCAAAAGCATAGCCCTTCGTTCTGCCAGGTCCTTGCTACCATCTGCAAATCATCACGCCGTGAGCAGCAGAAAACCTCCTCTGTTCGCCCGACGCCAACCACTCCCTGGAACCAAAATAAGCCGCACCTGCTGCACGCCGTTGCCTGCTAATAAGCTGTTCCAAATTAAAGACCGCTGGCAAAGCGTGCATGACCAGAACTACCAGGCACCATGAGGATGCTGGGTAATGTCGTTTTCAGGTCCTCCCAGCGCTTCCTGACACCAATAGGCAAATATCTGCACTCCACGTCTGTTCCAGCCCTTATTCCTGACATTACCTCCTCTTCCAGGGCTCTTCCCAGGACCCGGATTACCCGGGTGTCGCAAGTGAATTTGTTTAACTAACCTGGGAGCATGTACATCTCTTGCTGGTTCCCAAGAACAATCCTCAGGCCCATAACCTTCCCATTGAATCAAATACCATAATTGGTGATATTTTCTTTTGGCATCCAAAATTAATTTGACTTCATATTCCGTTTGCCCTTCCTTCACCATAGCTGGAGGTCTTTTAGTGGTCATCCCTGTATCTGCGGGTTTAAGCAAAGACACATGGAATACCGGGTGTATAGGTAAATTCTTAGGCAAACGCAGCTTCATGGCTGTAGAAGACACACATACGACTATTTCATTTGGTCCAATGAATCTACACATACATTTACGAGACCCCACTAAAGATAGATTTCTAGTTGACAACCTCCTGGCTGAGTTTGTCAGCTTGTCTTTTATATGCTTCCTTGGCCTGCTCCAAATTTGTGCGCACACTCTGTCTGATCTTGAGAAGCAACTGTTTATAGTCCTGTAATACTGGTATATTCTTCACTTCAGGTAAATGTTCTGGTATCATATTTTGTTCATGCCCATATAAGCATTCATTGGGGGCCATACCCAACGAAGTGTGTAAGGTGTTGTTATACGTAAATTCAGCCAACCATAGTGCTTGCACCCAGGAATCTCGACCATCACCCAAATAGCCTCTCAGATATTGCTCAAGTGTCTGATTCACCCGTTCCGTCTGCCCATCAGTTTGAGGGTGATAACTGGTAGACAGAGCACAGTTGATCCACAAAACTTGGAAGTAAATTGCGGGCCTCGATCTGATACAATGCTCTTTGGCAAACCGTGCAATCTAACCACATGTTGAAGAAACAGCTCTGCTAACTTGCCTGCACCAGGTATTCCTTCACAAGGAATAAAATGGGCTTGTTTAGACAAAAAATCTACCACTACCCAAATGGTGTCAAACTGTTTATCAGGTGGAAGATTCGTGATGAAATTCATTCATATGTGAATCCATGATTTCTCAGGAGTTGGCAATGGTTGTAACAACCCTCTCTTTTTGACGTGATCTGCCTTGTTACGCATGCAATTCTCACATTGTAATAAATATACTCCCACATCCTGCCTCAAATTAGGCCACCAAAAATATTTTTCCAACATGTTTTGCATTTTTCTTTGGCCTGAGTGGCCGGCTAAAGGAGAATTATGACACCAGTATAGAACCTTGTTCTATAATTCCTTTGTGGGCGAAAACAATAGATTGTGATGATACGGCAACCCCTGTTTCACCATTCTTGCAGGATGACTGTCCCGCCACTTCTGAAGTTGCATGGATGGTAAGGCTCTCTTTACCTCATCAATTAACCTTTTAGTAATAGCCCGCTGTCATGGCCATGGCCACTGGCCCTGGCACTCGAGGCCTCTGGGCCACATCACAATGTCCCTGCATGGCCCCAAGGGCCCAATCATGCCCCGAAGACTCTGTTGGAGTCAGTCCTGCTGCCTTTGGCGCCAGCCTCATATGGCAGAAGGGGGAGCTGGAGCTCTCAGTGGAAATGGCATAACATGAACGCCCCCACATGGTTCAGTTCCAGAACTAAACCATGCGGTCTAGCATTTAGGGTATGGTCAGGCCTGAAGGCACCTGGGGTACATGCAAACTATTTAAGCCATGTCCGAGCTGCAGAACACGCTTCGTGTTGCTCTGCACTCGCAGCGTGACGTTCACCGTGGTCTGTCCTCTGCATTCCAGGCCTGCACCTGCAAAAGAAGAAGGAGAAGAACATCATTAGCCATCCTTAACGGCTAGTTAATCCAGCTCCTGTCGATCGCTCCAGTGTCCCAACCATCCACCATCTCGTCGGAAGCTCGTCCTCTCTTGGAAGCCGCAACCTGGAAGAGGAAAAAGAAAGACAGCATTAGTAAGGGTTCGCATCTCTCATTCAACATCATTCGGAAGCACGCTTACCTGAGCGGAACTCGCTGTTGGTTTATTCCCGTTCCAGCCTTCCATCAACCTGCAAGAGAAAGGCAAGACGGGTTGGCACTCATACTTACTCGATGGCAATTTCGGACAACATCTACTCATCACTCTGCATCCTCTCGGCAGCTTACCACCCGGAACATCACGGCGGCCTGCAAGAGAAGAATAACAAAGGTTAGCACACAGCAAAAGCGCACATAGTACTGCGCTGCACGCATTCACCTACCATCTCGAGCACAGCCCCCTCAGCCAGCTCGGCGTCTTCATCATCCCTTCCGCACCTAAGAGAGAAGGAAGACATTAACAGGGGCAATTACAATTACGGACAAATTATAAAGAACAATAGACTTACCTGAAGAACACAGTCACAGCAGGTCTGGACTCACGGGCCCACGCCAGTGAAGAAAACTTGGCTGCAAAGTGCCCCATCCACAACGCACCCCTGCACAGAACTGCAGGCAGAGAGCATATCATATCGAAATCCAAGGTGAGGAAAGCTCTAAGGGGGTCGTTGGGTTCACAAGGGAGGTGGGCCCAGAGAGGAAGAGATTGTGGGCTAAATCAGAACTCCTGTATTCCAGACTAGATCCTCGGCAGAGCAAGAACCCAGGGAGGTGGATCCAGGTCGGAATCAGTCCAACCAGATTGTGTGGCGTCCCTGTGGATACCAGGTGAGCGTAACAGAACGCGAAGCCTCACAACTATAATCCACCCAGGCGTCCAGCATGGACACCTCGGAAACCGACCAGTTAGCTCAGGTGCGGGGGCAGTTACACGCTGAAGTACATTCAGCCAGACAGGAGACCAATGCCTTGCGGAGAGAACTAATAGTGGCTAAAGAATGTACTGATGATCTAAATAGACAACTCCTTCAATCACAGGCAGGACAAGCCCCATTGCCTGGGACCATTCCATCGATGACAGTACCACCGATTAATCCGGTGCAGATCACGCTTCCTGGAGCAGTCCCTTTAGCCCCACCGGTGAGTTTCTCGGGGGACCCTAGGAAGTACGCAACCTTTATGAATCAGTGTGGCCTCCATTTTCTTTGCAGACCTGGGGCGTTACCTAATGACCATTTACGAGTGGCCTTTATGCTGTCTTATCTGAGTGGTAGTGCTGCAGATTGGTCTGTACCTTTTGTTAGCCGGGATGACCCACTGCTACGTGATTTTGGGGGCTTTCAGCAGGAGATGGAAAAGCCCTTCGCCCGTCGTTCTCATGGACAGGCTTTAGACAATGAACTCTTGTCCCTCCGTCAAGGAAACCAAGACCTATTGACATACATAGCGACCTTCAACAGGCTTGTGGTCGAAGCAGAGTGGCCGGAGGACAAAAGGACCACGCTATTCCACCGGGGCTTAAGAGGGGAGCTAAAGGATGTACTTACCCAAGTAGTAGATCCACCCAAGGACTGTGCCGAGTTTATTAACCTGGTGGTTCAACTCGATCATAGGTTGCAAGATCGAAGAACGGATTGAAGCAGACCAGACGCACGCCCCATGTTCGTGCTTTCCAAGGACCATGTTCAGCGAGGGACAGACAGTTCAGTGGAACCAATGCAGCGAGGAGGGGTAAGTCCCCCTTTAAGCAAAGCTGAAAGGGACAAGAGGAGGGAACAGCAGTTATGCTTATACTGCAGAAAAGCAGGTCATTTCCTCAAAGAGTGCCCAGTATAGCCACCACAAGGACCATAGGAGCCACAGATAAGGAGAAACCAAGTGAGGAGTCGGAAAACTACCAAGCCCGGCAAATGTAGGGGTCCATTTGTCGAGCGAAGAAAGTCAACTACAGACCTCCCATTTTGCGTTGCCTGTGATCCTAATCAACCACCAAACAGCCGTCAAGGATGCATTCAGTAGAAGCATACATCGACAGCGGAGCCGTGGGGAGTTACATGGACCAGGATCTTGCAGCAAAGATGGGGCTCTCACTCTGCCCTAAATCAACCACCGAGACTGTAACCACCATAGACGGTACTGAAATCGCCTCCGGCCCAGTGTCCGGATGTACCACTGTTCTAACCCTCTTATGTCAGGACGACCACCGGGAATCAATCGCTTTTGATCTTATCAAGGCACCTCAGTTCCGATTGATCCTAGGGATGCCGTGGCTGGTCGCACACAATCCACGAATCGACTGGCGTAAAGAGAATTGGCTTTTTCCCAAGGTTGTACACGCACTTGCTATTATAATGGAAGGAAGTCAACAAACACAGGCTCATCTGTCCAGGAAGGGGCGGCAAGTGCCCTAGGTGTGGTTGGTACCCTGCCAAGCCAATATCAGGACTTTCAAGACATGTTTCAAAAGGAACAAGCTAATACCTTGCCACCCCAAAGACCCTACGATTGCCAAATCGACCTGGTACCTGGTGCACAAATCCCTTGTGGTCGAATCTATGCGCTTACAGAACCAGAGAATCAACATTTAAAGTCCTACTTGGAACAGTATCTGGCCAACGGTTTCATCCGCCCCTCGAAGTCACCTTCATTGTTCGTGCTGAAGAATGAAGGAGATTTGAGGACTTGCATTGACTATCGTGCACTGAACCAAGTCACTGTTACGAATCGTTACCCCTTGCCCCTTAGCCCGGAATTGTTAGACCAAGTCAAAGATGCGCAAATCTACACGAAATTGGACCTTAGAGGGGCATACCATCTTTTTCGCATTAAAAAGGGAGACGAATGGAAAACAGCGTTTTGTACCAAATATGGCTCATATGAATACCAGGTGATGCCATTTGGCCTTTGCAACGCCCCCGCCGCATTTTAGTATTTCATGAACAATGTCTTAAGAGAGCTGATTGACATCTGTGCCCTAGTCTATATAGACGACATCCTAGTATATTCGGCCTCAAAACAACATCATGTCAAGCATGTGAGTTCCGTCCTTACCAAGCTTCGCCAACATCATCTTTATGCCAAACTTGAAAAATGCTAATTTCACGTTACTGAGGTAGAGTTCCTTGGGTTCATCCTCACTCCAAAGGGAATCCGAATGGATGTGCACAAGGTTGACGCCATTCTAAATTGGCCAGCCTCAAGTTCATTCAAAGGGGTCCAGAGCATGTTGGGCTTTGCAAACCTTTACCGCCGATTCATCCCGGGATTCTCTCAAATAGTACATCCAATCATGTCTTTATTGAGGAAGTGCAATAAGAAGTTCCAGTGGACAGAAGAGGCTGAAAAGGCTTTTCAGGAACTCAAGGTGAGATTCAGTTCCGCTCCACTCTTACGACACCCTCGCCCAGATCTTCCATATGTGGTAGAAACGGATGCCTCCAGTATGGCTAGTGGTGCTGTTCTATCACAAAGGAACCCACACACCGGCCGGTTACACCCAGTATCCTTCTGGTCGCGTATGTTTTTGCCACCCAAACTCAATTATGCCATCATGGACAAGGAGCTTCTGGCCATAAAATCAGCCTTCAAGGCCTCGCGACATTATCTGCTAGGGGCTAGGCACACTATCACTGTGATACCTGACCATCGAAATCTACAATACTTAAAGAGTGTGAAGACTCCATCCTTTCGGCAACTACGCTGAGCCCTTTTCTTTGCGGAGTATGACTACATAATCACGTTCCGACCCAGAGTCAGAAATGGCAAAGCTGATGCCCTTTCGCGCATGAGCAGAGATGAACTGGTGTACATGACCCCTGATCCTGTGGCCATCATCCCGAGCGACAAACTCCTAGGCATTACAACCACCATGACTCAAGACGAATTGCTGCAAGGAATCCAACATGCGATGACTCTTGAATTATTACAAGAATGGGATTCGCGGGAAGAACACTATGCAGTTAAGGACCAGCTACCATACTTCAGGAACCATTTATTCTTGCCCAAGAAAGAGCTTCAGGAGCAGGTCATCTCGGGATATCATGACTCCCTCATAGAAGGCCACCCTGGAATTGCCAAAACTGGCCAAGGTGAAACAGAGCTACTGGTGGCCCACGTGGCGCAAGGATGTTATTCAGTTCATCATCTCTTGCGGTATTTGTGCACAGAATAAGTAATCAGAACAGAAACCAGCTGGCTCCTTAGACCATTGGACATTTGCCGGCATACTTTATCTCTTGACTTTATCAACGACCTGCCCTCTAGTCAAGGATACAATACCATCCTAGTGGTCGTAGACTTGTTCTCTAAAGTGGCCCACTTCTTGCCGTTTAAAGTTCTCCAAATGCATCCAACCTTGCAAAGACATTCCTAGAACACATTGTACGGCTCCATGGGTTCCCGTCAGTACTGATCTCGTATCAGAGTACCCAACTTATATCCAACTTCTGGAGGAAATGTTATTCAATGGCCCAAATCGACATTAGGCTATCCACTAGCCACCACCCCCAAACGGATGGCCAAACGGAAAGGACGAACCAAACACTTCAACAGTACTTGCGCTGTATGCTCCATCAGGTGGAAGGGGATTGGAAAGACTTGTGGATTGCTGAGTATGCCTATAATAATTCTCAACACAGCAGTACTGGACAGACTCCATTTTATACTATATATGGCAAACACCCACGCACGTCCGAACTGGACGTTCCTACGACTCTGGAAATGCCGGGCATCAAAACCTTACACGCAATCATTTCTCAGGCCTTCACAAGAGCCATTGAGCATTTACATCAAGCCAAGGTTCGCCAAAAGAAATACGCAGACCTGCATCGTGAAAAGGCCCCCAACTACTAAGTAGGAGACAGAGTGTGGCTAGCATCTAAGCATGTACCTCTAAAAGGAACCCGGATATTCCGCCCACGATACCTAGGACCTTTTACCATTGAGTCCATCATAAACCCAGCTGCAGTTAAACTTGCCGTGCCGACCAACATGCATATTCACCCTGTGTTCCATGTATCTCTCTTAAAACCAGTTGTAACGCTTACCTGGACTCTGCGGGGATACTCATGATGGAACTACGTAACACAGTTCTTCTCAATTGGTGTAGCTCCCAATCCTCCCTTCAACCATACGAATATGAGTTCCTAGGACAAACACAAGAGATTTCTAAGAATTTTGATTAGCACTTCTATGGAGTTTAAACTAATTCTACACTCTCATACAACACTTCAGCTTTTCTAATTACCTTAGGAATTTATGTTGTTAGCTCTCCATCCTGCATCTGTGCAGGGGCGCTAGTTCTGAAGAGGGGAGATGGTGCTAACTAATGTAGCTAGGAAGGAAATTTCACTAATGTTCAATAAACTGGAAAGGTACAGCGCACAAAAAATCACGCAACAGATAAGAGTGTGAAACTAAGATAACTGCGCCGGACTGAAGTGACTGGAAATAGGACTGGGAAAATTTAGGAGTACCTAAAGTGTGAGAGGAATTTCTACACCCACGCATTCATGGGCACCACAACCGGAAAACAAATTTACCTCAGGAAACACACTCACAACCCCCAAAGCGTTCAAAACTTTGAAAATAAGTGAAAAGCATACGGCAAACATGCCATACAAGGCTTGTGGCGAACTCAAACAATATGTAAAGAACACACGCCAAACTAAAATCCAAAGCGAAGGAACACTCAGTAGCTAATGAAGCGCAAACCCAGCTCCATACGTTACGCGCAACAAATGCTCAGTGACTGATTACAACGCAACACTGAACTTCACAATATCATGGGAAACGTTATGCTGCTTCAGAAGATAAGAGCAAAGATACTTGCGAAACATTTCTGACAGGAAACTCTTGAATTATGGAAGTCGTTCCGTGACTGGAAAATGACAGGGCTAAAGGAGTGACCGGAATGAAGTCTGTGACGGGAGTTCCAAACACCGACTGTGGAAGATACTATGACTGGAAATTGTAGGAATTGCAGGGAACTCAGGGAGACAATAACGGGCTGAAAAGGGAACCAAATGACATAAAGGGAAGTGTAACTAGTAGCGCTGGAACGTGACAGGACCTAAAGCTGGACAGCGGCAAGCGTTGACTGGATTCTTTCCGAACGCGAAGCAGGGAACGCTCGAGGGGAGGGGCTTAAATAGGAGGAGAGAGAAAACAACTAGACCTACACTGCGCACTCTACCAGCATAAACCAGGCAGCCCTGTTGAGTGTTGGGAAGTACTGCCCATGCCTAACACTGCCCTGAGTTGCTTTTTCTTAACATCCACGAATGGTAGATTGAAGACCAATTCTTTTTGGACGCAATTGTAGGAACTTTTGCTGTGATCATGACAGTATTCCCCACCAAGGCCCCTCCTACGGTGAAACCTTCTCCCCCTGGCTTGCTAGGATTATTCAAATGAAAGGATTTAATTAATCGGGGAGCCTGAATGTTTTCGAGGGGTTCCCAAGTTCTATCCTGCGGCCCATAACCCTTCCAGTCCACCAAGTAATGCAACTTTCTGCGAACAACCTTAGAGTCCAAGATAGCCTTTACCTCGTACTCTGGTTGGTCACCTTCCACAATTACAGGAGCCGGTGGACCCTGGATTCGGGTATTTGGACTTACAGCCTTTAATAAAGACACATGGAACACTGAATGAATTTTCATGTTTTTGGGGAGTGTTAATTTCATGGCCACCGGGTTGATGATCTTCTCAATGGTAAAAGGACCCAAGAATCTTGGAAGAAATTTCCTGGATCCTCTCAACCTCAGATTCCTTGTAGCCAACCACACTGAGTCTCCCACCTTGTATTCCGGGGAGTCTCTTCGCTTTTGATCAGCAAACTTCTTCTGAGCAATCTTCGCCAAGTACAACTGTTTTCTGGCTAGGTGAACAGCAGTTATAATGTTGTCATGCAGTGTCTTTATAGCAGGCATTTCCAGAGATTCAGGTGGATCATGAACTGAGGTTCGTGGATGCCGACCATATACAGTGAAGAATGGACTTAATCCAGTCGAGGAGTGTACGGAATTATTGTAGGCATATTCTGCAATCCAAAATATTTTCTGCCAAGACTCGTCAGTTTGATGAAGCATGCACCTGAGGTACTGTTCCAACGTTTGATTTGTACGTTCTGTTTGCCCATCAGTTTGTGGGTGATAACTAGTGGACAAACGTATCTCCATCTGAGCCATCTTGCAACATCTTTTCCAAAATTCAGAGACAAATTGACTTCCCCGATCAGACACCACAATGGAAGGAAAGCCATGCAGCCTTACAATGTTTTCCAAAAATACCTTGGCTAGGTCCGACGCAGTAGGCAATCCTTTCAATGCCACAAAGTGTGCCATCTTAGAAAATAGATCCACCACCACCAGGATGGTGTCAAATCCTTCACAGTTGGGTAAGTCTGTAATAAAATCTAGGGAGAGTGTATGCCAAGGAAGAGGCGGAACTTCCAATGGTTTGAGAAGACCGGCAGGTTTCATTTTCTGCGATTTATTTTGAGCACAAACTCCACAGGTCTTGATGAATTGAACTACATCCTTACGCCAAGTTGGCCACCAATACGATCTCTTGACTCTTTCTAAGGTTTTAGTGACTCCCGGATGTCCCTCCATTAGTGCACTATGGTAGTCTGTAATCACTTGCTCTCGTAGCTTTTGAGTTGTCAAGAATAGTCGCCCCTTATAAAAGGGCAATTCGTCCTGTACAGAACAATGTTCCTTTTCGGATTCCCATTTTTGCAATTCTGCTGTACTGATATTGGCCTTGATTTCAACTCTCAATTTTTCAAATAAGGAATCCGTAACATCCATGACTCCAAGCACCTTTTCAACTGGAATTATCTCCACCGGAGTTGTGGCACTGTAAGCTTCTTCTCCCTTACCAATTCGGGACAGAGCGTCGGCCTTTCCATTACGGATACCAGGCCGAAATGTGATAACAAAGTCGTGCTCAGCAAAGAAAAGAGCCCATCTCAACTGACGCAAAGATTGTGCCTTTGCCGAACGCAGGTACTGCAGATTCCGATGATCTGTGAAAATGGTAACTGTGTGCCTAGCCCCAAGCAGATAATGTCTCCATTCCTTCAATGCACACTTGATCGCCAACAACTCCTTATCGGTGACTGTATAATTCAATTCCGCTGCGGAGAACTTTTTTGACCAAAAGGCCACTGGGTGTAATTCGTGCGAGATAGGATCACGCTGCGACAAGACTGCGCCCATGGCGACGTTGGATGCGTCGGTCTCTACCACAAAGGGAAGATCCAACTTAGGATGTTGAAGGACAGGAGCTGCAGTGAATTTCTCTTTCAGTTTCTGGAAGGCCTCACCAGCCTCATTTGTCCAAGCAAAGGTCTTATTCTTTCGCAGCAACGACGTGATAGGATGAACCAGCTGAGAAAAATCAGACACAAATCGTCGATAAAAGTTAGCGAACCCCAAAAAACTTTGGACTCCTTTAACTGATGTTGGAGCTGGCCAGGATAGAATTGCGTCAACCTTTCTGTTGTCCATTTTCACTCCTTCCGAAGACAATATGAATCCCAAAAATTCCACCTCTGGAACATGGAAGTGACATTTCTCCAATTTTACATACAAGAAGTTTTCCTTGAGGATTTGAAGAACAGAAGTTACATGTTTGACATGTTCCCGGGGGTCGGCAGAAAAAATCAGGATGTCATCCACATATATCACAACACAGATATCCAGAAGCTCCCGAAAAATGTCATTCATGAATGACTGAAAGGCTGCTGGCGCGTTACATAACCCAAAGGGCATAACCTGATATTCGAAGAGTCCATAACGTGTGCGAAAGGCAGTCTTCCATTCATCTCCAGGTTTAATGCGAATGAGATGGTATGCCCCACGAAGGTCTAGTTTGGTGAAGATCCTGGCTCCTTTCACCTGGTCCAGCAACATGGAAATCAGAGGCAAGGGGTATCGGTTCTTTATAGTGATTTGATTTAGGGCCCTGTAATCGATGCAGGTTCTTAGGTCTCCTTCCTTTTTGGGCACGAAGAACAAAGGCGATGCTGCTGGGGACTTGGATGGTCGAATAAATCCATTGGCTAAATACTGATCCAGATACGTTTTCAAATGGAGGTTTTCCTTTTCAGTTAATGCATAAATTCGATGGCACAGAAGTTGGGCTCCTGGAACCAGATCTATTTGGCAATCATAAGGTCTATGAGGGGGCAGGACTTCAGCTTGCTTCTCCTCCTGAAAGACATCCTGGAACCGTTGATATTCATAGGGCAACAACCCGATGAGACCCAACGTGACTTCTGGAGTGTTCGGCAGTAGTTTCTTTTCCTGAACAGGTTCTGTCCCATTACAAGTTTCTTCACACTCTGAACCAAACACCACAGTTCTTGCACGCCAATCAATGACAGGATTATGTCTTTCTAGCCAAGGAATTCCTAGGATGATCTGGAATTGTGGCGCCTGAATAAGGTCAAAGGAAATCTCCTCCTTGTGTTCCCCCAGGCAGAGCATTATGATATCGTTAGTGCATTGTGTAACTGGACCTGACACAAGGGGAGTGCCATCCACTCCAGAAACATTTTCTGCTTCCAACTTATCAGTTAACGGGATGCCCAATCTGCTTGCAAGGTTTAAATCCATATAGTTGCCGATGGCCCCACAATCAATGTAAGCGTTTAGCGTGAATTTTTTTGTAGGACAATCCTGACTGAATAGGATAACTGGAATCACAAAGTGTGAGGTCGCCGAAACCTTCTTCACGCTCGACAAGCTGACCTCTATGCTTGTCGGGCACTTAAGTTTTCCGGAGTTTGCTCCTTCTTTTCCTGACTAACACCGCCCAGGGGTTTTCGTGAAGGTTTCACAGGACAGTCCTTCAGGAAATGACCAGCCTTCCCGCAGTACAAACAGAGCTGTTGCTGCCGCCTTTTTTCCCTCTCAGCTTGGGAGATAGGACCACGAATGACACCCAGTTGCATAGGTTCGGCATGGTTTTCTGATGACACCCTTCCAGAAGTTTCCTTGGGGCGAACAAAATATGCCCGACTCTCTGGGCGACCTCGATCCATTCTCCGATCTTGAAGTCGGTGATCCAACTGGATGGTTAAGTCTATGAATTCGGCAATTCCTTCTGGTGGGTTCACCACTTGTGCTAGGACATCCTTCAGCTCACCCCGCAACCCACGGTAAAACAAGGTAGTTCTTTTCTCTGGGGGCCAATTGGTTTCTGCAACAAGTCTATTGAAAGTGGCTACATATGCTAGCAGATCTTGATTACCCTGTCCAAGTGACAACAATTCATTATCTAATGCTTGTCCTTGGGTGTGGCGGGCAAAAAGTTTTTCTAGTTCACATTGGAAGTTTTGAAAGTTTCTCAACACAGGATCATCTCTATTGACAAGAGGAACTGCCCAGTCAGCAGCATACCCACCCAGGTAAGACAACACAAAGGCCACCTTAGATTGGTCTGTGGGAAACGTTCCCGGCCTGCATAAGAAATGTGGCCTGCATTGATTTAGTAACACTGCAAACCTTTTTGGGTCTCCAAGAAAGCGTTCTGGGGGGGCCAAGGGAATATTTCCTGGTACGATTACTTGGACAGGAACTGATGGTGCAATTGGGGCTGAAACTTGGGGGTTACCAGAAGGCAACGGAACCTGACCAGCTTGTGACTGCAATAATTGGCGGGCCAACTCCTCAGTTCTATCCCTGTTTACCACTAACTCTTTCCTCAGAGCATTAGTTTCGGAACGTGCTGCATGCACTTCCGCTCTCAATTCCCCCAACAATTGGGCCAACAGATGAACCTCAGGAGTTCCCATGATGTCCAGGCAGAGTATGTTTCAAATGGCTTCGCGTTCTGTAACGCTTACCTGGACTCTGGGGGGACACTCACGATGGAACTACGTAACACAGTTCTTCTCAATTGGTGTAGCTCCCAATCCTCCCTTCAACCATACGAATATGAGTTCCTAGGACAAACACAAGAGATTTCTAAGAATTTTGATTAGCACTTCTATGGAGTTTAAACTAATTCTACACTCTCATACAACACTTCAGCTTTTCTAATTACCTTAGGAATTTATGTTGTTAGCTCTCCATCCTGCATCTGTGCAGGGGCGCTAGTTCTGAAGAGGGGAGATGGTGCTAACTAATGTAGCTAGGAAGGAAATTTTCACTAATGTTCAATAAACTGGAAAGGTACAGCGCACAAAAAATCACGCAACAGATAAGAGTGTGAAACTAAGATAACTGCGCCGGACTGAAGTGACTGGAAATAGGACTGGGAAAATTTAGGAGTACCTAAAGTGTGAGAGGAATTTCTACACCCACGCATTCATGGGCACCACAACCGGAAAACAAATTTACCTCAGGAAACACACTCACAACCCCCAAAGCGTTCAAGCCTTTGAAAATAAGTGAAAAGCATACGGCAAACATGCCATACAAGGCTTGTGGCGAACTCAAACAATATGTAAAGAACACACGCCAAACTAAAATCCAAAGCGAAGGAACACTCAGTAGCTAATGAAGCGCAAACCCAGCTCCATACGTTACGCGCAACAAATGCTCAGTGACTGATTACAACGCAGCACTGAACTTCACAATATCATGGGAAACGTTATGCTGCTTCAGAAGATAAGAGCAAAGATATTTGCGAAACATTTCTGACAGGAAACTCTTGAATTATGGAATTCGTTCCGTGACTGGAAACTGACAGGGCTAAAGGAGTGACCGGAATGAAGTCTGTGACGGGAGTTCCAAACACCGACTGTGGAAGATACTATGACTGGAAATTGTAGGAATTGCAGGGAACTCAGGGAGACAATAACGGGCTGAAAAGGGAACCAAATGACATAAAGGGAAGTGTAACTAGTAGCGCTGGAACATGACAGGACCTAAAGCTGGACAGCGGCAAGCGTTGACTGGATTCTTTCCGAACGCGAAGCAGGGAACGTTCGAGGGGAGGGGCTTAAATAGGAGGAGAGAGAAAACAACTAGACCTACACTGCGCACTCTACCAGCATAAACCAGGCAGCCCTGTTGAGTGTTGGGAAGTACTGCCCATGCCTAACACTGCCCTGAGTTGCTTTTTCTTAACATCCACGAATGGTAGATTGAAGACCAATTCTTTTTGGACGCAATTGTAGGAACTTTTGCTGTGATCATGACACCAGTTCAGCCTGGAACACAGGTAACCACACCACCTGAACCTGTAATGGACAATGGAGAATCGGAATTTGAAGTCAAAGACATCCTAGATTCAAAGTATGTCAGAACAAAATTATACTACCTAGTATACTGGAAGGGATATGATCCACAAGACAGAACATGGGAACTTAGCGATTACATCCATGCACCACGTTTGATACAATGTTTCCATCGTGAGTACCCCACCAAGCCAGGACCAGACAGAAGAAACACCTTCAGAGGGGCCTTGAGGGGAGTGCTGTCATGGCCATAGCCCCTGGCCCTGGCACTCAGGGCCTCTGGGCCGCATCACAATGTCCCTGCATGGCCCCAAAGGCCCAATCATGCCCCCCAAGACTCTCTTGGATTCAGTCCTGGCGCCTTTGGCGCCAGGCTCATATGGCAGAAGGGGGAGCTGGAGCTCTCAGTGGAAGTGGCACAACATGGACGCCCCCACATGGTTCAGTTCCAGAACTAACCATGCGGTCTAGCATTTAGGGTGTGGTCAGGCCTGAAGGCACCTGGGATACCTGCAGACTATTTAAGCCATGCCCGAGCTGCAGAACACGCTTCGCGTTGCTCTGCACTTGCACCGTGACGTTCACCATGGTCTGTCCTCTGCATTCAAGGCCTGCACCTGCAAAAGAAGAAGGAGAAGAACATCATTAGCCATCCTTACCTGCTAGTTAATCAATCTCCTGTCGATCGCTCTAGTGTCCTGAACATCCAGCATCTCGTTGGAAGCTCGTCCTCTCTTGGAAGCCGCAACCTGGAGGAGGAAAAAGAAAGACAGCATTAGTAAACGTTCGCATCTCTCATTCAACATCATCCGGAAGCACGCTTACCTGAGCGGAACTAGCTGCTGGTTTATTCACGTTCCGTCCTTCCATCAACCTGCAAGAGAAAGGCAAGGCGGGTTAGCACTCATACTTACTCGACAGCGATTCGGACCACATCTACTCATCACTCCGCATCCTCTCGGCAGCTTACCATCCGGAACATCACGGCAGCCTGCAAGAGAAGAATAACACAGGTTAGCCCACAGCAAAAGCACATATAGCGCCGCGCTCCGCGCATTTACCTACCATCTTGATCACAGCCCCCTCCGCCAGCTCGGCGTCTTCATCATCCATTCCGCACCTCAGAGAGAAGGAAGACATTAACAGGGGCAATTACAAATATGGACAAATTATCAAGAACAATATACTTACCTGAAGAACTGAGTCTCAGCAGGTCTGGACTCACGGGCCCGCGCCAGTGAAGCAAACTTGGCTGCAAAGCGCCTCATCCACGACGCACCGCTGCACAGAACTGCAGGACGGAGAGCGCATCATATCGAAATCCAAGGTGAGGAAAGCTCTAAGGGGGTCATTGGGTTCACAAGGGAGGTGGGCCCAGAGAGGAAGAGATTGTGGGCTAAATCAGAACTTCTGCATTCCAGACTAGATCCTCGGCAGAGCGAGAACCCAGGGGAGGTGGATCCAGGTCGGAAGCAGTGCAACCAGATTGAGTGGCGTTCCTGTGGATACCAGGTGAGCGTTACACCCCAGTGACCTTTTCCGGGGGAATGATTGCTCTTACTTCACCCACAAAGTTATCCAAATGTTGCTACCTAGACAATGCATCTGCTTTCCCATTGTTCTTCCCAGGCCTGAATGTCACCACAAAATCAAATTCATTGAAATATTGGCACCAGCGAAGTTGTCGGGGACTAAGTTTGTGAGCAGTCTTGAAGTATTACAGATTCTTGTGATCTGTTACCACCACCACCTGATACTTGGCCCCCAATAGGTAATGCCTCCACTCTAGAAAAGCTGCTTGAATAGCCAACAACTCCTTGTCAGTGATAGAGTAATTCTGTTCACACCCTGATAACTTCCTAGAGTAAAACGCTATTGGGTGCCATACTCCCTCCTCATCCTTCTGTGACAGAATAGCACCTATCACCACGTTACTAGCATCAGTCTCCACCTGGAATGCACGACCCGTGTCTGGATGTTTCAACACAGGTGCAGTAGTGAATGCTACCTTCAATTCCTGAAAAGCCTTTTCCGCTTCTGGACTCCAAGTAAATGGTACTGCTTTCTTAAGGAGTTGAGTAATCGGAGTGACTATTTTCGAGAAATTACTAATGAAACGCCGATAGAAGTTGGCAAAACCTAAAAAAGACTGTATGTCTTTGATGGAGCGCCTGGGGACCAATTCCGTTGGTGACGGTGCACGGTACAAATACCTTTAACATTTAACATTTAACATTTAACATGCATTGCGGAGAGGGCCAATCTGTCACTGTCTGTACTTTCTTTGAATCCATAACCACACCCTCTGTTGTTAGAATAAATCCCAAAAACTCCACCTGCATAGTGTGAAAAGCACATTTTTCCAATTTTACACAAAGCTGATACTCCTGCAGTCTTTTATGCACCGCCCTCATATGCTTGACATGTTGCTCTTGCGAGTCTGAATAAATCAAAATGTCATCAATGTAAACTATAACAAAAACATCAATGAAGTCCCTCAAAACTTCTTGCATAAAGAACTGAAATGCCGCGGGGGCGTTACATAATCCAAATGGCATGACCAAATACTCGAACAACCCAAACTTTGACCGGAATGCCGTCTTCCCCTCATCCCCCTCCTGCACTCTTATCAGATGGTATGCCCCTCTTAAGTCCAATTTAGTATAGATTTATGCCGCCCTCACCTGATCTAGTAACACTGAAATTAACGGCAGCAGAAATCTATTCTTAATTGTTACCGTGTTTAGTGCACGGTAATCAATACAGGTTCGTAATGTCCCTTCCTTTTTTGGAACAAAAAATAAAGGTGAGGAACCAGAGAAGTGGAATGTCTATGAAACCTTTCTCTAGCATGTCATCCAGGTATTCTCTTAGGTGTTGATTTTCTGTTTCTGTAAGGGCGTAAATCCTACTGCACAGCAATTTTGCCCCCTCCTCCAATTCAATGACACAATCATATGGTCGATGTGGAGGTAACTTCTCCGCTCCACCTTTATCAAACACTTTTGCAAAATTTCTATATTGTAGAGGAATTCCTGATTCCACTGCTCCCACTACCTTATCTCCTCTTTCCTGGTCGGCCAACAAAACCGTCCTTCCCCCTTCTGTTAAAACATGTGCTCTTGACACCTCTTCTCTTCAAACCATACTGTTTGCTTTTCCCAATCGATCCTTGGATTGTGTTGCACTAACCAAGGTATTCCCAAAATGAGACCAAACTGTGGGGCTGCTATCCAATCAAAAGTAATTTCTTCTTTATGACCTGATGCACACATCATCTGCAAAGCTTGTGTCTGTTGTCTTATAGGGCCTGACACTAAAGGCGAACCGTCCACTGACTGAACTCCTTCCACCCGCTGTTTTATCTTGCAAGGGTACCCCTAACTGATTAGCCAATGTAATATCCACAAAATTACCTGTAGCTCCTGAATCCACCATGGCCAGTAGTACCTGCTTGGGCATCGCCCAACATAATGTCACCAAAATATACAAGTGAGAAGTCTTACCCCCCACTGTATTTGCCACCTATCTGGGGAACCTTGATTCTTTCGGGCCTGTCACCTGAGTTCCCCCTAAGGTCGGCCCAACTCTTTTCTCGCTTCCTTTTTGCTCCGTTTTCCTCCTACGCTCGTCTGTGGAGTATTAGGGCAAGTATGTATAAAATGTCCTGCCTGTCCACAATACAGACACAATTTGTTAAGCTTACGCTGTTCCTTTTCTGCCTCTGATATGGGTCCTCTTACGCTACCAATCTGCATTGGTTCTACCTCACTCCCTCCCCCCCTACTCCTATCTAATCTCACAAACGGGGCTGCTTCTGGTCTTTTCTTATCTCCCTTTCTCTCATACATGCAATGGTCTAATCTGAGGGCTAAATCTATCATGGCCGTACAGCTACCTGGTTGTGGCTCTACCTGCGAAATGGCATCCTTCAGCTCTTCTCTTAGTCCTTGATAAAACAGTACTGTTTGCTTTGCCACGGGCCATTTTGTTTCAATCACCAACCTATTGAACTGTGTCATATATGTTACCAGATCTCGTGACCCCTGCCTTAACCCCAACAACTCTTTATCTTGTGCCAACAACACTTCCGTCTGTCAAAAAGTCTGCCAAATTCTGCCAGGAAATTATCCCAATTATACAACAAAGGGTCATCTTTCTGAACCAGTGGCATTGCCCATGCTGCTGCATCTCCTGTCAAATATGAGATCACAAATTCTTGTCTAGCTTGAATAGTTTCAAATGCGGCAGGTTTGCACAAAAAATTGAGTCTACAGCGCATAAAAATGTCATATATTTACGGGGATCCCCTGAAAAACATTCTGGTGCTGCACTACTGGGAGGTTGAACAATGACAGTAGGATTCCTACTAGTAGAAGCTCCCATAGTGTTAGATGTACTGGCCCCTTCCAAAGGTGTACTTTGTGCCACCAAACCTTATACCTGCCCTTTCAGCGTATTAGATTCCTGTCTTGTTTGTACTAATTCCAACTGAATATTCTGTAAAGCCTTTAGCACTTCAGCTAAAGGTGGAGGAGTGGCTTCCATTTGACTTGGTTGGTTGGGAGTATCCCAATATGGGGGTGGCTTATTATGTCACAATCACAACTTAATGGAGGGGAAGAGAGATCAACACTCTCCCCGAACCACGGAAGCCGAATTAATTCGACCCTCCCACCTGTGGTTGGCACAGGCACCTGATATAAAGAACAGGTCGCCACGTGGCAGCCAATGGGGGGAAGAGGGGTTAGGAAGAGTTTGTGGATAGGGTGGGGAAATGGGAACACCGGTAAGAGGTTAAGGAACTCCTAAATTGGATGGGAAAGGGGAAAGGGGAAGCACAGGGAAAAAACCCTAACCTGCCTAAAGATATAACACACAAGAATTCCTTTTTGCAAAAGGTACCAGTAATGACAATACATGCACAGTGAATTCACAAGTACACAATATTCTCCTGTTCTCTACCCTAAACCTGAGAAGCACACCTTAATACATGCGCTAAACCATTGGTACACATAAAAGAAACATGTAGCCAGCAACATAATGGAAACGAACAAATGGGAATCTTCCCAACATGATGAGACAATTACACATGGCCCCTTGGGCTGGCAGAAGCAACACACAAGAAACATAAAACGGTGCATATACTAGTTTGCAGCACTAGTTGAACTTAATGTGATGCTCAAGTTCAGTAATGGGTTGCTGGACATTGTGGTAGGTATCTCTCCGCACATAATGGCCTTTATCTGCCTTCGAGAGTCTATACAGAGAAGCGTTACTAATACATTCCAGCATGTAAAGTAATACACAGTGCACTTCCCCTGAGGTCAATAAGCGTTCCCAAGTACTTATCTGAAGTCTGGGAGCCCCTTGGGACTTCCCAGACAAAGCGCGTGGGGCAGTAAATCAGTCCGCCAACAGCATAGCCCTTCGTTCTGCCAGGTCCTTCCTACCGTCTGCAAATCATCACGTCGTGAGCAGCAGAAAACCTCCTCTGTTCACCCAACGCCAACCACTCCCTGGAACCAAAATAAGCCGCACCTGCCGCACGCCGTTGCCTGCTAATAAGCTGTTCCAAATTAAAGTCAACTGGTAAAGCGCGCACACCCAGAACTACCAGGCGCCCTGAGGATGCTGGGTAATGTAGTTTTCAGGTCCTCCGAGCGCTTCCTGGCATCAATAGGCACATTTCAGCACTCCACATCTGTTCCAGCACTTATTCCTGACAGTCGCCTTTGTTTTGGTAAAGGACTGCTCCCAGACCAGTTCCTGAGGCATCAGTGTGAAGGTAAAAGGGTGCTTCATAATCGGGACATTGCAGAACTGCTTGTTCTGTGAGAGCATTCTTTAAAGAATTAAAAGCAGCCTTGGTTACTTCATTGCGCCATTCCCTTTTGTTGAGCGCTGTATTTCTTAATAGGTCTGTTAGTGGAGCCGATATGGTGGAGAATTGGGGTATAAACCGGCGATAGTAGCCGACGAACCCCAAGAAAGCCCAGACTTGTCGGGAATTAGTGGGAAATTGTAGCCTTCAAATGGCCTCCATTTTTCACTTTGTGGTCTGATGGCTCCCTGTCCAACATAATATCCCAGATATTTGGTGTGGTAGTTGGCCATATGTGTCTTCTTTGGGTTAATACGTAACCCGGCTCTCTGTAAAGCTTGCAGAATAGCTTCCAGGTGTTCATGCCACAATTTGCTGTATATAATAATGTCGTTGAGGTAGGCTCCAGCATATTGTTTGTGACCCTTCAAGAGGTTATTCATAAGCCTCTGGAATGTGGCCGGTGCTCCGTGAAGTCCAAAAGGTAGTACAGTGAATTGGTAGAGGCCAGTGGGGGTTGCAAAAGCCGTTTTTTCTTTATCTGAGGGGTTAAGGGGAATTTGCCAGTATCCCTTAGAGAGATCTACTGTAGTCAGATACCGAGCTTTTCCTAATTTGTCGAGTAAGTCTTCTATTCTCGGCATAGGGTATGCGTCGAATTTTGAAATCTCATTTAATTTCCGAATGTCCATGCAAAATCTGGAGCTTCCATGAGGTTTGGGCACTAACACCATGGGGGAGCAGCAATTACTGTGTGAGGGTTCAATGACACCCATTGTAGCATGGCCTGTACTTCTTGGTTAATGGTTTGAACCTTTGCTTCTGGAATGCGATATGGCCATAATCGGACAATGGTAGCTGGTTTAGTATCTGTGTGGTGGTATGCCTGTGTGGTTCGCTCAGGAAGAGAGGAAAATATTGAAGTGTACTGATTTACCAACTATTTTAGTTCAGTTCTTTGTACAGTATTTAGTTGGGAGTTTATATTTAAGGCTTCCTTTCCCACATTCTCCCAGCTGTGTGGAAGGTATTCTGCAGCTATTTCTTCACTATTGATCATGGCGATGGTAGTAGTAGGAGCAAGACATTTTTTTAGGAGGTTGATGTGATAGGTTTGTAACGCACCTCAATGGTCTGACTGTCGTACCTGATAAGTGACGGGTCCCAGGAATTTTTCTATAAAAAATTGACCTCTCCATGCTGCCAACATCTTGTTTTCAGAGGTTGGTTGGAGTACGAGTACATGGTCTCCAACTTGCAAAGCACGCATCCGTGATTTCTGATTATAGTATTGTTCTTGTTTCTCTTGTGCCTGTTGTAGATTTTCGCGGGCCACTGTTTGTAAATTCTCAATCCTCTCTTTTAGCTGAGAAGCATATTCAGTAAGAGTAAGTTCTTGGTTGGGTTGTTCTTCCCACCCTTCCTTTAGAATGTCAAGTAAGGATCACACGGGCCTTCCAAACAGGAGTTCGAATGGAGCAAATCCGGTCGAGGACTGTGGAGTGTTACGCAAGGTCATCAAAATCCACGGTACAACCCTATCTCAGTTCTTGTCCTCCGGATCCGCTGTTTTCCTCAACATGATGGTTTGATTGTATCTCTGTACTAAACCATCAGTTGGTCTGGGTCTGTCACTATTTCTCGTGGAATGCCCACACGAGCCATAAAGGGTACCAAAGCATCACAGATCTGTTGTACATTGGTCGATCTCAACTGAAAGGCTTCTGGATATCTGGTGGCGTAGTCCACGATCACCAGCAAGTATTTATGACCTCGGCTAGTGGGGTCTAGTGGACCTACAATATCCATTCCAATGCGGTGAAAAGGTTCCAGAATCAGAGACATAGGCTGAAGAGGGGCTTTGACAATATTAGCTCGGTTCTTTTTCTGACATTCTTCACATTGCTGACATAATCTAGCCACCTGTCCATAAAACCAGGGCCAATAGAATCTGCCTAATAACTTCTGAGTGTTTTTCTCGGCTCCCAAATGGCCCTCCCCCACTTCTATGTGTGCCACTTCCAATACCACCTGTTGATACTTCCTTAGTACCAATAGCTGTTACGCTGTTTCCTCTCCATGTCCCCTGGTTACTCTGTAGTGCAAGCCATTTTCTTTTATGAAATACGGTTCTTCTCCCCTACAGTTGATTCCAGCAGATGCGCGTGCATGCTTCAGCATCAGATCCAACTCCTGGGCCATCCAGAAGCTGTCTCCTTCTTCAACTAATTTCTAATCTTTTTTTTTTTTTTAGAACCAATTTATTACATTTTAACATATTATCATTACAAAACAGAGTTCAGCAAAATTCACATATCCGTGAAACAATAGCAGTGAGTATAACTAAAAAAGAAGAAGAAAGAAAAGAAAGTAAATAAATAAGTAAATAAATAAATAAAACCCACACCCCATCCCAAAAATAAACAAGAATAAATGATACAAAGCATTGAAGAAGTGCAGAATGCATATGCCAAGAGAAATGTTGAAAACATCGGATTACAAAATATCCACATGGTAATATGAAACAACACAATCACAATAAAAAGAACAAATAAAAGCATGCATGCTCACTTATCTGAATACAGGATAAAAGATCTGATCTAATCCGCATCCAGAAAAGCCTTCCATATCCTATCAAACAAATGTCTCTTCCTTTGAGTGGAATATATCACATTTTCAATATTGCATGTTCGATACATCTCCTCCAACCAACTGTTCAGTGAGGGGTAAACAGCCGATTTCCAATTTCTTAAAATTTGCTTCTACGCCAGCAAGGCACCACGTAAAATCCATGTTACCTGATGAACACTCAAGGAGCCTAACATAGTGGTTTCTCCCAAGATTACATTGGTCGATCTCAACTGAAAGGCTTCTGGATATCTGGTGGCGTAGTCCACGATCACCAGCAAGTATTTATGACCTCGGCTAGTGGGGTCTAGTGGACCTACAATATCCATTCCAATGCGGTGAAAAGGTTCCAGAATCAGAGACATAGGCTGAAGAGGGGCTTTGACAATATTAGCTCGGTTCTTTTTCTGACATTCTTCACATTGCTGACATAATCTAGCCACCTGTCCATAAAACCAGGGCCAATAGAATCTGCCTAATAACTTCTGAGTGTTTTTCTCGGCTCCCAAATGGCCCTCCCCCACTTCTATGTGTGCCACTTCCAATACCACCTGTTGATACTTCCTTAGTACCAATAGCTGTTACGCTGTTTCCTCTCCATGTCCCCTGGTTACTCTGTAGTGCAAGCCATTTTCTTTTATGAAATACGGTTCTTCTCCCCTACAGTTGATTCCAGCAGATGCGCGTGCATGCTTCAGCATCAGATCCAACTCCTGGGCCATCCAGAAGCTGTCTCCTTCTTCAACTAATTTCTAATCTTTTTTTTTTTTTTTTAGAACCAATTTATTACATTTTAACATATTATCATTACAAAACAGAGTTCAGCAAAATTCACATATCCGTGAAACAATAGCAGTGAGTATAACTAAAAAAGAAGAAGAAAGAAAAGAAAGTAAATAAATAAGTAAATAAATAAATAAAACCCACACCCCATCCCAAAAATAAACAAGAATAAATGATACAAAGCATTGAAGAAGTGCAGAATGCATATGCCAAGAGAAATGTTGAAAACATCGGATTACAAAATATCCACATGGTAATATGAAACAACACAATCACAATAAAAAGAACAAATAAAAGCATGCATGCTCACTTATCTGAATACAGGATAAAAGATCTGATCTAATCCGCATCCAGAAAAGCCTTCCATATCCTATCAAACAAATGTCTCTTCCTTTGAGTGGAATATATCACATTTTCAATATTGCATGTTCGATACATCTCCTCCAACCAACTGTTCAGTGAGGGGTAAACAGCCGATTTCCAATTTCTTAAAATTTGCTTCTACGCCAGCAAGGCACCACGTAAAATCCATGTTACCTGATGAACACTCAAGGAGCCTAACATAGTGGTTTCTCCCAAGATTAAAGTTTCAAAATTAAAATCCAGATTTTCACCAAGAACCTTGTTCATCGTTGTTGCAATGTCCTCCCAAAATTTCCTGACCTTCTGACACTCCCATAGCATATGTTCCATAGAACCACAAAAGTGACCACATCCCCAACAGTTGTCTACAACCACTGGGCACATGTTCTGTTCGTGCCACTCCTTTTGTATACTTATTTTCTCTGCTAGGCTTCTCTTCTCCCTTGTTGGTGGAGCTACAATGTCCTGATCATGAAAGGGCGCCCTCTGCCAGCTTTTCTATATAATCTGTATGATACGGGGTAAACTGAATACATCTGAACCGATGAGGAGTGGCTCAGGTAACACAGGCATCACAGCAGACCTCACATCTACTTGTTCCCCTGCCAATTTCACTTGAATCTCTTTAGTTGAATACCTCTTTATATCTCCATGTACACATCTGATTGGAATGCTATTACCAGACATAGGAAGGTCACCTACCAGTTCTGTGCTAACAGCCGTGTGTAAGCTTTCGGAGTCAATCATGGCTCTAGTCTGGCATCCCTCCACTTCTGCATCACATGTATACACAAAAGGAGACTTCATAGCTTGGTCTGAATCTATATATTCTCCATCTTTTGGAACCTCCAGTTTCCCAACATCCATTGGTTCCGTCTTGGATCTTTTGGGGCATAGACGAGCCAAATGGCCCCTTTCCCCACATTCGAAACACGGTGGCCCTCGCGAACCAAATCCCGATGTTCGACTCACTGCATTATTCTCACCACTGGGTCGAGATCTTGGGCTTTCCCACTCAGGTCTTCTGATCATGGAGTTAGGCATATCTGGTATTGCCGGTAGCTTTGAGTGAGTTGGTAATTGGTCCAGGGCTTGTTCTAGGTTGGATAAAATAGGACACAAGTCTTCCTTGTCCAGCCTTCTGGTAAGCAGATGCAATGCTTACTGCCTCCATCAAACTGGGTCGATGATGTTGTCTTACCCATCTTTGAATTGGTATGGGAAGAGCTTCCAGAAACTGCTCCAGAACAATCTTTTCCGCCATCTCTTGAGTAGAGGTAGTGACTGTTTGTAACGACTTGTCACCCAGCTCCTTTACCCTATAAAAAAGTTGTCACAGGGTTTCATTCAGTAACAATTTTGTTTCTCTGAATGTTATCCTGTAGGCCTCTTCATCATGACCCAGTCTCTCTAATACCACCCTTTTCATATCTACATATGTAGTATCCCCCGTGGGATTGGCTGCCTGGTAAGCACTCTGCATCCCTCCCGTCATCAGAGGGGCAATCTAGTGGCACCACCTCTCACAGGGCCATTGTGCATTCCTTGCAACTCTCTCAAAGTTTCCGAAGAAATGAGCGGGGTCTTCACCAGGAGGGAACTTCTGTAGGACGGTAGCTGGAACTTGAGAATGACACCTTAAGTTAGTAGCTTCAATTAGTTGAGCCTGCTACACCTGAATGGCGTGTTGAAAAGCCTGCCTTTCGGCCTGCGCTTGTTGGTTTGTAACTGTAATGCTTGTTACAGTTGGTGTTGACCCACGCTCAGGGGTCTAAATTAAGGCCTCCATGGTGTTCTCTAGAACCCACCGCTGCCACCAAATATGAAGACTTAAAGATGACTGGTATTAATAATGATACTGAGCAATGTCCTTATGAACAGTTCAAAAACTCTTTATTTGATTATTAAGAACATGAGTGCGGACAGAGCCCTCAACCTTAGGGTTAATAACTGTGTTTATTACACCTCCTCTGTGTCTTTTGGATTTAGTTATACTCTCCAGTATGGTATGTGTTCACAATGGCCTGCTGGTCCTTGGCAATAATATGGAAAAGAAACTACCTATACCCCTCTTTCTCCGAGTTCTTTATAGTTTATTATTAGGTTTTCAACTATCTCCATGCTTAGTCTTTGTCTCTTGTCTTGCTCCTGAGACTTTTATCTGTGTTTTATTTCAATCCCTTTCTTTCTGGTTGTAACAGTTCTCTTCCTTTTAGTTCATTAGAATCTCTTTCTTACAGGCAACTGATCACATTTCTATAATCCCTTTAGGGGTATTCTTCTTGTTAAATGTTAATAATGCCCTTGTTCAATGTTAACTGTCACGGAGTATGAGCTTTCTCCTTATCTCTGGGTTTATACAAACATGGATTTGCTATTTGAGTTTCAATTAAAACCTTTGTATCAAAATATACATAAATCCGCTTTGTAACACACTGTAGAAGAGTTCCCAAATATGGCCTGCACTCCAGTCGCGCATTTCGAAATACCAGGAGCATTCACACCAAGATATGTGACTTACGATGAGTAAATGAACCAGCAGAGAGCCGTACTAGGGCTCTGTTCAGTGCCAATCAGAAGAGCAATACCTATTGAAGCGCCAATAACCAGACAACCATGGGCAGTAAGATATCCAGTGAGACAACCTTACCAGCAAATGACACGAAATGACGAGTACTTAAAAACTGTCCCAGAAGAAACTCAAAAGGCCTTAATGGAAGACGAATGATGATGTCACAAGGGCCCGGACCGACATACAGATGAAGAACGACAACCAAAAGATGACACACAAAGACGAAACACCATGGATAAGGATATCACAGACATAGAAGAAGAGACAATGTTGAAATATAAAGAAACGTAACTGTAAAGCAGGATGAAAGTAGTCAACTAGCTAACGCTTGTGCATATGCTTGAAACGCAAGAATCTAAGGAAACTATGCTTAGTAGAAGAATAGAGCGGCAAGCGCCAACTATATATCTACCTCAACGAAGCACATTATATAAGTGCAGTCCACTTTATACAAAAGCAGAATTAACCCAGGTTACTAAGGGTCAAACAGGCCAGGATTCTTATTCCAGCTAAAACAAGAAGAGAGATGGCAGAATCGAAACTCGGCAAGGAGCAGGCCATGCCTGGGAAATCGAGGTCAAACCAAGAGAGGGAGGCGGACAGTAACTTCGGAGAATCGAAACTTAAGAGCAGAGCAGCCTGCCCCGTGAATGTCGAGATAAGGGGGCCCAGGCAGGTGGTGGCCGAAAAAGAGAATTAAATGCACAAATAGAAGGAAAACAAAGCCGATTCACGGTGTACTAACACGTGACCAGCCAAGCGCGAAGAGGTACCAATGTCTGATGTCACCCAAAGCAGGAGATCCCATAACCTTTCCTTACAAGAAGGTACAGTTTCGAGGCCAACCTTAGCCAACTAATTGCCACATAGCCCTAAAGTATTGATTGATGGAAGGGAGGAAGGGTGAATCTTGGGGCATGCTGCATCTGGGTGACCATTCTGCATGCTGCTAATTAAAGTGGAAATGTATGCTTAGGGTTGTAGCAAGCCCAATCACAGTGGCCCAAATAATCTAAGGTCCTATAGATAGTAGAACCAATGAGACGTTGTACTTTTAGTGACATTTTGCATGAGTAATGTAGAGGGAAGGGCGTAGATGCCCACCCGATAAGAGTCTTCCAATCCTCACACTCCGTTACCATATACACATATAGCACCTTTACTTAAGTTACCTTTTCCAACCAATAGAATTGCATGACAATCCTTTGAGTGTTACACGTCAGCGATGATGAATTTTGACTATAACTATTGCTGTTTGAATGAAGATTGTTGGGAGTTGAAGCGAGACGGGCCATCGCATCATCGTTGATCTCCATGTTTCCCCGTTTTTTGTACTTGTCATTGAACGGACTCCCATTTGCCAAACCATTGAAGTTGTCCTTATTGATTGGTGTTGGAGTAAGAGAATCCCGCAACCCATCCAGCTCAAGGTGCAGCTATCTCATCTTAAAGTACTCGAGGGCGAGCTCTGGTTCTATGGGCCGGTCAGAGGTCACTCCTCCTCCTGTACACTTGGTAGCAGAGGATGGTTGTAAACCATCGATTATTGATTATTGATAAGAGACCTATTCACCATCGACACG
Organism: Ambystoma mexicanum; assembly: GCF_040938575.1. Classification (NCBI taxonomy): domain Eukaryota; kingdom Metazoa; phylum Chordata; class Amphibia; order Caudata; family Ambystomatidae; genus Ambystoma; species Ambystoma mexicanum. The sequence continues at coordinate 892,452,082 of NC_090935.1, read as the reverse complement.
AAGTAACTCTAGGTCTTCGGCAATATCACGAGTCATTCGCCATTCGGGTGAGTAGACTGTGAAGCTTCCCGTGGACAATGGTAGTGTCATTGATCCAAAACTGCAGTGGGGCCTGAAGGGAACCGTTTAAAAAAATCATAACCCTTCCCATTCCTACGTGCAGCAGATCAGGTGAAAGACTGAAGGAGGCGGTAACGGAGGCAGTGATCCCGAGGGTCCAGAGAGGAACGATGCGAACAGTGAGTGAAATAAAAATTGAGTGCTTTGGCAAATTTCATGGGCGTTAGAACAAGTAAGGGAAAAGGTAACGGAGAGAGGTGGAAAAACAAAATAGTCGGAAGTAGAGAAGACTGTATATATATAGGGGGATAATGATTTGAGAATAATTGAATAAATGAAGAATACCATGGTGAATACCTGAGAAGAGCTAGAATACCAGGGCCGACACCTGAGAAGAGAGAGGGTACCAGGGCAGACACCTGAGAAGTGAGAGGATTCGCCTTATTCCAGCGCTTTAATATAGCGGCCAGAAGAAACGTGAACTCAGAGCCCCACATAATTGGGACGACTTGGCTACCACCACGTTTAAAGACGTTGTGAACGGTGTTCGTTTAAACTCCACGTGGGGGCAATAATTAGAGGCAGAGATATTTGTGTCCAGCTGGTGTCTGTCTAGTCGGTTGTCTGTCTTACATGTTCTGTTGTGCCATCACATGTGAAAGAATTCTTTTTGTGTGTTGTAGACCTGATTAAGATTTGCACAGTCCGATAGTTGAGATGGAATCACACACACATTGATGTTTATGAGTAAATTGGTGATATTAAAGATTTTGGAGGAAAAAATTGGATTGAAGCTTGCAGTGTTTGATGCTCGCTCATATTGTTGGAAGTATTAAAGTTGCATGAAAACATTGAAAAACATTGTATAAGAGGAATAGAAACAGATTTAAGCATGGAAGACATTACTCCATTAGCACACTTATGTAAGCAACTGCCGAATTATGCACCCAAGCTTAAGAAATATAGCACTGAGTGGGTTAAGGGTACCACCCACAAGATGTTTATGCTGTGGCCACAAAATGGGTCTTTATCTAAAGCCGTCTTACAACATATGACGACGTACTTTCATGCCACCTATACAGGCAAGAATCTAGAGAAACGCCTTGCTGTTCTAGAACTCTGGAAAATGTTTGAACAGCCAAAGGAGGAAGAGCCACCTGCAGACCGGATATTACATGTATGCACGGAGGGGGGTGAGACGCCTACCACGCCACCTGCCCCACCTGAAACAGAACCCGAAAAGAGTAAGCCCGAGGGACTCTACCCATTAAGGGAGCTTAAAGCAGCCACAGGGTACAGCAACCCCGCATATGAGTCACCTACTTGCAGTAGTGACGAAAATCAAGTGAAGGATAAGGACTCGAATCTCACCTCCATAGTCCCGAGGGACAAGGGGAGACGCGTTGATGAAAGAAAGGATCAGGCACAGACAAGTGCATCTCTCGATAAGGAGAGAGAAGGAAAGAAGTGGAAAGGAAATGAAGACAGAACTGATGAGATAGCGTTCGCAAAAGATGAATGGATGGGAGAACAACTCTTATTGAAATTCAATGGGGAAGGAAGTGATGATGTGAGAACTAAGGAGAGGTTAGAAGAGGCACAGAGAAAGTAGAAAGAGAAGGAGCTAAGGGATGAATGGATAAGGAGGAAAGATAGGCTGAGGCGAGAACAGCTATATCGCGAAGAGCAAGAAAAACAGCTTGATCGCAAAAAGAGAGCAGCCTATGATCACGACAGACAGAAACAGCAAAGGGTACGTGAAAAAAGGATAAGGAGACAAAGAGATGAGGAGATACGAGAGGCAGATGAATGTAGAAATGAAAAGAGAAGGAAAGAAGATAGAGTCAGAGAAGAGGCGAGAAAGCGCAAAGAATTTGATGATGATATTGAACGTAAGCATAGACAGAGGGCACGCGATCTCGAATATTTGAAGAGGGAGGTTAAAAAACCTGATCCAGTGGTAGACTGGGAAGACATTGAAGAATTCTTTCCTGCGTACGACTCAGTACCAGGCACGTCTAGGGCAAATATTGAAGATGACTTCGACACCAGAAGCATCGGGGAAACGATCAATAAAATATATGATGAAATGGGGCTAGAACAATTAACCCAAGGTGAGGGGGAGGACGAGCGCCTAGAGAGCACTCAGCTATAGGACACAGAGGATGTCACCCGAAGTAGTGGGAGTAGGAAACTGTCCCTGGATAGATTAGAAATCAGTAGAAACGATGATGACACAAGGAGTTGCGTGAATTGGGAACAACCAATGTCGGACTCTGAAGAGAAGGAGCGCGAGGCAAATGAAGAAGGGATAAGGCGCGAAAGACGACTCCCAAGGGACAAAGTGGTACAATGGTCAGATGCTAGCGAGTCCGCACCAAAGACATCAGAGTCAGCCACACAGTCTGACCGGCATGAAAGAACCCCCCATGGTCAGAGGGGGTGTCATCACCGCCCTATGTAGACAGATTGAGGACATTGCCAGGTAGACGGCAATGGGGGAATGCTACCCCTGTGATAGACAGGAGAGCTATGAGAGAAGAGAAGGAAGGCTGCGCATTCCAATTTCCACTACTAGAAAAGGGGGGAGCAAAACCACAGTATATTCCATGGCCACACATGGACCGAGAAAACCTGAAGAACAAGCTTCTAATGCTGACATCGTTAGCCGGAAAATGGATACATGAGTTAGAAAAAAATGACAGGAGGAAACACGCTAGCTACAGGGGACATTAAAGGTCTCCTGATCGCCATACTTGGTGAGAGAGCAGACGATGTGTGGACGCGGGCAGGCTACCCTGGTGTAATCACAATTAACACTATGCATGACAGAGCGCCATTTAACAATTGCAGAGCAGCAGTATGGAAAGCGCTACGAGTGCTTTACACAGACACTTCTAATATGGGATCTATACTGACTCGAAAAATGAAGGAGTCAGAAGATCCGTTTATTTATATCCAGAATTTCCAAGACGCGTGGGTACTCGAAACACATGAATCTTGGACGTAATCAATATCTGTGTTTTACCACATATTGTGCCACGGGTTGCCAGAACCAGTGCAGAAACAGCTCAAGAAATTGGTAGAAGTTGAGGCTAAACCTTGGGCTGAAATACAGTTAACTATCAGACATTGCTGTAGATTGTTACAAGAAAAGAATCGAAAAAGGAGGCGACTCAAAAGGGTGAGGAAGCGAAGCTGGTGCAAAAGAAATTATCTAAGTATGCTCTTGAAGGAGCCATGCTAACACAGCTGAACAAAGCATGCAGCAGGTGGCTAGTCCACAACAGAACAACCAGGGTAACATAGGATTTTACCCGAGGGGAAGAGGTTTTAGAGGAAGAGGATGGCAGAGCAATCAGGGAGGTTTCCAAAGTAATCAAGGAGGCTTTCAAACCGCGCTAAATGGTAATTCGGATATGTCAAATGAACAAATAATCCGACCACCACCAGTATGTTGGCTGTGTGGAATGACGGGGCATTTGGCGCGCACGTGCAGAAATCAAGGCATGTGGCAGAATAGCCAAGGAATGGGAGCAGGCGCGGCAAACCACTTGCTTTCCCACAACAGGGAGTTGCCAGAATCATACGGTGCAGCAGCAAGCACAAGAAGTGCAGCAGGGGTTCAACCACAGAATATAGGGAATCTTCCACAAGGACAAACCCAACAGGCACCACCACAACTGCCACAGACCCAGGGCCCTGTAAGGGGAAGCAACAATGGGAATGGGGAAAATCCACACGCGCACAGTGGGACAAATTTATATATACACTAGGACAGCTCACTGGGAACCCTGATGTGCTCTATCCTATCAGTGACACCAGACCCTCATAGGGAACCTAGGGTGAATGTCGTTATAGGGGGTAAAGAATATTCGTTCCTAGTGGACACGGGTGCAATACGCTTGTGAAAGCAAATATTCCTTGTCCGGCGAGGCCATAGATACTCAGAGTTTCACAGGGGCTCACAGTTGAGTTCCCTTTACGGATGCACTCCCAGTCTCCATAGGAGAGTGCGACATGAATGTACCTTTATTATATTCACGCGAGACCCCTGTAAACATTTTGGGTCGAGACTTAATGACAAAATTGACATTACAATTTCGTTCACGGAGAAGGGCATAGTATGCTCTACTCCGGGAATGCATTATTCGAATGTATGCAAAATAATTAGAGCATACTCAGGACGCATAGCCATGAGAGCTATACCACTACAACCAGAAGCTTTCGCATATGGCATGCGGGTGCTTATGGCAGGATTGACAGGCCTCTCAGACAGAACTATGAGAACCCCTGATGAGTTTTTATTCAGACCAAGAATACCTATGCATGAAGAGGAGGGACAAGTATTTCCCTTGATGATACATGCTTGTAACGCTCACCTGGTATCCACGGGTACGTCACTCAGCCTGTTCTGACCTCTTACAACCTCGAACCCTTCCCTGGAGTCTACTCGACTGGAGACTGGGCCTGAAACACAGGATTGGTAGAGTTTAACTCCCTATTTTCTCTGTGTGCTTGAACCCCTTCTTCCCCGGGGTCCAACCCTTCCCTTTGATCCACAGCTCACATTGTTTTCTTGGAAAGTGTACTCTCCATCCTGCTTTCAGCGCAGGGGCGCGTTGATTGATGCAGGCTTGTTGCTACCTAGTTACTTCACTGGCAAGAGTCCGACAGGTAAGTATAATGAGTCTTTTGAACAGTTCTCTAACTTCGTTCCTTTCCTTCCTTAGATGATGGCTGGCGTCCGGGGATGGCGACGTGCTGCTGAGATGAGTAGCACTGAAGGTGATTGAGAGCGCGATGCGCGATGCGACCCTTTCGTATTTGTATTGAACTGAGTTCTTTTTCTGTGTCTTTCAGGTGCCGCAACGTTTTCAGCGTGGATGCCGGTTATGAAGAAGAAATGCGGTGACTAAGCGCGATATGCGGCACCTCTAGATGTTTCCACGCTAACCTGGAGTGTCTTTTCCCTTTGCAGATGGATGAGAAGTTCCGGAGACAGAGTTCCCCCAGAGCGGCTGGGATTCAGGTAAGCGTTTGAAGCTCGTACAGTCTTTAAAAATAAGCAAAGATTTGCTGAATGCTTACTAATGCCTTTTTTCTGCTCTTTTCCCTTTTCCTTAGGAAGCGGCATGCCAGGATGGGAATGACACCGCCGAAGATGCCTGCAGAACAGAAGAAGCGATGAATGATGGGCAGAAGCGCCGCAAGGTAAGGCTGTTCCTAACAGTGTTCTTGGTCGCAAGGTAGGGCTGTTCCTAACAGTGTTCTTGTTCTTGCAGTAGCTGAGCGCAGAAGAAAGAGGCAGACTGATCCGAACACGGTGAGTGTCACGCTGCAGGTGCAGAAAACACAAAGCATGTTTCTCAGCCTGGGCGTGGCTTAAATAGTCTCTGGGTATCCCAGGTGTCTCTGGGCTGAACCACACCCAAAAGTCTAGACTGCACATGCAGTTCTGGGAACCAAAATATGTGGCGGCATCCATCTTGTCCCCATCAATGCACTACAAGTCCAATCCCAAATGTTATCCTATGGGAGTGAGTGAGTCTGGTGCCACACGAGCCAAGTCTGACTCCAAGTGGGTCTTTGGAGGAATGGAGAGGCCGTTGAGGGCCATGTCGGTGATCGTGGCCTGGCTCCAGCCTGACATCTTGGAGGGCTGGGGACATGAGGGGCAGGAATCATGACAATGCTGCAGCAGTGCGAGGGAAAGTAGCATTGGTCGACAGATACGATGATGAAGGCAGACAGTGGTGCGCGATCCTCGCCATTGAAGAAGGGTATCGAATGACTGACGTCACCGATGACGATCTGTTTGAAGAACAACCAGACTCAGAAGAGACAAGGGTGGAAGTGAGTCTCATTTTTTGGGTAAAAATGATCAGAAGAGAAGTGCCTCAGAGAATGATGTTGGCGCTGAAGCGTCTGGAATATTTTGATGAGGATATAGCTAAGGTACCTGTCTCAGTATGGACTACAGGACCCTATGACGTAGGCCTCTTGAAAGGGGTGGGGGAAGTGAAAATTAAACTAAAGCCAGGAGCAATTTTGCAGAGAGTCCAACAATATCCCATGTCCAGAGAGGCAGACAAAGGGATTTTTAATACAATCTCTGCCATGATGGACCAGGGCATTTTAGTGACGCCAGAGTCACCGTGTAATACGGCAGTTTATCCTGTCAAAAAATCAAAGGGAGGGTCTTGGCGTTTAATCCAGGATTTACGAGCATTGAACGATATTGTTCAAGCTGAGTTCCCTTTAGTCCCTAATCCATCTACAATCCTATGTAATATACCCGTCGAGGGAAAATATTTCACAGTGATTGACTTGAAAGATACTTTTTTCTCAATCCCGTTGCACCGTGACTCACAAGATCTAACGTCATTCACGTTCAGACAAATGCGTCTGAAAAGCACAAGGCTGTCACAGGGGTACTGTGAGTCCCCATTCATTTTCAATAGAGTCCTACAGATGGACCTAAGCAATATTGCATTAGAAAGTGTAGTCTTGCAGTATGTGGATGACATTCTAATCTGCAGTACCACAGAAGAACAATGCAGGCACGATTCTGTTCAGCTACTGACTATACTGGCTGAGAAAGTATATAAGGTTGACAAGGCAAAGCTACAATACTATCAACAGGAAGTGCTGTACATAGGCCAACTGATCTCACATGAAGGGAAGAAGGTGACCCCAGAAAGGGCTGAAGCAATATTGAACACAGCTAAGTGACACACGATAAAGCAAATGCAGAGCTTTCTAGGCCTGTGCAACTATGTTAGGGCATGGGTTTTCGATTACAGCTCGTATACCAAGCCTTTACTCCAGGCCCTAAAGAAAGCCCACTTGACAAAGGAAAAGATTGAATGGTCTGAGGCAATGGAAAAAGGGTTTGCTGAACTCAAGAGAGCAATTTGTAAAGCTCCAGTTCTCGGAATTCCTAACTATGCAGAACAATTCTACCTGTTTTCGCACACAATTGGCAGCGTCATGGCAGCAGTGCTCGCTCCAAAGAACCTCGTTGGGATACAAGCCCCTGGCATATTACAGTGGGAACCTGGAACCAGTAATGAAAGGTCAATTCCCATGCGAACAAAGCTTGGCTGCCGCAGCGTTTGCCATAGAGAAGGCGACAACCATTGTAATGGGATGTTCCATGACGTTGTGCGTCGAACACTCATTATTTGCCATATTAGAGAAACCAAAAGGCAAATTGACAGCTCGGAGAGCTTCTGCCTATAAAGTGATCATATCAAATCCATCGATCAAAATAATCCGATGTAAAATAGTGAACCCAGCTACGTTCATAGCAGAACCTATCACTGAAGGAGAGCCGACACATGACTGTGCGAATTATGAAGAAATTGTATGATGAAATCCCCAGGGTAAAAGGAAATGCTTTGGCAGGAGGAGAAATTGTCCTTATTGACGGGTCTTCGAGAATCGAACAAAGTTATGGACAAAGATATACAGGCGTTGCTGTGATGAAACACATAGCAAACAGAGAATTTCGAGTACTCGTCAATGCACGAATACCATCTCATTACTCAGCACAGGCTGCAGAATTAGTGGCGTTGATACTCGCCATTGAGAATCACGCGGACCAGGAAGTAACGGTGTACAGTGACTCTGCCTATGTGATGTCCACAGTGCACGCTAGAAAAGGAGGGGCTACCTCTGAGCGGACGGCATAACAGTGCAGCACGCAGCCTTATTGGACAGACTGATTAAGGCATTACAGCTCCCAGTGGCCATAGCGGTTGTGAAATGTGCCGCCCACACGAAGGGGACAGATTTTGTGTTGTGCGGAAATCACGCAGCAGACACAGAAGCCAAGCGAATGGCATCCAAAAGTGAGACGATTATGGAAGTAGAAGTGGTGTGCACCCATGAAAGGATGATGGTACCACGAACCACACCAGAAGCCTATAGCAATCTTGGGCAAACGCAACTAATGGAGCTCCAGGGGGAGGCACCGAAGGAGGAGAAAAAGCTGTGGAAATGTCGAGGGTGTTCTTTAAACCCCTCTGACAGCTTGTGGCGGCAAGACAGCACTGGTTAAACCAGTGATGCCTGTAGCCCTACTAAAAATGGCATTGGAGCAATTGCATTACCCGATGCACCTGACGAAAGAGAAACTAGCAGCAACGCTCGCGGAAGACTGGTTTATACCGAATTTAGCTGAGCACGTTGCCTTCTTTATGGTGAACTGCATAATCTGCCACTAATTCACCGCTGGGCACACATTAAAAGTAATGAGAGGAGTCATCCCCCGGCCAAATGAGCCTTTTCAGCATCTGCATGTCGATTACGTCGACATGATTCAAGTATGCAATGGGTACAGATACTTAATTGTCGTGGTGTGTCCATTCTCTAGATGGATAGAAGCAGGTCCATGTACACACCCAAACTCTACCTGTGTGGCCAAATTCCTAATGAGGTAAGTGTTCCCTAGGTGGGGGGTGTGTGAAGTAATGAGATCAGGTAATGGGGCTCATTTTGTAAATGCAGTCTTTGAGCAGATCAGCTTGTTGCTTGGTATAAAGCACAAGTTCTCGTCGGCGTATCATCCAGAAGGTAATGGGATTTGTGAGAGGCTCAACGGCGTGTTAAAGGAAAGGATAGCCAAGTTGAAGCTTACTCTAAAGAGGGGATGGTTGCACTGCCTTCCATTGGCATTATATGCTCTTCAGAACCAACCAGACTCTGACCATGATCTTACGCCACAAGAGATAGTCACAGGAAGGAGAATGAGGACCCCCCCTAACCCCTTGAGACAGAGCTAGATGTGATACCCAGTCAACCCGAGAGGTTCTAGGATCCGAAATGCAAAGGTACTTGAACTGCATGACATCCAGCCTTACTGTAATTTCAGACCAGCTGCAATGACGACGAAAAGGGTGCAGCTCAGCAAAGAACACTGAAGGGAACACTGCAACAGACTCAGTTCAAGATCTACGTGTTCCACTCATGTTCCCTGGAGATAGTGTTCTGGGGAGGAACCACACGAGGAAAAAGGTGGGACGAGCCAAGATTCAATGGTCCTTTCATCGTGGAGGACTGCACTCCATCCGCTGTGAAGCTAAAGGGCAGGAGAGCATGGATTTTTCTGAATCGTAAGCCCTATATCGGAGAAAACCCCCTGCCGGCACCCCACGCGAAGAAAATACAGACAACGGGGAAGAACCACAGCACGTGCAGACGAGATCCATGACGAGGAAGAAGGACGCATGAGCAGTAAAGCAAGACAAAGAACCCTTTTGTAAAATTGTGGCTTAACTTGGACATTCCCCTAAGCAAAAGAAAAAGGGGTAAGGACATAAAAAAACAGACTCTCCGTGCATCCTAGTTGCAGGGTGAAGAAGAAAATTGGGCATATTAGCTACAGCATGTTTTGTTGACATGAACATTTGAACCAAGTCACACTTAAGCCTTGTTGAGGAAAAGACTATAACAAACTTTGATCAAGGACTTTTACATTGCAAGTACAGTATCCTGATCCATACAGTACCGAAACTTTGTTTGGCAGCACTTATAGTGTCCCCCAGTATAGACATCACAAAGGACGTGCTTACTTACTTCCACTTAGTATTAGTATCATATCCGTCACTGGTAGGGAGGGTCACCAGTGTCACAGACTTTCTACAAGATACTGAGAAAGAAAAAGTAATCAGACACCTGCTTACTGTCATTGCGGAAGCCTTCATCGTACTCCCGGAGTACAATGATAAGGACACAAATGCTTCCACCACAGGTGGTACTAGATGAACTCATCAATGCACTTTGTTTTTGCATAATCGAAGAGTGTCCATCTATTGTCGGAAGAACCACAGACACGTTGACATTTATTCGAGATCCAACAAACACTGAACATTTGAGCAATCTGTTAAACAAAATCAGCATATTGGTCGCACTCCATGCGTCCGAACAGTGCAAACAGTGTTCACGTCAAGGAAAGAACTTATAATCCGGAACCCAGCAAGACAGAATGAATGTCCCTATCACCGGAAGACAGTAGATTTGCATACCATGTCTTCTTCCTCATTGAGAACTTTCCAAGGCTGGTGGGAAGACCAACCAATGTTGACATACTTACATTCCTTGGAGATTCAATAAAGAACGCACAGCTCAACATGCTCTTGCGTGCCATCGTAGCCCAAATTAGAAATAATAATGTCCATCGACTTCTTAGGAGATTCTGAAAAAACGTTCCACCGAGGGACAGATCGAGGGAGCAAAGTCAAGAACCCTAACTTTTATATTTGTTGTCATTTTTCCCATATTTCTTCATACTGACTTGTGTCCGACACATCCGCAGGACTGAACCAAATTAAAGGAGTGAACCAAGAACTAGCACACTTTGAACTCGCACAATAGAAGGTGCCTCACTCAAGTGTTATTTTAATCTATTTTCCCATAGTAGCAAAGGAACTGTATCCTGTATCAAGAGACAATTACCTTCCGCAAGAGGGGGGGACACGCGTGAAGCACTTTACACTTTCTGACACTAAAACTGTCCAAAGAACAATATTGGGGGTAGGGGATAACAGTGACATTTGGTGAAGGATCGAGATGGGGGCCCAGAACAGTAACCTGGTCCTCCCACAAGCAGATGGGCACCCTTGCTTCTCTGGAAGGAAATGCTGCCGCCTTACTTATCGGACTATAATGTACCTATGCATTGTGTTTATCATTATTTTGCTGTCATTGATGATCAGAACTGCATTTTTCATTGGTGCACCAAGCGTTCCAATTTCAGTGCACCCACCTGATGATGTACGCATGAAACCCACAAAAACACCCACACCTTATATAGTCATTCCAGTCCCGAGAAAATCTGATGGTAAAGTAAATGAAATGAAAATGAATGTAATTAGCAGTGATACATACACACTTGAGGTAATGAATGAGCAGGAAAGCCGGAGACAGGGTCGGCACGAAGGGCATGAAGACAAAGCACTGACACCCACACGCACACACACACTGAATGCACACGAACCAGGCCTAGTGTCAATGACCACAGAACTTCAAACGAAAGAAACAGAGAAGACGAGACTGCCTACCGAAAAAACGTTCACAGGAGATGGTAAGAAAAAACGAGACGAAGTAAGAGAGTCAACAGAAGCAGTGCTGTCAGACGCCCTGCGGAAAACAGAAGCGGCCGCAGAAGGACTCTCTGCAAGGACATACATGTTAGTAGATCTTCTACTACCAAACTTAGCCAGAGTAAGAAAACTACAAGAGGAACTGAAGAACAGAACAACAGAGGCTGTACTATCCAGCACGCATAGTCCAACATGAGGGACAAGTACCAGGCCCACGATACAGCCATACACTGGGCCGGTGACAGGCTGATGGTTGATAAAGGCACTTATAGTTGGCAGGAAAAGGATGCAAGAAGAGAAGGAGAGAACTGCAAAACCTCCATCTACCCCATCGATGAAGATAAGGAGACCTGCACCGTGGACCAGAATACCTGAGAGTCCTCCAGCAAGAAAAAGCCATACAGATGCATCTAGGGATGTAGTTATAGCAAACTACAGGAAGACACTGAGAATCAAGAGAAGCCTACATGAAGATAACAATGAACTGAACGACTACCTGGACAGCACAGCATATCTAGGGAACAACATTTGGTACCAGCACATGAAAGAAGTTGGAATGCGAACTTCAGAAGGAGAAAGCTTTGTTTGTGCACTTCTAGCGTAAAGCATGGAGAAATCCAAGATCTTTGTGGCTGTAGAAATTGTTGTCCCGACAGCACATTGTCTGTCACATATAGCAATGTGCAAAACCAGAGGCCAGTTCATGGGGAGGGATGCCTCATTGATATGGGCAACTGAAACAGATTACTCCAATGAAGATGATTATGTTCAGGACATTAAGACGAGAAATAGAGCTCAAACTAGGAATTACGTGATCAGGTACGAAAGACCTGAAGTTAAAGGAGCAGGAATAAGATGGGAAATAAACCCGAGACTGAACGTCCAAGGGAAAACCCCGGAAGAGGCTCAAATTTGGAAGAACAGAGGCCAAATGCAGATTTGGGTAACAGTGCTTTCCCCCAATGGATGGGAAGAAGGAGTGATGATCTGCCGAGCATGGATGGTCCTTGGAGCCTGCAAGGAAGCAATAGAAAGCGCAAAGAGGATGTGCAAACCTCTAGGGCCGAGACTCACAATATTACTGACATGGGTCGAAGACAGAGGAGGACCCCTGCAGAGAGTGCGACTGGAAAGCCCGAAATTGTGCTTCAGGAACAATGGCACAAGAAAAATGGGAGAGAATCAGAACTGTGGACACATTTTTGAAGCTCCAGGAATGACTCACGGAACTGCAGTAATTATGGATCATTATTGGGCGTGTGGATCCAAAGCATACATCAGACTGCCCAAAAACTGGGGAGGCATATACACGATAGTGAATGTTCACGTTTCAGCATTAGTGATCCCGAAAAATTACCTGGATATTGACAGTTTCCCGAAGGCAGGTGCTCACTCGAGGAGGAGATCTGTGGAGCTGGTATCCTGAATGAAGAGAGAGAATTACTTCTCTGCTAAATCAGAAGAAGCATTTCATGCAATCCCATATGAACACAGGCTGTTCAGCCTCACCTCATCAGTGTTTGCGACGATCCTCATGCCAAGATTCCAAGTTGGAGCAAATACTAAATGGTTACAAATCACCAGATGGGAGCTGCTGCAAACCATCCACTCGACAATAAAAGGATTCAATGCAATCAAGGAAGAGTTAAGAGCAATCCGACTGATGACTCTCCAGAATAGAAATATACTTGACATGATCACAGCGATGGATGGAGGTGGTTGTGCAAAAATCGGAGAATCATATTGCACATTTATACCTTCTCACGGTGAGGAAAATGGGACGTTAACAGAAGCCAGGGGTATGCTGACAAACCTACAGAACCAGATGATCAATGAAACTGACGAAGTTGATGATGACAGCTGGTTTGGATCACTATTTTCGTGGGTCCCACAATGGATGGCAGACATATTCAAGTTTCTGGGAGCCCTGCTTTTGATGATACTATTAGGATTTTGTGTTATCAAGATAATAATCTCACAATGCCAGAAAACTGCGAAGAAAGCCATAAGGATGAAGATCATGATTGATGTCGAGCCAGGATGGAAGCCCAGACACTTAACTGATGAAGAAATAAAAGACTTTGTGAAGGCCAGCAAGTATGCACCAGAAGGAGCAACGTTTCTGTATCCCAGGAAACACAGAAATTAGGAAGGAAAATTGATATATTGCAGCCCAAGTGGACAATGTCAGCTAGTGACCTGGAATAAAGACGAACATGTGAAAACAGCAGGAAACTTGAAAGGAGTGATACAAATATGGACTCCAAAGAGACACTCCTTCACACCATCATGTACAAACCCAGAACACGAAGAAATGGATACAGAAGAACCAAGTAAGACGAATCCAAAGGAGGAAGCAGAAGTGGTCGATAAACCGACCAGAGGGGAGAGTATAGAGGAGGTCCCAAATATCGCCTGCACTCCAGTCGCCCATTTTTAAGTACCAGGATCATTCACACCGAGATATGTAACGTACGATGAGCAAATGCCAATTTATAAGAGCAATACCTATTGAAGCGCTAATAACCAGACAACCATGGGCAGTAAGATATCCATTGAGACAACCTTACCAGCAAATGACACGAAATGACGACTACTTAAAAACGGTCCCAGAAGAAACTCAGAAGACAAATGATGACGTCACAAGGGCCCGGACAGACGTACAGATGAAGAACGACAACCAAAAGATGACACACAAAGACGAAACACCATGGATAAGGATATCACAAACATAGAAGAAGAGACTATGTTGAAATATAAAGAAACGTAACTGTAAAGCAGGATGAAAGTAGTCAACCATCCAACACCTGTACATATGCTTGAAACGCAAGAAGCTAAGGAAACAATGTGGTTTGCTATGCTTAGTAGAAGAATAGAGCGGCAAGCGCCAACTATATATCTACCTCAACGAAGCACATTATATAAGTGCAGTTCACTTTATACAAAAGCAGAATTAACCCAGGTTACTAAGGGTCAAAGAGGCCAGGATTCTTATTCCAGCTAAAACAAGAAGAGAGATGGCAGAATCGAAACTTAGCAAGGAGCAGGCCGTGCCTGGGAAATCGAGGTCAGACCAAGAAAGGGAGGTAGACAGTAAATTCGGAGAATCGAAACTTAAGAGCAGAGCAGCCTGCCCCATGAAGGTCGAGATAAGGGGGCTCAGGCAGGTGGCGGCCGAAAAGGAGAATTAAATGCACAAATAGAAGGAAAATGAAGCCGATTCATGGTGCATTAACACGTGACCAGCCAAGCGCAAAGAGGTACCAACGTCTGATGTCACCCAAAGCAGGAGATACCATAACTTTTCCTGACAAGAAGCTACAGTTTCGAGGCCAACCTCAGCCAACTAATTGACCCATAGCCCTAAAGTACTGATTGATGGAAGGGAGGCAGGGTGAATCTTGGGGCATACTACATCTGGGTGACCATTCTGCATGCTGCTAATTAAAGTGGAAATTTATGCTTAGGGTTGTAGCCAGCCCAATCACAGTGGGCCAAATAATCTTAGGTCCTATAGATAGTAGAACCAATGAGACGTTGTACTTTTAGTAACGTTTTGCATGAGTAATGTAGAGGGAAGGGCGTAGACGCCCACCCGATAAGAGTTATCCAATCCTCACACTCCGTTACCATATACAGATATAGCACCTATACTTAAATTACCTTTTGCAACCAATAGAATTGCATGACAAACCTTTGAGTGTTACACGTCAGTGATGACAAATTTTGACTATAACTATTGCTGTTTTAATGAAGATTTTTGGGAGTTGAAGCGAGACGGGCCATCGCATCATTGTTGATCTTCATGTTTCCCCGTTTTTTGTACTTGTGTTCTAACTTGATGGGTCCGACTTGATGGTCGTGCAGTTATGTAATGCCTCCGTCCCCAAGTACCGCTCGAGCAGAATGTAAAATACTGCCCTAGCAATCTTTGAGGCCACAGGTGGGAGTGTTGTCGTCAGCCTGGTACCGGGAACGCCGGAAGGACCCCTGAGTGCTGTAAGGCAAAGGGTTATAATCAAGGAAACACCCAAAAGGCAATTGGCAGAGAGAGCAAACAAGATGCAGTGACACCAGCTTACCTAAAAAGGGTAGAGTATAGGTAAGAAACCTATGCAGACAGCAGGGGAACCCACAGCAGGCTGAGATGATGTACTTGGCACTCCTGAAAACACCTGGTGGAGCAAGAACTTGATCCGTGGCAAAAACTTGAAGCAATCCGAGGTTTGCAGAAACAGAAGGGTAATCCAAAAGCAAGTCCAGAGTACAGACAGGTGTCAGGTGTCTGGGAGATCAGAGAGCACGCCAGAGTCCAAGGGTAATCCGAGAGCAGGTCCAAATGAAGCGTTCCAAGGTCGAGGCAAGAAGAGTAACAAGAAGCAAAAGGTAACGCCTGGCAGTCCTCCGTCGAAGTAGCTGTGAAGCAAGGTGTCTTGTTTGCCGGCTTCTTTTGAAGCGGCGAGCGGTGTCACGTGACGCATCACGTGACCGCTCGCACGCGTTATGCGGAGCGCAACACGGCCAGCGATTGGGGCTGCCGGTACTTCCTGGTATCCTGACGTCGCCGGCTGTGCAGGAGGCGCCATGGTAACCGCCAGCGCGGAAATGGGCGAAAAGAGGCAGGTCCGCCCAATATGGTATCCCGCCTGCCGTGCTTCCCCTGCTGATGTGAATGGAGAACACGACGGCAAGAAGCGCCTGATGGGAGAGACAGGTGTGAGGGGGGAAGTGGGAGATGGGGTGTGTGAGAGGACGTGACAGAGCCCCCCCTCAAAGGCCCACGACCGCGTGGGCTGGATGGATGTTCCCAGTGAAATCGGGCCACCAGGCGAGGAGGGTGAACATCCCGGGAAGCAACCCAGGAGCGGTCCTCAGGGCAGTAACCCAGCCAGTCGACTAGATATTGCAACCCGCCCCTGAATATACGGGAGCCCAGAATAGCCCGCACCTCAAACACATCGGGGGACGAGACAGAGACCGGGGCAGGAGGGGCAGCCAACCGGGTAGGGCCAGGGCATGGTTTAAGCAGGGAGACATGAAACACCGGGTGGATCTGCCAGGCGGGAGGCACCGCCAGGCGCATAGCCCCCGGGTTCAGGACCTTGACCACCTCATATGGACCCACAAAGCGAGGGAGAAGTTTGCGACAGCCAGGGATGTGCAAATGGCGGGTAGAGAGCGAAACCCGGTCCCCCACTTTGTAAGCAGGCGCATCCGCCCTCCTCCTGTCAGCAGCGGTTTTCATGGAGGTTTGGGCCTCGCGCAGGTGGACCAATGTTTGGGCATGGACTGAGACCAAATCCCGAGCGCAGGCCGAAGCGGCGGGGGTATCAGAAGAGGAGAAGTCCGGAATGGGGAGAGTACGGGGGTGTTGGCCATAGAGGGCGAAGAAAGGTGAGAACCCAGTAGCCGAGTGCAGTGTATTGTTATAAGCGAACTCGGCGAGATGCAAGAGGTTAAGCCAAGTGTCCTGATACTGTAACGTTAGGCAGCGTAGGTACTGCTCCAATGTCTGATTGACCCTCTCGGTTTGCCTGTCGCTCTCTGGATGGTAAGCGGAAGAATAATGAGCATCAATACCCAACAGAGAGGTGAGGGCCCGCCAGAAACGGGAGGTGAACTGTGTGCCTCGATCGGACACCAAAACATGGGGCAGGCCAAAGAGACAGAACACAGACCTAAAGAAATGCTTGGCCAAGACCGGGGCTGAGGGTACCCCCTTGCATGGTATGAAACGGGCCAGTTTGGTATAGGAGTCGACAACGACCCAAATAGTATCGAAACCCTGTGTACGTGGCAGGTTGGTAATCAGGTCCATTGAGACCGTGTGCCAGGGTCGTGGAGGAACGGGGAGAGGAAGAAGAAGACCCAAAGGTCGGCCCCTGCGTGACTTGCCCTGGGCACAAACTGAGCAGGTATTGACGTAGTTCTGTACGTCGCGTTTCATAGTTGGCCACCAACACCAGCGTTTGAGTAGGTCCAGAGTACGATGCTGCCCGGGGTGACCATTAATGGCAGCATCATGAGACCACTCTAACGCCAAGTTCCTGGTTTCACTTGTGGGAAGAAAGAGCTTCCCGTGTACAAAGGGCAGCCCATCCTGCACAACCGGATCCCATTCTGTTGGTGATTGCGGATAGCGGGAGACCCACTGTCGTATGGTGGACTGCAAAGAAGGTGATGGTGTGCAGACACAAACTACATGAGTCTCACTCAACAAGGTTTCAGGGAAGGATGGGAGAACCTCCCCCCCAGGGGAACGAGACAGAGCGTCTGCTTTCCCATGCCCGACACCAGGTCTATGTTTGACCACGAAGTCGAACGCGGCAAAGAAGAGATGCCAACGTACTTGTCTGCTGTTTGTACATTTCAGAGAGGCAAGGTCGTGGAGATTCTTATGATCGGAGAACACCACCGTCTGGTGTTTTGCGCCCAGCAGGTGGTGTCTCCAGGTCTGTAGAGTGTCCTTTATGGCCAATAATTCTTTTTCTGTAACTGTGTAGTGCAATTCGCTTGCCGTGAACTTACGGGAGTGAAATGCAACCAGATGTAAACGACCAGTGGCGGGACATGGTTGGGACAGTACAGCGCCTAATGCATAGGAGGATGCGTCTGCCTCGAGGACAAACGGAGTTCAGGGTCAGGGTGTTGTAACACCGGAGCAGTGGTGAACATAGTTTTCAAAGAGTCAAAGGCGTTTTGTTGTGTCACGGACCAGACATAGGGGACGGAAGGGCTAGTGAGTGCAGTAAGTGGTGCTACAATAGAGGAGAACCCAGCAATGAATCGTCGGTAAAAGTTAGCGAAACCCAAAAATGACTGCAGTTGCTTGAGTATGGTCGGAATTGGCCATTCGTTGATTGCCCGGACTTTGGACTGATTCATAGAGAGACCCCCGGGAGAGATATGGAACCCCAAGAACTCAACCTGACTGGTGTGGAAAATGCACTTCTCGGGTTTAGCAAATAGTGCGTTGGCTTGGAGACGCAACAACACTTCCTTGACATGCGTGATGTGTTCATCGAGGGAGGAAGAGAACACCAATATGTCATCTAAGTACACTACCATGTAGGTGTTCAGGATATCACCAAATATGTCATCCAGGAAGCGCTGAAACGTAGCAGGAGCATTACAGAGGCCAAACGGCATAACTGTATACTCATACAACCCTTGCCGTGAGCAGAAGGCCGTCTTCCATTCGTCTCCATCACGCTTGCGTATGAGATTGTACGCTCCCCGAAGATCCAGTTTGGTGTAAATCGTGGCATGAGTGAGTTTGTCTAACAATGGGGTAATGAGAGGTATTGGATAGTGGTTTTTTACCGTGATGGCGTTCAAACGCCTGTAATCTATGCAAGGACGGAGATCCCCTTCCTTCTTTGGCACAAAGAAGATAGGACTTGCAGCTGGGGATGTTGATGGGCGAATGTGACCCAGACGCAGGGCCTGCTGTATGTATTCTTGCAGGGCTCGCTCTTCTGTCTGGGTTAGGGAGTAGACCCGGCCCTTTGGAATGGGGGCGTCTGGGACTAAATCAATGGGGCAGTCGTAGGATCGATGCGGAGGAAGACCTTCCGCAGAGCCTTTGTCAAACACAGCCCGAAATTCATAATAATCAGGAGGAATGTTGTTCGTGACCGCACTTACCATGTGAGTGTCCTGGGTGTCGGGTCGGTCTTCTATGGCTAAAGAAGCGACTACCCCTAGGATGTCTGCGGGGCTGGAAACCCGAGGTGACTCAAGCAGGCAGTAGTATTGGCACGTTTCTGATTCAAAGGAGACCTGGCCCGTGCCCCAGGCCAGGTCTCCTTTGAATCAGAAACGGGCATTCCTTGGCTAAAGAGGATTGTGCCTCTTTAGCCAAGGAATGCCCAAGATAACTCCAAACTGAGGCGTGGCTATGAGATCAAATGACATGGTCTCTCTATGGACTTCCTGTATGACTAATTCCAATGGGGCTGTCTGTTGTAAGATTGGTCCAGAAGTTAGGCACGTCCCGTCTACTGCATGAACCGGTTCGGGGTGTTTCTTTTTGATCAGAGGTAAGTTTAGTGAACTGGCTAGCGCTATATCTATAAAGCAGCCTGTAGCTCCAGAGTCGATCAC
Source organism: Ambystoma mexicanum (assembly GCF_040938575.1). NCBI lineage: Eukaryota > Metazoa > Chordata > Amphibia > Caudata > Ambystomatidae > Ambystoma > Ambystoma mexicanum. Next base: position 892,432,808 of record NC_090935.1, on the reverse strand, counting down.
TATTCGTACTGCATGGGAGATCCCTGCAGCAGGGTTTAAGGAAGCTTGTAGCACCACAGGTCGGACGGGACCAAAAGCCGGATCAGAGGAATTTTGTATAGGACTCGCCCCAACCCCTGATCTCAAGGGCGAGTCTTTGGAAAACCCGGAATTTTGTTCCTTGGCCGACGGGGACACTCCTTTACAAAATGCCTGTTAAGACCGCAGTAGAAGCAAGCGTTGTCCGCCCTTCTGCGCTCTCGCTCGGCATGAGTAATGGGGCTGCGTACCCCGCCGATCTGCATGGGTTTGGGTGAGGTGCCGGATGTGGTTGAATGTGAGGTATGGGATAACCCTGCTTCCCCCTTACGTTCTGCCCGCCTGGTGTCGATTTGCAAGGTCAAATCAACTAGGTCGATATAGAGTGAGGGAAGAGAAGGCACCACAGATAAAGCATCCTTCATGGAACCACACAGGCCCCGATAGTAGATCAGTGCTTTTTTGTTCTCTGGCCAGGAGGTCTCAGTAGCGAGTTGGTTGAACTTTGTGATATACTCAATGAGGGTGGACCGGCCTTGAGTAAGATCTAGGAGTTCCATGTCTCTGGATTGGGCTTTATATCTAGTGTCAAAAACCTTGGCCATTTCTTGGGTCAATAACTCGAAATCATACAGAGCAGGATGGTTGCCCTCCAACAATGGGTTAGCCCACGTGGCTGCCACACCCGACAAATGGGAGAGAACAAAAGCCGCCTTAGAGACAGGATCAGAGAAAGCCTGGGGTTGGCACAAGAAATGCAGTTTGCACTGATTTATGAAGGTGCGATATTTCAAAGGATCCCCCTGATACCTCTCAGGGGCTGCTAGAGGAAATGGGGTCTGAACCACCACAGACGGGGCTGGCAGAGTGGATGGTGTGATGGGAATCGGGTTTTGGGATGGGGCAGCATCGCCGAACTCGGCGTCAACAGGTAAGGGATGTCGTGTGCTTTGCATGGCGTCAAGACGGTGGTTCAGTGCAGTGGTGGCAGTGGCTAAGTCAGTGCAGAGGGCAGTGGTAGCAGCTGCCATATCTGTCCTAAGTGATGTCACTGCTTGCATTAAGGCAGTCACAGGGTCCCCGGCTGAAATATCCATAACTGGACGACCATAAGGCTTCACAGTCTGTTCTAACTTGATGGGTCCGACTTGATGGTCGTGCAGTTATGTAATGCCTCCGTCCCCAAGTACCGCTCGAGCAGAATGTAAAATACTGCCCTAGCAATCTTTGAGGCCACAGGTGGGAGTGTTGTCATCAGCCTGGTACCGGGAACGCCGGAAGGACCCCTGAGTGCTGTAAGGCAAAGGGTTATAATCAAGGAAACACCCAAAAGGCAATTGGCAGAGAGAGCAAATAAGATGCAGTGACACCAGCTTACCTAAAAAGGGTGGAGTATAGGTAAGAAACCTATGCAGACAGCAGGGGAACCCACAGCAGGCTGAGATGATGTACTTGGCACTCCTGAAAACACCTGGTGGAGCAAGAACTTGATCCGTGGCAAAAACTTGAAGCAATCCAAGGTTTGCAGAAACAGAAGGGTAATCCAAAAGCAAGTCCAGAGTACAGACAGGTGTCAGGTGTCCGGGAGATCAGAGAGCACGCCAGAGTCAAAGGGTAATCCGAGAGCAGGTCCAAATGAAGCGTTCCAAGGTCGAGGCAAGAAGAGTAACAAGAAGCAAAAGGTAACGCCTGGCAGTCCTCCGTCGAAGTAGCTGTGAAGCAAGGTGTCTTGTTTGCCGGCTTCTTTTGAAGCGGCGAGCGGTGTCACGTGACGCATCACGTGACCGCTCGCACGCGTTATGCGGAGCGCAACGCGGCCAGCGATTGGGGCTGCCGGTACTTCCTGGTATCCTGGCGTCGCCGGCTGTGCTGGAGGCGCCATGGTAACCGCCAGCGCGGAAATGGGCGAAAAGAGGCAGGTTCGCCCAACTTGGTATCCCGCCTGTCGTGCTTCCCCTGCTGATGTGAATGGAGAACACGACGGCGAGAAGTGCCTGATGGGAGAGACAGGTGTGAGGGGGGAAGTGGGAGATGGGGTGTGTGAGAGGACGTGACAACTTGTCATTAAACCGACTCCCCTTTACCAAACCATTGAAGTTGTCCTTATTAATTGGTGTTGGAGTAAGAGAATCCTGCACCCCATCCACCTCAAGGTGCAGCTATCTCGTCTTAAAGTACTACTCGGGGGCGAGCTCTGGTTCTATGGGCCAGATAGAGGTCACTCCTCCTTCTGTACAACACTTAAAGGATACGTTTGTTGATTTCAGGATTTCGTTATTAGTCGGAGCTTCAGTCAGACTTTACTGCCCTCTGGTGTTCACTGTTCCTGCTCGCAGCCGTCGTACGAAGTGCAGACAATAAATCTCTTTCCTTCTCTCTGCGAAGTCAGACCTGTACTGTTCGGGGAATTTGAGTCACGTTCATCGATTTCTTTCATACAGGGCTAAGCGCACTGCTGCTTGGACGGTGTGGCTATGCGATCCTCGTCACTCTACTGGCAGAACTCCCTGTCAGCTGCTGGCTGTGTCCCGCTTGCCGTTCTCGTCAGATGTCAGCTTCAAAATGTATCATTCTCCGCTGTCTTCTGTCAACACGCCCCCTCACATCTGGGCTTCTACTATTTCATTCGGATTCACACAAAAAATGAACTGGCAACTTTAACTGTTTCGAACGTCCGTCTCTGGTGATTTTTCCTCAAAGGAGCACTAGTATGCCCACTCGTAGCCTTCTTCATGCAGCTCCCCGGGCTCCTGTCACGTCCACCACACCACAAAAACAAAACAGACATACCAACGATCTCAGTTAAAATTAGAGTAAGGCACCCTCATCATACTTGTTTCATGGGACATTTGTCATTTTATCTGTCACTCAGTTCATCAGGGTCCCTCCCCTCAGGCTAACCTCGCACCCTTTCATTGCCATGATTCTCTGTGCTACTCAACCCCTCTTCTTGGTTTAATTCAGGTGAATTAACCCCTTCACTACTGTCCTGTCTCAAACCTACCTCTGTCCCTAACACTAACAATCTCAAGTAACTGTGCAAGGATGATCTCTTCTCAAAGGAAAAAGTCTTCTTTGTGTTTTCAATCAACTGAAAAGTTCCCAGACTCTCTAGTAATAAAGTGTGATGCAAAATAATGTTAAAAAAATACAAGATTCCATTAATAGGGTTGTGCGCCTTTCCCCTAGACTTCTTCACATCTTATACAAATTTCTTTGGGGCGCCTGAGTCCCCTTTTCTGTTAGCTAAAATGTCAATGGATAGTTCCCAACGTAACACGTCTTGTGTTTGTATTTCTTTTTCCTAACATCTTGGCACAGTTTCCTATCAAGCGTAGGATTCCTTTTTGTCAGTTCCAGGATTCCTTTATCCTCTGCTCTCAACTTCTCACGTGGTTGTGAGTCCCAGACTTGCAATACTTTACACAGCTTGGTTCACTCTTCTGCCAAGCCAGTGTTTCCTTGTTGAATGTCTCTCTTTCTCTCAGAGGTTCCCAGACCCTCTTTTCCTCATGTGGGTGTGGGTCCCAGACTTGCATGGGTACTTTGTATCCACTTGGTTCACTCTCCTGCCAGGTATACAACTCACTCAGGGGCCCAGACTCACTACTTCTCCTTCTCTTGTTTGGGTGTGAGTCCCAGAGTCACACAGCTTAATTGTAGCGCCTTGGTTCACTCTCCTGCCAAGTATACAATGGACTCTGCGTCTTAGATCCTCTACTTCTCGTTCTCTTGTTTGAGTGCGGGTTCTAGACTTGCATGGCTTTGTTGTATCCCCTTGGTTCACTCTCCTGTCAAGTATACAAGTCACTCAGGGCCCCAGATGCTCTGCTTCCTACTTTATGTTCCTCCCATTGCTTGCCCGGAACCTCCTGCACCTCCCTGACACCCACCCACCTGTTTCCTTCCTTACAGGTTACAACGGTTCCCAGGCAACTGCATCCCTCTGCGAAGTTCTGGCAGCGTTCGGCCTTCGAGCAGGATCTGCAGCTGCCTGGCAGCGCTCTGACACTTCTCAGCTGCATGTTCCCGCTTTTGTGTTCTTCGCTGGGGCCTGGGGAGTCTGGGGGACTTGCTTGGCGGCAACCTGAGTAGTCCCTTGCTGGCTCACCACATTCGGGTTCTCCCTTACCTCACAGTGCGGCTTCCCATGCAGCTCACGTCTGCTGATTTCCAGCACGGCTCCCGTTGCTTCTCCTCTGAGGAACTCTCTTTTTCGTCTCAGTCCTAGCTGAGCTGCTTTGAAGGTCCCACGTGGGATTGTTGTACTTCATTGGACCAATCAGTTGGGATGAGAAACTAGACAGCTCACTCTGCTTCTCCAGAGTGATTCTCTGACTCCTGGTCATCTTCTTCTTCTTCTTCTTCTTCTTCTTCTTCTTCTTCTTCTTCTTCTTCTTCTTCTTCTTCTTCTTCTTCTTCTTCTTCTTCTTCTTCTTCTTCTTCTTCTTCTTCTTCTTCTTCTTCTTCTTCACAGTACCAGGTCCCTAAACTATATGTATAACACTTTGTCATTTCTGGTCTCTCAGTCTTGTCATGTATGTTGTTCTGACTGACTTGACAGCAAAATGCATTACTCCATCTAGAGAGGGGGAAAGAGGGTTTGGGATTGAAGAAGGGGTTGAAGCGGGATCATAACGCATTCTCTGATGATGGTCGTCCCCAATCCAATAGAGGGATTCCTCCCCCATCTGATCCTCCCTCGATACACCACCCCCTGGGGGACTATTGTAAGGTGGATGAACCACTCTGGCCCGATGAGAGAGGTTTCCCCCTAGGGAAGAAGAGATGGCATCCTCAGATCCATCACATATGGTACTAGTCCGCTTCATCAGAAATCTCAATACCCTGACCATCCTAATTTAAGTTGATGTGATAAAAGTGGTTGATCGATCGAATATATGCTTCAGCTTAAGTTATTTACCATCATTCAGCCAAACCTTAAATGCAAAACCTATGATGTGCCTGCAGAACCCACTGGCACCGGATGCTCCTCAAATGTTGGGTCACTAGAACTGTTGTCATACTATAAGGTGAGAACATGGAGGAGTGAACGAAAATGGTGGATTTCATTTTAGCCCACCACTTTCATATTGCTGTAGAATATAGCGCTATTTCGAAAAGTGTTATTGAACGACACATTTCTAAATTCACAACATCTGAAAAATGAAGTTCGAAGCCTGATTCTGAGCTGTGGCAAAAACTGGAATGGAAAGTAGACTATGTCCCCTCCTGTTTCCAGCACCATCATTCTGAGGTGGGTGTAAGAGTTGGAGGGGAGCTTTGATGCTTTCCAGCTGCAAAAGCTCATAAAATCTTTCGTTGTGTGAACAAAGTGTGCACCCGTGTCACTATGAGAATTTCTAAAAAGTCTGTCTCTTTTCTTATTTACTAAAGTCTCGGTGATCCTTCAGTAAATTAGAAGAGTGGAGTTGCCATAGAGGGAAAAGCCTAGCTTTTAAAGGAAAAACGTGTGTAGAAATGTTAACAACACCTAACAAGTGCTACATTTTAACTCCTTTTCTTAAGATGCAAGGGAAGGGTTCTGTCTGCCCTGAGTTAATGATGGTCACTAGGGCCTTTGTTAGGCATTAAATCAGGTACTTGCAAAAGCAAAGGCTTTGATGCCCGGCGCCGCATTCTTAGTTTAACAGAATATGGTGCTTTTAAGAAAAGTGTTGCTCGTCCATGGAACAACACCTCTATTTTTGCATGCACCTCAGAATTGAGCCCCATGTTTGTGGAAAATGTTCGCTGCGAGAGTGGGAAGACATCTCAACTTTCGCATGGTGGAGTTGTAATGTGTAAATGTGGCTGATGTGTAAGCCTGGGGCGTAGGGTGTGATGAATCTGGTGGAGTCCTCACTGATTTCCTGCTGGTGACCACCTCCCATGTGGCCAGGGGACGGCAGCCGCTACCTGATCCTGACGGTGGCATTATGAGGGAGGTTCACATGGGCGGAGACAACCTTCAGGGGGAATCTGTCATGCTTCATCGGGTGAGACATGGCATGCCCCATTTCCCCTTGAAAATAACCCTCCCATATCTAATACCCTCATTGTCATAAACCATTATCCTCCTTGGTCTCTGTGGCACCAGTGGAGGAAAATGGGAATAAGGCAGATAAGCCCCTCATCCAAGATGGCTCTGGATTTCTCCTGTATTGATATCTGTCAACAGCAGTCTAGTTTCTGCCAAAATGGCCACCAGCAAACTGCCATTCAATCAGATCACTGGATAAGCAGTATAAGTAAGTTCTCCTCAAACGGCCTGGCCCATCACTGCAAAGACCCTGTGAAACCAGCCCTACTGTGACAAGACCACACAGACCAAGAAGAATACAAACCCACAACTACATACTCAACCCGAGAAGATGAAGTAATGAGGCTCAAGCCTCGGTATCCAAAATCACGCTGATGGATAAAAATATGTCAGCAATAAGAACAAGTGCTTGACCTGGCCTCATTGCTTCAATCCTGACCCAACGGTACCGTGAGTATTCGTCTACTCTGTTCATCCTGGTTTATCTCTTTTTAAATCCCTTTCTATCTACCCGTCCCGCTGCCTTTCATTTCCTTCCATTCTCTTTCTTGTTCTTTCCTTGTGCACTGATCCTTCATGGGACGTCTGGGCCATGTCATCCTGTTCCTGAGTGCAACACGTTCATCACAGCAGCCCGGGGTATTCTGCTTTGCGCAACACATTCCCCAACTTCAAGGGGAGGACGCAACGTTGCCCCATTCATATTCATAATTGTGAACTTTGGTTTCGCTGCAATCGCACTATAGCCACAAGAGGCGACGCAGCTTTCAATACCGTTCCGGTTCTCGCAAGCTCCCTCTCTCTGCCCATTGATACGAACAAGCTCCAGCTTCTCTGTTCGCTCGTGCATAACAGTATTCCTGTTTGCTGCATTTCATCCAACTCAGGAGTTCCCTCCATGCGTATTCTCAGAGCCAGTCAGAGTGGACAATCACTATTGCCATTACTCGCTCGCACAACAGAGAGCACAATCTGCTGGTGCCATATCATACTGGCTACTCTCCGTGCCAGCCTCTCCCTCTGATCTTACATTACTGATCACAAACGGCCTCCCGTTCATTTTAGGGAGTATGCTTACACTCCTAAGGACTATTATTGTTTAATGCCATTTTGTTATACTATTTCCGGCTTCTTGATCATCCTCCTCTTGTTTACTGGTATCTATGGGTATCACTGCAGCAGATCACTGCAACCACAAAAGAAAAAACTTACCAGGGAGCTACGCCAGGATCATCTATTAGGGATTTCTTCCCCAGAGGGGTTTTCCATACCGCCCACCGGGCTCTGTTTCCATCTTTCAGGGGCCGGTGAGCAGTCTGGAGGGCTCCTGTTGTATATTATTACACAGATGACAGGAGACGTGATGACAGGCTGGATGGCTTTTATTTCACAGATAACAATCTGCCATCAACGTGTAAGTACAGCCAAGTCTGAAGGCTAGGCAAGCTTGCCTAATAACTGTTTCTGGGCTGGGAGGCAGAAATGTCCATTGATAATAATAGCCCCCGGGCCCAACTATCGGAGAAGCCGGCAGGACGCGTCTTGCCGCGTCCTCTGGTGCTCCCGTAATCGCGCGAAGCGCGCGGGGGCGGTCCTAGCCCCCAATGCGAGATCTCGCGAGAGTAGGAGACTCTCGCGATATCTCTACACACCTCCCTTTGATAAAGAAAGAGGAGGTCCATTGCATAACATAGTAAGTGTATCTCACCGGTCTTCTGTGCTCTCTTCTCGGCCGGTCACCCTTTCCAGTGCGATCTTCCTGTTGCTCCTGTTCGGATTCTGGCATGGGCGATCCCGGTTCCATCTCTGTTTCTTCCCTTTCTTCGTCGTTTCTCTCGGGCTCCCGTGGTTCCCTTCGCTCGTTGTCTATTCCTTCTTCGGCAGGTGGTCTCTCCGGGGTTCTTGCTCCTTCTTGTCTCTTCTGGTATAGGGCTACTCTTTCCAGATTCCATGTGCGCCCGTCCTCTGTGCGGACATGATTAGTTCCCCTGTGGACCACTTTGGTGGGTCTGCTGAACCGAGAGCCCGTGATTTGGTCCTTTTTTGGTAGTCTTATTTTAACCCAATCTCCCCCTCCAATGTCTGACGCTTGCTTGGTTCTTCTTCTTTGGTCACTCCATGTTTTCATGCGTGCCTTGCTGTTTTCAATTCTCCACACCACTTCTGACATGTCCACTGCTTCATCTTCTCTCACTTTGGATAACCACGGTGGTATGAGCGTGGAGGCTGCCCTCCTCCCTCACAACATCCGAAACGGAGATATTTGCGTTATTCCGTTAGGAGTGAGTCTGTGGGCCGCTATGGCCTCCTTGGTAGTTTTTAGGGGGTCCATCCCCGAAGCCGTGGCTAGTTGTATTGCTCCCTTTATGAACCTGTTGGCCCTTTCAACAAGCCCATTGGCTTGGGGATGGTACAAGGCCGCCTTCCTTTGGCCTATATTGTGCTTTCTTAGGAATTGTTCCATGTCCAGCGAGATCAGTTGTACCCCATTGTCTGTTACCACTTCCTTGGGGAGGCCTTCTCTTTGAAAAATTTCAGTGAGGACTTCAATTACCGTCGCTGTGGTAATGTTTGGGATGAACTCTGCCTCGACCCACTTGGATAGGTAATCAACTAGCACTATGCCGTACCGATGTTCTGGTGCCATCGCTTCCAGAGGTCCTATAAAGTCTATGCCCACTTTTGACCACACCGCTTCTGGTATTTCTGTGGGAATTAGGGGTGCCTGTCTGAGTTTCAGTCTTTTGTCACTATTGAGGCACTCATGACAACGCTCTATCATGGTGCGAATCTCTTGATCCATGGACGGCCACCAGTAGGCCTCCCGGACTCTGCGCCGGGTCATCGTGTTTCCCAGGTGACCAGCGTGGGCTCTGCATAGGATGGTGCTCCTCATGCCTATGGGTGGGATTATCTGGTCCGTCTTCATTATTATTCCGTCCGTTTCCGATATCTCTTCGGCCACCTTCCAATAGGGTCTCATACCTTCTGGCACCATCTTTTCACCTGGCCACCCTTCCTTGATCCACTGACGGATTTTCGCCATAGCCGGGTCTTTTCTGTCCTCTTCCAGCCAATGTTTCTCGCTGAGTTCCATATAATCAGGTGCTTTTATGTCAGTGATCGATGCTACTATGCATTCTCCTCGCAGAAACGTGGTGGCCTTGTCTTTACCTTCTGGCAATCTAGACATGCAGTCAGCCTGCGAATTCTTCCACCCTGATATGTGCTGCACTTCAAACGTGTACTCCTGCAGTTTTGCTGCAATGCGTGCCAATCTGGGTGTGGACACTTTGGTACCTCCTGGGCTGAGCATGTGGATGAGGGGTTTGTGGTCCGTCACCAACTTGAATTTCGTGCCCCACACATATGTTCTAAAATGTTCTACCGCCCATGCGCACGCCAACATTTCCTTTTCTATGGTAGAGTAGTTCTGTTCCGCCGAGGACAAAGCCTTCGACGCAAAGGCCACCACATGCTCCGTGTCCCCCTTCTTCTGCGTAAGAACTGCTCCTAGTCCGTATGCACTGGCATCCGTGGTGATGACTGTATCCCACTCCGAGTTAAATGGCTGTAAACACGGCGCTTCCATGATGTGCCGTTTTATACTTTCAACCGCCTTCTTCTGGGGTTCTTGCCACGCAAATACCGAACCCTTTTTGAGTATGTCACGGAGTGGTGCTGAGGTTTCAGAGAACAAGGGAATAAATTTTGCGTAATACTCTGCCAGTCCCAAAAATGATCTTACTTCGTCTTTGCTGGTCGGTTCCGGTGCTTCTATGATTGCATGCATCAGATTTTGTTTCGGATTTATCCCTTTTTCTGAGATTTTGTACCCCAAGTATTCAACCTCTTTCACTTTAAATGCGCATTTTTCATGGCGTAGTCTCACGCCTGCTTCTTGCAACTTGGTCAGGACCGTTTTCAATGTGGCGTCATGCGTTTGTTCATCCCCTGCATACACAAGGATGTCGTCCTGGAAATATGCGACATTTTTGACCTTTCGTAACAAAACATCCATCATGCGTTGAAACGCTGATGCTGCCGACGATAACCCGAATGGCATCTTGGTGAACTGATAGGTGCCAAATGGTGTGATGAATGCTGTGAGGGGTTTTGACTCTTCATGCAATTGTATTTGGTGGTATGCGTTTCTCATATCCAGTTTTGAGAAAATCTTGGCTTCCTTCATCAACAAAATGAGTTCATTTATGCTCGGTAGTGGGTAGTTGTCGGTGATGACCTCTACGTTTAAGCTGCGAAGGTCTATACACACCCTTAGCTCTTGCGAGTTCGGTTTCTTTATCAGCACTACTGGGCTCAGCCATTCTGATGCTTCTACTTCTTCAATGACCCCCTCCGCTCTCATTTTGTCCAATTGATCCCTGAGAGTGTCTCTTGCGGTTGCTGGCACTGGCCGCACACGATGTTTGACCGGGACGGCATTCTTTTTTAGCATTATTTTATGGACAAAGCCCTTTATGTGACCCGGCTCCTCCGAGAAAAGTTTTGGGTAGTCACTCTTGACTATGGGCCCATCCCTCGCGCAGACAGACAGTACCTGGTCTTCTGTGCTGGGGTCCAGTTTGAATTTGAGCTTGTCTTGGTCGTCCCATCCCAGTACTGCTGGGCCTTCGTGGCTGAAATAAACTCTGGTGGTGGTTTCTCTTCCTTTAAACTGCACCTTCCCTTTGATATATCCCAGTAGTTCAACTGACGCCCCTCCAAATACTGTGGGTTTGTGACGTGTGGTGAGAACTTGGACCTTTTCTTTTCCCACCATTTCCTTGTATGTCCGTAGGGGTATTATGGTGAGGTCTGACCCAGAGTCCGCCATAACTCTTGTTTCGCAACCGTCAATTTTGATTGTGCAATGGGGCTTTTCTCTTCTCGCCCTTGTGCTGTTTACCATGATGACTGTGGGTCTCCCCTCATCTTCTGAGGACGATTCTCGCTCCCTGTTGTGATCGGAGTTTACACTGGTAACTTTCTTGTTTCTCCACCGACACACCAACGAAAAATGGCCAATGCGTTTGCAGATTGAGCACTCCTTATCTCTAGCTGGGCACTCCCTATCGAATGCCAGGTGTTTCGTGCTGGTGCACCTGTGGCATTTCAGAGGTTCTTTCCTACCTCCTCTCCCCTCTCTTGTATCCGGTGTATGTCTTTCTTTCTTTGAGTGAAATGTGACTGCTTGGATTTCAGCAGAACTCTGGGTTCCCGTGAGTTCTTTTCGTCTTCCCGCAGTTTCTTCAACCGCCCTGGCAATTTCGATCGCCTTCTCCAGTTGTAATTCTTTCTCCATAATGAATTTATCTTGAACTTTTCTGCTGTTGGTGTGGACTGTCAACATGTCGCAGATGAGGCTCTCAGCATTGTTGCCGAAACTGCACAGCGCTGCCAGTTCTCGCAGCTTGGTGACGTAATCGTCGACCGGTTCGGATATTTCTTGTCTGCGAGTGTAAAAGCGTATTCTATGCAACACCGTGTTCTCTTTACTGGCAAATCTCTTCACTATTCTCCTAACCGCCTCCTGAAAGACGTCATCGTTGTCGCCTGCCACAGGGATCGGGGTAAGACTCTCAAACACCCGCTGTCCTTCCACTCCCAGGGCATTAAGTAACATAGCCCTACGCCGTGCCGCTGAAAATCCTGCCCCTCCTAGTGCCTCTACATACGTCGTGAAAAGGGGTTGCCATTGCGGCCACGGGATGGCGGGTTTACCTGGAGTTTGCAGGAAGGGGGGTGGCGGCGTCGCTCCTTGCATGTTCCCACGTGGGTTGTAGTGGTGATCCTCGTCGCCAAATTATGTTGTATATTATTACACAGATGACAGGAGACGTGATGACAGGCTGGATGGCTTTTATTTCACAGATAACAATCTGCCATCAACGTGTAAGTACAGCCAAGTCTGAAGGCTAGGCAAGCTTGCCTAATAACTGTTTCTGGGCTGGGAGGCAGAAATGTCCAATGATAATAATAGCCCCCGGGCCCAACTATCGGAGGAGCCGGCAGGACGCGTCTTGCCGCGTCCTCTGGTGCTCCCGTAATCGCGCAAAGCGCACGGGGGCGGTCCTAGCCCCCAACGCGAGATCTCGCGAGAGTAGGAGACTCTCGCGATATCTCTACAGCTCCCCACTCTCATCATTGGCAGCATTGCGGCATACAGGAAAGGGTTCATTTGTTTCTGTGTTATTAATTTTGTGGTTATAACAGAAAGCAACGCCTTTTTGAAATGGACCAGCAAATCCAGCAGGTGCTTGCTGGTATGCAAACCTTAACTGCTGAAATGCAAACACTCAAGGCAGAAAACACTGTACTGAAACAGACGATCACCCATCCTCAGGCACCGCTGGATGTGCCTCCAGGGTCTCTTCCATGGGGGAAATACGATGGGAATCCCTTGAAATTGAAGGAGTTTCTGGACTCCTGCATTGTCCAGTTCTCATTCAAACCAGCATATTTCTCCACTGATAGGGCTAAAGTTGGCCATATGTCATCCAGTCTAACTGGTGGTGCTTTGGCTCGGCTCACCCCGTTGGTGACAACTAATAATCCCATACTGGATTCCTAGCTGGGTTCACCAATAGCTTACGTGCTATTTTCGGAAGTCAAAAAATACGTTTCTCGGCTCAAGAACATTCATTACATTTCAGGCAAGGACAAGTGGAAACCCAATTTAAGCAACTGGCACATGAAACCACTTGGCCGGATGCTACTTTAATAAGTTTATTCTGCAGAGTACTCAATATGAAGAGCTAAAAGATGAGGTGTTCAGAGTGCCACGTCCAGGAAACCTAGCAGAAATGATTGCTTTAGTTATACAATTATATTACCGCCTTCTGTAAAGACATGCAGAGAAAAGGAAGGGCAGAACCATACGAAACTAGGAAGGAGCCTGAATGGTTCCAAAGACTAATAGGGAGAAAGAGCCCATGCAATATGAGCCACTAGAGGACAATTGTCTTCTGAAGAAAGAACAAGAAGGCGCAACCAGGGTCTTTGCATGCATTGCACAGTTAAAGGTCATTTAGTCAAGAACTGTCCCAGAACCCCTCATGGGCAAGCGGGAAACGCTGCCTCCCGGTCGTAGAGGGAACTACGATCCGGGAGGGTGCCCTATGTTCCCAGAATCCCACATTGATGGTTGTGGCCCGAATTGCTCTCCAACTTCCCAACTCCATCTTAAAAAATATCCCTGCCCTGATTGATTGTGGTGCTGCTGGCATGTTCCTGGATGATGAATGGGCCCAGAAACCTACGATCCCTCACAAGGCCTGACCTACTATCATCCCTCTGGAACGGTTTGATGGTACCCCTCTCTCTTCAGGCGCTATTAAGGAGAATAAGGAACCATTGGTGATGTATTTAGCCTCTCATAAGGAGGTAATTCGTTTTGATTTGATGAAAGCCACCCACTATCCCATCATTCTGGGCCTTCCGTGGCTGTGTCCCCACAATCCATTCACAAACTGGAGGGCTAGCTTCCTTTTCCTTGGATCCAAACATTGTATATAGCATTGCCTGACAAATGGTTCCATAGGATTAAATTCTCCCACAACTGCCGTTTTTATGACTACTCAAACTGCTCCGGTTGATTGTGTCATGACTGTCCCGAGCCAATACCACAAATTTCATGAGGTGTTTTCAGATCAGGAAATAAATGATCTGCTGCCTCATAGATGCGATGATTGTGCCATTGCATTAGTGCCCGAAAGACCTATCCCTTTTGTCAGGATGTATAGCCTATCCAAAACTAATAAAGCTGCTTTTAAAGACTACCTAGACAGAAACCTCAAGAACAACTTAGTTACCGAATACAATTCCCCTGCGGAAGCCTCACTATCCTTCATACCTAAAAAAAGAACACGACCGAGTTAAGCCCATGTATAGATTATCGGGTGCTCAATAAGATCACTGTCATGGATAAATATCCCATGCCACTTATCCCAGATATCCTAGAAGCTTAAGAGAGTCCACCATCTTCACTAAGCTGGATTTAAGTGGTGTCTATCACCTCATCTGCATCTGCAAGGGAGATGCATGGAAAACAGCTTTCATAACACCATTTGGGCATTACGAATACCGAGCTTCTAAACCCCAGCCATTTTCCAGAGGTTCATGGACCATGTGTTCTCTGACTTTTTACTCCATTCAGTAATCGTGTATACCAATGATACCTTGGTGTTTCCTAAATCCCCTGCTGAACATGTTTTACACGTACCAGAGGACTGTTACAATCAAATCCTCTCTTCGCCAAATTGAGAAAGTGTGTAATTTATCAAACACAAATCCCTTACCTGGGTTGTGTCCTTTTGGCACTAGGTACTCATATGGACCCGACAAAGTAAAGGCAGTGGTGGAATGGCCCGCTCCCCGGACAGTAAGAGAAGTCCAAGGTTTTTTGGGATTTTCCAATTTTATTTGGTAGTTCATACGCCAGTTTTTGCAATCCATTCTATCCATTACCAGCCCCCTAAAAAGGGAAGGAAATTTGTCTGCAATGATGAGGCCCAGACAGCCTTTCAGACCCTAAAGAAAGCTTTCACTTCAGCACCAATATCACGTCTCCCAGATTAGAGAAAACCCTTTATTGTTGAATCCGATGCATCCAGCAATGCACTGGGTCAGTGTTAAAACAAATCAGCAAGAATGTGGAAGAATACCCCATTGCATATCTTTTGAAGACAATGGGCCTTTTTACAAATCAGTCGGTCCGGAAATAACGGTGGCGGTAAACCCACCGCCACCGTTGTTTCCGGACCGCCTGATCCTGACTCCTGCAGGCGGGAGGTGATGTTCCTGCCAGGTTTGACCTGGTGGGTTTAACACCGCCCGCCTGCAGGCGGACGAGGAAACACCGGCAGCATCACGAGATGCTGCCAGTGTTCCCATGATCCCCATTCCCATTGAGTCCTATAGGACTCAATGGGGATGGGGATTAACACCATTCCGCATCCGTGATACCCGGGAAACCGGGGTTGTAATGCCCCTGTAATTCCGGGAATCACGGAGGCGGAATGGTAATACAATTCCGGCGGTAACCAGGTGGTTTTACCGCCTCGGTTACCGCGGGACTCGTAATGAGGCCCAATGACATCCTCCGAGATTAACTGTACGGTCCTAGAGAAAGAATTGTCGGTGATAAAAAGAGCAACAACATCTTTATTGGGCTCCCTATTTCATGTGGAAATCAGGACCGACCATCATAACCTCTGGGTGTTACAATACACAGAGACACAAAATAGCAGACAGGCTAGATGGGCATATTTTCTTTCCTCCTATTAAATAACTTTTACCTTTGTCCAAGGGAAAACAATGTGGTGGCAGACGCTCTTTCCCGCAAACCAACTAAGACACATTTCGTCTTCCAGACTGAGAGAATGTTTCCGGAGTCCTCTTTCATCTTTTTGGTTGCAGACTTTCTTACAGTTCTGCAGAAAGAAACCCATAGCAACCTCTGCAATATACAGGAACAGATAAAGGAATTCAGCTTATGTTTTGAAAACTATCTGTATTTTTATGAGCAACAAGAGTTTATGGCTACTGAAAAACTAAGACAAGAAGCCCTGAGAATGGTCTACGATTACGTTATCGCTGGGCATCGAGGAATTCGAGCTACCCAAGCTTTTGTGTCTAGACATTTCTAGTGGGCCAACCTAGTACATGATGTCAAAGATTATGTAGCAGCCAGTATCACTTGCCTGCAAACTAAAAACCCTCGTCAACGCCCCTTCGGTTTATTGGTACTGCCAGAATTACCTAGAAGACCATGTCAACAAATATCTGCAGACTTTATCTTGGATCTCCCCCGTTTGAATGATTACACCACCATCATGGTGACTGTAGATTTGCTCACTAAATTAGCACACTTTGTATTGATGCCCCAAGTCCCTTCAGCCTCTCAGATGGTCAAACACATTTTGCAATCCATCTTCACTTTACATGGCCTCCTAAATACCATTATATCTGATAGAGGGCCACGGTATACCTCTAATTACTGCACACTAGTTTGTAAAACCATAGGCATAAAATGTGCCCTAAATTCTGGTATCCACCCACAGACTAAAGGGCACACAGAATGACTCAATTAAACACTTGAGCAGTACTTACGTTGTTTTGTGTCTGCTTTACAGGAAGACTGGGGATACCTTCTCTCTCTGGCTGAATTTGCATACAACACCTGTCACAGTTCTATAAATAACAGTCCTTTTTATTATACTTATGGCTATCACCCAGCAAGTCTACCCTTGTGATCATCATCCACTTCTAAATGTCCAGCAATTGAAGAATTGTTTGAAAATATTCAAGGACACAAAAAGGCTCTCTCCTCTCTCTCTGCTTCAAGAGAACAACAAATGAATTATGCTGATCGCAAACGGACTAAGGAACCTGCATTACAAATAGGAGACAAGGTATGGCTGGCTTCACAACTCCTTCCCAGACATTTGGTCCCATCCAAATTATCTCCTCGATACTTTGGTCCCTTTTCTGTCCAGGCAGTCCTAGGCCCAGTAATCTATCGCATCCATCTACCAAAACCTTGGTTCTGGATCCATCCCATATTTCATATATCACAATTGAAACTACATATACTTGATCAATTTCAAAAGAACCCCCCACAAGGCATTCACCTCCAGTGGACACTGAGTCAGGTCCAGAATACGAAGTAGCCGGAAAATGTGACTCTCAATACTATCAGGGAATACACCAATACTTTGTGGACTGGAAGGGATATCCCCCTTCAGACTGCACATGGGAACCTGCTGCCTTTGTTCATGCGCATGAAGCGCTTTCATAGAGCCAGACCGTGGAAACCCAGTGTTAGATTGTCAGCCCTCGGCCTGCGCGCGCGGGGGCTGGCAGAATGCTAGTAGGCCGCGCGGCCTGGTGCGCAGCTCCGGCGGGAGCCGAAATAATGGCACACCCACACAGGTTGCTGGTCGGCCCCCGGAACTGCCTCCCGAACGCGGGGCTTTTATTTAGGACGCCCTGCGTCACCGCGTAGCGGGACGCAGGGCGGAACCTAACATTCCTCCTTTATTATAAAACAAACAAAACATCACACTAACTGCCAAACAACGGCGAAGTCCAATATAAGCTTACAGTCTTCAACACTCAGCCACCCTGCCATTGGGGTTCATGGCACCAGGGCACCAGTTACCACACATAGTCACTTAGCTTGGCTGGCGGTCTCGTCGTTGTTCTCAGCCTGTATCACCCTTCGCGGG
The DNA here is from genome assembly GCF_040938575.1 of Ambystoma mexicanum. Classification (NCBI taxonomy): domain Eukaryota; kingdom Metazoa; phylum Chordata; class Amphibia; order Caudata; family Ambystomatidae; genus Ambystoma; species Ambystoma mexicanum. The sequence continues at coordinate 892,415,516 of NC_090935.1, read as the reverse complement.
GGCCACTCCCCCTTGCTTCATGCTCTGGTTCGTCTTCGCTGTTCGGGCCCTCGAGGCCGGGTGCATCCACCGGCTCCCAGGTTCCATCCCCCGCTCCATTCTCCTCAGGGATGGCCTCCGGCTCTTCTTCGCTGGGAGGAGTGTCCTCGCCTTCCCGATGGCCCTCCTTGTCGGTCCACAGGGTACGGGGTATGGCCTTGAACCATGACGCATTTCTCGTCACTTGGCGGCGTCCTCGTGTCACAGTTACCATGGTTCCATGCCGGTTGCTGACGGTCCATGGAATTTCTTCGTACCTGGTGTCAAATTTTGACTTGGAGGGGTTTCGTAGCATGATGACCTGGTCACCCACTTGATGATGGGACGGCCTCGCTCTCCGCTTGCCACTCATGTGTGCATTAGCATCCCTTCTCCTTCTTTCTGTGTGTTCCTCGTTGACCGCGTCCGGGGTTCTGCTTGGGTGATGCGGGATCGAAGATCTAATGACGGTGCCGAACATGAGGTCCGCTGGCGGTATGCCGGTTGTGCTGTGGGGCGTGACCCGGTAGTTCCGGAGGAATCGGAAGAGGTCAACCTTCCAGGGGCTGGCGTTAGCCTTGGACACCCTGAGCCCCTTGTTGATAGTTCTCATAAACCGTTCTACGTCCCCATTTGCCTGGGGGTGTCTTGGAGTGATGTGATGATATTTAACATTGAGTTCCTGTAGATACTTCTTGAAGTCCTCTCCCGTAAACGGTGGCCCATTGTCGCTTTTGATTGAGATCGGTAGCCCGTGAGTTGCGAACATTTTCTCTAGGGACGGAATGACCACTTCAGCTGCTGTGGATTCAACTACCTCAACTTCCGGGTATCGGGAGTGATCATCGACGGCCACCAACCGATGGAGGCCCTCTCGTAGCTTGCAAAAGTCAATGCTGATGGCCTCCCAGCGAGAGCGGCCCCGTTCTGCTGATATGATGGGTTCCGGGTCTGGCGGGGCCCCCGTTATCTGACAGGATAGGCACGTGCTAACGAGTGTCTCGACCCGCTCTTCGATCTGGGGAAACCATACTCGGTGCCGAATGCGGGCTTTCGTCCTTACCAGTCCTTGGTGTCCTTCATGCGCTAGGGCCACTATCCTGTCTTGTAGTTTGAGAGGGATTACGATGCGGTTTCCTCGTAGTATCAGTCCACCTTCCGTGATTGACAAGTCTTGCCGTACTGTGAATATGCCGGACAAAAACCCTTTTGCTTCCGCTGTTCTGTTGTGCGTGTGTCTCATGAAGGTCTTCCAGTCACCGGAAAGGATGGCATCTTTCACTAAGTCACAGCACGGGTCCTTGTGCGTTTCCGCCTCGATTTCCTCGATGCTCACCGCCTTGGGCCTCATTGCGCGCACCACTTGGCATATGTGTTCCTCCGTCTCTGCAGCTACTTGGATCTCTTGTTGAGTGGCCTCTCGCGGATGCCTGGAGAGAAAGTCCGCCGGGTTTCCGCTGCCCGGTTGGTAGATGAGATCAAAGTCATATTGCTGGAGGTGCAATAACCACTTGGTGATTCGTGCCGGAGGGTGTGCTGACGTTCCCGTGAAAATGGGTAGTAGGGGCTTGTGGTCCGTGATCGTCGTGAAATGACGCCCATATAAGTAGAGGTGAAAATGCCGGCACCCCCACAGCACGGCGATGGCCTCCTTTTCGATGTGTGAGTACCTTTGTTCGGTCTCTGTGAGGGCTCTCGATGCATATGCTATCGGTCTCTTCTCCCCTTCCTTCATGACTTGCATTAGGATGGCTCCGAGCCCCACAGGGCTGGCATCCACGAACAGTTCTGTGGGCAGCTCGGTGCTATAGTAGGCCATCTTGGTGTCGGCGGAGAGGGAGTGCTTGATGCTGTCGAACGAGTCCTGGCATGTCTGCCCCCACTCCCACTTGACGTTGGCCTTGGTGAGTTCCCGCAGTGGCTCAGATAGTGTGGCCAGGTTTCGGATGAACCTCCCGCAGTAGGTGGCCATGCCTAAGAAACTGCGCACTTCTGTGGGGGTCCTCGGTGGGCTTGCCGCCTGAATGTCTGCGACCTTCTGCGGGTCAGGGGAGATGCCTGTGCTGCCAAACTTGTACCCGAAAAAAGTGATCTCCGATTTGAGGAACTCGCACTTTTCCCGGTGTATTGTGAGCCCAACATCTTGTAGTCGGCCCAGTAAAGCGTGAAGCCTCTTGATGTGTGTTTCTTTGTCGGGGGCATGAATCAGAATATCATCGCTCACGTTGAGGACACCAGGGATGCCCCGGATGACCTCCTGGATGGTTTGCTGGAATACCTCCGCAGCAGATGATATTCCAAAACTTAGGCGTTTGTATCTCCGCAGCCCCAAATGCGTTGAGAACGTTGTAATGTAGCGAGAGTCTCTATGGAGTTTGAGTTGATGATATCCCGCCTTGAGATCAATCTTTGAGAATATACTCGACCCTGTGAGGTCAGCCACGATCTCGTCGATTGTTGGGGTTATGTGGCGTTCTCTTTTGATGGCAGTGTTGGGGAGACGCATGTCTATGCAGATCCGCACCTTTCCAGGCTGCTTAGGCTTCCGTGTCACCACCATTGGAGAGACCCACGGTGTGGGCCCTGTGACCTCCTCAATGATGCCCGCTTCTTCCAGCGCCTTGAGTTCCTGCTCCACTTGTTCTCTCATGTGGAATGGCGTTCTCCGGTGCCTGACGGCTTTCGGCTGCACTGTTTCATCAATATGAAGTTTGATGGTTTTGCCTTTTAGACAGCCTATTCCCTCTTGCAAGTCAGGGTATTGGTTCAGCATCTGCTCCACTTCCTTGTCTTCGTTGACATGGCAGATGAATTGGACCACTCCCAGGTCCTCCGCTGCGTCCCCACTCAGGAGGCTCTCAACACCTGCCTTCACGACATAGACCTTGGACCATAGTCTGTTTTTTCCGTGTTCCAGCGTGGTGCGGAACCTGCCAATCACCGGCAAGGGCTTTCGACAGCCGTATGCATACAACAGAGTGTCTGTGCTTTTCAGCTCTGGTGGAGGACTTAGAGTCAGGAAGATGCTTTCGGGCATGACGTTCACCGAAGCGCCTGTGTCGATGGTCATGAGAATGCACTGGTTTTGGATGGTGACCATGCATTTGCACCTTCGGACGGCTTTTCTTCGAGGTCCTCGGCCTTGGCACAGTGCAGACACCAGGTATACCTTCCTTCCTTTTCTCTCGATGTCCTTGGAGGGGTCCTGCTGCATCGCCGAGACATCATCCCCTTCATCCTCCGTGGAAGAGCTGGCCACTGCGACCCTTCTGGCACTGGCTTGCTTCTTTTTCTTGGTCGCGACCTTCTCCGGCTGGTTTTGCAGGGGCTGTATGGGGGTGTCCGCTGATCGGCATACCTTCGCGTAATGGTCCTTCCGGCCACATGCTCCACATGTGGTGCCTTGAGCAGGACAGTTGCGACGGCCATGTCGTGGGCCACCGCACCAGCCACACTCTGTGGGTCCCGGAATGCGCGGTTGCCACCTGTTTTGGCCGTACCCGCCACTGTGGTCGTCTCTCGAGGATTGTTTGTTGGTGATTCGGGCCACCATAGCTGTGTTGAGAGCAGGTTGCAGCCTGTGTAGCGTGGCCTCCATGTTGGCCGCTCTGGTGTGTGCCAGTTCCCTCTGACGTCCTAGTTCAAGGATCCGCTGTAGGGGAATACCCTTTTCGCTAAGCATCAGGCGCCTTAATTTTTCCGAATGTATCCCGTTGATGATTTGCCTCCTGATCTCCCTCTCCACGTTCGTGAATTCGCAGGACATGGCTAACTTTCTCAGACGGGTGTGGTACGCATCAAGGGTTTCCTCCGCTGCCTGTAAGGTGGTGCAGAAGAGAAACGTCTCATAGTCTGGGTTTAGTTGAGGGAGAAAATGATCGGTGAGGGCATCTTTCGCGCTTCGGTATCCATCCTGGCCATCATCAACGTTCAGGGAATTGAAGATGCGCAGTACCTCGTCACCCACGCTGAGTAGTAGGTGGGCCTTCAGTTTCCTGGGCGCCGTGATCTCTTTGCACTCCATCGCCATCTCGAACTTCTGAATCCACAGCTGCCATCTGGGTCCGCATGATGATGGATCCGTGAATGGGTCGAACGGCTGGACCAGTGTCGACGAAGTACCTTGTGTGCGAGGTGGAGGTGGCGTCATGGACAGGTTTGCTGCAATTCTGGACGGCGTGGAGGGCCCAGGCGTGGATGTGCCGGCCGCCATGTTGGCGTGGACCTGATCCGTGTTGTCGTAAGTTCTTCCGACGGCCACCAACGCCGCGACGTTGGGCCTACCTTGGAGGTGCTGCCGTACCCAGGCGCCGTGTTACAGATCAGGGCCTGGCGCTCCCTTCACACTGTGTTGCTGCCCTCTGGCGTTGGATGTCAGATGCCACCTGGTTCTCCAGTGTCCAGAGGGAAAGGCTTTGGTCCTGGTGGCAGAGAGCATGAATAGAGGAGACATTTTTTTTTTTTTTTGGGGTGGGGGGTCACGTGTGTGATTGCACCCCCACCGGGTGTCCAAAAATTTCGCCGCGATGGCTGTGTGGCGTTAGGGTGCCTTCAAAGCACCGAGCCTGTCGTGGAGTTCATCTCGCCTCGTCGCCATTGTTAGATTGTCAGCCCTCGGCCTGCGCGCGCGGGGGCTGGCAGAATGCTAGTAGGCCGCGCGGCCTGGTGCGCAGCTCCGGCGGGAGCCGAAATAATGGCACACCCACACAGGTTGCTGGTCGGCCCCGGAACTGCCTCCCGAACGCGGGGGCGGGGCTTTTATTTAGGACGCCCTGCGTCACCGCGTAGCGGGACGCAGGGCGGAACTTAACACCCAGACCCCTCTCCACATGAGGGAGGCATACTGTCATAAACCGTTATCCTCCTTGGTCTCTGTGGCACTGGTGGAGGAAAATGGGAATAAGGCATATCAGCCCCTCATCCAAGATGGAGCTGGATTGTTAATCTATCGAGATCTGTCAACAGCAGTCTAGTTTCTGCCGAAAAGGGCCAGAGCAAACTGCCATTCAATCAGAACACTTGATAAGCAGTATAAGTAAGGTCTCCACCAACCGCTGGCGCGTTGCTTCATTCCTGACCCGACGCTACTGTGAGAATCCCTTACTATGTTTATCCTGGTTTTTCTCTGTTTAAATCCCTTTCTCCCTACCCGCCTCGCTGCCTGTTTTTCCTTCCTTTCTCTTTCTTGCTATTTCCTTGTGCACTGATCCCGCATGGGACGTCTGGGCCATGTCATCTTGTTCCTGAGTGCAACACATTCAACACAGCGGCCCGGGGTATTCTGCTTTGTGAAACACGTACCCATTTCCAAAGGAGAACGCGACTTTGTCCCCATCATATTCATAATAGTGAACTTTGTTTTTGCTGCAATCTCACTACATCCCAGAGAGGCAGCGCGACTTTCATTATCGTTCGGCTTCTCGCAAGCTCCCTCTCTCAGCCCATTGATACGAACAAGCTCCAGCTTCTCTGTTCGCTCGTGCATAACAGTATTTCTGTTTGCTGCATTTCATCCAACTCAGGAGTTCTCTCCGTGCGTATTTGCAGAGCCAGTCAGTGCGGCCAATCACTATTGCCCCTGCTCGCTCGCACAACACGGAACACAATCTGCTGGTAACATATTGTAGACTACTCTCCGTGCCAGCCTCTCCCTCTGATCTTACATTACCTACCACCAACGACCCCACATTCATTTTAGGGAGTAAACTTACACTCCAAAGGACAATTATTGTTTAATGCCATTTTGTTATACTATTTCTTGGCTTCTTGATCATCCTACTATTGTTTGCTGGCATCACTGAGGCAGATCCCTGCAACCACGAAAGGAAAACCTTCCCAGGGAGCTATTCCAGGATCATCTAATTGGGTTTTATTCCCCAGGAGGGTTTCCCAGACCCCACTAGGCTCTGTTTCTATCTTTCAGGGGGCGGTGAGGGGTGTGGAGGGCTCCCCACTCTAGTCATTGGCAGCATTGTGGCATACAGGTAAGGGTCCATTTGTTTCTGTGTTATCATTCATTGTTTAGTCATAACACTCATGGCATATTGTCATAAATCTACTCCTTCTCCTATGACGAATAGGGAAAACCCTTTCCTCAGACCTATAAGCCAACTTTGGTCTGCCTTGTAAAACGTATGAAACCACCCTCTCCAGTTCCACCTAGCAATCATCCAGCACTGGTTTGCCATTTAAAACCATTGAGAATGTTTATCCAAGCTTTTCACGTCAATTGTCAAAAATGGACTTCCTCTCCCAGAATTACCAAAATACTGGGATGAAGAAAAAGGATCAAGCAATGCAGAGTGAAGGAGGCCAAAAGACCAGCGAGCGCTTTAGTTGTTGCTCGCATACAACTGTGTCCGGGAAATGTAAAGAGCAGAAGCAGAGTCGAGTTCGGCTGCTGGTGGGAGAGAGCTGCGCCTCTCTGTGAGGATTGAGAAACAGAAAGGCTGACGACGGCATGCGGGAGCCAGGCGGCTAACCAATGAAGAAGAAAGAAGCTGCTGCACAAGAAGGACGCACTGCAGGAACGTCAGGAGCTGGTGAGAGACTCCTGGGCATTTGCAGGTGACAGAGAGCAGTGCAAGTGGAAGCCACGAGAGATGGGAAAACCAAGATGAAGCGGTTGTTGGAAGAATGCAGATGGAAATGCTTTACTGGCTAACCACAGAAGAATCCAGGAACGCCATCAAGAGTGATGAGTCCTCCCAGATACAGAAGTGACACCTGGGCGTAAAGAGCAAAAGGACTTATTGTAAAAGGGGGAATTGAACTACGAGCAAAACCCTTACAAATATGTGAATGTGTACAGTGCAAGTATATCGGAAACCTGAATAGGATAATATATCAAGAAGATACAATATCAAACAAGGTATATCTGCAACTCTGAGAGAAGGCAGAGATGTAAAACCTGTGCAGTGTATTTCCCAATAGTGCAGCACAGTTAACATAGAATCAAAAACTCACTGACTTGATGACTCAGGTAAGAATCAGGGAGAGCCCACCTAGTCACTCTCTCCCTCTCTGCAACAATGGCAGAGAAAGGGTGAGTTTCCAGGGAAACTCTCGTGGGGAAGAAAACCCTAGTCAGAATGGACAGGACAACCTTCTTCGGATGATGAGATGGATTCAGCGCTCTACGTCATGCTCAGGTATGGTTCTTCTAAAAGTACTGTGAATGGAAAAACCACATGTTAGAAAGGCTATGAGGGAGTTCCAAGCTATCCTTGTGAAGGAAATGTGAATACCTGATTTGGAAGGTCCTTTAGTTAAACTGCTGTGTGGCTCTTTTTCCTTTTTAGCATGTTCGGCTGATTCCCAGTCTGGAGTGGTACACAGGGAATGTAAGGAATGCGTGAGAAAGAGAAAAAGTGAAGCCTATGGAGATGGGAGAGGAAATGGAACCTACCGGGAAGTGTTCTTGTGAGCAGCTGACTAGCGGGTGCATCTGCGGTAAGGCAGATGGAGCCGGGATCCTCAGGTCTCTTAAGGAGGCGGAACGTGTTCCGCTGAGGAAAGGCAGATTCTTAAGAGTGTCCAGATAAAAGAGAATACTAAGACTTTGTATGAAATGAAAGAGAGGGTTTGTACCGAAAGTGGCAGAGTCTCCTGAGTTCTGAAACAGGACTCGGGGTCGGCGATGATACAGACGGAGTCGCGGAAAGCAGGAGAGGAGACTAGCAGGGGGATAGAAAGGAATAGAGAGTCAGAGCACTATCTATTCTACCAACGGAAGCGCAGGACCCAGAACCTATGCAAACATACAGAGCATGGCTATAAGTAAAGAAGCAACGCAACTCTGTGCCGGTGGAGACAGCAGATAAACATCCACCTTGGCTGGGGGTGGAGTCAAGCCATGATGGCTACCAGGAAAGAGTGAAGCAACACACAGCACATCCGCCGCCATCTTGGGAGTGGAGCAGCAGCATATCCCAAAGCGCTTCCACTTGCCCCATAGAGACCAGACACACCCCCTAGGCATGACAAGAGACCCCGTATGAACAGCAGTCCCTGCAGGAGAGTATACCAGGGAATTACAAGTGTGTGAATACAAGAAGCCCTGGCAGGAGAGTATACCAGGCAACTACATGTGTGTGAATACAAGAAGCCCTGGCAGGAGAGCATACCAGGCAACTACAAGTGTGTGAATACAAGAAGCCCTGGCAGGAGAGCATACCAGGCAACTACAAGTGTGTGAATACAAGAAGCCAATGCAGGAGAGTATACAAGGCAACTACAAGTGTGTGAATGTAAGAAGCAGTGTTATGAGAGTATACCAGGCAATTAAAAGTGTGTGTGAACACAAGAAGCCCTGGCAGGAGAGGTTACCAGGCAATTACAAGTTGTGAATAAAAGAAGTCCTGGTAGAAGAGTATACCAGGCAACTACAACTGTGTGAAATAAAGAGGCCCTGAGATGAAACATCAGGACTAGAAAAGGTAATTGTGTTAACCAGGAGAGAAGGAGCAAAACCCTGACAGAGAAGTATAGCATGTGTCCTGAAAGAGACAAAATTACAAAGCCTGACAGTTTTGTCTGTCAGTCTTATCATTGGCCAAGGAAGGTACAAGGAACTGTTATTTGTGAAACGTCTAAGAGTAAAGAGGAATCCAGGGGAAGGGAACAACCCCCTGGAGCAAGGACCTTTATCCTTGAAGAATGTTTGTGTTGGAGCCATGTATTCCTTTTTTTATGAACATTTATCTAAACCATCCAAGGTTAAAGACATTTCCATCTTCAACTTAGAATTGAATTTATAGTGTGCCGGTCAGAATAGAACTTTGGACACTGGACAGTTTTGTTTTAGACATTCTGACACAGACAGATCCTTAGTTTGGTTTAGCTAGGGCAATTCCTCTTAGAGCAGGGCCAGAGAGGTATTTTCCCAATCCCTTTGATTTTCAATAAAAGTCTTTAACCGAAATCTTGGCTAACTTGTGTCCGAGTTTCATTACTGACTCCTCATATATGGTATATGTAATGAGATTGGGCTCAGTTGACACAAACTGGGGGACCCTGAGGTTTGAGAAACTTAACAACAGTACTTCCAATCCATCAGTAGCTACAGAACATTCCATTGGATTTGATTTATGTAGTAGTAGGGGAGAGTTGCTGTAACCCGGAGACCGAGTTTTAATACCAACTGATTTGGTCCTCATACCCCCATCTGGAACATACATTAGACTCGCCTCAAAGTCAGGCCTAGCTTGGAAATATGGCGTGGATGTCTTACCAGGCATCATAGATAATGAATATTAAGGCGACATTAATATTTTGGTTTAAAACAGCGGAAAGGAGGCATATCAAGTAAAGGCATGAGAAAAAATAGCTCTGGGGAATCTAGAGAGGGCTTTATTTCCTAAAACAAAGGAAATTAAAAATTTGGATAAAACTGAGAGAGGAAGCAAAGGCTTTGGGGGGGGCAGACGTAGATTTCCCCACTACATCTGGGGCAATTCCACCTAATGCCCTTGGGGAAGAAGCAGAAATTATTCTGGACTTGGTATTTGCCCAAAGGAATGGTCCCTTGCTTGCAGAACCTTTCCTTCAGGTATTACCCGAAGAGAAGGGCAGAGGGAAAGGGGCGCCCTTTTTTTCCTAATAACTGGGCTACTATATAGAGGAGACATTTGTCCTGGTGGTACTCCTAGGTCACAGATCATGTAGGTCACAGATCATGGTACCCAAACGTACAAAAATAGTGCTAAAGATCGCTCACTCCCATTTGACAGGTGGTCACTTAGGAATGGCCAAAAAACTCAAGCACAAATATTAAGCCTTTTTTATTGGCCAGGGATCTATGCCAATGTGAACAACATTGTGCTTACCTGCACCTTATGCCAGAAGACTAGTTTTCAGATGCCCCCTCCAGCTTCATTACAACCTTTACCAATTATTGATGTGCCCTTTTCACGTATAGGCATGGACAGAGTTGGGCCCCTTAAACCATCAAAACCAGAGAACTGATATATATTGTAAATAGTGCATTATGCACCTCCCTATCCTGAGGTATTCCCTTTACACAATAATATGACCCAACATATTAAAAAAAATGTGATCCCATATTTCTCATGAGTTGGGTTCCCGATGGAGATTATAATGTATCAGGGGACTACCTTCATGAGCAAAAGTCAGAAGTAAAGGAAATTCTACATATGAAAATGCTTAGAACGTCCGTTTATCACCCACAGACTGATGGATTAGTGGAACGGTTTAATAAGACTTTAAAAAGAAGTTAGATGAACCTGACGGCAGACACTGGGATATCATAACCCCAAACATTGTGCTAGGGGCAGTTCTTTCACAAGATCACAATGGTACTCAACACCCTACCCTTTACCTTAGTTAAAAAAATCTGTTTCCCAGGGAAAAGAAATATGCCACTAATGAATTGGAGGCTTTTGCAATAAAGTGGGCGATAACCTACCTGAAATACTACCTCACTGGCAGAAAGTTTAGATTGGTCACAGATCATGCTCCATTGACATGGATGAGCCTCTGCGGGGACACCAGTGCACACATCATGCAGGGGTTCTTAGACCTGCAGCCCTATTGTTTCAAAGTAGAACACCGAAAAGGAAGAGAACAGGGCAATGTAGTCTTCGTTTCCTGTTTTCCTATAGGTGCTGAGAGAACCAGCAGCATTATGATAAAGGTGTGGGATGAATCCAGTGGGGTCATCTCTAATTTCCTGGCAGTAACTCCCTCCCATGCAGCATGGGGACAGTAGCCGCTACCTGGTCCTGACCCTGGGGGTGATTATATAAGGGAGGATCACATGGAGGGGGACAACCTCTGGGGAGGTGTCATGGCTTCATCAGGTGACACATGGTATCCCCCGTTTTCCCTTGAAAACAGCCCTCCCATGTATAATACCCTCATGGCCTATTGTTATGCATCTACTATTTCTCCTATGAAGAATAGGGAAAACCCTTTCCTCAGAACTATAGGCCAACATTCCAACTTTGGCCTGCCTTGTGAAACTTATGGAACCGCCCTCTCAAGTTCCACCTATCAATCATCCAGGACTGATTTACCATGTAAAACCATTGAGGATGTTTATCCAAGCTTTTTGAGTCACTTGTCAAAAATGGACTTCCATTCCCAGAATTACCAAAATACTGGGACGAGGAAGAAGGATCAAGCAATGAAGAGTATACCATTCAATTACAATTGTGCGAATACAAGAAAAACCTGTCATGAAAGTATATCAGGCAACTCGCATAGGCTAGCCTTATCCTGCATGTAACCTAACTGTGTAAATTAGCCACTTCCACACTTAGCCTGTAGTTGTAGGTTAGCCAAATTCTGCATCTAGTTTAATAGCATAGCTAAGCCTTATGCTCCCTGCCATGCTCTGAGACAGGCACTATGTAAATTCTGTATCAGGATGGGTTGTTTGAGATGGACCATGTGGGATGGAAAATGCATTGTGCTTCAATAGACTGTTGGTGGGAGGAAATGTATCACACCCAGTTGGATTGTTTAAGGGGGAGGAGTGTGTCACACCGGGATGAATTGCAGGGGATGGGAGATGTGTCACACATAAATGGGGCTGTTGGAGAAGAGAAGTGTATCGTACTTGGATGGAGTGTGGAGAGTGGAAAGTCTTTCTCACTTCCATGGCAGTTAGGGATGGGAGATGTATCATACTTAGCTGGACTGCCAGGGGCGAGAAATGCATTGCACTGAGAGGATTGGTTGAGGGAACAAACAAGTGCTGCACTAGGATTGAACGCGGGGGACAGGGAATGTGTATCACTCAATGATTTGGGAAATGTGTGGGTGTAAATGCATTGCAGTAGAATGAACTAAAAACTCACCTTTCTCCATACACACCCTAAATTCTATCACACCACAAACCACACACACCTCACAACACCCGACATAAAACAAATGATTCACAATCATACATCAAAACCACATGATGGCTACCAACCAAAAACACACTGACGCTCATTGACCGGTTTCTATGAACTGAAGCTGCCACCAGCACATCAAAGTTCTTTTGCTCTTCTCCCTCTCAACCCCACTAACCCTGCAACCCTCTTTCCATTGCAGATCTGCCAGAGCACCAAGAGACCCCGCAAGTGGCGACAGTGTGCGGTACAGGACCCATTAACATTAACTGCAAGTGTGTGAATACAAGAAACCCTGGCAGGAGAGAATAGGAGGTAACTACACGTGTGTGAATACAAGAAGCCCTGGCAGGAGAGTATACCAGACAACTACCACTGTGTAAAATAAAGAGGTCCTGAGACGAAGCATTAGGACTAGAGAAAGGGATTCTGTTAACCAGGAGAGAAGGAGCAACACCCTGGCAGAAACGTATACCAGGTGCCCTGAAAGAGACACAATTACAAAGCCAGACAGTTTTGTGTGTCAGTCTTGTTGTTGGCCAGGAATGTCACAAGGAACTGTTGTTTGTGAAATGTCAAAGAGTAAAGAGGAATCATGGGGAAGGGAACCACCCTCTGGAGCAAGGACCTTTATCCTTGAAGAAGATTTGTGTTGGAGCAATTTCTTCTTCTTTTGTGAACTGTTTCCTAAACCACCCATGGTTAAAGACATTTCCAACTTCACCTCAGAATTTAGTTTATAGTGTGAGAGTCAAAATAGAACTGTGGACATGGGACAGTTTTGTTTTGGACATTTTGAAACATACACATTCTTAGTTTTGGTTTAGGTAGGGACATTCCTGGGTCAGAGAGGCCTTTTCCCTACCCCTTTTATTTTCAATAAAAATCTATAACCAAAATCATGGCTATCTTGTGTTCGAGTTTCATCCCTGATACCTTACAAGGCAGTGGGGTGAGCCTGAATGCACCCGATTAGAGGAATTGGGATATGGGATGCCATTCAAGACTACTAATTTATTTTCCTTATGTATTTATCATTAATGGATCAACAGCTACAGCACCACAAGTGATTAAAAAGATGTGTTTAAAAAAACAATCATTAAAACCTCTTGTAGGGCCAATTGCTTGCCAAAGCCACCCAGTATATCCAGGAACGCCAATACTCCACCAAAACTATTCAACATTGTCAAGCCCCTCTCTAAACCATCATCCACACCTTCCACACCCCTAGCCACTGCAGTATGCAACTCCCTCATGAACTACCTCAACTTCAAAAGACACACCAGGACAGCCTTCCCTTCGGCTCCCCCACTCACATCTCCCACTCCCGCACATTTGAACACATGGGACTGTCATGTACAGGCGTGCAAGCAGTGCTAAGAAACGGCTGCATAGCCCTTTGAGGACGCTGCAACCAGGTGCCTGGAAGTTGGCATGGCAACGCTGGCGTCCTCTCAGTGTTTCCTATGGCCGACGCCGGAATCCGCGGAACGCTGTCATGTGACCTTTCCTTTTTAGGCACCGCCTTCACTTCGTATCGGTGCTTCCGATTGAGAATTGGTGGCGCTTCGTACCTTGTGCTTTGTATCCTGTTCCCTTGAACCCCTGTTGCAGTACCCTTCCTCCTCCCCATTCCCTCCTGTGTTCCTGATTGCCTCGTTTCCTCGACCCGGACCGTTATCTGGCTTTGATTCTGGACTGCCTTGTTCTTGTATGCTGCCTGTATCGTGCTTCGACCTCGGACTGCTCACGGATTCTTTGCCTTCGCCCATTTGTTTTGGTTGCTCTTCGTTTGTCTTCTGGATCCTCACTCACCTGGATTGCGTCTGGGTAATTTTTGGGATTGTTGAACTTTGGAACTTTTCGTTCTTTTGGATTGTTGAAACTTTGGAACTTTTCGAACTTTTTGGATTGTTCAAACTTGAAACTTGGATTTCCTTGCTACGTACACTAACTCAAAACTGCCAAGTGTGTGTTAGGCGTCCTCGTGCCGGCGGGATAGGTGGTTGGGCTTTTCTTGGATTCTGGATTGTGGATTTCGGATTTGGATTTGCTTCTCTGCCTTTTTCCACCTGACTCACCCCGGCGTTGATCAGGACAAAAACACGGTAAGCCATAGTCTCGCATGGGAAGAGGGTTGTTATTGGAATTTGACAAACACGTTTTGCATTCTTAATCTGTTGCGTTTGGGTCTGGTCAGAAGGGCGGTTGGTTATACATTCTGTGTTGTGTTAACCCCTCACTTACAGATCCAATGCCTGTCCTCGGCCACTCGTACCACCCTGGCTTCACCGATAACAACTCCTGCGGCACGTGTCTTCATCTGGGTCGTCTGGGTCTCATCTGGCATCCTTTCTTTCCTCTGATTGATCGCTCTGGCTGTCTATTCCTGGAGCCAGAGGATTCCATCAGGAGGAAGAACTCATCGGCTACACGACGTGGGCAACTTGCATCTGACATAATCAGAAGCCCCGATACGAAGTGAAGGCGGTGCCTAAAAAGGAAAGGTAACATGACAGCGTTCCGCGGATTCCGGCGTCGGCCGTAGGAAACGCTGAGAGGACGCCAGCGTTGCCATGCCAACTTCTAGGCACCTGGTTGCAGCGTCCTTAAAAGGCTATGCAGCCGTTTCTTATCACTGCTTGCACGCCTGTACATGACAGGGACACCTTCGACCCCATCAACACCGACACTGTCATCACCCTCTCTGCCAAAACAAAACCTGCAAACTTCCTGGGCGATGCATGCCCACCTCAAGCTGCATCCAATTGCATCACCACCTTAGCTCCCCACCGGCTTGCCATCATCAATTCTTGTCACTCACGTGGTACTATCTCCACTTCTGCACTCAAAATGGAAGAAATCTCACCCCTCCTCAAAAAAACATCACACGACCCCAGAATCCCTAAAAACAACTGCCCCATTACATACCACCATATCTTTCCAGAATCATGGAATGCTTTGTAACTACCCAACTGCAACAACACATCACCACAAACAACCTCATCCACCACTTCCAATCTGGCTTTCGGCCTGGAAACAGCACTTACACCATTAATGTTCACATCCTCGATGACCTTCAAAGCATCACAAAGGACACACAGCACTATTCGGACTCCTCACCCTCTCTGCAGCATTTGACACCATTGATCACACCATTCTGCTAGACATCCTAGCCCACAGGATGAATCTCTCTGGCACTGAACTCGACTGGTACACCTCCTTTCTCACTGAGAGCACACACTTTGTCTCCCTGCCCCCTTATCGATCAGATCCCACCCCAAGTATGGGATTCCGCAAGACTCCTCCTTATCTCCATACCTCTTCAAACTATATGTTGAATCCCTTGGATAGACCCTTAGCAAAAATAATGTACATTTCTACCAATACGAAGATGACACACAAATATACTTCCAAATGTCATCCCCTTCACAACTCCACACCCTCAAAACCTGTCTTTCCACCATAACCAACTGGATGGCTACCCACCTCCTCAAACTGAACTGTGGGATATATTGACCCACTCAATGGCATTGCCCCACATCACTAAGCTGCATTTGCGCAAGAAACTGTAACCTGGTTGCGCTGGCTCCTGTACGCTCCAGGACCTCAAAACTGCATTTTGGCAGCAACCAAAATGATGGCTGCACCATCCTGCCAGCACACTTCAGGCAAGTTGGAACAAGGGGGCACACTGAAAAAGTATGCCAGTGTGTTCTGAAACATAGAAATGGAATCAAGTGTAAAAGCAGCGTTGTTTTGCTGCAAAAGCCAAATTATCCATTGAAAAGAAACCCTTTTTCACCTTTAAAAATGCTACTCTATTTCCATCTGTTCTTCCTTCAACCACTGTGATTAATAAGGCCCTGCCATGCCCATGCATATCCCCACTGTCCCTCAGCAAAACCAAGCCATATTCCAGAATGACAGGCTGTGCCAGCAAAAACCCGAAAACCCACAAAAGCTGTACTGCATCAAACACAGAAAAGCGCTTAACTTTGGCTAAAAAGCATCAAAATCACTGTTTGAAAAGGAATCAGAGCTGTAGGTACACATGTCAATTTTGTGGAGACCTTTGCCTTGTCCAGACTGTTGTGTAAACCATACTGGAAAGACAGATGCCAAACCGAACTTAAAGGAAGAAATGCTAGAAGTTTTCAACACGTGTAAAAATGCCTTTGCTGACTGAAGAAAATAAAATGGCCTATTTAAAAAGTAAACTGTTGAAGGAAAGCTTGCCATTACCTAGCAATGTGAAGGGGTTTGTGGCTGGTGATAATACACACAAAGGCTATTTTTATTCCACAGGTTTGTTTTAATTCAAGACTCAAAATAAGAAAAATAAAGAAACATGGGCTGAGTTTGCAAGCTCCAAAAGAAAACAGTTATTCAAATGCCAGCCCTGAAACTTCCCCCTAGAGAGGAAGGCACACCATAAACTTCCAGGACACGTCCGTGATAATTGCCAGCTTGAAAAACTTTGAATGGGCCAGGACAAAGAAAGTTCACACTCTCGTCAGACATTCGTCTGTGCTCCAGGCTGGGACAATGGAAGTCCTGGGACACTAACCTGTAAAGTGTGAGGGGGCAATACAAACTTCAGTTAAGCTGAGAAACCCCCACCATGCTGACGGAAATGATAGTTGACAGCAGTTGAAGTTAAAGAAAAAAGATTGACCCAGGAACAAAGAGACTGCCATTTGCTTCTAAAGACTATTTTATAAAGAAACTTTAAAGACTTTTAGCTCTGCAGCAAGCATGAGGAAAAATGTAAAAAGTATGCAGTTTTAAATCTAATTTTATGTGATTTCTTTTAAGACTTGGTAGCACTCATTGCCGCATGGGGGTCAGAAGTTACAAAATATGACAAATTACAAGGAAAGCATCCTTGTTGCAAACATAACATTTTATACATACATCCCTGGGGACAATTCGCATCTGTGTACAAAGTTATGGAATTTTAGGCCAAATCTTTCATGTTTAAAATTACTGAAATGTGTCAGAAAGGCAAAAAAAGGTCGCACAGACTGGAGGATTGGACTGTAATGTGCTGCACATATTATGTAACCGGTGTGTATAATTTGCTAAGAGATTGCAATTGTATAAATGTATGTTTTTGGCAAAATCGGATTTTAAGTAAAGTAAATGTGGGAGTTGTTGGACATTGTAAAGCTCACCTCATAAATCTGACATCATTTTCCTGAAGTCCAAGAGCGAGGCGGAAACTGACACCCTTGTCAATCCCTTTGTTAGGGGTGTGTTTAGTTAAGCCTGCCCCAGTCATATACTTGGATGATGTCACTAGGCATTATAAATAAGGGTCCCTGACGAAAGTCTGACACACACTCTTTCTGATTTCCTGCGCTGCGTTCCTGTACCCGTCATCTTCCTGATCCAGACTCCAACAACAAAGCCAAGCATTTCTGATCCTACTCCAGGGCCCACTGCAGCACCCAAGCAGTGCTGATCCCATTTCCAGCAAGCCCTACAATATAAAAAAAACCACTTCATTTCCCATTAACAAGGGGAAAACGGTTGTACCTTTGGCATCCTGATCCAGCCTGGCTTGCTGCCACAGACTGCATGCTGCTAAAATCCTGCTACCCTGATGACCTATGGTATCCAGTGACCAGAACTATCATTTGGTATCCAGTCCCTGCACAGCTGATCCTGTCCCGCTGATTTTGCCCGACTGTCCTTTGTTAGACCAGATCCGTGTAGTGACCAGAACACTGACGGTCCAAAAATCCTAAACTAAAGTGGACTGTTAGTATCAATAGAAACCTATAGAAATCCATAGTATACCTTGCCTTGCTTTGTCCCATCCCATTCTCTAAGCTATCCTATTCTGACCCCGATATCTTGTTAAAATTGTCAGCATTATCTGTGAAACCCTGCCTTTGATTCCTAGTGTTAGCGCCATTTTTCTCCTCATTTTTATTTTGCTAGAACATAAGCCATTAACAATTTTGATTAAATAAATTAATTTTCCATAAAGGAAACGGGGTACACCATGTGAAGGGTTACAACGGCCGCGTAACTCTGGAGATTCACAAGTGGCAATCTCTTTTTCTTATTCATTAAATCTAGTTTAAGTAAAATTTGCAATCCATTTTAAAGCTACTTTTCTTTTTTTCACTGATATATTTTCCTAAAATCAAACCTCACTCTATCTAGCATAACTCACTCAATTTAGCAGCTGGAGACCTAATTTTACTTCCATATTGTACCTATGATCTCTAGCAACACCCCAATACAAAAACCGCATTCCAATATTTCACCCGTTTTTATTAAAAACCGTTTGGGTAGTTTCAGGCGGGAATTGCAAAGTTTGAAATTTTCCAACGTCTCATTTGCTGCAAACTGCTTTAAATCTTCCACTCATTTTTCGAACTGTGTGTTCTTGCTAATCCATTGCTTGTGATTGGTTGTACCTGTACATTGTTGCTTTAGTGAGGAATAATATTTGCTTCAAGGTTTTTGCACACATTCATTATTTTATTAATTAATTTCCGAGTGTCATTTTATAGCATTGACAGGGTTTAAAATCTGTTTTTCTCTCTTGTTTGGGGAGGGAAGGTCGGATTTCAATTCTGTTTCCTGTTTGTCATTGCTGATTACCTGCTGTTTCTGTTGATCCATTAATAATTGATTATTTGTGGGTTGAGGGAACATTGCAGGGGGAAATTCTAACTCAAGTGCTATCTTAGCTAAAATCAAAAAGTGCTCCTATTCCCTAGCTTTGGAACAGCTGGCAATCCAATGTAGTGCTCAAATGTTTCCACTAGAGAGCGTGATTGTATAATTCAAAACATTTTATACAGTTGATGTAGGGAGCAGGACATATTTGCGTGGCCAGTTCAGTGCGGGCCGATTCGGCGCAGATGTTTTGCCCCAGGACCAGGTTTGGCATGCCCAGTTTGGCGCCGTAAGTTCGGCGCGGGGACATTACGACGCCAGTATGTTTTGGCACAAAGACTGTCATTATTTTTTTAAATGATAGTGTCACGCCAAAACATACTGAAATATGTAGCTTTTAAAAAATAATAAATAATGAACGATGGTGAAACTGGCTGTCTAAACATTTGGAAAGCTATAGTTTTAAAACAGCAAGTCACATGTACACTGGTGTAACGTGGGGCCCCTGCAGCCCCTGTGGTGTGGGGGGCCCACCAGCACATGTCCTGGCAGGGGGCCACAATTGAAAAAAAAAAGTATTTTTTCTCAACTAAAAAAATGTTTCGTTTTGAATTCACTGTGCATTAATAAAGAAATTATTTCTGTAACAGAAATCATTTCTTTATGAAGGCAGAGTGACTACAAAAAGAAACTTTCTTTTTGAAGGCTGAGAACTCCCCCCAACCTATGACATGGAAGACACTAGGCTGGAGTGCTACATGTCATGGGGTGTGGGGGGAGCTCTATGACTTCAAAAATAAATAGTTTATTTTTGAAGTAACTCTGCCTTCATAAAGAAATTATTTCCGTTATGGTTCGGACATTAACTGAATAATTTCTTAATGAAGTTAGAGTGACTTCAAAAAGAAACAAAGGGGCTCCTTCTGACCATGCCGGCCTGTAAACAACGGTGCAGGTAATCTTACCAGCACCGTTGTTTCCGGACCGGCATATTACAGGTCTACCTGCTGGGGCCGCTGTACCCGACAGGTCTGACCCTGCCGGGCACAGCGGCCACGGTAGCTAGACCCGTCACGGAAGCACCGGCACCTTTAACAACGGTGCCGGTGCTTCCGTGTCCCCAACCCATGGAGTCCTATGGGACTGGGGATTACCGAAATTACCGGTGCCTGACTTCCCAGGCGCTGTACTTGGAAGAGCCCGGTGACACCGGGAAGTCAGGCGCCTGTAATTATTTATAGGTCTGGCGGCAACCCGCCGGTATCACCGGCACGGTTACCGCCGGACCTGTAATGAGCCCCAATTTCTTTTTGAAGTAATAGGGCTCCCCTCAACCCCATGACCTGTGTGCATGTGTGCGTGTACGGTGAAAGGGTGCACACTTAAATGTATGGGTGGCTACCTGGGTGTGCCTGTATGGTGAAAGGGTGCACACTTAAATGTACGGGTGGCTGCCTAAGTGTGCCTGTATGGTGAAAGGGTGCACACTTAAATGTATGGATGGCTGCCTGGGTGTGCCTGTATGGTGAAAGAGTGCACACTTAAATGTACCGATGGCCGGGTGTGTGTATGGTGAATGGTGTGTGTGCTTGTATACAGGGGCACAACAAAACCTACATTTCGGGGGGCTAACCCTTCAAATGTTGGGAGAGGCGCTAACTTCAAGGGTGGTGGGGAGGGGCAAACTTATTTGTGTGGGGGCATCTAACTTCTTCGAGCGTTTTAATGAAACTATTATAGTGCAGTTTCAATGTTACAAACAGTTAACTCTCTCCTATAAATCCCCTATTCCCTCTCTACCCTTTCAATCACTCCTCTGGCATGCAGGTACTAGACCCACATTGCGATTTCAATTGCCTAAAAAAGGTGGCATTTGAATGCAGGTACTAGCAGTGAAATGCTTTACGTTGGTAATTGCTGGGCCTTTATTAACAGCAAAACCCAGGTGCCGTTTAACATCTGTGTCCTGTCCAGCAACTGCTCTAAAGGTCAGCCAGGTCGCGTCAACATAGCCCAAAATGTCAGAGGGGGAGTGCTGAAGCCCAGGCAACTCAATGGTGTTGCGCCACTACTTGTGAATAATGCCTTGATTACCCCTAGCCCTATTCCTCCTCATCCCAGTATTTATGTATGAGGCAGTACTTGTGTACTCTGCCTCATACACAAGTACTGGGATGAGGTAGAGGTACATGGAGGTAATGCCTGACTTAGCTGCATGTAATCATCATTACTCCGAGTCCCACTCTTCCTCATCCCAGTACTTACCTATGAGGCAAGGTTCCAGTTTTCCTATAGGTGCTGAGAGAACCAGCACCAGCTTTATGATAAGGGTATGTGATGAATCCAGTGGGGTCATCACTGATTTCCTGGCGCTGACTGCCTCCCATGCGGCATGGGGACAGTAGCCGCTACCTGGTCCTGACCATGGGGGTGATTATATGAGGGAGGATCACATGGAGGGGGACAACCTCTGGGGAGGTGTCATGGCTTCATCAGGTGACACATGGTATCCCCCGTTTTCCCTTGAAAATAACCCTCCCATATATAATATCCTGATGGCCTATTGTTATGCATCTACTCCGTCTCCTATGAAGAATAGGGAAAGCCCTTTCCTCAGACCTATAGGCCAACATTCCAACTTTGGCCTGCCTTGTGAAACTTATGGAACCGCCCTCTCAAGTTACACCTATCAATAATCCAGGACTGATTTGCCATGTAAAACCATTGAGGATGTTTATCCAAGCTTTTTGAGTCACTTGTCAAAAATGGACTTCCATTCCCAGAATTACCAAAATACTGGGACGAGGAAGAAGGATCAAGCAATGAAGAGTATACCATTCAATTACAAGTGTGTGAATACAAGAAAACCTAAAAGGAAATTATACCAGGCAACTCGCTTAGGCTAGCCTTATCCTGCATGTAACCCAACTGTGTAAATTAGCCACTTCCATTCTTAGCCTGTAGGTGTAGGTTAGCGACACTCTGCCTCTAGTCTAATAGCATAACTAAGTCTTATGTAAATTCTGTATCAGGATGGGTTGTTTGAGATGGACCGTGTGGGGTGGAAAATGCATTGTGCTTCAATAGACTGTTGGGGGGAGGAAATGTCTCACACCCAGTTGGATTGGTTAAGGGTGAGGAGTGTGTCACACCGGGATGAATTGCAGGGGATGGGAGATGTGTCACACGTGGATGGGGCTGTTGGAGAAGAGAAGTGTATCGTACTTGGATGGAGTGTGGAGGGTGGAAAGTGTTTCTCACTTCCATGGCAGTTAGGGATGGGAGATGTATCATACTTAGCTGGACTGCCAGGGGTGAGAAATGCGTTGCACTGAGAGGATTGGTTGAGGGAACAAACAAGTGCTGCACTAGAATTGAATGTGGGGGACAGGCAATGTGTATCACTAAATGATTTGGGAGATGTGTGGGTGTAAATGCATTGCACTAGAGTTAACTAAAAACTCACCTTTCTTCATAAAACACCCTAAACTCTATAACACCACAAACCACACACACCTCACAACACCGGACATAAAACAAATGATACAC
Organism: Ambystoma mexicanum; assembly: GCF_040938575.1. Classification (NCBI taxonomy): domain Eukaryota; kingdom Metazoa; phylum Chordata; class Amphibia; order Caudata; family Ambystomatidae; genus Ambystoma; species Ambystoma mexicanum. The sequence continues at coordinate 892,393,452 of NC_090935.1, read as the reverse complement.
AATCACACCTCAAAACCACATGAGTCTTTAACCAAATCATGGCTATCTTGTGTTTGAGTTTCATTCCTGATACCTCACAAGGCAGAGGGGTGAGCTTGAAGGCACCTGATTAGAAGAATTAGGATATGGGATGCCATTCAAGACTACTGATTTATTTTCCTTATCTATTTGTCATTAATGGATCAACAGCTACAGCACCACAAGTGATTAAAAAGATGTGTTTAAAAAAAGAAAAATAATTAAAACATCATGTAGGGCCAACTGCTTGCCAAAGCCACCCATTACATCCAAGAACGCAAATACTCCACCGAAACTATTCAACATTGTCAAGACCCTCTCTAAACCAACATCCACACCTTCCACACCCCTAGGCACTGCAGTATGCAACTCCCTCATGAACTACCTCAACTTCAAAATACACACCAGGACAGCCTCCCTTCGGCTCTCCCACTCACATCCCCCACTCCCACACATTCCAACACATGGGACACCTTCCACCCCATCAACACCAACACTGTCATCACCCTCACTGCCAAAACAAAACCTGCACACTTCCTGGGTGATGCATTCCCACATCAAGCTGCATCCAATTGCATCACCACCTTAGCTCCCCACCAGCTTGCCATCATTGTGGGATGTATTAACCCACTTATGCTCTGCCCTGTGGCATCCCTGTGTGCTAATGGTGCCAGAATTATCAAAATGGCCGCAAAACCCCTGGGCGTGCCAAAACCTATGGAAATTGTGCTTTGTAACACGAAAAGATGGCTGCCAAATTTACCATTCATGTTGTCAGTGGTGGAACGAAGACCTCACTCCTGAAACATGTCATTGGGCTGCCCAACAAGTAAAAATGGAGACTGCATGAAAAGCAATGCTTTGCTGAAAGAAATCTAGAATCTTGTTCTTAAATCTTTTCTTGGTTGCTGAAACTACAGAATGCCGGTACAAAACACCATCAAACATCCAATATTCTTGCTGGGTGTTACAAGTCACTTCATTCAAGAAATCATTATGAACAGCTGAATTTGTCATCAAAACATTCACAGCAAAAATGTACCTGCCTATGAAATCTGTCAAAATCTGGGCGCAGTACCAGCGGCCGCCTGTATAAAAGCTGTCATTAGCTTGCATCATAAGAACTAAACTTGTACTATTGAAATCTAATGTCTGAAAACTAAGTCACCTGTTATTGAGAGTAACCTAGGTTGTAACTATTGAAATCCCATGGTTTAGAATCTGGAATCAGAGTTCTAGCTGCTTGTTTTGAAATTGCAAGTTTATTTTAAACCAAAAAAAGAATTGCAACAGAAATAACATTTAAGCCTGGCTGAGCTGCAAGAACTTGAAAGGCAGGTTTCTGCCCAGAAGGAGGACACTTCCCCCAGGCTGAAACTCACGGGGAGGAGCCAATTGCTGAGGAGCCAGAAGGAGACAATGGACTTCCTCTTGCTGAAAGTATATGCAGAGTGTGAAGAGTCATAAACAGCCTCTCCCAGAAGGAAGGGGGCGGAGATTGCTTGTGAGCTGCCAGCAAGAGAAGGAGGCGGAGACAAACCACAATTTGGTGCTTAACAAAGGCCAAAAGCACATTTTGAAAAAGACTGATAAATTACTGTGTACAATTGTAAAAATTATAGAAATAACAGCGTTGTTAATGTGATTTCTGGATGCACTTTTTAAGAGACGCCAGAACTCTGGGAGATGTTCTGGGAAGGAACAGCAGAAAATAGGGTTTACTCCAAATGTATTTATGCCAAAAACATGAAACTACATACTCAGATGCCCATATTCAATGCGCACATTTGTACAAATATTCGGACAAACTGGATATTGTGTTCCGGACAAAAAGGGCAGAATTCTGTCAAAAGAAGACACAAGATCCTACAACGACGGGAATGGGAGGAGTAGATGCTGCACAAAAGATGTAAACTGTATATATGATTGTTATAGAGATTGCAGACATGTAAATATGTATTGTACTAAAAGTAGATTTTATGTTCAAAGGGACAAGGGGAGGATTATTTGACTCATAAACCCACCTCATCATGGTGACACCCTGTTTTCTTCTTCAATCAAGGGAGAGAGGAGACTCTAGCCAATCGCCTGCCTAAGGGGGTGCTTAGGATAAACCAGCACACATCCCCTTTATCAAATGTACAAATAGAGATAGCTGAGGACTTAGAAGGACAGACAGATTCACCCACTATCCTGATCCTGGCGGAACACCCTGCGAGAGAACCATCTATTTTCCTTGCTCCTGACTCCAGAAACTAAGCAAGCTCAAAAAGGCCCATTCCATTAGTTGAACCATTTTCAACTAGGCCTTGAGTTTCCAGAACCAGAAAGAATTCCCCAAACTAAAGGGGAACAAAAGAAACAGCTGGGCTGTGCTGTCACTGATTTCCTGCTAAAAGAATTATTACCAGAACCAAAAGATCCAATCCAGTAGTGCTGTGCGGTGACCAGAGAACCATTGCAGACCTGATACAGTCCTGTACCGAGCTGTGACCAGAGAACCATTGCAGACCCAGTCCAATCCAGTGTGCCCAGCAGTCTGTCTCAGAACCAGAATTCCTGAGGTTCCGTTTGAAACCCAAATAGTGTGTATCTATAGATAGGACTGTGTTTCTAGCATATGTACTGTCCATAGTAATCCCTGTCTTAAACTCATTGGGCCTCATTCCGAGGTTCGCGTTAAATTTCTGACTTTACCGGCATGGCGGAAATACCGTATCCGCGTTGGTAGCAGGGCGTAATTAGCACCATATTCCGACCTCGCGGGCACGAGCTTTCCGCCAGGCCGGTAAACCCCCTAGCGCCATACCGGTAAAGGGTGCGTCAAACCCCTTACCGACAACAACCGAGACGTACCTAACACCATCGCCCTCCACGTAGTGCGTAAATAGCAGTGCCCGTAATTAACGATGACCGTAAATTACGGGCACCGGTAAAAACCGGAGACGGAAATTACGTCATCGAACAGGAACGGGAAGCATCATGGCAGCCATCTTTAAAATCACAATCCATTGCAATCCTCTCCATACAGGACTCGTGGGCATATTGTGATAGGCAAAATAGACTCCAGAGACCAGCATCATGCCAAAAGCATTGAAAAAGGGTGCTGCGCGCATCAGGAAGGAGAAATTCTCAAAGGATGAGCTCCAGGTACTCGTCAATACTCTGCATGAACATGCTGAGATTGTTTTCAGCAGCGACATGCGCAGGCCCACCATCCTCAGGAAGAAGGAGATATGGGAGCTGGTCTCGCAGAGGGTGAGCGCTGTCGGAAACACCCCCCGCAGCACGACGCATTGCCGCAAACGCTGGGGTGACCTCCGTCTGAGGGTGCGGGCCATCCTCTCAGCAAACCGCAATCTGGCCCTAGAGACAGGAGGAGGCCCAGCCTCACCCATAAAAATGATGCCCTGGGAGGAAACATGTGCGGAGATGATGGGCACAGAAGCCATCGAAGGTGTCAGCGATATGGATTGCGGTGATACTTCATCAGCTGACGCAGGTGAGTGCCATGAGTGTAAACAGTACATGCATCCCTAATGCAAGTCATCGCCAAGGGCTGGTCAAGCAGTCACATCATGTTTGGGTAAACCCCCCCCCTCCAATGATGCCGTAACAACTGGGACCCAGGATGATGTCAGGTGCAAGGCTGACACCCATATTGGGCATGCCACACAAAAAGCTGGTCAATGTCAGTCACCACAGTACTCCGCCAACATGAGTGACCCTGCCGACAGTATGCTTTTCCCATCCAAGCAAAGACCACAGTCCCACTCAGCACTCAAATGTCACCAAAACGCTGCTATCCCATCGTAATACCATTGTCTGGAAGTAATTCTGACCCCCAGATCATTGCTCATGCCGTCTCTCTCTTGCCCCCCACAGGCACCGGTCATGAAAGTGAGGACCAGGAAGGCCCCCGGACAAGTACCTCCCGGGGCACAGGCAGGGGACAGCGCACACCTGCAAGCAGGAAGAAGGCACATGCCACACCACCTGCCCCAGCAACCCCCATGGAGGGTACACAACCCCCATCCGCGGCCCTGGACATGCCTGCAGTTCTGCGGGACACATGCCCCACGCTGCACCATGAGGAATCGAGTGCGTCAGGGGAGAATGCTGCCATGTGCATCCTCGATGTGCCAGGCAGCACATCACCAAACACCATTGACAACGTGGAGGAGCCCAATGACTATGTACAGAGCCCAGACACTCCCTCGTACAGCCAGGTTGCCCATAGCGACCCTGGGTCGAGTGACGGCCCAGGGCTCACAGGCGAAGGGGATACACTTGTCTGTCATGAGCCCACTTCCCCTGCAGGAAGTCCTGAAAGTCCTGCAGGCACAACAACACGAAGCCTGCCGACCACATCACCCACATCGGCTGCAGAAACAGTGCGCTGCCAGCACCTCACGGGCATGATAGAGGAGTTTCTCCGGGACAACCGGGAATCAGGGTTGGTGCTTCATAATGACCTTCAGGCTCTGGCAAGATCATCAGTACCAGCACAAACCGCATCTGTGAGATGCTTGGCATGATTGCTGATGCCCTGGAGGCAGCACCCCCAGACCACAGCCCCAGCAGGAGGTGCCACCCTCCCAGAGCTCCTCCAGGCAGACCAGCCCGGTCCGTAGGTCACTGCGCACGATGCGCCGGAATGGAAGGGATGCCCCAGGCTCTGGCAGTGCCAATTGAGCGTGCAGCCACACACATGTGACCAATGCTGCACTGATGGGAACATTGTGGGGTTGTTGTGGGGGGAGGGTGAGGGGGTTGAGGGTGTGTGTGGGAGTTGGGGGGGAGGGTGAGGGGGGTGAGGGTGTGTGTGGGAGTTGGGGGAGGGGGTTGAGGGTGTGTGTGGGAGTTGGGGGGGATGGGGAGGGGGTTGAGGGTGTGTGGGAGTTGGGGGGGAGGGGGAGGATGGGTGAGGGTGAAGGATCTGTTGTACACATTTGGACATCATCATACAATACACAGTTTGGTCTATCCTACAATACAGAGTGGACATTCATTATTGTGCATGTGTCTTTTAATGTCTCACAGTGCATGTAGTACATGTATCCCCACACCCAGTGCCCAATGCCCTGTCATCCTCACCCCCTCAGCTGACTTGTGATTCAGAAATATTGCTCGATCAATGCTTGTCGCATGGAACGTCCCTCCCGTGCATCGGCACCGTGTTGCTGTTCTGCCATTCCTTCCTCCACCTCCTCCTCCTCCTCATCTGGTGGTAGCAGTCCCACGTCAGGGGGCAGTGGCACGTTCCGACGGATGCACATGTTGTGCAGCATTACACATGCCATGGTGATCTTGGACACCTTCTCGTGGCTGTAGATGAGGGCCCCACCTGACCGGCTGAGGCAACGAAATTGTGCCTTCAGAAGGCCGAAGGCCTGCTCTATGACCACCCGTGTACGGGTATGAGATCTATTATAGTCCTCCTCGTGCCTGTTTTGGGGGTTGCGGACCGGGGTCATGAGCCACGGTTTCAAAGGGTAGCCAGCATCACCTGCATGAGAGTGGAATGAAGGTAAGTGTTAGTACATTCATGGTGGAGAACTGTGCTAGTCTTACATTGCAGCGGGTGATGACTGGCCATGCACACATGTCCCTGGATACAGTCAACCCATTACTGGTCCGGCCATGTGTGCTGGCCAATGAAATGATGGAGGGGGTAGCTTCTCCCTGATGGGTCATGGTGCGCACTCATGTCTTGTTGCATGTGCATCGTTTATGCATGCAGCAGTGTTGGACTGCATTAATTGATGACTTGCGTAAGACCTGCTGTAAGGGTGTGTTGGTAGTAGTTGGTAGCATACCCTTCATTCAGCACTGATCCCTATCATGGTGATTGGCAGCTATCCTATGGAGGTGCCGAACCAGTCACACGCAGTAGGATCCCTGTTAGACTAACCTCTATGCACTCCCATGGATGACTGTCCTTTGTGTTGAGATGCAGGAGTCAGCGACATGGTGCTATTGCACTGCATGGTGCACGATGACCTTACGGTGTGTAAGGTCCACCGATGTGTGGTGCATGTGTCGTGGTCTTTGTCAGGTACCATTAGGTGTTGGCTCGTATTCACAACTGTGTGGTTAGGTGGTAATGTGGTGTGCCACTTGTCATGGGGCACAGTGTTCTGTGAGGTGCACAACTTACAATGGCGTTGACATTCCCTCCCGGGTGGAGAATGCATCCCCCCCACTTTCCCTCCCGGGTGGAGTATGCATCCCCCCCCCCCACTTTCCCTCCCGGGTGGAGTATGCATCCCCCCCACTTTCCCTCCCGGGTGGAGTATGCACCCCCCCCCACTTTCCCTCCCGGGTGGAGTATGCATCCCCCCCCACTTTCCCTCCCGGGTGGAGTTTGCATCTCCCCCACCCCCTTTCACAGTGGGGTATGCTGACAACCTACTCAGAGCCCCAATGCACTGCCATGGCCCATTACGGTTACTCACCAAGCAGCCAGGTACGTTGTCCGGCATGTCGGTCCATGTAGCGTGGTAGTGTTGAGTTCCGCAGGACCAAGGAGTCATGAGTTGATCCGGGGTACCGAGCATTGCATTGTGTGATGGCTTTACTGGCATTACACACCATCTGGACGTTGATGGAGTGGTATTGCTTGCGGTTGCGATACGGCACCTCCATGGCATGAGGAACCACCAATTCTATGTGGGTGCAGTCGAGGGCACCTATGCAATTTGGCATGCCTGCAAGTGCATGGAAGGCAGCTTTGGTGTCATATATCTCCTGTGGAGTCCGGGGGAGGCATATGTAGTCCCTTCTGTGCTTGAGGAGGGCATCCAGCACTTGGTTGAGTATCCGGGAAAATATTGGCTGTGAAATGCCATGCATGTGCCCCACTGTATGCTGGTAGGTGCCTGTGGCAAGGAAGTGGAGCACGGACACTACCTTTAGTAGAGGGGGGGTGGCAGTGCTGATTTCTATGAGGCTCACTATGTCGGTATGTATCAGGGCCACTATGGTGGTTATGGTGTCCCAGTCAAGCCGGTACAGGGTGTGGATCTGCTCTGGTGTGAGGTTGAAGGGGGTGGCTCTGATGCGGGGAATTGGGGGCTGCCGGCGTGGTAATGGTGGCTGCACCGATAGGGCATGCTGGCCCTGTCTCACCCTCCTTCTCCTCCTGTGTATCCTCTGTGGTGGGGGCTGTGGTTGCTGTGGTTGCTGTTGTTGCTGTTGTCGTAGTTGCTGCCTTGCAAGCAGGGCCTCCAGCTCCAGGAATGCTGCTACAATTGGTATCATCTTGGTGTGGGAGGGGGTGTGGTGTGTGGGTGTGCTCCTTTTGTGCTGTGCCAGACTCTATTGCCTCCACCTGTGCTGATTGGGTGCACCTGTTCCTCTTCCAAACACTGATCAGGGTTGTTAACACCTTCCCCGCGATGCCGGTATTAACGCCATGGCGGTAAGGTACTTTGCGCCCTTGTGGAGGTCGTTATTTCCGTGTTTGCTTTGCTTGGAATCAGAGATGGTTTACGCCTTCCCGTTATTTCCCCGATGGTGTGTCGGGCGCGTGACACTGGTCCACTATTTACGCCATCGTAGTTTACGGTGACGTAAATAACGGTGTGGCGGGTCAGAATGGCCCGTAACGGTAAAGGAAGTCGTTATTCCTTTACCGGCCTCATTTTTCCCTTAACGCCGGACTCGGAATGACCCCCATTCTCTCTTATATTCAGATCCGGTAGTGTTAGGAGTATTTTGAATTGTCAGACCATTTTCTCGCGCTAAGTTTCTCTCATTTTTAAAACAAATCATAAATCAGTAGTGTTGTGAATAAATAAATTGTATCCCAGAAAGAAATTGATTATCCACCACATGAAGGATCCCTGGCCAGGATTGATGGAGATTCATGTGTGGCATTCTCTTTTTCTATAGCCATAATCTAGTATAAAGAAATCCTGTTTGTCTTTTGAAAGCGTTTCCCTGTTTTCCCTTTCTTGCGCCTATCTGAAAAAAACGACCTCCACTAAAACATCCATAACTTTCTCAAGCTATGCTAGAAATGAAATTGCAACTTCTGCTTGTAGTTAACATCCACAGCTTTCCCTAGAACGAAAAACTGCATCTCAAAGCCATATAGTTTTCCCGCAATCGCGATTACCGCGCACGGAAAATTTTGCCGCAAATTTTCGTTATGGCCCGATATTACACGTGTAAAACAGCTTTTGATTGCACCCGACCTCAGTTTTAAGTTTTCACATTGCTTCTTAGTACCAAATCATTGCTAGTGTTTGTCTATAACTATCTAAAGCAGCTCCCATTAGAATTTAAACAATTTCAGCGATTTAAACCCTATTTAGTGTTTTGCACATTCCATTCTCAGATATCTTAAAACCATTTTGACAGTTTGCCAATCATTTCTGTTTCTCTCTTGTGTTGCTGGGGGGAAATTGGGATTGACATTTGTCAGAATTCTGCATTCCTGAATACCTGCTATCTCTCCTCCTATCTCTTTACATTGCTTGTTGGGGGTTGAGGGGTGTGAAGGGGGAAATAGTAACCACACTGCTGTTTGATTTGAACACCCAAAAGTCGTATTTCTGTGCTGAATTGTTTTGCTCACTATTACTCCTTGTGATTAAAGAGATGGCTTAGTGTTACCTCACCCCATTGGTGATCATTGTATACCCATTGCACATAGTGTGATTATATTGTGAACTACATAAATAAATATTTTAACTTTGCAAACCAGCCTGATTCCTGGTTCAGTGTGACCCGGGGGGTTCCAAGAGAGGGGCATGAAATAAGTGGTACATCCTACAGAATAAAATAACTTTTAGACACAAAATAAATAAGGATTTCATTTGTGCATTACAGGCTAGGCGTTGACTTAGGTGAAGTGCCGGATTGAAATCACTTACAGATTGGGGGCTCGTCACGAGATCCTGAATTAGACATACCACTTGTCACAGTCTAATACAGCGTGCTAATTGACCGGGAAAATAAACCCTGTTGGGCTACCACACTGTGCTACACTGTGAAAACACCCTTCAATAGAAACACTCTAAGGAGTTGGCCTGTTTTGCAAAAATAAAATAACTCCTGTAAGTCAGAAAGGAAATTAACATTTCCGAAATGGCGACCCCAGTAGAAATTAATATGGCAAAAGAACACCTACTGCACAAATTATTTGTCAGGGGTGGATGGACAGAGCAGGATCAGAATGTTTGGCTGCAGGAAATCAAAGAACAAGCCACTGCTACAAGATTAGATACATGGCAGGATCAGGGTCCACTACACATAGCACTTAGTGAATTGTACATGGCCCCTAAGCTAAAAGAAGAGCAAAGTAAAATTACCAAAATAGCGGCATATCTGTACCTCTACATTGGAGCAATATAGGAAAAATATGCTGAAAACCTAGATCTTGCAAACAGGCAAGTACAATCATTAGAAAAAACCCAAACTGATTTGGACTCTTCAGAGCAAAGGCTACAAAAGAGCCAAGAATCAGAAAATGAAACCAGACAGTACCTTATAAAAGTAAAAGAAGATCTGGATATCCTGCAGCAAGAGAAGGTAGAGCAGGATACCAAAATACTGGTGCTGCAAAAAGAGTGCCAAGAAAGTTTGGACTCCCTACTACGGAGCCAACAAAAGCTGGAGCAGCAATTGAACTATAATAGAGTCTGTGCAGAGCAGATAGTTACCCTGCAAAACCGCCTAGAATCCTTAAAAGAGGAAAATAATAAATTAATCCTGAAAGACCTTGACTCCCAAACTGAATTTGATGAAGAGCGCCAGAAAGCTGGTGCACTCCAAAAACAAAGGGACGACCTGGCTGCACAGAGGGGTACTCTAATTCAGGAAAGGGACACCTTAGGCCAGGAGGTCAGTTATTTAAAAACCAAGATGGAAGAAAATCACCTGGCCCTTCAGGGACTGGGTGAGCTCCAAAAAGAGCTCCAAAAAGACACCAGGAGGGTGGAAGATGCTCTAGCAACGAATGACCAGGCCAGTAAGGACAGGAATCAGGAGGTAACCCTCCTGCAGCAAAAATTGGCCCAATACTCCAAAATTACACAGGAAGCACAGAGAGACAATGAGGCTCTCTGTGAGAAAAATGACAGGCTCCACAGACATGTAGATATGCAGGAACAACTAATAGAGACTAGTAAGGCCTTGATAGAAGAACAAAAGGGTCAGGTTCTTGCATATCAACAGGGAATAGGGGCTGAGAGAGATGAGGTCCGCTGGGAGAGGGAAACCCCTCAGCATAATCTCAGGAACCCTGGCACCAGAGATTTTCATCTCTTCAACTCCAAGGACTCTGCCACCCCCATGTCCACTGGCTCACATGAGCCAAGGGCCACAGGGATGGCAGACTTCAACCTAAGGGGAAATATGGGGCTCATAGGTCAGCGCCTCCCAGAAATGGATGGGCGTGCATCTGTGTATGGGTTCCCAAGTGCTAGGGCCATATTATCTGATCAGGGAGACTCCAATGAGGGGAGAATCAGAGAAATTGATCCTCAGAAATATCACTTCTCCAGAGATCAGACAGTAAAATTTAGCAGGTAATTCCATGAGGGTAGGCCCACTAAGAGTATATTAAAAACCTCTTCCCAGCTAGGACAGTGGGGGGGGGGTTACTCAGCCATTCCTGGGAGCAAGGAAGAGTCAGAAGACTCTTCTGAGTGCCACAGGACCCAAGAAACTAGGCCCCCACATTCTGCCAGCCATTCCCAAACTCGCTGAATCTGGGAGAGCCTAGAAGAGCAGACAGGCACCTCTGGTAGCAGTGCCTCTGAGTCAGAGGATGAGTGGACCAGGGTGACCCGAACTAAGAAAGCCAACAAACTCAAGAGGGCCTTGCTCAAGGATCCCCTGAAACAAATAAAAGCCATTAGGAGCGTTATCACGCCCTATCACAAGAATGCAAAATATTCGGTTTGGGAGCACCTTGTGCTATTTGAACAGATGATGGACACTTTCCATCTGAAGGACAGCCAAAGCTGTATTCAGTATGTGAAGTGGACATTTTCTCCTGAGTACTCCAGCTTCTTTGCGGGGCTGGAGGATCAGAATCATTCCAGATGGTCCACCTACAGGGCGGCCATCCTGAAACATTTTTCCATTCACAGGAATCCTAAAGAGGCTCGCAAGGCAGCCTATAACTCACAATGTGGGGAAGACCAGGCTCCACAAGAATTCATTCAGGAGTTGAAACACGCCTTTGCGCAGATCACTAGAAGGGTGCGCACTGACAGCAAAGAATTTGTAAACACTTTCTTTCACGCTATCCCTAATTATATTATGACCCAGCACTAGACTGGGTCATTGAACACGCAACGCGCATCAATGAGGTGCAGAAGCCTTTGGAAAACAAAAATAGCCCCAAAAGCCCCAAAACAACTAACACCCCTGCTGCTGCTAAAGTGGCAGAGGTGAAGGCTGCCCCATTTTAGATTTGGAGATGGGGTGGCCTAAAAACCTGCCCGCACAGAATCAAAACAACCCCAAACCCAGAAGGGCAGTAATCCCCCAAATACCGGACAAAATTTCTTTCCTTGGTTACCTGCAAAATTTCAACCCCCAAAAACAACCCATCCTTCTTTCCCCACTTTCCTGAGCCCAGGCAGCCCTATCCTGGAGAGGGGAGGCCAAGGGTGGAGGGGTACCCAAACTTCAACAACCCAGGATATTTTGGGAGAAGGGATAGCTACCCTTCACGGGATCAACCCAGGGGAGACATGAGGACCCCGTACCAGCCAGAGCGGGTGTCCAAACTGGAGCGCCAAGTCCAGAACATGGCACAGGATCTGGGTCGCATGCTCAGAGCTCAACAGAACCCTCAGATGAGCATGGCGGCTCAGAATGCTTCAAACACAGGATCTGGTGCTCCAGAGCAATGACGGGGTAAGAACCCTGACAACCCACCAGTTCCCAGGGAGAAGGCACAAGGGGGACGGGGGTGTAAAGCCTTGGAGGAAGCTTCCTTCCCCACTTGTAAAAAGCCGCTGGAAACCCAGGAGCCGGAACCAAAATCTCCTGCCCCCGACAATCTGCAACCTAAGGAACAGAGGGGGGTAGGAGAAATAAAGAGCCCAAAAGGCCCATTTTGAGGAGGAGGTACAAATCTTCCAGGTTGAAGGAGAGGGATCCTCAGAGGATTCTGGGAAAAGGATCTTCTCCTTCAGGGATGGGAGAACTCCTCCCAAAGAAAAATGGCTCCCAAAGGATCCAAATCCACTCTGGGTATATGTGGGGACCGAGTTAGCACCGTCCATCATCAAACCCCAGAATCACCAGCACGAAAATCCCCAGGTTCAAACCCATGCTGGTGACTGCCTCCAAAAGGGCGGGGGGCAGCCCAGAATCAGAACCAGGGGAACCCAAAACTTCCCCCATATCTAGCTGTCACCTTTTTCTTCCAGATTCCCAAGACCGCAAACAGAATCCTGCCCAAATCACCTTTCTGTCAGTATCCAAAACCAAGAAATTAACCCACCAGTTGTCCAAAAAAGTACATTATCTTTGCCCCCTTGAGGAGAAGGAGGGAATATTCTATGCCCCGTCCAAATACAGGGGCAATGTACAATTTTGGCACTGGTGGACACTGGATCCCAAGCTACCCTTCTGTCAAAAAGGGCCTTTGATCAACTGAATTCAGGAAGACGGGAGAAATACCAAATTCCTCTCACCCCTCTTCCTGGACAACTTCAGAACTTCGACGGGAAGGAAATTCCTGTCGAGGGGACTGCGGATTTGGACATTAAAATTGAGCGACACAAGGTGAAGCACCCGTTCATAGTTGTGACTCCAGAGGGCACGCCTTGTTTACTAGGGAATGACATCCTGCGTAGATTGTCACTCCTCATAGATTGTGTAAACAAGGTCCTCTAGACCCAGACTAACCGATCAATAAAATTGAAACAGAGTGTCAACCATGTTAGTTTAAACGGCACATGCCACATGGTTGAACAAAAATCTGACCAAATAGAATTTCACTTCCAGAATAATCAAATCCCAGACATGACAGTAATTAGAGTAGGACAACAAACTGGTGATGGGGAGTCCTCTCTATTTCTGAAAATCAACCTTCCTTCCAGTCTAAGGTGGCATTCCACACTGGAAGGAAACACTCTGAAATTCTTTACAAATTCACAATTAGAAAATCCCACTCCTATAGTCCAGAAAGATGAGAAATCAGCTCAAAGCTTGGCTGATATTTAGAAATTGGAGAGCAGTTGTTCATCCCTATTTAGTTAAATGAAGGGAAGGACTCTGTTCTCGCCCGGGTTTGTGTGAACAACGGTAAGAGCTTCATCAGCGAAGCCATGTTCCGCAAACTCTCAAAAGATCCAGCCATTCCCACATTTAAACTGATAGACAAATGGGAAATGGACCTGGAAACACCCAATTCCAAACATCTCCTGCCTAGCAGGTGTATGCTCAAAATTTCCATAGGCAACAAGAGCATAGTCCATAATTGTTGGGTCGTGCGAGATGTCCCTGCTGCATTTTACTTAGGCAGTGACATTCTCAATCGCTTTGCCATTAGTTTGGACCTAATAAACTTCAAAGCCTGGTCCCGATTAGCGGGTAATCCCATGGACTTTGATGACCCAGAGAAAGCATTTAGGTCAGCTCAACTGCTGCCTTAGTTAATTCAGATAGGAGAGGAAGTCACCATCCCCGAACGGACCTGACAATTCTCACTGGAAGTGAAAGTTAAAAGAGGACAGAAACTGAAAAACCCTGGAACCTATATTCAGCTTCAAGCCCACTTCCAACAGCAAGGGTTGGGGGTAAACCCAATACCACTAGTCAATATAGAACACAACACCATTCCAATAGAGGTGGATAACAGCGACCTAAAGAGTATCACTCTGGCCGCAGGCACCATTATTGGAATGGCGGTTGATGACTGACATTTTTCCATAGATTTAAGTAATGAACTGTTAGGACCAATCCCCAAGGACTGTTTTGACAGTAATAGTGACGACGAAACACCAGACAGGATCTTTACCCGGCATGGGGGGAATTTCCTGGTGTACGCTTCCTGCCCTTACGGCAAGGAAGATGTGACCTGTGACTTCAGGAGGGTGAGGTGATCTTCCAAGTCCACGAGGACTGCCTTCCCCACCTGAAGCCATCAGTCCAAATCAGCACTCAGACCAGGGACTTCTCCACCCAGCTGGAGGAGACCGCTGAGATAGCCAAACCGGAAGTCTTTCCAGGCTTCAGGCAGATGGTTGAAGAGAGAGTCAACCTAGCTGATGCCTGTGAGACTCTGGAGCAAAAGCAAAAATTGAAACAAGTTTTCTTAGATTTTCAATATCTCTTTGCGGTTGACTCATATGACTGTGGTCGCACCAACATCAACACAACACAACAACAATTCCCACGGACCCTGGCATGACTCCAGAGTTTGTGAAGCAATATCGCTTGCCTCTCGCATCAATGGAGTCCCTTACTGAAATAATTAAGAACCTTGAGTCCCGTGGGATAATTCGTCCAGTCCACAGCACCTTCAATAATCCGGTGCTGGGGATTTTGAAACCAAACAGCCAGTGGAGACTCTGTGCTGACCTGAGGGAGCTCAACAAACGGATCCATGCTTCCAGATGGCCTCTTCCCTACATTGACCAAGGGCTGGCCCAGATCCAGGGGTCACAGGTATTCACTGCAATAGATCTGACTAAAGGGTACTGGACTGTACCTGTCAGTAGGGAGGACCAATACAAGCTGGCTTTCACCCTCGGGGGCAGCAGTATAACTCCTCAGTGTCTCTGTCCCCAGGAAAAGAAAGTGGAAGCACTCCAGAAATTAAAAGACCCCACAACTCTGCGGGAACTAAGGAGCCTTGAGAACTACGCAGAGATCACAAGACCCCTGATCCATCTTTTGAAGGGGGGGTTGAGTGGGAGTGGGGTCCAGAACAAGCTGAGGCAGTAAGACACCTCAAAAGAAGCTTCTCACAAGTACCTTGCCTAGCTTACCCTGTCAAAAACAAGGAGTTCTTCTTGGAGACAGGGTTCTCAAATACATGCTTGACTGCAGTATTATATCTTGAGGAGAACCATCTCCGGTTCCGGAAGCACCTCAAAACCTTCCTCTTTGCTTCTGCTTTCTCTCTCCCTCTCCCCTGCTAAATCACTGAAACTGTACTGAATCAGCAACTGGGCCACTCACCAATCTCGGTCCTTGGCCCAGCCACTCTCCCCTGCACTGCCTTCCTGGCAACCCCTGCACTGTGGGACTGTCTCTGTATCCCTACAGCCCCCTTTCCCAGCACCTGTCAGCACTTATCTTGCACTTGCCACCAGCTGGCCCTTATTATTTATCTTGTTCATTACTAACCCTGTACTGCACTTTCCCCTCTCCCTTTCCCCCTTGCACTTTTCCCGTCCCGCCCTACCCATGCACTTGCGCGATCTGAATGATCGCGCAAGTGATCCTAGTAGGATCGTTGTCTGTCTCCCCTTGTTCCCCCCTCCCTGCCTCGTCGCGCCTTGAAACACTTGTGTATAGGCGTGTTACAAATGCCATATCATATCATATCATATCATATCAAAAGCATGACAAGGTCAATAAAGTAATCTCCTGTGTGAGAAAAACTTTAGCCACTGTGGAGGAAAAATTCAACGATTGTGAGAAGGCCCTCCTGGCAACGGTGTGGGCATTGAAGAATTACTGCCCGTTTATCCAGGGGGAACACATCATAGTGGAAATGTGAGTAATTCCAGAATTACTTCCTGGATTCTGTCAATGCAAGGCTTTCCTGTGGAGGTCAGATATGGCCAAAACAAGAAGAGTCCCCTCGCGCAAGGTCTGGCTGACTTGCATGATTGTGCCAGAGAAAACTGTTTTGAGGACGAAAGTCTTAAAATCAAGGACAACATGGAGGCATACCTTAATTCCCCACACAAAGTCTATGAAGAAGACCAGTGTGAGGGAATGCCCACTGTCTATGTGGACAGATGTTCCTACCATGTTGACAACAACAGGGAAAAAGAACTTGTGGCCGGCGTAGGGAATGCATGGGTGAATGATGCCCCAGAACACTGGGTACAAAATCGGTCTCGAAGTAGTCAAGTGGCAGAGCTGATGGCTGTGCATCAAGCCATCCTCACTGCTGTCCAACACCAACTCAACAAACTGGTCATAATCACTGATTTTGATTATGTACGGAACGAGTTTGTGGAGCACCTGGTTAACTGGAAAACCAGAGGCATGTTATGTGCTAATAACAAACCATTGAAAAATGGAACATTAATCCAAAGTATTGATGATCTGGTCACCGCGAATGGGATGACCATCTACTGGAAAAAAGATCAAGGGTCATTCTAAAGTAGAGGGGCCAGACAAAACTGGAAATGACCTAGCTGATCAGCTGGCCAAAACCGGAGCCATCCAAGGGGATCTACTTGAGATCGAGTCCCTGTTGGGAGAAATCCAGGTCACTGCTATCACTAGGTCCCAGACAAATGCTCACAATGAACTCTCAACTGCACAATGGAGTAAGGAGACCCCAATGCTGATTTGATTACGGCTCAAAAAGGGGATCCAATAATTGGTAAGTTTTATCAACACGTTGAGGACCCTGAGAACTTTCCCCTGACGGATACCGATTACATAGGGAAAGAGGACCTCAGAGTGTTGATGAAATGTCCGAAAATGTTCTGAATCCAAGACGGTTTGTTGGTGAGGAAATCCATAGCTGGCCATGACCAGTGGGTGGTCCCCACCTCATTCCAAAGCCTGATGCTAAGTCATGCCCATGATGCAGCCACAGCCGGTCATCAGGGGTTTCATACGACACTAGAAATCTTGTGAGAGGTTGCATACTGGCCACACATGGGGCAGGACCTCGACCAATACTTGAAGGGGTGTCTTGTGTGTGCACAATTTCAGCCAACATCACTCACACACTGTGTGCCTCTCCAAAAGACGGGGATGACACTGCCTTGGTCAGATTTACAAGTCAATTTTATCGGGCCCGTGATTCACTCCTCTAGGGGGAACAAGTACATTTTGACTCTGACATGCTTGTTCACTAAATGGGTGGAATGTCTCCCGTCCCCAAATTGCAAGGCAGAAACAGCAGTTGCCCTGATGATCAACCATATCTTCTCGTATTTTGGACTACCCCAAAGGATTGAGTCAGACCGAGGTAGCCACTTCACTAGCGAAGTGATGACAAAGGTGTGGGAGATACGTGGGGTCAAAAGGAAACTACACCTTGCCTACTGGCGAGCCTCTAGTGGTGGAGTTGAGAGATAAACAAGACAATTGTGAGCATGTTAAAAAAGTTTGTGGCAGATTCTGGGCCAAGTTTGATTACCTCTTGTCCTGATGGCCATCAGATCTACCCCTTCTTCGGCAACAAAAATGTCACCATTTGAGCTGATGACTGGACGAAGGATGGTGCTTCCCCAGCATCTACTCTACAGAACCCAAGAGCAGACCTTGATAAATGCCTCCACAACTCATGAGTATGTTGAGAATCTGAGAAAACACCTTCAACATGCTTTTGCCTATGCTCAGCAAAATTTAGAAAGATCTGCAGATAGTATGAAGACCCACTATGACCTTAAGACAACTAAAACAGAATACCAAGTAGGAGACCGGGTCTACTTGTACAATTTCCAAAGCAACAAGGCCAAACAGCGCTAATTTCTTCCTAGCTGCCTGGGTCCTTTTGAAATTGTAGACAGAATCTCACCAGTCGCCTACAAAATCTGTATCCCCAAAGGCAGTTTGGCAGAAGGGGAAGATAAGTGGGTCCACATCAACCAGCTGAAGTGTTGCCATCCCAGGCATACTCTGCAGCAACTAGAGGAGCCATCTGGAAACCCAGAGGGGGACATTCTGGATCCCTAGAAAATTACAACTATTAAAAACCATTCCACCTGTTAAAATCAGTAGTAATTACAGGCAAGAAAGATTGTCAATGGTATGTCAAATGTATGCATCTGCCCCACTACATGAATAGTGGTGGGGAAATGTCCACAAACATGCTCTGTTTTGTCTAATAGCACTGAAACCAAGGATTCCAAGTACCAAGGAGGACCACTCGGGTACCGGGAGGAAAGACCAAAGGGGCCCTGAGGATCGCTCCATAATCCCATCCGGAACTGGTGAGGAGAACCTGTCGATCCAGCACTGATGGGAGAAGCAGACACATTTTTCCACTTGGACCAAAAAGAAAGAATGACATCCCAATCTCCTGACTTCCCCTTGATGGGCAGTCAAATTCAAGTCGTGAGGGGGGACTTTGTGGGATGTATTAACCCACTTATGCTCTGCCCTGCGGCATCCCTGTGAGCTGATGGTGCCAGAATTATCAAAATGGCCGCAAAACCCCTGGGCGCGCCAACACCCATGGAAATTGCATAACACGAAAAGATGGCTGCCAAATTTACCATGCATGTTGTCAGTGGTGGAACAAGACTCCACTCCTGAAACATGTCACTGGGCTGCCCAACAAGTAAAAATGGAGACTGCATGAAAAGCAATGCTTTGCTGAAAGAAATACAGAATCTTGTTCTTAAATCTTTTCTTTGTTGCTGAAACTAAAGAATGCCACTACAAAACACCATCAAACATCTAATATTCTTGCTGGGTGTTACAAGTCATTTCATTCAAGAAATCATTATGAACAGACAATGTCCTGAAAAGCTGAATTTGTCATCAAAACATTCACAGCAAAAATGTGCCTACCTGTCAAATCTGTCAAAATCTGGGCGCAGTACCAGCGGCCGCCTGTATAACAGCTGTCAGTAGCTTGCATCATAAGAACTAAACTTGTACTATTGAAATCTAATGTCTGAAAACTAAGTGACCTGTTATTGAGAGTAACCTAGGTTGTAACTATTTAAATCCCTTGGTTTAGAATCTGGAATCCATGTTCTAGCTGCTTGTTTTGAAATTGCAAGTTTATTTTAAACCAAGAAAAAAATTGCGACAGAAGTAACATTTCATTTTAAGACTGGTTGAGCTGCAAGAACTTGAAAGGCAGGTTTCTGCCCAGAAGGAGGACCCTTTGCCCCAGCTGAAACTAACGTGGAGGTGCCAATTGCTGGGGAGTCAGAAGGAGACAATGGACTTCCTCTGGCTGAAAGGATATGCAGAGTGTGAAGAGTCATAAACGGCCTCTCCCAAAAGGAAGGGGGTGGAGATTGCTTCTGAGATGCCAGCAAGAGAAGGAGCAGGAGACAAAATGCAATTTTATGCTTAACAAAGGCAAAAAGCACATTTTGAAAAAGACTGATAAATTACTGTGTAAAATTGTAAAAATTATAGAAATAACAGCATTGTTAATGTGATTTCTGGATGCACGTTTTAAGAGATGCCAGAACTCTGGGAGATGTTCTGGGAAGTAACAGCAGAAAATAGGGTTTTACTCCAAATGTATTTATGCCAAAAACATGAAACTTCATAATCTGATGCCCAT
This sequence comes from Ambystoma mexicanum, assembly GCF_040938575.1. Lineage (NCBI taxonomy): Eukaryota > Metazoa > Chordata > Amphibia > Caudata > Ambystomatidae > Ambystoma > Ambystoma mexicanum. The sequence goes on along the minus strand of NC_090935.1, from coordinate 892,374,011 downwards.
ATTCAATGCGCAATTTGTACACATTTTCTGACAAACTGGATATTGTGTTCCGGACAAAAATGGAAGAATACTGTTGAAAGCAGACACAAGATCCTACGGCGACGGGAATGGGAGGAGTAGATGCTGCACAAAATATGTAAACTGTATATATGATCACTATAGAGATTGCACCCATGTAAATATGTATTGTACTAAAAGTAGATTTTATGTTCAAAGGGACAAGGGGAGGATTCTCTGACTCATAAACCCACATCATCATGGTAACACCCTGTTTTCTTCTCCAATCAAGGGAGAGAGGAGACTCTAGCCCAGGGGTGCACAAATGATTTTGACAGAGGGCCGAAAGTACCTTACATGAGGGCTATAGTGGGCCGAAAAGTAAATGTGGGCGAGGCGTGGAGGGAGGCTTTTTAAACCCCCAATTTGTACTAAACACAAGGAAAAAGAATGTTTTTGAGGTGTAACGATTTTTATTTGCATTTCAAACTTACATTTTGTACTACACATTTTCCATTGTTATAATTTATTTCTATTTAGTATCTCGCCTGTTTAATTAACTTATATATATTTTATTGACCCTAGATACACTATGCCCCATGGCCCCCTCACCCCAACCAAACACTATGCCCCATGGCCCCCTCACCCCCAACCAAACACTATGCCCCATGTCCCTCACCCCCAACCAAACACTATGCCCCATGTCCCTCACCCCCAACCAAACACTATGCCCCATGGCCCCCTCGCCCCCAACCAAACACTATGCCCCATGGCCCCCTCACCACCAACCAACCATTATGCCCCATGGCCCCCTCACCCCCAACCAAACACTGTGCCCCATGGCCCCCTCACCCCCAACCAACCATTATGCCCCATGGCCCCCTCACCCCCAACCAACCATTATGCCCCATGGCCCCCTCACCCCCAACCAAACACTATGCCCCATGGCCCCCTCACCCCCAACCAAAAACTATGCCCCATGGCCCCCTCACCCCCAACCAAACACTATGCCCCATGGCCCCCTCACCCCCAACCAACCATTATGCCCCATGGCCCCCTCACCCCCAACCAACTACTATGCCCCATGGCCCCCTCACCCCCAACCAAACACTATGCCCCATGGCCCTCACCCCCAACCAAACACTATGCCCCATGGCCCCCTCACCCCCAACCAAACACTATGCCCCATGTCCCCCTCACCCCAACCAACCATTATGCCCCATGTCCCCCTCACCCCCAACCAAACACTATGCCCCATGTCCCCCTCACCCCCAACCAAACACTATGCCCCATGTCCCCCTCACCCCCAACCAAACACTATGCCCCATGGCCCTCACCCCCAACCAAACACTATGCCCCATGGCCCCCTACCCCCAACCAAACACTATGCCCCATGGCCCCCTCACCCCCAACCAAACACTATGCCCCATGGCCCCCTCACCCCCAACCAAACACTATGCCCCATGGCCCCCTCACCCCCAACCAAACACTATGCCCCATGGCCCCCTCTCCCCCAACCAAACACTATGCCCCATGGCCCCCTCACCCCCAACCAACCATTATGCCCCATGGCCCCCTCACCCCCAACCAAACACTGTGCCCCATGGCCCCCTCACCCCCAACCAACCATTATGCCCCATGGCCCCCTCACCCCCAACCAACCATTATGCCCCATGGCCCCCTCACCCCCAACCAAACACTATGCCCCATGGCCCCCTCACCCCCAACCAAACACTATGCCCCATGGCCCCCTCACCCCCAACCAACCATTATGCCCCATGGCCCCCTCACCCCCAACCAACCACTATGCCCCATGGCCCCCTCACCCCCAACCAAACACTATGCCCCATGTCCCCCTCACCCCAACCAACCATTATGCCCCATGTCCCCCTCACCCACAACCAAAAACTATGCCCCATGTCCCCCTAACCCCCAACCAAAGACTATGCCCCATGTCCCCCTCACCCCCAACCAAACACTATGCCCCATGGCCCTCACCCCCAACCAAACACTATGCCCCATGGCCCCCTCACCCCCAACCAAACACTATGCCCCATGGCCCCCTCACCCCCAACCAAACACTATGCCCCATGGCCCCCTCACCTCCAACCAAACACTATGTCCCATGGCCCCTCACCCCCAACCAAACACTATGCCCCATGGCCCCCTCACCCCCAACCAAACCCCCCAACTCAGCACACACACAAACATGCACCAATACAGACCCGAACCCCCACCCCCCAACTCAGCACACACACAAACATGCACCCATACAGACCCGAACCCCCCACCCCAGCACACAAACATGCACCCATACAGACCCGAACCCCCCACCCCCTCAACTCAGCACACACTCAAGCATGCACCCATACAGACCCGAACCCCCCACCCCCCAACTCAGCACACACTCAAGCATGCACCCATACAGACCCGAACCCCCCACCCCCCCAACTCCAAACCCCCACCCCCAACTCAGCACACACACTCAAGCATGCACCCATACAGACCCGAACCCCCCACCCCCCCAACTCAGCACACACACAAACATGCACCCATACAGACCCGAACACCCCACCCCCCCAAATCAGCAAACTCTCAAACAAGCACCCATACAGACCCGAACCCCCACCCCCCAACTCAGCACACAAAAAACATTCAAATCAAAACATTCATACACATCCGACACACATCCGACACCCCCCCACCCCCGCATCTCAACATACACACAAAATACATTCAAATACAAACATTCACACACCCCCCACATCTCAACATACACACAAAATACATTCAAATACAAACATTCACACACACCCCCACATCTCAACATACACACAAAATACATTCAAATACAAACATTCACACACACCCCCACATCTCAACATACACACAAAATACATTCAAATACAAACATTCACACACACCCCCACATCTCAACATACACACAAAATACATTCAAATACATTCATACACATCCGACACACCCCCCACCCCCGCATCTCAACATACACACAAAATACATTCAAACACAAACATTCATACACATCCGACACACACCCCCACCCCCGCATCTCAACTTACACACAAAATACATTCAAACACAAACATTCATACACATCCGATACACCCCCCCAACCCCGCATCTCAACATACACACAAAATACATTCAAACACAAACATTCACACCCCCCCCCACATCTCAACATACACACAAAATACATTCAAATACAAACATTCACACACACCCCCACATCTCAACATACACACAAAATACATTCAAATACATTCATACACATCCGACACGCCCCTCCACCCCCGCATCTCAACTTACACACAAAATACATTCAAACAAAAACATTCATACACATCCGACACACCCCCCCACCCCCGCATCTCAACATACACACAAAATACATTCAAACACAAACATTCATACACATCCAACACATCCGACACACACCCGCATCTCAACATACACACAAAATACATTCAAACACAAACATTCATGCACATCCGACACACCCCCCCACCCCGCAACATACACACACAAACATAAAGCAAAACAAACCCGATACACAAACACAGACCACTTACCGGAGACGTGCTGGAAGGCAGGCAGGTAAGCGGCAGGTAAGCTGGAACACTGGAATCGCACTACGGCTGGCGTGGTCCAAGGCTGAAATGCCTTCCGGCATCAAGCCTTATGGACCACGCCAGCCGTAGTGCTGGCCCTCCATTGGTGCAGCACACACGCATTACGTGGCTCTTAGGAGCGACGTGGTGTGTGCTGAGCCAATGAGGGCCAGTGTTTTCACCGGCCCTGGAAGACAACAAAGACTTTCCTAATGGCCGCCCTCATTAGGAAAGTCTTTGTGCCTCGCGGGCCGGTCAAAAGGGCATGGTGGGCCGCAACTGGCCCGCAGGCCATATGTTGTGCAGCCATGCTCTAGCCAATCGCCTGCCTAAGGGGCGCACTTAGGATAAACCAGCACACACCCCCTTTATCATATGCATAAATAGAGATAGCTGAGGACAGACAGATTCACCCACTATACTGATCCTGGCGGAGCACCCTGCGAGAGACCCATGTATTTTCCTTGCTCCTGACTCCAGAAACTTGGCAAGCAGAAAGGCCCATCCCATTAGTTGAACCATTTTCAACTAGGCCTTGGGTTTCCAGAACCAGAAAGAATTCCCCAAACTAAAGGGGAACAAAAGAAACAGCTAGGCTGTGCTGTCACTGCTTTCCTGCTAAAAGAATTATTACCAGAACCAAAAGATCCAATCCAGTTGTGCTGTGCTGTGACCAGAGAACCATTGCAGACCTGATCCAGTCCTGTGCCGAGCTGTGACCAGAGAACCATTGCAGACCCAGTCCAATCCGGTGTGCCCAGCATTCTGTCCCAAAACCAGAATTCCTGACCAGAATCCCTGATCAGAATCCCAGAGGTTCCGTTTGAAACCCAGATAGTGAGTATCTATAGATAGGACTGTGTTACTAGCATATGTACTGTCCATAGTAATCCCTGTCTTAAACCCATTCTCTAATACATTCAGATCCAGTAGTGTTAAGAGTATTTTGAATTGTCAGAGCATTTTCTCGCGCTAAGTTTCTCTCATTGTTTTTTAAAATCATAAATCATTAGTGTTGTGAATAAATAAATTGAATCCCAGAAACAAATTGATTATCCACCACATGAAGGGTCCCTGGCCAAGATTGATGGAGATTCATGTGTGGCATTCTCTTTTTCTATAGTCATAATCTAGTATAAAGAAATCCTGTTTGTCTTTTAAAAGCATTTCCCTGTTTTCCCTTTCTTGCGCCTATCTGAAAAAAATGACCTCCACTAAAACGTGCATAACTTTCTCAAATTTTATGCTAGAAACTTCTGCTTTTAGCTAACATCCACAGCTTTCCCTAGAACCAAAAACCGCATCTCAAATCCATATAGTCTTCCCGCAATCGCGATTACCGCACACGGAAAGGTTTGCCGCAAATTTTCATTTTGGCCAAATGTTACACGTGTATTACAACTTTTGATTGCACACGACCTCAGTTTTAAGTTTTCACATTGTTTCTTAGTACCAAATCATTGCTAGTGTTTGTCTATAACTTTCCAAAGCGGATCCCATTAGAATTTAAACAATTTCAGCGATTTAAACACTATTTAGTGTTTTGCACATTCCATTCTCAGACATCTTAAAACCATTTTGACAGTTTGCCAATCATTTCTGTTTCGCTCTTGTGTTGTTGGGGGGAAATTGGGATTGACATTTGTCTGAATTCTGCATTCCTGAATACCTGCTCTCTCTCCTCCTATCTCTTTACATTGCTTGTTGGGGGTTGAGGGGTGTGAAGGGGGAAATAGTAACCACACTGCTATTTGATTTGAACACCCAAAGGTCGTATTTCTGTGCAGAATTGGTTTGCCCACTATTACTCCTTGTGATAAAAGAGATGGTTTAGGGTTACCTCACCCCATTGGTGATCATTGTATATCCATTAAACATAGTGTGATTATATTGTGACCTACATAAATAAATATTTTAACTTTGCAAACCAGCCTGATTCCTGGTTCAGTGTGACCGGGGGGGGGGGGAAGGTTCAAAAAGAGGGGCGTGATATAAGGGGTACATCGTACAGAATAAAAGAACTTTTAGACACAAAATAAATAAGGATTTCAGTTGTGCATTACACGGTAGGCGTTGACTTAGTTGAAGTGCCGGATTGAAATGATTTACATCATCAATTCTTGTCTCTCACATGGTACTATCTCCACTGCACTCAAAATGGGAGAAATCTCACCCCTCCTCAAAAAAAATCTCACAATGCCGGACTCCCTAAAAACAACTGCCCCATTACTATATCTCCCAATATCTCGCCAGAATCATGCAATGCTTTGTAACTACCCAACTGCAACAACACATCACCACAAACAACCTCATCCACCACTTCCAATCTGGCTTCCCGCCTAGACACAGCACTTAGACCATTAATGTTCACATCCTCGATGACCTCCACAGTATCACAAAGGACACAGAGCACTATTCATACTCCTCAACCTCTCTGCAGCATTTGACACCTTTGATCACACCATTCTGCTAGAAATCCTGATAGACGTCCTAGCCCACAGGAATCTCTCTGGCACTGAACTCGACTGGTACACCTACTTTCTCACTGAGAGCAAACACTTTGTCTCCCTGCCCCCTTATCAATCAGATCCTACCCCTGACAAGCATGGGATCCTGCAAGATTCCTCCTTATCTCCATACCTCTTCAAATTATATGTTCAATCCCTTGGATAGACCCTTAAAAAAACAATGTACATTTCTACCAATACGAAGATGACACACAAATATACTTCCAAATATCATCCCCTTCACAACTCCACAACCTCAAAACCTGTCTTTCCACAATAACCAACTGGATGGCTACATACAGAGGCGTTGCCAGGGGGGGGAGCTGAGAGGGCTATAGCCCCGGGTCTTTTGGTTGTATCCCCTGATAGAATCTCAGGTGCTACAACCTAAATGCTAGCTAGCCACGAGTCCCACCAGTCCCAACATTAACTTAACCCCTGATCTTTTCCAGACCTCGCAACACCCCTTTCTACACACCTCCTCAAACTGAACTGTGGGATATATTGACCCACTCAATGGCATTGCCCCACATGACTAAGCTGCATTTGCGCAAGAAACAGCAACCTGGCTGCGCTGGCTCCTGTGCGCACCAGGACATCAAAACTGCATTTTGGCAGCAACCAAAATTATGGCTGCACCATCCTGCCAGCACACTTCAGGCGAGATGGAACAAGGGGACACACTGAAAAAGTATACCAGTGTGTTCTGAAACATAGAAATGGAATCAAGTGTAAAAGCAGCGTTGCTTTGCTGCAAAAGCCAAAATATCCATTGAAAAGAAACCCTTTTTCACCTTTAAAAATGCTGCTCTGACCCTATTTCCATCTGTTCTTCCTTCAACCACTGTGATTAATAAGGCCCTGCCATGCACATGCATATCGCCACTGTCCCTCAGCAAAACCAAGCCTTATTCCAGAATGACAGGCGGTGCCAGCCACAACCTGAAAACCCACAAAAGCTGTACTGCATCAAACACAGAAAAGCACTTAACTTTGGATAAAAAGCTTCATAATCACTGTTTGAAAAGGAATCAGAGCTGTAGGTACACATGTCAATTTTATGGAGACCTTTGCCTTGTCCAGACTGTTGTGTAAACCATATTGGAAAGACAGATGCCAAACCGAAATGTAAAAATGGGCTTTGCTGACTGAAGAAAAAAATTGCCTATTTAAAAAGTAAACTGTTGAAGGAAAGCCTGCCATTACCTAGCAATGTGAAGGGATTTGTGGCTGGTGATAATACACACATAGGCTATTTTTATTCCACAGGTTTCTTTTAATTCAAGACTCAAAATAAGACAATAAAGATTAAGAAACATGGGCTGAGTTTGCAAGCTGCAAAAAAAACTATTATTCAAGTGGCAGCCCTGAAACTTCCCCCTAGGGAGGGAGGCACACCATAAACTTCCAGGACACGTCCGTAAAAATTGCCAGCTTGAAAAACTTTGAATGGGCCAGGACAAAGAAAGTTCACAAGCTCGTCAGACATTTGTCTGTGCTCCAGGCTGGGACAATGGAAGTCCTGGAACACTAACCTGTGAAGTGTGAGGGGGCAATAAAAACTTCAGGTAAGCTGAGAAACCCCCACCATGCTGAAGGAAATGACAGTTGGCAGCAGTGGAAGTTAAAGAAAAAAAAATTGACCCAGGAAAAAAGAGACTGCCATTTGCTTTTAAAGACTATTGTATAAAGAAACTTTAAAGATTTTATCTCTGCAGCAAGAATGAGGAAAAATGTAAAAAGTATGCGGTTTTAAATCTAATTTTATGTGATTTCTTTTAAGACTTGGTAGCACTCATTGCCGCATGGGGAACAGAAGTTACAAAATATGACAAATTACAAGGAAAGCATCCTTGTTGCAAACATAAAACATTGTACATACATCCCTGGGGAAAATTTGCATCTGTGTACAAAGGTATGGAATATTAGGCCAAATCTTTCATGTTTACAATTACCGAAATGTGTCAGAAAGGCTAAACATGGTTGCACAGACTGGAGGATTTGACTGATATGTGCTGCACATAATATGTAACCGGTGTGTATAATTTGCCAAGAGATTGCAATTGTATCAATGTATGTTTTTGGCAAAATTGGATTTTAAGTAAAGTAAATGTGGGAGTTGGACATTGTAAAGCTCACCTCATAAATCTGACATAATTTCCCTGAAGTCCAAGAGCGAGGCAGAGACTGGCACCCTTGTCCAATCCCTTTGTTAGGGGTGTGTTTAGTTAAGCCTGCCCCAGTCATATACTTGGATGATGTCACTAGGCATTATAAATAAGGGTCCCTTACAAGACTCTGACACACAATCTTCCTGATTTCCTGCGCTGCGTTCCTGTACCCGTCATCTTCCTGATCCAGACTCCAACAACAAGGCCAAGCATCGCTGATCCTACTCCAGGGCCCACTGCAGCAACCAAGCAGTGCTGATCACATTTCCAGCAAGGCCTATATTATAAAAAACCCACTAGATTTCCCTTTAACAAGGGGAAAACTGTGGTACCTTTGGCATCCTGATCCAGCCTGGCTTGCTGCCACTCACTGCATGCTGCTGAAATCCTGCAACCCTGATGACCTATGGTATCTGGTGACCAGAACTATCATTTGGTATCCAGTCCCTGCCCAGCTGATCCTGTCCCGCTGATTTTGCCCGGCTGTCCTTTCTTAGAACAGATCTGTCTGGTGACCAGAACGCTGACGGTCCAAAAATCCTAAACTAAAGTGGACTGTGAGTATCAATAGAAACCTATAGAAATCCATAGTATACCTTGCCTTTCTGTGTCCTATCCCAATCTCTAAGCTATCCTATTCTGACCCCAATATCTTGTTAAAATTGTCAGCATTATCTGTGAAACCCTGCCTTTGATTCCTAGTGTTAGCGCCGATTTTCTCTTCATTTTTTTTTGCTAGAACATAAGCCATTAGCGATTTTGATTAAATAAATTAATTTTCCATAAAGGAAACGATGTACACCATGTGAAGGGTTACAACAGCCGCGTAACTGTGGAGATTCACGGGTGGCAATCTCTTTTTCTTAGTCATTAAATCTAGTTTAAGTAAAATTTGCAATCCATTTTAAAGCTGCTTTTCTGTTTTTCACTGATATATTTTCCTAAAAACGAACATCACTCTATCGAGCATAACTCACTCAATTTAGCAGCTAGAGACCTAATTTCACTTCAATATTGTACCCATGATCTCTAGCTACACCCCAACACAAAAACCGCATTCCAATATTTCACCCGTTTTTATTAAAAACCGTTTGGGTAATTTCAGGCAGGAATTGCAAAGTTTGAAAGTTTCCAACGTGTCATTTGCTGCAAACTGCTTTAAATCGTCCACTCATTTTTCGAACTGTGTGCTCTTGCTAATCCATTGCTTGTGATTGGTTGTAACTTTACATTGTTGCTTTAGTGAGGAATAATATTTGCTCCAAGTTTTTTGCACACATTCATTATTTTATTCGTTAATTTCCGAGTGTCATTTCATACATTGACAGGGTTTAAAATCTGTTTTTCTCTCTTGTTTGGGGAGGGAAGGTCGGATTTCAATTCTGTTTCCTGATTGTCATTCCTGATTACCTGTTGTTTCTGTTTATCCATTTAGAACTGATTATTTGTGGGTTGCGGCAACATTGCAGGGGGAAATTCTAACTCATGTGCTATCTTTCCTAAAATCAAAAAGTGCTCCTATTCTCTGGTGTTTTGTGGATGTGTCAATAGAAGGTTAAACTAAGTGCATTGCTTACCTTTCTATTGTTATTATCACCCCATTGGTGATTGCTGCCCCATATTAAAAAGTGTATGATTTCTTTTAATTTTCAAATAAATAAATATTGTATTTTACCAACCAGCCTGTTTCATGGTCCATTGTGACCCGGGGTATTTGAAAAGGTTGTGTGATATGAGTGGTATACCATCTCAATATTGAATCTAATCTAAAAAATAAGCATTTCTGTCGCACGCTGCCCACTGGGCCGAGACTAAGGTGTGCGTCGCCTGATTGAAATCCTTAACATAACCCTACCAAAAGAGAATACCTCCTCATCTGTCCCATGAGGCACAAACCTGACCTCAACCCCTAGATCCAAGAACTTACCACAGACAGCCCACACATATCCCTCTCCACACCTGTTAAATCCCTTGACTTCACCATCGATCCCCACTTTTCCTTCCCACTCCACATAGCTGTTGTCACCAAAACATGCAATCTACAACTAACTACACTGCCAATGCAACATCAGACATATCCTTCCTCCTGACGACTTCTGCATCCACGCACTGGTTCTCTTTAAGCTGGACTATAGAAATGCTCTCCTCATTGGACTCCTCAACAACACACTTGCCCCCCTGCAAGCAATACAAAATGCATCAGCCAGACTCCATTCTTCACCTACCCACACATTCACAGATCACCCCCATCTTGCCCAGCTCCACTGGATCCCCATACCACAGAGAATTGCCTTCAAAGGACTCTGCATTGTATTCAAAGCCATCCACTTCAAAGCTCCATCTTACCTTAATGACAAACTCAAACCCATCACTGACACAAATACCAGACAAGCCAGCCAACACATTCCACTCTGCAAACTCACATGCACACAAAAACAAGCATTTACCCACTAGGCACCCAGAGCATGTAACACCCTTTCTCTCCACATACGCACTGTTATCACTTTTCTATCCTAATCTTCCTATTCTTTCCTGAAAACATTTTGTAACTTATTTTTTCAACTCCTACCTTTTCAATATTTGAACCATGTAAGGTGCTCTGAGACCCTCTGGCCAGCGCTAAACACAAATTTGAATAAATAAAGTTTCTTTGCTGGCTTGGGGAAGGTGAAGGAGAAAAAGGTGATAAGTATTTTTTGGATGCTCCTGCACCGATATAAACTGCCAATAAAAAGAGCTTCTTAAAAAAATATTATAGAAGACATCCTGTTTCTCAGACATCCTAGCCCCTCAGAGTACGTAAACTGAACTTGCTTTGGAACAGCTGGCAATCCAATGTAGTGCTCAAATGTTTCCACTAGAGAGCGTGATTGTATAATTCAAAACATTTTATACAGTTGATGTAGGGAGCAGGGCATATTTTACGTGGCCAGTTCAGTGCGGGCCGATTCGGCGCAGATGTTTCGCCGCAGGACCAGGTTTGACACGGCCAGTTTGGCGCCGCCATTTCGGCGCAGGGACGTTACGACGCCAGTATGTTTTGGCACAAAGACTGTCATTATTTTTTTTAAATGACAGTGTTGCACCAAAACATACTGAAATATGTAGATTTTGAAAAAATGTAAATAATGAACGATGGTGACACTGGCTGTCTAAACTTTCTGAAAGCTGTTGTTTTCAAACAGCAAGCCACATGCACACTGGCGGTGTGGGGGCCCTGTGGTGTGGGGGCCACGCCAGCACATATGCTGGGAGGGGGCCACACTTGATAAAAAAATATATATATTTTTTTTCTTAACAAACATTTTTTCGTTTTGAATTCACTCTGCATTAATAAAGAAATGATTTCTGTAACAGAAATCATTTCTTTATGAAGGTAGAGTGACTACAAAAAGAAACTTTCTTTTTGAAGGCTGAGGGCTCACCCCAACCTATGACATGGAAGACCTTAGGCTGGAGGGCTCCATGTCATGAGGTGGGGGGGAGCTCTATGACTTAAAAAAAAATAGTTTATTTTTGAAGTCACTCTGCCTTCATAAAGAAATTATTTCCGTTATGGTTCGGTCGTTAACTGAATAATTTCTTAGTGAAGTTAAAGTGACTTCAAAATGAAACAATGTGGCTTATTCTGACCATGCCGGCCCGGAAACAACGGTGCAGGTAATCTTACCCGCACCGTTGTTTCCGGACCGGCATATTAAAGGTCTACCTGCTGGGGCCGCTGTGCCCGACAGGTCTGCCGTGCACAGCGGCAACGGTAGGTAGACCCGCCACGGAAGCACCGGCACCTTTAACAACGGTGCCGGTGCTTCCGTGTCCTATGGGACTCCACGGGAATGGGGATTACCGAAATTATCGGCGCCTGACTTCCCGGCCGCTGGACTTGGAAGAGCCCGGTGGCACCGGGAACTCAGGCGCCTGTAATGTTTTACGGGTCTGGCGGGAACCCGCTGGTAGCACCGGCATGGTTACCGCCGGACCTGTAATGAGCCCCAATTTCTTTTTGAAATAATAGGGCGCCCCTCAACCCCATGACATGTGAGTATATGGTGAAAGGGTGCACACTTAAATGCAACTGATCTAAAGGTCAGCCAGGTCGAGTCAACATAGCCCAAAATGTCAGCGGGGGGAGTGCTGAAGCCCAGGCAACTCAATGGTGTTGCGCCACTACTTGTGTTTAATGCCTTGATTACCCCTAGCCCTATTCTTCCTCGTCCCAGTACTTATGTATGAGGCAGTACTTGTGTACTCTGCCTCATACACAAGTACTGGGATGAGATAGAGGTACATGGAGGTAATGCCTGACTTAGCTGCCTGTAATCATCATTACTCCTAGTCCCACTCTTCCTCATCCCAGTAGTTACGTATGAGGCAAGGAGCCTCATATGTAAACTCTGGGACAAGGAAGAGGGACGTGGCGGTAATTCTTGGACAAGGAGCTGATTTTGGAGGTTGGGGTAGGGGGTGAGAGGGAGAGGGGATGTGTGGGGGGTATGATTGTGGATAAATCATAATGATTGTCCATGTCCAGGCTAAGCAGGCATGATATATGGTATAAGTGGCTAGAGAGGCATTTTGGTGCAGCCAGTCTAGTCATTCCTCAGTTTGGTATGACTTTCTTTTAACTGGGAATTTCTGATAAAGCAGCCCTGCTAAGTGTAATTACCTGGCTAGATTGGCATTTGGGTGCTGCCAGTCTAGCCTTTTCTTACTGCAGCATTGTTTATTTTTCTGGGCATCTGTGATAAAATGATATGATAAAAGTCATTTATAATGTGCCTGTACACAAGTGTTTCTATGCGCAACAAGACAAGGGAGGGAAGATAGAGGGAGGACAAGACAAACAATCTCACTAGGCTTTGTGTCATTGTGAGAACCAGAGGTGCAAGAGGAAAGGGAGGGGAGAAGTGCAAGGGAGAGAGGAGGGGAAAACAGGGCTGCAATGGTCTGAGTAAGTGCAGCCAGGGCAGCGCGGCTATGGGTAGTGCAAGGCGAACAAGGGGCTGCAGGGTTACAGTTACAGTCCCTAAGTGCATGGTAGGCATGGAGATGGTGCAAGGGTCATCGATCAAGAAAGAGCCTAGACTCAGAGAGACTCTTAGGCTATCCAAGCAACCGGTCGGTACAGCAGACCGATAGGTCAGCAGGGGAGGGAGAGAGAGAAAGCAGAGGAGAAAAGGAAAGTTTTGAGCTGCTTCTGAAACTTCAGATGGTCCGGCACAAGGGGCAGGGAGGTCATTCCTGAGGGAGGTACCAGCAGAGGAGAGAGATCTACCCCCCACTCTCTGCCTGGAGAAGCGTCTAACCCTTAGAGAGTTGGAGGTAGCTGAGCGAAGGGGTCGAGAAGGAAGGTATTTTGGAAGAGAGTGTTGGATGTAGTGCGGGCCTTGGCCCCAGAAAGCCTTGTGGACAATGCAAAGGGTCTTGAACTTGATCCTTGCAGCCACCGGGATTGAGGCCAAGGATAAGTCTTGCAGTCCTGTTCTGGATTAGTTGCAGATGACAGAGAGTAGAGGAAGGCAGAATGAGAAAGAGGCTGTTGCAGTAGTCCAGCCTAGAGAGAACAAGGGCTCTGGAGACAGTGAGCTTCTGGTGGAAAGTGAAAAAGGGAAGAGTCCCTTTGAGGAGGAGCAGCTGGTAGTGGAACTTCTTGGTGACATCAGAGATGTGAGGAGAGAAAGAGAGAGTGGCATAGAAGATGACACAAAGGTTTTTTGCCTCGCAGGAAGGTGAAGGAAGAAGGCTCAAGGCAGACGGCCAGAGTGAGAGAGGGAAAGCTGGTGCCAGGGTCCCAATGAGAAGGCATTACTGGCATTAAGGCAGAGATCGTTGGAGGCGCACCAATCCTGAATTGTGGATGGGCTGTCAGGAATGAGCGAGAGAGGAGAGGAGGCTGAGGGGAGCCTGAAGGAAAGCTGAGTCATCTGCATAACACTGAAAGTTAGAGAAGGTAGAGATCAGGTGGGCCAAAGGGGCCAAGTAGAGGTTGAAAAACCAGGGTGAGAGTATAGAGCCCTGGGGAACGCCACAGGTAGAGAGAGGTGGCAGAGAGATTGGGACCAGGTTGGACCTGGGGGGGGGGGGGCGGTCCAAGTGGAAGGAGGTGAGACACTCCAGGGCCTGATCCGTGATGACCAGGTTCTCACAAAGTCAATTGATCAGGATGGCGTTGTTGACTGTGTCTAAGCAGAGGACAGAAGGTATGCTGGAATCAAGGTTAGAGAGCAGATCTTCATAGGCGTTCAGGAGAGCAGTTTCCATGCCTCTGGCAGCTCTGAAACCAGACTGATGGTCATGGAGACAACCAACAGATTCAGTGTGGAGAGTAAGCTGGGAGTTGGCAAGCTTTTCCAAGAGTTTGGCCAAGAAAGGGGTGATGGAGATTGGGCAATAGTTTGTCGGGCAGGTAGGATCAGCAGACGGCTTCTTGAGGAGTGGGTGCACAAGGGAGTGCTTAAGGGGAGAGGGGAACGTTCCAGTGGCTAAAGAGTAATTACAAAAATTTAATTACGTGTCTACACTGGTCTACATTGTGCAGCCAGTTGGACATGTTTTCATTGTGGCATGGTTTTCTTAATAGCAAAGCATTAATGTTCCTGTGCACTGTTGGTGACTTACATGTATCGGATTGGTGTTACCCTACAAAAGAATTGCAAACACTGAGGCTTTATAGATAATTTGTTCAGAAAGTGTGCTGTATATTGCATTAAAATACATATTTATATCTTTCTCCTAGTGCAGTGTGCGGCATACCCCTTCAGCAGCACGTTCATGTATATTACGCAAGCGTGACAATCTAGGCCGGCCCAGCGTGTGGCGCGACCCGTGATTTGTTGCCGAGTTGGGGGGGCCTCAGCATGGCTCGCAGGGGGGCCCCCACATTTTGTGTTACGCCACTGCACATGCACCATTACATCTTTTCAGAACAGCCACCACTGATAAACACGTCTAGTAAACTTTCAATAGGTGACCTTGGTTTTACTGAAGATGATTCCTGCTTGCCCCAAAAGCTTCAGCGTTCAGTCTTGCAAGGGATGAAAGTGGCTGCTGTTTCTTTGATCGGCACTGCCACGTTTTGTTGCCTTGACATTGACAGTCTTCCTTTTCAAGACACCCCCGATTCCGAGAGGTGGTACTGAAGTCTAGTGTGAAATCCCCTAAAGGAGGAACACGTTTTACGTGTAGGAACAGATGAAATGAAGGTTCCCTTCCCTTCAAACACCTCTTCCTGGCTAACGTGGGGGCTCGGACTCTCTACCTTTAGCTCTGAATCAAGAGTTGTGTCCTTTAAAGCAATTGCAAGTGCAGGCTTTGAGTACTTTGCTTTGATTCGAAAGAGTATTTTGTGGGACCTTCATGAAGATGTGAGCTTTCTTGGCCTGACAATTTCTGGTTCTTGCTCAGTTTTTAGAATTCTACCCTGTAGAGCAGTGTTCTTCAAACTGTTTTGGCCTGGGCCCCCCCTGAGCAAAGTTTGGGCAGGCCGGGCCCCCCCCAAAAGTGCCAGATGGACAGTATGTAGAAATTGCTATGAACCTTTGAGTGCCGTCACCGCACCCTACTCCCAGTACAGACCCTGGGATCTCCCCACTCTACTCCCACCACTATCCCAATGCTGCCGCCCATCCTGCTCCCACCACAGTCCCATAACACAAGCATACACAAATCCATACACATTTAAATAAAAAATAAATTGCCATAAAAGTACCTCGCATGGTTGCTAAAATGCCCCACTCCAGGTTGCTCTGCCCGTATGTGCAGTGCCCCAGCCAGTATTTCCAATGAGCTATGTAAGGGTGGCGAATCAAAACACCCCCAGCGTTGCATGGCTCAGTGATCATGTGCGGCTGGGGAAATAAACTGTCAAGGCAAACAGAGTTTCCCTTTGACAGTTCAGTCAGCCCAGTAGCACTCCCTCAGCTGGAAAAAGCAGCTGAGGGAGTGCTCAGTGTTTCACTGGGCTGGCTCCTCGGCTCCTCCATAATCGGTGAGGTGTCCAGTGGGTGGGCGCCCCCTCACCCATTATGGATGAGCCGGCAGGCTTGGACTGGCCTATAGGGCAATAGGGAGATGACCATACCAAAAATGCAAAATTCTAGTGTAGGCCAGTAAAAATGGGCCACTTTTTTGGCCAATGTGGGCCAGTTTGAGGAGTTACTTCACTATGCAGCTAGTAGTTTTGACCATTGTTGCTGAATGAAATTCCTTAAATATCACCATTTGTTTACATTTGAATAAAAAACAACCCCTTGGGTACTATTCAAACAGTCTGTGACTAAACACTGAATATCCATTTGCAACTGCTGCCCATTTTTTCATTGGTGCCTAGGACCGGTTTATGGCCCAGTCTTACCATGTGAGCTGCCCCGTCCCATTTCCTCCAATCTTTTTACATTTCATGCTGGGCTCTGGCGCCCGCCACCCCCCCCCCCCCCCATGCAGCCGCGGCCCCCTGGGGGGGCTCGCCCCACAGTTTGAACAGTTTGAAGACCTCTGCTGTAGAGTGTCTTTTCACCCATGCCTTCTCTTCAAATGGATCCACAGATCTAGTACATGTAATTTGTTAAAGAGCCTATGCATCTCTGCTGCTCTAGTAAACTCCCTATGCATCCCTGCAAACTAAAACTGGCCTTTAAGCTGTGGGACGCTCCCCACCTTCCTCCATCGCAGGCCGTGGGTGCGCAAATTCCACACCGCGATGAACAATTAAAAGCCGATCTGAGTTTATCGTCAGTGTTGTAGCAATGCAAAAGAAGGCGCTACCTTTGCGTTCTGCCTTTCAAAAACAGGAGACACTGAATGGGACAAGAGAAGGGAGATGGACAGGATGGTGCATCAGAACAGGAGAACAACTGCCGGAAGGGGTTGAGCATGTGAACTGAAACAGGAAAGGGACAGAATATGAGGCAGAGACAGGCCTATTAGGAGGCAGAGGGTTAGACAGAATGGAAGTGGGGAGAGAACATGAGTGAAGTGCGTGAGACGGAACAGGAGAGGGAGGGAGACAGAATAGGAAGGGAAAAGTGAGACAGTGATGAAATGGGAAAGGATTCATATTGGGGTAGGACTGAAGAGGAGACAGAACTTAAAGGGGGTGATAAGTGGGCAGAAGATTGAAAGAGAATATGCAAACGAAAACCTAGAACAGGAAAATAAGTGACCAGCAGAATGGGAGAGACACCAAGAGACAGAAAGGAAGGGGAAAAGAGAATTGGGGAGCGGGGAGATTGTAAACCATAGGATGGCGAGAAGAACACAAATCAAGTGTTATGGAGCCACGAGACAAAATGAGGTTTACAGAGCTAACAGACCGAATGGGTGCAGGGCTAGAGAAATGAGGCAGACCTGGAGGAAGAGGAAAGACTGAATAGGAGGTATGAAGAAAAGGGGGAGCGGGGAAGTGTAAGGAGAGGAGACTACATTTCAGGGTATGAGAAGGAAAAACGAATTGCAAGTATAAGGTGAGAGAACAAAAGAACGGCAGTCAGCCCCGAGAGGAAGAAGAGGGGCAGTACAGGTGCAGTAAAGAAGGAAGAGTTAGACTTTGTAAGGAAGAACTTTGTATGGAAGTGGTGTGATACAGAAGGGTATTATCTGAGAAGGAGGAGGTGATGAAGAAATTTGAGTGATAAGGATGTGTGGGAGCCTGTTTTGTAGTTTAACTGCGTAAATCCCATCCCTAATAGCTAAAATTTGTATGCTGTCTACTTGGGTGTATGCTCAACCTCCATGCTTCTGTAATGATTCTGAGACGTGGGGCTGCCTCAAACCTCCCAACACATGTAAACTTATCAACTCACTAATTTGGCTAGTGCTACTCAAAGCGCCTGATATTGAACTCATGGGACCACCTCAATTGTGCTTCCTTTGGACACTAGTAAGCATGGTCACTTAGTATCTTGACACACTCGCAGGACAAGGCCGCCGTGTTGAACGACGCAGGTATGCAGTAGACGCTGCCCGATCTACACATAACACGTTTGTTACTGTCAGTTGAAGAACTTGGCTCCTCTGACGGAATCTTTTTCCTTCCCCTCGTATGAAGCTCCTTTTTAAAAATGAAAATACAGCCTGCCACGGAAGGAAGCCACCGTGACCGCGGAATGTCAGCAGGCCAGTGACCTCGCTTCTGGGGAAGCCACAGATAGGGGAAAAAGCCTTGCGGCACAAAAAAACCCTGGTGGTTCCGAGATCCAAGGAAGATGGTAGGTATTATATGAAGTGTCGTCTTGTAGCAGAGTCCCCAGTTAGAGTCTCGGATCCAGGTATGGACAGAAGCAATAAGAAGAGGATCCCCAGCGAACTCACAGGTAAGTCCAAACAGGAACAGGCGGAATCCCACCTAAGAGATCGGAGGAGAACAGGAGATCCCCAGGCAAAGGTAACCAGGCAAAGGATGGAATGGAGCACAGAGGGGCAGCCCTCTGGGTAAGAGAACCAGAACTAGCCAAGAGAGAGGATGCGCCAGGTGTAATCAGTAAGGGGGAAGGGAACAAGCCAGAGGAAAGGCAACAAGTCAGGTGGTAGCAGAGGACTCGAGGGAACAAGCTAACAAGAGAAGAGAGGGAGAAAAAAGAAGATAGCGAGCAAAGAGCCGTTCCTGGAGGGAGAGAGTGAGAGAGAGAGAGAGAGAGAGAGAGAGAGAGAGAGAGGAAACCCGCGAGCGGGAGAGAACCGCAGCGGGGAAAAGCAAAATGCAAGACAACAAAGTCGGAGTACCAAAGGAAAGTAGAGGAGCACCGCTAAAGCGGAAACAACATAGCGACTCAAAGGGAAAAACCACGAAAGTTGCAACGCGCCGGCCCCCGGGAGGAAGTGGAATAAGAACCTCCCGTGTGGCTGCCATGCTGCAAAACAACTAGACCATGCTCATGAACGCGACCTAAGCGTAATGGCACAATCAATGGAGTCGCCACCTACAGTAATTCACACCCACCAACCCCCCGGTACCGTGACAGTTACGTCCATGCTACCAAGCCTATAAAATCCGAGTTTATGACCCTCTGCGGCAAAGCCCTGGCAGGACAAGGCTGCAGTGTTGAATGATGCAGGTTTGCAGGAGACGCTGCCGGATCTACATGTAACCCGTTTGTTAAGTCCAAGCTACCGAGGCTATAAAAACCCGTGATTCAGACCCTCTGCAGCAAAGCCCTCACAGGACAAAGCTGCAGTGTTGAACGACACAGGTTTTTGGCGATGAAGGGGTTGGCAGCATAGACAGTGAGTGCAAACGATTCACCCTCCTGTCTGCGGCCGCCAGGTAAGAAGTTGGGGAGTTTGCTTGCTCTGGACTTCTTAGCCCTTCTGACCGCACCACTTCTCTGACTGTGTCCCTCCCATCCCCTGCAACCTGCACCTCTGCCTCTGCCCCTTGCTGGGTATGTCTCCTCTCGACCCTCCTTCTTGTCACCCCCATTGCGTCCTCTCCCTACTGGCCCCTCGTATTCCTTGATCGCCTGCCCATCCTCGCCCCTCTTTCCCTGCAGTATCGCACGCGTCTGTGCCTACTTCCCTCCTTGCATCGCTTGTGCTGTGCCTCCCTGACCTGCATGGTCTCTCGCAACCTTCGATACCATGTGCATCCGCGCCACTTAGATCCTTGATTTTGCTGTTGCTGCGTGTCGCCTGACTTGCGTGTGCCCTCGCAATCTTCGATCGCATGTTCCTCTGCACCCACTCCGTCCTTGCCTTCCCGCGTGCCTCCGAATGCGTGGTCAGAACAGAGCGATACAAAGCACAACAGACGAGTCGATGAGGAAAAACATAGAAGAGTGAAGAGCACAACAGAGCAGAGGCAATACACCAAAGGACAGGGAAGCAGCTGAAAGTGTGATTGGGTAGGGAAGGCTAAGGATTCGCCGGCGCAAACGTGGCCGAGGGTGGAAAGGGCACTAAGAACATGCGATCGGGTGTTGCACGGGACCATGCGGTCATGGGCACGCAGCTGCGAACAAAGCCAAGGCTGGGCGCTGAGGCCACGCGATCATTGGATTGTGAGGCGCCACGCAGGCGAGGGATGCGAAGTGCAGGCAGGCAAGGAAGGAGAGGGGCGCAGAAGCACATGCACTCAAGGATTGCGAGGGACCACGCAATCGGGGGCGCACAGGAATGCAAGGACGTAGAGGGCATAGAGGAACATGAGATTGAAGATTGCGAGGGCCCACACAAGTTAGGGAATGCGCAGCGCAAGCGGAATCAAGGATCTAAGTGGCACGGATGCACATGCAATCGAAGATTGCGAGAGATCACGCAGGTCAGGGAAGCCACAGACACTATGCCATCTCACCACTGCGGCTAACTTCTCCCCCAAGGCTTGTGCTAGGATTGCCTCATTTCTACAGGAGAGGGCTATGAAAGTCTTCTCTGACTCTGCCTCTGCCACCCCTAGTCTCCTCAAATGCAGAGTCCCGCAGGGCTCCTGCATTGCTCCCACCTTATACAACCTCTTCACGAGGCCGCTGTTCAACCTTCTGGACGCTGTGGGCATCTCGTACACCAACTACGCAGATGACACTCAGGTGTGTTAGGAATCACGGCGCTACAATGTCCGGTTCCAAAATACCTGCAGAGAGAATTGTGCCGACACGTCCGACGCTCAAAAGGAGATCCCTGGGACTTCGGTTGTTACACTCCCGACGACACCCTAGGCTGAAACAGCGAGCTTCGTTTCTTGCTCATTACCGGTTACTCTGGCAACGTAGGGAACGCTTCTGGCGTAGGCACGCAGCCGTCATCACGTCACGTGACTTGGCACGTGACTTACACAGAATAAAGCCAGCCCACAGACTACGGCACAACACTTCTGATTGAAGTGTTTTGGAATTCTCCGCGTATTTTGGAACTCTTGTTTTCTGGACCCGTGTTTTGCCTCTTGCTTTTTGATTCTTCCTGGTCCCCGCATCTTGCCTTCCTGCTTACTTCCGTTCCTGTTTCTGGACTGCGCTCTTGTTGCTTTTGTCTTGCTTTTCGAACTTTTGTTTGTCCTGGTCATTGCCGAACCTGCTCTGCACCTTGGACTACTTTCAACTCACGATTTGATCTTGCACTGCCTGCACATTGCCGAACCTGCCTTCCCCGGATTGCCTCTGCCTCGTGATTTTGTTTGGCTAGCCTGCTCGTTGCTGAACCTGTTTTGCATCCCCGACTGTCTTTGCCTAGTGATTCTGTCTACTTTGCCCACACGTTGCCGAACCTGTCTTGCGCAATGGACTGTCTCTGCTTTGCGATTTAATTGTATCCTGCCTGATTGTACATCCTACAAAGTTGGTCCTTCTGCTTTCCCAGCACCATCCTGTCTACAGAAGAACATTTCCATCCGGACTCCCTATAGGAACTCCTCGAACTCCACCTCTTGGGATCTCAAGGACTAGAGACTTCTTTTGTTTTAGGCGTCCTCGTGCCATCGGGGTAGTCTTCGACATTGGATTGTTGGGACTTCTAGGCGTCCTCGTGCCGTCGGGATAGAACCTGGGACCTGGATCATCAACTGGGACTTCCGATAAACTTCAAAACACTGAATGGTAAGAACCATTTCTGCTTTCATGTTCTATTACCTGAACCCTCCCTTTGCTTAGATTCCTCATTAGTTCTTGCTTTGTTCTTGTGTTGATTGGCTTAGGAACTCCCAGGCTACTGAGGAAACTTCACTTCCCGTCTATAACATCAACGCCGTGTACCATCATTCAGGTTGGTGTAGTTGGTATTCTGGTACTTTCAGTTTTATTAAGACCACAAAACATACTCATTACAACTCAGGCGGTAAGGGGTTTACGGCGCCGTAAACAGCGCCGACCCTTACCGCCTGAGTACGAGGTCCCTTAGCACCATGGCGGATTTAACACCTGCTTTTAGCAGGTGTTAAAATCCATGGCGCTAATGGACCATGGAGTTAATTACGCCACCGTAATTTACGGTGGCGTAATTAACGCCTTCCCCACTCCCATTATGCCCTATGGGGCAAAAATGGGAATGGGGAAGGGTAAATGGGGATTGGGGACTTACCGCCCCGCCAAACTCGGAATGGGGCGGTAAATCCGCCAACCACCATGGCGTAAACGTAGTTTACGCCATGGTGGTAAAGTCACGGCCCAGGCGGTAACTTACCGCCTGGGTCGTAATGAGGCCAACTGATTCTGATATTCTTTCTATTGCTCCTAGTTGGTGCAATCGGGTGTGTGTGTCTCCTCCTCCGACTATTAGATCCTTCTGTCTGTAAACCTTACACAGCAAAGGGTTACAATTGTAGGAAGAATTCATCAGCGACTCCGAAATCTTCTGCGATCAAGCTCCTACCGTCCTTGTTACCTGGTGGTGAGTTCTAACATAATCAGAAGCCTAATATGGAGACCACTGACGCCCTGGAAAATCTAGTCCGTCTAGTCTCAGAATTAAGGGCTGACATGTCAGCCGCACATGACGCTACGCACTGGCGTATTGATGCCTTGCAGGCTGCGACTCAACCCACTGGTTCTGGTGCTGAGGCTCATCCGGTAGCTTCAGGTTCTAGGTTTCCGGTACCCCGTCAGGAACCGGTTCCTGTGTTTATGTCTGCTCAATTCCCGTTAGCTGCACCAGAACGATTTCATGGAGATCCTAAACCTTATTGTACCTTCATAAACCAATGCCGTCTCCACTTCTTATGTCGACCTGCTTCATTCCCTGACTCCACCTCTAAGGCTGCCTTCATGCTGTCTTATCTGGGTGGTACTGCAGCAGCTTGGGCTAATGCTCTATTGGAGGAAAACAGTTATATGTTGTATGACTGTGACGCTCTGATTAATGCCATGGCTCGTGTCTTTGACACCAGATACAAAACTCAAGCAACTGATTTAGAACACTTGAACCTCCGACAAGGGGATTCGCCGTTACTCACCTATCTGGCAAAATTTAATCAGCTAGTGGCTGAAACTTGTTGGCCGGATGACAAGAAGGCAGCAGTCTTTTATAAAGGGTTATCGGAGTCATTAAAAGACACTCTAGCTACCGTTCCTGTAGTCCCCACTACTTTTCCAGAACTTATACTGCAAATTGACACCAGAAGGGCAGAGAGGAAAGGCGAAAAAAGATCTTTGCCTCCTGCAACCACTCGCCCTGACGTACCAACAAGCAACGAACCTGAACCCATGCAGATTGGGGCGATTAGGGGTCCTCTCACTCCCAGCGAGAGGGAAAACAGGAAACAAAATAATCTTTGCTTTTACTGTGGGTCTTCTTACCATTTCCTTAGGTCATGTCCTAAAAAACGAGCAAAGAAGGCGGGAAACGCCAGGGCTCCACAGTAGATGGGGTCCGTCTGTCGAGTTTTCCGATTCCGGACCTCAACATTAGTACTGGCCTTTCGCTGATTTTTCTTAAGATCACCCTTGCGTTTGGAGATGAGAAATCATGGTTGGCATTGGCCATTCTGGATTCGGGTGCTACGGGCAATTATATTGATATACAATATGCCTGGGATCTGGGAATACCTGTCACCACTAAAGACAAGCCAGAACTAGTACATGCAGTAGATGGGACGTCTCTTGTGTCAGGACCCGTTACTGAAAGCACCATACATCTGCAGATGATCACTAAAGATGGGCATATGGAAAGCATCATTTTTGACTTGATTGCCGCTCCACAATATAAAGTAATATTGGGAATCCCTTGGCTATCGCTGCACAATCCTTGTGTGGACTGGCAAACACGCGTGGTGTGTTTCACATCTGGATATTGCGAGCTCCATTGTTTTGAGAGTAATGGCAATCAAGCCTGCGGTCCGTGTCGTCAGCTTTCTGATGCCGCTATGTTTGTGGGTGCTATCTCAAACCACAGTATCCCCACAGAATATCAGGCTTTTTCAGATGTACTTGACAAAGTCAATGCTGAGACTCTACCCCCCCACAGGCCATATGACTGCCCGATCAACCTGGTTCCAGGGGCTAGCATACCCAATGGCAGGATATATTCTCTTACACATAAGCAGAATATCGTTCTTAAAGAATATCTTGACAATGCACTACGCACTGGGTTTATCTGACCATCTCGCTCACCTGCAGCATCCCCTTTGTTCTTTGTTCCCAAAAAGGAAGTGGACTTAAGACCTTGTATAGATTATCGAGCACTAAATGCAATTACCATCAGGAACCAGTATCCATTGCCTCTTATAAACACTTTCCTGAATCAAATAGGCTCATCAGTCCTGTTCACAAAATTGGATTTGAGAGGTGCCTATAATCTGGTTAGAATCCGCAAGGGGGATGAATGGAAAACCACTTTTAAGACACGGTATGGATTGTATGAGTATTGTGTAATGCCTTTCGGTTTATGCAATGCACCAGCCAGATTCCAGAACTTCATTAATGATGTGTTTAGAGACAGGATCGATCATTATGTATTGATATATCTTGATGACATCCTGATTTATTCTCCCTCACGTCAAAAACATATTGATCATGTTACCACTGTTCTTCAGCGTCTGAGAGAGAACAAGTTATATGCCAAGGTGGAGAAGTGTGTATTCCATGCCACTGAAGTGGAATTTCTAGGCTATGATCTGACAAACAAGGGGGTATGAATGAACCAGACCAAAGTTAGGGGTGTTTTGGAATGGCCCATACCTGCTAATGTGAAGGCTTTGCAGTCTTTTTTAGGATTTGCAAACTTTTACCGTCGCTTTATTCGTTCTTTCTCCAGCTTGGTGGCGCCATTGACGGCATTAACTAGCAATAAAAGCCCATACCTCTGGGCTGCAACACAACTAGCTTTTGATGCTCTTAAAGCGGCTTTTACATCTGCTCCAGTGTTGCAACATCCCAATCCTTCTTTACCCTTCCACGTAGAGGCATATGCATCTGGTGTTGCTATTGGTGCCATACTATCTCAACAGTGTAGCGACACGGGACTCCTTCACCCAGTGGCTTTTTTCTCTTGCAAGCTCACACCCTATGGGCGTAACTATACCACTACTGAGCGAGAGCTTCTGGCTATACGTGATGCCTTCAAAGAATGGAGACATCACCTTCTAGGGGCTTCCCATCCGGTTCAGGTCTTTACAGACCATAGAAATCTGCTTGCCATGAAGTCTGTTAAGTGTTCTACCTCACGTCATGCTAGGTGGCACAAATTCTTCTCGATGTTTGATTTTGTAATTACCTACCGACCAGGTCATCTCCACTCAAAAGATGATGCTCTTTCACGAATGCATGATCCGGATCAAGGCGAAAAAGAGATCAGTCCTCTGTTGTTGCCTACACAAATTGTCTGTGGTTGAACTCCACATCCGTCCTTGAAATCTTCTCTTGTCGAGTGGATCCGAACACAACCTAGTGAGATTCAGGAATACAATTTAGACATAGTAAATACCCTGCCTTATATCCAAGGGCGTCTCTTTCTGCCAGACGAGAAGACCCGTCAAACGGCATTAAAATGGTGCCCTGATACTATGTTTTCCGCACATCCGGGAAGGAGAAAAACCTTGGATCTCTTACAAAGGTGGTGTTGGTGGCCTACTATGCGGCAAGATGTACAACATTACATTGAATTATGTGCTATCTGTGCACAGTGTAAAACTGTGCCTGGCAAACCTATGGGGTTACTCCAACCTTTACCCATACCTCAACGTCCCTGGACCATGTTATCCATGGATTTCATCGTAGAATTGCCTTTAGTTCAAGACTTCAATACAATCTGGATAGTTGTAGATTATTTCACGAAAATGGCTATCTTCGTACCCTGTCGTGGCCTACCCTCTGCACCGGTTCTTGCAGATTTGTTCATGAAAAACATCTTCCATTACTTTAGTCTTCCCTCTATCATAGTGTCAGATCGGGGCACGCAGTTCACTGCTCATTTTTGGCGGTCTTTAACGTGCTCTTTTGGCATAGAGGATCAGTTTTCTAGCGCCTACCATCCCCAAACGGATGGCCAGACTGAGAGACTCAACTCAACGCTTGAACAATATCTGCATTGTCTGATACTCCAGCATCAGGAGTCTTGGCTATTCGTCATGGTAGCTGCGGAATTTGCCTATAATAACTCATTGCATACTTCAACAGGCACTTCTCCGTTCTTTGCTCTCTATGGACAACACCCACGTGCTTTACCTCATGATCCTATTTTGTCATCAAGTAACCCAGCCGTCTCTGATTGTGTGAGGGAAATGACGGCCATCCATATGAATATCAAATGCCGTCTTCAGGAAGCCCAAAATCAAGCTAAACCCTTTGCAGACAAGCATTGTTCGCCAGCTCCCTCATATCAGACTGGCATGAAAGTATGGCTGTCGACCAAACATCTACGAATTCCGGGTCGACGTTCTTTGTTGCCTCGCTTTGTAGGTCCTTATGTAATAACTCACGTGATCAACCCCTTGGCTGTTCGATTGTCCTTACCCAAGTCTTGGAAGATCCACCCTGTCTTTCATGTATCTTTGGTCAAGCCTTTTCGTTCTGGAACACGTCTCAGTGTTCGTCCTCCTCCTGGTATGGTACAGGGTTCTGAGGAATATGAGGTCAAGTCCATACTTGACATCCGCCTACAGAAGGGGGTCTGTATGTGCCTAATTGATTGGGTGGGTTGCGGCCCGGAAGATCGGACCTGGGAACCTCTGGAAAATATCCATGCCCCTCGCCTCCTGGCGCGTTTTCATGCTTCCAGGGGATTGGATATTGCATCATGGGAGGATGCTGTTAGGAATCACGGCGCTACAATGTCCAGTTCCAAAATACCTGCAGAGAGAATTGTGCCGACACGTCCGACGCTCAAAAGGAAATCCCTGGGACTTCGGTTGTTACACTCCCGACGACACCCTAGGCTGCAACAGCAAGCTTCGTTTCTTGCTCGTTACCGGTTACCCTGGCAACGTAGGGAACGCTTCTGGCGTAGGCACGCAGCCGTCACCACGTCACGTGACTTGGCACGTGACTTACACAGAATAAAGCCAACCCACAGACTACGGCACAATGCTTCTGATTGAAGTGTTTTGGAATTCTCCGCGTATCTTGGAACTCTTGTTTTCTGGACCCGTGTTTTGCCTTTTGCTTTTTGATTCTTCCTGGTCCCCGCATCTTGCCTTCCTGCTTACTTCCGTTCCTGTTTCTGGACTGCGCTCTTGTTGCTTTTGTCTTGCTTTTTGAACTTTTGTTTGTCCTGGTCATTGCCGAACCTGCTCTGCACCTTGGGCTACTTTCAACTCACGATTTGATCTTGCACTGCCTGCACATTGCCGAACCTGCCTTTCCCCGGATTGCCTCTGCCTCGTGATTTTGTTTGGCTAGCCTGCTCGTTGCTGAACCTGTTTTGCATCCCAGATTGTCTTTGCCTAGTGATTCTGTCTACTTTGCCCACACGTTGCCGAACCTGTCTTGCGCAATGGACTGTCTCTGCTTTGCGATTTAATTGTACCCTGCCTGATCGTACATCCTACAAAGTTGGTCCTTCTGCCTTCCCAGCACCATCCTGTCTACAGAAGAACATTTCCATCCGGACTCCCTATAGGAACTCCTCGAACTCCACCTCTTGGGATCTCAAGGACTAGAGACTTCTTTTGTTTTAGGGTCCTCGTGCCGTCGGCGTAGTCTTGGACATTGGATTGTTGGGACTTCTAGGCGTCCTCATGCCGTCGGGATAGAACCTGGGACCTGGATCATCAACTGGGACTTCCGATAAACTTCAAAACACTGAAAGGTAAGAACCATTTCTACTTTCATGTTATATTACCTGAACCCTCCCTTTGCTTAGATTCCTCATTAGTTCTTGCTTTGTTCTTGTGTTGATTGGCTTAGGAACTCCCAGGCTACTGAGGAAACTTCACTTCCCATCTATAACATCAATGCCGTGTACCATCATTCAGGTTGGTGTAGTTGGTATTCTGGTACTTTCAGTTTTACTAAGACCACAAAAAATACTGATTCTGATATTTTTTCTATTGCTCCTAGTTGGTGCAATCGGGTGTGTGTGTCTCCTCTTCCGACTATTAGATCCCTCTGTCTGTAAACCTTACACAGCAATGGGTTACAATTGTAGGAAGAATTCTTCAGCGACTCCGAAATCTTCTGCGATCAAGCTCCTACCGTCCTTGTTACCTGGTGGTGAGTTCTAACAAGGTGCTTATCCCCCTCTCTGGAGATTACCTGTCCGACATGAACACCCTCAACTCCATTTACTCAACGATCCAATCCTGGATGCTAGAGAACTAGCTCTGCTTGAACACGGAGAAAACCGAACTACTACTAATTGGATCTCCTGCCACCCTGTGCAAACTGGGCAAACAGTATAGCTCCTTCACCATTGCTAATACCCCCATCATGGTGTTGCAAACCGTCAAGACCCTGGGCACATATCTTGACTCTAATCTTAACATGGACATACAGGTGAATGCTGTTGCCTCATCCTCAGCGTATTACTCTAATCTGCTCAATGGTGCCAGGCCGTTCCTTTGCTAACTGAATTGCCTTACCATTGCTAGGGAAATAATTGGGTCAAGATTGGATTACTGCAACGCCCTCCTTGTAGGGGCATCTAGCAGGAATATTGCTAAACTACAATTGGTACAAAATAATGCCCTAAGGGCTGCCACTTGGATTTCCAAAAGGGACCACATCTCCCAGGTGCGTAAGCAGGTTCATTGGCTCCTAGTTAAAGAGAGAATTGTTTTCCAAACTCTTGCCCTCACGCATAAATGCCTCCATGACTTGGCACCCCCCTAGCTGGTCCAAAGAATAGCTCAGTCCACTTCAGCCAGGCCCACCAGGATGGCCTACGCCAAAAGCATTTCTATGCCTAAAACCCAGAGAGTGCGTGCAGGCGGTTCTAGCTTCCCCTCTGTGGCTGCTTCTCACTGGAATGCTCTACCACCCCACATTAGGCTGATTGATTCGCACTTTGCCTTCCGCAAAGCAATCACAACCAGGCTATTTGTCTGACTCTAAAGGAGCCTGTACCTGGTACCCGACTGTTTAGCCTGATTCTCAAGCATGATGCAACAACGGGGGCAGCATTCGCCTGATTCTGTCATGTTTTATCACTGTCTGTAACTGTCTGTTTTGTATTGTCGTAACTAAGAAACTCTTGGGCTGCTCTCCTTGTAACCCTTAATCAAGCCCTCGTACATTCTCCTGTCACAGCGTCTCGATGCCTCTGGGCTGTAGTGCGTTCTATCCCAAATAAATAAATAAAGAAAAACAGCGTGAGCGATGCAAGGAGGGAAGTGCCATAGACGCGCGTGAAACGGCAAGGAAAGAGGGGCGAGGATGGGCAGGCGATCAAGGAATGCGAGGGGCCAGCAGGGAGAGGATGCAAATATTGATCCTGTGTATGGCACTTGCCTTACCTCCCCCGCCCACCTCTCCCTCACAGACCCTCACTCACACACACACAAAAAATAAAAAAACACTTACCTAATTCCCACGACTTCCCTCCTGTCAGCCCCTGCATACACTTGTGTGCGTCACAGGGAGCAGCTGTCATCCAAAGATGGCAGGTACATCGGACGTAAGCCTTGCCAAGAGTAAGCTAAGTTAAAGGGGGACGGGGTCTGTTTATGGTCTTGAGTTGGGTGAAGGCTGTTTCTCATAATCGGTTTAAAAAAGCTGAATAACTGATTTTGTGCTGTCTTTCTAAAGTGATCATGAATGAGGTCGAGAAAAAAGTATTGTTTTTTCCACTTAGTACCACCAGCAACACCCATCTAGCTCCACTACATACCTTCCCCCATCGGGGCCAACCGAAACGACCAAGTCACTACACTGCTCTTGTACTGTGAATGCAACAAAAGGAAATCTCATCACATGGGTCTCCAGGTCCTACCCTTGGAGAACATCAATGCCCCGCTCATCGCACTCAACCACAGCCTAACTGACACCACCAACACCCATGCTCCCACTGAAAACTTCCGTTCAACTAACATAAGCCCTCTACACCTTGGTACAAAAAGGAACTTCTCAACAGCAAGCTCTCCATCCTCAGAAAAAAAGCTCTGGAGAAAACCCTCCATCTCGAAAACCGTATGACCCTGAGAACCTTCAGATCAGCACACAGGACACTCATCACCACCGCCAAAGAAAACAGCTACATAATCACCATCAATGAAGCATCCAAAAAAAGCAGTTACAAGCCATGAAGCACTGCTTCAACTGCTGCCAGAGCCTGCAATGCCACAATCCACTGACAAATCTGTAGAGAAGGAGCCAAGTACCCCCACCTCAACCACGTCACCCATATTGCCTATATGTTGGGAGCCAAAGTGCAAGACAAGTGCGGTACCAGTAAAAATACCAATACCAAAGAGAATCCTGGAAGCAAGGTTCCCATTGAGAAAACCATACCTGCATATGAGAAAATATGATGGCCATTTGAATGAAATCCCGGAAGAACCAGAGCAAATTAATGGCCAAGATGAATGATGATGTCATGCAGAATCGAGCTGACGTACATAGAAGAGATGCAGAGACAAGAGAATGCCGATATTCTATGAGGCATCAAGAAAGCATCAAGGATAAGTGACATCTTGGGACCAAGGTAAAGAAGCTTATGCCACAGAAACAATGAAGATGTCAAGTCAGTTTACACGTGTACAGACGCAAAGAAACGCAAGCAGACGAAGGATTCTTGAGGCTAGCTTTATAGTGTATAGATGTCGGCATGTGCCAACATATACATATATGCATAAATGAGTAAAGGATGGATGGTTCCACTACGTGTTATAGCAGAGCTGGACTAAAAAAGAAAGGCCTCTTTTTCAGTGTATCGCAGTAAGAAAACAAATTAATTAAAAGTGACATCTCAGAAAGGCGAGGTTGGATGAGCCATGAAG
This sequence comes from Ambystoma mexicanum, assembly GCF_040938575.1. Classification (NCBI taxonomy): domain Eukaryota; kingdom Metazoa; phylum Chordata; class Amphibia; order Caudata; family Ambystomatidae; genus Ambystoma; species Ambystoma mexicanum. Next base: position 892,342,914 of record NC_090935.1, on the reverse strand, counting down.
CCAAGCCAAGAAGCCATAGCCTTATCAGGCAGGGGTGTGCTGACATTGGATACAAAATCGTGTGAAAGAACAAACCCCTGTTAAGAAGACATGAAACAAACAAGGAAGACGTCAGAGGCTTATTAGAAAAAAGTATTTTTAATACGCAAAAAGCCTGAAATCATGGTCTTCAGTCACATGGAAGGATGAAGTTGGATGAACAGGACTATCACACCTATATATGAGGGCAGAGCGAGCGTGCCTTCACTCCCCTGAATTCTCCAGAGCTAAGAACACTTCCAATGACAAGTTCAAAGTCTTAATTTCCAGCAGACCACCGAGGTGATGATAGAAGGATATGCTAATTGGTGGGACGCTCTGTTCAAGACGAGCTCACCAGCACCTGGAGGTCCAGTCTGCGTGCTGCTAGACATATATGAAAAGTACTGACGAAGGTTAGAGTGCCAACCAATTGTAGGGGACCGCGTAATTAAGGGTCCTATAACTTGTGTAGCCAATGAGACAATGGGACATTGAGTATTTAGTGACATTCATAGTGGCCATTTTTAAGGGAGGACTTAATTGCCCCACCTGATGTTAAGAAAAGAATTACTTTCACTGGTTTTGTACAAAAAGACTGTATCAAACAGTCACATGTACAAAAGGGTCTACAAATGCTAGCACCAAAAGTTCAAACACCAAAAGTTCGAACTTTTGGTGCTAACATTGCAGGTAAGTTTAAAAAAAAAATGAGGGCTTCCGGGGTGTCCCCCGCAACACCCAGCTCACTATACTGTGTGGTATAGTGAGCAGGGTGTTGCGGGGGACACCCCCGCGGAAAAAAAGGGGGTGCTGTGGGGGTGTCCCCTGCAACACCCCGCTCACTATACTTAACACTATAGTGAGCAGGGGATGCGGGGGAAACCTGTCATGCAGTTCAATTTCTTTTACCTCCTCCCTTAACTCCTCCTCACCTCTCTCTTCTGTTGAGTCCGTGGACTGTTCAGTTTCCTTCTTCTTGCAGAGTCTTCTTGTCTTCTTCTCTTTCTTATCCTTCTTATGATGCAAATAGGGGTGTGGCTCCTCAGAGGCCATCGCGACAGGAAGGAACCAGGTCCCGGAGACCCCCGAGGAGGCAGTCCTAAAACAGGGAAAAAGCCAGTTGGCAGAAAAAACCCTGCGAAAGAGGTCTCTTCCTTCTTGAGGAATGGTAGGTATGAGATCCGAAGTAGAATGTGATGGCTGTTTGGACAAGGTACCAATTTTCTCCTGATTGTCGCGATGGAGTAGCAGATGATCGAACCGGGTAATAAGGCTGAAGAAGTCTTTGGTTACAGGAGAAGAACAGCAGTGAAGTTCCGCCCTTGGCCGGAGTAAATGTAGCCGTGGATCCGCTGCCTGGCTTGGATGGAGTGCAGCCGCGGATCTCTGCTGCCTGGCCGAAGTGGATGCAGCCAGGCGTAAGGTAAGGTATCCTGCTCAATGAAGAGGAAGGAGGGGTGCGCCAGAGATGCGCGGCTTCCTCCAAAAACACGACAAGGTAAGTGCGCCAGAAAGACACGAAAGATAGCAAGAGGAGCAGGTATGATAGAGAAAAGGTAAGACACGAAAACGGAAGAAAAAGGGTAGCACAGATAGTAAACAGATAAGCGACAGAATAACCCTTACCTCCACCGTGAGTCTTGACAGCTCTCGATATACCCGCACCCGGAAAGCGAGAGACACCTAGAGAGTGATAGGAGAACAGATCAAACAAGGATTGAATAAAGATAGAATTAGGGTAATTAGTTGGCTAAGTACAGGGAAACGAGCGTTAGAAGTTTCTTGCAAGAGAAAAAACGACGATACAACGCATCGGTGCAATGATGCGTGTGACGTATATACGTCATGGCGGCCATCTTGGAATAAGGCATAGACCGCTAAATGGCACTTCACACTCCAATTTAGGTGTGTCTCCATCATCTCCATACCTTCCATGTCTGATGCATTACAGTATGCCCCCTCCGATGTGTCGGACCTCCTGGCTTTCTGGGATAGAGCCTGTGAAACTTGTCTACCAACTCCGGAGCATGTACGTGGGTCTTGGGTTCCCACATTCTCTCAGTCCTTGGATACCCTTTCCAGTGTACTAAGTACTGAAGGGTGCCATGTTTATAGCGTGATTCCACCAATCTGGCCACCTCGTATTCTTCAGGTTCAGGGGAGGACTTGATGTTTGTCCTCTTGTTTGCCCTATGAAATGGGTCTTCCACGTAAGCCTTGAGTAAGGAGGTATGAAAAACCAGATTTATTTTCTTGAATCTTGCTGGCAGCTTGAGTTTATAAGCTACTGGATTTATCTTGGCTTCAATTCGAAAGGGCCCTATGTATCTTGGGGAATATTTACCCAGATGTGCCCATCTGGGCAAATATTTGGTGGATAACCAAACCAAGGTTCCAGAGTCGCATTGGGGATTGGGTCTTCTCTTGGAGTCTGCAAATCTCTTGTATACCCTTCGGCTCTCCTCCAAAGTATTGAGAGCTAATTGGTGTATTTCTTGCAGGTCAGCCAGCAATTCATTAACAGCAGGGGCCTTGGTCTCAACTAGATCTAGTCCTGGTAACTAGCGTGGATTGTATCCATAGGTGCATTTAAAGGGGCTGATACCGATTGCTGTGTGGAAAGTGTTATTATAGGCAAACTCAGCCATAGGAATCAGAGTAGCCCAATTATCCTGTTCCTTGTTGCAAAAATAGCAAAGAATGTGTTAGAAGTTGGCGTTGAGCCTCTCAGTCTGCCCATTGGACTGTGGGTGGTATCCAGAGGAGAGCGCCCTTTGAATACCTAACTCCTTGCATAGAATAGACCACAACCGGGAGGTTAACTGGACCCATCTGTCCAAAATGATTACTTTTGATAGTCTGTGTAAACGTACTATGTCTTTGAGAAAAACAGATGCGTTCTCTGCTGTATTCCAGCTAGAGGGGAGAAATGTGCCAACTTTTAGAACGAGTCTATCGTGACCATGATGGCGGTCTTCCCCTGTGAAGGTGGCAAATCCACGATAAAGTCCATGGAAAGGTCCTTCCAAGGACCTGTTGGTAGACTGGGTTGTTGTAAAAGACCCAATTGCTTCTGTCGAGACACCTTCCCAGTGGCACATACAGGGCATGTCTTGACGAAAGAAATAACGTCGGAATGAACCGAAGGCCACCAGAAACTTCTTGTCAATAGCTCATATGTAGCCTTCTGCCCCTTATGACCCGCTAACGGGAGATCGTGACAAAAGTGTATTGCCTGTTGTTGTAATTCTTGAGTAGGTAGAAAGAGGGCGGAATCGTGAAACCACAGGCCCTACTTCTCCTGTAAATGTTCCGGAAAGAGATTCTTTTTCTTCCAGACCCTGCTCTCCTCTCTACCCCTTGGAGATATCGGCTGATGACTGCAATAAACCTTTGTCTGGGTATTAAGACCTCCTCCTCGACCTTTCCGATCCTCTGTCATAGGCCAGCTCCGTGAAAGGGCGTCTGCTAATCCGTTCTGAGTTCCTAGTATGTAGGTAATCCGGAAATCGAAAGTCGAAAAATAATATGCCCACCTGGCATGTCGAGAATTGCGACACTCCATCTGCTGGAGTACCCGCAGATTCCTATGATCTGTTCGGATAATGAATGGGTAAATAGTTCCTTGTAACAGGTGCCTCCACTCCTCACAAGCCATTCTCATGGCCAACCGTTCTCTTTCCAAGACCGAATAGTTCCGTTCACTAGCTGTGAATGTCCGAGAAAAATAAGCGGTTGGACGTTCTTGATTCTTAAGGTCCTCCTGTAAGAGTACTGCTCCCATGGCTCCACTTAAGGCATCCATTTCTACAATAAAGGGCTTCGACTGGTCTGGCTGAATCAAGAGTGGAGCAGTGGTGAACAGATCCTTAAGTCTAGTAAAGGCTTCTTGCGCCTCCGAGTTCCATTCGAAAATACTTCCCTTCTTGAGGGGAGAAGTTAATGGTAGAACGATGTCAGAAAAATAGGGAATAAAGCGCCGATAAAGGTTCGCCAGACCAAGAAATCTTTGAACCTCCTTGACTGATGAAGGTTCTGGCCACCTAAGAATAGCCTTCACCTTGTCGGTGTCCATTCGCACTCCTGTGGAAGATAGGATGAATCACAGGAAAGGGACCTCAGAAGCTTCGAAAATGCATTTTTCAGACTTAGCGTAGAGGTGATTCTCCTTTAATCTCCATAACACCTCCTTGACCTGAAATCGATGCTCCGTAAGGCTGTAGAAAAAATGAGAATGTCGTCTAGATAGACCACTACCGATACATTGAGCATTTCGACAAACATACCATCCATGAATCTTTGGAACACCGCTGGGGCATTGACAAGGCCAAAAGGCATCAAACAGTACTCAAATAACCCCAGCGGCGTTCTGAAGGAAGTCTTCCACTCATCACCGGATCTTATTCTTAACAGGTGGTATGCCCCGCGAAGATCTATTTTAGAGAATATCTGAGAATCCTTGGCTGCTTCCAATATATCTCTAATAAGGGGCATCGGGTATCTATCCCGGACTGTGATACTGTTGAGTCCTATAATCGATACAAGGACGCAGTTCCTTGGTACTCCTCTTAGCTACAAAGAACAAGGACGCTCCTCCAGATGACTTTGACCTTCTTATAAAACCATTCTCGAGATTAGAGTCCAAATACTCCTGGAGAGCGATTCTTTCTTGCTGCGATAACGGGTACATACGACCAAAAGGTACCAGGGTCTGCTCCTTAAGATCTATGCCGCAAACTTCTGGACAATGAGGTGGGAGGAGTTTGGGAACCTTATCTTCAAAAACCTCTGCAAACTCCTTGTACTGTTCAGGAATCGAGGAAACGGATACACATGACTGTCCTATCCGGAGTGCGGTGAGTACTTCTCCCTCGGCCTTCCTAAAGCAATGCGCCTCACAATAGCTAGAATTGAAACTTAGCTTGTTGGAACACCAGTCTATGCAGGGATTATGCTGACGTAACCAGGAAATACCAAGTATTAACGGAAAGTGGGCTGCCCTAATAACGTCAAAGGCAATGTCCTCAATATGATTACCCATCGTGATCTGTAGAGGATGGCTTTCCATGGTTATTGGTCCTGAAGAGAGGGCACGTCCGTCTACTCCTTCGACTGGTATGCTCTTTGTCTTGCCTTGGAGCGGAATCCCTCTCTCCTTGGCCCATGTCACATCAATGAAATTGCCTGCCGCACCGCAGTCCAACATAGCAAACACAGGAATCGTGATTCCTGAAGTGACTGCAAGAGTAACCTGTAACACCATCAGTCGGTTGTCCTCTATTCCTTCTCCTCCTGCTCTGGTTGTATTGCAAGGGTTTGAGCCACCTTCCCCGTTATCTCCCGTGCATAGATGCGAGGTTGTGCATTTCCCTGGCATCTGGAGGATATTTCACTGCATTCCTTAAGTTGATGCTTTGATGATCCACAATACATGCACAGATTCAATGCTTGTCTGCGCCTTCTTTCCTCTGATGTTAGTGGACCTCTTGTTGCCTCTATTTGCATCGGTTCTTCCTTTGAGGCGTGATCCTTAGACAGAACAGGAGCATTATATACTGGTGTGTGTCCTTGACCTCTTCTTCTTTCGTTCCGTCTTTCTTTTAGTCTGAACTCTATTCGAAGGGCTAGTGTTACCAGTTCAGAAAATGTCTCTGGTCGAGCTACCCATGCTAGCTCGTCTTTTATCTCTTCGTGTAGCCCTCTGCGAAAGATTGTCTGTTGGTCCGTGTCTGGCCATGCTGCCATGGTAGCCAGATCTTGGAACCGAGCTACATGCGACATCCTGATTTCCTTGTCTGACATCCAGAAAGCCTTCATAAGTAGAGTGCTTCACTTCTGGTCTTTCAAATCAGGACTTAAAGTTCCGAACAAGCAATTCGTAGTCATTAACTGATGGATCATCAGCGGTTACCAATGGTGTAGCCCATGCCAGGGCACTACCTGTCAGGTTAGCTACCAGATAACCTACTAGAGCTCTGCCTGTCTCGAAAGACTTCCTTCTCAAGGAAAAATAAACCTGACAGGCATCAAGGAATTCCTTCATTCCTTTTGGACTACCGTCATGTTTATTGAGAGAAAAGGGCATGGGAGGTAGTTCGCTTCTTATCTCTTCTCTGGCTGTGGATTGTTAGCGCAAGGCCTGGTTTTCCATCTGGAGAGTTTGCATGTCTACTCGTAGATTTTGAATAGCTTTGAACATCTCCTGAAATTGCTCTTATGAGGCCATGGTTTCTTCTTGGCATTGTATACTGTCGTGCAGTTCAATGTCTTTCACCTCCTCCCTTAACTCCTCCTCACCTCTCTCTCCTGTTGAGTCCGTGGACAGTTCAGTTTCCTTCTTCTTGCGGAGTCTTCTTGTCTTCTTATCTTTCTTATCCTTCTTATGATGCAAATAGGGGCGTGGCTCCTCAGAGGCCGTCACGACCAGAAGGAACTGTTAGGCGATCCTCTGCACACCAATCCACTGCACACCAGAACACTGCTCACATTTCCCCAACACCTCCCTCCAGGGTTCGAGGCTCATGTGATTCGGTTTTCCCAAAGGACCGAAAGCTCCGTACCAGGTATGATTTACAGGCTCGATTGCAACCCTTCCTGCACTGGCAGTTGCCATGGAGAACTTACAGCAGAAGAGGCGGCGTTACATCTCCACGCCGATCGTTCACTTGCTCACGTGATCCAGAGTGGCGTTCCTCACGTGACCTTGGTGGACGTCACATGACCCCGAAACGCTCAGTATATAAGGCTTGAGACACGGGACACTCATTGCTTCTCAGCTGTCTTCAGACCCTGTTTGGCGTTACGTCTTGCTTTGTTTTCCTGTTTACCTTGATCTCGGAACTCTATCTTGGACTCCTTCGGATTACCCCTTTGTACCTTTGCTTGGAACTGTTTACCTGTTGCTGGATTTTGGACACGACCCTGACTTGCCTTTGGATCATCCCTTGATACCTTGTTGAACTTTTACGCCATTTCCCTTTTTGGGATTCAAGTCACACCTTCAGTCCTACAGGTGGTCTATCCTGCATCCACAATTGTCTGTGGTCCTCATGTTCTAGGGACCGCCTCAACTGAGTCTCGAACCTCCCTCCTAGGTTTCCTGGGTTTTCCAAACACCGGATAGGTAAGGATATTCAGACCCTTTAGTTATTGTGATTATATACTGTAATTGCCTTGTACTTAACCTCGCTCTTTTTGACAGCGGCATTGGTGTTCCAGAGGTTCCGTGGATCCGGGAAGTAACATCTCGCACCTGTGGCCCCAAAGGTCGCACAGCGGGTTTCTTTTAGTTCCCCTGTGCGTCACTTGAGGACAGAGGTATCAACGGTCTACACGACACTCAAGTCAGAACAGACTGAGAAGCCATATAGTCGTGTTAGACAATGCAGGGGTCCACGGAAGAACCCATAGCTGCTTTAGTGCAGGCGATTACAGTATTAAGGGCAGATATGGCCGCCGCTAACACGGTGATTCACCAGAGGTTAGATTCTATACAGAGTTTCAGCATTCTCTCCCTGCAGACCCTGAGTTCGGGGATGCTAGCACTTCAACCACACCGCCTCCGTTGGCAAGTACCCCGACTCCAGCTCCGGTGGTCCTTCCAACCCCTTCCCCTTTGGCTGCTCCTGAACGCTATCAAGGCGATCCCAAGAAGTTCAGGACTTTCATCAATCAGTGCAAATTACATTTCTTGTGCAGACCTCTGGCATTTCCTAATGCCACCGCCAAAGCCGCTTTTGCCCTTTCCCATCTGGCCGGGACAGCTGCCGCTTGGGCTAACCCTTTATTGGAGAACAATAGCCCGGTTCTTTATGATTTCGATTTGTTAGTTCTAGAAATGTCTCAAGTCTTTGATACCAGACACAAGGCACAGTCTAGGGGTTTGGAGTTGTTAGAACTAACCCAGGGCAGAGGGACTTTGATAGATTACATCACCCGGTTCAATCAATTGGTTGCCGAGACATCATGGCCAGAAAGCAAGCGGGCAGTTATCTTTTATAGGGGGTTGAATAACGCAATGAAAGATGCTTTAGCAGTGATACCTTCCATGCCCACTCAGTATCAGGAACTAGTGGATCTTGCCCTGCAGGTAGATGCACAGCGATCAGAGCGCAGAGCTGAGTTGGGGGTTTCTTCCCACCCTACAATTGTCAGTACCCCTGCTTCCAGTACTGAAGAACCTATGCAAGTAGGAGGTTTACGTAGCCCTATTACAACATCTGAGAGAGAACGTAGAAGGGTGGATAATGCATACTTTTATTGTGGCACCACGGGACATTATGTAAAGGAATGTCCTCGACGTCCCAAGAAGAGTCAGGTTTTTCGGACAGCTCGACCTTAGATCCGGAGACCAGGTCGAGTGTTCAGTCTTCATCTCCGGGTACCCCTCTTGCCTTTGCTCATGTCCAGCCCATCTTTGTACAGGCCACTCTTTGTCCCTCTACAGGTATTTCTCATGCAGTCACGATCATCATTGACTCAGGTGCCACTGGGAACTACATAGACATTGCGTTAGCCCATTCCCACAATCTACCTTTAGTGGTAAAAACCCGACCTGAACCTGTTCAGGCCGTAGATGGCACTGCATTAGTCTCTGGTCCTGTTAGACACCAAACTGCACCTCTATTGTTGACCATACAAGACATTCACATAGAGACGTTAAGTTTTGACTTGATTACCACACCTCAATTCGGTATCATATTAGGAATACCATGGTTACGTGAACACAATCCTCTGATTAATTGGCAATCAGGCACGGTGCTCTTCGAGTCTGAGATTTGTCAGAATTATTGTCTCCCAACCCATCAAGCAACCGATACTCCTTCTCGGGCCGTGGGAGCCTTAGCTCAACTCACGCTGAATGATGATGGATCAGAGGTTGTGAATTCCCATACCGTTGGGGGGGTGGTGTCAGGGATTCCATCTCAGTATAAAGCATTCAAATCAGTTTTCGATCGTGGTTCTTCCGGGGTACTTCCTCCACACAGACCATATGACTGCCCAATTGAATTAATCCCTGATTCCACCATTCCTTCTGGCAGGATTTATTCCTTGTCTCCCTCGGAAGAACAAGCATTGAAACAGTATGTACAGAACGCCCTACGATTAGGACACATCCGCCCCTCTACTTCACCAGCTGCAAGCCCTATATTTTTTGTGCCTAATAAAGAGGGGGATTTACGTCCCTGTTTGGATTATCGGCGTCTTAATGCTATCACGAAAAAGGATAGATATCCAATTCCGTTAATCACACCCCTTCTGGACCACTTGTCTCATGCTTCTGTTTTCACCAAGCTGGATCTTCGCGGCGCATACAATCTAGTGCGCGTTCGCGAAGGCGATGAGTGGAAAACTGCTTTTTGTACCCGTTACGGCTTGTATGAATATCTAGTCATGCCCTTCGGCCTATGTAACGCCCCGGCAACATTCCAGCGTTTTATGAATGACATATTCAGGGACATTCTGGACGTATACATGGTTGTTTATTTGGACGACATCTTGATCTTTTCACGGAATCTTGATGACCATGTAAAGCATGTCCGAGAAGTATTACCCCGTCTGAGGGAACATTCCCTATTTGCCAAACCCGAGAAATGTCAGTTCCATAAAACGTCTGTTGAGTTTCTGGGATTCCACATTACCCCTGGGGCATTATCCATGAACAAATCCAAGGTTAGAGCAGTCCTAGATTGGCCAGTTCCTCAAACACTCAAGTCCTTGCAGGCCTTTTTGGGTTTCGCCAACTTTTATAGGCGTTTTATTTCCTCCTTTTCCACAATTGTTGCCCCACTCACGGCTCTGACCAGCCCTCAGGTACCCTATCGATGGCAGAGGGAACATCAGGAATCTTTTGAGGCTTTGAAAACCGCTTTCACTACCGCATCGGTGCTCCAACACCCCAATCCCGATCTTCCGTTCATAGTTGAGGCGGATGCCTCTTCTTTTGCTCTTGGTGCGGTATTTTCTCAGACATGTCCTACAACAGGCAAATTGCACCCGGTGGCATACCATTCCCGTAAGTTCTCCAATACTGAGACCCATTATACCGTAACGGAGAAGGAACTCCTGGCTGTCATGGACGCCTTTCGTGTCTGGCGCCATCATCTTCTGGGGGCTAAGCATCCAATCACTGTATACTCAGATCATCGAAATCTACAGGATCTGGCCTCATTGAAGTGCATCAATAGCAGACAGGTCCGGTGGCATCTTTTCTTTTCCTCTTTTGATTTCCATATTATGCATCGTCCTGGAACCTCACATGGAAAAGCGGACACCTTGTCACGTTCCCCGGGTGGGGTCGAGTTGCCAACCTTCCCTGACACTGTTCTCGGAAAGAGTCATGTGATTTGTCTCTGCACTCCCTCTTTGTCATTGTTAGATTCTGTACGAGCTTGGACTAGCAATCATTCCGACCAATTGCGGGATTGGGACCCCGTTTATTCTGATGGTTTGCCTTTCGTGCATGAACGTCTGTTTCTTCCCACACCTGACACTCGGAACTTGGCCCTTGAGTGGTCTCATGATGCTCCCTTCAATGCCCATCCCGGTCAAGAGCGCACTTTGGATCTCCTAAAACGCTGGTGTTGGTGGCCCTCTATGAAGCGCGATGTGGAATGTTATGTCAATTCATGCGCTGTTTGTGCTCAGGCTAAACATCGAAGAGGACGACCGGTTGGGCTGCTGCTTCCGCTTCCGGTACCTCCAAGACCTTGGTATACACTGACAATGGATTTCGTTACCGATCTCCCCAAGGTACAAGGTTTTGACACCATCTGGGTGGTGGTGGACACGTTCACAAAAATGGCTCGTTTTGTTCCTTGTAAGGGTATTCCTTCGGCCCCGGTCTTGGCAGACTTGTTTTTTGGACATGTGTTTGTGTTATTTGGACTCCCTCGGTCATTGTATCCGATCGAGGGTCACAGTTCACCTCTCGTTTTTGGAGGTCATTAACTAAATTACTGGGCATCGATACCAGGTATTCTTCGGCCTATCATCCTGAGACTGATGGGCAGACCGAAAGGACGAATCAATCTATGGAGCAGTATCTTCGGTGTCTTATATTGCAACAGCAGACCTCCTGGTGGACCGCTTTACGGCTTGCTGAGTTTGCATACAATAACGCGGCTCATTCTGCTACAAGTTTTTCTCCATTCTACGCCCTCTACGGTCAACACCCCAAGGTCTTGCCTGTCCCTGATGCTTCTGTTTCTTCGAATCCTGCGGCCACGGCTTGTCTTAGGGATCTGTCTGCTGTTCATGCTAGTACTGTGGTCCATCTTACTGAAGCTAAGGCTTCTATGAAGGCTCGTGTTGACGGCAAGCGTCTGGCTGCTCCTCCCCTGGTGGTGGGTTCTAGGGTGTGGTTGTCTTCACGTCACCTTCGCCTAGTGGGTTGCCGGAAACTGCTACCTCGTTTCGTTGGCCCGTATGTGATCTCTCAGGTTGTGAATCCGGTGGCTTTTCGTCTAGTTCTCCCAAGTTCTTGGCGTATCCATCCTGTATTTCATGTCTCTCTCCTCAAGCCTTGTCCTGATTCTTCCCGCCTCCGGGCCCCTGTTGCTCCGGTGTCCCTGGCCTCTCCTGATGTTTTTGAAGTGTCGGCCATTTTGGGTTCCCGTTGGTTTAGGGGTAGGCTCCAGTATTTAGTGGATTGGAAGGGCTACGGACTGGAGGAGCGTTCTTGGGTTTCCGCTTTGGATCTTGACGCTCCTCGGTTGGTAGCTCGCTTCCATAGGGATCACCCGTCCTGCCCACGGGGTCGTGGGCCGTTGGGGGGGGGCTATGTTAGGCGATCCTCTGCACACCAATCCACTGTACACCAGAACACTGCTCACATTTCCCCAACACCTCCCTGCAGGGTTCGAGGCTCATGTGATTCGGTTTTCCCAAAGGACCGAAAGCTCCGTACCAGGTATGATTTACGGGCTCGATTGCAACCCTTCCTGCACTGGCAGTTGCCATGGAGAACTTACAGCAGAAGAGGCGGCGCTACATCTCCACGCCGATCGTTCACTTGCTCACGTGATCCAGAATGGCGTTTCTCACGTGACCTTGGTGGACGTCACATGACCCCGAAACGCTCAGTATATAAGGCTTGAGACACAGAACACTCATTGCTTCTCAGCTGTCTTCAGACCCTGTGTGGTGTTACGTCTTGCTTTGTTTTCCTGTTTACCTTGATCTCGGAACTCTATCTTGGACTCCTTCGGATTACCCCTTTGTACCTTTGCTTGGAACTGTTTACCTGTTGCTGGATTTTGGACACGACCCTGACTTTCCTTTGGATCATCCCTTGATACCTTGTTGAACTTTTACGCCATTTCCCTTTTTGGGATTCAAGTCACGCCTTCAGTCCTACAGGTGGTCTATCCTGCATCCACAATTGTCTGTGGTCCTCATGTTCTAGGGACCGCCTCAACTGAGTCTCGAACCTCCCTCCTAGGTTTCCTGGGTTTTCCAAACACCGGATAGGTAAGGATATTCAGACCCTTTAGTTATTGTGATTATATACTGTAATTGCCTTGTACTTAACCTCGCTCTTTTTGACAGCAGCATTGGTGTTCCAGAGGTTCCATGGATCCAGGAAGTAACATCTCCCACCTGTGGCCCCAAAGGTCGCACAATGGGTTTCTTTTAGTTCCCCTGTGCGTCACTTGAGGACAGAGGTATCAACGGTCTACACGACACTCAAGTCAGAACAGGAACCAGGTCCCAGAGACCCCCGAGGAGCCAGTCCTAAAACAGGGAAAAAGCCGGTTGGCAGAAAAAAACCTGCGAAAGAGGTCTCTTCCTTCTTGAGGAATGGTAGGTATGAGATCCGAAGTAGAATGTGATGGCTGTTTGGACAAGGTACCAATTTTCTCCTGATTGTCGCGATGGAGTAGCAGATGATCGAACCAGGTAATAAGGCTGAAGAAGTCTTTGGTTACAGGAGAAGAACAGCAGTGAAGTTCCGCCCTTGGCCGGAGTAAATATAGCCGTGGATCCGCTGCCTGGCTGGGATGGAGTGCAGCCGCGGATCTCTGCCGCCTGGCCCAAGTGGATGCAGCCGGGCGTAAGGTAAAGTATCCTGCTCAATGAAGAGGAATGAGGGGTGCGCCAGAGATGCGCGGCTTCCTCCGAAAACACGACAAGGTAAGTGCACCAGAAAGACACGAAAGATAGCAGGAGGCGGAGGTATAATAGAAAAAAGGTAAGACACGAAAACGGAAGAAAAAGGGTAGCACAGATAGTAAACAGATAAGTGACAGAATAACCCTTACCTCCATTGTGAGTCTTGACAGCTCTCGATATACCCACACCCTGAAAGCAAGAGACACCTACAGAGTGATAGGAGAACAGATCAAACAAGGATTGAAGAAAGATAGAATTAGGGTAACTAGTTGGCTAAGTACAGCGAAACAAGCGTTAGAAGTTTCTTATAACAGAAAAAATGACGATACAATGCATCGGTGCAATGATGCGTGTGACGTATATACGTCGCGGTGGCCATCTTGGAATAAGGCATAGACCGCTGAATGGCACTTCCCGCTCCATTTTAGGTGTGTCTCCATCGGCTCCATACCTTACATGGCCGATGCATTACAAAACCCCTGCAGCCTCCCGTAAAAGAAAAAAAAGAAAAGGCCCCTGCAGCGCCAGTTCCCGATCACGGAAGTGAAAGGGAACTGGCGCCGTAGGGACCCAGCGTGAAGAGAAGGTAAGTTGGGTTTGGTTGTGTTGGGGGTGTGGGTGGGGGTGTGTGGAGGGTGTGGGTGGAGGGGTGTGTCATGGGTGTGTTGTGAGTGTGGGTATGTACGTATGTTCATATGAGAAACATGCGAACCTTTGGTAGTTCGCACCTTTCTCATGCGAACATTCCAGCCGCGGTCGGATCACGTGGATTCACTTTCACTCACTGTCCCATACTAGTATAGAACGTACACTTAGATAGTCCCTTAGAACCAGTCATTTTCGTCAATAGGTTTTTGTAGTTTGCCACGTAGGATGATGTTAGTAATATGTAGGTTAGCGTCATCATGGATGATTTTTTGTTATAAAAGACTGCTTTTTTTTGTAATGCATTAATAAAATTTGCGCTGAGATATCCGTTGATGTCCTTTGTACTCCCTGTTTTAGATAATTGATTTTAAAACAGTTATCCTTTTTGCCAACTACCTGAGTCATTTTGATTATTGATGTATGAATAAAGTCTGCATCCCCATCTATCTCAAGGGTATTGCTACTCATCTTAAAGGGCAGTAGATCACCCAGTCCAAGTGGTAGCGGAGAGGATGGTTTAAAAATTTCATCGAGATAAGTAAGCTTTGGGGTCTCGGCAATATCGCACGACCTCTGCCATTCGGCTGAAAGGTCGTGAAGCTCCCTGTAGATAGCACTGTTAGTTAAAAACATTATGCTTGCAAGCTAGGATGTGACGGGTCCCCCGGTTTCCACGGAATCCCCTTGCGGCGTCTACAGGAAGCTGAACAAATAGAAAGTTGAAGAGGCGATAATCTATGCAAAGAGGGGGTTGAGGAGCCTTCTGCTCCCCCGCCGTGCCTGAAATAGAAGACGAGAGTAAGAAAGATGATGGGCTGTACCCATTGAGGGAGCTTGAGGCAGCAACAAGGTATAGCAACCCGGCATATGAGTCACCTGCACAAAGCAGCAACGATGACCCAGAGAAAAATAATGAAAGAGATGTCAACTCTAAGGTCCCGAGTGACAAAGAGAGGTGTGATAAAGAGAGAAGTGAACGACCAAGTACATCCTTAGATATAGGACGAGAAAAAAAGAGATGGAAAGGAGAAAAAGATAAGGCTGATGAGTTAGCGCTTATAAAAAACGAATGGATGGGTGGTCAGATTTTGCTCAAACTCAATGGTAAAGGCATCGAGGACGTAAGGCAAAGGGAAGATCGAGACGAGCAGGATAAAAAGGATAAAGAAAGGGAAGAAAGATTGAAAGACGATGGGGCAAAAAGAAAGGATAGAGAAAGACGGGAACAATTGCATCAAGGTGAGCAATTGAAGAAACAGGAGAAAGCAGAGAAGCAAAGAAAATATAACAATAGAAAGAGCAATTGAAGAGCGGGAAAGATTAGAAAGGAAAAGAATGGAAGAAGAAGAACAGAAATTAAGGTATAAAAGAATGCAAAGACATAGAGATGAAGAAATTCAAAGGGCAAATGAGAGAATAGATATGAAAAGAAGAGAAGAAGACAGGGTACGAGTGGAAGCGAGAAAGCGAAGAGAGTTTGACGATGAATTATAACGAAGGAGACGACAGAGAGCACGCAATCTTGATCGCATGGAGAGGGAGGTAATGGATCCTGATCCAGTAGTTTCATGGGATGAATTAGAAAAGTTCTTCCCAGAACATGAGCCCATACCAGGTCTGTCTAGAGCAAATCTAGAGGATGAATTTGACTCTAGAAGCGTTGGAGATGCTATCGATAAAGTGTATCATGATATGAAAACTAAGAAGCATTGCAGGGGAAGGGTAAAAATTATCAACTTGAGAGTACACAGTTGTACGACAAAGAGAGAGCCTTGTGTAGTTTTTGAGACAAAAGAGCTGTCTCTAGATAGACTGACTATGGATAGAGACGAAGAGGAGAGAGGTCACAAAAGTTGGGCACAGGAGATGTCAGATGAAGACAGAGAAGCCTTCTGTGGGGAGGAGGGAGATAACGCGTATGGACCTGAGGGATGTTTTACAATTGATAAGGAAGTAAGATAGTCAGATTTAGACCTACCTACATCTTGGGCATCAGAATCATTGGCACTGCTAGATCCACCTAAAGGGTGGTCCCATGGTCAGAGAGGGGACTTGCCATTTTATGTGAGCAGGTCATGGTCATTGCCCGGAAGAAGGTGGTGCAGAACCATTGTCCCTGCTATGGATAGGCAAACAATGGGAGATGAGAGTGAACTTGGGGTTTCACAGTTTCCTCTATTAGAGAAGGGAGGGGCCAGACCACAGTATATTCCTTGGCCGCAGATGGTCAAGGATAATTTAAGGGGCAAACCCCTGAGTTTAACTTCTGGCGCTGGGAAATGGATACATGAATTAGAGAAATTGACAGGATGTAATACATTAGCTATAGGGGGCATTAAGGGTCTCCTAATTGCTATCCTTGGTGGAAGAGCTGATGACGTTTGGTCAAGAGCAGGATATTCTGGTGTTACCACGGTAAACACTGCTCATGATGGAGCACCGTTCAAAAATTGCAGAATAACAGTTTGGAAAGCGCTTAGAGTGCTGTATCCGGACATGTCAGATATGGGCGCTATAATGACGAAAAAGATGCAGGAAGGGGAGGACCCGTTTGTTTACATTCAGAATTTTACAAGAGCAATGGGCTTTGGAGACACGCGAGGCTTGGGGGAAATCTATACCTGTGTTTTATCATATATTTTGTCAGGGGCTGCCAGGCCCAGTACAGAAGCTGCTTAAGAAGCTGGTGGGTATGGAAGCCAAACCGTCCAGACCATCATACATTATTGCAGGCTGTTGCAAGAAAAGAATCATAAGAAAGGTGATATTAGGAAAGGCGAAGAGACAAAGTTAGTGCAGAAAAAACTCTCCAAGTATGCCATTGAAGGGGACATTTAGAGGAGGAGATCCAGAGCCTACATGCTGTAGTCTTCTACTTCTTGTTGGCGAGACATCCACATTTCGTCTGGAGAAAGGACGATTATTTTCTATACATCAGGAAACCTGTTAATCGTCCTGCGATCAGTCAGCTGCTTGTAGAACCTATTGCCAGATTATTGCATGTTGTTGCCCCATTAAAGTTACCTCTTTCCTCCTTAAATAAAGTATGGGCAGCACCAGTAGCAACTTCATCATGGGAGATCACGAGAGACATCCACGTTGTGCACGAAGGTCATGGTGCAAGTTTTCGTACATATGTGTTATCTATGCCTGTATTATATTCATAGTAGTATTGCTTTCACTCACAATACATACTGCAATTTTTGTAGAGACACATGAAGCAAAGATTCCTGTGTATCCTCCTGTGCACGAGAAGGATACAAACGTGACAACTACTAGGCAGCCGAAACCTAAGGTTATTATTCATGTACTAGAAAAACCTGAGTTGCCTGTTGAAGAGAGGTGACGTATGGCGATTATAGGAGACTCTCTATGGTCTTCACATGCTGCTGCTAGGAAATTGCATCAAAGTAGACAAAGGCTTCTAGAACCTTCTCCTACACAGGTAGCACACGTGAATGCACCTAGCCCACTGATGAATGTTTCTATGGTTGGTCCAGTAAGAAGAACACATGCTGACACAATTCATGACATGATTCCAGAGGCTCATAAGAGAATAATGAGGCCCAAGAGAAATGCTAGGGAGAATGATCATGAGCTAAATGATTACCTGGACAGTACAGCACATTTGGGGAATAACATCTGATACCAGCATATGAAAGTAGTGGGAAGAAGAACGTCGAAGGAGGAATGCTTTGTATGTGCACTCCTGCCTTATAGTATGGGAAAGTCTAAAATCTTCATAGCTATTGAGGTAGACGTCCAGACAGCACACTGTCTTTCGCACGTAGCACTTTGCAGAACAAGAGGCCAGTTTATTGGTCGAGATGCCTATCTCAAATGGGCAATTTAAGGGACAGATCTGAATGAAGATGACTATATAAAGATACAAAGACAAGAAATAAGGCACAAAAACAAAGAACCTTGTGATCAGATATAGAAAATCGGGAGTGAAAGGAGCAGAAAGCAGACGAGAAGCGAACAGGAAACTTGAGGTTTCAGGAAAATCTGCAGAGCAAATTTGTAGATGGAAGAACAGAGGCCAGATGCAGATTTTGGGATCAGTGCTATCACCAGATGGATGGGAAGAAGGAGTGGTAATCTGCAGAGCCTGTGTGGTCATTGGTCATTACCAACCAACCATTGACATAGTGCAGAATGGATGCAAACCATTGTGGACAAGACTTGCTAAACTACTGACCTGGGTCGAAGACAGAGGAGGACCCTTGCAGATAATACCGTTTGAAAAAATCAAAGTTGTGCTTCAGAAATAATGGCACAAGAAAAGTCAGAGAAAATGAGAACTGTGGTCGAATCTTTGATGTACCAGGAATAAAACTTGGGACAGCAGTAATTATGGATCATTATTGGGCTTGTGGATCCAGAGCATATATGAAGCTGCCCAATGACTGGGGAGGAATATACACCTTGGTGAATGTTCATGTTCCTGCGTTGGTGATTCCTAAAAGTGACCTGAACATTGACAGTTTCCCAAAAGCAGATGCTCATCTGAGGAAGAAGAGATCTTTGGAACTGGTTCATCGGATGAAGAGGGAGAACTATTTCTCTGTCAAATCAATAGAAGCTTTTGACTCTATCTCGTATGAGCACATACTGTTCAGCCAGACATCGGGCCTCATTATGAGTCTGCTAGTCCGGAAACAACGGTGGCGGTAAATCTGTCGCCACTGTTGTTTCCGGACTGGCTGATTCCGAGTTCTGCAGGCGGGAGGTGTCACTCCCACCAGTTCTGACCTGGCGGTAGTAACGCCACCAGCCTGCAGGTGAAAATGGAAACACCAGCTCCATCATAGATGGAACCAGTGTTTCCATTGTCCCCATCCCCATGGAGTCCTAAGGGACTCCATGGGAATGGGGATTTATGGAATTCTGCCTCCGGAATTACCGAGTCACCGGGGTTGTAATGCCCCAGTGATTCTGGCAATCACGGAGGCGGAATGGTATTTCGGGTCCGGCGGCAGCCTGCTTGTATTTTCCGGCATGGCTACCGCCGTACTCGCAATTAGGCCCATCATCAGCGTTCACAATAATTTTCATGCCGCGTATCCAGGTTGGAGCAAATACTAAATGGTTACAGATAACCAGATGGGAATTACTGCAGACAATCAACACTACCATAAAGGGATTCAATGCTATCAAGGAGGAGCTGACAGCCATAAGATTGATGACTTTTCGGAACAGATACGTCTTGGACATGATCACAGCTATGGATGGAGGTGTTCGTGCAAAAATGGGAGAATCATGTTGCACATTTATACCTTCTCATGATGAAGAGAATGGCACTTTGACTGAGGCCATAAAGATTCTGACGAAGCTACATGTCCAGATGATAGAAGAAATAGAAGATATTGCTGATGACAGTTGGTTTGGATCACTTTTTTCTTGGGTTTCACAATGGATGGCAATCATGTTCAAGTTCCTTGGAGCCCTGATCATGTTAGTGTTGCTAGGATTCGGTGTGATCAAGATAATAATCACTCAATATAAGAAGACAGCAAAGAAAGCTATAGCGATGAACATCATGATTGATGTTGAATCAGGATTGAAGGCTAGAGATCTAACAGATGAAGAGATCAGAGACTTTGTGAAGGCCAATATCCATGCACCTGAGGGAACGAAGTTTCTGTATCCAAAGAAACATAAGAAGTATGTGGGAAGATGGATCTATTGCAGTCCAAGTGGACAGTGCATGCTCATGAATTGGAATAAAGATGAGCATGTGAAATCATCTGGATGTCTGAAGGGAGTCATAAAGATATGGGTCCCAAAGAAACGGGTCTTCAAAAAAGGATGTTTAGAGATGAAGACTGAGGGGAGATTGTTCGATGACTGGCCCAGAGGGGGGAGTGTAGAGAAGGAGCCAAGTACCCCCACCTCAAGCATCTCACCCACAGCACCTGTATGGTGGATGCCAGAGTGTGAAACACGTGCGTTGCCAGTGAAAATACCGATACCTATGAGAATCTGGGAGGCAAGGTTCCCATTGAGGAAACCATACTTGCACAAAAGACAATACGATGGTCATCTGAATGAAATTCCGGAAGAAACAGGAAGGTTGAATGATGAAGAAGAATGCCGATGTCATCACCACCACTGTCATGCAGAGCAAGGTTGACATATAAGGGAAGAGATGCAGAGACTAGAGAATGTAGACAATTCTATAAAGCATTAAGAAAGTATCGGGATAAATGACATCTTGGGATCAAGGTGAAGGATCTTACGCTGCAGACATAATGAAAAGATCAAACTAGTTCACACGTGTGTACATGCAAAGAAACGCAAGCAAATTAAGTATTCGTAAAGGCTAGCTAAATAGTGAATAGATTGCGGCATGCGCCAACATGAACATATACATATATATTGGAGTCAGTAGAAGATGGATGTTCCCACTAAGTATGATAGCAGTGCTGAGCAAAAGAAGGAAGGCTGCTTTTCCCATTTTCCAAGTGTGGCGCAGTTAGAAAACAAGTGAATTATAACAAGGGTGAAACTCAGAAAGGCGAGGTTGGATGAGCCAAGAAGCCAAGGCCATATCAGATGGGGGTGAGATGACATTGGATACAAATCGTGTGAAAGAACAAAGCTCCTGCTCAGAAGGCATGGACAAAAACAAGAAGACGTCAGAGGTCTATTAAAGAATAGTGTTTTAATACACTGAAAGCTCAATTTCGTGGTCTCTAGTCACTTGGGGAGGAGGAGTTGGACGTGCATGATGGTCACACCTACGCATGAAGGCAGAGCGTGCCTTCACTCCCTGAATTCCCCAGAGCAAAGAACATGTTCAAGGCCGATTCTAAGACCTAATTTCAGTGGACCACTGAGATGATAATGGATGGATATGCTAATTGGTGGGAAGCTATGGTTAAGACAAGCTCATCTGCACCTGGAATGTCAGCCTGCATGCTGCCAACGTAGGTTGGGAGGGTACTGTTGGAAAGTAGCCAATGATAGAGCACTGCATGATGAAGGGTCCCATAGTTGTGTAGCCAATTAGATGTTGTATATTTAGTGATGTTCATAGTGACATATTTTAAGGGAAGGGCTTAGTTGCCTCACCTGATGTTGAGAAACTAATCATTTTTTCCACTGCCCTAAACAAGTATGTATCGTATACCTAGATGATCCTTGTCGAACCTATCACACTCACCATTAGGTTTTTGTAGTTTGCCACATAGGATGCCGTTAGTAATACGCAGGTTAAACGTCACCTATGATGATTTTTTTCTATGAGAATGTAATTTTTTATGAAATGCTTTGAGAAGTCTCTAGAGAGGTCATGATGAGGGATATCCAGAGACGTCTTTATGGGAGGGCAAAAGGGGCACTTGCCCAGGGCCCCCACCTTGGAGGGGGCCCCCACAAGGCTGCCTGATCTAAAGTAAGATTCCATTGTTCACCAAACTTAAATAGCATACGCCAAGAGATTTTATGGCATGCTCCTGAGGCGCTAAACCTATTGTTTGTCTGTTAAGTACATTCTGCCTTGATCAATTAATCATTAAATGCTTTCTGTGTTCACTGTGGAATATATAGTCTGTGTGTTCCGTACTGCACAACTTCTGTAGCATTCTTTCCTTCTTGTGGGAATTATGTTGATCATGTGCAATAGCCAAAGCTGAAATCCATATTGATAAATTGAGTGCCACAATGGTTCAGACGTTAGCTCAGTGTGTTAAGCACGCATTGCAGAGATGTGTGTTCATATGAAAGATTAGAAGAGCACATTGCAGCAAGGCTGGCTGAACCTTTCCGATGTCTGAAGTTTATAAAACTACCTGCATATGTACTTGGTTTTGCAGCATAAGGGGTGCTATTACAAGCAATGTTCCTGCACCAGATAGGGGTTGCTATAAAAACTAACATGTCATTCGTATGAAGGTCTAGAAATTGGTTTGTTCAGATGGGGCGTTCTAAATCCTAGGCAATCCCCTCCAAAGATGATCATAAACGATTAGTCCAAAAGGTGAATAAAAGACTGTGGAACCAAAGTGTTCATGCTTGTATCCTGGCTTTGCCAGCAGATGATACAGTGATCCTGGTCAAATCATATATATCTTGCATTACTGTGCTGTCTTCTGTGAGGTTTGCCTTCTTGCATGCTGGTGGCATCGTTTAGCTCATTACTTGATCTTTCTTCTTATGTAGACCATTTGAGAGGAAGGGGTGGTAAACAGGAGAGAGCAGACCAGATGGTGTAGGCATTGGGCAAGCATATTTTAAGGTCTGTTTGTTTGACACAAACAACTTTTTGCTTTTTGTATAAAAGTCAAAGGTTTTTCTGCACGTTTATGAATGACAATTTCACAAGCCATTGTTTTGAAAGTATTTAAAGCTTAAAAGTACAAAAGACATACCTATATAAAATCTGTTAAATCACATCGATTGGTATGTGGTACTTATATATTTCCCTTGATTATGGATAGAATGTAGCTAGAATCATTCCCATTTTGTGTAACACCCTTCTGTTATATTTTGGTTTTTAAAATTGTCAGGTTTGGAAATGTGATTTGTGTACTTTGCAAGTCAGTCTTATGAAATAAGATTGTTTTAGTACATGGTAAGAGCTGGAAAAGAAAGTGTTCAAATGCAGAAATTGCAGAGTTGGCACACATCCCAGCTTTGCCCCTTAAGCAATATGTGATCCTGGGCATCTCATTTAATCTTGTATTGCCTTAACTCTCAGTGTTGCAAGTCCCTAAACCTTTCAAAATTGTCAGCCCCTCAGTGTGATTTCCTTCTCAGGGTATGATCTTCAGAAAGGCCTCACTCATGGTTTCACTGGCTATAGGGTTGTTTCCACTATAATAGTGAGCATTGATATACTGCACTCCACAGGCATGTGTTCCCTTGATCTCTAATGGCAACGCTATTCGAAAACCATGTCCCACTTCTAATCTCAGTCTGTCTGGATAGAGCCACTTTCTTGGTAGCTTTTAATCTGCCTCCACTATCCATGCTATGGTACGTGTAGCTTTCTCCTTCCTTACAATTGGTCTACTCTACCCATGCTTGAACACTTTGGCATTCTCTGACACAGCTAAATTGGGTTCTCTGCCTATTCTGGGTTACATGTACCGTTTAAATGCAGTCCTGCATTAATTCTACAGGCTGCATATCTTCCCGGATGCGATTGATAAAAAGTATCCTGTTTCTATACTAGAACAGAAGTAACCTCTTATAGATTGCTAATGTTGGCCTTCAAATGCTACTTGTTTATCAAAATGATTAGAGCAAGAATGAAGAGGGGAAGGGGACTTAAAGGGAGTAAACATGCTTATTTGAAATGCTGCAAGGCGGGGTTTTGCTCACAGTGGGGTAGGGGGGTGCCACCAGATATACTTGATCACTTAATACCTTTGGTTTGATTGAGGGGGCCCGTAAGATGTCCATACCCAGGGCCCCAAAACAACTTAAGATGGCCCTGGGGATGTCTGTTGATATCCGTTGTACTCCCGGTTTTAGATAATGGATATTAAAACAGTATCTTTTGCCAACTATCTGAGTTGTTTCTATTATTGATGTTTGAGTAAACTCTGCATCCACCGTTCATCTCTAAGGTATTGCTAACCCATCTTAAAGGGCTGAGAAGGAACCTCAGTTCAATCTAGTACCTAAACTCCTGTACTATTTCCTATGTCAATTGTCTAGATCAAGTACTGTATATGAATGATTTCTTGTCCTCTGTCCATCTTGCTTTGCCAATAAATAAAGTTATTTAAAAAAAAAAAAAAAACAGAGACTTGCCAGCTAATAATACAGCAACATCCAAACCCCCACACCAGGCACCAAGACTGCATGCCAATGGTGTAATGTCCTGAGGGTAGGTTTCAGATTCAGTGACAAGATCAGATTCCTGCACGGGCAGAGACTGAGTGAGGTGCAAAGCCAGCATGAAAGACAAGCCAACTTATTCAACACTGATCCACCTTGCACAGTGGTTGGGTTCCACGCTCTCAGCCATGCACATTCTGGGGAGTTTCACATTCTCCACATTGAAATTAGAAAGTGCTGCACCCACCCCATACCTCTCCCTCCTATTCGCCACACAAAACCAACAAGGACTGCCCAAGAGCGAGCCTGCTGATGCCTGCCTGTGACACATCGCTCCATGGCACTGCTGAACTGGGTGTGGTCCTTATCCACTGTGGTGTGTCCCCCTTTTAAGTAATAACGAGTCCCTGCTAAAGGCTTGTGCTGGTGTCACATGTCTGTGCACCATGTGGCTAAACCAAAAAAAGAGAGGAGGGGTTTCCCAGTCGTTGGTCAGTTCCAACAGATTCCTGCCTCCTGTGGTCATTGATGCGCTGCACCAGCAGCATGTGAGGCAGATGGGCTTGCCCTAGTGCCCCTGAGAAGCAACACTGCAGGCCCGGCTCCAGCAGGGGGGCTAAGGGGGCCAGGCCCCCCAGAGCCAGCCTCTGCTTCCCCCTAGAAAGGAGGCCATGTCAGTGGTGTTATTCACCACTGGTAGCCGAGGGAGTGGGGGGTGGATGTCACTCTTAACATTCAGCAGCAACCTCAGAGACATCATTCTGAGAGGCTGAATTGCAGGAGGCCTGGCCAGGATTTGTATTCTTGCCTTAGACAATGATTTATGCCCCACTCCCTGAAAGTACAAATGACCAGGAATATGGGGGCCAATCACACCTCTAAGTGAGGTAGCACACTTATTCAAGAAGGCTGTCTACAGCTATTTTCTCAAACCTAAAATCACAATTTTGGTTTCTGTAATTTCAAGTATGTTTATTTTTTGTTGTAATATAGTGGTTTTTAACATCATGCTTAATAAAATGGTTAACTATATCAAACAATAAATGACAGGTAAAGTTGCTTGAACACAGATTTCTGCCGAAGGTGTGTCAACTGACTGGGGGCCCTTACAAATGACAAAGTATATATTCTGCTGCATTAACCACTTGAGTCTAAGTGAAAAGATAAGGTTGGTAGCAATAAAAATTTAATTCTGGAGGGGAGAGTGTAGTAAATCAAAAAGTGATACATGCACGGCTTTGAATTAAACATTATCACAACCATTGCTCTGCGCAACATTACATGCCATAATTCTGTAGTATGTATGTGCGATTAGAGAAGGGGACAAGTCATTAGCAAATGACTTTTGGTGCTGCCACCAAAAAGAGCAGTTCAATCTCACTTGCTAGGCCGTGTTCCATCTGCACTGTACCACAAGCAACCATATGAATGTTTAGGACCTGTGGTCTAGCAGTTTGGGAAGGGCTTCTGACATTAGTGACAGAGTCATGGCTGATATGCAAATGGTATGGAAGGCTGGCCAGAGCAATGACGGTGGTTCTAATTGATTCAGAGACTTTTTACCTATTAGGTACAACCAGAACGCATGCTGTGGAACACAGATAGGATGGCAATAAAATGTGAGGAGAAACACACATCTTATTGGTGTGTCTGGTCATTTACCCACCTAACGACTAGCCGTGGCTATGTCAATTCCTCACCACCAAAAACCTAACCTTTCTAGAACTCTTTGAGCAAGCTCCATCACAAAGTAACACCAAACGTCTTGCTGTATAGGGCCTGCCTCTGTTGTATCTAAGCATTCTTTTGAGTGTTTAATTACCTCTGTAAATGAGCTCCTGGTGTAACAACATTCTCTTAATGTGTGTCTTCAGCCAGTTGATTTTATAAGCAATATATTTGTCAATGGCTCTGTGACTTGCACTGAAGTCCTGTCTTAAACAAGCAATCATGAAGCCAGCAGTTTTGGCTTGCGTATAGATGTTAGCAGACATTTGCCAGGCAATGCCATCATATGCCCAGTTACTGGCACCATTTTCCAGCTGTTCCCATTTTATGGCCAGCTGGTACCCTTATGGCAGTGCCTGGCAAATGCCTATCCATCCCTAATCAAAAGCCCAAGACGTTGGCTTTGCCAATGCATTTTGGCTTACGTTTGTCTCCCTCAGTGAATGTGTATATGCCCAGATGTGGGTGTCTTGCTTGCTACGACTAGGGAATCAAGCTGCACCTCACTGAGCTGGTCCAACAAGGCCCTACCTGAAAAAGATGAGGCTAGGTTGGCAAGTATCTACCAGTTTCAGATCTTCTCATGTATACTTACCAGTGGGGCTCTGACCTAAGGAACAAGTTACTTACCTGTAACTGTTGTTCTCCAGCATGGGTCTGGCATGGATTCACATGCTCATGAATATTCCCCGTCGTCAGGCTGGGAATCCTCGGTAAAGAAAAAATCAGTATCAGTTTCGTTTCTGATCTGTCTTTCGTAGTAGTAACCAATCACTGATTTCTACGTCATACTGACCACAGCCAATGACTGCCCTCTACCTAAGCCCCGCTTCTGGCAGCCATCTTCAGATTTTGGTAGCACGTGAAGTGGCAGTATGACCAAGTGAAGAGCCGCAGAGGGGTAGGCGGGAGGGTTCGCATGTGAATCCATGCCAGACCCATGCTGGAGAACAACAGTTACAGGTAAGTAACTTGTTCCTTCTCCAGCATGGGGTCTGGCATGGATTCACATGCTCATGAATAAAGAATACATAGCAGTACACACATGCACAACCACGGGAGGTGGCAAAGGCTCAACATTAAGCATTACATCAAACTCAACATTAAGCAATTCTTACCTCCTCACCAGGTTCACCTTAGGCAAACAGGTTGCACAGCACTGCTTGGCCGACCCTGGACTCCTCCCTGGAATCCCGATCGACGCAGTAGAATTTTGTGAAGGTGTGCGTCGACCTCCACGTAGCAGCCCTGTAGATGTCCAGCAAGGGCACACCAGATAGGAACGCCGTGGTAGCTGCGATCGCTCTGGTGGAATGGGCTCTCGGACGGCCAGGCAGCGGTCGGTTTGCCAACCGATGACAGTACATGATACAGCCGGAGAGCCATCTGGAAATGGAAGCCTTCGAGAGAGCCTTCCCCTGATTGACAGGTCCAAAGTTCATAAAGAGTTGTGACGTCTTCCGAAAACACTTTGTGCGGTCCACGTAGAACTTCAGCGCTCTAGCCATATCCAGCGAGTGCACAGTCCTTTCAGCCGGCGACGAAGGCGGCGGGAAGAACGGCACCTTGGGCATGAAGGAGGGGTGCGTCCTGAGCACTACCCTCGTGTTGTGAAAAGTCAAGTACGGGGCCTTGCAGGAAAGGGCCTGGATCTCTCCCACCCGTCGTGCGGAGGTGATGGCCACAAGAAACGCTGTTTTCCACGACAAGAACTTCAACGGAGTCGAGTGCAGAGGCTCGAACGGAGGTCTCATGAGCTTGGTCAGCACCATGTTGAGCTCCTACGCCGGGGCCGGAGCCTTCACCGGCGGGAACGATCTGAACAGTCCCTTCATGAACTCTTTCACCAGACGATGAGACCACAAAGACGTCCGCCCCGTGGTTCTGTTGTATCGGGAGATCGCAGCAAGATGAATCTTGATGGACGCGTGCGCCAGTCCAGCCTTGCCCAGTGTCAGTAGGTACGGCAGTACTTGGGGAGCCGTAATCCGTAGAGGGTTAATCTTCTGTGCGTGGCACCAGACAGAGAACCTCTTCCATTTGTGTCCGTAGCATTTAAGAGTTGAGGACGCCCTGGCCTTTGCAAGAACCTCTCTGCAGTCGGCCGGTATGTCGTATCCTCCAAACTCTAACGCTGCAGGAGCCAGGCCTGCAAGCTCAGCGACTTCGGGTCGTGATGGAGGATGGCGCCTCCTTCCCTGGAGAGAAGATCCGCGTCCACTGGCAGCTTGATTGACGGGGACGCTGACAAGTCCAGAAGGTCCGTGAACCATATCTGCCTCGGCCACGCAGGTGCGACGAGGATCATCCTGCACCGTGACCTCTTGAGCTGGTTGATGAGCCGGATCAGCAATGGCAATGGAGGGAACGCGTATAGAAACAGGCCCTCCCAGGGGAACGAGAAAGCATCGCCCATGGTCCTCAGCGGGGAAACCTGCTGGCGAACCTCCGGCACTTGGAGTTCGTCGCCGTCGCGAACAGATCGATCTGGGGTGTGCCCCACCGTCGGAAGAGGCGGTCCACTAGATCCTGTCGTAGTTCCCACTCGTGGCACGAGCGCAGCTCTCTGCTGAGCGAGTCAGCGATGGTATTTTTTACCCCTGCCAGATGAAACGGCACCAGAAACATCCCTTGGGCGACGGCCCAATGCCACAGATCCTGCGCCTCCTTGGACAGGGCTGGGGACCTGGTTCCGCCCTGTTTCCTGATGTAGAACATGGTGGTGGTGTTGTCGGTGAAGATCCTCACCACCTTGCCCTTGAGGGACGGAAGAAAGGACCTGAGGGCCCAAAACACTGCACGGACCTCCAGGACGTTGATATGGAGGGACTTCTCCGTCGGAAGCCAAAGGCCTCTCGCGTGCAGATTTTCGGTGTGCGCTCCCCACCCTTCCAGGGAGGCATCCGTGGTCACTGTCTCCTGGTGGCCGGGGGTCTGGAAGTCCATGCCCGGCCTCCCACCGGGGTGCTTCGGTGGGGGCCCGACCCCATGGCCGGTTCAGTCCTGCTTTGACGAGGCTTTGCCGCCTTGTCCTCCTTGGCGACGACGGCGGGGTCCGCCTGACTTGCCTCATCCCCTGTAAGCTTCCTGTGACGACGAACGAGCCGCTTGACGGTAGGTGGAAAATCCGCCGCTGGAACCTTTGGGGGCACCCTGTTTGCCTCCGCCGCTCCGAAAGGGCGGCCGCCGTTGCTGGAGAACCCCAAGAGCCCGGGCCGTCTCCGTGTCTGCCTTGATGGCTTGAAGGGAATCGTCCACTGTTTTCCCAAACAGGTTGTTTCCGTCGAACGGCATGTCCAAGACTCTGGTCTGCACGTCCTGACGGAAATCAGTAGCCTTGAGCCATCCACGCCGCCTAAGGCACATGCCGTTGCCCAACTGGCGAAATCCAGTGTCAGCGATGTCTGTCGCAATCGTAATGGCATGGTCCGACGCCACCTCTCCTTCCTGCAAGATCTCTAGGGCTTCCGCCCTCTTGTCGTCCGGTAGGAAGTCCAGCAGGGGGGCCAGTTTGTACCACAACTCCCTGTCGTAGCGGGCTACAATAGCCAAGGCGTTGGCCGCCTTAATCGTCGTCGCTGCAGACGAGATGACTCTGCGTCCCATCGTATCTAATTTCTTTCCCTCGCCGTCCGGCGGGGAGGTCGACGTAGAGGCCGCGCCCCCCCGCTTTCTTCCTGGCCGCCGCGGAGACGACCGAGTCCGGGGTCGGCTGTGCCCGAAGGTACAAGGGGGCAGCGTCCGGGACCCGGAACTTCTTCTCGTACCGATCCCTTCTAGCCGGCGTCGTGGATGGGTTCTTGAGGAGGGCGAGGCCCTCATCCCAAATATCATCCAGTAGAGGTACAGAGAGGACCGTCTTCCTCTTGGCCTCGCGCCGTTGATAAAGGAAACTTTCCTTCTTCTTCTCTTCCGGGCAGAGCTGGAAAAGCTCGGATGCCCTGGCGATCATGGAGTGAAACGATCCAATCTCGTCGGGCGGGGAAGCCCGGGTGGGAGGTGACGACGGCAGATCCTCGTCGCAAACCTCGTTGTCTGTACCCGTCGCGGCCGTGTCAGTCCCCGTATCATCCCCACGTGTCGTGGACGGGGAGGAGGGCTGAAGAGGGCACGATGGCTGAAAAGGAGGTGGAGGATGAATCCTTCTTCTCTTAGGGGGAGGGCTCCCAGAAGGGCCTGGCTCCGGGTCCCCCGTCGGGAGCGGTTCCTCCGCTGGTGGTAACGGCAGTCTCGTCCTTATCTCCGAGCATAAGGACTGTATAGCCAACAAAATGGCCGCCGAGTTGTCTTGCGGCACTGGTTGAGGGGAGTCCGACGGGCAGTCAGGAGCCCCGTCGGCACCCTCGACCTTATCGTCGTCTCCTACGTCGGGGTCCCTCCCGATGGGCTGATCTTCTTCCACGCCAACGCCGTGGATTAAGACTTCGATCAGCTCTTCCTCAGAGGTTGAGGCCGAATCCACAACGACCTCCTGCCCCCCCTTTTTCTTCTCCGTCGGAGGTTTCACGGGGGTCCTGTCGATGGGCATAAAAGAGGACTCCCTCCGCGGTGGCAGGGAGACTCTGAGCCCCGAGGTCGCCACCACTGGTGTAGCCTCCAGAGGCTGAGCCAGGGCCGCCGCGACTGTCTCGATAGAGGCCTTGGCCGGATGGATTAAGGCTTTCACCACCTTAGGTGCGCTCACCGCCTTCTCCTTGGGGGGAGGGTCACTGCCTCGCTCCACCTCCGATGGGGCCTTCGAGCTCGACCGGGGTCTCTCCAGGAGCTTCGCCGGGTGCTCGGCCTTCCTCTTACCTGAACCAGAGCGTTGGCTCGTGGTTGATGGCGCCTGGGAGGATGCGCCCTGCCTGGCGCCCGTAGAGCCCGACCGTTCAGCGCTCCCGGTGCCAGCGGACTCGCGGTGCTTGGCCTTGTGTTGGACCCCCGTCGCCGGGGCGTCCTCAAAGGTCTTAGAAGACCGCTCAGACTTCTTCTTCTTCTTCTCGCCTGACGGGCTCTTCCCTTCCAGCCAGTTGGCGAGACGTTGATGGCGGTCCTTCATGGTCCACTCCGACATATTGCCGCAAAACGCACAGCCCTTCTCCACGTGCGTCTTGTCCTCATGTAGGCAGTAAAGACAAAGGGAGTGTTCGTCCTCCTTAAAGATATTCTGAAGCTGGCATCCAGGGCAGACCCTGAACAGCTTTCCGGGCGTCGAGCTTCCCTTCTCCTGGGCCATGTCCGAGATGGGCCTGAGAAACTTCTGGAGTCCTCCAAAAGCATGGCTCGACGAAATCTTCACCCTTGAGGGGCGTAGACGAATCCGACACGGGTCCCCGTTGATCGGATGAAGAAATCGTGGAGCTTGACGCTCTTTTGACCGAAAAAGAGAAATTTTTTGAGAAAAAACGTGAAAAAATAGCACTGACGCTCGAGAGCAATAGCACGAGGATCCCAACACTTGAACGTGCGGTAAAAATCTGAAGATGGCTGCCAGAGGCGGGGCTTAGGTAGAGGGCAGTCATTGGATGTGGTCAGTATGACGCAGAGATCAGTGATTGGTTACTACTACGAAAGACAGATCAGAAACAAAACTGATACTGATTTTTTCTTTACCGAGGATTCCCAGCCTGACGACGGGGAATATTCATGAGCATGTAAATCCATGCCAGACCCCATGCTGGAGAAATATAATGTATCTTTGTTTGGAAGGCTAGTCTACTCTGACAGAACGTTTCATGGTTCAAACTGATAAGTACTGACTTGATAACCTCATTCTGTTTGAATAACTTTACAGAGTTTGCATGCAAACAGAATATGTCATGTGTGTTGTGGGATTTGTTTGGAAAGTATGATGTAAATCCTGGGTGCTGGGTGTTTAGGCAGTGCCGGAAATGAAACATGAACACCTGTAAAATAACAAAAAAGAAGAGCATTTTCTATAATGTTGTGGTCAAAGTATAAAATGTGTACATCTTTTATAACTAAAAAGCAGTATTTAAATATTTTCTAAAGAGTGCAATCAGAGGTGGATTTAACATTTGGACAAGGGACAAATGCCAAAGCCCCCCTACTGCTCTACTCTCCCCCCTCAAATACAAACAGCAGTGCTAATCAGGCCCTACAAGTGAGATCCTATCTTTTTAACATGTTTCAGAGGAAGATTATTTACAAAAGGTAGTGATTAGAGATAAGAAAAGGTAAAACGCAGTGATCATTGCTGTGCCACTTTAAAAAGAAATTAGATAGGATTTTTAAGAAGCTATTTAAGTGTGATTGTTGGGTGATTAGTAAGTAAGGGGATACAGAACAAGCTCTGTAAACAATAACCTTGTCATGCATTTCAATTCACTTTGTGTCTGTATAAGATTTTTTTAAGTTCTCATTAATTTCTATGCAGGAGCTTGCAGGCATCCATTCAGGATGGGGAAAATAAAGCTACAGTCATAGAGCATAGTGTCCCAGGTCAAGCGGAGTGGAAGAAGTGGCGCTAAATGCATGTAGCTTCACTTTTTATGAGCTACAGGATTTTGTATGATTTGACAGGTAAAGTTGGAGAGCAGATCAGACTTAACAAGGCCCCCCTGCCAAATCCAACTGGTATTCCACCAGCATGTAGTTTTACTTTGGCGGAAAACCAATAGGTTCCTATGGGACCTGCCTGACCTTTACACCTGAAAAAAGCGGGTCCAAAGGAATACATTTTGGATGGCTCCCCCAATCGTTAATTGTTGAAGTCATTTACACTTTTCCAGACATGTAGTGGTAAAGTAAATAGCAAAGGCGATTTTCGACTGTGTTTTTTACTCTTTACTTTTCCAGTATTTGCTGGAAACAATTAAAATTAATTAATGGCCCCTTTTGCAAAAAATGGGCAAGCAGGAGAATTCTGATCTGTGCAATTTAGGATTCAAAACAAAATGCCCCCCTTAATCTTTTCATCAACATGTTTCTACAATGATAACTAGATTGTGTTTCTACAATGATGACTAGATTGTCAGGTTGGTTTATCATGTGACTTGTGCATTTTTAAAGTAATCTGTATACAATTTAGTATTATTTTAGTTATTCAAAGCCAAACTTCAACACATATTTGTACCAACTTGAGCTTGGAAAATGTGTGGTCACATATCTATATTTCACGCTAGGCTCAAATTATGGCTTTGCCACTTCACCAAAGTGTGTGATCCTGGGCATATTTTTGAATTTCACTATGCCTTACCTGTTAAAATTAGGTGCCCCTAGAAGTGATTCAGTTCACATTATAAGCTATTTCAAAAAGCCTAACTTGTGGTTTAATAGATGGGCAGCACAGGCATTAGGACACACACACACACATCTAACTTTGAAAATATCCGGGCCACATTTATTGTCAGTCAATAGCAATTCAAAGTAAACACATCAAACAAAGAATCATCATGGACAATTCCATATTGCAACCAGTATGTAAACAGTATGTACCAGACAATGATGTACAGGGGCACGCCCCACCAGGAGCAATACCAGGAGGCCGCAAACCCCTCAACCAGCACTGTCTGCCTCCTGATGCAGCCCTTACAGCCCTAGTACTCCCTTGCACTCTCAACTCAATTAAAATGTGCTGCACAAATGCGACAAAAAAATAACATTTTTTGTTTCAAATGTACTTTTTGACATGAACCATTGATGGGAGACATTCAGAATGGGACTACTGTATGGGTTCCGTTGGAAAGAAGGGGGAAGGAGTTTGTGGAATGGGTGCGTGAAGAGAGGTTTGTATACATGTGTATGTTATTGGAGGATATGTTGTTGTGCTCAAAATATTGTTAAGATCAACAAGACTACCTGTGTTGAATGGACATGGTATATTCTGTTCTTGAAATTTAAAGAAGTTTGAATTTTTTTATAATTTTGTAGGAAACAAAATCTCCTAGTCCTTGCTTCAGTATTCTGGGTGGGGGTCCATCTTTCACAACAAGATGGAGGGACCACAAGCATCTCCTCCGGGGCCTCCTGGGAGTGGCCACAGTGCCCAGGAAGGTATTGTTGGGCAGACACCATCAGAGATGGTAAAACTACTGGGGGCCTCACTGCTCAGCCCTCTCAGAGGAGGAGGAGGCATCACCCTCAATTCTCACAAGCCAGTCCAGGAAAGGCATGCTGGGTTCTGGGGTGAATAGGTTGGAGGGGAAGTAAATGGGAACGTTGGTTAGGGCAGCTGAAGGAAGGTGACTGGACGGTGAAAGGTGAAGGAGGATCAGATGTAACAGAAAGGGGAGAGCAGATGGGAAGGGAAGATAGGTAGATTGATGTTGCAACACGATATTCCTTGCTTCTCTTTTGAAATGAAAAGTTTTTTATGGAGGGATGCAAATGTATTTTTGCAGATCTGGGAAGACATTTTTTGCTGGATCATGGATCTGTGAAATCAGGATCAACACCAGCACTTTGTTGAGGGTACTCATAGACCCACACCCAATGGAATATGGGCCCCCCTGATCAAAACCCTGGCCCACCCAGATAACATTTCCTGGAGCCGGGCTTGCAACACTGTCCACCTGCAGTAGCAGAGCCCCTGCTGCGCAACTCCGGCTGCCTAGGCTGTGATGGCCTGAGTGCCCCCAGGCCATGGGGTGCCCGTGTGATCACGGGCTGACAGGGTGCTCCCTGTCCTTGTGTGTCAGCTCGGTGACTCCCAGCACTAATGAGCCTCAACCCTTGTGCCCTGGGGGTCCAGGCATAACAATGGCGACAAAGGTGTAAAAGCCCCCCGCAGTGCAGTGTCCGAACTGCGGGTCAGAGCTGTCCTAAATGGAAATGTGCCACTGGTGCGATGGGAGATGTAGCGGCATCCGCTGCCGCAGAGATGGAGGGAGAGACCCTGCTGCTGCACTTCAGACCGGCATGGACGAATGAAGACGCCCACAATGTGAGCTAATAATGTAGCCTGCGATTTCTGCGTTGGACCCGAAGAGGAGGTAGGCCCTGTGGTGCCCTGCCTGTCAAGACAGTGGACAGTAAAGTGCTCCGGGTTGAAGCGGTGAAAATCAGTAATGCGGCTTATGGGTTGCAGGTGGCAGCAAATGCCTGCACTCTCACCCTGCCGGCAGCCACCACCGCTATCCTGGGTGAACCAGCAGTGCGAATCCTGCTCTCCTGTCATCGGAGCTCTGGAAGAAAAAAAAATGGTGGTTCCCGGGCCGACCAGCAGTGTGGAAAGTTTTGCTCCAGTGTCGGAGCTGTGAGAATAGAGGCCCGCGACTTGGGTGTCGTACTGACTGCAAATCCCGGGCCGCCGGCGGTGAAAAAAGTAAAGTGCTGCACATAGGCGCAATGAACATAACATGTATGTGGCCTGCAGATCCCGGGCCAGCTGGCAGTGAGTTTGAAGTGTGGGGGAAAATGAATAAAAAGGGACAGACAACGATGCCGCTGCCACATCGGAGAGGAAAAGGGAAGCACTCCTTATCGCCAAAGGGCCAATGACAAAGCAAATGGCTCTCTGAAGATCCTGGTCCCATGGGTGGTGGCAGTCAAGGAAAAAAAGCTTAATGGTCCTCTGAAGTCCCTGGCCCATCGGCTGTGATTTTATTTTTCATGCTCTGGTGTGGAGCTGTAACATTAGTAACTGCTGGACCCACATGCAGGCAAAACCTTACCTGTGTTGTGTTGGGGTGTGGGTGTGTGTCTGGTCGACCCCCTCCCTCACCATGAATTATTACACCACAACATTTAGTCAAGTGTTCGCAATAAAAAGGCAGTAGGTCTTTATTGTTACAGATATGGTTATGGATATAAACAATATTTGCATATCAGTAATCATAAATCACTTTTGGGCACCGGGTCCTGAGGTTACCCCCCTCAGGCCCGTGCCGCCTTCTTTGTCCCACGACTTGTTGTGGTCACCGTTTAGTGTCCTGGTTATCCTTCCGTTGTTCTTCTCCCTTTTTCTAGGGTGGGAGGGTTTGTGGAAAAGAAAAAGAGAGAGAGGCACAGAGTACACCATGAACTCTCTTGCTGTTTGGGTCCCTGTGCAGGGTCCACAAACAAACTTGTATCTTTCTGGGCTGAATCAGCTCCTTATATAGGACCCAGGGCTGCCCCTGGGTCTTTGTAGTGTATCTGTGGGGCTGTGAAGCCAGCCCTCAGGCTGGCTTGTAGCCAACTGTATGAGCCCCTGGGGGTCGGGGGGGGGTCCTCTTTGCTGTTCCCCTGCCTGGCTGACCTTGCTTCCCTTAGGTGCTTAGCACCTATTTGATATTGGGGAAGGGTAAGGTGTTCTTTCACACCTCACCCTTCCTGCACTTGCAGAATTGGAGACTGTGTGTCTCCTGTTTGTAGGGGGAGAGAGGTGAGCTGTGCCAGGAGGAGGGGATGGTGCTGCCCCTCTTTGGGGCCTGCTGCCATGGGGCAGCGGTTATCCGGCCTCGCTTGGGGCTGCCCTGGCAGCATTGCCCAGAAGTGAAAGGGGTGCTGGCTGCAGGCTCCAGGTAGGAGCAACATTATGCACATTAAAGATGGTGCATGGCTGCCGATGCTCACCATACAGAAGCAGGCCCCACGCCATCGCTGGTGCCATCCCTGGGCCCGGTGGTGGTGACTGCCAACTACCCCTGCGTGAAGTGTTGGAAAAGGGGAAAGGAAGATTGGGGCCAGCACGTGAGGGTTGCAGCTCATATGAGTGCTTGTGTGCCCTCATATGCCAACAGTACTCCTGCCTGGGGGAGCTCAATAAGGAATGGCAGGCCACAGATACCCTGCAACCAGTGTTTTCTTGCCCGCCCCACCATCCATGGACTGGGCCGATGTGGCCCCTGGTGCCCCCAGGGGCGGTTTTGCCGGCCCCTGAACTGTGAGCTGAACTGTCCTGAACATATACTAATGCAAGTTTAACTGGTCTCCTGCAGACCTGCGCACGCTTAAACTGTACTCAGTAACCATTCATCTAAAGGCTGTGAGCCTGCAGTCTCTGAACATGCTTAAAGTGGCCTCCGTTAGACAGTATGTAAAGCTGAGCTCCTGCATAGTGTCGGCCTGCTTTATATGGGCCAGGAGGTGCTAACAGTGGTGTCATTCACTGGTTTAAGAACCACTCAGCTGAATATAGGGTCCATTATTTTAAATGTGAAATTTCCAACGTGTCACCAGCAGTCCACCAACCCAGACTGTCACCCTCCAGTATATGTTATGTTTGAAACTACCAAAGTATGCTTGTAGGTAGTGATTGTCCCACCTCAATGTATGTGATTATTGTTTGCACCCATGATTCCAAGTATTGCTGTTCATGAGTGTCAATTCATTTTGTGTCCAGCGATGCTTGTCATTGTTTCATTTTTGTTATGGAAAAGGAGGAGTGTGGTGTGCTCCCCCTTTAAGTAATAATGAGTCTGTTGTGGCCGGCTGGCCTCCTTGCACTGGAGCCCCACGTGCCTGGGCCTCGTACAACATTCACAGACACACACGGAGACACGGAGCTCTTCAACCATCTTTCTTGCCCTCTCCAGGTTTCTGTTCTCCCGGGCTCTCCTCGCCTCTCCTCCCCTTTCTCCCTGGCTTCCCTCTTCTTCCCTTAAGGTGGCTCTCTCCTGAAGGTGGGCTGGCCATGTTTCATGTCACACCACCCCCCTTGCTCGTCATCTTTGTAGGGGTTGATCTTTCTTCTCCTGCGTTCTGGAGGCCGTTGTGCTATTTGCCTGGATCGTGTTCCCTTTCACTGTTCTTCCTCTCTGCAATCACGCTGGGGCCTGCGTGCTGTGGCGTTGCCCCATGAGGGAGACGCGCACGCGGCGACGTGACGTTGCACGTCGCCGCGTGCGTCTTAAATAAACGGGGCGTTCCCGGCCGCAGCAGAGCGACCAGGGAGCCCGAAGCACACAGACGTGTCTGGTCTGAGTCTGTGGGTGGAGGGGCTCACGGGCACGCATGGGGGCACACAGAGACCCCCAACAGTGGCGACGAGTGTTGGATGCCCGGGCCCGGCGGTGAGAGCGATCCCGGATAATTTTTCGCCGACGACGAAACATCCGCGGATGTTTCTTCTCACGCTGTGGCCGCGGACCATACACGCGGCTGGCGGCCATCTTGCGCACGTGGCTGAGGAACTTCCGAAAGCTCCGGTTTGGAGTCGGAAGGCCATCCAAGCCCAATTTTTGGATTTGCTGACTGCGGGCAGCCTAACCCGCAGGCCCATGCCTGAATTTTGATGTTTTGGCCAATTTTCAGTCTGTAACGTCGTGTGGTAGCTGGAAGATGGACTGAGGTGGCTGGGCCTTCTCAGCCCACTCCATTTTTGAAGCTCAATTTTTGGAACATTTGGTTCAAGGACCCTCTTCAACCCCTTCATCATCACGTGGGTGATGGCATACCCGCTCCTGAGATCCACGTTGGAACGAGACGC
The DNA here is from genome assembly GCF_040938575.1 of Ambystoma mexicanum. Taxonomy (NCBI): domain Eukaryota; kingdom Metazoa; phylum Chordata; class Amphibia; order Caudata; family Ambystomatidae; genus Ambystoma; species Ambystoma mexicanum. Next base: position 892,305,257 of record NC_090935.1, on the reverse strand, counting down.
CTCAAGGTAGCTTCTTTAACCCTTTCATCATCACGAGGGTGGTGGCAGTGTGGGGAGAGGTGCAAGTTGCGGCCCTCAGGACTAGAACGAGGGTGCCTGTGCGCTTGGGCCTATGAGTGATTTCGGCGCCCTGGAGGGTGCGACTGCCACGACCTCGGAGGATTCGCAGGACGCAGGCCTGGCAGATTTGTTTCAACAGAATCCCCTACAGCCAACCCCACATCCTGCGACGTCTGGGCTGCCTACACCCACGGTTGGTGCCGCTCTTCCCCCGAACCAACCACCACCCCTGGCCATGGCCCAAGCCAGGGCGCAAGCGGCCTTGCAGCCCATTCCGGAGTTTGACGCTACGGGTCCTCCGTCCAGCCTGGGCCCCCGATGGAGAAGATGGATCGGACGGTTGGACATGTACTTTCGGGCCGCCCAGGTCACGGACAATGACAGCAGGGTGGCTACGATGCTGTATTCGGCCGGAGCAGCTCTACAGGAGATATTTGAGTCGTTAACTCCGGTGGACAACTCCTATGACCAAGCCAAAGCCGTCCTCCTCGCGCATTTCATTCCCCTGGCCAACGTGGACTATGAGAGGTTCGTCATGCTGTCGGCCAGACAAAAGGAGGATGAAACGCTTGACACCTTCTATGGCCGCCTGCGCCGCCTATCCCAAGGGTGTGCGTGGGGGGATGCGGAGGATATGATGAGGACCATGCTAATCCAGGCATGTTCATCTGGCAAGTTGAGGCGACAGGTCCTGAGAGAGCCCGGACTCACCCTGCCCAGAATCCTGGAGCTCGGGCGGTGCCATGAGGTGGCGGAGGCTCGTGCCAACAAGATGGAGGCCGGATCCCGCGCAGCGAGGCCGGATGAGGTGTGCGCTGTCTGGCGAGGCGGCAGAGGGGTGCGAAGGCCCGGTGGGGCTCCCAGAGACAGAGCTGGTAAGCCAGTGGAGTCATGCCAGAAGTGCGGCTATGACCTCCCCCACTCGTCTGAGTGCATGGCAATAGGAAAGATCTGCGGACGCTGTGGGGTGCCCGACCACTTCTCGAGGGTGTGCAGGGCGACCCTGCCTGTACTGATTCCGAGGGGACAACCTCGTCTGTGGACCCCTCGCCAAAACCGCCCGCCCAATGTAGCTCAGGTGGAACAGGCGGGAGAGGAGACGCCGGCGGAAGAAGCGGAGGAAGAGGATGAGGAGAATATCTTCTTCGTCTCCAGCATGGAAGTCCTCAAGGGGAGGAGCAGGAGACAGCCGAGATGCGTCGTGGAGGTGAACTGCTCGCCGGTCCCGGTGCTGGTCGACACGGGGGCCTCAGTCAACGTAATGGCGAGAGGACATTATGCCGCGCTCAACCCACCCCCGAGGCTGGCGACGCCGAAAGCCCGCATTTTTGCATTTGGTGGGCGGGAGCCCCTGCCACTGGACGGTGCGTTTGTCGCCAAGGTGGAGCATGACGGGTCGAAGATCAAGGCCCGCTTCTACGTGACTCCGGTGAGCAGCAACACCCTGTTGAGTTGTGCGGCAGCGGAGGCTCTTGGCATAGTGAGCTTCGCGTACTCAGTCTACTTAGAGGACATCAACGATCTGCTGGACAAATATGCTGACATCTTTAAAGGGATTGGGAGAATGAATGGTGACCCCGTGAGGCTCCACATTGATGAGTCGGTGCAGCCCGTGGCTCTGAAACACAGGCGGATCCCGTTTCATCTAAGGGACCAGGTGGACAGGGAACTAGACAACCTGGTGAACCTGGATATAATCGAAAAGGTGGAGGGCCCCACACCATGGGTATCCCCTATCGTAGTGGCGAGGAAACCAAAACAGCCGGACTCCGTCCGGATCTGTGTGGACATGAGGCTGCCCAACAAGGCCATCAGGAGAGAACGACACCTGACCCCGACAATCGATGACATCATTGCTGAAGTGCAGGGGGCCCGGTTCTTCTCTAAGCTGGACTTACGAGCTGGATACCACCAAGTTGTCCTCCACCCAGAGTCCCGATATATTACAACCTTCACTACCCACAGGGGGCTCTATCGATACAAGCGGCTGAGTTTCGGAGTGTCGTCAGCAGCCGAGGTATTTCAGAACTTGATCCGAGGCGCTCTCGCAGACCTGGAGGGCGTCCTAAACATTAGTGACGACATTCTGGTCTTTGCCAGGACTGAACTTGAACATCTGAAACGTCTGGCCAAGACCCTCGAGAGGCTGCAGTCGCTGGGGCTCACTCTCCACAAGGACAAGTGCGAGTTCCTCCGCCCGACCATTGAGTTCTTTGGTTTCATCATCAAGGAGGGCGGTGTATCTCCTGACCCCAGGAAGGTCCAGGACATCAGGACCGCGCGCCCCCCTGAGTCGGCGTCAGATGTGCGGAGCTTCCTGGGATTGGTAACATACTGTGGGCGCTTCATCAGGAATCTCGCCTCGAGGTCGGAGCCTCTGAGGGCCCTGACGAAAAAGGATACCACCTGGCAGTGGGGCCCGTTGGAACAGTCGGCGTTCGAGGACATCAAAGGCGCCCTGACAGCAGATGATACCGTGGGTTTTTTTGACCCCGCCCTGGAGTCCGAGATTGTGGTGGACGCCAGCCCGTTTGGCCTCGGTGCTGTGCTCACCCAAGTGGGCAGAGATGGGGGGATAAGGCCAGTGGCATATGCCAGCAAAGCCCTCTCCGAAACCGAACAGAGATACTCGCAGATTGAACGCGAGGCCCTGGCTGTCTTGTGGGGCTGTCGGCATTTTCGGCTTTATGTGCTGGGGAGACCCGTGACAGTGGTAACGGACCACAAGCCGCTGCTTCCGATCATGGCCGGATCATCTTCAAAACCACCAGCCAGAATCGAGAGGTGGATGTTGGCCCTTCTGGAGTATAGCGTCACCCTGATCTACCGGCCGGGTGCCAACAACGCGGCTGACTACCTGTCCAGGCACCCGGTGGGCAGTGGAGGACCCGCACAAGACTCGTGTGCTGAGGAAGCCGATGACCACGTCAGGATGGTGGTAGAGGGTGCCACCCCCAACGCAATGCCGCTACCCGAGCTGGAGAGTGCTGCGGCCAACGACGAGTGTTTCCGCATCTTGAGGAGCTCGATGCGGTCGGGGTCCTGGAAGTCCGTGCTGGAATTGGTGGCAGGGCGCACTCAAGAAGCTAAAGTGACCCTCGAGCAACTCTGGAAGGTAAAGGACGAACTGTCCTTCACGGAGTCGGGCCTGCTGCTGCGGGGCGATCGCCTGGTGGTGCCGGGCTCCAAGGTCCATGAAGTCATCAACCTGGCACACCAGGGACACCAAGGGGCCGCCAAGACGAAGGCAAGACTGAGGCTGAAGGTGTGGTTTCCCGAGCTAGAGAAAAAAGTGGACGACTTCGTAGCGGCCTGTGTGTGGTGCCAGGCGGCCTCCCCAGTCCAGCGGGAGCCTGAAATCGAAGTAATGCCACGAGGGACCCGGCCGTGGGAGGTCGTACATGCGGACTTCGGATCCACGGCCGTAGGCACTCACTTCCTGGCCATTGTGGATGAATACTCCCGATACCCTGAGGTGGAATTCGTCGAGTCGGTGGCATTTGAGCACGTGGTGGGCGCTGTGGAGAAAATCTTTGCCACCCATGGGTTTCCCGTGACTCTGTGCTCGGATAATGGGTCCCCATTCCAGAGCGCCAGGTTCTCGGAATTTCTGGAGACCTGTGGAGTGGCGCACCGGAAGGTGTCCCCGCTGTGGCCCCGTGCGAACGGGGACGCGGAGAGGCTGATGAGGACATTGAACAAAACATTCCGGATAGCCCAGGGACAGGGCCAGCCCCTCCAGCGGGCGCTATACCAGTTTTTGAGAGTGTACCGCACCACCCCACACGCCTCGACGGGGGTGGCCCCGGCTGAAGTCCTGTTCCGAAGGTGCCCCCGAGGCCTCCTCCCGGAGGTACATGAGAAGGAACCCGGCGTAATAGATGACCAACGGGTGGAAGCGGAGCGACAGGCAAGGACACATCAAGAGAACATACGGCGGGGTCTTCGTCCGCAGCGGCTGGAACCGGGCGACGAAGTGCTGATCAGGAATCGGCATCCCCACGGAACACTCTCGCTCCCATATGAACCGGAGCCGCTGGACGTGGTGGCAGTAAAGGGGTCGATGGTAACGGCCTCGGACGGGAAGTCGGCCGTCACTCGAAATGTGAGCTTCTTTAAGAAACTGGGGGACTCTCGAGCTGAGCTCCCGCCTGACCCGGATGAGACCGTCCTCCCGGATGAAGATACCCCCCGGGGGGAACTCGTGGGGTCGCCAGAACGAGGCACTGGAGCGGCTGGGAATCCTGCGGCTGAGGTAGGCGGGAGGTACCCCCAGAGGGCTGGGCGAGGGAGACCTGCCTATCTCGGAGACTATGTGCTGGGGCCGATTGGCTGTGTTCCGGAGTAAGGGGAATCGGGAGGCTGACATTAAAGGGGCATGGGCTCTGAGTTTGTAATTGTTATGTTGTGTGCAGTGCAATTTTTGGAAGTGTCTGTTGTTGTTTTTCCTCCCGGAAAAAGGAGGAGTGTGGCGTTGCCCCGTGAGGGAGACGCGCAAGCGGCGACGTGACGTTGCACGTCGCCGCGTGCGTCTTAAATAAACGGGGCGTTCCCGGCCGCAGCAGAGCGACCGGGGAGCCCGAAGCACACAGACGTGTCTGGTCTGAGTCTGTGGGTGGAGGGGCTCACGGGCACGCATGGGGGCACACAGAGACCCCCAACACGTGCTATCCTAGCAAAGCAGCCCGGGATGAGATCTTTCTCCCACAGCATTCGTCCTCGTGGCCCACACCGTTGTGTCTCCTTGGTGCAGTCCTTGGTCACCTCGGCAGCGTTGACATCTTGCTCGCCCTCTGTCACTCGCTCCTGTTCCACGTCCTTCTTCCCCATTGGCATTGTCCTTTCTGGCATCATTAGCTGCCTTTCAGCCTGAGCGCCCTTTCCTTCAAACCAGATGACGCTGGCGTTTGCTGTTGCCGATCCCCTTCTCTCTTCATCCTTGGAGGGCAATGTCTGAAAGTTGTTCTTAGGATCTTCTTTCTGTCCACCCAAACTCTAAGCCCAGCACACCATCTCTTTGGCATCCTGCGGAGCAGCCCGGCGCTTGTGTTTCTCTTTTCCGTCTTTCTTTCTCGTCCTGTGTGTTGGCGGGCGTGCCATTCGGTTGCCGCTGTTGCGGCCCATATTTTGAAGCCGGGAGGTAGGTTTGTTTCCCACCTTCCCAGTACACGTGCTGTGCGGTCGGCGAGTTGTAGTCACACTGAAGGTTGGTGTTGTAGTATAGTCCTGTGTTCGGATAATAGTGATAATCCACAGATTCATTGTAGTCGTAGATCGAGGTGTCAGGGACTGCCTTTTTATCACCTGGAATCCTAGCAGTCTGAGAGGAGGCAGCTTGTGAAGCAGCCTAGCAGGATTGTGCTGGTCGCCTCGTCCAGGTATAACATCCACCTGCCTGTAGTCACCGCTCACTGCCCCGTTTCAGCTTAACCCTCACAGACGCGACGCGAGCACATTGCATGCGAGGGGCAGGAGCGGCAAAGCCGAGAAAGGGGGAAGCTTGCTATGTACACGGTTAGCCTTTGCCAATGAGGTGCGGGTGTGCTGCAGGCACGCGCTGCCACCGCGCTAATGCTCTCTGTACGGCACTGGTTTGAGCTACCCTTACGGCCCAGTGTGTCGCACAATGAAAAGTCGGGGGAAAGAATGGCTTCCAACGCTGGCAGCTGAGACATTAGTTATTAGAGCCCGAGATTTCGAGAAACGTCACAAGAACCCGAACACCTTTAGAAAGGAATCTGTCAGAAGCAGAGTCTACGGCGGGATTGATTTCGAATATATAGGTCCTCCAGAGACACATTATGCACTCAGGGTTTACAGATTGACAGGATTCATGTGCAAATCAGCGGTGCATGTGCGCCATCTTGTGGTCATATTGCTTACTGCTTCAAAGGATTTCACCTTTCTCAGGACTAGAAGAGACTGAATGTGCTTGCCGCTGATGTGTCGGAGGTACAAGAGAGGTGATCGTCCACAGGAGCCGAGCGCAGAAGTCATTGGTACTTATTATTATTATTTTTTAATTTTGTAAAGCGCACTAACAGCCCAAGGGCATGAGGCGCTGTTGCAAGAAAATGTCTTACTTACAGGTAAGAGTGCTTGGCTCAAGGTTACAGTGAGCATACGCCTAACAGGCAAGTATGGTTACTTAGATGGTTACAGATTACATTAGCACTGGTCATTGGGCCGGCTCTCGCCGGATCCGAGATCCGGCACCAGATGTGTGGCCGGATCTCGGGATCCGGCACGTGTCAGCCGCTGCAAACCTCAAACCCATGCCCTGTGCTGGGTTGCTGTGAAAAAAAAAATCGAAACAACCCCCCCAAAATGGCACGGAGTAGGGGGGCGGAGCAGCTCATCGCCACCATGAGTGCTCTGCTGGCTCTGCCCCCAAACATGTACACAGCAGAACTTTGATACAGGTCACGGCTGCAGGAAAAGCGAACTGTAACTTCCTCTGGTGACCCCGTGCAAGGTGCACGACCCGGGCCTCAGTCACGACCCAGTTTATGTATTTATTTATGCAATGTTTGTCGGATACATAGACCTGCATTATTTATTTATGCAATGTTTGTCGGATACCTGTATCCGACAAACATTGCATAAATAAATAAATGTACAGGCAGCTGACAAACATTGCATGACCAACTGCTTTCAGAGGGGAGCTGTGCCGGGTGTGGTTCAAGTAAAAGAATGCGTTGTTTATGGCGAACAGAAATCACCCTGTTTGAATAGTACCCAAGGTTTTTTTTATATATATAAAATCAGGGCTGTACTGGCCCACCGGGACACCGGGACTTTCCCCGGTAGGCCTCGGGGAATAGGGCCTCTTTTCTAGCTTGGAGTGACGTCCTGGTCTTTGGGGAAGGATACATAATTATGATGAACGAACATCCAGGTCACATTTGTGAGGGGCACAGCCCGGGGAACAACAAACCGCACGTGCCCCTGCTGCAGCCACAGACTTTCTGCTGTCTGTGCTCACATCACATCATGTGCACATTGCGCAGGTGCAGAGCGCAACCCAGGCGACAGTGCTGACCCTGTCTCTGCTGCTGTTAGTACTCAGACGAGGCAAGCAGCGTGCTCAGGCCAGCTAAAATCATTTGATTTTCAGGTGAGGTGCGAATCCGCGATATTGCTAAATATCTGATATATTTAGCAATCGCATATATTTTTCTATTTTGGACTATACATTTAGAGGCTTTGCCATTGCCAGGTCGGCTGCCTGCATGCTGATATTCTAATAGAAAGATAAAGCATTACCTGGGTGCCACTAGATTTATGTGGAGGACTAGTGCGCTGGTGCAATGATAGGAAGGAGGAATGACGTATAGTCAGTTTGTGGATGAAGCCCAGTGCCAGTATTTAAAAAATGGAGATGGCGCAGTAGCAGTCTGCACTGTGCCTTGCCAAATTGTGCACAGTGCCCATTACTTAATAAAATGCCAGACTAGTTGCAGGGCGGAGCATGTTAGGTTTACATTTGCCTAATTAGGAGGCGCATTAAGCTCAGGGGTAAGTCAGTGGCCATTAACAGGCATAGAATGGCAACACTGATCAGTGCAGACGCCCTGCATATTTGAGCCTGATTCACAGAAGCATTTTATAATGGTGCACTCCCAGAAGAAAATGCTCTGTGAATCGGCCCAATTTTTTTAAAAACAACAGTTATGGTACTATAAGTAAGTACGCCAGGAAGGCCTACTTTAGTCAGCATGCTACTAGATTTAGGAAGTCAACATGTTTATTGAGACAGGTTGCTTTTTTTGTTTTATTAGTTCTTTCTGACTGGGCCAACAGCTGTCACTTTCTGTAAAAAAGTGGCCTTCAATAGCGTGCTCAAAGTAAAAGACTGCACTTTTCTTGTGTCGATTGATGTGGCCCTGTTTTTGCCCCTCTCTGTATATGCTGTAGGCGCAGTCTCTGGGCAAACAGTTACCCTAATTACCATAGAAATAATCTTACAGTAATTATGGAAACGCAACCGAAGCGCACATTCTTAGACTCGGAAGAATCGCTGCAAAGAGGTGCGCACTTCAGGGGAAAAAGCATTTGCAAAATGAGCCACATCAAGTTGCTGGGCAATCGTGGGAGGGTGGAGGGGTGAGTATTTGCCATTCGCCATTCTTCTGGGTGAAGACGGTGATAGAATTTAGCTGAAATTAAAAACATCCGCTGCCCGCATCCACCTTGTCTGCCTAGAAGCAGGTGCTTAACCTCAGGGCCAGGCCACTATCTTCACATCTAATTTAAAATGACGGACCCTGCACAATGGGTTACATTTTATTCGGTGACCGCTCCCCCCAATTCAATCTGTGGTATGGGCTTAATTTAGTGCCAGCGCTCGATTTATAAGAATTCCATAATCATTTTGTCTTCTGCGATTTCCCAAGGCACAGCATTTTAAAAATTGTTAATTGATAATTACTTCACATAATCGTTGAGGCCCCCTACAATGTTTTTTATGCACATTTTGCACATTGTGATCAGTTTAGACCCAGTTGGGGGCCTGTGAGACATTTACAGGGTAATTCATAGAAATTCACACAAAAGTGGCGCACGCGACTGGCGCACAGCGTGCCCGTGCAAATGTCTGCGCCAGCCACGTGCGCTAAAATCGATTTCCGCGCACAGCGTATTCATGGATTTTCGCATCCAAAACCAGCCGTGGCGCAGCATGGCGCAGCGACCCTTCAGCAGCGCCAGTTACACCCCCAAGAACGCCCTCACGCAAGGAACAGCCTTCAAAATCCCCAAATAATCGCAAAGGGCTGCGCTAACCCTAGACCAGTTCACAGGACTGGCAAACAGCAAACGCCAAGCGGGGAACGTGTATTTCAGTGGTTCGCGGGAAGTTCCACACGCGATTGTCCTGTGTACGCGTGCATCAGGGGTGCGCGGGAAGTATCACACGCGATTGGCCCTGTGCGAGCAGGGTACGTGTATTCCAGGGGTGCGTGGGAAGTTCCACACGCCATTTCAGCAGGGTACGTGTATTCCAAGGGTGCGCGGGAAGTTCCACACGCGATTGGCCCCGTGCGAGCAGGGTACGTGTATTTCAGAGGTGCGCGTGAAGTTCCACACGCGATTGGCCCCGTGCGAGCAGGGTACGTGTATTTCAGGGGTGCGTGGGAAGTTCCACACGCGATTGGCCCCGTGCGAGCAGGGTACGTGTATTTCAGGGGTGCGCGGGAAGTTCCACACGCGATTTCAGTAGGGTACGTGTATTTCAGGGGTGCGCGGGAAGTTCCACATGCAATTTCAGCAGGGTACGTGTATTTCAGGGGCGCGCGGGAAGTTCCACACGCGATTCCATCAGGGTACGTGTATTTGAGGGGTGCGCGGGAAGTTCCACACGCGATTCCATCAGGGTATGTGTATTTCAGGGGTGCGCGGGAAGTTCCACACGTGATTGGCCCAGTGCGAGCAGGGTACGTGTATTCCAGGGGTGCGCGGGAAGTTCCACACACAATTTCAGCAGGGTACGTGTATTTGAGGGGTGCGCGGGAAGTTCCACACGCGATTGGCCCCGTGCGAGCAGGGTACGTGTATTCCAGGGGTGCGTGGGAAGTTCCACACGCGATTTCAGCAGTGTACGTGTATTTCAGGGGTGCGCGTGAAGTTCCACACGCGATTGACCCCGTGCGAGCAGGGTACGTGTATTTCAGGGGTGCGCGGGAAGTACCACACGCGATTGGCCCCGTGCGAGCAGGGTACGTGTATTTCAGGGGTGCGTGGGAAGTTCCACATGCGATTTCAGCAGCGTACGTGTATTTCAGGGGTGCGCGGGAAGTTCCACACGCGATTTCAGCAGGGTACGTGTATTTCAGGGGTGCGCGGGAAGTTCCACACGCGATTCCATCAGGGTACGTGTATTTCAGGGGTGCGCGGGAAGTTCCACACGCGATTGGCCCCGTGCGAGCAGGGTACGTGTATTTCAGGGGTGCGCGGGAAGCTCCACACACGATTTCAGCAGGGTACGTGTATTTCAGGGGTGCGCGGGAAGTTCCACACGCGATTTCAGCAGGGTACGTGCATTTCAGGGGTGCGCAGGAAGTTCCACACGCGATTTCAGCAGGGTACGTGTATATCAGGGGTTCTGGGGAGTACTACACGTGAATATGCTGTGTGGGTCCTCCCAGGTGTTCGCTCTACAACCTCCACGGCCCCTGCAGGCAGTCCACACCACGGGGAACTACCCTGCACCCCTGCTCATGTCCCGCAGGCAGCCCATCCACCATGGGCATGCCCCCCAGCCAACCCACATGTCACCTTGCACTACTGATCACCAACACATGTCTCCCACCACCCCCACCCCCCAGCCACCAGCGGCAGCCTCCAACAGGCCCCCACTCATGTCTACCACCACCCCCACCCCCCAGCCACCAGGGGCACCCTCCACCAGGCCCCCACTCATGTCCAACTCATGTCTCCCACCACCCTCACCCCCCAGCCACCAGGGGCAGCCTCCACCAGGCCCCCACTCATGTCTCCCACCACCCCCACCCCCCAGCAGTGCAGGGGCAGCCTCCACCAGGCCCCCACTCATGTCTCCCACCACCCCCATCCCCCAGTAGTGCAGGGGCAGCCTCCACCAGGCCCCCACTCATGTCTCACACCACCCCCACCCCCCAGCAGTGCAGGGGCAGCCTCCACCAGGCCCCCACTCATGTCTCCCACCACCCCCACCCCCCAGCAGTGCAGGGGCAGCCTCCACCAGGCCCCCACTCATGTCTCCCACCACCCCCACCCCCCAGCAGTGCAGGGGCAGCCTCCACCAGGCCCCCACCCATGTCTACCACCACCCCCACCCCCCAGCCACCAGGGGCAGCCTCCACCAGGCCCCCACTCATGTCTACCACCACCCCCACCCCCCAGCCACCAGGGGCAGCCTCCACCAGGCCCCCACTCATGTCCAACTCATGTCCCCTATTACCCCCACCCCCCAGCCACCAGGGGCAGCCTCCACCAGGCCCCCACTCATGTCTCCCACCACCCCCATCCCCCAGTAGTGCAGGGGCAGCCTCCACCAGGCACCCACTCATGTCTCCCACCACTCCCACCCCCCAGCAGTGCAGGGGCAGCCTCCACCAGGCCCCCACTCATGTCCAACGCATGTCTCCCACCACCCTCACCCCCCAGCCACCAGGGGCAGCCTCCACAAGGCCCCCACTCATGTCCCCCTGCACCCCCACCCCCCAGCCACCAGGGGCAGCCTCCACCAGGCCCCCACTCAAGTCTCCCACCACCCCACCCCCCAGCAGTGCAGGGGCAGCCTCCACCAGGCCCCCACTCATGTCTTCCACCACCCCCCAGCAGTGCAGGAGCAGCCTCCACCAGGCCCTCACCCATGTCTACCACCACCCCACCCCCCAGCCACCAGGGGCAGCCTCCACCAGGCCCCCACTCATGTCCAACTCATGTCTCCCACCACCCTCACCCCCCAGCCACCAGGGGCAGCCTCCACTAGGCCCCCACTCATGTCCCCCTGCACCCCCACCCCCCAGCCACCAGGGGCAGCCTCCACCAGGCCCCCACTCATGTCTCCCACCACCCCACCCCCAGCAGTGCAGGGACAGCCTCCACCAGGCCCCCACCCATGTCTACCACCACCCCCACCCCCCAGCCACCAGGGGCAGCCTCCACCAGGCCCCCACTCATGTCCAACTCATGTCTCCCACCACCCTCACCCCCCAGCCACCAGGGGCAGCCTCCACCAGGCCCCCACTCATGTCCCCTTGCACCCCCACCCCCCAGCCACCAGGGGCAGCCTCCACCAGACCCCCACTCATGTCTACCACCACCCCCACCCCCCAGGGGCAGCCTCCACCAGGCCCCCACTCATGTCCAACTCATGTCTCCCACCACCCTCACCCCACAGCCACCAGGGGCAGCCTCCACCAGGCCCCCACTCATGTCTCCCACCACCCCCACCCCCCAGCAGTGCAGGGGCAGCCTCCACCAGGCCCCCACTCATGTCTCCCACCACCCCCACCCCCCAGCAGTGCAGGGGCAGCCTCCACCAGGCCCCCACTCATGTCTCCCACCACCCCCACCCCCCAGCACTGTGGGGCACCTGCCAGCAGGCCCCCACTCATGTCCAACTCATGTTCCCCTGCACCTCCACCCCCCAGCACTGTGGGGCACCTGCCAGCAGGCCCCCACTCATGTCCAACTCATGTTCCCCTGCACCCCCACCCCCCAGCACTGTGGGGCACCTGCCAGCAGGCCCCCACTCATATCCAACTCATGTTCCCCTGCACCCCCACCCCCCAGCACTGTGGGGCACTGCCAGCAGGCCCCCACTCATGTCCAACTCATGTTCCCCTGCACCCCCACCCCCCAGCACTGTGGGGCACCTGCCAGCAGGCCCCCACTCATGTCCAACTCATGTTCCCCAGCCAACATGTCATCACAATCTAGATCCCCGGTCCCTATGGTCAGCCTCCAAATGCAAAACACCCACCCGAGTATTGCATCCACCCACTCAGATATGGCAATAACATGATAGAACTGCAAATGCAAGTTTGGAAACGAACACATGTCCCTCACATACACCCAATGGGTGTCAGTGAATCTCAAAACCCATATCATGATATGCATGAAACCAATGAGATGATACTACACATTGAAGTTTGATCAAAAATATGTATTAAAGAAAACATGAATTGAATCAAAAATAAACTAACAGAAATGGGAATGTAAAAAAAGTAAAAAGAAGCATGTCCATGAAAAAATGCAAAACCAAAAATCAGAATCCAAAGGAATGGTGTCCAAAGTCACAGTCCATAAAAGAAAATCCAATGGGAAATTATAATTGAAAGCCATTGCTCCATGGGTAAATTGTAAAAAGAAAAGAAAATCCAACAGTGAACTATGTACAGGTGAACAAGCCAGGGTCCATGATCCCAACAAAAGAAATGAAACCTATCTAACAACACTACCTAACAAAAAATAACTATATACAAAAATGTGGCCCATTGTCCAAAAGGTCCAAAGAAAATGCAAAAACAAAGGAAACCTAACACTAACTACATAACTATTTACATGGGCAGCGGGCTAGTCCAACGGTTCACTGGATGTTGTCATGGGCCAGGGCATCATCGAACTCCTGTTCAATGGCTTGGAGGCGGGCATGTTCCCTGGCCCCGAGGTCTCGCAGGGATAAAGCAGTGTCCAGCTCCAACTCCCTGCGAAGACCTTCGAGGCACTCAGCCCGCCTCAGCGCCCTCCGCATGGAGTTCTCCGCCCTGACCATTGTGAGCCGTTCCTCCTCTGCCCGCTGCCGCTCCGCACCTATCTGCTGGCCCAACCGCTCCCACACGGAAGCCACTCCCATTCCAGGGTTCTCCTGCCCTCCGGCCGATGCCTGCACCCCTGATGTTGATGGCCCCGAGCCATGATGCCTCCCACGTCGAGCCTGCCGCTGCCTCCGACGCAACTGCCTGTGCCAGCACAACGGCATCCAGGCTGATGGTATCCATCGACACCGTCGTGCACGTGCCCTGCCCGATGATGCCGTCACATCCTCCATCTGCTGGGGTCCAGTTGCTGGTGTGTCCACCCCTGCTGGACCTCCGACTCCCGACTGTGGCAGGGATGGGATCCCCACCGAGCCGGCTGCATTGGTCGGGGCAAGTCCACAGGGGGCCCTGGTGGCATCTGGGCCGGAAGACGGCATGGAGAACGACTGGTGCATAGTCTCCACAGAGGAGGAGAGGGTCGCCAGATTGGCCGACACATGTAGGAAACCCCCGACCATGGCCGTTCCCAACTGGGCCACGTCGGCACGGTGCTCTCCGTGATGACGTGCATGCTCCTCCCGGGAAGCACGCACCTCATCACGAATTGCACCTGTGCGCAACGCGACACCAATCAGGACCTTCTCCATACGGCCAGGGGTCCCCTCGTACGCAGGTGGAGGGGAGTCAGATGACATGGACATCCCCCCTACCTGCGGACGGGCCTGGAATGGGGCATCCCTGCTGGTGCATGGTGTGGGAGTCACAGTGTCAGGGCCAGTGACATGCACAGGCCCCTCCAGGGCGACCTGTGCTGCCTCCTCCCCCTGCCCCTGGACTGCAACACTTGCACCAGCAGGGATGCCCCCACCAGGCCTCATGTGCGCCTCAGTAGCGGCCTCCTCCTCCTCTGTGGAAACCACCAACCTGGATGGCTCCACCCCATCTTCCGCCGTCGCAAGCCCCTGTGGGGGCTCACCCACCCCTTCCGCTGCAGCCGTGGGGGCATCCCCACCGCTTTGCTCCACAGAGCCGTCTCCGCCCTCTTCTTCATGTGGCGCTGTGTAGAGGGAGACATAGAACACAAGCATCAGGGTACTGTACAATGGTCCCCTAGACAGGAAGCAATAGCAGATGAGTGGCACTGTCAAAGATCACTTCCATCATGTCCCTCCACAACACATGGCTCAGTGCAGGTAAAACACATGTGGTAACAGGCATGGCACATGCTATGGACATTAGCATACATGTCCAAGAGATTCTTGAAACATACACTGTTGTTTTGGAACTCACATGCATCATGTGCCATACCTATCACATGCACACACTTCACCCTAGTTTCATCCATCTGGCCTCGTATACCACAGACACAGTGGATACAAGGATGACTAGGTTGCATCAGTGAACCTGAACATTGCGACAGACATGTGCCATGCATCCCTGGCATTCACAAGTCACAGACACGCAGGTCAGACACACAGACATGGACAGCATACATGTACATGGCATCAGCACCCATCCCTCACCCATGTCCAGGAGCAGAGACTGGCATGCCTTCATGTGGCCATTCCGCATAGGGCAACCCATGTTGCATTAGAACACATGCACCAACAGTGTGGTTCACACATTACTGGTCTCACATGCATGACGTCCCTGCACACACACATGCATACATGGCCTATGTCACACATACAGGCAAGTATCAGACAACCAGCACACTGCGACATGCCCTGTCTCACACAGCAATGCTTGGCCACTTCACCGCTCAACTCCAGACGGGTCTGCCTCTCAAGGATCTGGGCATGGAGCGCTGGGCCTACGCGTTCCAGGACCCTCATCTGGATGGTACTCATGCTGCCCCAGCCCCCCTCCACGAGGCGCCGGGCCTTCAAGAGGGTCCTGGACCTGCAGTCATCCCAGCGCTTCTTGACATGTTGGTAGTCTCGGACTGCCACCCCCTCCGCGTT
Source organism: Ambystoma mexicanum (assembly GCF_040938575.1). NCBI lineage: Eukaryota > Metazoa > Chordata > Amphibia > Caudata > Ambystomatidae > Ambystoma > Ambystoma mexicanum. Next base: position 892,289,986 of record NC_090935.1, on the reverse strand, counting down.
GATGGCAGTCACGATGTCCGTCCAGATCCGAGTCCGTCCTTCCTTGTTGGCGCGCTTACTTCCGAAGAGGGCACCCCAGGACTTGCTCCACCAGGACACCAACTTCGGTGGCAGTGAAGCTGGTGCCCCTCTGCCTCTCTGGCCGGGGGTTGCCAGTGGTGCTAGATGTTGCAGTGCCCGACATGGCAACCCCAGAGGCAGGAGTGGGTGGGCAACTGGGTCCTGGGGCTGGGCTGTGGAGCGATGGTATCCCAGTCGGGAGTCTTCTATTCCAGCAGGGGTGGACACAGCAAATGGACCCCTGCAGATGGCTGATGTGCAGGCACCAAATGGCAGGGCACGGTGGCAGCAGGCAGGCAGGCAGCAGCAGATGGCTCGTGGGAGGCTGCTCGGGGGTCTGGGGGGCAGTAATTCGGCTTTTTGGGCAGGAGCGTGGTCTTCCGTGTGCTTACGCGTGGCCAGCTTGATACGGAGTGATTTGGTACGTGAAAATCCTGCACGTCTGCATGTAAATCGAGGAAAGGCCCTTAGCGCGTATGCACGTCAGCACGCATATGCGATTTCATTGGACCAAAGGCCCTTAGCGCGTGAGCGCGTCTGTGACGTGAGGCGCGCAGGTGTTTCCCTCATTACACGTGATGACAGAGCACACGTGGATTTCCACCAATCGCGTGTGGAACTTCCTGCGCACCCCAGAAATACACGTGCCCACGCCAATCGTGTGTACGCTCACTTCCCTCCGATTACACGCGATGACACTCGGACGTGCAGTTTTACCACGTGTGCTCGCATATGCGATTTCATTGGCCCAAAGGCCACCATGCACAGCTGTGACGTCACGTGCATGGCCGTAGAGAATTGCGCGTGTAAAAATGAAGAGATACACGTCCGAGTGTCAAAGCGCGTAATTGGTGGAAATGGCCTCATTGCGTATGCGCGTCTGTGACGTGTGTATAAAAGGTACGTGTAGAACGCCATTTCCTTGTACGTGATTTTTGTGGAGAGCGAGTGGGTGAAATCTGTACTTCTTGTCGTTTCACATGCGATGTACTTCACAGCGTTTCCAGTTCCTACTCCCTGTTACCTCTGACAGCTTTTTCTCTTTTCCTCTTTTTCTTGGGCCTGTTTCCTCAAACAGCGTTCCCTACTACTGTTGTCCTGTCTCCTCAGACAGCGTACAATTCTTCTTTTGGCGGGGGTGTTGCCAACGCGCACACGCGCATATTTTTCACGCTTTTGTTCCTGGCGGACGGTGAGACGCGCACGTATTTAACATCTGTGCTTGCCCCGTGTGTCGCGTACCCCTTCAGAGGTCATTCTAGGCTGCGTGTGACATGCATACGTTCATTCTTTTGTTCCTGGGTGCCACAGCGTAGTGCCGGTTTATTTTTCCACGCACGTGGTCTAGGAGGGGTTGCGTGCACCTTACTTTGCTTTTTTGGGGTGCCTGTGCGTTGCGTGACCCGTCATCTTTCCCCAGGGGTGACATACAGCCTTGCTAGAGCACTAGGGTACGATTACCATCTGGTACCCAACCCCTTTGACCCCCAATTGCCCAGGACAATAGTTCACTTCGACTCCCATACGCACAATAACATCAGTGCCATGGCTGGGAGGCGAACAAGCCGTAAGGGTGGCAAAGGTGGCCGAGCCCCAAGTGGTGGCCGTGGTGGATCCGGTAGGGGATGTGGCCGTGACTTGCAGGGCGCCCCTAGCCCCCCATGTGTGGAGGAGCAGTCAGGGACACCCATTCCCCCCCCTGGTTGAGGTTACCGTGGCTGACACCATCCATGCTCAGCCCTTGTTGGACCAGCCCACTGTGGAACCAGACCTGGCACAGGGTGACTCCATGGCTGACTTCCAGGTCAGCAGGTCTAGGCCACGTGCGCCGGTAAACGTTGGTGTCATCAGGCCACGTGGATCAGGGGCAGCTAGGTCATCTGCTGCCCCGTGTAGGCAGGCTGGGGAGGCTGCAGGGGCAGCTGCGGCTCCATCCACCCCACCTCTCACACACCCATCCAGGACAGTGTCGGTCCAAGTCCATCATGCTGACATTCCCCCTGACACCATCACACTTGAGATGATGCCTGCACCAACTCCCATGCTGAGTGTGCAATCCCACGCTCCTGCCCCTAGTGTCCAGAGCGGCGCAGGACACTCCGGATCCCCACCACCTTCCAAGCGGAAGAGGAAGAGTGCTCGTCCAGTAGAGGCTGATGCCCCAGACACGGCTACACAGTCCGGCCCGTCAAGGAAGCCCAGCTTCAATGAGGCCAAACTGAATGCACTTGTAGAGTATGTGTCCGCACATGACCGCGAAATGGTGATTGTTGCAGGATCCAAGACCACACCTGCACAACGTCAGGCACACTGGCAGACCATTGCAGACATCATAAGTGCCCTTGGAATCGTGAGGCGCACAGCTAATGAATGCTACAAGCGCTGGAATGACCTGAAGCGCAGGGCAAAGAATAAGCTGGCCTCAAGTCATGCCGCAACTCTAGTGACTGGAGGTGGGTCTCCAGCAGACGACATAGAACTCACTCCACATGAGCAGGTTGCTGGGACCTACGTCACGGAGGAACAGATCCAAGGCATGGGAGAAGTGGCAGATTACGAGGCATTGTCCGGTGAGTGCACATGCATGTGTGTGTCATCCATGTGCATGGTGTGTGTGGGAGGGCTTCTGTTTGGGTGCCAGGGGAGGGTGTGTGTGCCTGAGTGGTTCGGCTCACCCATGTGCCTCTTCCTATACATTCTTGGCAACAGCATTTGGGTATAGCAGCATCCCTTCGGCCAACATTAGACATCCAGCCCAACACCACGGCAGTTGCCCTTGGAGTGTCATCTTGCCACAACACTGTTGCTTATTTACCTCTGTTTATTCAGGCAGATTGTTTGCATACCACCACTTTTACTCAGGATTTCTCAGTCCTATTGTCACATGTCTGACATGGCTATGGTACAGTGGACTGGCTCAGTTTCGTGGACATGATTAGTTTGGACATGTCCCTGTGCTATAGGACCATTTTTGACTGGCAGCTGCAGGTTAAACATTTGAACCATTACAATGAAAATAATCAATTATATGAACAAACTGGACTGAATGAACAATTGGTGACCTCCTCTCCCTCTTCACTTCATAGCTAGGGTACATGCCATCTGTGTGATGGCATGTGTATTTGACCTGCCAATCACTGGCCAATGTGTGATGCCACTGCTAGGCAGCATGCAGCAAATGTTTTCATCTTCCATCTTGGTGTCATCAATGTGTGCCATCTGCCTCCACATCACATGCAGTGACGGTGCATGCATGGGAGTGTTTTAGTCATGTGGGACATGTGTCAATCAAGTACTGTTTCTGTAGCCTCTCAGGCCTAATTGTGTGCCATAGTGCTAATGCCTGTTTCCATTTGTTTTCTTTCATGTCTTTGCAGGGGAAGACGCACTTGATACTGCTGGGGTTGTGGAGATGGTGCAGACCCAGGAGGGGTCTGAGGGCCGACCGACCACCAGTGAGGGACGTGGTGTGGTGGTGGGTGAGAACCCACAACTGCTGCAGGTCGTGCTCTCAAGGGGTGTCTCTGGCTGCACCTCCCTCGAGCTGTACTCAGGTGTTGATTCGGATGATGAGACCTACGTGCCGTTGCAGGTGAGTGTTCCTGGGAGGGATTCTGTTCTGTCCGACCCACCTGCACCAGGGTTAGAACCCTCAATGGGGATGTCAGTGTTGGCAGGTACGCCTTTGCTGGTTACGGATGCAGGGTCACACTCCGAGACATCTGATCCTGTTCCTGGGCCAGCAGATCAGAGGTGGAATGCAGTCCTGCAGCCTCAGGCAGTGCCGGCACAGCAAGGCGCAGTTCGCCTTGCCCCAGACAGGTGTGGTGCCCGCCGACGTGGTGGCCGTACGCCACCTGGCAATACCGCATGGGAGCAATCCATTTACGGTATGGCAACCCAACAGGCAGCATCATCAGAGATGATGGCTCAGGCCATGGATAGGGTGGCCACTTCCATTGTCCCCCCGAAAGGCTGATGGAGCGACTACAGCAGGCAACCGACTCCATCTGCCAGTCACACAGGGAGGACATGTTGGCATGCGACAGGGACAGGCGGGTGGCACTGGCGACTCTGCAGGAAGCCATCTCCATAGAGTCCCAGGGCCACAGGGAAGCCCTGAGGCTGGAACTCCTTCACCTCAGGACTCTTGTTGAGCTTGAGTCTTCAACAAACCGAAGGACAGAACAGCAGCTGGAGCGTCTCACCCGTACGCTCTCAGCTGAGATGCAGGCAACTAGGGCGGAGGTCTAGGCATCCCGTGAGTTGTTGCATGGGGACCTCCGCACACTAATCCTCCAGAACGAGACTTACCACACCCGCATGCTTGCAGCCATCGAGGAACAGACTAGGGCCTTGCGTGGGCTGCCTCCCATAGTGCCACCACCTCCGGATGCAGCTGCAGAGGGTGAGGATAGCGACAGCAGTGATACTCCCACAATAGGGTAGCCGTGTAGGCCATGAGCCCATGGAGGTGTTTTTTTTTTCGCAAGATCCACACAGGTGGGTTTTGGTGTGCACCCTGTCCTCGGACCTCCTGGGTGGCCTCCCCAACCCCCCCCCCGGGCCCATTAATGGCCATTTTTGATATTTTTATTATTTTTTTTGGGACAGTGTGTTGCCTTGTGTGGCTCCCGTGGGCATACGCTGCATTGTGGGTGGGCACATGCAGGCTTGTCATGGATTTGGTTCAGATGCTTGGGTTTTTGTCACACACACCCCTCCTGCTTCCCGTTTCCATGGGCTTGCAAAGGGTGTGCCCAAGTGACATTGACGTACATGGTGACATTGAACTCCCATGAGCTGTGTGGGCAGTCTGTAGTCAATACTGTGTATACATTCATAGTGCATATTGTTGTTGTCTTGTACACTGCGTGGTGTATTGATATGTGCCTCTGCATCCATCTCATCCTCCATATTTGCAGGTCCATTCCTCATGTCTTCACGATGCGGTCCACCTTGGAACTGGAGTCCATGTTGTAAGCAGTGCACCTACACTCTTGCGTGGCGCTAACACTGTATACTTGGAAGTGTTCGGAGGGCTGTCATCATCAGGTGGTGAGGCTAGCTAATGTTTAAGTCTGTAATGTCATGTTTAAGGTACGTTGGAGGTTGTGTAGGTGACTGGTATTCTTGGTAAGTATTTGGTAATGTGGGTTGTAGGTCTTGCATTACTGTGAGCATTTCACGTGTGGACATGTTTCCATTAGGGACACTGTAGCTGCTGACACTTGGGGCATGTTGTGGGGAATAATTTCTTTCCTCTCACATTGCATGACATGCCATGGTGTGTTGTGTGGCCGTGCCGGGGAGGGGGTGGGTGACATGGCACTGTTTTCATGTAGTATTTTGCAAGTGGGTATTCATTTTTGCAGCATGGAAGTGTCTTTTCACGACACTGCATTGGTGGTGTTTGTGTAGGTAGGGATGCACACATTGTGACACTTCCACATGAACAATCTCAGGCTGCTATGGTTCTGACAGTTGACAGTCCCTTTGTTCGTCTTCATTGTCAGGTCGAGTCATCATTGCTTATCAGATGGTATGTGCCAGGCCTGTGTGCACTCCACTGGGGTGTGATTTCTATGTGAAGTAATTAGCCACCAGCTGCGTACGGGCTGCCTCACCCCGTGCCCTCTCCCCTCCCATGCGCAGCGGGCGTGCATGTGGTTGGGGATGTGGGGGCACCACCATGTCCACGGCCAGGCCCCGGCATGTTGCAACATTGTGCAGGACACATGCTGCCACTATGATCCTGCACACTACTGGGGGCGCATATAATAGCTGCACGCCAGAACGGTCAAGGGAGCGAAAGCGTGACTTGAGCACTCCGAATGTGCGCTCCACTATGCCCCGGGTTGCAATATGGGCTGTGTTGTATCTTACCTCTGGAGGCGTGATGGGGTTCCGAATTGGCGTCATCATGTGGGTGCTCAGAGGGTAGGCACTGTCCCCTGGTGAGGAGGTGATGGGTATCATTAGTGGGGTAGTGACATAACTCTGCATCTGACATGCATGCATGTGCAGTGGCATTCATACTCACCGAGCAGCCATGTATCGCCATGTCGCCCAGCTTCTAGGTCCCGGTTTAGGGTAGACATTCAGTAAATGAAGCTGTCGTGGGTGGACCCTGGATAGTTGGCATATACTGAGGTGATGATTCCCTTAGCATTACATACTACCTGCACGTTGATGGAATGCCAGTGCTTGCGGTTCCTATAGATGTGCTCAGATGCCCTGGGGGGACGTAGTGCCACATGGGTGCAGTCAATGGCACCTAGCACTTTTGGGAATTGTCCCACACCGTAGAAATCGAGGGTGGCAGCCTGCCTTTCTGCAGGTGTCCTGGGCAGGTATATGTGCCTACGGACTGATGGGCGTGCAGTGATGATGTTCAAGACCTGGTGTAGGCAGCGTGACTGCGTGGCCTGTGACACCCCACCCACTATGGCACTTGTCCGCTGAAATGATCCTGTGGCCAAGAAGTGCAGTACATTGAGGACCTTCTCCAGGGGGCTGAGTGCTTGGGAGCACAGGGTGGGTGATGTGAGGTCATCCTCCCACTCACTGACCAGGTCCAGTATTATGTGTGGGGGAAACCTGTACCTCCCATACACCTGGTCATCAGGCATCCCAAAAAGGCTGGTTCTGGGAGTGAAAATTCGGGCCCTCACTATCCTCCTCCTCCTCCTTTGGTAACCCACGGCCACTGCTGCTAGGAATGGTATATTCATCCTGGCGTATGAGCTTGTTTGTTGTTTGCGCGCACTTTTATGCTGCGCGGGTCGACGTACGCCTGCTTCATGCTGGCGTACGTGTCTCAGGATTGGACCATTTATTTTTCGGCAGGTCGTAGGCGAACGTGTGAATCTTCCCGCCCACCCCAGGAATACACGTAGCACGCTCTCACAGGCACAGTCGTGGGTAAATATTCCCGCCCACCCCTGGAATACATGTACCCCACACTAACAGACCCAATCGCGTGTGGAAGTTCACGCGCACCCCGAAGTACACGTACCCAGGCCAATCACGTGTGGGACTTCCCGCGCACCCTGAAGTACACGTACCCAGGCTAATCGCGTGTGGAAGTTCACGCGCACCCCGAAGTACACATACCCAGGCCAATCGCGTGTGGAACTTCCCACACACCCCGTAGTACACGTACCCAGGCAAATCGCGTGTGGAAGTTCACGCGCACCCCGAAGTACACGTACCCAGGCTAATTGCGTGTGGAACTTCCCGCGCACCCCGAGGTACACGGACCCAGGCAAATCGCACGGGTGGGGGTGGTGGGCGACATGTGTGGGGGCCTGGTGGAGGCTGCCCCTGGTGGCTGGGGGGTGAGGGTGGTGGGAGACTTGAGGTGGACATGAGTGGGGGCCTGGTGGAGGCTGCCCCTGGTGGCTGGGGGGTGGGGGTGGTGGTAGACATGAGTGGGGGCCTGGTGGAGGCTGCTCCTGGTGGCTGGGGGTGGTGGGAGACATGAGTGGGGGCCTGGTGGAGGCTGCCCCTGGTGGCTGGGGGGTGAGGGTGGTGGGAGACATGGGTGGGGGCCTGGTGGAGGCTGCCTGCACTGCGGGGGGGTGGGGTGGTGGTAGACATGAGTGGGGGCCTGGTGGAGGCTGCCCCTGCACTGCTGGGGGGTAGGGGTGGTGGGAGACATGAGTGGGGGCCTGGTGGAGGGTGCCCCTGGTGGCTGGGGGGTGGGGGTAATAGGGGACATGAGTGGGGGCCTGGTGGAGGCTGCCCCTGCACTGCTGGGGGGTGGGGGTGGTGGGAGACATGAGTGGGGGCCTGGTGGAGGCTGCTCCTGGTGGCTGGGGGGTGAGGGTGGTGGGAGACATGAGTTGGACATGAGTGGGGGCCTGGTGGAGGCTGCCCCTGGTGGCTGGGGGGGTGGGGGTAATAGGGGACATGAGTGGGGGCATGGTGGAGGCTGCCCCTGCACTGCTGGGGGGAGGGGGTGGTGGGAGACATGAGTGGGGGCCTGGTGGAGGCTGCCCCTGGTGGCTGGGGGGTGGGGGTAATAGGGGACATGAGTGGGGGCCTGGTGGAGGCTGCCCCTGGTGGCTGGGGGGTGAGGGTGGTGGGAGACATGAGTTGGACATGAGTGGGGGCCTGGTTGAGGCTGGCCCTGGTGGCTGGGGGGTGGGGGTAATAGGGGACATGAGTGGGGGCCTGGTGGAGGCTGCCCCTGCACTGCTGGGGGTGGGGGTGGTGGGAGACATGAGTGGGGGCCTGGTGGAGGCTGCCCCTGGTGGCTGGGGGGTGGAGGTAATAGGGGACATGAGTGGGGGCCTGGTGGAGGCTGCCCCTGGTGGCTGGGGGGTGGGGGTTGGCTTTAGACATGAGTGGGGGCCTGGTGGAGGCTGCCCCTGGTGGCTGGGGGGTGGGGGTGGTGGTAGACATGGGTGGGGGCCTGGTGGAGGCTGCCCCTGCACTGCTGGGGGGTGGGGTGGTGGGAGACATGAGTGGGGGCCTGGTGGAGGCTGCCCCTGCACTGCTGGGGGTGGGGGTGGTGGGAGACATGAGTGGGGGCCTGGTGGAGGCTGCCCCTGGTGACTGGGAGGTGAGGGTGGTGGGAGACATCAGTTGGACATGAGTGGGGGCCTGGTGGAGGGTGCCCCTGGTGGCTGGGGGTGGTGGTAGACATGAGTGGGGGCCTGGTGGAGGCTGCCCCTGCACTGCTGGGGGGTGGGGGTGGTGGGAGACATGAGTGGGGGCCTGGCGGAGGCTGCCCCTGGTGGCTGGGGGGTGGGGGTGGTGGGAGACATGAGTGGGGGCCTGGTGGAGGCTGCCCCTGCACTGCTGGGGGGTGGGGGTGGTGGGAGACATGAGTGGGGGCCTGGTGGATGCTGCCCCTGGTGGCTGGGGGGTGAGGGTGGTGGGAGACATGAGTTGGACATGAGTGGGGGCCTGGTGGAGGCTGCCCCTGCAATGCTGGGTGGTGGGGTGGTGGGAGACATGAGTGGGGGCCTGGTGGAGGCTGCCCCTGGTGGCTGGGGGGTGAGGGTGGTGGGAGACATGAGTTGGACATGAGTGGGGGCCTGGTGGAGGCTGCCCCTTCACTGCTGGGGGGTGGGGGTGGTGGGAGACATGAGTGGGGGCCTGGTGGAGGCTGCCCCTGGTGGCTGGGGGGTGGGGGTAATAGGGGACATGAGTGGGGGCCTGGTGGAGGCTGCCCCTGCACTGCTCTGGGGTGGGGGTGGTGGGAGACATGAGTGGGGGCCTGGTGGAGGCTGCCTCTGGTGGCTGGGGGGTGGGGGTAATAGGGGACATGAGTGGGGGCCTGGTGGAGGCTGCCCCTGGTGGCTGGGAGGTGAGGGCGGTGGGAGACATGAGTTGGACATGAGTGGGGGCCTGGTGGAGGCTGCCCCTGGTGGCTGGGGGGTGGGGGTGGTGGGAGACATGAGTGGGGGCCTGGTGGAGGCTGCCCCTGCACTGCTGGGGGGTGGGGGTGGTGGGAGACATGAGTGAGGGCCTGGTGGAGGCTGCCCCTGGTGGCTGGGGGGTGAGGGTGGTGGGAGACATGAGTTGGACATGAGTGGGGGCCTGGTGGAGGGTGCCCTTGGTGGCTGGGGGGTGGGGGTGGTGGTAGACATGAGTGGGGGCCTGGTGGAGGCTGCCCCTGCACTCCTGGGGGGTGGGGTGGTGGGAGACATGAGTGGGGGCCTGGTGGAGGCTGCCCCTGGTGGCTGGGGGGTGGGGGTAGTGGGAGACATGAGTGGGGGCCTGGTGGAGGCTGCCCCTGCACTGCTGGGGGGTGGGGGTGGTTGGAGACATGAGTGGGGGCCTGGTGGAGGCTACCCCTGGTGGCTGGGGGGTGGAGGTAATAGGGGACATGAGTGGGGGCCTGGTGGAGGCTGCCCCTGCACTGCTGGGGGGTGGGGGTGGTGGGAGACATGAGTGGGGCCTGGTGGAGGCTGCCCTGGTGGCTGGGGGGTGAGGGTGGTGGGAGACATGAGTTGGACATGAGTGGGGGCCTGGTGGAGGCTGCCCCTGGTGGCTGGGGGATGGGGGTGGTGGTAGACATGAGTGGGGGCCTGGTGGAGGCTGCCCCTGCACTGCTGAGGGGTGGGGGTGGTGGGAGACATGAGTGGGGGCCTGGTGGAGGCTGTCCCTGGTGGCTGGGGGGTGGGGGTGGTGGGAGACATGAGTGGGGGCCTGGTGGAGGCTGCCCCTGATGGCTGGGGGGTGAGGGTGGTGGGAGACATGAGTTGGACATGAGTGGGGGCCTGGTGGAGGCTGCCCCTGGTGGCTGGGGGTTGAGGGTGGTGGGAGACATGAGTTGGACATGAGTGGGGGCCTGGCGGAGGCTGCCCCTGGTGGCTGGGGGGTGGGGGTGGTGGTAGACATGAGTGGGGGCCTGGTGGAGGCTGCCCCTGCACCGCTGAGGGGTGGGGGTGGTGGGAGACATGAGTGGGGGCCTGGTGGAGGCTGCCCCTGGTGGCTGGGGGTGGGGGTGGTGGGAGACATGAGTCGGGGCCTGGTGGAGGCTGCCCCTGCACTGCTGGGGGGTGGGGGTGGTGGGAGACATGAGTGGGGGCCTGGTGGAGGCTGCCCCTGGTGGCTGGGGGGTGAGGGTGGTGGGAGACATGAGTTGGACATGAGTGGGGGCCTGGTGGAGGGTGCCCCTGGTGGCTGGGGGGTGGGGGTGGTGGTAGACATGAGTGGGGGCCTGTTGGAGGCTGCCGCTGGTGGCTGGGGCGTGGGGGTGGTGGGAGACATGTGTTGGTGATCAGTAGTGCAAGGTGACATGTGGGTTGGCTGGTGGGCATGGCCATGGTGGATGGGTTGCCTGTGGGACATGAGCAGGGGTGCAGGGTAGTCCCCTGCGGTGTGGGCTGCCTGCAGGGGCCGTGGAGGGTGTAGAGGGAACACCTGGGGGGACCCACATGGCCAAATCACGTATAGCATTCCCCGGCACCACCGAAATACACGTACCTTGCAGAAATCGCGTGTGAATCTTCCGCGCACATCGGAATACACGTTCCCAGGCCAATCCCGTGTGGAACTTCCCGCGCACCCCGAAGTACACGTACCCAGGCCGATCGCGTGTGGAACTTCCCGCGCACCCCCACCTACCCAGGCCAATCGCGTGTGGTACTTCCCGCACACCCCGTAGTACACGTACCCAGGCTAATCGCGTGTGGAACTTCCCGCGCACCCCGAAGTACACGTACCCAGGCTAATCGCGTGTGGAACTTCCCGCGCACCCAGGAACACGCGCACACGCTATTTTTCACACAGCGGGTGTCCGTGTTTCTCGGTGCCCCTTTGCACCTCATTTGTCCTAGAGGGCCACTGTATGGCCCATTCATCATGGCTGTATACGGGTGCTTTTTGTTAGCGCACATTTTGGCGCACATTTTTTTCAGTCGCAGGGGTGCTACCGCCTGTTTCTTGTGGCGTACTTGTTTGGCACTGTGCGCGTCTTTGACCGTGCACTGGTTTGCCCTATTCGATTCCATGAATACGGGTTGTAGGCGAGCGTGTGGGCGTTCCGCGCACTTGCCTCCTGTACTTCCCCCGTGACGCCCATATTTTCACGCGTTGTTCCCCATTCCGAGTGTTACGCCCCGTGTTCCGCCTACTTTTGTGATGTGCGCCGCGCTATGTGCGATTTCGCAGTGGCCGTGGCGCATGCTGTTGGATGACCTGTGCGCCGGCGTGCGCGGCGCACATTTTTAGCGCACATCCAATGTTTTTCTTGTGCACGGACTTCCATGAATCGTACTTGCACTGCGATTTTCGCACTTTTCCTGCGATTCACACGTTTTGGCACCTCTGCGCGGGAATTTTCGGCGCACATTAATTCCATGAATCGACCCCTTATTCTCATTGAGTATTATTTCTGGGTGACATGTGTACTATCCTGAGAGATTAATGCTGGGGGGAAGTGTGCCCCTCTGGGACAGTAATACTAGGGGGACATGCTTCTCTAAACCACTTTTCAGGTGAGTCTCTGGGTAATATGGGACGTGGGCCCCTGGAACACCCAATGTTCTCATAATGGCAGCTTGCGGGGATGAGCCCCAGTTATGCACCGGTGGCAGCGGTTTAAATGCTGCTTATCTCTTCTTTACTTGCTTACAGTGGGTTTTAGTTACTCTGATTAGGGCATCTCCTGTGCACACCTGGCCCTGGTTGGTCTGGGCTAGGGCCCGGGCACCAAACAGAAAGTGGCCCGCAGTCGCAAAATGCAATTCCTCTTGTTACAGAGTGTTCCTGTAGTACTTGTGGAGGGAGCTTTTGGTAAACGGTCTTGCAAATTATGCATCTTAAGAAATATTGTTCAATAACGCTAGTGTTACTAGTGTAAACCACTTGCTGGCACACACTAGCATGATTGACCTTCACTTCCGGCATTGCCCTATAGGCCTGTCCTAGCCTGGCAGTGTTTGTGTGTGCTGGTGTTGGTTGCCCTCTCCGAAAGCACGTGCAGTATCGACCTATAGTTGCTGGGCCTGATTCCCAAAGCATTTTCAATTCTTTGTGAAACAGGCCCATCATGTCAACATGCAGTGAAAGTTCCCCCTGGATCCGAGCCATCTTCTCTTCTCTTCCTGCCTTGCGCACTGCCCACGTGTGCTTACCTCCACTATGAGTGCTAGATGGATGCCCCGGACGACAGTATGCCGATCTAAACCAATGATGTTAAGATGCGCGTGTTTGTGAAGTGTGCCTCTCTTCTCCAGGACTTGAGATGTGGATGCATGTTGGGATTCCTGTGGGTGTGGGAGATCATGTCAGGTTTTTGACCATGCATTGGTGGCAATAGGGCTTGTATATTGCGCTTTGGGTTATTGGTAGTGTGGAGGCAAGGGAGAAGATTGTAGGGTATGCAGCAGATGATTTTGGGGTGTCGTTCGTGAGGGGTGTTTGTGGTATTGGGAAAGTAGACAGGCCAAGAAGGATGTCTGGCAATATGTATGACGAGGAGGTGGGCAAAGAGGAAATGTGCATAGGAAAGTGTGTAGTTATTGTGTGGTATTGGTGGCATGGGAGTGGAGAACGCGTGCAGTGGAAAGTAATTCAGTGGCAGTCTTTGAGGGGGTTCATGATGACTTGTGCAAGGGACAACTCGAAAGATGCTGGAGAACGTATTCAGTGCATGGAGAAAGGTGGTGTGGAAGCAAGGTAACGTGTAAGGGGGCATGTGTGGTGTGTGGGATATCGGTGGTGCAGGAGGGGAAGCATGGTTGAAGGTGTATAGCACTTGGGAGAATTTATGTGATAGGTGAGCTGAGGAGAGGTGTACAGTGTTATTTAAAACATGACTTTTTAATCCATATATGTTTAAAACATGATATGATATGGCATTTGTAACGTGCCTATACACAAGTGTTTCAAGGCGCGACAAGGCAAGGAAGGGGGAACAGAGGGAGGAGAGAGACTGCGATCTTACTAGACCAAGTGACATTGAGATCGCGCAAGTGCAGGAGAGGGGGGAGTGGAAAAGTGCCAGGGGAAAGGGCAGGCGGCAGTGCTGTACATGGGATCAAAACAATGAAAAGAAGTGCGGTCAGCAGGTGGCAAGTGCAAGGGTAAGTGCAGACAGCAGGTGTCCAAAAGTGCAGGTAGGGGACTGTAGGGTTACAGATACAGACCCAAGTGAAAGGGTTGCCGGGAGGTAGTCCAGGTGTGAAACTGGGCGGGCAGAGACCTGGGCCCGAAATCAGAGGGTATCCAGGTGACCGGTGCAGTAAAAGACAGGAAATCAGCAGAGGAGAGTAATGCCTAATTTTGACCAATTGTATTCAACATTTTCTTAGGGGATACTCCCAATCCTCTCATAGAAGGGTTGAGCTCACATGCTGTGCTTGCTCATTCGGTGAAATAAGGGTCCACTTAGGAAAAACAATTCTGGGGCCACTTAGGAAAAAGAATTCCAGGGCCACTTTTGGTTCCCAGTCCAGCCCTGTATAAAATGAGATGCAAATTGTGCATTTTAAAGAATATTTACTCTGCAACACTGCTCAAAACTATTATCTGCATTGTGAAGTAACATCACCCGTGCCATGGAAGTGGTTTAAAGTGGAATTGATATATAGTTTGGAAAAGAAGCAGCATGAAAGAAATAGTGCCGTTTTAAACTATTATATTGGACATTTCCTTTGATCGGAGGTCAACTGCCAGCTCTGCCCCCTAAACCCCGACTCCTTCGGCACCGCCCCCAAACACTGCCCCCACCCATGAGGGATCCCCCACCAATTTTCTTCCATTTCCTCCACTGGGTTACATATATCATATGGTATAAGGTATATGGTATAAGTATAGGTTACATAGCATGGTGGTAGTTGACAATACCGGCAAAGCAATAAGGCCCCTTGGGCCCTGTTTAAACAAACAATAATGTTTTTATAGCTTTCTGGGATGGTTGGGTCAAGCGTGGGTTTCTTCAGGAGGGGGCGTAACCCAAGCTTCCTTGAGGCAGGGTGGGACTTGGCCTGTCGTGAAATAGGCATTTATAAAGGCAGCGAGGAAGGGGGCAAGAGTAGGGGCACATTCTTTGATGAGTTGAGCAGGGCAGGCATCCCCTTTACAGAATGTGGGTTTAATAGATTTCAGGAGAGCAATTACTTCTTGTTCTTTCATTTCCTTGAAGGAGAAGGATGGGGAGCCACCAGCGGTGCTACAGGAGGTGCTACTGTAGAGGTTAGATATTTGGTGGCTAAGGGCCTGTTGGTGGGCAAGGATTTTGGTTTGAAGTTGAAGGATGTTGAGCTTATCAAGCAAAGCCGCCTGGCTGCTATTACACCAGTCTTCATCTTTGGTGAGAGTCGGCAGGGTGGGAGCGGGGATTTCCAGCTCCCCAAAGATGGCAAAGATCTCTTTGGAGTCAGAGTTTGCGTTTGCTCCTCGCCTCTCATTGAATGATGTAGCTTTGGATTTGCTTATGGTAGCTTTGTATTCTCTAGAGATAGTATTGAATGCTAGTTTAGAGGAGTCATTTGGCTTGGCTAACCAGGCAGAGTGTGCTGCCCTTTTCTTGGTGTGCATCCCAAGAAGCTCAGGCGAGAACCAAACATTGGTATGCTTAGTATGCTTTGCTTTCCTGAGGGTGAGTGGGGCAATGGTGTCAACGGCTTGAGTAATGATGGTGTTGAGGGTAGATGCAAGAATTTCAGGGTCACTGGAAAAAGGAGATTGGAGTGCAGGCAGGGTGTGAGCCTGTTCTTGGTGAGCTGACGGGAACTCCTGGTGAGAGCCGGGGGGAAGGATTTACTTGCCCAGGGGGTCCTTTAGCGATGTTAAGAGGAAACCGAATGGAGTGATGGACTGACCAGGGAATGGGCGAGATGGCTTTGATCATGAGTGGGAAGATATATTGGGCAACCCAGTCAAGGGTGCGTCCTTTGATATGGGTAGGCTCAGTGACGGCTTGTATAAATCCTAAGGTGGATAAGGCTTTGTTCAGTGAGGCTGCTTGGGGGTCGCTGGGGTCGTTCAGGTCTCCCGAGAGGATGGCTTTTGAGGTTTGTGGAGCACAGAATAAAGATCTACAGGGCAGGCGTGGGGGTTTGTAACCCACATCTGGGAAAAACTACCGGCATTTGTTAACAGCAAAAATACATTTTTGATTTTGTATAGTTTGAGATTTGCAAGTGCAAAAAGGGCCAGAGGAAAAATGTAAAATATGTTTTGGGGCATAAGACATTTTTCATTTGGTGCAATTTTGTATTCCTGCTACATAGCACAGTGACTTGGAAGAGTGGATTCAGTGCAACATAGGTAAAAGACTTCAGCTGGGGGACATGGATTATGATGAATATGCTTCCTAAAGCAAACTGCCATATGTGATTTCCCTGGATTATCACTGAGGTAGCAAGACATGAGCCACACCTGAGCTTCATTAATCTCCGTGCACCTTCTCAGATCCACACCAAAGAGCTGAAAGCATGGCAAAACATGTATGTGGTTGTTGAACTCCATTTGGTGATGTCTATTTTTGGCCAGCAAATACACATGTAAAGTGACACAGCTTTTAGATTATGAAGTGGCTGCTTTATTGGGGAATATATTCACACCATAAACCTAAGCATAAGTGTGGGGTGTAGATTATCCTGCAACATGTTTATGGACCTCGGGACAACAGGACAAGTAAAGCCAGCCATGTGGGGAGCTCAATGAATGCGTATGAAAAGCCATAAAGCTTCATTTATCAGAATTGTAGGACCGGTTTGGTAGCCAATGTCGATTAGGAAGGCCCTGTCTGTACATGTACTACCAGTAGCATCATGTAAGTCAATAGACCGCTGTGATGATTGCATTGGACTCACCTGAGGCACATCATAGTAATGGGTGCTATGTTAAGATAGTGACAGAGTAGTTGGTGCCCATAACCTCTGAACCCCTTAGGTCTCCAAGGAGGGGGAAGCAAAGCATTTTCGAAGGATCTTTGGCTCCACAATGACTCTTCCTATGCCAACACACATGATTAGAATTGGGTTGTGCCGACTGCTGCCTCAACTTCAACCTGTTTCCTCTACGAGCCAGTGCTACATGCGGCCCTCTGTATTTACATGTGATGCCAACATGGCATCCATCATGTGTTGCAATAGATGGATAGCTTCTGCAACAAGACTACCTACTTGCGGAAGACTCACTGCAACAGGAATCGATCTTCTCACCCACTCAGTAGGAGATGAAGAGTTCCTAGCATGAACACTTAACACTGTGCATGTTATGCCTCATTTTACTTGGAATACATGCTCTGACATGCTCGCTTCCCCATACATGTTTGACATCAATTTCGTAAGCCGTTGGGTTTTCACGAATCACGTTTGTGTTCCTCCTGGAGCCTTAATTGGGCACCACAAGAGAACCTTGGTTCTACCACAGGTATTGTGATTTCCCCTCACCCACATCCATCTCATAGAGAGGAACCTTTCATGCACATACATTGATGTGATAAATTCAATTATTAGTGGAATAGTGGAAAAGCCCATGTACACAGGCTAATGTGCGTAAGGGAAGACATTTTCAGAGTGTAAATATTATGTGGCGTATTTTAATGTAATTTATGTTAATAGAAAACAACATTTTGGGTAAAGGATCTTGCTCCGCTTACGTGGAGGAGTAGTAACCTCAAACAAAATCTCACAGAATCCATTGAAAGCTCAATATAGTACATATGGCCAATTGTTGTATCTGCTCCTCATTGTCTTGGATTCCAATTATGGGTTTTGCACTCAAATATATAATGTTGAGGGATGTCAGAGTGATACAATTCACATGCAGCATGATTTGAAGTAGACATGAGATCATAAAATAAATGAAATTGAAGTCAAATAAAGTTTCAAACGTACATGAAGAATATTATTTATATATTAATACATACCAACAAATATTACAATGACTAATTACATAATACATGAGTGAATTCAAAAAAGTAATTTATTTTGTTAGGGAAATAGTGCTTAATTAAATTAATGTCTTTTTATGTGTTTTTTTTAAAAATGTATATTTTTTTATGTATGCAACTTGAGGTATGCTGTTAAAGTAGTATGCCTGTCTTGGGGATTTTCTGCAGCTAATACTATGTTATCATTGCTGAAATACACATTTTGTTCACCTAGAAGATGAACTTGAAGTCTTGTTGTTGTATGCGTAAGACAACAGCTCCCTCTAGCGGTGATAACAGGTGAAGCAGGCAGGACGACTTTGGACAAACATACATCGGGCCTTTTATTATATAGTATGATGTTAGATACATTAGTTTACTCTCCAGTCTAAAGGGAGATATGTATAGATCTTCTTCTCTTTCGCTCCACTCCCCCATTTCATGCTAGCCCTGCCTGTACCCTAGGGGATTGGTTCTGTATTTTAACTCTTTGAAGATATAGGAATGATGTCACTGAGCCATTTTACAGAGATTGGGCCTTTGGAGTTAATTTCACCAGAATTAATGTTTATATGGATGTATTAAAAAGCTATGCATAAGTACATCTATTGGCATACGTATGTGTACATTTTCGGAGACTGATCATTTGAATATGTTTTTCTGGGATAGTATATTCTGGTCCTGATGAAGGCATGGCACCACACAGGCTACAATCCTCTGTAATAGATGTTGACCAATAAAGACAGATTTGAAGAATAAATGACAGATTCCTGGAAACGAATCCAGGTGTAATATGATTGGTTCACATCATTCTTAAGGGCATCCTACGATGGAGGTTTTGAATTGATGAATGCATTGTTTGCATAACCAACAGTAAGAATGTTTGAGTGATGGGGGAATAATAGCATGAATTTTTCGATGACTTTGCATTTGTCTATATGATGGGAAAACAGTAGTTGTTCTGTGAGATTTTGATTAATTATAAATCAACAGTGGCGTTGTTGCTTACCTATGGAGCGGAAGCTTTCTTCTGTACTGAAGGACCGATATGGCCTCTGTTAAAGGGCATTTTTTGGCAAAAAGTTTTGAGATGACCTAGGGGAACTTCGATTGCATTAATTCAATACAAACATTGCCTGATATCAGTCTATGCCAGAATTATTTGAAGATCTCTCACTCTGTTTCGGAAATGTATCATGTTAACTTCGGCGGCACCGTACCAAATTTTGATATCTGAGGTTGCGATGGATAGCCAAGGTACCATTGAGAAATGGAGCGAGAGATGCTGAATTATCTTGGAGGACTTGGCATGTGACCAGGATGCTTTTAAAATTAATCCGGAATCGATTAAGAAAAGGTTATGGCAACAGGACTGGATTCAGAAAATAGAGCTGAAGAACAAGCTTTGGCTCCAACCTACTACAAGTAATAAAGCTAGAGCTTTTGGTAATCTCCCGAGTTACCTGGTCAAATTTCCTTGCCGTCTATTAAGGCAGAGGTTCATGAGGTTTCATTTAAATTTACTTCCCATAAGGCAAATTTTGTTAACTTATAGACAAGCAGCAATGGGCTCAAGATGCAGGTTTTGTGAGGACGAGCCCCTGAAAACGTTTTTAGAAAAAGTATTTTATTAGTAGGTTAGTTTGGAAAATATTTGGCATTTGTTATACTGTTACCTTAATTTAAAGTGATCATAATTGGATTTTTATTAAATGGATTGTAAGGTACACATGCAATGGCATTTTCTTTCTATGATGTTTTGATGTGACAAAGGTTTGTAATAAACCATACGTCTCAATAACAAAAAGAAATGTAACTATTTGAAGATATAGGAATGATGTCACTGAGCCATTTTACAGAGATTGAGCATTTGGAGTTAATTTAACCAGAATTAATGTTTATATGGATGTAATAAAAAGCAATGAAAAAATACTGTAAGTACATCTATTGCACACGTATATGTATATTTTCCCAGACTGATAATTTGAATATGTTATTCGTGGCTAGTATATTTTGGTCCTGAGGAAGGCATGGAACCACAGAGGCTACAATCCGCCGAAACATATGTTGACCAATAAAGGGAGATTTGAAGGATAGATGTCAGATTCCTGGAAACAAATCCAAGTGAAATATGATTGGGTCACATAATTCTTAAGGGCATCCTACGATGGAGGTTTTGAATTGATACATACATTGTTTGCATAACCAACAGTAAGAATGTTGGAATTATGGGGGAATGTCAACATGACATTTTCGATGACTTTGTTTGTATGTGTCTACATGATGACAAAATGTAGTTGAAGTATGTTTAGCGATATCAAGAGCTCTAATCAACCCACTTTACTGGCAGACATGTAGAAGTGTGTGTGCTTTTATTTGATATAATCTTTGATTAAAACAATGTGTTGTATACTACTTAGTGTGACTCATTATGATTCTTGAAATGTAAATGTGTATGAATAAATTCCCTGCCGGTATAAGATTTTCTGTCTTTGTATTGCATCAGGGCCAGGTGACAGATTGCTGCACTCGGGGACTGGGACCACAACCACACATCATGCTGCCCAAATGAATCCAAGCCCCCAAGCTGAGTGCAACACAACAGCACACCTTCACTGCCCAGAGCATCAGGTTGTTCAGGAAGATTTTGATTGACATGGGGAGCAACAAATAGGGAAGCAACAAAGGAAAAAAATCCTCAGAACTGGGGAAGCCAGGGCTGTAAGAAGCACTGCTGAAATCTACGTTTAATAAATATAGTAATTCAAAATATCCTGATCCAATCATCTTCATATGCACCTTTTTAATGGTGCATTTTGTGATTTCCATTGTCAGGCAGGAGAGGCCATAGCTGAGGCATTTCAGACTCACTGTTGGGCTGTATATCTAAGAGCATCCAAAAACCTACTCTTCATAGCAGAAGCAACAAAGGAAGCCAACTCCCAAGACTTATAACAAACAAGGGAACCCTTCTAATCGCGTTCACACCAACACACGCTGATGGGAAATCTGGACACCAAAGACCTCAAAATTCGCAGAGAAGTCCTAGAGAGACCCCGGCTCCCAGGTTTCACCGGGAAAACCTGAACAATGGGCGATTGTTCTTAGTTCTGAAAAAGTTTAGAGAGGGCTCAAGGATTCACAAAACCTTCCACTTTAAAGGGTCCATAAAAAGCTGCCTGCTTCACAGACCAAACCTAGCACATAAGGGTCCCTGCTCTCCACGAAAGAAGAGGGTGAATGTATGAGGGAAAATACGAGCCGACAATGGGCACCATTAGCTGAGGTAAAATAGCACCTGCACAACATGCAAATGTACACCAAGCATAGAAAACATGCAGATGCATACGATGCGTGCCAGGCATACCAAGGAAAGGTAAAATCCCGTAGCATGCAGATGCATGCCAGGCGTGCCAAGGAAAGTTGAAATCCTGTACCTGAAAAACATGCCGATGCATGCCAGGCATAAAAAGGAAAGGTGTAATCCTCTATCTGGAAAACATGTAAATACATGTCAGGCATACAAAGAAAAGGTAAAATCCCATACTTGGAAAACATGCAGATGCATGCAAGGCATACCACGGAAAGGTGAAGTCCTGTACCTGAAAAACATGCAGATGCATGCCAGGCATACCAAGGAAAGGTGAAGTCCTGTACCTGAAAAACATGCAGATGCATGCCAGGCATACCAAGGAAAGGTGAAGTCCTGTACCTGAAAAGCATGCAGATGCATGCAAGGCATACCAAGGAAAGGTGAAGTCCTGTACCTGAAAAACATGCAGATGCATGCCAGGCATACCACGGAAAGGTGAAGTCCTGTACCTGAAAAACATGCAGATGCATGCCAGGCATACCAAGGAAAGGTGAAGTCCTGTACCTGAAAAGCATGCAGATGCATGCAAGGCATACCAAGGAAAGGTGAAGTCCTGTACCTGAAAAACATGCAGATGCATGCCAGGCATACCAAGGAAAGGTGAAGTCCTGTACCTGAAAAGCATGCAGATGCATGCAAGGCATACCAAGGAAAGGTGAAGTCCTATACCTGAAAAACATGCAGATGAATGCAAGGCATACCAAGGAAAGGTGAAGTCCTGTACCTGAAAAGCATGCAGATGCATGCAAGGCATACCAAGGAAAGGTGAAGTCCTGTACCTGAAAAACATGCAGATGCATGCAAGGCATACCACGGAAAGGTGAAATCCTGTACCTGAAAAACATGCAGATGCATGCCAGGCATAAAAAGGAAAGGTGTAATCATCTATCTGGAAAACATGTAAATACATGTCAGGCATACAAAGAAAAGGTAAAATCTCATACCTGGAAAACATGCAGATGCATGCAAGGCATACCACGGAAAGGTGAAGTCCTGTACCTGAAAAACATGCAGATGCATGCCAGGCATACCAAGGAAAGGTGAACTCCTGTACCTGAAAAGCATGCAGATGCATGCAAGGCATACCAAGGAAAGGTGAAGTCCTGTACCTGAAAAACATGCAGATGCATGCAGGGCATACCACGGAAAGGTGAAATCCTGTACCTGAAAAACATGCAGATTCATGCCAGGCATAAAAAGGAAAGGTGTAATCATCTATCTGGAAAACATGTAAATACATGTCAGGCATACAAAGAAAAGGTAAAATCCCATACCTGGAAAACATGCAGATGCATGCAAGGCATACCACAGAAAGGTGAAGTCCTGTACCTGAAAAACATGCAGATGCATGCCAGGCATACCACGGAAAGGTGAAGTTCTGTACCTGAAAAACATGCAGATGCATGCAAGGCATACCACAGAAAGGTGAGGTCCTGTACCTGAAAAACATGCAGATGCATGCCAGGCATTCCACGGAAAGGTGAAGTTCTGTACCTGAAAAACATGCAGATGCATGCAAGGCATACCAAGGAAAGGTGAAGTCCTGTACCTGAAAAACATGCAGATGCATGCCAGGCATACCACGGAAAGGTGAAATCCTGTACCTGAAAAACATGCAGATGCATGCAAGGCATAAAATGGAAAGGTGTAATCATCTATCTGGAAAATATGTAAATACATGTCAGGCATACAAAGAAAATGTAAAATCCCATACATGGAAAACATGCAGATGCATGCAAGGCATACCACAGAAAGGTGAAGTCCTGTACCTGAAAAACATGCAGATGCATGCCAGGCATACCAAGGAAAGGTGAAGTTCTGTACCTGAAAAACATGCAGATGCATGCAAGGCATACCAAGGAAAGGTGAAGTCCTGTACCTGAAAAACATGCAGATGCATGCCAGGCATACCACGGAAAGGTGAAATCCTGTACCTGAAAAACATGCAGATGCATGCCAGGCATAAAAAGGAAAGGTGTAATCATCTATCTGGAAAACATGTAAATACATGTCAGGCATACAAAGAAAAGGTAAAATCCCATACCTGGAAAACATGCAGATGCATGCAAGGCATACCACAGAAAGGTGAAGTCCTGTACCTGAAAAACATGCAGATGCATGCCAGGCATACCACGGAAAGGTGAAGTTCTGTACCTGAAAAACATGCAGATGCATGCAAGGCATACCACAGAAAGGTGAAGTCCTGTACCTGAAAAGCATGCAGATGCATGCCAGGCATACCACGGAAAGGTGAAGTTCTGTACCTGAAAAACATGCAGATGCATGCAAGGCATACCAAGGAAAGGTGAAGTCCTGTACCTGAAAAACATGCAGATGCATGCCAGGCATACCACGGAAAGGTGAAATCCTGTACCTGAAAAACATGCAGATGCATGCCAGGCATAAAAAGGAAAGGTGTAATCATCTATCTGGAAAACATGTAAATACATGTCAGGCATACAAAGAAAATGTAAAATCCCATACATGGAAAACATGCAGATGCATGCAAGGCATACCACAGAAAGGTGAAGTCCTGTACCTGAAAAACATGCAGATGCATGCCAGGCATACCAAGGAAAGGTGAAGTTCTGTACCTGAAAAACATGCAGATGCATGCAAGGCATACCAAGGAAAGGTGAAGTCCTGTACATCTAAATCATGCAGATACATGCCATGCGTGGCAGGTATACCAAGGAAAGGTGAAATCCTGTACCTGGAATACATGCAGATGCATCAATGCGTGCCAAGCATAAAAAGGAAAGGTGTAATCCTGTACCTGTGATGAGAGAGATATGAATGTGGCCCTCTTTGCACCGGCCCCTCCCTTGTCTCAATGTCATAGAAATAAAAGGTGTACATCATGCCTGACCCCCTCATCCCCATCACTGCTGTCCCGCAGATGTGGAAAATGCTACTCATTCAGAAAAACATTTAGACCCGATCCCAATGACATTATGGAGGAGATAAGTTTGCAGATGATGGAGCAATCACAGCAAGATCATGACGTAGAAGCATTAGACATGAAGCATATATGCATTCCTGCATGACGTTACACAGACATGCCTAGACACATGGAACATGCTTTTGACCCATTTAGATAGAGGGCGTATACACTTTTGCTTTGCAGTAATGCAAGTTTCACAAGAACACATATAAACCGCTTGCTGACGCTGAACACAACTAACATGAGAGGCCATGTAAATCAAAATAGAAGCTGCAGCCACACTAAAGTGAATGGAAAGCACTGGGAAGTCTCAAGACTACAGGGAGAGGCCTGACTTGCTGATCCAGCAGGAAAGCACAGATCAGACTGTTTGTGTAAACAGCAAGCATGTTCCAGCCAAGGACACCAAGGGCGGGAGAGTTTCACAGTTGCAGAAGAGATAGGACACCTGCATGCTGGAAAGCTAAAAATCCACATAATTGTGAGCAGAAAATTAATTTTATGGTCCCTACACACGTGACCTGGGACTTGGAGACAAAGCCTAGTAATTCAAGCCAGACAGAGACCGTTGTTCCCATCCAGCTCTGGACAGACGATACAAAAGTAATACTAGGTTGAAAGCTAGATGTTCTGTCTCAAAGCCTAGAGGATCGGAGATGGTAACCTTATTGGTACAGACAGCACCTTTAGGACTGTTCCCATCACCTTGAATTGTTGCTCATGGGCGGGCAACCATCCAAAGGGCCAAGGCTGAGAAGACTCTTGCTGACCAATCCCTATTCACCTTCCGCGCTAGTTCACACTTTGTTGCATGGTCCAATTGTAATGCACTAACCTGACATACCTGTGTTTGCAACATTTAGGAGGTAGTCACAGGTGGAGCCACCAGATAACTTGTAGCCAATGGAAGCACTAACCCTATATGGCTTGTATATGTAGCTCACCTCTCTAACCAATACCATCTCACATTAGGTTTGTGCAATGTATCATTTGTATGTGATGTCACATTTGAATAAAACTCCATGACAAGCCTGTAACTGAGCGAGAGAGCATTGGAAATCCTGTGAGGTCCTTGTATTATTCCCGTTAGGAAATCTATTAATAAAGAGTGGGGTTTGTCACATTTTTTGACTTTTCCGTTTCTTGCACGTGGGAACTGGTCCTTCCTGACTGTAATTAGGGGGCGTTGATAAAACCCCCTCCACTTCAAGTGGTAGCAGAGGGCGGTTCCGTTAAGACCACTGGCAAATACCGTTTTTTCCCGCTGCGTGTCTGAAGAGCTGCATCCCGACCCACAAGGTCCGGATTAATAACCACGCATGGAAACTGAGACAGTCGTCAGGAGCCCCCTTGGTGAAATTCCTGCTCGCTCTCCGTGGGACAGCTAGCAGACGGAAAGGTGAAGTGGCAGATTGTTGGAGTGACGTTGTCCGAGGGCTTCAGCAGATCCACAGAGTGTAAGTATGAGTCCAGCAAATCTGACAAATACAGGTGGGAAGGAATTGTTGTGTTGAGATTTGTCATTTATGTTATTAATAATGGATACTTGTTTCTGGGCATTAGATTATGTAACGGATGATTAATGGAATATCTGTTTCCAGGCATTAGCTTAGTGATGTAAAGCAGGTCTGCAGGCACTCCAGGTACTTTAGCAGTAAGTTGCTTTATTCTAGTTACATTCAGTTACATCAAGATGTCTCATAGGAAACCACTGGCTCCCATCACACAAGCAAGCTCTCTTCAACAGCCTGAGTGTGGAACCTTTACACAGAACATTCTCTCACTCATACCACAACATTCTCCAGCATTCTCTCTTAATCATCAATCCAATGCATCCATCCAAAGCACTGCACAATATATCTCCCTTCCGTTCCAGTTCTCACCACATCCCAATCAAGCACTTCACAACACATCTCCTTTCCTTACCTAGCCCAAACCATCTATCCCACAACAAATATCCACACATCACTCACTCACCTCCAAACAGGCCCCAGGCACACGTTGACAATACAAAGAGCCTGTGAATACAGGTGGGGCAGCACAGACACCTCTGCCGATACCAAAGACAAGTGGAGGCCATATGTCCTTACCCTCCAACAGAGACTGAAAGCACCTTCCAACAACTAACACTACTCCTTTGAACACATAACGTAATGCTGAACACCAGCACACACTACACCTCTCACACCACACCTTTTTAAAGAGAGGCGTAACACTAGATCATCATGGAGGGTGTAGCCCCTTTTCTAGTTGGGTTGATGTCTATCCACATCAACCACTTTTCTATGACTATCTCACACTCCTCTGAGAGTAGATGCCTTTCTATTGAGCGGTATCACTCCATGGATGACTACACACATTGCAGTCCCACCTTGTCCCTTAACTTCCAACTGAGCAAGCACACCTTATTATAGAGTGGTGGCGCTCTGCGGATACTGCACCCACACTCTCATTGCAGATCCACTCCCATGACTACTGGAATTCTAAGAGCGCAGGGTTTCTCGACCATACTAGAAACACAGATGACTGGTGTAGCCACTCGCACGCTACCAAACATGCCAGTACTAGTACATGTTTTGACACTTCTTCAAAGTTCTCAATAAATTATGACAATTAACATTTTTGGAAATAAGTTGCTATATGTCCACAGCTGGCAAAGCAGCTCTAAACATGCAAATCCTCAAACGGGTTAATTCTCATTAAATACTTGCCCACGTTCTCAGGTTCTCAAACACGTGACATTTTAAGTCCTGCATGTTTTAGCTTAAAAGTCAATTGTTGCCTTTAAAGAGATGAAGGACTATCATTGCCTAAAAGTCCATAGCTGACACTGCAGCCCTAACCTGAAAATCCTCATCTCCTGCAATATTACAATAGACCTTATACTAACCAAACTGTGTCACCATTTCTCACACACACAATGCAGCATTTAAATGGTAACCATATGTTGTCACCATTTACTGCTAATAGCATTGAACCTCCGGCAATGCTATAAGAATCATAGGTTACGGATGATTAAGGGAATACCTGTTTCCAGACGCTAGCTTAGGTTACAGATGAAAACATGGATCCCCTGTGAATACAAAGCAAGATGACGGCTGTGGCGTGTTTGTGTTGGGATATTCGTTTGTGTATTTTGAGGGTTTAAGAGTGCCCTCAATTGTTTTGCATGTATAGTGGTCAGTGATGTCACAAAAGGTTGTGAATTGGACACAACACATTGATGGAAGGGTGACAGCCCGCAGTGGGGCACAGAGCTGTTGGTGAAGAGAAGTGGGAAATTACGCTGTCTCGTAGCAAGGCAAGGTGGTTTTGAAGTTTTCTGGAAAACAAAAGATTGTGGTACTATTGGGTTCAGGTTGGAGAGCATGCAGAGGTTTTTGGTTTGGCCTTTGAGGGCAGATGCTAGAGTGTGGGTGGTGTGTGGCACATGCCCTTGACGGTGTTGGTGAGCCGGAGATGCTTAGAACAGATTGGAGATTGTTTGACTTTGGAGAAGTTGGTCTTTTATTGACAAGAAATTGTAAATTAAGATTGGTAATATTTGAAGTGTACAAAAAATCCTGATTTGAGGTCAAGTATCAGCAGTCAGAAAGTAACGTGCCATCACGACGGACATTCCCCTCAAACATTTGTGCAAGTCCCTTCCATGATATCAGGACAACATATGCAAGTATAGCAAGGAATAGACTCGCAATACAGAGGGCAAAATGGCTAGGCAATGGCCCAGGGAAGACAGTCTTTCGAAATTTAGGCTGCAGCACATGACCACATATTTTCATGCTGCATATAAGTGAAAGAAATTAAGTGATAGATTAGCAATATTAGAGCTATGGAAGATGTTTGAGTACAAGGAAGAGAACCTACCCAAGAGGGAGTGGATGCTCAGTCAGCATGATGTGGGGGGTGAAGCGCCCATGGCTCCTCCTCCTCAATCAACTGACTCAACGGCAGGTGGACAGGGATTTTACCCCTTGAAAGAATTAAAAGCAGTGACAGGCTAAACTAACCCTAAGTATGCACCGCCTGCGTATAGTAGCGAAGATACACTTAGTGGTGCTAAGCTGGCGAATAAGACAGCAGAGGCTATGACTGGCAAACGGAAGGAGGGGGGGGAGGTGAGGTGACCCAGAGACGTAAAAGGGACGACGCGATGGCACTCCCATCAGATGAGTAGGTCAAAGGACAAATATTGATTAAACTAGATGGAATGAGTGTAACTGAGCCCAGCGATCCAGAGGGGGACACTATGAAACAAAGGGGGAAAAAGGACGAAGAAAGAGGATGGGCAGAGCTAATGAATGTAGAGAAGCCAACAGGAGGAGGAAAATAGACAGGAACAGTTGAGGAGGGAATCAGAGAAAGAAGAGAAAGAGAGCGAGAGAAGAGAAGGAAAGGAGAAGAAAACTGAAAGAAATAGAGGAGATGGCAACGAGGAAGGCAGAAGAGGAAAACGAAAGGCAGACACAATTGAGGAGGGAGAAGAGGAAAGTGGAGATTGGGGGGATTGTTAGAGAATGTCGATGCAGAGAGGAGGATGAAAGGGACAAAAAGCAGGAAAGGGAAAGAGAGGGAAGTAGGAAAAGACACCTCAAGGAGGTGGAGGAGATAAGGACGGTTCCTAGACTTTCAAATGAAAATGGGGAAGAGGCAACGCGGCGAAGGATTGGAGCGCTACACCAAAGCAGGCGAGGTAGTGCTGCTAACCTTAAGGCAAGCAGGAGCACAGCAGGATCTCTGCCGAGGGGGGGGGCTCATTTGGTAGAGCAGTGAGAAGGCAACAGGGAAATAATATGCTGAGACGACTCAACTTCAAGGAAGAAGGGGACGAAGACAGTGATGACAGTATAGGGACAATGGGGTCAGACGAGAAACAAGGGGAAAGCGATGCTGAAGAACGGAGGACGTCACGCTGCCCCTCCAAGGGAGAAAGCAAAGAGCAGGAGATGCTATGGGACAAAGAGGAGGATATAGAAAGGGAAGGTAGAGCGTTAAGGGCACACCAAGCGTTCCAAAGGCAGATCACATAGTGCAGGCGAGGCTACTCCTGGGTGTTTGACTACAGCACATACACTAGACCCCTTTTAAATGGCCTGAAAGAGGCTAAGAGGGGGTGACGGCAAGATAATATGGATGGGTGACATGACAGAAGCATTTTGGCAAATTGAAAGGGTCAATAGGCGCAGCTCCAGTTCTGGGAATTCCTGATTGCAGTGCAGAATTGTATTTGTTCTCACATACAAATGGGGTAGTGATTACAGCAGTGCTCACACAGAAGACTACATTGGGGCATAAACCAATAGTCTACTACAGTGGGCATCTGGACCCATTGATGAGAGGCCATTATCCCTGGGAACAAGCATTGGCTGCTGCTGCCTTTGCAATAGAAAGGTCAACAAGTATCACAATGGGCTGTAGCACCACTCTTTATGTGGAGCATGCCCTTTTTGCTATTCTCGAGAAGCCCAAAAGCACACTTACTACACAAAGAGCACCTGGATAAAAAGTGATTATCTGAAATCCAGCAGTAAAAGTAATGATATGCAGAATTGTGAACCCAGCGACATGTATAGCAGCGCCAGTGGAGGAGGTAGACTATGTACACGACTGCACTAAATACACTGAATAGTATTACGACATTCCAAAAGCCAGGGAAAATGCCCTCAGGTGGGGAAATACTCATCATTGACGTGTCCTCAACAATTGGCCAGAAATCAGGCTGGTGACATACTGGGAAGGCAGTTGTAAAATTGAGACAGAACAGGACATTTGAAGTAGTGCTGGGTGCGAGATTACCCTAGCATTTTTCAGCACAAGCAGCAGAATTGGTAGCACTCATAATAACACTAAAGGCACATGAGGACAAGGAGATTACAAAGTACTCTGACTCTGCATATGTGACATCAACAGTACATGCATGACTGTCACGATGGAAAAGGTGGGGCTTTTGACGTGCTGACGGCATGCCAGTGCAGCACGTGCCCCTATTGGACAGACTCATAGATGCACTACAACTCCCATCTACCATTGCGGTAGTGAAATGCCAAGCCCACACAAGGGAGAGGACATGGTTTCCCACGGTAACGAAGCTGCAGACATAGAAGTAAAACGAGCAGTCTGCTTTCCAGAAATAAACAAGTTTGATACTACTCCCAATAGACACATGCAAGCGCACAGCATTGTATTGCTGGAAGGGTATATTTCATTGCCCATTAGCCTAGTAATGGACTTACAGGAACAAGCACCAACAGAAGAGAAGGAATAATGTATAAGAAGGGGGTCTTCAGTATCCCCCATGGAAGCAAAGTCGCAACAAGAAAGCACCGGAAAGCCAGTCATTCCCCTCACCTTATTACAGATTGCTATAACGCAGCTTCACTACCCAACCCATACAAGTAAGGAAGCTCTTGCAGCATATATAGCGGATGATTGGTTTTGTCCCAACTTGGTGGAGCATGTTGCCGCCTTCATAAATAATTGCATTATTTGTCAAAAATTCATAGCAGGACACATATTGCCTGTAGTGAGAGGAGCAATACCTCTCCCTAATGGGCCCTTCCAACATCTCCATGTAGATTACGTAGACATGATTCAGAATTGTAAGTCTACATGTACATGCTAGTAGTGGTGTGCCCATTTTCTCGCTGGATCAAAGCTGGTCCATGCTCTCACCCCGATGCTCTCTGTGTGGTGAAATTCCTCGTCAGAGAGGTGTTCCCATGGTGGGGGGTGTGCAAGGTCCTGTGCTTTGACAATGGACCTCACTTCATAAACTAAGTGTTCAAGCATATCACAACTCTGCTGGGGATAAAGCATATGTTTTCGTGTGCTTATCACCCGCAAGCAAATGGAATTTGTGAACGCCTCAATGGCCTGCTCAAAGAGAACATTTCAAAACTAAAAAGGATTTTGAAAAAGCGATGGCTCCATTACCTACCCATAACATTGCTCAATCAGCCTGCATCTGACCACCATTTAACTCCTCATGAGGTGGTGACAGGGTGACACATGTGATTCTCACTTGCTCCTCTCACTATAGTGCTGACGGACACCCACAATGCTGCTATTGTTCTTGGTGATGAAATGTATGATTATCTTGCTTCGATCATGGCTAGTGCTTCTTTTATCTCTCAACAGCTGAAGGCGCATCAGGGGAGGTCAAAGAAGAATGTTGAAGATGACACACTAGTAGAGCGACACAAACTGCTTAAAGCCCCATCTCTTTACCCAGGGAATCGGGTCCCGTTGAAGAACCTTAATAGAAGTTGCCACAAGCCACGTTTCGAGGGACCCTTCAATGTAGAGCAAGCTACTGATAAGACTGTAAAACTGGTAGGGAAGAAAGCTTGGAATTATCCGGGAGGCGTCAAGCCCTGCAGAGGTGAAACCCCCCTTGCCCGAGACGCAGACGGTACAGCACAAATAGAAGAAGAGGAAAAACAAAAGATTCAGACATGTTCAAGGTCCAGAGCTAGACAGGAGCACACAGAAAGCTAGTTTAGGCACACTGTCTATTCTTACACCAGATAACCAATGCACTTGTGTGGACTGAGTTTCGATGAGCAATTGTAAACTTGAACGATAAAAAGAAAAATCACTTTATGAACTCATAGAGGCTTAGACCAAATGGTGCCAGAAAGACTATTTCTTTATGCTTTCCTCATTTAAGTTGCACACAGTTATCCAATACTGAAAAAAGTAACGTGCCTATTATCGCCTTGCTCAGTTATCCTAAGGTTCGATTTATTTTGAAAGAGTCTTTGTTGCTATATTAGCACAACACTTTCACAGGAAAGGTTGACCAGCTTTAACAATGCTAATCCCAAAGTTTGTGAGTTTTGGTAAAAGTATATTTCAAGCTCAAGGGCAACGCAAAGGGCATACACTTGTGCAAAACATGGACACTGCTTCAAGAGTTATTGTATCATATTTGTTTTCTTCTACCTCTTTACCCTTTTCACCTTGCAGAAGGTTACGTTGTTTCCACACACACTCAAGCATATGCCGACACAACACCAGTTCCCTTTGTAACTAAAGCTATACCTGAGCTGATCACCAGCGCTGCCCAAGCAGTAAAAAGGCTTAAGCGCACATACCGATTTCGAACATGTAAATGTGCACATAGCCAATTGGTCACACATCACTAATAATATGTGGTACCAGCACATGACCAAAGTGGGAAGAGAGAACACAAGCTGTTACATGTGGCCTCTCATCCCCTATGCCATGAGTGTCTCTAGAGCATTCGTAGTGACAGAAATTCCAGCAGCCAAAGCACAATACCTCATGCACTTAGCGCTACTGCACCACAAGGGGGCAGTTTCAAGGAAGATGGGCTACACTGCGATGGATGTCACAAATGACATTTCCTTATGAGGACAGCTACATAAAAACTCAAACAATGATAGAAGGCTATTGGAGCTCAGACAAGATGATACAATATATATATATACTGGATGGCCCAAACAAAGGGGAATCTAGGGTAGTAACACAGAAGGAGTTGCAATGCCCAAAAATAGGAAGAATGGAAGGAGGGGGGATGCCAGGATGCTGGGAGAGACCTCAACTGTTGGTTTATGGACAAGTAGTCCCCAGAGAACAATGGATAGAAGGGATGATGAAGTGTACAGCATAGGCACTCCTGACGTTTCCAGTGGAAGTGGTCCAGAAAGAAAAGGATGAGTGCCTCAAGTAATGGGTGGCCAGTAACAAACTACTGATGTGGGTCGAAAATGAAGCAGGCCCTATGCCAATAATACCTCTCGAGAATGCATCCCTGTGTTTCCAAAATTATGGTCCAGTAAAGGTTGGGGCAAACAGAGGATGCAAACAAACCTGGAATGAAGGTTGGAACAGCAGTACTAATGCACCACGATTGGGCCTGTGGTTCCGAGTCGTATAATGAACTACCACCAAATTGGGGAGGGATATGTTCTCTACTACAGATCAACACACTAGCCTTAGTAGTGCCTGAGAAAGACATACAAGTAGAGGGATTCCCCAAAATGGATGCATACCAGAGGAAAAGAAGGTCAGTGGAGCTAACCAGAGTGAAGAGAGGAAATTATGTTTCAACCAAGATGGAAGAAACCCTTGATGCAACACCAGAGGAGCATAGATTGTTCAGCAGAATGGAAATGTTTTTCTCTCCAGTTTTCCCCAGAGTGCAGGCCAACAACAATGCCAAATTGCTCCAGATCACCAGATGGGAACTGTTGGAGACAACCAATTCAAAGGTTAAAGGGTGCAACACAATAAAGGAAGAGCTCATAGCTGTCAGCCTCACAACCCCCCAGAATAGGTACATCCTAGATCTTATTACAGCTATGGAGGGCAGCGTCTGCAAAAAAATGGGCCATCCTGCTGTACCTATGAACTAGCGCACGATGGAGATAATGGGACCCTTAGAGAGGCCATAATGCAGCTGTCAGACCTGCATGCCAAGATGGAGGAGATAACGAGCCCAGCAGGGGAAGAGGGAGTTTGGCTGGCGTACCTCTTTTCCTGGATCCCGTCATGGATGGCAAATGGACTAAAAGTACTCGTAGCCATCTTAGTGCTAGTACTACTGGTCTTCTGCCTTATTAGGGTATCTATAAGACAGTGCAAGTGGACTACTGAAAAGACAATAGGGATGAAAATATTATTGTGTGTAGAGACGAAAGCGGACAGGGAGACACAAATTTTCAAAGTGCAATAGTCACACTTGAAGCAATGTTCCCTTTTTACTCTAGACACAAAGTTCTCTTTTGCTCCAGATCCACGCAACTACGTGGGATGTTGGGTATGGTGCAAGCCCGACAAAGACTGCTGAA
This sequence comes from Ambystoma mexicanum, assembly GCF_040938575.1. Lineage (NCBI taxonomy): Eukaryota > Metazoa > Chordata > Amphibia > Caudata > Ambystomatidae > Ambystoma > Ambystoma mexicanum. Next base: position 892,256,447 of record NC_090935.1, on the reverse strand, counting down.
ATATATGACCTGGAGTTTGGATGAACAAGTGAAGTACCATGGTCATTTGGTAGGAGTGGCAAACGTGTGGACTCCAAAGTCGTACGTCAACAGGGAGGACCTCCAAGGAAGTGTGGTAGATATATCACCAGAGGGAGGATTGGAGAGCGAGATATGAATGTGGTCATTGTTGCACTCTCCCTCCCTTGTCTCAATGTCATAAAATGAAAGGTGTACATCGTTCTTGGCCTTGCTCCCCATCACAGCTGTACTAAAGATGTGAGAAACTCTACTCACTCAGACAACCATTTAGACCCTATCCTGATGGTGTTGTGGAGGAGATAAGTTTGCAGACGATGGAGCAATTTGACGGACTATGACTGTGCAAGAGCCAATGATGTCATGGCCGAGACCATGATGTAGAAGCGTTAAAAATGAAGCACACAGGCATTCATGCATGAAGTTACACAGACACTTAGATTAAACTATGTCTAGACACAAAGAACATACTTATGACCCATTTAGATAGAGGACGTATACACTTTTGCTATGCAGTAACTCAAGTTGCACAAGAACACACATAAACCGCTTGCTGACGCTGAATGCAACAAATATCAGAGGCCATGTAAAATAAAATAGAAGCTGCAGCCACAGTGAAGTGAATGGAAAGCACTGGGAAGGCTCAAGAATACAGGGAGAGGCCTGACTTGCTGATCCAGGAGAAAAGCACCGATAAGACTGTTTGTGTAACCAGCAAGCATGTTCCAGCTAAGGACACCAAGGGAAGGAGAGTTTCACAGTTGCAGAAGAGATAGGACACCTGCATGCGGGAAAGCTAATAATCCTCATAGTTGTGAGCAGGAAAATTAGGTTTATGGTTCCTTCACACGTGACCTGGGATGTGGAGACAAAGCCTATTCATTCGAGCCAGACAGAGACCGGCATTCCAATCCAGCTCAGCACAGACAATACAAAAGTAATACTAGATTGAAAGCTAAATGTTCTGTCTCAAGGCCTAGATGATCGTAGATGGTAACCCTATTGGTATAGGCAGCACCTTTGGGACTGTTCCCATCACCTTGAATTGTTGTTCATGTACTGGTAACCATCCAAAGCACCAAGGCTGAGAAGACTCATGCTGACCAATCGCTATTCACCTTCCACGCTAGTTCACACTTTGTTGCATGGCCCAGTTGTAATGCGCTTACCTGAAATACCTGCGTTTGCAACATTTAGGAGGTGGTCCCAGGTGGAGCCACCAGGTAGCTTGTTGCCAATGAAAGCACTAACCCTATATGGTTTCTATATGTAGCCCACCTCACTAAGCAATTCCATCGCACCTTAGGTTTGTGCAATGTATCATTTGTTTGTGACATCACAGTTAAATAAAATTCCATGACAAGCCTGTAACCGAGTGAGAGAGCATTGGAACTCCTGAGATGTCCATGTTCTATCCCTGTTATGAGATATCTTAATAAACAGGGTGCTTTGTCACATTTTTGTACTTTTCCATTTCTTGAATGCATGGATTTCTCTGGACCAGTTCTTCCTTGCTGTAATTAGGGGGCATTGCTAAAACCCCCTCCATTGTACCTGGAAAATATGCAGATGCGTGCCAGGCATAAAAAGGAAAGGTGAAATCCCGTACCCGGAAAATGTGCAGATTCGTGCCAGGCATCCCAAAGAAAGGTGAAATCCTGTACTTGGAAAACATGCATATACATGCAGGCTTACCAAGGAAAGGTGAAATCCCACACCTGGAAAACATGCAGATGCATGCCCCGCATACCAAGGAAAGCTGAAACCTGTATGTGTAAATCATGCAGATGCATGTAATGCGTGCCAGGCAGACTGAGGAAAGGTGAAATCCTGTACTTGGAAAACATGCATATACATGCCAGGCTTACCAAGGAAAGGTGAAATCCCATACCTGGAAAACATGCAGATGCATGCCCCGCATACCAAGGAAAGCTGAAACCTGTATGTGTAAATCATGCAGATGCATGTAATGCGTGCCAGGCAGATTGAGGAAGGGTGAAATCCTGTACCTGGAAAACATGCAGATGCATGCAAGGCATAAAAGGAAAGGTGTAATCCTGTACCTGGAAAACATGCAGATGCATGCAAGGCATAAAAGGAAAGGTGTAATCCTGTACCTGGAAAACACGCAGATGCATGCGAGGCATAACAAAAAAAGGTGAAATCCTGTACCTGGAAAACACGCAGATGCATGCCCCGCATACCAAGGAAAGCTGAAACCTGTATGTGTAAATCATGCAGATGCATGTAATGCGTGCCAGGCAGACTGAGGAAGGGTGAAATCCTGTACCTGGAAAACATGCAGATGCATGCAAGGCATAAAAGGAAAGATGTAATCCTGTACCTGGAAAACATGCAGATGCATGCAAGGCATAAAAGGAAAGAGGTAATCCTGTACCTGGAAAACATGCAGATGCATGCCATGCATGCCAGACATACAAAGGAAAGGTTTAATCCTGTACCTGTATATCATTCATATGCATCCAGGCAGTGGCGTAGCAGGGGCCCTTTTTGAAGTCATCTGGTTTCACAAAGAAATGGTTTCCGTTACGTGACCGTAATTGGAATAACATTCTTATGAAGGCAGAGGGACTTCAAAAAGAAACTATTTCTTTTAGATTTTATAGTACTGCTCCCACCCCATCACATGGAGACCACTAAGAGGCCTCTATGTCATGGAGTGGGGGAGAGGGAGAGCCCTATGAATTCAAAAATAGTTTATTTTTGAAGTGATTCTGCCTTTAAAAGAAATTATTTCCATTATGGTTTGGTTCCTTAATGGAAATAATTTCTTTATGAAGGCAGAGTGACTTCAAAAATAAACTATTTATTTTTGAAGTTATAGGGCTTACCCCTAACCCCATGACATGGAAGACTCCAGCTCCTCTGGCATGACAAGAGTGCATGCTGCAGGGAGCTGGAGGCCACGTTCCCTGCAGCAACGGATTCAAAAGGTAGGAAAATGTATTTTGTTTTCATGTGTCTGTGTGCATGTAAGTGTGTATGGGCCTCATTACGACCCTGGCGGTAGCCGTGCCCTTATTAAGAGCACGGCTGCCGCCGGTAATGATTTTTTACCAGGTCCACGAAAGGGGCAATAACCGAGTTATGCCGACCTTGGCAGACCCGGTAATTGCCCTTTTCTTGGACCTGGTAAAAATCAATCCTCATTCCCATTGAGCCCCAGAGGGCTCAATGGGAATGGGGAGGATGCTAACAACGGGCCCGTTAATGAGGGGCCCGTTGTTAGCATCCTGGCCTGCTAGCGAGTCCCGCTTTTCACGTCTGGTGAGACCAGACGTGAAAAGCGGGACCCGCTAGCAGGCCTCATAATAGGGCATCCCGTAATGAATGGTGCTGGTCCCGTAACGGCACTGTTCATCACGGGACCGCCAGGGTCCTAATGAGGCCCAATGTGTGTGTGTGTGCATATAGTGTTATGTGTGTGCATATAGTGTTATGTGTGTGAAGTAGTGAGTGAGTGATATGGATGGCTGTCTATGATATGATAGGTTATTTATAACGCGCTTAATACCCAGAGTTTTCTAAGCACGGACCCGGGGATCAAACCCTTGGTGCTCCGTGTTGTCTTGCTTCCAAGGCGTGCATGTTGTCCCTGAGCTAACAAAGGAGTGTGTGTGTGTATGTTGAAAGGATGCACATGCACATGTATGGGCGGCTGGGTGTGCGTGTGTGTGAGTGTATGGTGAATGGTGTAAGAATGTGTGTGTGCTTGTGTTTAATGCCTGGATTACTTATTGGTAGTCTTCATTACTCCTAGCCCTACTCTTCATCGTCCCAGTACTTGTGTATGAGGCAAAGTGCCTGGCTTAGTTACCTGTTATTTTCATTAGTCTTAGTCCCACTCTTCCTCAGTCCAAGAACTTAGCTATGAGGCAAGGTGCCTCATAAATAAGTACTGGGATGAAGAAGAGGAGTGTGGAGGTAATTTTGGGCATAGGAGCTGATTTTGGCGTAAGGGGTGGGAGGGAGAAGGGACATGTGGGAGAGTGGGTTGGGGCAAGGTTTGTTCACTAAATCGTAATGGTCATCAATGTCCAGGCCAAGCAGGCATGACATGTGTTATTAGTGGCTAGACTGGCATTTAGTGCAATCAGACTAGTCATTTCTTACTGTGACTTGACTTTTTTTACTGGCCATTTCTGATAAGGCAGTCTTGCTAAGTGTAATTACCTGGACAGACTGGCATTTAAGTGCAGCCAGTCTAGCCGTTTCTCAGTGCTGTCTCATCTATAAAGGGCGAGGGGGCGTTGACCCACCGGCCATCTTGCCCATTATGGAGGAGCCAGCCCAGTGAAACACTGAGCGCTACCTTTACTGCTTTTTCCAGCTGTGGGAGAGCTCCTGGGCTGACTCAACTGTCAAAAGGGAAATGTGGTTTCCCTTTGATAGTTCTCTTCCCCAGCTGCGCATGCTCACTGAGCCATGCAAGGCTGGGGGCGTTTTGCTTCCCCAGCCTTCCATAGCCCATTGGAAATGCTGGCTGGGAAACTGCATGTCTGTATGTGCAAGGAGGAGCTCCTGCACATACAAACAGAGCAGACTGAAGCGGGGCATTACATCACCCACGCTCAGGCCCCTGCGTGCTTGTGCAGAGACCAGGAAGCTCTTGCTTCCTGATTCCTGGTCATGCTACACAGGAGCTGGAGCTCTGGGTGGAAACGTCCGGAATGGGCCAGAAGTTAAGTTTATGTTAATTTATTTATTGTTTAAATATGTGTATGGATGCTTGTAGGCTTGTGTTATGAGTGAGTGTATGATGATGGATGCTTGTGTGAATGAGCGAGTGCATGCTTTGTGAATGTTGTGTGAATTTGTATGTGTGTTTTTGCTAGTCTGTGGAGCTGATTTTTACTAATGGGGTGTAAGGTTGTACAACAAAGGATTTTTATAAATGCCTTTGTTCCACAATCCCCCTCCCCACCTACAAAATCAGCTCTCCTTCTGAAGCGCTGTGGGGCCCAGGGGACAGGGATGGTAATTTTTACTGGACATCTATCATAGATGTCTAGTAGAAAAAAATTCCATGCTTGCCCCCTGGACTCTACAGCACCACGCATACGCACATAATCGCATTCATTGTGTGTGTGTGTTAGGCGCTGTGGGGCCCAGCGGAAAGGGATGGTAGTTTTTACTGGACATCTATTATAGATGTCTAGTAAAAAAAATCCATGTCTGCCCCCTGGAACCTCCACTGCCTCGCATACATACATAATCACATTGATTGGGTGCATATGTGAGGAGCTGTAGCGGCCAGGGGCATGCATATCATTTTTTCCTGGGCATCTGTGATACAGCAAGCATGATAAGTGTTATTATGTGGCTGGACTGGCATTTTGGTGCAGCCCGTCTAGCCATTTCTTACTATGAAATTTTTTATTGCCGTCTTCAAAAAAAACAAGCATGATAAGTGTTATGTAGCTAGACTGGCTTTTTTAATGTACACATTTCATTTTTTTTAGTCTAGCCATTTCTTATTGTGGTATGACATTTTATATTGAGCATCTTTGATAAATTAAGCTTGATATGTGTTATTATATGGCTAGACTGGCATATTAATGCAGCCAGTCTAGCCATTACTTACTGTTGCATGACATTTTGTATTACCAACTTCATATAGCAAGAATGATAAGTGTTATGTAGCAAGACAGGCTTTTTTTTAATGTAGCCAGTCTAGCCATTTGTTATTGCGGTATGACATTTTATATTGGGCATCTTTGATATAGCAAGCATGATAAGTGGTACTATGTAGCTAGACTTGCATTTTGGTGCAGCCACTTTGGATATATATTTCACACTGTGGCACCCCCTCTTTACTGCCATGAGGCAGGTGTGTCCTCTGTCGCCCCTTCTATATGCCCTAACTATTGTGTCTTTAGCGGCAAAGCTACGGATGGACACGCAATGGTCCAGCATCTCCAAGGGGATGGAGGAACACAGAATATCGCTATACGCTGACCATATTCTGCTCTTTATTGGTCAGTGCTCGCACTCCATAACACATACACAAAATTTTGCAGCAATGCGGTCCCATAGCGGCATAAAGTATAAACTGGGACAAATTCAAGGTTCTTCCTTTGCAGTTAAATATACCCTGGGATCCCGGTGGAGTGTCGCCCTTCCGACTGCAATGCTATTCAAACATCTGTTTCAGCGCCCCTATTAACACGAGTATTTGATTTTGTTGCAAGAATGGGGGATGTCCCTCAAGTATGGCATTAAGCAAATATCATCCCCTTGTACAAGATGGGAGACCATAAGAATCTGGGTAATTATAGACCGATCTCACTGCTTGATGCGGTGGGAAAGGTCTATGCAAAGGTATTGCTGGCCCGCCTGCAGGGTTGGGTCCTCGAGGGTAGTCATATAAATCATTTGCAGGCTGGATTTCAGTCAGGCATTGGCACAGTGGACCATTGTCTTCGACTGTATGCAGTTTTGTCTAAATATTTCTCCTCACACAGCGTTCAATAGCGTTTTACGATGTAAGCAGTTGTAAGTGCTGAGAAGTAAAGGTATTCCGGGGCCACTGCTGTTTAGTATTCAATCACTCTATAGTAATAATAGAGTCTCTGAAAGGTGGGGTTTGGCCCAGGTGACCAGTGAAACCTTTTTGATAGAGGGGGGTCCGACAGGGGTGTGTGTTGGCCCTCCTCCTATTGTGCTTGTATATAAATATGATCATTGAAGAATTGTTAGTGTATGGTCTTGACCCTTCGAAACTCAGATCTGATATTTTCCCAGCTCTACCACCCACATGGACTTAAGATCTTATTTAAATATTTTTGTTAAAAAGTGCAGTGAACTGTCAATGGAACTCAATATAATAAAAACTAAGGTTATGGTGTTGGGCCGCAAACATAGCAAGAAAATACATTTGAGGATTTTAAGTGATGAGCAGGGGGTCAGGTTTTCTGAAGATTTATCATGGTCTGCTTATTGCACTAAGGCTGTGACCACTTTGAAAAAATACAGTGGCGGAATACGCTGTTTCTTTAGAACACATGGGAGAGGAGCAATTTCCCCCACTTTAAAATTTTATAAAGCCCAAGGAAGGGCGAAAACCCTTTATGGGGTTGAGCTGTGGGGTCATTGCACTTTTACTCAAATCAAGGTGGTTGACAACCAGTTCCTGAGGTTTATACTTATGCAACCAAAGGGAGCCCCAATGGCCTATTTACGCTGGCGATGCAATCTCATGCCCCTGTTCAAAGTAGTAGCTAGCAAGCCAATATTATTCTGGACCAGATTGTGGTGTGTTATATGTTACTCAAAGAAGGATGTGACACCAGGCTATGGGAACACCTTCCCTTTATTCCTTCTCCACCTCTTACAACTTAGTAACTGCTGCCCCTTCCACCTTCCTCCCGCTTCCCGTCTTGTGTCCCTGGGCTGGCTTAAAGGTACAATCACCCATAATATCACCCCCAGACAAATGTTCTGAGGTCAGGCCCAACATTCCTCTACCAGGGGGTCACCCGACGATGCGTTACAGGTGGGTCCTTTCTTCGCTTGGTCTGGCAGTCGCGATTTCTGTCGGCTGATCCGCTAGTAGATCCCTTTCTCTCTCTAGGGGGACCCACAGGGCGTCCTTGGGCTCTCTCTGTTCTGGTTCTCGGTCGCGCATAAGGACTTCCGTCTCCTTGCTCTTGACGAGGTGTTTAAATTGCGATCTGTTTCTTGTGATCTCTTGTTTTTTGTTCTGTACTGTCACCATGGTCCCTTTAAGGGCCACTATCATGAGAGGGTTTGGTGAGTAACATGCATCTGTTTTCTTGGACATTGCCTGTCTCACCAGGACCTGCGCGTCGACTAGGAATTCTCTGGGTATTGCCCTCCTCCTGATATATGTGCCATGTTTGGCTTGTTCTTTTCTTGCAGCGTCTCTGCATGCTATGTCATCATCTTGTCTTTCTTGGTTGTCTGACTTTCTTATGATTCTGGTGTGTACCTAATATCATTTCATGATTGCTGCTGGAGATTTGGTGGTAGCTTGATTCGGTGTGTTATGGTAGGCTCTGAGCATCCTGCACAACCCTTGGTGTGGGTTTATGGCTTCAATATGTACTCTTTGGATGGTCTTCTTGATGAATTCCATGAACCCCATGTGTTTTGCAAATGCCCCAAAGTCATGTCCGTTAAATGGGGGTCCGTTATCTGATTTAACGGTGCACGGAATGCCCCACTCACTGAGTACCTCATTGAAAATGGCAGCTACCTGTGGATATGCTGTTGTTACAGTTTTCTTGATGATGGGGAAGCGCGAGTGCTCATCAATGAAAACTAGCAGGTAGTCTCCCATCTCCATGGGGCAGTAGAAGTCCACTGCCACGCAGTCCCATGGTCCATCTGGTAATTGTGTGGATTGTAAGGGAATGGGAGCTTCTGCCCTCACAATGCATTGGCAGGGTAGGCATTTCTTTATCCGGTTTTCCACCAGAGTGTACATGAACGGGAACCATACATGACATCGCAATTATTTTTTTATGTTATCGGCCCCTCAGTGTCCTTCATGTGCGGTTTTTATGACTTCAGCTCTGAGTGCGGCCGGAATAACTAGTTTGCATCCCCGCCACAGTATCGAGTGATCTTTGACTGCTAGTTCTTTGTGTACCTTGGCCAATCTCTCAATCTCTTGCTTGCTCACCTGCGGGTGCCTCTCGAGCTGTCGACGGTAGTCTTTCCACTTGTCATTGGTTAGTGCTATGGCCAGGGCCATGGACGGGTTGCTCACCGATGCTGGTGCCACTGCCTCCAGTGAGAGTGCAGGGGTTAATGCGTTCACAGTGACGTAGTTGATGTATTCCACGGCCCATTTTCTTGTCATTGGCCCCCCTGCTGGGTGCCATGAGATATAATCTGCTGGGGTTTGGATCCCCTCCCGATCTGTGGATGATGGTGTAATCATACTCCTGCAGGTGTATGCCCCATCTTTCGATTCTCTGTGGCATCTTTGTGTGTGGGCTCCTCAACAGGGAGAGCAGAGCCTGGTGGTCGGTGATCAGTGTGAATCTTTTGCCAATCACGAGGTTGTGGAAATGTTCTGATGGCCAGACCGCTGCTAAGCTTTTTTTTTTGGCCTGGGAGTACACAGTCTCTGTGGGTGAGAGGGCCCTGCTCACGTAAGCCACTATGTGTCTGGGGTATATGTCAACACTGCTGGTTTGGGTGAGGATTGCGCTCAACCCTACTGGGCTCACATCAACGAGGATCTCTGTGTGCCATGTGGGGTCGAAGTAAGCTAGCTGCCTTGCCTCGGCGAGTGCTCTCTTGACATTTTTGAATGCTGCTTGACATTCTTCGGTGCAGTAAATTGTGGTGTCTTTTTGCAGTAGTCTCCTCAGTGGTTCCTTGTGTGTGGCATAGTGGGGAATTTATCTGGCACAGTAGTCCGCCATGCTGAGGAACGATCGGACGGCGGCTGCTTGGGTCAGTGCCTGGAGATTTGTAATGGTACTAACTTTGTTGGGTCGGGTGTCATCCCGTCATCCGAGAAGACGTGAATTTCGTTTTGTTGAACCTACACTTCTGCGGGTTTAGCACCAGGCGGGCATCCTGTAGCGTTGAATAGGTTTCCAGCAATACTGCGTCATGCTCTTCATGTGTCGTGCCAAAGTTTAGGATGTGTCATGGGTACTGGACCCCCAGCTAAACACTCCTTTTTTTTAGCCCATAGAGAGACATTGCATAGGCAGACAGGGGCTATGTGGGTTGGGGCCTGGCGTGCAAAATGTTGCCAACAACATAACACTAGCCTTAGACATCATTCATTCCGATTTAGAGTAAATCATTTTAGCAGCTAAGAACTTTTTATGTTAGGCACATATCCATGTGGGACTTATCACTTCCTGCCCATTCAATATGGAGCTCTGGTGCCCGTGCTGGTACTGTGCAGCGGGCCCTATTCTCTGGGCGTGGCTGCCTTTATAAGCCACGCCCAGAGACCGGTCCGTGCTTCATGTAGATTCTGTTGCTACACGCTCACCGCAGCTCCGGAACTCCTGTAAAGAAGAAAGGAGAATGTTACCTTTTACGTTGCTATCTACAACGCACTTACCTGATCTCTGCTTGCTGAGTCCCGAACTTCAGCCAAAGCCTCTTTGTGTTAATACAGCAGCACCAGCGCCTGAGGGAGAAAATAGAGAAAGTTAGTGAGTACAACGCCGCGCATCAAAACACAGCCGTTCTGACAAGACGGAAGGCAACGCAGCTCAGCAGCGAACCACTCGCAGCCCAGCACGCTCATCCAGGCTGTTTGCAAGGCTTGCCCCAACCTCGGATTCGTGGCGAGCCACTTTCAGCGCTCTCCAGCCTCCCGCTCCTCACTGATTGCGCTGCAGCCCACCAGGAACACCTACTGGAGGTAAAACAACCAGAAAGAGTGTGGTAGGCACTGCACCCCTACAATTTTGCCCATTCCTACATTTAGGGACACTCGTGAAAACACATGCTCAACAAGGGATTTATGTCTGCTCACAAGACACTTGTTTAACCTCTGAGGAACTGCTCAAGCAGAGGAAGAATCCACTAACTATAGCAAGCCGGAAAGCTAGAGAAGCTTGCTAGTGACACAACCAACAGAAATTAACTACAGATCAAGGATCTAAGAGTCCAGTGAAGTAACTGGGACTCAATCCACCCACGACTCAGCGTCCCTGCATCTCGCAGGATGGAGAGCCCACCAAACCAGCCATAAAGGTGAGCTTTGCCCTAACGTTTTGAGAACACACACACAGTGTTTCAGGGAGGGGGAGGTTCCAAGTAAGACACAAAGAGCAGTGCACTGAATTCCTCTTGTATTGGCAGGTCTGCCCTCGAGCATCCTTACCCAGAGCAGGAAGGACCCATTACCCGGAATAGGAAAGGGCACAAGGAGGGATCCCTCGCTACTGCAGAGTACCCTGGTGAGTGTGACAGGATGTCATTGCTCTAATTTAGCGCAGACTTGATTGGGCGGATGACTTGAACAATGGCCTCCTGGAAAATCTCTGCGGCTGAGGAGATGCCAAAGTTCAGGTGTTGGTATCAGAAAAGGCCTTCATGTGTGGAGAAAGTGGTGATGCCCCTTGACTCAGGGTGTTGTTCAAGCTGGTGGTAACGTTTAACGAGGTCTAGTTTTGAGAACGTGGTTACTCGATTTAACTGCACAATTATGTCTTCAATGCATGGACCTGGGTGTCGTTCTCGCTGAATGGTGGTGTTGGGCACTCTCATGTTAATACAGTGTCTTATACACCCCCTTCCTTGGGGACGATAACCAATGGGAAAAGCCATGATTTGGGTCCTGTGGTGGGTTCTATGATGTCATTTTTAAGCAGTTTGTTCAGTTCCTGTGAGACAGAATTTTGGAGGTGAGATGCCACTCTCCTGGGGTGTTGGAGGACAGGCTGCACCGTCTCATCAACGTGTAGCCTGGTACGTGTTGCTTTGAGTTTTCCGAGACCCCTGCACAGGTCTTGGAATTTGGCCTGGATGGTATCCTTTGATATCGGACTATCGTTTAAGGGTGTCATTCCAATTGCACGCACCATCTCCGAGTAGTGTGGGGAATCGCAGCTGATTGGATCACTTCCCCTTCTGGTTACGGATGTCGATAAGATCCAGGCGGCTCGCTGTGTGGTAGCTTAGCAAACAGTGTCCTTTGGTTTAGATGCAGTTGTCGTAGATAACAATGTCGACCACTTGTCTGTTGTGCATTAATGTGCGACGGAATTGTCCGATTGAATGTATCGGTTGTGCGCCACCCCATTTAAATATCCTTGTCGTGTTCCTGGAAAGTCCTGGTCTCTTCGGCATTCTTGTTCACCCATAATGTTCACGGTTGCACCTGAGTCAATCAGGAAGCAGTAGTCTCTGTTTCCTAAATTGACAGAGATTCTGGGTGCTTCCTTACATGGGCGTAGGACATGGGGAGGACAGGGGGGACAAACCCCCCCCACAATTCTAAGTGGGGGGATATAATGTCATTTATCCCCCCCAGAATTTGTGCCACTGCAACATGTAAAATACGTCTGCAGCCATCATGCGCAGGGATGTCATTTAGGGGTCGCCAGAGGTCACAACTGAGACCTTTGAGGTCTCCCTTGCTACCCCTGTGGTTTCCCTTGCTACCCCTAAAAGAAATGGGGAAAAAAGTGTCTTTTTTTTCTTCCTTTTTTTGTAATGCAAGCTCCTGGGCTGTGGCCAGCGCCATGTGGCTCTTTACTTCTGGAGTGGCTGGCTTTCTTGTTCAGGCCTTTAAAAAAAAAGAAGAAAAAAAAGAACAGGAGTGCCACAAGACTAACACTTTCAGCAGTGACCATAAATGAGGAAGAATAGGAAAACCGAATAATGTGTCTTTCTGGAATTCTATACAATAATTGCTAGACTCATTAAAGGTTCATTTCAGGCACACTTCAGGGGGTGAGTCACTGATTTAGTCTGTTCTTGGACACCTCAACTCAGCGTTTCATCCTTCGTGAGGTCGTTAAAGGATTACCAACACAGGTTGGGTGATATTGGGTGTATATTATTTCTATATAAATTGCTTAAGCGTAAGTGCTATATAATAATACATCATTATCATTTGGCCATGGACGTCTGCTTGCATTCACAGTAATTTGGTAATATGGGTCTATACACACTGATCCTAACGATACATATGGCGATCCATTCTTGTATGAAATGTACGTCACATTATAGTGATATCGTAAACACATGTTTCGTAGTGTACTTAGGAACAATGCTATGTGATGCCACTTCCTGTTTTGTCAAGGGGTGAAAGGTTGAGTTTAATCGCTTCCCGCGATATCACATCGGGGTGGGGCCAAATGACATCACCTCCTGTGACGTCATCAGAGGTCAAGGGTTGTGTGATGTCCCTTACGCTACCCCTGGCATTTTGGTGAAATGACATCCCTGGTCATGCGTGCAAAAGTACAAGTTAACGTCAGGCTATTCGCAGCAGCGGGCTAAAACAAGGACTTTGCTGCTTGCTCATGCGGGCCCCGCGCCTGTGCATTTGGAACGTGCCCAGGCCGGGGAACTGCATGTGCCCCTGCACAGTGCACTGCTGCCCAGCCTCAGCTTCCAGAATGAAAGAGAAGCCAGGCAGTGACGCGTGCTCCTCCTGAGAGTGACTGACTGACAGCGTGTGTTAATATCGAGGGAGACAGAGTAAGACTCTGACTGCGACTCGACCTCCTGAGACCTCAGCTACCGTACTTAAGGTAAGTCAAATGGCCCCCCTGTCCCAGGTGCAGTGCAGACCCTCATAGGAAAGATTTATTAGGGGGAATATGCCAACGTCATATTTATACAGTTTCTAAACACGTGCAGCGTGTTACAAACTGATCAGGGAATCCTGGCCTCTTAATGTTTCATCATGAATTGAAAAACCTGAGGGTCGAACCCTCATTTTATTTCATAACAGGAAAAGACAGGCTTAGCCCCATGTCTCGTGAAGGTTTCAAATTGCATGCAGGTGACCCAACAACACACACGTGCTAAATTGGGCTGTTCTGTGCATGTAATGTGCACTTTTAAACAATGAGCAAAATACATACGTCCCTGATGTGTTGCATGCACTGTTCAGGTTTCGCATAGCCCCATTACAGAACATAAATGATAAATCAACACCCAAGACCCCTGTGTTGCGCAACGTGCTCACGAGTGTGTCGCAAACCCACGTGACTTCAGCAAAAAGCCCCCAGCTCAGAGGGATTCAATATTTACCGATTTGTACCCGCTGGTGGAACTCTTTGTAGGTCGCCGCAGGCAAACTCGTTTGTGGTGACATACCTGGAGCACATACACCGGTGCGCTATTGTGGGAAGGTCTCCATTGTTTGGAAAATTAAGCTATTTGTTTATGTTGAAGCTCATAATGGGGTGCATTTTGCAGTGTGGTCTTCCCGATAATGAGGGCATTCGTGAGGACCATAAAAGTGGGTGTGAAATGCAAGTTGCCTCAGCCTGTACCCGGAGCAAAGGGATGTGCTCACACATCTGTGGATTCATTTGAAGCAGTTGAACCCAACTACGGTACTGTGGTGGCTGAGGCTGAGGGGAGGTGTGCGTCGCAGGGAGATGTTGGCCCAGGTCCAGGGGGGAGCTTGTTTAGGCTCTGAAGAGCTTGAATTCGGATTTAGGAACCATAAGTGTAGTGTGAGGTCAGAGCACCACCACCACCGCCACGCCATCTGAGCCTTGTGGGAATTAAAAAGCCATGATAGGGAGATGACCGTTTGGAAATCGTGTCGACTACAACGAATAGTCTCTATTACATGAATGGAGAAATGAGAAATTACAGCTCAACACCCCGTAAATAAGTGCAGGTCAGTCACTTACATCGTGCTACTTACCTGGTGACGGTGACCCGAGACAGCACTGTATGGCTTTGTTAGCGGGCCTCTTTCCCCCATGGACCTGCGTCCCAGTGCACATTCCTGTCCATGCTCCGTTGCAGTTTCTTTCCCTTGTGTTGTGTGTTTGCCTCCCAGAGCTCCCAGGGGTCCCTATGGTATATGCAGTATTAATGCTGTTGCTGTGAGAAGAAGCATGTTGACCTCTTCCCTTCTGTTCCCTTAGCACATCCAGAGCAGGGCACTATTTTATGGAAGTTCAAGTGTCTTATAATCCCAATCACCCACTTGCTCCCCTCACCCCCCTGCTGGGTCCATACCTGGACTTCATCACCACAGAGCGATGATCATATGTATACTGACACTGCATACAGTGCAGGTGAGGCAAACATGTGGTCTCAAACCAGTGCAGTGCAGGCCGGTATGGGGGGCAGCATCCGGCAAGCGGTAAGCAGCATTATAGTGTAAATAATGAATACAAGCATGTGTGCACAGAACTGATTAGGCCTTGCTTCGACAGCGACCTGGAGAAGATCCCAAAATGAGGTACGACAATGGAGCATGACTAATAGTTGTAGAAAAGCACCCAAGGATATCGAGGGTGCTCTGAAGACTGAGGAGAAAGTGCTGAGTAAATGTACAGATGAGAGTTGTGCGGTTCTGGCCATGGCGGAATGGGAAGTGAGGGACTGGGGTGCAGTAGAGTGGGGAAATGCAAAGTGAAAAAGGGTTGAAAGGGTGCAGAGGACAGAAAAAAAGAAGAGCAAGGGAGGGGAGAGATGGGAACAAGAACAGAGTGCAGATGAAAGATGGGGACGGTTTGCAGCACGGGGTGACCAGTGTGTGCAGGGGAGAGAGGGGTTCAGGAAAGACCAGAGCCCAGGGAGAGTGGTGTAGGGCAGAAATGGCATAGGATGTGCTTTGGGTTTAGATAAAGCCATTGACTTAGGGATGTTTGCACGGCACTGGCTTCTCATTTCATCTCTAAAACTCAAGACATCCTGTCCTCTCTCCTCCTCTCCCCATCCTCCCTCTACTCCCTGCTCTTCCTCTGACCCTTCTTCGACCACCTCTCCCCCTCCTTCTCTGTCTTTCCCCTGTTCTCCCCAGACGAGGTTTCGAGACAAGACTGATCTATGAAAGTCTCATCAAAACAGGCTCATCCCTGTTCGTCCAAAGCCATCAAGGACCACTCCTTCGCCACTGGAGTCTTCCCTTCAACCCTGAAGCACTCCCTGTGCACCCTCTCCTTAAGAAACCCTCTGCCGACCCGTCTCGCCCAGCTAACTATCACCCAATCTCCATCACTCCTTTCCTGGGCAAACTCTTGGAAAAGCTGGCCATCTCCCAGCTCAATCTTCACACTGAATGTGTTGGTTGTCTCCATGATCATCAGTCTGGCTTCAGAGCTGCCAGAAGCACGGAAACTGCTCTCCTGAACATCTGTGAAGACCTGCTCTCCAACCTTGATTCCAACACTCCCTGTGTCCTCACCTTACTTGATCTCTCTTCTGCCTTTGACACAATCAACCATGCCATCCTGCTCAACCGTCTCCCTGCGGATCACCGGTCAGGCCCTGGCGTGGCTGACTTTTTTCATCTCTGATCGACCCACCCAGGTTCAACTTGGGTCCTTCCTCTCCTCTATCTTTATCTTGACATGTGGTGTTCCCCAGGGGTCTAATCTCTCTCCCTGGCTGTTCAACCAATACCTAGTACATCTTGGCCACCGCATTGCCGCACTCTGCCCTAACCTCCAGTGCTATGCGGATGACACTCAGCTCCCTTTAAGGCTACCCACATCCATCTCTTCTACCTCTCTCATCTCTCACTGTCTGCCCGCCATACAGGAGACCGAGATTCGTCTCCTAAGCACACCCGCTCCCTCCTTTCCTGTCACTCTCTGGCTGGCCTCATTTGGCCCTCTTCCTGCTCCCACCTGTGGAGCCAAAAACCTTGGCGTCATCTTCGAATCCACACTCTCCTTCTCTCCTTACATCTCTAACGTCTCTAAGAAGACTCACTACTAGCTGCACCTCCTCAGAGGTATTCTTCCATTTCTTTCCTTCCCCCAGAAGGTCACTGTGTCCAGAGCTCTGGTTCTCTCTAGGCTGGACTGTTGCAACAGCCTCTTTCTAAATCTACCTGCTACTCTCCGCCCTCTGCAACTCATCCAGAACAGGACTGCGAGACTTGTCCTTAGCCTCAAGCCCAGGGATTGTATCTCTCCAGGACTGAAATCTATGCATTGGCTCCCAATGGCTGTGAGGATTAAGTTCAAACCCCTCTGCATTGTCCATAAGGCCTTCTGGGGCCTGGGGCCTCAATACCTTCAACTCTTTCTTCCTAAATAGCTTCCTTCTCAAGCTCTTTGCTCATCCGCCTCCAACCCCCTCAGGATCAGACGCTCCTCCAAGCAACGAGTTGGTGGTAGATCTCTTTCTTCGGCTGGGGCCTCCCTCTGGAACAGCCTCCCTGAAACTTGAGGTGAATCATCTCCGGTTCTGGAAGCACCTCAAAACCTTTCTCTTTGCTTCTGCTTTTTCTCCTCTTCTCCCCTGCTGACTTCCTGGCTGATACTGAAACTGCACTGGTTACCCTGGCCATCCTCTGATCTCGGACCCAGGCCCCCTCCCCCGCCAGTCGCACTCCTGCACTGCCTTACTGGCAACCCCCGCACTTGGGGACTGTTTTCTGTATCCCTACATTCCCACTACCAGCACTTGACACCTGATGTCTGCACTTACCCTTTCATATGCCACCTGCGGCCTTACTTTTACTTTGTTTATTTATCTTATTATCCCATGTACTGCACTGTCCCTTCCACCCACCCCCTCCACACTTTCCTTCGTCACCTTCGCATGCAATTGTGCGATCTGAATGACACCTGGCAAAGTAGGATTGTTGTCTGGCTTCCCTCTGTTCCCCCTCCCTTGCCTCGTCGCGCCTTGAGACACTTGTGTATAGGTGTGTTATAAATGCCATATCATATCATACTACAAAGCCCTTTGTAGTTAATAACTTGATTGGAGCTGGGAGCATACTGCTGGTGTGATACAAATGTCTTATTCAGGGATGCCTTCAGCGACTCTATTAGCACTTTGCATTTCCTTCACTGAAGTCCTGCTAAAAACCAGCAATTGCAAGTGTTTGCTTGTGTTTACGTATTGGGCATTTGCCAGGCCCTGCCATTAAATGTCCAGGTACTTGCACCATTTTGCAGCTGCTACCATCAGAGGGTACCTAATACCACTACGGCAGTGCCTGGCAAGTGCCTTTTTCATGCCTACATTAAAACCCAAACAGTTGGCGTTGCCAACGCTTGTTTTAAAATAGGGGGCAACTGAATTTCTGGTACCCACCACAAGCTGAATAATGAGTTTTAGACAAGTTTTAATCATTGAGGCCACAATAAGCCATCTGGGTGACCCAGAATAAAATAAAGCAGAACCTCGAGATTCACAACAGCACTTGTTCTGCTATCCATGTAAATCCAGTGAATACCCTGGTGCTGAGGTATGATTGCAGCTCAAACACTGCTGTAAAGGGGCACACTCATGTTCCATCAATGAGGGTTCAAGTGGAATAGGATAGGATGGGTTGGCGAAACTCATAAAGCATCTGCATTTAAAGCGCAGGTGAGAGTATTATAAAAGATCTCTCTAAAGGTCCATCGCTGGGAGACCTGGAGAAACACAAGAAGTGAAACGGATCACCAGACCAACTCAGGTGGAAGAGAAAAACAAGGCCCATGGGGGGAATTTTATTAAGACCAAAGTATTTCCATACATTTGGGTAAGCTCCTGTACAATCTACTGCATATGTCAGTGACGGGGGAAAGATGTAAAGGAGTATCTGCGAGCAGGCAATTCCTGCCTCTCCCTGCCCAAGTCCCCAAGGTGTCCCCTGTCCCCCCCAGACTTTATGGGTCTCCTACGCCCCTGCTTCCTTAGCTTCTTGGTCTTCCTGAATGAGGTTGACATATTCATCCAGTTGTGCTCGATTATATTCTCGTAGTCATACTGAAAGTTCTGCTGCTGTTCACCATATGCCTGTTATGGGTGAGGGGGCTTGTCTGAATTCATCTCAGAACCGGGTGCATGGGTCATGCTGGTCATATCCCTGGTCTTGGTCTTGGAGTGGTACTTTGTCTATTGCCCGCACAAATCTTCTCTGGTTGTGATAGTGCGTAGGTTGGAGTTTGCCTGGGTGTTCAGCTGTATTGTCTCCCCTGGGGTGTTTTGTTCATCCTAGGTGTGGGGAATGGTCTCCCTTTGCAGCATACAGACTGGAAATGTCCCTCTCTCCCACAGATTGAGCATTTTTGGGTGAGGTCTGGGCACGTCCCTGAGTGTGGGAAACTAATTCCACATCTTAAGCATTGCCTTTGGGTCTTGTAGTAGGGCAGGTTGTTTGGTCTTCCATTGAGCATCCCACGGTCACCCGACCTGTGCGGTTGTATTGCTGCTATGGATTCACTCTTCTCTCCTTTGGTCCCTGGGGTGTTCTCGATGGAGGCCGATTGTGCGTCCCCCCTCTCAAATATTCTAGCCAGTCCACTCACTTCATCGATGGCAAGTGGTTTCTTGAGTAGTTGCTTTCTAAAATTGGGAGAGATGTGCCCCTGAATGACACAGTCTAATTGCCTCGTTCACAGAAAACATGTGGAATTGACAGTGGGTGCTCTTCAGGCGAAGGTGTGTGATGAATTCATCTATGGTTTCTTCATGCCTTTGTGTACATTTGTTGAACACATAATGCTCATAGTCTCGGTTGGGTTCAAAGGCAAGCTTCTTGTTGAGCGCATTTATGAGCGTTGTGTAGCTATCCTTTTCACCTATAGGGATGGTTTTGACTATGGCTTTGATCTCTCTACCCACTAGATTGATGAAAATATAGCAAAATGTGGGCGATTGTTCCTCTCCTGCTGCCTTGACAAAGTGGTTGAAATCATCTACCCACTCGACTCACCTGGGTTTTTTGTCATTCTGTGGGACTTGTGTGAAAGGGAGCGGTTTGCACAACAGTGCTGCCTTGGATGCAGCTGGCATGGCTGGGGGCGTGCCTTGGAATGTGCTGGTGATCCTGGGTTGCTCATTATGGGTCAGCTGTGTAGCTTACTGCTGTGGTTGACCCTAACTCAGTTCCCTGTGGAGTGTTCTTGTGTA
Source organism: Ambystoma mexicanum (assembly GCF_040938575.1). Lineage (NCBI taxonomy): Eukaryota > Metazoa > Chordata > Amphibia > Caudata > Ambystomatidae > Ambystoma > Ambystoma mexicanum. The sequence continues at coordinate 892,236,899 of NC_090935.1, read as the reverse complement.
TTATTGTTATGTTTTGTTTTTGTATTGAGAAAGCGGCATACCTGAGTCGCCTGGATATGCAATGCGCTCGTGCTGGTGGCTGCTTGAGCCGCTGGCTTTCCTCTCGTGCCTTTTTGTGGTGTGGTGTGCACCTGCAGCGCGATGTGGCCGCTGGGTTCACCCAGACTGCCTTCCACATGGGCGGTGCTCAGCGCCTGCTGCGTTGGATGGCGAGAACGCAGTGCATGGGCTGTGGTATGGATGATGGATGCAACCACCGGGATCACATCTGTGAGTTGATATGGTGGACCGCCGTGGAGGGTAAAGTCGGTGGGATTCCCACGTTGTAGAGGATGGCGGATTGCAGTGGAGAATGGAGTCGGCGGGATCACCTCAGTGGTGGGGACGGTGGATTGCTGTGGAGTTGGGCACAGCAGGATTGCTCTGTGCACCTGGATGCTTTGGACAGGGCACGGTGGGATCACTGGAGCAGGAATGCGAGGTTGGAGGCCCAGTGGTCGAGTAAAGATCCTCGTCGCCAGCTGTTATACGTTACTCAAAGAAGGATGCAACACCACGCTATGGGAACACCTTCCCCTTATTCCTCCTCTACCTCTTACATCTTAGTAACTGCTGTTCCCTTGGCTCTGCCCCTTCCACCTTCGTCCCGCTTCCCACCTTGTGTCCCTCGGCTGGCTTAAAGGTACAGTCGACCATAACATGGTGTATGCCCGAACTCGCAAAATATAGGGAAACGATCATCACCCTATAAAATGTTCCTGGGTCGAGTACCCTTCCATTGCACAGGCACATCTGCACAAGGTTTGTGGATTTGGAGTTGTCAACATTTTGGTCCAGCTTAGAGGGGCTACCACTTGGTTACAAAAAATGTGGTTACGTTAAAATGCTGTGAAGCCATAATAAGGAACATGAAAAAGGCATGTGCTGTTTTAGAGACTGGAGCACCTACCCATTCTTAAAGCAGAAAGAGGGCTTTGAGCCCTATTTAGACTGTGCGGCCCCTGGGTATGCACAAGCGTTATTTTTCCAACTTCGCACCAACACTCTCAATGTGTCGACTTTTACTGCAAAATGGACCAGTTCCTTAATACACAATTTAAAGTTTGTGATAACTCAGAGAAAACGTTAAAACATTTTTTACTCTTTGGCCCTTTTATTTAGGGTCTCTTAGGAGGCGTTATTAGGTCCCCCTCTTTAGATTAAAGACTTTTTCTAATACGGAAGTGTTCGTAGTATATTGTAAAAACACCATTGATGTGAATGAAGTTTATTATATCACAACATTTCTGCACAGGGCCTGGTTAAGAAGAGCGAAATTGATACTGTGAGGTTGTGGAGCTTACTTTTATGATTATTTTTCTCTTTCTGCTGCTATTATTATTCTTTTTTATATATATCTTCTTTATATTGATGGTTTGTAGTGATGATTGGTATTTGTTATTTATGAACTCTATTTTAAAATTGATCTTAATTTGTAACCAAGGTATTGATGTTTTTATTGTATTTACTGCCGAATAAAGCTTGTTTGAACACGTACAATATTTGGTGTTTTCATAGCCTCTGGCCTGGGGAAATTAATACAGTTAAACTATGGCCCTAAACTGTAAAGAACAAAAGTGATCTGGAGAAGTGGAACAAATTGCCCCTCTCGCTTACGGGTAGGATCAACGCATTTAAAATGGACGCGCTAACTAAATTGATATATGTGGCTCTAATGCTACCAATGTCACAGTCAAAATCCATGCGCTGAGTTAGATAGAGTTGTTGGGAAATGTATCTGGCGCTCCAAAAAGGCGCGATTGAACAAATAAATCCTACAGGCCCGCATAGGGGATGGACGTCTTGCACTCCCCACTTGGAAAATGTACTATCTTGCGGCTCAGGTCTGCTGGGCCAAACGCTTGCTCCATACAAACGACATAACCAGCTGGCGCTCTATTGAACTACAGCTCCTTCAGTGCTTCAAGTGGGCAGGGGCCAGCCGGGGCCGAGCCCCGGCAGTCTCCAGAAAAGGCTTCTGAGCCGGGGCCCTGCCGGGGCCCACCCCCGACTAGCCCCAGCCATGCTAAAACCAGAGGCAGCCCGTGTATCGGCTGCACGGTTACACAAGCTGCTTGCAGGTGTAAGCACTTCGAATTAGAAGAAAAGAAAAGGCATAGCCTAAACCGAAGTGCGGACACCTGCAGGCAGCAGGTGCAACCATGCAGTGCAGGATGCCTGATGGCTCTGTACTATGAAACAGGAGGAAGGCTGGAATGGCCAGCCCTCCTTTTGTTTCTGAGTAAATAACCATCACCCAGCATGAAGCCCCTGGGCTCCTCGCGCTGGCTGATGGCTATTTATTCTGAAACAAAAGGAGAGCTGGGCAGTCCAGCCCTCCTCCTTTTTCATAGTTCAGAGCCATTCGCACTTTCATTCAAGGAGCCAGTGGCAAAGCATTGCACCACCCGGCTCCTTGAATGAAAATGCTGCCTGCTGGGTGTGAGCTGGTGCACACTGGTGTCACACCTTTGGTGAGCCCAGCCCCTTCTTTTGTTTAAAAGGTGTGCGCGTCAGAGGTAATAAAGCCAGTGCGCCTTAGCGCTGCTTCTTTTAGCAGTGCCCACCCCTTGGATGAGGGGGTGAGGGCTATCGATAGGGGCGTGGCCTAAGCACACCATACTTAGGCCACGCCCCCTAATGAGAGCCCCCCCCCCCGTAAGCGCGGGAAGGCTGCGCATAAATGAAGGACCTTACACCGAATAGAACGTATGTCTTTCTTTATTCATACATCAAGCGAAACTGCAACTTAAACTTTCCTCCTCCCTCCTCTTGCATCACGTAACCACGTGACCTGCTTCACACGGGCTTCACTATCTCTTAAGGAGACAGTGAGCCCAGTAACAACATCCCCAGACAAATGTCCTTGCTTGCTCTCAGCATTCTTCAACTAGCCCAGGAGGCTTCCTGATAGTTCTTTGCGGCCGACCCATGCACCTCCCATTGAGGCTTCCCTCAGGGCTGTTGGTCGGCTCTGGCATGTACCACTCTGCAGGCTTGGGTGGAACCCACGGACTGTCTCTGGAGTCATACGGTTCTGGGTCCTGATCGGGAGGTTCAGGTCTCCTCACTGTCTCTGACAGCCCTCGTGAACAGTGAGCTGTTGCGTGTTATTTCTTTCTCTGCATTTCCTGCTGTCACCATTGTACCTTTAAAAGCTGTGACTTGGAGCGGCTGTGGAACAAACTGAGTCAGTTTTTCTACTGGTAGCTTGTTGAACCCAAACTTCATCTCCTACGTGGAATTCTTTCGGACGAGATCCTCTCCTCTCATCCGACTCGATTCGGATCTTTTCCTTCCGCTCAGCATCCCTCCTTACAACCTCTTGATCCGCCTTTGGCTGGCTTGTGGGGCGTCTGACGATTCGGGTGCAAACCTGATACTTCATCATCAACTCCGCAGGGGTCTTGTTTCTGGCTTCATGGGGAATGTTGCGATAGTCCCTTAGCATCCTACAGAGTGCTTGGTGAGGATCAGCACTTTTGACGCAAGCTCGTTGGAGGGTCCTCTTGATTGATGCCATAAACCTTTCCACCATCCCATTGGCCTGAGGCCAGCGCGGTGTGATCTTTTGATGACTGAACCCCATGTGCTTTGCGAACACTCCAAACTCATGGCCACTGAAAGGTGGGCCATTGTCAGATTTTATGGTGTCTGGAATTCCCCACTCGCTTATGACTTCATCAAATGCGGTGGACTTTGTCCTCTTCACGATCGGGAATCTCGACTGTTAATGGATAAAGAGTAGTAGATAGTCTCCCGATTCGAGGGGACCTTAGAAGTCTACGGCGACTCTCTCCCATGGGTGTTCTGGGATCTGCGTTGGCTGTAGCGGGATCGGAGGTTCGGGCCTGGCTGTGCATTTGACATGCTACACAGTTCTTTACCCACCGGTCTATCATTGCATCCAGGAACAGGAACCAAACATGACATCTGAGTTGACGTTCCATTGTCCACCCCACAGTGTCCTTCATGAGCGGTCTTAATGACCTCGGAATGGAGAGCCGACGGGATGACCAGACGGCAACCTCTTAGCAGTAGTGTCTTATCCTGTATGGCTAGCTCCGTGTGGACTTTGGCTAGCCTTTCCATTTCGTCTCTGCATGCTCCCGGGTGGTTGAACACGGCCCAATGGTAGTCTTTCCACCTGTTATTCCCAGTAAGGCTGATTGCTAGGGCTAGAGAGGGGTCCGCGGCTGAGGCCAACGCCACGGTCTCGAGCGAGATGGCCGGAGGGAGCGCGTTGGACGTGACATAGCTGATATATTTGGTGTCACCTGGTCTCGGTATGGGTTTGCCAGCTGGGTGCCTCAATAAATAGTCTGCCGGGTTGTTCTCGCCTCCGGGTCATTGGATGATTTCGAAGTCGTTTTCTTAGAGCTTGATGCCCCACCTTTCAATCCTGGAGGGCATTTTCATCCTGGGGTTCCAGAGCTTGGTGGTCTGTAATAGGCGTGAATTTCTTGCCTATTACGAAGTTGTGGAAGTGTTTGCACGCCCATACAGCCGCTAAGCTTTCTTTCTCGGTTTGCGAGTATGCTGATTCCAGGGGGGCCAGTGCTCTACTGACGTAAGCCGCAATGTATCTTGGATGGGCGTCCATTCCACTGGTCTGTGCCATAATGGCCCCCAACCCTACTGGGCTTGCGTCAGTGCTTAAAGTGGGCCAGGGCCTGCCGGGGCCAGGCCCCGGCAGTTTCCAAAAAGTGGGACTGAGCCGGGGCCCTGCTGGGGCCCCCGTCCTACCGCGACATTGGCGGGATGCCGCGACGGGAGATGCGCCTGCCATGAAGTCAGGCAAGCTGACAGAAGTGGCAGCCAACTGCAGCGATGCTGTGCCTGGCTGCCACTTCCGTCAGTCATAGTAACTGCCTTTGGTGACCCCTCGCACGAGAGGTCACCAGAGGCAGTTACTGTCCCTTTGTTTCCCCAGGTCGCCGAGGCATCTTTAACCCTCGGCGAACCTGGGGATTCCTCGACATATTTCGAGGTTTATAAAAGATGGCTTGGAAAGTACACATTTCAAGCCATCTTTTATAAAGCTTTGCCGACGGACAATTTTGTCTGTAGTCAAAGCTTAATAAAAGATGGCTTGAATTGTGTACTTTTAAAGCCATCTTTTAGAAACCAGAAATCTTTGAAAAAGAGGTCCTGAAAACTAGGCGAACCGTAGGGTATGCGCACACAAATATATATAAATGTTATATATTTGTGTGTGTACCTTACTATGGTTTGTGTACTTTGAAAGCCATCTTTTATAAACGTAGAAATATGTTACATATCTCTATGTTTAGATAGCTTGCATAGTACACAAACCATAGTAAGGTGCTCACACAAATATATAACATTTATATATATTTGTGTGTATACCCTACGATTTGCGTACTTTTTAGGCCACGCCCCTCCCACTAGCCACGCCCCCAAATAAGGGCCCCCCTTTATTTCTTACCCCACTTAAAGCCCTGGCTTGCGTCAACCACTATCTCTGTGTGCCATTCTGGGTCGAAGTAGGCAAATCTCCTGGCCTCCGCTAGGGATTGTTTGATGGTGTCAAACGCAGTCTGGCATTCAGTAGATCACGCGAAAGAGGCATATTTTTGTAGCAGGCACCGCAATGGCTCCGTGATGGTGGCGAAGTGAGGTATGTACCTGGCACAGTAGCCTGCCCTCCTCAGGAATGAGCGCACGTCGGCTGCCTGAGCTGGTTCTTGAAGGTTGTACATGGTGGAGACTTTGTCAGGGTCCGGTGTCATACCTTCACCAGAGAAAATGTGACCGAAGAATTAGAGTTTGGTTTTGCTAAATTAGCACTTTTCTATGTTAAGGGTCAGCCCCGCGCCTTGAATGGCGACACGGGTTGCCCGAGGGGCTGTGTTGTGTTCTTCCCCTGATTTCCCAAATATAAGAATGTCATTGCTGTAGTTTAGCATCCCTTTTATTGGTCTGATGATTTGTCTGATGGCTTTGTGGAAGATTTCAGCCTCCGACGATATGCCAAAGTTTAGGCATTTGTATCTGAAAAGTCTGTCATGTGTGGCGAAGGTCGTGATGCCTCTTGATTCGGGGTGGAGTTCGAACTGATGGTAACCCTGGTTGAGGTGAAGTTTGGAAAAGAGGACAGCTTTGTTGAGTTGGACAATCATGTCTTCTATCCTCGGTCCAGGGTGTCGTTCCCTTTGGATGGCGGTGTTGGCCATCCTCATGTCCACACAGAGTCTCAGGTGACCCCCTTCCTTAGGCACGATGACGAGTGGTGAGACCCATGGGGTCGGGCCTGAGGCAGGCTCGATGATGTCGTCCTGCAGAAGTTGGTTAAATTCATTTGACACAGCTTCCTGAAGATGGAACCCGACTCTTCTTGGGTGTTGAGGGCCTGTACGGACTGATAGATCGATATGTAATTTGACAGGAGGCCTTTTCATTTTGCCTAGCCCTTTGCACAGGTGGGGGAACTCGTTCAGTATGGTGTCTTTCCTAATGGAGTGCATCGTTGATTGATTGTTTCCTATGCTGCAAATCTGGTTTTTCGCCTTCGGTGTCCGGGCCGTGGAGCAGATAGTGTCATCTTCCTGTACATGAATGTTAATTAGGCCTAGGCAGGAAGTTGTCCGATAGCCAAAGAGGCACCTTCCTTTGGTCGGGCTTCTGATCATGTGGATGACCATTGTTGAGAAACATTCACTGTGGATGAATTGACGTTTGAATGATCCAATGGATTGTAGCGGGATGCCAGCACCCCATTGAAAGATTTTGAATGTGGTCTGCACTAGCGTTGGTTTGCTAGGGATCTGCTGAAATTCTGTCTCTCCCATAATGTTCACGGTGGCCCCTGAGTCAATTAGAAAGCAGAACCGTCTGCCACATATCTCTACTGGTATTCGAGGTGCTTCTCTAGCTTCCTTTTCATCCATTATGAGGTTCACGTATTCGTCCTGTGTGTACTGATCATACTGGTCACCTTGAGGTGCCATTAGGTAGTATCCTTGGCGTGATGGTGGTGGTCCGTCATATTCGTCACAAATTCATGGACTCTGGTCATGTGTCTCTAGTTATTGAGGGTCCTCCTCAGGGTATAGTTATTCTACGACCCTCACACATCTTCTTGGTCCTTGTTGGTATGGATGCATCTGGTATGCCGGGTTCTACTGCTTCCGGCTGTACGACCTGTACTGGGGAGCTGCCGACGCTCGTGGTGTGGGGAAGGGTCTGCCCTGTCTGCAGACTGACTGGAAATGGCCTTCACGTCTGCAGTTTCTGCACTTTTGGGTGAGTGCAGGGCATGTTCCGGAGTGGGGGAGGGCCATCCCACAGCAGTAGCACTGCTGTTGCATCCTCGGAATTGACGAGTAGCCTGACCCAGTGTTCTTGTCACCGCTTCTCAGGGTGTTCAGCTGTATTGCCGCTATTAGGTTGCCTTTGTCTTGTTTGGGCGTGGTGTTATTCGACATCTGGGTAGCATGTATGTCAACTCTTTCGGGGATCCTAGCCATTTTGCTGACCTCCTGTATGGTGAGCGGTTTCTTGAGCAGTTGTTTTTTCAGCATCTGTGAAACACAACCTTCGATCACACGTAGGCGGATGGCTTCATCCAGTGAGGATGCATTAAATTCGCAGTGTGCCCCTTTGATTTGTAGTCTTGCGATGAACTTGTCTACTGTTTCATCAACTCTTTGGGTGCATTGATTGAACATATAACGTTTGTAGTCTCTATTTGGCTCAATGACAAGTCTCTTGTTGAGAGCTGCGATTAATGACGTGAAATCTGGGTGTTCTGCAGCTGGAATGGTCTTTATGAACGTCTTGATCTCATTGCCGGCTGTGTTGAGGAACATGCTGCTTAGTTTGGGCGAGGTTTCTTCACCTGCCGCCGCAATAAAGTTGTTAAAGTCTTCGAGACACTCCACCCACCGCAGGCCTTTGTCCGCTTGCGGGGTCTTCGAGAACAGGGGAGGCATGCGGAAAGCAGTGGCAGTAGATCTTGTGGCAGAAGCCTGGATTGCTGGAGGCTGCCCAGCCTGACCAGGGGGTGAACTCATGATGGCACTGGTGAGGGAGGTAAATATGAGTAGCCTGGCACGTGGGTTCAAGTATGGTGTGGGCCAGTCGCACCCCTTCTCCTTTAGTTAAAGCTTGGGGATGTCGTCCACACTGTGTGCTGGTGGCCTCTGGTGAGGGGCCGTGCACCGAGTTACCACATGTTTACTGGGGGTAGCTAGTGTTTTGTTGGGAAGAGTGGGCTCCTGTCTTGGTATGGGGGCAGCAGCCTTGTACCTAATAAGTTCCACAGTCTTGGAGTGGGCTTGGCGCTGATATATGATACACTTGTGGGCTTGTCTGCAGCAGGCCCATGTGTAACAGGCCCACGTGCGCTTAGGATGAGTGTCTCGTTGGAAGGGGGCGCAACCCACCTGGCAAGAGCACGTGGCTGTGAGGGCTCTGGGTCTTCACCTGCTGGCGGACAGCCACGCGGGCCGGAGACAGCGCTTCTTCAAAGTGTGCTGTCGCAGTTGAGGGCTGGACGCCATAGCGGGAGGAGGAGAATGAGGACGGGGCCCGGGATCGGGCGAACTGCAGGAGGAGCCGGCTCGAGCAAACATCCGTGGATACGGCTCGAGAGGCCATGCTGGAACAGCATGGTGGGATCACTCACGCTATGGAGGAGGATGTCAGTGTGCACGGAGTAGACCTCGTCGCCAGTTGTTAGCGCGGGTAGGCTGTGCATAAATGAAGGACCGCATACCGAGTGGAACGTACGTCTTTATTCGTACATCAAGTGAAACTGCAACTTAAACTTCCCTTCTTTCCTCCTCCCTCCTCTTGCGTCACGTAACCACGTGACCTGCTTCACACAAGCTTCACTATCTCTTAAGGAGACAGTGAACCCAGTAACATTCCTCAATTTCTAATCCCACTTAAAGCACTGAGCTCCTTCTTCCGGTTTCCCTGCAGAAGGTTTTACGCACCCCAACACGCATTCTCCAGAAAACCCTTGTAACACACCCAATTCTGGGTCCTACCCTGGCCTAGTGGCATAGGATGGAAACCCATACGGGAACCAATATACATGTGGCCCCCACATGGATATACTCAAAGCCCTCTTATAAAATGGTGCACACACTCTCGTCCACCCGCACCAGCACACAGAATGGCAGGCTGTCCAGTTTCAAGAATTACTGGACGGTACCCAACTCATCTCATTTTCCTCCGCCAAGGAGTGTTTGAGATTTAAGGACGTGGAATGGCTTTAATATCACACAATTCAAGCCATTAGTGTGTCACACACAACTGCTACCTCATGCGCCGTGGAACAATCGGAGTGTGACTTCCTGGCTGACTTCATGAAGGTTAGGGTATTTTACACCTATTGCATCCCTAACAATCTTCAATGCAACACAACCTTGGTGTCCATGTGGGCTGAAGACTTGGAGAGCCCAATAGACACAGGTGACATTTCTGAATACTTTGCTAACATTAAACACACTTCATTGAACCTGCCCAACCGGGAAATGCAATTTAAAATAATCCAGAGGGCGTATTTAACCCCATCAAAACTTTATGCCATGGGACTGACCCCTACGGCTGAATGCTGGCAAAGATGTGGGAGAATGGGCACCATTGGTCATGTTTTTTGGTCCTGCCCAATAATCAAATCCTTTTGGTCTATGGTCTATCACAAGTTGGCACATATTCAAGGCATTACATTAACCCCATGACCCTCATCGGGGATGTTTGGTACTGATGTGGATGAATGGCATAAGGAGACCCGTCCCGAAAATGCATTCATATGATACTCTATAGGGCATGAAAAGCCATTCTCCTACACTGGCAGAGGGTAACCCCCCTTCCCTCACTCATCCCCCCACCAAAAAGAAATGGCTCGCCCTGTTGGCCAACACATGTACTGTTGACCGTGTCTGTTACAAACCGCGGGTAGTGTGTCACAAATGGAGGAATTCTGAGCACTGATCGATTCTGTACTTTAGGCACTCCCAGTTACCACAATGGCACGCTGGTCCCCGATAAGGGCCTCGAGGCGCGCGTTCACCTTGCTCCACTGCTAGTCGCTTCTCTCCATAACCCCCCCTCGACGCTGTGCAGAGTTGACGGGGAAGTTACCACCTACGTCGGTGGACTCCTGGGGGCACCATGTGAGAGGTCTGTGTTCATGAAAATGTTATTTCGCTAGTTACCTTGATGGCACTGTAGCCGTCCTCGTGCTTCTTCCTTGCCACATGTGCTGGCCTACTAACAGAAGTGTCTCCCATTTGCCTGTTTTGTTTTATTTTATGTTAGGTTCTCTTCTTGGTTCTTTGTTCATTTTCCTTTTTTTGCCCCCAGAAGTAAAAGCGAGGTTTGATGCCTGAGGTGATATTGCATATATTTCTGTTGCCTTATTTCTCTTTGTTAAGTTTGTCACTGGGGCTCATTACAAGGTTGGCAGTAAGGGGTTAACGGCGCCGGTAAAGGTGGCAGTGCCGTTAACCCCTTATCGCCGCATTACGAGGTGCTTTAGTGGGTCCCTCTAAGGGCGGCTGGTTTTACCAGGCGCCCTTAGTGGAAGCCACTAAAGGACCAGCATGCTAACAACGGGCCCGTTTTTAATGGGCCCGTTGTTAGCATGGTCCCCATGCCCATTGAGCCCTATGGGGGCTCGAATGGGAATGGGGATGGGATCCCTGAATGGGGAAATACCGGGTCCTCCAAGGTTGGAATGGCCCGGTAATTCCCCATTCAGGGAACCCGGACCCGGTATGCGGTAAGGGGGTAGCCATGGCGCTAATAGCTAATAGCGCCATGGCTTTCTCCAACCTTGTAATGACCCCCACTGTCTGCTGGAGCCTGTCGGTGTTGCCTCGCGTCCTCTGCCAGTGTTGTGCCATTTGCGGCACCCCCATGACAGGGATGCAGCCTCACGGTCTTCGGCGTCTCCTGCGGCTGTGCTTCACCGTGGTCTCCCGCTTCATCTGCAGCCTGGAAGCTGACATCACCGCCGGTAAGGAGGGGTGGGGAGGGGGTCTGATATGATATGATGAGTTGTTTATAACGCGCTTGTACACAAGTGTTTCTAGGAGCGACAAGACAAGGTAGGGAGACATAGGGGGACGAGACAAACAATCTTAGTAAGCCGTATGTCATTCAGATCATGCAAGTGCAGGGGGTGGGGGAAGAGGAGAAGTAACAGGGGGCGGGAAGGGGGAAGTGCGGTCAGGCAGGGCTTTCTTTGATTAAGAGGAGATGGGGGGACCAGCTCAGGGTAGTGCAAGGGGAGGGGATGGGGACTGTAGGGTAAAAGATACAGCCCCTATGTGCGTGGAGGCCCCGAGGCGATGCAGATGCTTGCAGGTCGTGCAGGAGCCTGGTGCCCTTTGGGTTCAGAGGATAGCCAGGCGACCAGTCAGCACAGCAGACAATGGTTCTGCAAGGGAGAGAAAGAGAGAAAGCAGAAGCGAAAAGGAAGGTCTTGAGCTGCTTCTGGACCTAAAATGGTCCTGCTCGAGTTTGAGAGGTGCAGGGAGGCCATTCAGCAGGAGGTGTCTGCAGAGGAGAGGGATCTACCTCCCACTTACTGCCTGGAGAAGCGTCAGACCATCAGAGAGTTAGAGGTAGCTGAGCGTAGGGCTTGAGAAGGAAGATGTTTAGGAAGAGAGAGTTGGATGTAGTGCGGGCCCCGGCCCCAGACAGCCTTGTGGACAATGTCTTGAACTTGATCCCTGCAGCCACTAGCAGCCAGTGGAGAGATTTCAGGGCTGGAGAGATACGATCCCTGGGTTTGAGGCCAAGGGAAAGTCTTGCAGTCCTGTTCTGATTAGTTGCACAGGGCGGAGAGTAGAGGCAGGCAGGTTGCGAAGGAGGTTGTTGCAGTAGTCCAGCCTAGAGGGAACCAGGGCTCTGGATACATTGAGCTTCTGGGGAAAAGTGAGAAAGGAAGAATACCTTTGAGGAGGGGCAGCTGGTAATGGAACTTCTTCGATCAGTCTGTGATGTGAGGAGAGAAGGAGAGAGTGGAGTCGAAGATGACCCCAAGGTTTTTTGCCTCTCAGGAAGGCGCAGGGAGAGGGCCCAAGGAAGTGACCCAGAGTGAAGGAGGTAAAGCAGGTGCAGGGGTCCAAATCTTGGTCTTGCTGGCGTTGAGGGAGAGATTGTTGCAGGTGCACCATTCCTGAATCACAGATAGACGGTCAGGAATGAGCGAGAGAGGTGAGGAGGCAAAGGGGAGTCTGAAGTATAGCTGAGTGTCATCCGCATAATACTGAAAATTAGAGGCGAAGGTAAAGATGAGGTGGGCCAAAGGGGCATGTAGGTGTTGAAAAGCCAGGGTGAGAGGTTGGAGCCCTGTGGAACACCACATGTGGAGAGAGAGGTGGTGGAGAGAAAGGGCCCCAGTTGGACCTCAGATGGATGATCCAGGAGGAAGGAGGTCAACCAAGCAAGGGCCTGATCTGTGATGCCTGTTCTCATGAAAACAATTGATCAGGATGGCATGGTTGAACATGTCGAAAGCAGAGGAAAGATCGAGGAGGATGAGCACAGAAGGAAGGCTAGAGATTAGTGAGCAGGTCTTCACGTGTGTTCAGGAGAGCATTTTCCGTGCCTCTGGCTGCTCTGAAGCCAGACTGATGGTCATGGAGACAACCAACAGATTCAGTGTGGGGAATGAGCTGGGAGATGGCCAGCTTTTCCAAGAGTTTGCCCAAGAAAGGAGTGATAGAGATTGGACGGTAGTTTACCAGACAGAAAGGATCAGCAGAAGGTTTCTTCAGAAGGGGATGCACAAGGCAGTGCCTAAGTGGGGGGCAAAGTTCCAGTGGCAAAAGAGTGATTGCAGATATGGGCCAGAGCTGGAGCCAGGGTGTCAATGTGGTCCTTGATGGTTCTGGAGAAGCAGGGGAGCACCTGCTTGGATGACACTTTTCAAAGATCGGAATGTCTAGAAACGTCATCAGGAGTGATCAGAGAAGAAGAGGAGAAGCGAGGAGGAGAGGCAGCCAGAATGGGGCCAGAAGAGGTAGAGGGAGAGGAAGAGGAAACAGAGAGAGAGGACAGGATGTCCCAAGTTTTAGTGGAGAAGTGAGAAGCCAGAGAAGTGCAGAGGTCCTGTGACGGAACAGGAGAGGTGGGGACTGCAACAGGATTGGCCAGCTCCTTGCAGATTTTGAAGAGTTCAGCGGTGTTGTTAGAGGCTGGAGAGATACGGGTTTGGCTGTAAGCTCTCTTCTTGGACAGGACAGAGAGTCTGTATTGTCTTTAGAGCAGGCGGCATGCCAGTTTGTCGGAGGAAGTAGCAGATGCCCTCCACTTCCTCTCAGCCACCCTACACTTGCATTTTCTTATGGCGAGGTCGGAGTCATACCAAGAGTTGCATTTGGAGGTGGGCTTCAGGTAGATTCTCATAACAGGGCAAGGACATCAAGAGTGTTAGTGATAGAAAGGTGCAGGCTGGAGAGGGTTGTATCAGAGTGTGAGTCAGACGCAGGAGTAGGAGGAGGAGAGAAAGTAGCAGTAAAAGACTCCACTGACACAAGCTTTGTGGGCCGGATGACCAAGAAGGTTGGTGGCAGTGATGGGTAGGCGTCACCTGGGGGGCAGAGAGCTTCAGGTGGGAGGAGAGCAGAAAGAGGTCAGTCCAAGAGAGAGGAGTGGTGAGAGGGTTGGAGGGGGGATATCAGAGGAGATCAGGGCGTCCAAGGTGTACCTGGGTCCCAGGCACCCATGGGTAGATGGGGTGAGGTGCCAACCCTCCCCCCCCACTTTGTCAAAGCCACAATGCTGGCCCTGTCACACATGGTATCCCCCTTTCCCTTCTAGGAATGTCTCTTCCGTTCCTTATGCCTTGATGGTGTATTGTAACAATTCCCTTCAACCACCCGCAAAACTTGCTGATGGCATCTTTCAAAATCATGCAATCAAAAGAATGACAAGAACTGAAACCCATGTATATGAAGCCTTTGAAAATACTGGGATGAAGAAGAGGAATGGAGTAATAAGGATCACTGGAGCACAGAAGCCAATGCTGCGCTCTATTCATTGGAAAGAAGCACACATTGCTGGGACATTTAAAACCCCTGACAGCTGAAGGAAGGGAGATAGAAGCCAACAGGAGCAGGCGACTCCTGTCTGGTGGAGAGAAGGCCCAGGAAGAGCTCTGCTGCAGGCGAAACCGGATTGAGAACAGGAAGTCAGAGAAGTGCTGCCTGAAAGGGAATCACTGTTTACTGTATGCCAGAGACCCGGAGGTCAGGGATTGTGAAGCCAGAGACAGCACAAGGCTGCCATAGTACACCAACCACACAAGCAGCGAAGCAGGAACGAAAAGCTCCACCAGTCTGTTGGCGAGCAGCGCAGTGGCTGAGCAGTGTGAAGGATGCCGAAGCGACTATAGCAAACCAGTGATACTAATAGGAGGAGGTGGGACACCAGGGCGCTTAAAGGCAGATACCATGCAACCTGGGAAACCATAAAGGAGTGGATTGAGAGAGTGAGAAATATTTCACGAGTGAAAAGTAAACCACAAGCTAGCGGTTTGGTCTGGAGATCAAAGGAACGGCAGACCCCTGCGCTATCACTTGGTTTCGTTAGGTGATTGGTTGTTTCCTGCAGCCTGATACATGGTTTGCTTGGGGAAAAAACTCAGAAGATCTCAACGTTAGGAAAGCAAACTGGTCGGTGGGCAAACCGTGTTGATAGTGCCACTGAATAACGGTGGTAACCATTGATGAGATTATGTGTTGAAGAATGTCCCTAGACCTTATTCATGGTTCACATTTTCTTTCTTACTTTATTGATTTTTGTAACGATTGTCCTGGCACAGAGCGATATGAGAAAAGCCACATCGCTTTTCATCTTGATCATCAAGATCGCCGCAATCGGGCAAACTACTCACCGTTATCTGGACCAACAGTGGCTACACAGCCAATCCTATGTAGATCCAGTACGTCTAACAATATCCAAGCCGCCTACATCCCTAGTAAAGGATCCACAACCATCGCACATCTGCCTTGACAAAGACTTGGGTAGAAACACGTGTTGGCTTTTCTCACATGCACCTAGCACGCTCTGTGCCAGGACAATGGTTACAAAAATCAATAAAGAAAGAAAGTGTGGACCCCAAATAAGGTCTATTGACGTTCTTCAACAAACAATCCCATCAATGGTTACCACCGTAATCCAGCGTCACTATCAACACGGTTTGCCCAACGACCAGTTTACTAAACCACAAGCTAACCAACATAATGTTGAGGATGCAACACATGGGCTGTGCAAGTCTGGGAACCGCACCTAAAGCGAACTGCATTATAAAGTGAACTGCAAAAGATGGTCCTGGCAGGAGAGCATACCAGGCAAAGTCAATTGTGTAAAGGGAACTGCATTGTAAAGTGAATTACATAAGAAAGTCCTGGAAGGAGAGTATACCAGGCAAAGCCAAGTATGTGAAGAGAACTGCATTTCATAAAAGGAGAATCCTAAGGAAGACCTCATACCCTTAGGACTTGTTGAACTGCATTGAATGTGGAAAAGAACCTGACAGGAGCGTATACCAGGTGTCTTGCGAGATTGGGACCCACACTTAAATAGTGTTTTTTTTTTAAAGGAGAATCCCAAAGAAGATCCATACCTTTAGGATTTGAATAAAACTGAGTGTCATAAAAAGCCTTGGGAAGGTAGTAATTTCTCCATGGAGTGAATTGTGACTCCAAGAACAGGAAGCTATCCTTTTGAGCTACTAAATAGTTGCTTCTTTGAACTGTTGTTTTGCCGTGAAAAAACCTGGGGAAGGGAGTAATTCCCTGGAACTGTGAACATGATCTGCTTTTGGTTGGAGTTGTACCTTTTTGTTCAACTTGATAATGTTGTACACCTTCAGGATCAAGGACATATCCTTCACCCCTTTGAGTGAGTTAGTTTCTAGAATGCGAGGGCTAGGATAGGATTTCGAACACAGGACATTTTTGCTTTAGACATCTTGGCACAGGACAGACCCTTAGTTCTAGTTGAGGTAGGGAAATACCTCCTAGAGTAGGGACAGTGAGGCTTTTCCCAACCCTTTTATTATTTAAATAAAAGTTTATAGCAACCACTATGAGTCCTCTGTGTCCGTGTTTTATTCCTGGTTCCTCACATGCACGAAACAGCCTTATAACCTGACACCCACAGAACGAGAGGCTATAAATTCCCTGAGCAGCAATCTGAGTATTACAATCAAACGTACAGAAAAAAAGGAGGAGCTGTTGTCATAATGAACACCAGTGGCTATGTGCAGGAAGCACAAAGAAAGCTTTCTGACACAAGTTATTATACAAAGTTGCAGGAAGATCCAACCAAACAATATAAAAGAGAACTCAACAAGATTCTAAAGACACTCCCAAATGACATCAAGGAACACGTTCGGGGCCTGTTACCAGACAACCTAGTACCGGGTACACTCTATATACTCCCCAAGATAGTCAAAGAAAAGCACCCTGGACGTCCAGTCATCTCTGGATCAGGAACACTAACTGAGAACATTTGCGGCTGGGTTAAGATGATCTTAAAGTCACTTGTAAGAGAGACCCCTAGCTATATCCAGGACACCACTGACCTATTAAACAAACTGAACACTATTGCCCCCCCCCCCAAAGGGGCACATTACTAGCAACAATGGATGTGGAGTCACTCTACACCAACATTCCCAACATCGATGGAACAGAGGCGTGCAAGAATGCTCTCGGAAATAGCAAACAGCTTGCTTACCCTATAGCCAAATGCAAAGAATTCATCTTAATCCACAACTATTTCACATTTGGTACCAATATTTATCTTCAAATTATGAGGACTGCCATATGGCGACGCAGTATGCCAATCTATTCATGACACATCTAAAAATGATTTACTTGCCATCTGTGATTGCAGACCACTAAGAAATCTGTGATATATTGATGATATCCTCCTTATTTGAACTGTTTGGGGAACAGGACCACAGACGATTCAATAAATTCCATGCGACTATCAACCTCAAACTGTCCTACTCTCCTGAAAAAGTACACTTGCTTGACACCACTATAACAATAAAAGATGGCCTGCTACAGACCACAGTTTATTGTAAACCAACAGACCTGGGTAGCTATTTGAAGAGTGATGCCTTCCACCCAGCGCACACAGAGCATGCCACAATAGTCAAGTCAGCCAGGCATTAAGGTACAACTGAATATGCTCAGACACAAGGACTGGACTAAAACATACAAGCTCTGAGAGCGGACTTCCTGAACCATGGATACAACTACAGGATTGTGGACAGACAGATCCACCAGGCAACAAGTATGCCAGTGGTTGTTACATACAAACCAGAGTTGGAATCCCTCTGCAAGATTGCTCAATAACTGCAAACCTTCCTGGAAAAAGATGAACGACTGTATGAGGTTTTCCCCGAAATGCCCTCCTTGCTTTTAGACAGCCAGACAATCTCAAAGAAATAATAAGAAACAAGTTACATCCACATTGCACACAAAATGGAACAAAGCCGTGCAATGACAAAAGATGCATGACCCGTCCACATATCTACAGGTGAGATACAATCAAGGTACCCCGCACAGGGCAGTATTACAAAATCACAGGAAGATTTACATGTGCGTCCAGCAATGTTGTGCATCTGATTATGTGTATGAAATGTCGCTTGGGGGCTACAATGTTGGGGAAACTGCCCAGCAACTACATAAGCAGAGGAATCTACACAGACAAAACTTTAAGCGACGAAGTAAGGACACGTCCATCAGTCTGCACTTTTTGGAACCTAATCACACCATTGATGACTTTAAAATTGCAGTGCTGAAAGGTAACTTTAGGACAGACAATTTACGAAAAACATATGAATACAAATGCATGCAAACTTTTAATAATAAATTAACACTTAACAATTGTTTAAACAGGCATTGCGGCTTCATGGGCCACTATCCCAAATAACAAATTCCCATTCTTTGCACCCAAAGAGAACCAGAGGTCAAAACAGATAGCCCTGTTTTTCCCTACAACATTTTATATGGCTCTTTACTGACATATCCCCCGCCCCATCTGCTTCTCTGATGCAATGTTATGTTGCTGTACTTCAACCTGCCCGAAGCCCTGCCGGCTCTTTAAAAGCCCTACCCCATAAGCTTCCCAGAGGCTGGTTAGTGCTCCTGTTCCATGTCAAACAGTTTTTCCCACTTCCCCAAACAGATGTAGAGAAGCACACTCTCAATACGACAGTATCCCTTCCACACCAGCCTTCACAAGCAAAGGGTCAAAACATGAATAATGATTCCCCCTCCTTATTGGCCTTCTGGGAGGACAATACTGAAAATGTGACCAACAGCCTGAATAATTTTCTAAATATAAATGTCCAACAAGTGACTTGCTGCATTTCCTATCACAAGCTTAAACGCAGGTAGGCAAAAGACTATGTTTAAAACATACCGGCCTTCAGTAGGTTTGCACATGCTATGACTGACACTACCCCATTCCTTCATGCCTCTTTGAGAGAAGCCCAGCACCGTTTTTTTTCTCTTCTCTTGTCTGCTTGTATGTCGTTTTCAGTGCCCCACTTAAAGGGACGTTATGGTTAAGTTACACCAACAACCCCATGAAATTCACTGAAAAAATATTTTTAAAGGGACCGTATGGTTAAGTTGCACTAATAAAAAGCCATGAATTTCAATGAAAAAACCTTGTTAAAGAGACGCTATAGTTACAAGTAAAACCGAAAAACCCTTGAAATTTGCCAGTTATGGTAAGTTAAGCAACCATAACTCGCGCCGCCTCTGCACTACTAAAACGAACACCCAGGATATCAAAGATAACATCCCAAATGTCATTGAGGACATCACCAATGACATCACATATCTGGGACACTTCTTTTTGTTCACTGACATATCTAGACCATGTGGTTTTGTTCAATGATAGAGACAATTTTAATAATCAAAAGGTGCTACATATTGTGAGAAACCAAAGGGTGTCTCATCCGCTCGTCCTCAGGGACTTGTCATCAAAGTGGCCAGGACATGGCCATCGCTTTTGGGGGTGGTCCAGTGCGGGAGGATCACCTGGGAGGATCACCGCAGTTCCTGGGGGTGGTCCAGTGCGGGAGGATCACCTGGGTGAGGGGTCTTCAGGGAGTGCGGGTGAGGTAGCCGATGGTGAGATGCAGTATTCCCCCCTATTTTGTTTATCTGGCCCATCCTATTTTATAAGATTAAGATTCTCTGAGGTCGCAAATACTTCCCCTCCGTCCCACTTTTCACACAAACACTGGGCCGAGGAAGAGGGTGACTGAGAGTAACAATACTAACTATCACACATCGTACTGGACATATCCCACTAATCGGGTCGGGTAAAGTCAGGCACTTGACTCTAAGTGCATACACCTGATACCAATTAACTCCCTTCACACGAATAAAAGGCAGGACCTAGAGACACACTCTGAGCAAGGTGGAACACAAGTATGAGCAGGGCTTCTGAGACCAAGGAAAACCTACTGGAGCAGAATGACGGACCAAGGGACGAGAGCAGTAGGTCGAAAACCTCAAGAGTTCCCTACTGGACGACGTTGGCTCCAACAGACCGCGAAAGACAAGTGGAGAAGGCCAGATCTCACAAGTGAAGACTGCATTGTGTTTCAAGGATGCCAGTGACCCTCCCGGGTGAACGGCGGTGTTGAGGAGGTTAGGCCAAGCCTCTGGTACTAACCTTGACTCTTTAATTGGAAGTCGCAAAACCCAGAAAAAGACGCACAGTGCCAGTGAGTTGACAAGCGACATAAGAGACCGGTGTCTGTTAAAGTTTGAAACAGCAACATTTTATTGCAAGTGAAGGCTGCACGCGTGTGGATAAGATGCGAGGAAAGACAGACCTGTGAATTACCTTTAAAGTAAGGACGGCTGCAAAATCAGCGATACTAAGTAAAGGGGTGGTCCGGTGAAAGGAAGGAGCCCACTCAAAGGACACTGTGAAAGGTACATTGTTTGCAGCAAAAAAGCAAATGAACTGCAAAAGTGAAGTAAGCAAGATTACCTCCCAGAGAAGGGGAGAGTGAAAGTTAAACCGTGAACTGTGAGTCGAAGTGGCCCTGCGGTAGTCTGTAAAGAAAGCCATGCACATTCGAAGTCTTTGACATCCGACAGAGGGCAATCTGAAGTATAATAACCTTGGGGAAGGGAGCCCCATTGCAGGTTTGTATTGAACTTTGGTGTGAGAGGTCTGAGTCCGACAGAGGGGCACCTAGGTGAACTGTGTAGTGAAAGGTCCGAGCCCAACAAGAGGGGTATCTTTGTGAACTTTTTGTTGAAACATTACTTTGGAAGTCAGGAAAAGATACTTTAACGTGGAAGGCCAGGCGGGCCTCGATCCACGCTTTGGAATTGTTTATTTTGTTGGAAGCCGAGTCAGAGTGTGTCATTCTGCCTACAGGAACAGCCTTACTCCATGAGGTCTAACGTGGGGATTTTTCCTTTGCATATATTTCTCCTTTATACACTTTTTGTGCCCACTTTAACGCCATTGCCGGTCCCTTGTGGTCATTGCCAGTAGCCAGATTGGCCATGGCCCGGACAATCTGGCCACTGCCCATGGCCACAGGCAATACCTCAGTCACGAAAGGTATATCACTATTTTTTGTGCCTACATTATGACACTTTTCAAAAAATAAAATATGGACACATTTGCAAAACCATGCTTTCAGGTCCTTGCCAATGCTCCTTGCACGGGTTTGCTGCAAATCCATTAATGTTTTATCTTTTGAAAAGTGTCAAAAGGTATATACATAAAATAGTCATATAACTTAGCTCCCACTTGATAAAATCCATTCAGACTTTGCACATACATTCAAGGTTTGGTCTGTAATCTTTCTGCAAACATGTGTGCACACTCGTCAAATGGCAACAAAGTTATAAGCCATCTAAAAATGTTGAGACCCCCACTCTAATTATGACCCCGCTTGACAAAATCACACCAATCTTTGCAAATCCATTAAACTCTAGGTCTAAAATGTTTTTGCAGACCTTTGTGCAGATTCGTCAAATGGCACCAAATGTATCAGCCTTTCAAATATTTTGGGACCCACCCTCTACATTTGCTCCCTCCTGGCGAAACAGCACCAAACTTTGCAAAACCATTCAGGGTCAGGTCTAGAATAATATTGCAATATTGCATGCGTTTCATTGAGTGTGCCAAAGTTATAAGCCATACAAAAACTGCTTTCACCAACCCTGCAATTCAAAAATTGGCATGGGTGTCCCTGAACATCCCAGATGTTCATGACCATCACAGGACTATACCCGAACATCTGAACTGTTCGCGGACTCTAGAGATGAAAAGACACCTGTTGTTTGGGTTTTTATAGCCATATCCCATCCTCATCCCCTCACCTCCCAAGAGATTGTTTCATTAGTATGACAAGTGCAATCTTGTGTTTTTTAATATGTTTTTACTGTGATGTTCTTGGACAACGGGCAATGTCCGCAAATCCAACAGGGCGCATGTTCCCCAAAAAATATAACGCACCTCATGCTTTTCACCATCCAATCAGTGGGCGCGTTCGATGTCTGCAGACATCACGACACCCTCTGAACCAATTGGAGGCCCGTCCGCAGACCGAACATGGAAGTGAGTCTGCGGACTGAACCCAGATATCACTAATTTTAGTTTACCTACTTACTGGCAGTTTTAAAAAAACTGCTGAATGGATTTACAACAAATTAACAAAATCATGCTTTCGGGACCAAGCCGCTGCTCCTGCTGCAAATTTGGTGAAAATCCATCCAGCGTTTTGGGCTGTAGGTGTGAACACATTTATTTTTCCACTGCGTCTATGGGAAAAAAACACATTTGGAACCCCCCTATAACTTTGCCCCCTGCACGAAACCTCACCGAACTTCGCACAATCAATCTGACAGGGCCATATACTATTTCTCCCAAGTTTCGTGAGAATCTGTCCAGGCGGGGGAAAGGTACAAGCCACCCAAAAGTGCTCTTCCTACGGGTTGAGCAACTTAACCATAACTACAGGGCTGCTGCCGTGTAGTTATGGTTAAGTTGCTAAACCCACAGGAAGAACACTTTTTGGGCGGTTTATAACTTTGCTCTCCCTGGACGAAGCCTCAACAAACTTTGCAAAAAAAGTATATGGCCCGCTATGAATTATTATGGCAAGTTGGGTGAGGTTTTGTCAATGGGGGCAAAGTTATAGGGGGGGTCCCAAAATCTTTTTTTTCTCCATAGACTGAATGGAAAAAACTTTGCTCACGCCTTCAGCCCAAACCGCTGGACGGATGTTCACCAAATTTGCAGCAGGAGCGGCGGCTTGGTCCAAAAATGTGCTTTTGTAAATTTGGTGAAAATCCGTCCAGTATTTTTTTTAAAACAGGCAAAATGTAGGTAAAAAAAATGTGTGATATCTGGGTTCGCTCCGCGGACCCATTTCCCTGTTCGGTCCGGGGACAGGCATCCGGTTTGCTTAGAGGGTGCTGTGATGTTCGCGGACATCAGACGCTTCCACTGATTGGATGGTGAAAAGCATGAAGTGCGTCAGATTTTTGGAAACGCCCACCATGTTGGATTCGCAGACTTCGGCCAATGTCCGCGGACATCGCAGTAAAAACATATGAAAAAACACAACATTACACTTGTCAAACTTATCAAACAATCTCTAGGGATGTGAGGGGTGATGTGGATGGGATGGGATATGCTCATAGGAAGCAAACAAATGGGTGTTTTTCACAGTAAAAGTCAGCGAACGGTCCAAATGTTCGTGAACAGTCCTGTGAAGTTCGGGGACACTTCAGATGTTCGGGAGCAGTTCTTGGATGGCTTATAACTTTGGCACCACTCAATGAAACTACATGACCCGGTACTGAAAGGCTTTGCAAAGTTTGGTGGGATTCTGTAAAGGGGGGCGACATTAAAGGGGGGATCCCAAAATAATGTAAAGGCTTATAAATGTGGTGCCATTTGACGAATCTGCACAAAAGTTTGCAAAACGATTTTAAATCTAGATATAAATGTTTTTGTAAAGTTTGGTTGGATTTTCTCAAGCGGGGGCTAAATTAGAGGGGGTCTCAACATGTTTAGATGGCTTATAACTTTGTTGCAGTTTGACGAATGTGGATAAAAGTTTTCAGAAAGATTATAGACCCAACCTTGAATGTTTGTGTAAAGTCTGAATGGATTTTGTCAAGTTGGGGTCTAAGTTTTATGACTAATGTATGTACATACATTTTGACACTTTTGGGAAAAAAAACATGGGCAGATTTCAAGTAAACTCATGTAAGGAGTGATCAATGACATTTGTGATGTCATCTTTGATGTCCTCGGTGTTAGTCTTAACAGTGCACGGTGGTGGTGCGAGCTATGGTTGCTCAGTTTACCATAACTGGTGAATTTCTGAGGTTTTTTGGTTTTACCTGTAACCATAATGTCCCTGTAACAACGTTTTTCCATTGAATTTCATAAGTTTTTATTAGTGAAACTTAACCATAACGTCCCCTTAACTACGTTTTTTCATTGAATATATATATATATATATATATATATTAGAGCTGGTGCTACTGGGGCTAGGGCAGGCTATGCTCACTGTATGCCAAAGCAGGTTAACACACTGTCAGAGTTCATAAACCAACTGTGCACATGAAACCAAAAAATGCCCAAGCACTCAAGACCAGATTGTGTTCCTAAAAATCATTCTTATTCTTATCAAAAAAGTGCATAGTTCATGGTATAAAAGCATACATTTATCAGATTGAGCAGACCAGCTATCATGCAGCACTCACCCACAGCGGGTGGAAAACGCCAGGCGTTCTGAGTGGAACGATATTATCAATTCTCAATTCTCTCATATTGATAATTGTGTTCATTCAATAGTACTCAATTTTATGTGTGTTCTCCTCTCTGCTTGGCTATTGAATTTTGTTCATTCAATAGTATTTGAGCTTCTGTTTGTGCTCCTTGGAGTACAGTATTTGGGTTGGGGAATAGGTATATATCACAGGGACACAATAGAGTTGAAAATAGGTCTCTAGCTATGAAACTGGATGAGTTATGCAAGGTATAATGAGGAGGGCTTTGAGTAAAATGAAGCCGTGAAATTGGAAAGGAACAGTTTTACTTTAAACTAGAGTATTCAGACTAGACCACCAAAGAGGGACACACCAAGATCCAAGGTTGATTCGCGAGTTCCACTCTGTCACCTCAGCGCACCAACCTTAGCGGAAACCAGTCCGATCACTCAAAATATGACTAATGGCTTAAGATTACACAAGACAAAATTGAAAAGAGATGGTGCTAGCACTTAGAATTATCCTTGCATCGTGTCCTTAATTTTTAACAGTTTCAACAAGTTATGGATCAGCAATGCTTAGGCCTTGTAGTTGGAATCAGCAAGATGGCTGGAGCAGATCAGGAACGCAGCGCAGGAACTTCAGGAAGAGTCTCTGGAGTCTTGTCAGGGACTCTTATTCATAATGCATAGTGACATCATCAAAGTATATGGCTGGGCAGGCTTAGCTAAACACACCTCTAAACCACTAGATTGGTCGGGGGTGATAGTCCAGGCCTCGCTCTCAGCTGGTTGGATTCAAGAGAATGTCAGATTTATGATGTGAGTTTTACAATGTTCAAAAACCTCCCAAAGTTACTTTAGCTAAAATCTGATTTTGCCACAAATGGTACATTTATACAATTGAAGTCTGTAAGCAACTTACATAAACAGGTTACATATTTTATGCAGATCATTCCAGTCCAACTCTGAAATCTGTGAGACATTGTTTTGCGCTTCTAATAGTTTTTGGTAATATTGAGTATGAAAGATTCGGCCTAAAATTCTGTAACTTTATACACGTGTTTGGATTATCATAAGGGAGGTAAGCATTACAATTTGCAATGGCATCATGGATACTTTCCTTATAATCCCCAATTCTTTGCCATTTCTGTTCCCAAGGGGTCAGTGAATTCTACAATGTCTCAAATTATAAACCACAGAATCACATTTAAACTGTGAAACATTTGCATTTTTACAAAGTCCTGCTGCAGAGTTTAAGTCTTTACATTTTATAGTCATGAGAGGCAAATGTTCAATCTGTTCCCCATGTGTGGGCCTGCCTTCCAAGGCTACCCCTACAAGGCTACAAGGAAGTGTGACTTTCTTTCTCACATGTCCATGTCCTGGAGGTTCCATTGTCAGAGGGTTCAGCCCAGACCAGATTCTGTCCAACCTACTAATTATCATGGAGGTGTTATCTACTGAGAATGTATGATGGTTCCCTTTCTTGGGGGAAGCCTTAGCTCTGCCAACTGGAATAACCTGTTTTTGGAAGCCTGCAAAATCTAGCCAAGGCATTTTAAAACCTTTATTTTCTTTTATTTGGTCCTGAATAAAAAAAAAACAAGCCTGTTGAATGGACAGCCCATATGTGTTTCCCAGAAGCCAACCCCTTCTCATTGCTAGACACAGACAAGCTTTCATGCAATATTTTACTTTTCTTCAAAATGGGCATTTCTTTCTTTAGTTTGCAAAGCCCATTTTACACATGTGATGCAAGCTGCTAGCACTTTGCTTTTTGAATTCGGTTATTGACTTTCCATCTGGATTCCCACACTGTTTTGCAGGGCAAGATGGTGTAGCCATCTTTTTGTCGCTGCCAAACACAGTTTTGAGGCCATCGTGCTCACTGGAACCAGCGCAACCATTATGCTGTTTCTGCTGAAGCGCAGCTGGGATTTGGAGAAATTCTGTTCAGTGGGTCAATGTAGCCCACAGATTTTACAAAGCCCCAGTCTCATCAGTAGCAGCTGCATGGCTGAGGGTTGAACTGAAATGCATTGATGCACCGTAGTTTGACACTGCACTCAGATTTGTTTGTGTTTCTGGATTTGTATGCTTGTAATGCCATAATGTTTGTGCAAGAGTGTTAGTTGTGCACTTGAATAACTAAATTGTTACTTAGATGATGGTCACAGTGGCGTAGGCTGGACTACCCGTGGTGCCCCGGTCACTAATATTTCATTTGGGGGGTCCCATTGTAGTATCCCTGATGTTGTGCACTCTATTAAGGGCGCGGCACAGCAGCGTGCAAGGAATACACCCACACAGGAATATCATTGAACGTGAACTGCATTATTCGCGCCACTCACGCATTTACATTAACATGTGACCGCTCCACGGCCTGTGCTCCAGGCACCAGACTCGGAGATGCTAGACGCTAGACCTCCCCCCAAAATAACATAGTCCTACCCCATCTCCTCGATCCATCGTCGTGGTTTCCGGGTGGTCCGACTGGGTGTACATCTATCTGGGAGATGGGCCGGTCCGTCCATTTGCCCACCATCATGATTGATATGCATTTCTGCTTCAGATTCATCTTCGTCCCCTGTTTATCCAGACTCTTCCCTGACACAGGTTTCCTCTTTGCTCAATTCTTGATAAGTCGGTGGCCAATCTCCTTGCGTCTTCCTGAAGAAGGAGCTGTTTCTTGTCACTTGCCACTAATCTCGGAAAAAGGATCCAGAGGATACAATTTTGAAAATAGGGAATCAAGGAATTTTATTAGACCTGATCCATTATTTAAATATAGGAATTTTTAATCATGATTTAATCATAGCACTCATAACAATTTTACATCACAGGAAAAAATGTAAGAACACATCATTTTACATAAAATTCATATCATTCATACACATGCATCCGTCAGCCATTCATACATACAAACCAAACAGTGACAATATAAGCTAAAACTTTATCCTAAAAAGTCATAACAATCAGTTAATTATTGTCTTCGTTAAAATGAAAAGAAGTATATAATCAATATATAAGAGACCACAACAGATTGCACAAGTGGTCATGGATTGGGATGGGTCACATCGGTGTCCAAAGTCGACCTCATCTCTGGTTTCTCTTGTCACTTGCCAGCCATCTCTTGCCGCCATCACCATGGACCCCTTCACTGCGGTAGTGATCAGCGGTCGTGAGTCAAAAGGTGTGTCTTTGTGGGATTGAGTTTACCATGCCAATACGTCGTCTCCCACGTGTAGACTGGGTTCATGAGCCCAGGGCATCCAATCTGTGCAGTCCTTCATTTTGTCCTTCAGCTGACTACCCTGGTTTCTTATATCCTGCATTTGGGAATCATCCTCCTGGTGTGGTATTTCATGGGGTATTCACAATCTCACGGGATGACCAAACATTCGCTCTGTTAGACATATTCCAGTAGAGTCATGGGGTGCATTACGATAAACCCTCAGGAGCTGACATAGTGATTGTTCAATGGCCATGTGAGTGATGTTCGCTATCCTGGTGGCTCTCTTTATGTTTGCCATGAACCCCTCTAGGGCTCTGTTTGCTTGCGGCCAGAGGGGCGTAACCTTCCTATGGTGGAATCACATGTACTTGGCAAAATATGTAAAATCCTTCCCCGTGAATGAGGGGCCATTGTCCGATTTTACCACTTTGGGGACTCTGTATGCTAAGAATATCCGGTCAAGTGCCGGGATCACGGCAGTGGCGGCTGTTGATGGTCGTGTTGTGGTTTCAGGGTACCTGGAGGGATCATCAAGGACCACTAAAATGTATTCTCTGGATCGTAGTGGGCTGTAAAAGTCGACTGCTACTTCTTCCCATACACCCTCTATGGAGTTTCGTCATGTGCAACAGTTCTGGGCACGCTTGGGGTTGCAGGCTGAGACATACGTGGCAGGCTTTTAGTGTGCTCTCAATGAGCCAATCCATCCCTGGGAACCACACTTTCCTTCTGAGCATGCGTTTTGTCGACACAATCCCTCTGTGGTTTTCATGTGCAAAGTCGACTGCCCTCTGGTGTAGGGTGGCTGGCAGCACTATCCGATCGCCTTTAAGCACTAGGGACGATGAGGACAAAGAAAATTTTCCTTTGGATCTGGCCAGGGTCTTGAACAGTTGTATGTCCATTTTTGAATTGTTCTGTACTGATGCTTCAACCGATTTTCACCTGCCATTGAGAATGCAGTTGGTCGCCGGGGCCAATGTTGCATCCTCCGTCGTGCACTTTGATAGCTCTGCCATGGGTATGGCATGGGGCACTGCGTGGTGGATGATGTAGTTAATGTAACCATCAGCTTAGTCATTGGGGGCGGAGAGTCCTGGAAGTGGGTGGCGGGACAGGAAGTCAGCTGGATTCTCGTCTTTGCCCGGTTTGTGTATGATATTGTACCTGTACTCCTGCGGGCAGAGTCCCCACTTGGCTATCTGGGGAGGCATCTGGGCTGTGGGCATTCCATATATGGTGATGAGGGCCTGATGGTCCGTAATGATGGTAAACGGTTTGACATATAGAAAGAGGTGGTATGATATGGTATTTATAACGTGCCTATACATGTTTTGAGGCGTGACGAGGCAAGGCAGGGGGAACAAAGGGAGGACAGACAACAATCCTACAAGGCCAGGTGTCATTCAGATTGCGCAAGTGCATGGGAAAGGGGAAGGGGGAAAGTGCAGGGGCTGGGGGGGGGCAGTGCAGTACATGGAAATAAAATGACAGTAAGTAAAGTAACAGCCAGCAGTTGGCAAGTGCAGATGTGAGTGCAGACATCAGGTGTCAAGTGCTGGTGGTGGGACTGAAGGGATACAGAACAGTCCCAAAGTGTGGGGGATGCCAGGCAGGCAGTGCAGGAGTGTGTGACTGGCGGGGGAGGGGCCTGGGCCCAGGCTCTGAGGGTGGCCAGGTCACCAATGCAGAATCCGAATCCGCCAGGAGGTCAGCAGGTAAGAGGAGGAGAAAAGGCAGACGCAAAGAGAAAGGTTTTGAGGTGCTTCCGGAACCGGAGATGGTTCTCCACAAGTTTCAGGGAGGCAGGGAGGCTGTTCTAGAGGGAAGCCCCAGCCGAAGAAAGAGATCTTCCGCCAACTCGTGGAACTGTTTGGATGCCCATGCTACCGCTAGTGCCTCTTTATCGGCCTGGGAGTATCGCTGTTCTGCTTCCGTGAGACTTTTGCTGGCGTACAACACTATTCTTTGTGCATGTTCACTGCCTTAATGTTGTGCCAGGATCGCACCCAGCCCAACCGGAGTGCGTCAACCGTGATTCTGGTGTGTAAATTGGGGTCAAAATATGATATGCAGGCAGCTTTGCGTTGTCTTTCTTAATCTTGTTGAACGCCTTCTGTTGCGTTTCATCGCACATGAAGGTGTGATTTTTTTTGTTAAGGCTCCCAGCAGGACACTTGTGAAGGCAAAGTCGGCAGGTAACGAGCACAGTAACTTGCTACTCCTAGAAATGTACTCACTTGTGTGATGTTCGTCGGGCGAGGGGTTTCCGTGAGTGCTCGGATCCTGTCTGGATCTGGTTGGATGTCCGTCTCAGAGAAGATGTGTCTGGAAAATGTGAGTATGGTCTTGTTGAATGCACATTTATCGTTGTTAAGCGTTAAACAGGCTTCGTTGAGTGCAGCGCACCCTTTCATCAATGTTGCATCGTGGGCCGAAAATGAGGATATCGTCACTGTAATTTATGCATTGTGGTATGTGACATATTATTGTAGGGATCTCTTCCTGCAATATCTCTGCAGCTGAAGATATTCCGAAGTTCAAACACTTATAGCGAAACAGCCCAAGATGGGTGGTGAAAGTGATGAAGTACTGCGACTCCTCGCTTAGCTCAATTTGATGGTATCCTTTGTTGAGATCTAGGCAGGAGAAGACTTTTGCTCCGTTGAGTAGATGCATTTTATCCGTGATGCACGGGGATTGATGGTGTTCCCTTAGAATAGTTAGGAGCATGCATGTCACCACACAGCCTTATGTGTCCTTCTGGTCCCTTCTTCAGCACAGGTTCTACTGGGGAGACCCACAGGGTTGGGCCTGATGCAGGCTCAATTATGTCGTCTTCCACGAGGATCAGTAGCTCTTTTCGACAAGGTGTTGGATGTTAAACGGGATTCCTCGAAAGTGTTGTGCTACAGGTTTCACTGTCTCGTCTATGTGTAGTTGGACTTTCCATCCCTTCAGCTTCCCTAGGCCCTTGAAGAGCTTGGGGAAGTGTGCAGCTACTTTGGCTGCAGGTGAGATGTTTTTGTCCGCCATCACCAGGTATAGTATATGAATGAGACCTGTTGGTGAGGCATAGTATCACAAGTATGACACAGACCTAATAGGTACAATTTGTAAAACCTTTATTGAACTTTCTGGGGTTGGAAAACTCCTACTCTGCCTTATGACTAAGAGGGGAGTAGTCTCGACCATCGAACGATAAACAAAACAGGCCTAGTAGAGTCTGTCAAATCAAAATGGCCTATGCTAACAAAACCGAATGCCTGCCATATCTCTTGTACAAAAAGTGTATAAAGGAGGCATGTATGCAAAGGAAAAAATCAGTGTTCAAAATGATAAAGGTGGCTGAATCAGCTCTCCTCCCCATGTTAGACCACAAGGAGTAAGGGCGGTCCTCGTAGGCAGGATGACACACTCTTGCTCGGGTTTTCAGTACAATAAACAGTCCCAAAACGTGGATCGAGGCCGGTATGGCCTTCCACGTTAAAGTCTCTCTTTCAAACCTTCAAATAGTATTTCAACACAAAGTTCACGTAGACCCCACTCTGTCGGGCTCACACCTCTTCAAACATAGTTGACATGGGTCTCCCTCTGTCGGGCTCCGACCTCTTCAGTACAAGGTTCAACAAAACTTGCAGGGCTCCCTTATGCAAGCTTATTACACTTTAGGTCTCCCTCAGCCGGGCTCAGACCACTTTCGGATGTTGAAGACTTTCGAATGTACGTGGCTTTCTTTGCAGACCTCCGCAGGATCACTTTGACTACAAGTTCAAGATACAGCTTCCACTCTCCCCTTCTCTAGGAGGTAATTCAGCGTACTTTGCTTTTGAACTTCATTCAATTTATCACCACAAGCAATGCACCTTTCACAGAGACTTTTGAGTGAGCAACTTCCTTTCGCCGGACCACTCTGTTACTCAGTATCGCTGATTCCACAGCTGTCTTTACTTCAAAGTTCATTCACAGGTCTGCCTTTGCTTGCGTCTCATCCACACACGTGCAGCCTTCACTTACGATACAAGGTTGCCACTTCAAACTTTCTTTAACACACACCGGTCTCTTGCCAACTCACCGACTGTGTCCGTTTCATTCTCGGTATTATGATTTCCAATTCATGAGTCAAGGTTAGTACCACAACCTTGGCCTAACCTCCCCAACTCTGCCGTTAACAAGGGAGGGCCGCTGGCGCCCTTGAAACATGATGCAGCCTTCACTTGCAGGATGTGGCCTTCTCTACGTGTCTTTCGCAGCCTGTAGGAGGCAAAGACCTCCAGTAGGGAACTCTTGGGGTTTTCAACCTCTACTCTCGTCCCTTGATCCATCTCTCTACTGTAGTAGGTTTGCCTTCGCCCCGGAAGTCCTGCTCGTACTCGTGTTCTGCCTTGCTCAGAGTGTGTCTTTAGGTTCTGCCTTTTATCTGTGTGAGGAGAACATATTGGTATCAGGTGTATGCATTTAAAGTCAAGTGCCTTACTTTGCCTCACCCGATTAACTTGACATGTCCAGTATGGTGTATGAGAGTTAGTCTTGTTACTCTCAGGCACCCTCTTCCTCAACCCAGTGTTTGTGTAAAAAGGAGGGGGTGGAGTTGGGACCTCGGAGAATCCTACAAAATAGGATGGAGTAGATAAAAAAAAGGGGGGAATATGGCGTTTCACGATCAGCTGCCTCACCCCCACTCACCCAGGTGATCCTCCTACCCTGGTCCACCCCCAGTGTCTGGCTCCAAAGGTGATGGCTGCGCTCTGGCTACCTGAGAGAGAGAGATCCCGGGGGACTAGCGGGTGAGACACCCTCTGGTTTCTCACATAACCTGCCCCTATGCAATGTAGCTGCATGTGTATCACAGGGAAACCGGGAAAGGAAATTAACATTCCTTTGTTCTTTACCTTTGCGGTGTCCCACATTGAAACTGTTAGGGTTACAGTCCTTTCGTTGACTTATCCATACTAAAGGTGAGTTGTCATTGACAAGTGTGCACTTACTCCATAGAAGGTAGTACCTTAGATGGGCAATTGCCCATTTGATGGCAAGGGCCACTAATTCCAATACAAAGTAGTTCTCATGTGGGAAGAGTTTACAACTAGTGAATAGGATGGGGTGTTCTAATCCATTGCATTTTTGCGATAAAACTGCTCCTAACCCTGTGAGAGAGGCATCAGTTTGTAACACAAATTCTTTCTACTACTTTTAGGATTGAGTTCTGTTTTAGGTTGTTGTAACATGCATCGTCCTCATCATTCCAATGAATCTTCTGGGGTTCCAAATTTCTTAGCTTGTCAGTTAATCTGGCTATTCTATCTGAAAAATGTGGGATAAAACTACGGTAATAACCAATCAATCCTAGGAATTCCCTGAAGTCTCTCTTGGTTTTGAGTGTGGGGGCATCTATGACAGCTTTCACTTTTTCTTGCTGGGGCTGGACACTGCCATTCCCTACAAAGAAGCCTAGGTATTTCATGGCCGATTGAGCCAGCTTAAATTTGGATGAACTGACAGTTAAACCAGCCGCTCTGAGGGTTCTCATAATAGATGAAAGATGAAAAAACTGGTCTTCCCAAGTTTTACTATAAATGACTATGCCGTCAATATGGGCCCCACAGAAATCGGACTAAGGCTTTAGTATCCTGTCCATAAGTCATTGGAAAGTGGCTTGGGGCCCACGCAGTCCGAAAGGGAGGACTTTGAATTGGATTAGTCCCACTGGTGTCGAGAAAACTGTATTTTCCTTATCCGGTCCATGTACTGGGGCCTGCCAATATCCCATAGTTAAATCTAGGGTTGACAGGAAGGTGGCATTTCCAAGTTTATCTATAAGTGCATGAATGCATGGCATAGGATAGGCCTCAAAGGCAGGGATGGCATTAACCTGCCTGAAGTCTATGCAAAACCTCCAAGAATTATCGGGTTTAGTTACCAACAAAATAGGGGAAAACCATGGACTCGAAGAGGGCTCGATAATGTTGCCTTCAGAATTTTTTTAATTTCCCAACCACTATTTGTTCTCATGCTTCTGGGAGTCTATATGGTTTCAAATGGACCACTTTTCCATTTGGAGTTCTGATATAATCAGGAGTACCATGTACTCTCACTGGCTTCTCGCAGAATACACCGGGGAATGCCATAATAAGGTCGTTCAAATCTTCTTGTTTCTGTTTAGATAGTTCTTGGGGAATAAGTTCAGAGTTGTCTATCTCCTCGGGTACCAAACAAGATAAAATAGAGGAGGTGGCAGCAGGGGGATTTTCTTTCCACTCCTCTAGGAGATTTACGTGGTAGAGGCAGGTCTTTTGCTTTCTATCAGGTTGGGTTATTTTATAGGTACAGGTTCCTGTTTGGCCTAGCACCTCATAGGGCCCATGCCGCTTTGAGACAAGTTTATTTTCAGAGGTACGTAAGAGGAGTTATACCTTCTGTCCCACAGAAAAAGATCTTAAATTCACCTGCTTGCCATAGGTGGACTTCTGATGGGCTTGAGCTTTCTCCATGTGTGTGTGGACTAGACTCCGGACGAGTAGCACATGCTCTCGCAATTGGGGAGCTGTCTGTGAGAGGGAAATAGTTGCCTCTTCTCTCTATTCGCAGGTCTCCCGGAGCATGTGTAAGACATCTCTTGGCTCTCTACCATAGAGTAACTCAAAAAGGGGAGTATCTGGTGGATGCCAGAGGGGTCTTTCTTACTGCAAAGAGGGCCAATGGGATCATGTGATCCCAGTCCTTCCCATCCTCATCTATCAATTTTCTCAAAATCATTTTAAGGGTTGTATTAACTCTCTTTACCAATCTGTCCGTTTGGGGGTGGTAAACTGAGGTTCATAAGGTGGCAATGTGTAGTCATTCCTTGAATTCACCCAAAAGCTTACTCATGAAATTGGATCCCTGATCCATCAGAATATCCTTGGGTGAACCAACCCTAGAAAAGAATGGTAATAGGTGTTTTAAAATTTGCTGGGTTGTGTTGTTCCGCATGGGGAATGCTTCAGGGTACTGGGTAGCATAATCAACGATTATGAGAACATATTTATTACCCAGTCTAGAAGTTTCCAATGGTCCAATGATATCCATCCCAATTCGGGAGAAAGGGACTTCTATTATCGGTAATGGATTTAGAGGGGCCGTAAGGGAATGTGTGAGCTGGATACCTGTCCAGTAGATTTTCCTGCTGATGTGAGCTTGAGTTTTAGACTGTCCTAAATGTCCCCCTGTCAAATGAGATTGTGCAATCACTAGCATGATCTTGCGATGGATTTGGGGTATTACTAACAGAGTTTTACTTAGGCGTTCTAGGAGTTTTCTCTTCTATAAAGCAATTGCTGTTTCAGGAAGAAAAAGGGCCTCCCCTTTTCTTGTCCGTCTCCCTTTAGACTCACTTGTTAGAAAGCCTCTGCAAGTGCCGGTTCATTTCACTGGCCGAAGGCTTGATCGGGAAGGATGGTAGGTTCTTCTTCCCTTTTTGCCTCAGGGACACATGTCTCATCAGCCTCTCCAAAGCCTAGGCTACCTCTTTCAGTTTCCTCTGGTTCACTTTCTTCCTTAAAACTGGGAAATAGAGCCTTCTCAAGAATTCCCTGTGCAATTTTGTCCCCACAGTGTATTTCAAACTGGATTTCGCCATGGTTCTGTAAGAGAACCTTTATGTCTGCCCGAAAGTCTGGATCTATAACGCCTGCTAGAACATCTAGGCCAAACTTCCAGGCCAGGTCAGATTTTGGGATCAATCTTATATAACAACCTGCAGAGGGTATTAGGACTAAGTCCATGGGAATCCTCCCTCTTTTCTCGGGAGGGAGAGTGGCTTCTCGGCTGCTGCAAATATCAAAGCCTATGGATTCTTTTGTTGTGGTAGAGGGGTCTGAGGCTCTGTGGCTAGGTTTCTGGAATGTAGGGTCCCCCAATTTGTCTCAATTGAGTTGTATCCCACTTTAACACCATATGTAGGGTAGGCATGGTATCACAAGTGTGACACAGACACAATAGATACAATTTGTAAAACCTTTCTTTAAGTTTTTGGGGTTGGAAAACTCCTACTCTGCCCCATAACTAAGATGGGAGTAGTATCAACCATCAAACGATAAACAAAATAGTCCTAGTGGAGTCTGTCAAATCAAAATGGCCTATGCTAACAAAACCTAATGCCTGGCCTATTTCTTGTACAAAGAGTATATAAAGGAGTAATGTATGCAAAGGAAAAAAAATCAGTGTTAAAAATAATAAAGGTGACTGAATCAGGTCTCCGCCCCACGTTAGACCACACGGAGTAAGGAAGTCCTTGTAGGCAGGATGACACACACTGGCTCAGGTTTTCAGTACAATAAACAGTTCCAAAACATGGATCGAGGCTCACCTGGCCTTCAATGCTAAAGTCTCTCTTTCAGACCTTCAAATAGTATTTCAACACAAAGTTTACATAGGTCCCCCCCCTGTCGGGCTTAGACCTCTTCAAACACAGTTCACATGGGTCCCCCTCTGTTGGGCTCAGACCTCTTCAGTACAAAGTTCAACAAAACATGCAAAGGGGCTCCCTTCCCCAAGCTTATTACACTTTGGGTCTCCCTCAGCCGGGCTCAGACCACTTTTGGGTGTCGAAGACTTTCGAATGTACAGGGCTTTCTTTACAGACCTCCGCAAGGACCACTTCGACTACAAGTTCAAGATACAGCTTCCACTCTCCCCTTCTCTAGGAGGTAATTCTGCTTACTTTGCTGTTGCACTTTATTTGCTTTATCGTTAAAAACAATGCACCTTTTACAGAGACTTTCTTGAGTGGGCTACTTCCTTTCGCCAGACCACTCCGCTACTCAGTATCGCTGATTCCACAGCTGTTTTTACTTCAAAGTTCATTCACAGGTCTGCCTTTCCTCGCGTATCATCCACATGTATGCAGCCTTCACTTGTGATATAATGTTGCCACTTCAAACTTTCTCTAACACACACCAGTCTCTCAGGTCGCTTACCAACTCACCAGCTGTGTGTGTTTCTTTCTCAGTTTTACGATTTCCAATTCACGAGTCAAGGTTAGTACCACAAGCTTGGTCTTGCCTCCCCAGCTCTGCTCTTCACCCGGGAGGGTTGCCGGCATCCTTGAAACACACTGCAGCCTTCACTTTGGAATCTGGCCTTCTCCACATGTCTTTCACGGCCTGTAGGAGGCAACAACCTCTAGTTGGGAACTCTTGGGGTTTTTCGACCCGCTGCTCTCATCCTTTGGTCGGTCGCTGTGCTCCAGTAGGTTTGCCTTCGTCCCGGAAATCCTGCTCGTACTCGTGTTCCACCTTGTTCAGAGTGTATCTTTAGGTGCTTTTTATCTGTGTGACGAGAGCCAATTGGTATCAGTTGTATGCACTTAAAGTCAAATGCCTAACTTTGCTGGACCCGATTAACAGGACATGTCCAGTACGATGTATGAGAGTTAGCCTTGTTACTCTCTGTCACCCTCTTCCTCGGCCCAGAGTTTATGTAAAAAGGGGGGTTAGGACCTCGGAGAATCCTGCAAAATAGGATGGAGTAGGGAATACCGCATCTCACCATCGGCTGCCTCACCCACACTCTCCGAAGCCCCCTCACCCAGGTAATCCTCCCGCACTGGTCCACCCCCAGGGTCTGGATCTAAAGGTGATGACTGCGACCTGGCCACCTAAGAGAGGGATCCCCGAGGACTAGCAGGTGAGACAACCTCTGGTTTCTCACAGACCCATCTGTATGGCTGATTTGAAGCTTAAGATGCAACCA
Organism: Ambystoma mexicanum; assembly: GCF_040938575.1. Taxonomy (NCBI): domain Eukaryota; kingdom Metazoa; phylum Chordata; class Amphibia; order Caudata; family Ambystomatidae; genus Ambystoma; species Ambystoma mexicanum. Next base: position 892,200,114 of record NC_090935.1, on the reverse strand, counting down.
CTGGATACTTTGGTGTCAAGGACGTGAATAAGTAAGCAGTTCTGTTTGTCTTTGTGATGGCAGGTGGTAGTGAAGGCCCCTAGGCATGGGAGTGGTTGTTTTGCCCCGTAGGCATATATGTCCACGCACTCTTTCTGTATTTTTGGGACTTGCTCAAGTTTGCGATTTTCACCCTCAGGCATTGCCTTGATTGTTGCGCCTGAGTCAACAAGGACATTTAAATCCTTTCCTTGTATACTGATAGGTAGCATGGGGCTATGTTCTGAGGGTGCCAGGTTGCCCAGGGCGTACAAGTATCCTCTCTTTCTCCATTCTGTGCTTGACTGAGGCTCTGAACCACTTGTGGATGGGGTGCTTGTGTGCAGGTGGTGGATCTGCCTTCTCCCTTTCCGGCGAGCATCCCGTGAAGGTGAGTGCTTTGGTCAGGCATGGCGTATTTCCCTATTGTGTCTCTGTTCAGTATATCTGGACTTTTCCTCTCGATAAAATCATGGGGGTGTTTTATGTCGGTGTGTTCTCAGCTTGGCACTATAATCTCTAGAGGCTTTGGAGTTTCTGCACATGATGCGATAATGGTCTTCTCCACCGCAGGCAGAACATGTCTGGCCAATGGGTGGGCGTGACCCATCGTGGGGGTGGTCGTAACCACATTGAAAACACTGGTGTTTCTCCATTTTGGTACCCGGAGCTGCATGGGTCTGTGCAATGAGCTTGTCTGTGGACTTCTCCTTTATTGTCCCTTCTGGTGATATATGGACCTTTGCGCTAAAGTCCAGTGCTAAAATTGTCCTTGCTAGGACGAGGATTTCAGCCAGAGTGTGTGGCACTTGTAGCAGTTTCTTCTTTAGAGGAATGGATTTGCAGCCTGCCATAATCTGTAGTTTGATGGCTTTGTTGTTTATGCACCGGTGCAATTCACAGTGTTTCACCTTTGAGCGACGGCGTGTTACGAATGTGTCCATGCTCTCACCTGGGAGTTGTCTCATTGTGTTGAATACGTGACTTTCGTAGTCTACATTCTTGTGTATGGCAAAATGTTCATTCAATATGGTCTTGAGCTCCTCATATTTGTAGTTAACATCCTCAGGAAGTTCAAAAATGATGTCCCACACTTCAGGACCAGCGGTAATTGTGAGGAGCCCTATGATACGTTTGACTTCCTGAGGGGCTAGTGCATCGAGGTATATATCAAACTCCTTCATCCACCGGTACCATCGTGGGTCCAGGCTGGCAGAGTCTGAGGTGTCGAAAGGAAGCAATGGGAAGGCGTCCCTCCCTTGATGTCTATGGGGTGCAGGGGCAGCTGGCCCCAGGTCTGGGACTTGGGCGCTCATGTTGCTGTGCTTATGCTAGCTGCCCGTTGCCCTGACTACTTCTTAGGCAGTTATTGTCTCCCCCTGGGGGATATCCAGGTTTCAAGTGGCTACTGGGCTCTCCTTGTAGTGTTCCCTCTGCAATGTGGGCTAATTGGGCTGGGCTCACCTCCTGACTGCTGGAGTGTAGACCGGCTGCTGCTGGGCTTCACGATGCATTGTCTGTGCATCAGCCTGATCTGGACGGCACAGTGAACGAGGCTCCACACCTTTTTGAGCTCCAGCGGGCCTCTGATGCCAATACTGGACGCCAGGGTGGCCCCAGCCAGAGATGCTGCAGCACCTGTGCGGGGTCGTTGATGGCTGTGGGCTCACTGCCTCGTCGCCACTGTAGTATCCCTGATGGTGCGCACTATATCAGTGGTACAGCACAGCAGCACGCAAGGAATACACCCACACAGCAATATCATTGAACGTGAACTGCTTTATTCGCGCCTTTTGAGCGTTTACGTTAACCCAGGTCAAGTGACCACTCCACGTCCTGGACTCCAGTCACCTGACTCGGAGGTACTAAACGCTAGACTCATCAGAATACAAAAGGGATACTGGGGTGGGCGACTGCCCCTTTCGGCCCATGCCCTAGCTCTGCTGCTAGTTGGTTATCCTGCAACATAGGGTATTTAACCTGATTTTATGTTTGAAATTGGTAACGCGATGGATTAATGCCGCTGACTGCGCCAATCCTTGGTTTCTGCAGCAGCACGTCTGGTATTCTGTAAGCCTATCAGTTTGTGGTTTCAATCAATAGAAGTATGAAATTCGATGACATCATCTGTTTCTTTCATCCTTCGAAAATACTGGAAACATGACTCATCGTATGTGCATTTATTTATACGCCCACAAGAGCGTCGATATTACTTATTACGAAAGGTTGCCTCATAACCACATTGTTCTTAGACCCTCAGCGTACGTGTCTTCAGTGTGGCTAGTAGTCCCACCACAACATACTTACTCCTTGCATTCCCATTCCCAATCAATTGTTTTAGGCTTTTTAAAGTCATCTGGTCCTTTTTTTTTAAAAAAAAGAAAAGATGCTAGTATAGGTGTTGATGAACTGTGCATACACTAGGCACGGACGAAGGCATCAATTGCTTGCACATGGCATTGATCACAGACCAGAACCGTGAAACCGCAGGCTAAAATCCTCTTGTTCATGACAATCTCACATTGGGTGCAAACAATCCACATGGCTAACATTCCGGGCAGCGCCGGCCATAAAATCTTTTGGTGCCGCAGGCAAACATTCCCAGTATGCCCCACACAAGCCTCTTTCTCACCACAGGGTCAAGGGAGCCAAAGGAAAGGTGAAGGATACAGAGCGACTGAGACTAGAGCCTAAGCCTGCCTGCCTGCCTGCCTGTCTTCCTTCCTTCCTACTCTTTTCTTTTACCCAGCACTTCTTCTTCATCTCCTTTCTCATGTGTATTCCCTCTCTTTCTCCCAGTCGTTGCTTCTGTCTCTTTTGCTCCCCTGTCAAAGCTAAGATAACCATAACAGACATTTAAAAAGTTGACTAAGGCAGTACTATTTGGGGGGGGGGCTATGACAAAGTGTCATACCTGTAACAGGGGTAGTGGTTGGAGTCAGAGGTGGTTAGGGGGCAACTGCCTCCATCAGTGTCCTCCTCCTTCCAAGTGCACATGCCTGCTGGGCTGATGGAGCTTTGACTCATTTAGAAAAAACGTATACGTGGGAGTGATGGAAATTATTTGCTCACTGCAGATGGACATTGCTATTCCTAGGTAACAAAGAGTTTGACCACCTATGCCGCACACCCAGGGTCTTTCTGCTTCTGCTTCCTGTGAGAGACATAACATGTTGGCCCTAGGCCCCACTGGACCAGCAAGAGTGTGACGTCTGAAGCATGTGATGCTGAGTTTAAGTATGTGTTTCGAATGTTAGACTATGGGCTTCATTCTAACTGTGCCGGTCCAGTAACAACGGTGCCAGTAAGCCTACCAGTCACACCTGGCGGGTGGAACGGCACCCACCCGCAGAGATTCACAGAAGCACCCGCACCATTATTAACTGTGCTGGTGCTTCCATGGTCCCCATTCCTATGTGAGTCCTATAGGACTCAAATGGGAATGGGGATTTACAATTACCGGCGCCTGATATCCCGGAATGCCGGGGTTGTAATTCCCTGGTGTTTCCGGCAAGCCAGGTGCCGGTAAAATGTACAAGTCTGGCAGCAACCTGCTGGTTTTGCCGGCGCGGTTACTGCTGGACTTGTAACGAAGCCCTATCTGCGTGTGTGTGTAAATCTTAATGTATCTGTGTGCGTGCATATCAGTGAGCAAGTGATTTTGTGTCCCTGCATGCATGTATGTTTCTGCGTGTGTGTGTGTGTGAGAATGAGCGTGTGTGCAAGTGCATGGGAACATGTGTGTTGTCTGGTGTGGGATGCGGGGGCGCACAGAGCACCAGCATTATGCAGTGACAATTCAGACTTACTTTGTGGACGCAGCTTCATGAATGGGAAATACAGTGACAGTGCTGCCGTATTTTGTGGGTGCAGATTCATGAAAGTGAAAAGGTAACAATGCTTCCATATATTGTTGAGCACAGTTTTATGAAAATGAAATACAGTAACAATACCAACATACATTGTGGCAGAGCTTCATGAAAGAGGTTTACCCTGCAATGCTTGCATATATTGAAGGTGCAGCATCATGAAAGTGATTTACAGTAGGACTGCCTTCATAAATTGTGGGCGATACATTATTGATGTAATTTACAGTGACAATATGGCCATTTTCTGTGTTTTCACTTCATGAAAGGGATGTACAGTGACAATGCTGACATCTATTGTGCTTAAATGGTATACATACAATGAAGATTAAAGATTAAAGCTTGTTTTGACCAACCGCTAAATGGGTGCATTCAGGAAGAACATATTGATGATGATGAATGCTACTAGCTGAGGACTGAGTTCCCTATCATACCAACAATCTACTTCCTGCCCCAGATTCATAAGTGTCTTAAGAAACCTCCTGGAAGACCAATAGTTGTTTCTAATGGCTCTCTTTTGGAAAACGCCAGTCGTTATGTTGATGAGATACTTTTTCCTCTCTTTACATGTCTACCATTATATCTGCGGGCCACAACAAATCTTTTAGGCGGTATCAAAAATATACCATGGGAAGATGATTTTGTCCTTGTAACAATGGATGTAGTTTCATTATCACATCCATTGACCATCAACATGGGATAAATACATACAAATATTTCTTAAGATCAAGATCTCAGAATTTGTTAAGACATTCTCAAATGATCATTAAAATGGTAACATTTTGCCTTAACAATAATGTCTTCCTTTTTGACAGCAACTATTACTAGCAAATGCGAGGAGCGGCTATGAGCACAACTTTTGCTCCCGACTATTTATTTATTGGGTATTTATAATGTGCCTATACAACAAGAAGTGTTTCAAGGCGCATCAAGACAAGGGAGGGGGAGGAAGGGGAGAAAAAACAAAACAATAACGTTCCTACTAGGTCTTGAGACATTCGGACTGTGCAAGTGCAGTAACAAGAATGCAGGGGAGGGCGGGAGGAGGGGGTGAAGGTTGGGGGGCACAGGGAAGAAGACAATAATGGTCCTACTTGGTTGTGTGACAATTCGGAGCGTGCAAGTGCAGAAACAGAAATTAGGGGGCTGGGGGAGAAGGGGAAGTGAAGGTTGGGATGAACAGGGAAAGACAAACAATAACGTTCCTACTAGGTCGTGAGACAATTCAGAGCCTGCAAGTGCAGTAACAGAAATGAGGGAGAAGGGAAAGAGGGGAAGTCAAGCTTAAGATGAACAGGGAAAGACAAACAATGTTGTTTCTACTAGGTCGTGAGACGATTCAGAGCTTGCAAGTGCAGTAACAGAAATGAGGGGGGAGGAGAATTGAAGGTAGGGGTGAAAAGGGAAGAAGAGTATGCCGATCTAATGATGGTTTGGTGGGGGGAAATGTAGTTTGGGCCGAGGCCATTATTCAATATACAGAAATAATTATTTTGTCGCTAATTTATATTGATGACCTATTCATTATTTGGAATGGCGAGATATCCAAATCGCAGGGATTCATGCACATTCTAAATATAAATTATCTGAATCTATAATTCACAAGGAAATACAGTAAAGAGCAGTTAGAATTTTTAGGTGTGATAATTTATGCGGAAAATTGAGAGCTCCAATTCGATCTCTTTAGAAAACCCACTAGCTCTAATTCCTTATTGCATGCCCAGAGTGACCATCCACAAAAAAAATGAAAGTGTAGTATTTTTTATGTTGGGTTTCTCTCTATGAGAAGACACTGCTCTAAGGATGATCACTTCCTGGCTCAATCCAGAATTACATCACAGAGAATTGAACAAAGAGGCTACTTTAAACAAGTTATTGAAAAAGCATTTCTCAAAGCCAGTAACATGAATAGAGAAAACGTGCTGGTAACGAAGAAGGGGAAGACAAAAATAAAACAAGAAAATACATCTCAGCAGGACATAGCTGTAAAAATCAGGGTGATTAGCACATTTGACGAAAAATAACAGAAAGTTAAGTCAATCTTTAATAAGCATTGGCATGTGCTAATGACAGATATAGATCTTGAAATTAATCTCAGACATTTTCATATCGCAAATCACCTTCTTTGCAAGATATGTTGGCTGGACGACTGGCTGCCCCAGAAATAGTGTGGCTTTCATAAATGTATGAAGTGTAAAGCCTGCAAATATGCAATAAACACTGATCATCTCACACATCTAGTGACTGATAAACATATTTAAATCAAGGATACCATCACTTGTGAGAATGATTATGTAGTGTATGCCCTTATGTGCTCATGTCAGGAATAGAGGTTGGGGCAGACGTGGGGTGTTACATTTCGCACAATAAAGTGCCTTGGGAGCTGCGGGAAGCTAAGACTACACTTCCCAGCAGCCTTAGCGTGCACCTGTAGTCCTTCATCGCGCATTGCCAGCTGCCTTTGATTAGGGACAGCTTATTAGTCGGCAACGGCGTTATGCAGGTGCAGCTTATTTTGGAAGTACAGTGTTCTTACGGTCGGAGGAAGAAGCAGTTCTCAGTGCGCTTCCTGCACTGCAATGCTGACAGACTGGGGACAGAGCTGAGTTCGAGCAGGAAGACAGAAACTCTACTGAGTCCTCCATTTGGCAGCGCATTCTTCGTCCAGGTAGTCCCATGGGGCTCCCGGACTAAAGATAAGTACGGGAGGGGCTGGAAATGAAGTCTGGTGTGCTACGGTCTGAGTCATAAAACGAAGGAGTCGTTATGAGGCTGCCAGGGGGCATTTAATTACGTCTATGGTCTATGTGCTTATTTGGAACTTTTGGCAAGGAGTAACGCATGAACTTTAAAAGGGCTAATGCAAAGTGGCGGTTACCACGAGGAAGACATGTAATCCGCCTTTCTGGAAGTTATGTGTGGGAGAGTCACAAGTGTTTATGGGCTGATCTAGTGCTGCTAACTAGATTCTGCTACTGAATATGTTTTGTATTCCGTTACGTCTTGCTTATGCTTGCCTAAGAGGCCATGTGTGCTTCTTATCATGTTGGGAAACTTCCCATTCATTTGTTTCATCTCGCTTATGCTAAAATTTTATGCATGTGTCCATGTTAAAGCTATACAAGTATCCTAGTGTGTCTAACCAGGAAGAATCAGGAGACATGTTTATGAGAGGTTTTCAACTCAGGCGTGTGTGTGGGTGTTGAGGCACGCAGATATTAAGTTCATTGAAATGCACGATAGGTTCATATAGTGTAGGTTCTATCCTGTGCATTCCCAGTCCCATCCAAGCTAGGTGTTTCCTTACCCTCTTTCCAGTGTTCCTAATTCCCCACCCCATCCACAACCTCTCCCTAATCTCTCTTCCCCCCATTAGCTGCCACGTGGTGTCCAGTATATATCTAATCAGGTACCTGTGCCAACCACGGTGGGAGGGGTCGAGTCATTCGGCTTCTGTGGTTCGGGAGGGAGTGTCGAACTGTCTTCCCTTACAAAGTGTGATTGTGACAGCTCATGTGAAAAGTGGTATTTGGGTAGTGCCACTTGTAAACTTAAATTGAGAATCTTACAACTCATTGGAAAGGCATAAAAAATGCGGACCAATCATACCCTATTGCTAAACCTTATTGCGAGGTGCACAATTAAGACCAGAAATGTTTCTCTTTGGTGGGTTTTAAACATGGAAAACGGCATCCTCGGGGAGGGGAACATACATTTTGCCATTAGAAGAATGGAACCTTAATGCATTATTGATTTGAACACAAAGGGCCTCATCACGAGTTTGGCGGTAACCCTTAAATCCGGCGGTAGCGCTATTACCGCCGGATTTAAGGGTCTTCCAAATCAGGGCTTCGGCGGATTTCTCCCCAGCTCTCAGCTAGGGGGAAATCCGCCGAAAATTTGCGCTCATACCGCCGGCGGGAAATCCGCCGGCGGTATGAGCACGACATTTCCCCATTGAGCCCATTGAGCTTAATGGGGTATTCCAAATCCGCCAAACCCGTGATCCGGTGCTAATAGCGCTCGTGGGTTTGGCGGTAGGGCAGATAGTGCCAGCGCTATTAGCGCCGGCGTTACCGCCCAACTAGTGATGAGGCCCAAAGACTCCACATGGGCATCACTATGATGACGAGCTATATACCTTTTGTGTCTAGTATTCACTAGTGACTGAAACCATTAAAGTACCTGGCCTCTAATCCCTGTACGATACAATAGAATATCAAGCAGTATATTATGATCAATGAATAGGAATATCAAGCAGAGAATTATGAAATATGAATGTAATGAATTTGGGAGCCGATAAGACAACTGAGGGTGGGGAGGTTGAGGGTTTCAATGGAATAAAAAATAAATAGCAAAAGGTACCCAAGTTAAACGTATTGGCATCGCATAATAGACCATTAGAAAAGTGTAGTTTTCTTGGAACATAAAGGAGGCAACAGTCATGTTACTACCTACTCTGAGAAAGGAAACACTAGATTGCAGTCTTGCTAACCATTAACCATGATAAATGTTGACAATAACAATATCAACAAATCAATTCAGGGAAGCCTTCTATTGTCATTTCCAAAGTAATCCATGACGATAACATCAAAATTAATTCTGAACAGGAATATCTATCAGGCTAGTTGGCTGGAAGGCTCACCTGTTGCTTCCGTTGTGCAGGTTTTGGAGGAGACAGCATCATTTGGGGTTTACGCCTGGTCTGGGTATCCTGTAGAAAGGGACGAGCCTCTCCTGAAGCCAGCCTGCTAGTTCCCAAATGTTAACTGGCAATATAACCCCTGGAGAAACCGCAAGGTATTGCAGGAAAAACCATCACACAGAGGAGAAAAACACCTGAAGATCTTATGCCGTAGAATGGGTTTCTAATAGTGAAAGATATCAGCAGGAAGTCCCGGTATGTATTTCAGCAGGAAACCCTACGTAGAATGCAGAATAATCACAACAGCCTAGTCGAAGGCAGGACTGCAAGATAACAAAGAAAGGAAAACAGGAGCCGGGACGGAAGGCAAGACGAGAATGGAGGAACGTAAATCAGAAGGGGGAAACAGTCAGCGGCGGCAGAAGGAAAGGAGGAGCCACCAAGCATGGACTCAGAGCGGAGGGAGGCAGAAAAAGCACAGAATGAGGGACAGAACAAATACCTGAGCACTGAGCTAGAATGGAATTCTAGCATTGAGAGGAAATGGCTGTCTCTATGTGGCAACTATTTGGAACGCTAAAACCAGGAAGCGGAAACGGCAGAGTTACGAATCTGCAGGAAACTAGACCTCTGCATGGAACCTTCAGCCCCCATTTTTGTATAAGTCATGGAATGCCGCAAATGAGGGGACAAACGCCATGTAGACCAAAGGGTCCAATGACTCCAACCATGACAATTTTATGATACACCTTCTCCAGATTCTTTTTTACTGTCGGACCATCTCAAATTGAATGCACAAGATTATTGTGAAAAATCCTACGGATCCCTCAGTGAAACCCTGCCTAAAGTCTCCATCCAGGTGGCCAGGGAAAGGCAAACACTTCTAGATCCTGACCTTAGGGGTGGTATACTGCGAGGGGATCACCTGCGAGGAGATAGGATCCAGGGCGGTGAGGAGATCCCGTGGGATGAGACACAGTATTTGTCCTCTGAAAGGGAGTACTGTTACAGGCTGCCAAAACAGGTTATGGCATATTGCCATTTTAATATCCCTAACCACATGTAAGATCTGTGACCCAGGGTACAAGTTATGTTAAATCTGATCAAGCCTCATTAAAAGAGAGAGATATCAAAGTACCTCAAGGCAAACACCCTCCGTACTCCCAAAGGTATAATGTAAAAAGATCTCGAGAAAATGCTGTAAAATGAATGTCTTCCTCTATAACAACTAATTCAAATAGTCCAACTTTTAATAAGTTTAAGGGTAGTAGAGCTGCCTTTGAAATTAACTCATTTGTTGAAAGAAACACCTTTGATGAAGAGGACTAAGTCCCAGCATCCAATAGTACTGGGACGGAGAAGAGGGCAGCAGTAGTCAGGCAACTAAGCCTAACAGCCCACACCTGAAGGAACCTGGGAGACATAAAAGGCCCCCTTATGTGCAGGCAATAGGAAGGAGTGGAAGGAGCTTGAACTGTGACTGAGATGCGCGCTGTAGCAGTAGTAGCAGAAGGAAGAAGCACAAGGCTGGCAGACCAAGTCGACATGGCAGAACAATAGGGACAACGGAATGTGGAGACCGCAGATTTCACCTGCTTGATCTGAGAGGGTCCTGTTCCCCGAAACTCTGAAGTGCAGAGGCTGCACAGCGGAAGATGGGCAGGAGAGCAGTCATTCTCCATGTGATCCCGATTCCCATGGTTGCTGAGCTGCGGACATGCACGAGACTGAGGCAAGAAGCAATTGTCAAGCTGTGGGTCTCAGTAGCGATAGGAGCTCCCAAAACGTGTGGCTGGATAAGAGGCACGTTTTCAGGAGAAGGGTATGGGTCCCTAGCAAGCCAGAGGCAGTAGAAGTTGTGGCAGAAGTCGGAAAAGCAGTGCAACCCAAAGAGCAAGTGTCTAAGAAGCCGGTGAGTGAAGCACAGCATTCTAGCGCATTGCGCAAGCATTGCCGGCAACAGTATAAAAGCTCACTGTTAAGTTGTGTAAGACTTGAAGCAAGTAGAAGTTGTTTCTTGCATCTAAAATACCACCAACAATGGAAATGTAGCACATGCGTATAACGTGAAAGGTCTTTTACTCACATGAGATGCTAACGTTGCTAAAATCCATTGTTCCATTATTCAAACACTGTTACTGCTTGAAGAAGTGATTGCGTGTCCCTAATTAAGGAGCGGGAACGCTGCTAAAACCATTACTGTATACCTAACCTCGACATTACAAGAGTTACAATCTTTAACTTGTGAAAACTACATTAAAGAGAGGTCGCACGTGCCTAATTGTGATTCCCAAAGGAGGCCTGAACTCTATCCTTTACTTTCACAGGAATACAATCACATACAAATCTTTAAACCATGTAAAATATATCAAGAAGTGGTCATGTTTGCCTAATTCTGAATTTCAAAGTTTGAATTCTATTCTTTATCCTAACACAGCATACTTTCATTTAAAGAAGTTAAAGTGTATAACTGTTGAAGAAGAGAACAAACATTGCCCAAGTCAAGAGTCTTCCATATAATAGTAGTGAAACCCAACTTTCTCAGAGTTAAGAAGCAATCTAAATGTACTGTGACGCCTATAACATTTCAGTGGCCTAAGATACAAGTGTGCAAGCTTTACATGAGGCTAAGAGCGTGGCACCGAGGCTTCTGGGTAATTCCTTTGGCTGAAAGGTATAGGTGAAGTTGGGGAAAGGAAACTGGCTGCTTGTAAAGATTGCAGTGCCAGAGACTGTGGAGGTCAGAGAGAAGTGAGTCTTAAAGGAACACCCAGGATATCATTGTGACCAACAGACAAGAGAGGCAAAGAGACTGCCCCTTTTGAAGACAGATATTCAGAGAAAGAGTGCCTTGCCTACCCGAAGAGGGTGAAATAGTTTTAAATATATTTTGCTGAAGCCTGTCTAAAAGTACAAATCGCTGAAGCTGTGGCAGTAGTTCAAAGTACTGAAGCAGTGGTGATACATCTGGTTGTCAGTGGATGCAATATTGTATTAGTCCAAACAAAGAGGAGTACTGTGAGACAAAGGTAGCTGGTCTCATGGTGAATGAAGTAGAGTTGAAGTTGTTAAAGTTGAGACAGCAGCACTAGGAAGTCATCCTGACAAATATACCATTGTGAAGCTCAAAACTGAAACCAAGAGAATACTAACTGTTAACAAAGAACTGTGTATCACTGGTATTTGCGGATATTGCATTTCTTTTGAACTGCGGAAAGCCGTCTTAAGAAAGGTAACAAAGCATTGTGCCTGGGATTACCATTGGTACTATTTGGAGAAAGTGAAAAGATTATGTTTCACCAAGAAGAAGAGTTTTGCTAGTGGAACATTGCTTAACAAGCTTTTACATTGACTGAAATATCAAGAACAAGTTGGAGACATTTCTTTCTTTGGTTGGACACCACCAGACCTGGCTTTGAATCCCAGGGATGTTAATTCACCCAGGATATCAGAAGGTTATTCAGAGACTGTGAATGTTGTTCATGCGATGTCACATTGGAACATATTTTCTTTGTGTATTCGTTGCTAAGTGTGAGGGCCAGTAATCCTGGGGAGAGGTCCTGGCAAATGGCCCCAAGAAATGCCAGACCAAAGAGAGCCCAATGGGATGGAGCCTTTGGGACCCATTTCAAGGCAGGATCTCCATAATGACATGATGTCCCTCCAGACGACATTGACAAAAGCATTACTTAAACAATTTCAGTTAACGAGATTGGATCTTAACAAGGCTCTAATCGAAATAAGACAGGAGGTTGGTCAGGTAGGGAAAAGGACGGATCTTCTGGAAAAGGGGCTCCAAGAGGTGGACAAAGACACAATGGCACAGGGGGAAGCAATAGAACAGCTCCAGGTAGCCACACAAAACCTGGAACTGCAGATGGAGGCCATGGAGAAATACTCAAGGAGAATTGATATATGGGACAAAAACCTCCAAGAAGCCATAACAGACAGGGACTTAGGGGGAGATTCAGAGGATCTTCGCTGACCTCCTGGGGGACTCAAGCCCGGAAAACATTGCACTGGATAGAATCCACCAATCCGGCAGGACAGCTAGGGCCCCCAATGTAAGGCCAAGGGTTGTGCTGGCGGCATTCTCAATATACATGCAGAAGGAACCAGTCCTGTGAGCGGCCAGGGTGCTGGAACCAATTATATGTAATGGCACTGCAATAGCCCTCTTTCAGGACTTGGCCGGAAGCACATTGCTCAAGAGAGGAAGATGGCCCCGGTGGGAAGGGAGTTGAGCAGTAAAGGTAGCCGCTAAAAATGGACTTTCCCATTTGGCCTTGTATTTGAATGGAAAGTGGTCCAAAAACGCATTACATCCATGCAGGAGGGAGAAGACCTTCTACAGCTGGATACGACACAAGGTCTCCAGGAAGACCGCCTCTCCCAGACAGAGAATCGGTCGAGACCTTACATATGGGAATGGACAACAGTGGGAGAGCGCACAGGCGATGAGTCGCCCTACAGGGCCCATAGCCCAGGCAAGGGGAGGGATTGGGGGGTTAAAGGAAGATTGATGGGTAACAACAATGTAACAAGAATGATAACTTGACCAAATTTAAAAGGGGAGGTGAACAACAAAGGCTTGGTTTGGGCAGTAGAAGCGTTGGAGGACGTGTCTTGGTATCAGGACGGAAGCGCCCAGGGGGGAGATCAAGTGGGGAGGGGAAGAGTTTAGGGGGAAAGGGAGGAGGGAGGGGCTAACATCCCCAAGTTGGGGCGGATAGGTGCAGGGAAGGATCAGGGGGGGGGGAGTAGGGGAATGGGGTTGGGGGCAAGTGAGGGAAACCAGGGTGAAATGAGGGATATGGAAATGGGGCAACGGGAAGAGAGTGGAGGAGGCAAGTAAAGGAGCAGAACATGGGAGGGAATAGGAGAAGGTGGCAGCACTGGGAGTCATGGGGGGAGGATGCCCTTGGAGGATAAGCATTCAAGTAGTCCACGCATAACGTGAGAGGCCATCCCCACGCTCCAAGATTGGTTTTGGAAAGTTTGGTATTTTGTGACACTGGAATGGGCAACGTACGTCATGAATAATATCTTACTGCGCTGCTCCATAGACTGGGGGGAGGTCCTAAACTTTCTAAAGGAGGATTTCAGAGTGCAATGGTGCCCACAAAGCCTGAAATTGTTGGACCTATGCTGACATGGCTGAGCACACCTTTGGCCCCTACCGGACATATCCCCACACAGACTCCAGGGGGAGGTGGTAGGGGGGTTGCATTACAGTTGCATCTGTAGCACTTGCATTTGCTTGTTGCAAACTAATAAAAAGAGGTTTATATTTCCAAGATGGCCGCCAACACCAGATAGACATGTCGACTGCTGCTCCCGGGCTGCGAAGTGCAGATCTGGCGGACCCCCCCCCCCCAGAAGGCAGAGAGCACTGTGAGATTCTGGAAAACCGCCCCGGCACAGAGTGACCCTGAGGAAAGCTCTAAACCACCCCGGGAAGTGGTAGTACAGAGGGGCCGGTCACGAGGAAAACGGCACCAAACAGAAACCTTCTAAATGTTCATCTCCAGAGAGAGCCTACAATGGAGAAATAAGGGCCGGAGGGAAGAAGGCAGCCCAGCATAAGGAGGCGAGACCCACGCGGAAGCAGGGAAGGAAGCCGAGGAGAGCAGACGACCAGGAGTGGGGGGCCACGGAGAGGTAATAGGCAACGTGACATGGACCCCCAGGCTGGCTAACGGAGAAGCCATGATGTGTCCCCAATGGCAGCAAAGTGAGGGTGCGGGTGTGGGCAAGCACAGAGCCCCCCCCTACACCCTCCCAGAGAGCAAGAAACGGACAAAGGAGCCTCTAGGAGCGGGAGGCCGGGGAGAGAAGTCGAACGTGGAAAGAGGGAGCCGGGGGACACCGGCATCCTGCCATCAGGAGAAGCTACAGGGACTGACGAGACGAGCCCCGGGGGAAGGAAGCCAAGCGGAGCAGGGCCGGGAGGAGAAGCGGTGCTGAACAACCGAGAGCCCGGCGGAGCCGAGCAGAGAAAAAGTGGGCGTCGGGAAGAAGGTGGGTGCGTGCCCCGAGGGTGACAATTGCAGAGCCTGCAGGACGAAGAACGGAGAAGACTCCCCGGGACCCGATGACACAGAACGGGGCTCAGGCTGAGAAGGTACAAGGGGCCGGTGGCTAGGAGCGAGCCAGCAAAGACAATGAACTGTGGAGAAGTAGCCAGCTTGAGGAAAAGGACCGGAGTAAAGGTTGGCCGTGAAGAAGAGCAGCCGCAAGAAGAGGGGGTCCTGGTCCGCAGTGGCGGTAACAGGTGAGCAGCTCCAGGGAACACGGCCGGCAAAGGCGAGTGAAGCAACAAAATATCGAGAGATACTTTTGCAGGCCAAGAGGCGAGTCAATTTCATTGCTGGGCAGCCTTTACCACTAATCATAGCAGCACACTCGAGTAAGGAGGACATTGGCACAAGTGGTAAGGACTGGGCCTAGTACTACGGGGGGCCCAATTTCAAATCCCGGGTCAGGTAACAGCTGTCAAACCAATTATTTTCGTAAAGTAAACCCATCAAAGCACCTTTTCTCACTGCAGTGCACATAGGAGAACATTTTGATTAAAGCTGCGGGGGAAGGAGGCTAAAAGCAGCATTACGACATTGACATTTCCCACAAAAGTGGCAGGGTAAAGCAGAGGCAGTGCCTACAACAGCGGTAAGCGACAGCCTTTACCCCTAAACGGCAGCACACTCGAGGAAAGAGGCCGGTGGCACAAGAAATAGCAGCTGGGCCGGGAAATGCAGAGGACCTGACTTCGAAGCCCCGGTTCGGTACCAAATGACAATCTTTACCGTTGCGAGGCAAAAGGCAATATTATAGAACTTTCATCATTGCATAGCAAAAGGCGGGATTTAACATCTTTTAGTGTTGCAAAGCAAAAGGCAGTATGTAAAATGGCAGAATTCCTGTACTTTTGGGCAGCACCCTCTCATGCCACACACGCGGCTGGCAAATATCCTACAGAGGGGAAACCTCGAGCTGGCCCAAAGGCCCACCGGGCTCCAGAAGCAGGAAAGGATTGAGGAGCAGTGCACTAAGGGAGAACCCACCAAGGGACGACGCCGGAAGGCAACCAAAAGGAGGGAACCCCGACGAAGAAAGGATCAACAAATCCAAGGCAAAGCTACCGGGGCCCCGGACCAGAAGGGCGCTACCGGGGCACCTGAACACTTGGGGGAACACTCCAGAGCAGCGGGAGTCAAGACAGACAAAGATGACTTCCAAGGCAAGGGGCAAAACGGAAAAGGCTGATCCACCTACAGGCGACCCTCTGGGAACCCTCCCGACGCTGTGGTCCTCCATGGAGGACAGAGAGTCGAACAAGGGAAATAATGAACGCCAGAAGGAACGGAAGGACCACGAAGCAGATGACATCTCAATGCAGATGACGAGACAGGATCTCACAGAGGAGATGCAAACCCTGAGGGAGACCCTAGCAAAGACCTTCCATGACCAGCTGATGAGGTCCAACCTCAGCACGGCCCTGGGTGAGATGAGACAAGAGGTGGGCCAACTGGGTGAAAGAACGGACGTGCTCGTAAGAGGCCTCCATGAAATCGAAAAGGAAACCACAACAAACAGCAAAGCAATAGACCGGCTAGACGTAGCGACATAGAACATGTAAGGACAACTGGAGGACCTGGAGAACAGATCCCACAGAATCAATATTAGGATCAAAATGCTGCCGGAATCGATCACGGACAGGGAATTGAAGGAGGAAACACAGAGGATCTTTGCGGAACTCTTGGGAGAAACAACCTCAGAGGCAATTGAACTGGGGATCCACAATGTAGGCTGTATATACAAGGGCCCCAATGCCAGGCCACGGGGCGTCCTTGCAGCATTCGCAAGATACGGCCAGAAGGAAGTGGTGTTGCGGGCAGCCAGACAGCAGGGACTGGTGCTATACAAAGGCCAAACGATATCCCTATTCCAGGACCAAGCAAACAGCACGCTAATGAAAAGGAGGAACACGGGCCGATCGTGAAGGAGCTGGCCAGGAACGGCATAAAATACAAATGGACCGTCCCCTCCGGTTTGCTGTCTGAATGGAAGGGAGTCCAAAAACGGATAACCACCCCTCAGGAAGCGGCGAACATAACGCACCTGAACTTGTGCGACGAACACGAAGACCTAGGGATTGAGGGCCCAACCACATCGGAGCCAAGAGCAAGGCCCAGACTCTGGGAGTGGTCGACTGCAGAAGAAAGACACAGGAGGAGGGCCTCCTTGAGGCCCCCCCCCATGAACGGGAAAGGTTGGGCAGCAGAAGGAGAAGCAGGGAGCGCCAATGGGTGACTCAGGTGAAACAAGCCCGACAAGATCATCATAAAGGGGGTGGTTGGCAAATGTGCTGCAATAAGGGCCTATGGGTAGGGGAGTAGAAAACATGTTGGAACAAGTAAGGGTGGGTATGCCGGAGGGAGAGGGAGGGAGGCAGGGGAAGGGGGGATGACAGGCACACTCCAAAGTTGGGGCAAGGGAGAGTGGCACGGAGGGGGCTGGGGGGGAGAGAGGGAGAGTGGAACGAACCAGAGCAGGCATACAAGAGGAACAGAAGGAACAGAACAGGAGGGTGAACTAGAACCAGAACAGGAGCACCAGGAAGCACAGGGAGCGAGGCTCCGGGTACGAGCAGAAAGGGCACACCCCAGAGGGAATACTGAGCATGGGGTACAGGGGCAAGGGCAAAAAGGGCTCCAGCAGACGGGTCCAGGTTCAGGTGGATAACGCATAACATGACGGGGCTCAACACCCCCTCAAATGGACCAAATTAGAAAGGTTTACTAAGGCACAGGCCCCAGACGTCCTCGCATTACAAGAGACCCACCTTCTGGAAAAAGATCTGGGGTGTCTATGTCTCAGGGGTTTCTTGCAGATATTCTTCGCCTCAGGGCCCACGAAAACAGGGGGAGTGGCTCTATCCTTTAGGAACAGCCTGGATTTCAGAGCGTAGGACATCCTTAGGGATAAAAATGGAAGGTACATCGTGGTAAGGGGAGATTACATGGGCGCCCCCTACACCATAGCCTCAGTATACTCACCGAACGCAGGGCAGGAACAATTCCTGCGCAAGCTATTGAGGACTATAGAGGGCTTCGCGAGGGGACAACTCATATTAATGGGGGATCTCAACTTGGCATTGAACAAGCACACGGACAGGACAACGCAGGGAGGGCTGGGGGAGGCGCGACCGGCCTTCTAAAGGGAGCTAGAGAGCAGAGAATGTAATCACGGCCATCAGAGACGAGGGGGGGAACCGACTCACTTGGACGGAAGAAATTAAAGAATGCCTAGCGAGACACTATAAAACACTGTACACAACCCAAAACCCACTGGCCCAACTACAGAGCGACTTCCTAGACGCAACACACCCTCCCAAATTATCCCAGAGCCACAGGAGGGGCTGGGGCAAGGCATAACAGAGGAGGAATTGAGAGTCACCATGATGAAATTGCCCCGAAACAAGGCCCCGGGACCAGACGGCTATCCAGCCGCATTCTACAAAGCTTACTCCCATATGTTGACCCCATACCTGACAGTTATTTAACGCATTCAAAGAAAAAGGCCACATCACGGCAACTATGGAAGAGGCCAAAATCACTCTGATCGACAAGACAGGGAAAGACCCGGAGGACTGTATGTCCTACAGGCCCATCGCACTCATCAACACAGATGCAAAAATATTCACTAAGATATTGGCGAAAATGCTGGAGGGTTACCTCCCATCACTGATCCACTAGGATCAGGCAGGGTTTGTTCTGGGCAGACATGTCGCTGACAACAACAGATGGGTGGCCCATCTGGTGGTCCTACTGGCCCTAGATGCGGAAAAGGCATCTGACCGGGTGAGTGGTCATTTCTGTTCAAGGTCATGGAGAGAATAGGCCTTGGGGAGGAATATATCAAAATGGTCCAGGCCAATTACAAAAAACCCTCCACGTGCCTAATGGTGAATGGAACGACATCAAACCCAATAAGACTGGGACGCGGGAATAAGCAGGGATGCCCACTTTCCCCTCTGCTCTACGTGATATAAATGGAGCCCCTACTCCAGGCAATAATCCAGTGTATACCATTTGGGGGTAAACAGCATAGGGTGGCGTTGTTCGCCGATGATATGCTCCTCACACTAACTAACCCAGGGGAGTCAATTGAGGTGTGCATGGAACTCCTGACAGAATTTGGGGAGGTCTCAGGTTTACGGGTCAACCTGCAGAAATCAGAGCTCTTAAACCTAACGCTGGGCTTCGAGGCGGCCACAGGATTAAAAGAAGGATCCCCATTCATGTGGAGCCCCGGGGGAATAAAGTATTTAGGGGTCAAAATAACCCCAACTCTGGTCGACTGGTATGCAGCTAACTATCTCCCTATGATAAAGGCAATAAAAAAGGACCTCCAGAAATGGAAGAACTTAAGAATCTCCTGGCTGGGGAGAGTAGCAGTGTTCAAAATGGTAATCCTGCCCTGTCTACTCTGTCTGTTCCAGGCTATCCCACTGGTGGTCCCATCAGGCTTTTTCAGGGAACTCGCAACAATAACAAGGGATTTTTTTCTGGAAAGGCAAGAGATAGCGACTGGCCCGACGCCTAATGATGGCCCCGATGAGGGAGGGGGGTCTAGCTTTACCGAACTTCCACCTATATCATGAGGCGCCGCAGCTAAGGGTAATCCGAGAATAGTTCACGGTGACGGAAGAGAAACAATGGGTACAGATGGATAGGGCAGTGGCCCAGCACGATCTAGGGGAGGTCCCCTGGCTCCCGCGCCACCATAGACCGCAACACCTATATCTAAGTGTCATAACAAAGGGACTTGCGGACAACTGGGATAGGGCAGTGAAGAAAATCGGGATCACAACCTTCCTTCACCATTCACCCCAATCTTCAACAATAAGGATTTCACCCCGGGATGGAAAAAGGGGCATTTGAACAATGGAAGAGGGGGGGCTGCAGGAAAATAAGGGATATGTTTCAGGGTCAAAGCATGAGAACATTCCAAGACTGCAAGCAAGACTTCGGAATAGCAAAAGGGGAAAGGCATAGATACTTCCAGGTTAGGCATTGGGTGATGAACATGGAGATCAGGGTAGCGGCTACACGATCGGCAACGCCGTTCGAACGGTTCCTACTGACGAAAGACGGGACTAAAGGACTCATCTCAGACCTATACAAACTCCTGGAGAACGCCGCCGGAGGCAAAATTGGGCATACATGACCAACTGGGAACGGATAATGGGGATGAGCATAGAGAGGGAGGACTGGGACAGGCTATGGAGAAGGATACCAAAGATGGCAAGGGTGGTACAACTCCAAGAGGCCTGGTACAAGTGTACATACGGGTGGCACTATACCCCAGCAGGCCTACATGCTATATACCTGGCAACGGCCAAAGAATGTTGGAGAGGGTGCGGGGAAGAGGGTACTGCAGCACACATCTGGTGGGAATGCCTTAAGATCAAGTCCTTCTGGAGGGAAATCAAACAGGCACAGGACCAAGCGTTTGGAGAGGGAGCACGCCAAGATCCCAGGATGGTTCTGATGGGAATGCAAGATATCTAGGCGGAGAGAGAGGTTAGGGGGCAGGAAAAGGCAAAGGTCATGTTCACATTGGTGGCAATGGCTCTCATTGCACAAAGGTGGAAGGGGCCCATGATCCCAACAGAGCAAGATTGGTTGACGAAGCTATGGGAGTCGGTAGCACTGGAATGGGCTACATATGCTATCAATAACAACTTAGCAAGATTTGCCGCAGAATGGGGAGGGACTAACATTTCTAAAGGGATACTTCAGGGCTCAATGGTGCCCAAAAATACTAAACCTTCTGGACCTTCACTGAGGCCCCACAGAGTGTGAGGAAGAACAATACGAAGAAATGCTGGCGCTCTGGTCGAAAGAACTGGGGGGAAATATGAGGGGTGTGGGGACTGTTTCTTATGTTGTAAAACAATAAAAAGAAGTTAAAAAAAAAAAAAGAAACCAGAAGCCAAGAACAGTTGTGAGGAGCTAAAAGAGCTCTGGGATAAAACCACAAGAGATTGTCAGAAATGATCAGAAAAAGAAATATATTTCAAAAGAGATATTGAAGATATATCTGGATGAAGATAATCCCAGAGAGAAAGCAGCAAGAGAGAAGGCAAAAAGGGAAATGACCAGAAGGCGCGAGACATTCTTTTGCCTGACTTTAGCTGTTCATATTAGTGGTAGGTTATATTAAACAAAGAAAGAGAATCCATGCTACTGACAACACAATGTGTTGTCACCATTTATGCTTATTCTTTAACAAATGTTATGTGCACAGAGGTCACAGAGAGTGTCTAAGAATATAAAGACTATTTTAATATATACATAAATTAGTGGCACATTTTTTTCAACACATAAAAACCTAAAACCAATGTTCTAGGAAGGTACATATAGTCAAAGTGACACAAATAATCGAAAAAACAAAAAATCAGAAAGACAAAACACAATTTCAAACAATGATATGAACTACTGCAAGCTAAACTGAATACTACCCTGGCACTGCTACAGGGTATATAAAATATTACCCTGGAGCGTTTTATTGACACAAATAATAAATAATCATGCCATCTGTCTGCCTACGTGAACGTGAAATATCTAGACTTTTTTGCAATGCTCCTTTTTTAGTTAATCGAGCACTGGTGCACGTTTCGGCATTCCGGTGGTCGTGGCATCCATGTCAAGCCTTCCTCAGAGCAGGTAAAACTAGTAACCCTAGGGGGGCAGAGAAAGATATATTGTTTTTCAATACTCGATACTCATAACAGACACACTCAATAATTACATAATTTGCTGCTTGTCCAATTGAAAAAAAAACACATAGTACTTACCCTGTACTGCAGACAGGGATGTGAAGAATGTGTGGTATTTTCTCCAAAAACACGGGAGTCCTTATATTGGGCGGGCACACTCTTCTCGAATAACTGGTGTGCCAAGGATATACAGACGGCCACTATAACAATAAACCAAAAAAACAAAAAATGGCTAGATCAGTCCCAATTTGATGCATGTGGACAGTTGTAGCAATGCAAACAGTGTTGCATGCGTGAATATATTAAAATAATCTTTATACTCTTAGACACTCTCTGTGACCTCTGTAACATAACATTTGTTAAAGAATAAGCATAAATGGTGACAACACATTGTGTAACATGGACTCTTTCTTTGTTTAATATTGTACATTGCCCCCACTCCACGAAAGGTAGTTCAGCAGATTAAGTGACTGTTGCTGGGATTAGCACCTGACATGCATTCCAGGGCACCCAATGGTGGCTCTGGCTCGATCCTTTTGTCATTTCTGATGAAGTGATGCATACTTGATTTATGAGAATATGTTTCAATGAAGACTTATGTTTGGACAGATTGCTTTATCATGTCATGTGACTTGGTGCTTTAAAAGTCATTTTTATTGAACAGTGTGCTACTTTTCCCCTTGAATAATAATTAAGCAGAAAGTATTTTGTTAGTTCTAATATTGAAGCTCGAATAGGTGAAGATGAAGTCTCCCTTCTGTCTAAATTGGAAACTGTGGAAGCAGGAACCCAAGGCTCAAATCCCCGCCTTCCACAACTCACACATTATCTGATCCTGAACAAATCACTTTTCAACACTGTCTTATTTTCCTTAACTTTCTGTAGGGAAAGTCTCACTCATATGAGTTTATAATCTATAGCGTCACTCCATAAATAAACATAATACTAACCATGATGTATAATGCCTACTGATAGAGCGCAGGATGCCAAGAGAGTGTCTTATGTTGTGGGGTGTGTGTAGATAGGGTGTCAAGTATGTGTTTTGCGTTGTGGGCTGCAAAGGCAGGAAGCCAGGTTTCGGCCTTTTGCTATGCCAGCTCACAGGGACATCAAGTCACCAAAATGCCTGGGCTAGCAGAAGTGACATAACACACACGTCATATAACATTTGATACCAATGTAAAACATGAAATAATATCACATGACATTTAACTGTGACAACATCACCTGAAGTGGCTGACAGGTGTAAAAATCGTACATATGCTTACATTTCATAAAATACCAAACCAGTACTGAATCAAACATAAGACCTTTAAATAGGGTGCTGTCTTGATATGTCATGGATCAACCTATGACAAGGGTAGACCCAGTAGAACCACTATTGGCCAGGGGCACTGTCATGCACATGCTACTAGAGCCTTACGTGGCTATTCACTTCTATTTTATACCAATATAGTTGCACATGTCGGGTCTAGCAATCGTATGCCAAGGAAAGCCCATAATCCCAAGTGATGTGATAACACGCATGCCAAATGTGTAGCATCTATTTGTGGATACTGCAATCGTACAGCCTAGGTACATTCAGAATATGTGTGTTATCCAGTTGCTTCTTTCATATGCCAAGTGCATCCTCAAAGTCAAGTAATGGAACCAGTTAATGCCTCGTAGACATGGCATGGTCACCATATGTTTGGGAGAGCCTCACAAGTCTAACTGCTGCCACCATAAGTAAAGTGCAGCCTCAAATTGTCAGTGATGCCATTCAGTGCCTTTTGTGAATGGTATAAGGTACCATCGGTACAGCCTCTGAAGTAAATGTGCCATCATGTGCCAAGCTTAGCCTCAAATGATCCATAAACGCCATATAGTTTCTTGCGTGCATAGTATCTTTAACAGGGCTAATGTGCAGCCTCAAATATCACAGAAAATGACAATGAATGCCTCATGAAAATGTTACATTGCTACATGTAATGTGCGGCCTCATGCCCAGTTGACGCTGTCATATGCCTAATGCAGCCTCACATGGCAACAAAACGCCACTTAGTTCCACATATTCTTGTCATCTTTACCATGAGAAGTAATTGGATGTTTTGGCCTACAGCTTTCATGATCACTTACATAGGTACCAGGCCACTGCAATAGCTGATGTGCAGCCTTGTATGCCCATTGGCTGCCAAAATATGCCACAAAAGGCTGAAAACATACCTGTTTCCCCACTCCTAATCCAGCCTCACCACATCCCCTGCCTTCACCTGTCTATCCTAATCTTTCTATCCTTTCCTGAAAAAATGTAGTAACTTCTGTCTCGCTTTCCACCATTTGAACTTTAAACCTTGTAAGGTGCTCTAGGACCCTCTGTTTGTGTTTGATTTAAAAAGCATGGACTGAGATACCAGATGGGCTGGAGTTCAGAAGGAACAATGGTGTGTCCAGGAGTTATATTTTTGGGCAGGCAGCACTTACAGTTGCTGATAATAATTAGTGATGCCACCAGTGATGTCATCAGTGATGTCATCTCCGATGTCTTCATTGTGGTCATAGGCTGCGCAACAGAGGGCTTGAAATTAAGGTGGCTTTGCTTGAATTGTCTGCCAAATTTCAGGGGTTTTGTTGCGTTATATTTTCACCCTTTACACCCCTGCAACTAATATTTTTTCCCTGATTTACTAAGGTTTTGCTACAATGTACTGCTCGGCACAGTTTTTGTGGCTGGTATCTTTACATAGGAAGGGTCAACCCGTACTCCCACTGGTGGCTGGGGTTGGATACTAACAAATACAATTATTGATTCCATCTTGGGGCATTGTTCATAATAATTTAGTTATGAATTAGAAATCATTGGTACGGGTATCCCTACCAAATATCTGGTCGAGTATTCCTGGAATGGTGATCTAAAAGAACAGATACGGTGGAAAAAATAGCTAGTTCAAAGAGGTGAATATAGTGTATATAAAACTTACAAAAAAGTGAGAACATTAAAAATCACCAACCGTTGTAACAAATATACAGCATATAGATTTCCATGGAGAGATTTTAGCACAATGCTTTGAGGAGAGTCAAAGTATTGAATATAAATAGATAGGGTATCCACAAAGTGTAACACAGGAAAATACAGTGAAAGAAAATACTTTTCTTGAGCTTGTAAAACATATGAGTAGGTAAACCACTTAATCTGTGGTTGACACACAATGTTAGTCTCCTGAATCGGAGACTTCAATATTCAGAAGTTTGTTTGCCTAGGTTGGAGTATGCCTAAAATGAAGACATCAATGTCATAAACTCAATTTTCCTACGTTAGGGTCTGTCAACGTGTTAGTAACAGCAAAATGATCTTTTACAGGGTTGTCTCGAGTGCTTCAGAGAGATCCCTGATCTGGCACGTTTCGGCGAGAAAACCATTGAATCGGCTTGCCTTCGTCAGGGCATCTTCTTAGACTCTGTGGGGTACACAGTATATGTGTTTTAATCATGTGCCAGGAGTAGACTGTATATCATTGAGAGGGGGCCTAAGTAGCTATCATGGCCACTTACCCGTTATTCAAGGGGTGAGTCAGAGACTCCAGTGTGCAACACCCCATCCAGTAGGGTGGTAGTAGATGGAGAGGCAGTCAAAACCCGTGGTACGGTTGAGTGGGGCCGGGCGATCTAGGACCCTCTGCTTGTGTTTGGTGTAGAAAGCATGGACTGAGATACCAGATGGGCTGGGGTGCACAAGTGGACAGTGGTGTGTCTAGGAGTTATATTTTTGGGTGGTGAGCACTTACAGTTGCTGATAACAATAATCAGTGATGTCATCAGTGAGGTTATTGGTGATGTCATCTGTGATGTCTTCATTGTGGGCATAGGCTGCGCAACAGAGGGTGTGAAGTTAAGGTGGTTTTGCCTGAATTGTCTGCCAAATTTCAGGGGTTTTGTTGCATTACATTTTCACCTTAACGCCTCTGCAACTAAAGTGTGTAACCTGATTTCCTAAGGTTTTGCTACAATGTATTGCTCTACATTGTCTGTGTGGCTGGTATCTACCTTGATACTCACAGGGAATCATATATATATATATCTTCGCTCTCCCTGGACGAATCCTCACCAAACTTCGCAAAAAAAGTATTTGGTCACTCTGAATTTTTTTGCTGGGGGGGGGGGCAAAGTTATAGAGGGGGTCCCAAAACTTATTTTTTTCCCATAGACTGAATGGGAAACATTTTTTTGCTCGCGTCTACAGCCCAAACCGCTGGACGGATTTTCACCAAATTTGGACCAGGAGCAGCGGCTTGGTCCCAAAAGCGTGCTTTTGCAAATATGGTGAAAATTAGTCCAGTAGTTTTTTTTTAAATGACCAAAAAGTAGGTAAAAAAAATTAGTGATATCTGTGTTTGGTCCGCAGACACACTTCCCTGTTCGCTCCACGGACAATGTCCTGATTGGCCAATCGGCATGCGTGATGTCCGCGGACATGCAACGTGTTCGCTGATTGGATGGCGTGGAGCATGAAGCGCGTCAGATTTTCGGTAGCGCCCGCCATCTTGGATTCGCGGACAGCGCGGTGAAATTATTGTTCAAAATTTGTATTTAGTAGAGTGTGTTGGTGTGTAGGAGAGTTTGGGGAGGGTGGGAGTGTATGAGATAGGATCAAAGTTGTGTTTTTTTATGTGTTAGACGTTCTTTTTGTGTTCGATTTGTCTGCGGACATCACAGGTGTTCTGAAATGTTCTAAATAAACTGAATGGGGGGTGTTCTGAGGACTCAATATGTGTCCGTTTTGTTCGCAAGCAAGCTGAAACTGTTCTAAGAACACTCGCAGTGTCCTGAAATGTTCGCAAATAAACAAAATGGGGGTGTCCTAAGGACGCTGCCTGTATTGTTCGTTGTCAAGTTGAATGTGTTCTAAGAACACTCGCGGTGTCCTGAAATGTTCACAAATACACAAAATGGGGCTGTTCTGAAGACGTTGTCGAACACTCGCTGTGTCCCGAAATGTTCGCAAATTTGAATGGGGGGTTGTGGCTGGCAAGTTGAATGTGTTCTAAGAACACTTGCAGTGTCCTGAAATGTTCGCAAATAAACAAAAAGGGGGTGTTCTGAGGACGCTGTCCGTATTGTTCTGTCACGTTAAATGTGTTCTAAGAACACTTGCGGTGACCTGAAATGTTCGCAAATAAACAAAATGGAGGTGTTCTGAAGACGTTTCTAAGAACACTCGCGGTGTCCGGGGAATGTTCGTAGGGGGTGTCCTGAGGACGCTGTCCGTATTGTTCTCTGTCAAGTTGAATGTGTTCTAAGAACACTCGCGGTGTCCTGAAATGTTCTCAAATATGAATGGGCGGTTGTGGCTGGCAAGTTGAATGTTTTCTAAGAACACTCGCAGTGTCCTGAAATGTTCGCAAATAAACAAAATGGGGGTGTCCTGGGGACGCTGTCCGTATTGTTCTCTGTCAAGTTGAATGTGTTCTAAGAACACTCGCGGTGTCCTGAAATGTTCACAAATAAACAAGCTGGTGGTGTTCTGAAGATGCTTCTAAGAACACTCGCGGTGTCCTGAAATGTTCGCAAATAAACAAAATGGGGGTGTCCTGAGGACGCTCTCCGTATTGTTCTCTGTTAAGTTGAATGTGTTCTAAGAATAGTCGCGGTGTCCTGAAATGTTCGCAAATAAACAAGATGGTGGTGTTCTGAAGACGCTTCTAAGAACACTCGCGGTGTCCTGAAATATTCGCAAATAAACAAAATGGGGGTGTTCTGAAGACGTTTCTAAGAACACTCGCGGTGTCCGGGGAATGTTCGTAGGGGGTGTCCTGAGGACGCTGTTCGTATTGTTCTCTGTCAAGTTGAATGTGTTCTAAGAACACTCACGATGTCCTGAAATGTTCACAAATAAACAAGATGGTGGTGTTCTGAAGATGCTTCTAACAACACTCGCTGTGTCATGAAATGTTCGTAAATATGAATGGGGGGTTGTGGCTGGCAAGTTGAATGTGTTCTAAGAACACTCGCGGTGTCCTGAAATGTTCACAAATAAACAAAATGGGGGTGTTATGAAGATGTTTCTAAGAACACTCGCGGTGTCCGGGGAATGTTCGTAGGGGGTGTCCTGAGGACGCTGTTCATATTGTTCTCTGTCAAGTTGAATGTGTTCTAAGAACACTCGCGGTGTCCTGAAATGTTCGCAAACACACAAAATGGGGGTGTTCTGAAGACGTTGTCGAACACTCGCTGTGTCCTGAAATGTTCGAAAATATGAATGGGGGGTTGTGGCTGGCAAGTTGAATGTGTTCTAAGAACACTCGCGGTGTCCTGAAATGTTCGCAAATAAACAAAATGGGTGTGTTCTTGTCATGCATTCCGCATGGCTGCGTTTGTGGGACATCTGGAAGCACAACCTCTTTGTTTTGGGGATCCCTTTGAAAGCAACTCGGTATCCAGCGGGCCCTTTCATCCGGGTTTCATCCCCAAAGCAATGGGCAGACTGAGAGACTAAATCACACCTTGGAACAATACCTCCGTTGTTTTTGCACCAAGAAGACTGGTGTACCTTCCTCCCCATGGCTTAATTCGCCTATAATAACACCAGACATACCGCCATCCAAATGTCACCTTTTTATTGCACCTACGGTTACCACCCAACCCATCTTCCTCTTGCCCAGAGGTGACCGTCTAAGCTGCCTGCTATAGAACACCTCTTGCAGGAGCTCAAGGATTCTCATAGAATAGCCAGGGAGACTCTGGATGCTAGTCGCCGATCTTACAAGACTTGGGCCGACAAGAAGAGGAAGGCTCCTCCGCCCTGGGCCGAGGGAAGCAAGGTATGGTTAGCTGCTAGGTACCTACCACGATGGACACATACAGGGAAGTTTGCGCCGAGATATATCGGTCCTTTCCAGATCATTAAGAAGATCAATCCGGTAGCCTTTAAACTCAAACTACCCACTTACTTGAAGCATGTTCATCCTGTGTTCCATGCCTCACTTCTGAAGCCTTATCTACCAGATCCTTATAAGAGAAGATCTAGCAGAACGACTAGAACCGTTCCGGTAGAGCCTGCAGAATACGAAGTCTCTCATCTGGTGGATTCACGCTACCATCATGGTGTATTACAATACCTGGTATATTGGAAGGGGTATCCAGTGGCAGAACGATCTTGGGAACCAGTGCGACACATACACGCACCTCTACTAATCAGGAGATTCCACATGTTACATCCCGGCAAACCGGGAGGCCCCCCGTTGTGGAGGAGGCATACTGTCATGCATTCCGCATGGCAGCGTTTGTGGGACATCTGGAAGCGCCATTTGCGGTTCCGTTACGTCGGTGGCCATTTGGATTCAACGGTCTAGTTGTTCCCCAAGATGGCCGCCGCATCTAGTAATGCCGGTCCAGTCCTTTCCTCCTCACGTTCCACCTTCTACGCTCTGCGAAGGTAACGATACCTAGTGTGTTTCGTTCTTTGTTTTCGCTTCCCCACTGCTATTTTTCTCCCTCGAGCCTCTCTCTCTCTTGCTCCCGACGCTGCTCGCGTCCCTGCCATTCAGACCTGTTATCCTTCCCGGATATCTTGATTTCCCCTCCTGTGTATCCCTGCTGCTTTACATTCTCTTCTTTGCTTCCCGGTCTGGGTTCCCTCCTCTCTGGGCATACTTACCTCCCAATCCTCTTGTTGGAATCTCCCTTGGATCTGCTCCATTATCAGCTCCAGTATCGCCTTCACGCCAAGTTTCTTTTCATCCGGACTCTACTCAACTACACACGTCTCCAACCTGTCCTGCCTGCACACAGTGGAACCAACTAGCAGGGTTTTTTCTGCCGTGTGGCTTTTTCCCTGCTCTGGAACCGGCTCCCGGGAGTCCCCCCTATCCGGTTATCTCATATACCGACAGCGTGGCATCCCAGGGAGCTCGTCCCTTTTTGCACGATAAAAAGACCAGGAAGAAGATAAACACAGAGAGGCAAGAGAGACCGAAGAAGAAGACAGGGTACCAAGACGGTTCCACAGATCTTTCAGGTGAGAAGGAGGGGAAGGGAGTTACTTCAGAGCTTGACAGAGTGCAACGCCAAGAAAAGCAATAGCTTCGCTGGAACAGTACCAGGAATTGGTAGCTGCTATCCAAGGACTCACTGTAGAAGTTCAATCCCTCCGCGCTGAAAACCAATCCTTAAGGCAACAGGTTTCTGCCCGAGATGAATCCAGAGGAGAATTACCCCCGCTTCCTTTCCCATTTGGGAAATATGATGGGAACCCCAAGACTTTAATAAAGTTTCTAGACGCCTGTCAACTGTACTTCACCTTTCATCCTCGGGCTTATGAGACGGCTAAGGCAAAGGTGGGGTTCCTAGTCTCTAATTTAGATGGGAATGCCCTTGCTTGGGCAACACCTCTAATCCTTCAGTCAGACCCCTCTACTAATGATTATGACCAGTTCATTCAACGATTTAAGACACGTTTTGAAAGACCCGAAGTTTTATACACCACCTATGAGGCCATTGTAGACATCAGACAAGGATCTCATAATGTCCAGACATATGTAACGACGTTCATGCGCCTAGCGACTGAGGCAGGGTGGCCGGACTCTGCCCAACAGACATTGTTTCGCCGTGGCCTACATGAAGACATTAAGGACAAGTTGGCTCGTGTAGCTAGACCACAGTCTTTTCAGGAACTTGTGTCTCTGGCCTTACAGATTGAATTCAGATTAGGCGAGAGGAGACAAGAACGAAGGAGGCCAAGACTCCCTCTCTCGCCAGTGTCTTCTCCTGCGGCTAGTGATCACTCTGCATCCCAGCTAGGGGAAGAACCTATGCAAATTGGCACAGCCAGAGGCCCCCTAACTGCAGAAGAAAGGAAGTGAAGAAGGGATCTGGGATTGTGTATGTATTGTGGTTCCAATAAACATTTATTGCGCAATTGTCCAGAGGTTCCTCCTCGCCGTCAGGGAAACGATCTCCCCCGAACCTGAACAGGGTCAGGTCGGGGGAAGTTTGCAAGGATCCCTGTAACAGTTCTTTGCCTCTCTCCCCTCAAGAAGATCATCGGCTGATGGTTTTTCAGATTAAGTTGTCCAGTGGATCTTCAGCAGTCTGGGATGTGATTGCCATGTTAGACTGTGGGGCAGCGGGAAATTTCATTGATGCTTCATGGGCAAGGAAGATGAAGATACCCATTCTCTCTAAGGACAGGCCCATCCCGGTTGAAGGGGTGGATGGCACACCTTTGTCTTCCGGACCCATTACACAAGAGACTCTTCCAATACAGGTGCAATTGTTCCAACATAAGGAAGAGATTGTGTTTGACCTTATAAAAGCAGCCCATTTTCCGGTGATTCTGGGGATTCCATGGCTGCGCCACCATAACCCTCTGGTGGACTGATCAACTAATACCATACAATTCCAGTCCTCCTATTGTCAAGAGTACTGTCTTCATCAGACTTCTCCAAACAGGCTATCCAACAACAAGAGTTTGTTACTGGCAGCCTCTTTACATCTGGTTCCAGAGCATTACCAAGACTTCCTCGAGGTTTTTATGGAAAGGCAGCCACATTCCCTTCATCTTCACAGGAACGAAGATTGTGCTATAGACACCATTCCCAATGCTTCAATTCCATTTGTAAGGATGTACCCTCTGTCTCTGCCTGAGCACAAGGCCCTTAAGGAATACCTTGATTGTAACCTGCAAAACGGTCTCATCCAGGAATCCAATCACCTGCAGGAGCTTCGTTGTTTTTCATACCTAAGAAAGACTCCCGTGAACTTTGCCCCTGCATTGATTACCGAGGTCTGAATCAACTCATCATAAAGGACCGTTACCCGATGCCTCTGATCAAAGAGATATTGGAGGCAGTTCAAGGTGCTTCAATCTTCAGTAAACTGGATTTAAGAGGGGCTTACCATCTGCTTCGCCTTAGGCAAAGGGATGAGTGGAAGACAGCCTTTAGGACACCTCTGGGTCATTTTGAGTATCGGGTCATGCCCTTCGGCCTTGTGAATGCCCCAGCGGTGTTCCAACGTTTTATGGACAAACTTCTAGCAGACCTTCTGTTTTCTTCCGTAGTGGTTTATCTAGACGACATTTTGATTTACTCATCTTCTCCTACTGAACACCGTAAACATGTTTGCGTGGTCTTGGACCGCCTACTGAGGAATCAACTCTATGTTAAACCAGAAAAATGCGTTTTTGATTCCCCTTCTGTATCCTATCTGGGTTTCATTCTCTCGCAAGAAGGTATCCGCATGGATCCGAGGAAGATACAAGCTATACTTCAGTGGCCTGTGCCCAGGAACGTCAAGGAGACTCAACGCTTTCTAGGACCCGCGAATTTCTACAGACAATTTATTTCGGGTTTCTCCAATTTGGTCCTTCCAATCACCTCTTTGCTCAAGAAAGGGATACAATTCAACTGGACACAAGAAGCAGACGTCGCGTTTCAAACCCTTAAGAAGGCTTTTACTTCCGCACCCATTCTAATCCAGCCTGACCAAGCATTGCCCTTCATCGTGCAAACAGACGCCTCAGGAGGTGCCATTGGAGCTGCTCTCCTCCAAAAGAGCTTAGATGGTCTGGAACATCCAGTGGCCTATTACTCGAGGACCCTCTCTACCAGCGAAAGAAATTATTCCGTTATTGAAAGAGAACTATTAGCCATCAAGCATGCCTGTGAGGAATGGCGACATCTCCTTCAAGGGGCCAGACACCGGTTCACTGTCCGCACAGACCATAGCAATCTCCGAGTCCTTCAGCAGATGGAGTGTCGTAACGCCCGTCATGCTCGATGGGCCTATTATTTTTCTCAGTTCGACTTTGAAGTCACCTATCTTCCCGGCAAAGAGAACATCTTGGCCGACGCTTTATCCCGTGGATATCAAGGTGATGCTGAAGAGAACCTAGTCCATGACTTGATATTAGCAGGCAAGAATTTTAAGACCATAGCTAATGTATTCCTACGGGATGCACAGCTCAGACAACAAGGGAAACTCATGAAGGAATCTGTGGATCCTCGGTTAGAAGACAGAGAAGGTTACCTATTTAAGGGGCGAGCCTTATATCTACCCGTTAGTAGACATCAAAGAATGGCCCTCTCTTGGTGTCATGATGCACCGTTGGCAGGCCACAAGGGCATTCGCGCCACCAAGGATCTCATTTATAGACTGTTCTGGTGGCCGACCTGGAGCCAAGATGTCCAGTCATATGTCGCATCCTGTCCCATCTGCCCTTTTAACAAGTACTCCACTTCTAAACCTCTTGGTTTACTTCAACAGGAGCCAGCGCCCAAGCAACCCTGGACTCATGTCTCAACAGATTTTATTGTTGATCTACCCCGATCAGAAGGCAATACTGCCATTATGGTGACTATAGATTCCTTAAGTAAGTTGGCCCATTTTACTCCACTAAGAGCAGTACCAACAGCTCCTGAAATGGCCAGAGTATTCCTCAAGGAAATTGTACGGTTACATGGCCTTCCCGACACTATTGTTTCAGATCGTGGCCCACAGTTCACCTCTTTGTTTTGGGGATCCCTTTGCAAGCAACTGGGTATCCAGCGGGCCCTTTCATCCGGGTTTCATCCCCAAAGCAATGGGCAGACTGAGACTAAATCACACCTTAGAACAATACCTCCGTTGTTTTTGCAGCAAGAAGACTGGTGTACCTTCCTCCCCATGGCTGAATTCGCCTATAATAACACCAGACATACCGCCATCCAAATGTCACCTTTTTATTGCACCTACGGTTACCACCCAACCCATCTTCCTCTTGCCCAGAGGCGACCGTCTAAGCTGCCTGCTATAGAACACCTCTTGCAGGAGCTCAAGGATTCTCATAGAATAGCCAGGGAGACTCTGGATGCTAGTAGCCTATCTTACAAGACTTGGGCTGACAAGAAGAGGAAGGCTCCTCCCCCCTGTGCCGAGGGAAGCAAGGTATGGTTAGCTGCTAGGTACCTACCACGATGGACACATACAGGGAAGTTTGCGCCGAGATATATCGGTCCTTTCCAGATCATTAAGAAGATCAATCCGGTAGCCTTTAAACTCAAACTACTCACTTACTTGAAGCATGTTCATCCTGTGTTCCATGCCTCACTTCTGAAGCCTTATCTACCAGATCCTTATAAGAGAAGATCTAGCAGAACGACTAGAACCGTTCCGGTAGAGCCTGCAGAATACGAAGTCTCTCATCTGGTGGATTCACGCTACCATCATGGTGTATTACAATACCTGGTATATTGGAAGGGGTATCCAGTGGCAGAACGATCTTGGGAACCAGTGCGACACATACACGCACCTCTACTAATCAGGAGATTCCACATGTTACATCCCGGCAAACCGGGAGGCCCCCCGGTGTGGAGGAGGCATACTGTCATGCATTCCGCATGGCGGCGTTTGTGGGACATCTGGAAGCGCCATTAGCGGTTCCGTTACGTCGGTGGCCGTTTGGATTCAACGGTCTAGTTGTTCCCCAAGATGGCCGCCGCATCTAGTAATGCCGGTCCAGTCCTTTCCTCCTCACGTTGCACCTTCTACGCTCTGCGAAGGTAACGCTACCTAGTGTGTTTCGTTCTTTGTTTTTGCTTCCCTACTGCTATTTTTCTCCCTTGAGTCTCTCTCTTGCTCCCGACGCTGCTCGCGTACCTGCCATTCAGACCTGTTATCCTTCCCGGATATCTTGATTTCCCCTCCTGTGTATCCCTGCTGCTTTACATTCTCTTCGTTGCTTCCCGGTCTGGGTTCCCTCCTCTCTGGGCATACTTACCTCGCAATCCTCTTGTTGGAATCTCCCTTGGATCTGCTCCATTATCAGCTCCAGTATCTCCTTCACGCCAAGTTTCTTTTCATCCGGACTCTACTCAACTACACACGTCTCCAACCTGTCCTGCCTGCACACAGTGGAACCAACTAGCAGGGTTTTTTCTGCCGTGTGGCTTTTTCCCTGCTCTGGAACCGGCTTCCGGGAATCCCCCCCTGTCCGGTTATCTCATATACCGACAGCGTGGCATCCCAGGGGGCTCGTCCCTTTTTGCACGATAAAAAGACCAGGAAGAAGATAAACACAGAGAGGCAAGAGAGACCGAAGAAGAAGAAAGGGTACCAAGACGGTTCCACAGATCTTTCAGGTGAGGAGGAGGGGAAGGGAGTTACTTCAGAGCTTGACAGTTCTGAAGAGGTTTCTAAGAACACTTGCGGTGTCCTGGAATGTTCGTAGGGGGAGTCCTGAAGGCATAGTCCATATTGTTCGCTGGCAAGTTGAATGTGTTCTAAGAACACTCGCGGAGTCCTGAAATGTTCGCAAATAAACAAAATGGGGGTGTTCTGAGGACACTGTCCGTATTGTTCGTTGTCAAGTTGAAAGTGTTCTAAGAACTATCGCGTTGTTCTGAAATGTTCGTAGGGGGTGTCCTGAAAACGCTGTCCGTATTGTTCGCTGGCAAGTTGAAAGTGTTCTAAGAACACTCATAATGTCAGCATACATTAAAAGTTTCCATAGACCATATTTGAAATGTTTGACTCTATGGATGTGATATGCTGCGGTGGTTGTGGCCAGGGCATAGAGTCTTGGGTGCATGGCCATTTATCCACAGCATATCACATTCATATTTGCTTATAACTTTGGGTGAAAAACAAATGTATGAGGAACAAAGGAATTAGATACTATGGATGTGATATGCTGCTATGGTTCTCCTTATTATTGTATACTTACTGTTTGATCTAGTAACCGGAGTACATGTATTTCTTGTTAATTTCTGTGATAAAAGAAAATAGCATGTTAGTATTAGTATTTTGTAATGACTTATTACATTGTATAATCAACTTACTTTTTTTTTTGGACCCTCATATTTAGTAGATTACAAATCGGAGTACTGTGCAATTTTCTCAGTTTCTGTATTTATTGCTAAAATCATTGGGTCTGTGGGAGAAAAAAAAATCCATGTTGGATTAAAAAAAAAACTTTTTCTGTTATGCTACAGTTTATTTGTTTGTTTGTTTTCAGTGTTCACTTGTTGTTTCTGCCTAATGCTTTATACTTTGGCTTGTTGCATTTTTTTGGAGCAGTAACATATTATTTATTTGTTTGGATATTATAAAACTTTGGAGCAGTTAGATACCAATTGGCATATTCTAACTGTCTATTTTTTTAATACATTTTAGTGGTATTGATTTATCTATTTGGATATTGTTAAATTTTGGGACAGTTAGATACCAATTGGCGTATTCTCACTGTGTATTTTTTGGTCTAATTTAGTGGTATTCATTTATCTGATTAGTTGTTGAATCTTTGAGCAGTTAGATAGCTTTTGGAGTATTCTAACAGTTTATTTTTTTAACACAAATTTACTTAGGATTTAAATACAGTTTAGTTATCAAATTTTGGTTTTAAGAACATCAAATAAGCGTTTGTAAGATTTGCTGGTAATCTCTGCTTTAGAGTAATGGTACTATCATTACATTAAATCCATCCACATTTCTTTTTTATATATGCAGTGTAGTGCCCTGAATTGGTTGTGGCTCCTGCGTGGTAGATTATACCTATTGTTGTGAAGGTTTTCTTACCAAGTGATATTTGACCATGTGTGAATCCAGTCAGCTTGCAGTTGTTTTTGGTACCATCTGCATTGTAATGTAGAAGCATTAGTATTATGTATTTACTATGTGTTTGTATTACTAACGTGGAGCGATTATCTGAATTGCAGGTAGAGCATAATCTACCATGGTTTGCATTTTGTACAAGTCACTGAAATGGAATGGATTCACAATTTGGTATTGATATATATATGAAGCGTTCATTGGGGATTTCTTCTTGTGTCACATTGTTGCAGAGAGTGCATGTATGTTTCCACATGTATGAAATCTGAAAGATTTCATTTATAGGTATGTTTTTGTTTTCCAGTACTTGTAGTAAGTACATTAGAAATTATTGTGGATCTTCCTGTGAGTTTATAGTGAATTTCACCATTCCAGCACAGTAGTCCAATTGTTGTCTTATTCCATAAACACTATACGTGTTGTCAGGATTGTTTGCTGCATTTCTGTGAAGTACTAACATTTGCAAACACAATGGGTCTGTACTGTGTAAGTAAATGTTGTCAACAATTGGTGGTAATTGAAATAGAATATTCATTGCTACATTTGCGTAGCAACTTACACCAACTATATTTTAGAATTTAAATGGTCCAGGTAGTTCTGTATCTAACTGCTTTTTTTGGAGTTTGTCTTCCTTCTTTAAAGAAGTACCTGGTTTACTTTCCCTAATTGATTCTTTTTTGCTTGTGGTACTTGATGAAGTATAAGTTTCTTTTACTCTCTTTGGAGGATTTGCAGTGACATCTTGTTGCATTTCTGTTTGATTTATTTTTCTTTTATAACGTTTTACTTTTTGTGGAACAGAATATGTGTTTAGGTGGGGGTGTATAGTGAGCGAAGTCTATTGTATTCTAAAATGCAAGGAATATCAGCATTTATTTTACTTGCATCAAAGTTGATTAGAAATAGACCGTCAATTGTAACGTAAGCGTGATAGTGCTACGTAGCTCATGCCTTCTTTAAAGACTGTTACCAATATCTATCATTGCTTTGTCTAGGGTAAGACCATGTGATTTATGAATCGTGACTGCATATGCAAGAGTTAGAGAAAATTGTTCTCTGCGTACAGATATATCTTTGAAGAGAAGGAATCTAGCTGTTGAGCGTCCTATCCTTTTTACTTCTGAAAGTTTGTCAAAGAGTATATTGCCAAACTGAATTTTGTTGTCGCGTGGGTATGTTTGAAAGCCAAAAACTGTACCCAGTGCTCCATTAACTAGTCCTTGATCCACATCAAGGTTACATTTAAGCATTACTCTGCAATTTATGGATAATTTTAATATCTTTTCTAAGCCTGTTGTGTTTGAGATTGATTTTTCTAAACTATTTAGTCTTGTTGTGGTTTGGTCAGACATGGGTAGTGTCATACCATGTACATCTAGTTTGTCTGTGGCGCTAATTTCCATGATTGGTTGCATTTCTTTACTTAGCATGATTTCATTGAATTTGAAAAAGCTTGCAAGAGTTGGCATTAAGGCCATACAATTGACCTTTTTGTGGGCTAATTGTTCCATAACATCTGTAGCACATGCATTATCGCCATAAAGTGCATTAATGTGCCGTGTTTTCAATATTGCTTCTGCTTCTTTAGAAAGTATACCAACTCTGATACTTTTTAAAATGTTGGCATACGTGAGATCTGCAGATTGCCACATGCTTTCTGTTAATTCTCTGTATTGGAAATGTTGCCAAAGGTTGACATTTCCAATGCTGCCAACAGTTTTATGGCAGAGTTTGTGTCCTAATATTTTAAAAATAGGCTCACCTTTTACTGGTGTTAATTGAAGCAGATCTCCAAAAACAATGTGTTTTCATGCAAAGAGCTCTTCATAGTCTGTTTTGAGTACTTAGTACT
This sequence comes from Ambystoma mexicanum, assembly GCF_040938575.1. Taxonomy (NCBI): domain Eukaryota; kingdom Metazoa; phylum Chordata; class Amphibia; order Caudata; family Ambystomatidae; genus Ambystoma; species Ambystoma mexicanum. The sequence goes on along the minus strand of NC_090935.1, from coordinate 892,162,384 downwards.
TCTTGTAATCTGAAGTGAATCATAGCTAACATCAGGTTGGAGACCATGCTCACTTCATCTATTAGTAGCATTTTCAATTGTTTCAATACTCTGCGTAGTTCCATTGCAGCTTCTGCAGAAAGTTTGTAATAGTCTAATTTGTTCTGGTGTTCTACTGGTAATAGTAGTAATCGGTGTAATGTAACACCACCTATGTTGTAGGCAGCTAAACCTGTGGGGGCAGTGACAACAGATGACAGTTTGTTGTTTGTCAATTGTTGAAGGAACTTACTAATGATTTAGATTAGGAATGTTTTGCCAGAACCAGCTTCACCACTGACGTACAGTAGTATAGGTTTATAATTATGGCAGGAACATTCTTTATTTTCATGTTTTACACCATGTGCAATTTGTTTTGTTACTTCTTGAAAAATGCTACGTTGCTCATTGTTTAGTTTTGATTGTTGTATAGTTGTCTTCTTTATCTTCATACTGACACATGGTGTTTCTACTTCTATCATAGCTAATTCTGCCTCATTTATTATTAGTGGTTCTCCCAGTGCTTCTTGGCTTCCTGTTACAGAAGGTTGACTACTGTCAGGAGTGTCCTTATCTAGTTGGGCTTGGAGTTCTTCTTCGTGTTGCTGTTCATTGTGCAACATTGTTTTGTACTGTGTAAAGTTTACATCAGTTATAGTGCTTTCATTTGCTTTGAAGGCATCCTCATATGAGTCATAGTTATCTAGTATTTGTTCTTCATTTCTCCATGGTTTGAAGAGTTGTAGCAGGGACATGAAATATACTTCTTTATGTTGAGGAGTCTTTAATGACAATTTGATATGATTAATTAAATTTGGTTTAGTGAGTTTAACTAAGCTGCCTTCACAGTTTGTCACTCTATATTTACTTTTTTTTCATCAGGTTTCATATTATTTTTGTATGTGTAGTTTTGGGCTATGTGGTATAGACACATGTTTTCCAAAGTATTACTTCTGTTTGGGTAGTATGTGTCCAATAAATTGTTTTTTTAAAATGTCTTGGCTGTTGGGATCACGTTTGGCTATTGTTTCTATATCTTCATATGATTTTAGAACTCTTTTTCTAGATTTAGCTGGACCAAGACTTAGCCGTACTATATTTTCAGATTTACCATACAATGCAGTACCAGTTAAACGATCAGCTGCTTCATATGATCCACATTCTCTATGGGAGAGCATTTTTATGCCCAAGCTGTCTAATTTCTGAGACACTGTTTTATCTGATGACAGCTCATTCCAGAGGTCTTGGAGCTCTGTCTTTTCTGCTTTAGTTAAGTATGCTGTGACATATTGTGCAACTGCAGTAGAAATGTCTGCAATGTACTGCACATCTATGTTTGCATTCCATAAGTGGGCAATGATTGCATTATAATCATTGATATATTTTTCTTCTTCTTTTCTTTTTATGTAATACGTATTTTTAGGTGACTTACCTTTAACACTATGTCTAACTGAAGACATGAGGTTGTTCACTTGACCTGTATTTGTAACTGGTTTAGAGAAACCAAATCGGCATTTGGTGTAGTATTTCCCTTTGTTTTTGTATTTGCGACAACAATATTTTCCACATTTGTGTCTTTGAAATTGTAAAATGTGTGCATGAAGATCACTATTTGTGGCCTCTGTTGGAATTTCACAAGTGACGTATTTTTCAATAAACTGTAAAACAGTGGCATCACTGTCAAGACCAAATTTAGGAGCATCTTTAATCCATAAAAGCATGTGGATATGTGGTGCTCCTCTGGCTTGGTATTCTTTTCTCCAAAAGAAGTGTTGCACTTCTCCAAGGGGAGGAACAGTTTTATTACAAATAAAATTTAGCATAGCAATGAAGCGATGGTGAAAATATCTCGAAACATTAACAGGATCCAAAGAACAAAGTTCTCCAGGTGTTAGTATATCTATGTTTGTTTTGTTTTTATTTGATATGCGTAGGAAATCAAGTAAATCTTCCCATGCGTGTTCTGCACAACTTTATGTAACAAACAAAGTGGGTGGGCCAAGGTTTCTGATCATACAACGTACATCTCCATGACGTTGAAACCAGTACTCTTTAGTACCACGCATATTTGCTAATAGATTTGTAATATTTGATTGTAAAACCTCATCCTTTTGTTGCACTTTTTCTAATAATTGTGTAGCTGTCATATTTTGAAAGTGTGATCCTGATTTTAATATGTGTGCAACTCCGTAACATAAAGTTGCTAGTTCACTTTCAAAGAGTAGGTGGAATATGTGTAACATTGTCTAAATCTGGGATCTTCAGAATACATACGTAATGAGCGGTATTCTGAAGCTGATATTTGAATAGGTCTCATCATACCTTCCACCTTTGCCAATAGGAAAGAGTAGAGGAAAAGCACGTGCTTCTATACTTTTTTCCCATATGCTGATTGGCGATCCTTTTGTTTGACGCATTTGGTATGTTTCCAGTACATCTTCTATGGTGTCATTAGAGTGCAAAGGATGAATTGTATAATGGTCTAAAGTATTTGATATTGTAGCAGGATCTAGTAGCTCAAATTGACCAGCTTCTTGTGTTTCCTGAATTATTTCAGTTGTATCTTTCAGGTTTTCTTCAATATTAATTTCTTTGTAATATTCATTATTCTCTTTAAGATATTGCAAGGCTTGTCTAACTTTATGTAAATCTACCAGCTGTTGCCATTTTTTTGTCTTTTGTAGGTACTCCATTTACTAAGATAATTAAAGATTGCTGCATTGGACGTTGCACTCCTAGAGTATGCACATTTTCTTTTAGATCTAATGGTAAATAAACTACTTTTCCACAAATGCCTTTTACCAATTCAGAGGGAGGTAATTTTGCTGTTTTTGGTGGAAGGCGTATTATTGCTTGAAATGGGTGTACTGTTTGAATTATGATGCTCTCATATAAATTAAGTTGTTGTAGGGGTTTTGGTACTGGGTATAATTCCAAATTATTTGTGATAGCACGTGAAGGAGTTTGGTTGTTGTCAAGTTTTGTAGTGCAGTAACTGCAAAGTATTAAGGGCTCAGTTATTTCGTATTTGTTTTCGGCTACAAGGTAGAAAGCTAATTCAAACCATTTAGAATCTTCATTGTCTTCTATTTTGTATGATAGGTCTACAGTTTTTGTGTTACTTTTATAAAAAGTTCTACGGCAACATACACATACATGGTTTGGTACATCAGCTGATGTACTTTTAAATGTTAGTATTTCTTTCTTGTATGTGTTTAGCAAAAGGTTGCCATGTGTAGAATTGTTGCTTAATTGGTTTAAAGCTATTTCATTCTGTAAATGGCTTTCACTTCCAAAATATTTTTTCTGGATATAGTCAATTTCTTCAAGTAGGTCTTTTGCTGTACCATATAGAAGGATGTTATTTAAATTTGCTAGTGCTAAAGCAGGACTTTTAACATAGTACAGTTTAAAGGCTAGATTTCTTACAGTTGAATGATGTGTTGATATCCTTTTGATATTATGGAAAGTGGTATTACAAGTAGGTCCTGTAATGCTGGCCAATGAATGTCCTTGTAGTCCTGTGTACTTGCGCACTGGACAGCTATCCATATTTTGCAGTAATTTAATTTTGATTTTGTCTTTGCTTTTTACATATTTATTGAGGAATTGGCGTAAAGATTTGAAACATTGTTTGGGAATGTTACACATTGACGTGCATGGCCATTTGTACACTAGACGTTCTGATTCAGTTGAATGGAGGGGTAATTCTAAGTTTTCAGGGCATATTTTTGTAAGGAGTACTTCTTGTTCCATTATGGTATTATTCACTGTTTCATAACCTCGACCACTGCTATGTATGGCAATTGTATTTGTTTGCTTTTGTTTGTACGCTTCTTCATTAAAATATGGTTCTGTGCTCGTAGTGTGCTTCCATTCACCTCCGCAGATACTTAAGATGTTCTTTCTGTTGACATTTTGCTTATTGAGAAGTCTTTTTTGTAATTTAGTTATTAGTTTTGTTAGTGGTTTCATTTTGTTTAATAGTAAAATAAATAACTTTCTTTTGAGAAGAATTGCACTGTCCATCAACGCTTCTAAGATTAATTTCCTACGATAGGTTTTAAGCATTGAACCTGATTTCTCTCCTGTTTTTATAAGATTTTGAAGGACTTTGTGACGGTACATTTTGGCTAAAATACTTTTCTTGGTATGCTTACTTTGCACTATATTAAAATTTAAAGAAGTAGTTTTATCTGTAGTGATGGCTGATTTTCTGTTAATTGTTTTTTGGTTTGTTTTACATTTTGATAGAGGAGGCAACGTTTTTGTACTTGAAACTTCTTGTGTTTCACTAAATGACTGTTAGCTGTTTTGTTTCAACTTTTTTTTACAAATTCTGCTAGAGATGGATGCTTATGTTGGACACTTATTTTCATTTGCTCTACTTTTGCATTGCTTTCTATGGACTTGACTTTTGCTAGGCATTCTTTAGGGTCTGTTGAAAAAAATAAAGAAGGTATGGGTTGGGGTGTTCTGCAATGATTGTGTGCTGTGTGCATGAGTGTTTGAGTAAGATGATAAAGATGTATGTAATGGTGTGTGATTGTGCATTGGGAACTACAACTAGTAGGGATAGGTATTCTTGAATATATGTGTTACTAAACTGGGGCTCAGATGACAAAAAAAAAGTAAGCTAGTGGTGTGGAAAAGTACAAATAGTAAATCTAATGTATACAATTAAAACAGTTGTTTGTTCTATAATATGACAATTGTAGCGGTTGAGTTGGGTAATTTGTGTGTCCAAAAATAGGAATTTGTGGGCCATTCTGGCTGTAAATCGCTGTTTAAGACATGGAGATTTTTGGACAAAATGGTACACAATCTCTATTTTTAGGCACAGAAATAGCTTGTATTAACTTTACAGTATGTTTGAGTAATAATACAAATATTATGGTGATATTCTACTTACTTTTTTTCTTAAATAACAGGTAACTTCTTAGTTCTTTGTTCTTCGAATTCGGCTGTTGTTTTCAGGAGACTGGTCTTCACTGCAATTGTAAAAGCTTCAAATTAGTAACTGTTTGTATATAGCGCTGTTTTTAATTTAGATATTGATTTTTTAAATTGAAATCCTCAGCGCCTTCTTTAAAACCATTAAACTAATTTATTTACATAAGATACATTGCATCAGTTCAGTACATATGATATGTTCTTAATGAACAAATTGTATTGAATGACTAACTGTAGCAAAAAAAATATCTTTACTATGTCTTGTGAAATGTATAATATATCAGTGAAAACCACTATTTCTGCAACTAAGCTGTTCTAATGTCATGTCTAAATTAAAGTAATTAAGTAAATAAATAAATAAAAACAAAAAAATATGAAATTGTATAAGTATTTTTTTAAAAAATGTAAACATAGATTGTGTTTGCATGCAATTTTGTTTGAATATATGTAGTCTATATATTTCATTTAAAAAATGTTAGTTTAACATGATTTGAGTGTGTGTATAAAGAAAGTAAATAGTATAAAGGTTTATAAGTGATAGTTGATTTTAGGAAATTGAAAAAATACAGTAAATTAATTTTACAGATTACACAAGCTAAAAGTCTGTTTGAAAATGTGTTCATCTACTGTACAGAAAATGTGCATACCTGAAGTTCGTGTTCATGCATATGGATATGCATGGAGCTGCAAGTAGAAATCTTGGAGACTTGTACAGTATTTCTGGTAGATGGTGCTTGCCAATGATATGACACTTGTACGCAGAGAGATTTACAGTACATTTGCAGTGCTGATCTATGATGATGCAGTTTGATGTAGAGGTCTTGAATGTGATTGGTGCATGGTCATGTGACTTCTTAGCTACATCCAATGAGGGAATGGCAGAGAGAGTGAAGTGGAAATGGTAGAAGGGCTGTTCATGTTACGATATGTCCGCGGACACGGCGGTAGTTCGCGGACATCAGGAGTTACATCTGGGGATTTTTGGGTTCAGAAGTTATGCAAATGAGAATGAGTACTGAAAGGGATTGGTCAGGAAAGTTTAGTGGGTGTGTTGTGCCAGAAGAGAGTTTCTCATATACTGTTTTTGCTGAGAGAACAACAGATAGCTATGTCTGTGTGTTTTAGGAAAAGGATTGTATGGATTTTGGGAGATTCATAGATATATTGGTTGAAGGTGCATGCAGAAAGCTGTGGAGTAGCTGTAGATCTTGGATTCCTACATGTGGAAGTAGACTGGCATGGAGTACGTGGAATGAAGTGGTTGGACTTGCTACCTCTCTGTGCTACTTTGAAGACAGAGCAACATCCAGACATAATTGTAATTCATTGTGGAGGGAACAGTTTAGGACATGTGACTGGAATGTTTTTGCAATTTGCTATGAAAGAAGGACTTGGGAAGGTTATGGGCATGTTTCCTAATTCTCAAGTGATATTTTCACAGATTGCGCAGAGACAAATGTGGCTTTGTTCTTCTTCATTTGGTCCACAAATGGAAAAAGTAAGGCACAATGTTAATAAAGCTGTTTGTGCCTTTCTAAAAGATTTTGTCAAGTCTTCTTTTCACAATGAAAATATTCTGTTTCGTAGTACAAACATTTTTGCGCAGAGATGGAGTCCATCTTACTTATGGTGGCAATCAGATTTTTCTGAGAAATGTACAAAATGCACTGCGACCTTTTTTGGTATTACAACATCCATTTTGAAGTAGGTGTTAAGCATTTATAATTTTTGACTTACAAACACCTCCCAAAGGCTCTTTTCAGAGCCACCACTTCCTCCCAGAGAAAATTGCAATGTTTGTGATAGGTAAGGGTCATCAGCATTCTGTATGGCCTTTGAGGCAGCTTGAGGAAGGCGCTGTCCCACAGAGGTGGTCCTTGTGGTGACAGGATCAGAAACAGAGGATGAAGTAGAGGAAATCAACCTGCTACGTTCTTCGCAAGGTACAACCCTGCGAATAGCCCCAGAGTGAAATGACCTCAGGTGTTGCTTCATAGTAGTGGTCCCAAAGCTGTACTTACCGTGCTTCCCGCGACTGAGTATCATTTTGCACTCATTGCAGGTAACACGGTTTGCACGAGCCTTAGGACCATTCCCATGAATGGTAAATAACCGCCACACCCAAGACTCACGCCTAGTGCGGGTAGTAGGGATTTCCTCTACCTCATTCTCATCATCCTCTTCTTCCTCCTCTGCATCCTCACTCCTGTTCCCCTCTTCAGGCCCTTGGGGAGGTGCTGGAGGGGGTGGGGTGGTGCTGAAGCAGGTGCAGCACCAGGTGGCAGTTCAGCAGCCAGGGATGCCATCTCGATGATGGTGTAATCTGCAGGTGGCAGCAAAAATCGCTGTGTTCTGAAGAATAGCCAGAAACACAATGAGAATAAGCTCTAGGGCGTGGTCTTTTATAGGGGTGCTTGTGCGCGGTCCTCAGACTTGTGCGCTGTCCACGGACAGATCGAACACAAAAAAAAGTTTGAAAAGTTTCAAAAGGTATGTAGAAACTCAGGATTACTATGTGGGACTTGTGCCATGGTGAGATTTTATTGAAAAATATTATGGATTCATTCAAAATGTACTTTTAAATTGTTCGGGGACACGAACAATGTCCGCATTCAGAACACGCGATCAGCATGGGCGCCGTTATATGATCCGTTTGCGAACACGTCTGCGAAGGAAGCGCATGTCCGCAGGACACCAAATGCACGGAGATTGGTTAGCGCATGCGCGTTGATGTTCTACGGACACTGTTCGGGTCCTGAAGTAATTAAAAATGCGTCACACGTGAAACAAACATTTCAGGACACTGCGTGTGTTCTTAGAACAGTTTAAACTTGCTAGCGAACAGTAAGGACAGATATAGTGTTCTTCAGGACACGTCCAATTTCGTTTATGTACGAAGATTTCAGGACACCAATTGTGTTCTTAGAACAGTTTCAACTTGCTAGCGAACACTACAGACAGATATAGTGTTCTTTAGGACACTTTAATTATTTTTTTTAACGAACATTTCAGGACACCAATTGTGTTCTTAGAACAGTTTAAACTTGATAGCGAACACTACGGACAGATATAGTGTTCTTCAGGACACCTCCATTTTCGTTTAATTACGAACAATTCAGGACACCGCATGTGTTCTTAGAACAGTTTAAACTTGATAGCGAACACTACGAACAGGTATAGTGTTCTTCAGGACACCTCCATTTTCGTTTACGTACGAACATTTCAGGACACCAATTGTGTTCTTAGAACAGTTTAAACTATCTAATACAGAAAGTTTATAAATATATGAATAAAATTAAGTACACTTACTATTTCAGGTAAGATATGTCCTATGTACTCAGTGGGTCTGCTCTTGTTCTCAGTTCTGTCGTGTTTGTGAGGTAATTATGTTGGAAGCCAATTTATCTTCTTGTGGTATATTCCATTTTAGAACATAGTGCATTTAAATGAATGGTTAGTGTGTTGTATATATGGGTTACATTTCTTATGTATTAGTACATATAATGTGTTTGTGTGCTCCTTTTTGAATTTGTTAAATGTTCCTATGTTATGATATAACAATCAAACATACCCCACCAGAGTTTTTAGGTAATGGTACTGTTCTTTGAACATGTCCGCGAACATTAAATGAGTTTGCGGACATCAAGTACAGTAGAAGAGATTCAGTCAGTTCCATATGACATGTATATAAAGTCAAAGTCATTATTGTTAAGTTGCACTACTAAAAACGTAAGAAATTCAGTGAAAAAACTTTGTTAAAGGGACGTTATGGTTAAGTTGCGCTGCTAAAAACCTTTCAAATTCAGTGAAAGAACTTTGTTAAAGGGACATTATGGTTCCAAGTAAAACCGAAAAACCCTTGAAATTCGCCATTTATGGTAAGTTAAGCAACCATAACTTGCGCCACCACCGTGCACTGCTAAGCCTAAAACCCAGGACATCAAAGATGACATCACAAATGTTCATTTTGTGTCCATCAGAAGTAGGCTGTGTGGTTACAGTAATGGTTGAGGAAGATGAGGTGGAGGAAGACAGACTACTACTTGCTAAGAAAGGAACAACCTTTCTGAGAGCATTGCAGTGGTTGGATTTGGTGTGGCGGTGCATGGAGGTGGTCCTGTAGGAGTACTATCCAGGTAGAACATGCAGTACCAAACTGTCCGTGAAGCACAGGGTATTGTACGATCGGACTGAAAAAAAAGTCCGCCCATACAATACGAAGGAAAAATGCTACCACTAAAGGTTTGAAAACCAAAAGTTTGAACCTTTGGTGGTAGCATTGCAGGTTAGTAAAACAAAAACAAAAAAAGACTGCAGGGGTGTCCCCCGCAACACCCCACTCACTATACTGTGTGGTATAGTGAGCGGGTGTTGCGGGGGACACCCCCGCAGCACACCCGCAAAAAAACCCCCAAAAACGGGGGCTGCAGGGGTGTCCCCCACAACACCCCGCTCACTATACTTTAAAGTATAGTGAGCGGGCGTTGCAGGGGTTGCAGGGGTTGCAGGGGAAACCCCTGCAGCCCCCGTAGTATGTAAGTGTGTTCGCATGAGAAAGGTGCAAACGTTTGGTAGCCCGCACATTTCTCATGCGAATTTTCCAGCCGCGGAAAAATCAGCTGCGGTCGGATCACTTAGAATCAAGCACAGACCCGAACGCGAAGTGCAGACGCCTTTTGCAAACACGTCATCATGCCGCACATGCGCACAAGGTAATGTGAGACTGTTCAGAAAGTCTACGATGATATCAGACATTCGCGGAAGTCGCTGAATGCAAAAACAGTGGAAAAAGTAGCAAAAAGTGTATAGAAGTGTTAAAAATTATGCTAAAAAGTGACAAATGGCAGATTTAAGGTGAAACTTTGTAAATTGGACAAAAATGTTGCTATATATTGGGATAAGTATTATATTAGTAAGCTGTAGGAAATAAGCATGCAATGGTAAAAACCCATGAAATTCACTGAAAAGACTATGTTAAAGGGACCTTATGGGTACAGAAACCTCAGAAATTCGCCAGTTATGGTAAGCTAAGCAACCATAAATCGCTCCACCACCGTGCACTGCGAAGACTAACACCCAGGACATCAAAGTTGACATCACAATTGTCATTATCAGTGTTAGTCTTATCAGTGCACGGTGGTGGCTTAGCTTACCATAATGTGCACTATATATATATATATATAATTCCCTGCGATTATTGAAGTAGATACCAGCCACGCACAGACAGTGCAAAATTGTTTGGGTTCCCCTTTTTTTCATATCGTTTTAAAGTTCCAGGCAGGACCCTCTCAAATTCTTTTCCTGGCGTCTCTCCATAATTTCACAATGTACTGCTCACCTTAACGTCCCTGCATCTGAATTTCTTTCAATGAATTTCAAGGGTTTTCCCATCATCATCATCATCATCATCATCATCATCATCAATAACTTTATTTTGGCTTTGGGGGCGTGGCTACAGGGCCATGCAGTAGGACGAGTTTCTCCGGAGGCTCCTGATGATCCGACATGATCCGGCAAAAATGCAGCACTAATAACAAGCGTGTGTGCGCACGAGCGGAATGAGACATCCATAAAGTTATGGTGCAGCCCTACGTGTAAGCTAAAATGTGCTAATGCAGGCACTGAAGGAAAACAAACTAAAAGAAGTCTGAGAGAAGAAGCAATACGGGTGAAACAAAATGGCCGGCGCCTCCTAATAAAGGATTGCGCAATACCTGGCAAACACTGAGGAAGACTAGTGTGAGATGGCCGGAGGAAGCCTGGAACCAGGTTTATGCTTGTAAGCGGGCCCGCGGCAGAGACGAGCAACGTAAAATAGATTGAAGCCGTGAACTGCAGGGAGCGGCATGAAACGGGAGCCCTGGGTGAAACTGAAGCACCATCAGGCAGCTCTGACAAAGAGGAGGGGCACCCCACGGCGAAGGCCGTACGAAGTGCGGAAAATGCAATGGGCACAGAAGACCGGGACAGCAAAGCTACTTGATGGAGGAGAACCGGGATAGACAACAAATACTTTGTAACAGTGTGACCCACGGGAGAGTGACTAATGGCCATAAAGTTTGTGCTCTGTAGAATAGTCCAGTGATAAGCTGCCAAATAATTGCAAAGCGACACCAAAATATCCCAAAATAGAAGACAGGAGCCTGAAGTGTTGGAGAAACTCTGTTACGTGGTGCTGCTCATAAAGACCGCAAACAGTGAGCACTGTAATGCGAGAAGAAGCGCCACAGCGAGGGATGGAAAATGGCAGCTAATACCTAAGAACAAAGGACATATGGGTGAAGAGGTGGAACACACTCCGACGAGGACTGCTGCCTCACCTGAACTGAATACGCCACAGCACCGTACTTACAGTAACCCCCGCAGGATGCCCACTGGAACCATGAACATCACGCAATCTCGCTGCCTGAGGCGAGAAGGGCCCAAAAGGAGGAACAGCATTAAACACAAGAGGAACCCGGCAGTCACAGCTGGGCAACACCCGATTCCCCGGAGCAGTGGGACTGGCGGGAGTTAACATACAGCTCCAAACAATTGTGCCTGGCGAGCGAGAACCAACGTACCCTGGAGAACTGTGCTGCAGGCAGCCGTGAGGAGACCAGCAGGGGTGTGAGGCTGGCTGCGGCACAACGGCATTGAAGGATCCCCCGCCTTGGCACAAACGCAGGAGAGGCGGATGGAGAGACGGTGGAGTGGGAAAGGAAAATTCAGCTGGTGGCATAACAGCAGGAAGGAGTTGGAAGGGCGCGGGGGTCCACTATGAACTTCGCTACCATTGCGCTCTGGAGAATGGCAGCGTAAGCCATAACAGTATAGCAGAGTCGCCCCAGCCATACCACCCCTCTTCTTCTCTACCTCAGCAGTCCCCCATCGGGAGGGGGAGTAGTAAAAACAATAACTGCCCAAGGCACTCCACACAAACAGTGGGCAGTGGACAGTGGCCTGCGTGCTAACAATAAAATAAATACCAGCTCGGAGGAAACTGCAGCAAGGAACTCCGGACCCATCTGTCCTAACGTGTGTTGGCCCGGGGGGGACACCAAAGTACTTCCAAAATTCGGGGCGAGTGGCCTGGGAAGTGCAAGGCCACGCGGTGGCCTAAAATATGGGCGGAGCGGCTGGAAGCCTGAGAGGTGCCACAGTCTATACAGAGGTACAGCCGGGAGGCCCAGGACATAACGCATCAACACCACAAAGGCAGCACAGGATATGGTGACCGCATCACAACTAAGCTTGCGCCAGGGACACCGAAGAGACAGCGCAACGTGATGGATGTGAGACGATCAGGAGAAGCAAAGTAGTGCCATCCCAGCTGCTCCCACTGGGCCTCTGACACATATACCACTGGCTGAAGCGCGGACACATTTGTGGCCGTGGGAACGCACCAGAGACCTGAAGTTGTGGAAGGCAGCCGCGGAATAGTAGGCCCAACCATAACACTTGACTGATGAAATAATTCTGTCTGGTGGCCACGAACACTTGCTCAAATACGACGCAGCCATCCTAAGCGCAGGCAGCTCGTACCGTTCGCTGGACGGGTCACCACCCACTAACTGATGCAAAGTCATAAATACCACAAAGCACACAGAAGATGTGCAATCTCGTGTGGCCAAATCACCCCACACCTTGGTGATAGCAGCAAGCGAGTTGGGGTGCCTCCGTGGGTCACACTGTAAGAGGTGGTAAACAGGCTCAACAGAGCGGACACATGGAATGCCCATAACTATAGAAGAGATATCAAGCAGACAAGGCAGCAAACCTAGCATCCCGCACCTAGGAAATATACCCACAGCCTGGACCCTGGCACTCAGCAAAGCCGGAAGAAATATCAAGTTGTACCCTGGACCAGAGCCCGCTACTAGAAAGCACCAAGTATCAGAAGGGCTCCCCCGTGTGGGAATTTGGAATTGCGGCCCTGTTGTGCCGCATAAGCGGCCTGGCGTAACAGCGGAAGGACACCATAACTAGGACTGCGCAGAAGTGGCACGGTGCTGAGAAGACACCATCACCCAGAGGACGTGAGGGGCCTGGGGCGTCCAGAGCAATGGCTCTTAAAGGGGGCAAAGGAAAAAGCAAACCACCAACAATGGACATATTTGCAAAACAGCAGCAGTCCCCAGGCATGCAGGCATAAACTCTGGCCACTACATCGGAAGGGGGGGTCCCGCCAAGGGATGATCACCTGATTCTTGCAGCTATCACGGAACTAAAATCCTTGTGGGGAACAGCAATGGCAGACTTGAAAGCGTCACTGGAAACCAAGATAGACGCAATAGGAATAGATGTCAACCTGTTGAGACAAGATGTGAGAGCACTGGCGGAACGGACGAGTGGCCTGGAGAGCGTGGTGAAAACCAACACAGATGCAGGCAGCACCAATACTAAAAAAGTCCACATATTGAAACAACAGGTGTGCAACCTGGAAATCTGAGCAGAGGAAGCCGAAGGCGAGCAAGACGCGAAAACATACGCTTGGTTGTCCTGCCTGAAGGGGAAGAAGGCTCGGACCCAATCTACTATGTGGAAAACATGATAATTCAAGAAATAGGGGACAGCCGGCTCTCCCAGGGATTTGCGATTGAACGAGCACATAGGGCCCTGACGAAGAGGCCCGAGCCCGGGGCTCCCCCTTGCGCGATCATAGCAAAGATCTCGAACTACAGAGACAGAGAAAAGATCCTGGAATTTTTTCGGAAAGGTGGAACTATAACCCGAGCATCAGCGATCATCACTGCATACCCGGACTACACCATGTTGGTATAGAGACAGCGTTATAGCTACATGGCAGTGAAAAGAAGACTACGAACGGCTGGATTCAAATATATGCTTTTGTACCCCGCAAAACTCAAGATCCTACGTAAAGGCAAAGCACATTTATTTGAAACCCCGGACAAGGCAGAGCGACGGCTGGACACCGAGGGATGTCAAGAGTCTAGAGAGGGGCCGGAGCGAGATGGACAGGATAAGTGATCCGACGCTATGTTTGATAATGTTGGGGGGTAGAGATATTACAAGTAATAGTGCCATAGGGTGTGCAAAGGGCACGTTACAACAGGGCGAGGGCTAATTAACTGGCACACACGGTGTATGGACTTGTTGGACTGGAATATAGAAGTGTGCATGTCAGATATAAATTGGAAGTGTGCAGTGATTTGGAGCTAATATAGGAGCCACAGGAGATAGTGACCTATCCCCAAGAGGTAGAGTAGTAGAAATGCCACTAGGCCGATATTTCCCTGCTGTGTCCTGATTACAGGCAATAGCCAGAAAAAAGGACTAGATGCAGGGGTGCCTAAGATCCAGGGATGGAGCTGGGCGTCAGTTGGGGGCAGGAGGGGAGATAGAGTTAGAATTGGGGTTGGGAAGGGTGGGGGGAGGGAGGGAAGTTGGGGAAGCAGCAAAGTTAAAGGGGAGGGATAGTTTGAAGTTGGGGAATGAGCTTACATACATGAGCATTAGATTTCAAGCAAGAGCTGGAGACTTACAACGGGAGGAGCGGGAAGTACTCGTATTATGGGGGACCTTAAGGTAACCACTTGGAATATTAGAGGGCTTAACAGCTACCTAAAAAGGAATAAGGTTATGATGTATCTGCGTAGACAGAAAATAGATATAGCCCTAATACAAGAGACTCACCTCACAAAAGAAAGACTAGAGGTTATCCACAAGAAGTGGAAGGGGACCGTGGTAGGTTCGACATATTCAGCCTATGCTAGAGGGGTGATCACCTGGGTAGCACCGCATGTTCCATTCCAGGTACTACAGTCCACAGTGGAAGCAGATAGGAGGATGGTTGCAATAAGGGGACTGGTGGAGAATAAAGAAATATGCATCATAAATACATATGCCCCGAACAAGGACACAGTGGCATACTTCAAGACCCTATATAACAAAATGAGCATGTACCTGGGAGGGGCGGTGATCTGGGGAGGTGACTTAACTGTACACTAAACCCAAAGGTAGACAGATCAGATAACAAAATAGATACACCCACCCCTGAAGCCAAGGCATTGCAGATATTGCTGACAGATTTCAGGCTTCAGGATGTATGGAGGGTGAGCTATCCACAGGACAGACAGTATCCACATTATTCAGCCCCACAAAATGTGCATACTAGGCTGGATTATATGTTTGCCACACATGAGTTACTGGTGGAAATAACAGACAGAATAAAAAGCGAGGGTCTTATCAGACCACTCACCACTGGTCCTAACGTGGCAATATCGACCCCCAAGAGCTAGGATACCAACATGGCGCCTTAGAGCTGAAGCACTAAAAGATATAATGTTCAGGGAGGATTTGAGAGAAGAAATAATCAGTTACTTTGAGACCAACACAGGTAGTGTTGAGTCTGCTGGTACGCTGAGGGAAGCCTTCAAAGTGGTGGTGAGAGGGATAGCCATAGCTAAATCCAAGGGACTACAAGGAGGGATATTAACAGAACTCCAGGAAACAGAAGCAAAGATAGAAATATTGTTGAGCAAAGAGTAACACCAAGGATGATACTGAAATCATACTCGGGCTGCAACAGAAATGTGCTGAACAATGGGAAAGACTATGCAATCTAAACTACAAAAAATATGTAGAGACAACATGCGGATGGAGACAAACCATGGAGGATGCTGGCATGGTTAAACAAAAACAAAACCCCCAGAACTACAGTAATAACGAGGGAGGATGGGCAGATAGTGGACACCCAAGAGGGCATAAATCACGAGTTTTTAGAATAATATCAACAACTGTATGGGGATGTAGGAAGAAGCGACCACAGAGAAATAAGGGAAACACTGAAGATATAGGAATGCCAAGAATCAGTGTGGAGGAGCGAGAGGATTTAGATGCCCCGATCACTCTAGAGGAACTAGAAGAGGTGGTAGTGCAGCTACCCACTAGTAAGACTCCGGGGGCTGACGGACTCCCTAGTGAATTTTATAAAATGTATAGAAATGAGGTGCTTCCCCCGCTCTTTGCAATGCTGAACGAAGCATACGAAACAGGAAGGTTGCCAGAATCCCTAAGAGAGGCGATCATCATACCACTCCCTAAACCCAATAAGCCTGGCACAAATTGCGGATCATTCAGACCGCTATCAATGCTTAATCAAGATAGCAAAATTCTCACAGCGGTTTTGGCAAATAGAATGAGACGGGTCATTACTAAATTGATACATCCTGATCAGACCGGATATGTGCCACATAGGAATAAATCCGATAACCTAGACGACTTCATCAAGTTATAGAACACACGAAAGATGACACAGGCGAGATTGCAATTGTATCGTTGGACGCAATAAAAGCCTTTGATTCAGTCAAATGGCCCTGGCTGATTGCAACCCTGACCAATTATGGGATAGGGCCTGGGTATCTTAAATGGGTCAAACTGCTATATAGTGCACCACTGGCCAGGGTTAAAACAGGAGCAATAATATCGGAGTGGTGGCAACTTAGTAGGGGCACCAGACAGGGATGTCCGTGGTCCCCCATGTTGTATATCTTAGCGCTAGAGCCCCTGGCGATATATCTAAGGCAGCAGTATGACATAATAGGGATTAACATAAAAGGGGAGCCGCACTTAGTCTCCTTATACGCGGACGATTAACTGTTGTACTTACGATACCCGGAAGAAAACCTCCAATATATTCTGGAAGTGATGGAGCGATTTGCGTTGCTATCTGGTATAGCGGTAAATCCCAAAAAATAGTGTATGTTTCCGCTGGGTAGGTATGTAGGGATCCCGCAAGATCAATTACCAATTATACATACCATGGGAGATAGAGACGTTCATATATCTTGGGATAGACATATATCATATGGTGGAGACAGAGCACCAACATAACACTGAGAAAGCGGTTAAGAACATAGAAAATAGTATGAGGTTTTGTGCAAAGCTCCCCTTGGCAATGATGGGAAGAGGGGCCATGCTGAAAATGGTAGTTCTGCCGAGACTATTGCATTATTTCGGGAACATACCATACCTGATACCAAAGTGATTTTCTGTTAAGATACATAGCATATGTAGAGAACTTCTCTGGCACGGGACAAGGAATAGAATTGCCCTTTGGAAGTTACAAAATTTGTATGATAAAGGGGGTATAAAACTGCCAAACTACGAGATCTACTATCTAGCTAGCTAACTGCAATATGTGGAAAAATGGTTATCAGAAGATCCAACCTCAGAATCTAGATTGTTTAGACTGGAATGTTCCCCGTTCTTCCTCAAAGAAATTATATGGCTGCCCAAATTAGATATGAAAGAGATGATGACACTGGGATGGCATAAGGCCCGCCAGGTAATGGAGAACCCATCCCCGTGCTCCCCGCAAGTGCCACTTGTCACATTGATGGGACAAGAAGGCCAATTAATGAAGATGATTAGAAAGCACTGGGAACCGGTAGGGATAGCAACAGTGGGAGACATATGGCAAGAGGGGAGGATAAAAGAATTTGGGATGTTGGTGGAGGAAACGGGGTTGCATACAGGACAATATATTACAATCAAAGATACGGATCAAAGAGACATGGTCTGAAATAGTACTAGAGGGGCGACCGGACGCGTCCATAGAAATGATTTACGACATAGTAGAAGGAGGGCACGGGATATCCAGGATATATGAGCTGGTGATGTCCAAAGTGGGGAAGGGAGTGGTAGAGACAGGACTGGAAGGAAGAAGTGGGTGCCCCAATGAGTGATGGGATGTGAGAGCAGGTCCAAGGATACCACAAGAAAGTGCCAAGTAATGCGAGGCTACAGCAAATACAAATATACATAACCCACAGGGCTTATGACACCCCAGAGGATAGCTAAATTTAAAAACGCAGATCGACAAACATGCCCCAAATGCGGCAAAGAAAACGCCGGGATGACGCATATGTTCTGGGCATGCCCAGAAATTGAGAAATTTTGGGGAGAAGTAGCCCACAGATTAGAAGAAAAAGGGATCAAGATAAATGCTGAAATAGCATGGGCATGTCTGGTAGGAGGGTTCCCCAGACCACGTAAGTAAATTAAAGGATTTGGCATATATACTCGCAAATCATAAAATTGCCATGGAATGGAAGGCATGCTACAGACCAAGGATAGAAATCTGGTGGAGAGACCTTCATAAATGGGCAGAAGCTGAAACAGCTGTGTGGCAAGAAGCGAGCAATAGAGGAGGGGAGGAAGAGGCAGAAACCCTGACCGCCTGGAAACAATGAATAGCCACACTGTTTGGACCCACTCAGGACTGGTCGACTGACCAGGACCCAGCTGAGAATATAGAAGAGGGAATCCCTCTGCAAGATGAAGAAGTAGATCGCGAAGTAGAGTAGTTTTTTTCCATGATTTTTTCCTGTTTTTGTCGGTCTCGCCTGGAAGGTGGTGTAACGCTCACCTGATTCCCGTAGAGGCGCCGGTCTTGACTGGGCGTATACCGTATCTTCAAAGGTGATGTGTAACACACGGCTGGCTCTTTGGGCTGGACCTCTGTGCACTGTATGTCTGACTCGAAGGGTAAGATGTCTGCAGATAGAAAATATGGGATTAAGGAACTGGGTTATTGAATGTCTCTCTCTTCTTCCCTTTCTCTTCTCCTGTAGAACCCCAAAGGTTAACGCTCTCACCTTAGGTAAGTGAACGCCGTGCTCTCCATCTGCCTCGGGGCAGGGTGCTGTAACCAGTTTCTTCACTGGATAAGGGGAGCAGGCCTCTTGACTTCAGAGGACTGCTGTCCGTCGTTTACTGCACGAACGGTAAGTTTCGAGTAATTCTAATGTCTTTAAAGTCTTTAGTAATGATGTTTCTTGTTTTGCAGGGTTCCGGCGATGGCGGATGACGGGCTGAAGTGAGTTGAAGATGGAGCCCGTGTGATGAATAGAAGCGCCTGGAAGCACGTAAGTAAGCGCTTGTTGCCTGCTTCACGATGCGCTCGAACTGTCTTTTTATTTTGCAGGTACAAGTTCGGAGCGGCTGCAGGGTGCCGGAATACCCACTGGGTTAGATGTGGAAAGGAGTAATGGCACGTGAGTATTAAAGTTCCCCAATGTCTTTAAACGCACCTTGTTTTGTCTTTCAGATGCGGGATGCAGCGCCGAAGGCCTCCGGAGCGTGCAAAGAGTTGGTAAGCTTTTGTCTTTCAGATGCCGGAATGCAGTGTGAAGACCTCCGGAGCGCACGAAGAGTAGGTAAGCCTTTGTCTTTCAGATGCCGGAATGCAGCGCGAGGCGTTGGTGACAGCCGATGGACCAGGTAAGTGAAGAGCTGTCACTGAAGACCGTAATGCTAACCTGTTCTTTCTTGTCTTTATAGGTGTTGCTGAAGACTGGATTCAGGATGGTAAGCCTTTTTCCTTAGGCCCAGGATCAGATGCAGAAGACACGATGAGCGTTCTGCTGCAGAGGATGCAGAATAACGCAAAGCAGGATTCATCCATCGGGTGTGGTTTAAATAGCCTCCTGTAGTGCTTAGGTGTCTCCTTCCACAGCCACGCCTAGGTAAGAAAAGAGTTCCTGCTTTCCAGAAGAGTTCCAGTGTTCTGAATCTAGGGAGTGGCTCCTGCCCCACCCAACAGGAAAAGTAGTTCCAAACAGAAGAGGATCAGAGGCTCAACTGGAAGGCAAGTAAGCAGCATGGTCTGCTGCAGGTAAGTCCACCCAAGCATTATGAGCCCGGCGCTTCCAGCGCTGGGACTGGGCATATTTATGAGCCTGGTGCCACTGGCGCCAGGACTGGGTCCAAAAGGACCCAATTGGGACTGGTTGGCACTCGGAACCTGGGTTATGGATCTGCTTCCAAGGGAGTTGGGAAAACCCTGACCTTTTGGAAGCAGAGATCATGACAGGTGGGCGCTAAATTCAATTAGATTGTTCGCTGGTGGATGGCATCTCCTGTCAAACCTCAGTATGCCTTTGGCCAGAATTGGCTCCCTAAAGGCAATTCGGACAAAATCAAAGCAGTTCACCCAGTGGTGGCATATTCTGGTGCAACTTGCTCTTTGTTTCTGGGTAACAAATAAGCAACCCCTTACTGCCCGGAGCCAGTACATACATTTATTTAAGAGTGCATCCCTGTGTTCATGCTGATTAGAGTTCAATTTCGGGACTTTGAGTAAGTATATTAACCCCCCTTCGCGGGCATCTTGCGACTTACTGGTTTTGATAGTTGGTATAGATGGATCATGGTCATGGTCAGCCCTTGCTACCACTTTGCCTGTTATCGCCGTTGCCCTTGATGTACCATCCCTTCAGGGTGGGGGACTGCGACAGAGGGGGAGATGGTGGGAGTTGGCCCACAGGATGGTTTTACAGCCTCTTGCAGGCGTTAACCTTTTGGTGGGTGGGGCTTGTTTGGTTTGAATGCTCCATCTCTTTCACCACTATGCCCCTTCCCTCCCTGCGTGGGCCTTGGAATAATGGGTGTGACTGCCAACAATAGATTTGAAGCCCTTTTTCCACCCCCTGGGTCAATCAATGCCCCCTCCTTGTCCACACCCTGTCTAATAACTTCGAACGAGGACAGGACCAGATTCTTTAGTATCAACAGTTCAGATAAGGCCGAGCTACATCCGCATTACTTGGTCACTGGGCGCCCCAACTGGGTCATTGTCCCCTACCCCATCTCGTCAGATGTTTGCTTTGCAGATTGCTCGAGGGGGTGTTGCAAACAGGGTTGGCTACAACCTGACTGGGGGTTACTAATTGCCCCTGCTAGTGTGCCCTGCCTCCACAGGGATGCTTTTCCCCTAATTTCCATCGATCAGTTATCCTCTCCCATCGGCATCCCACATCGTCATGTAGTGAGGGAGTTGGCTTGGTAGTCTGGAAGATTTCAATGCTGGTAGTCATTGGTACAGCTTTACAACTTGGGAGCAGAGTCTTGGGGGTATTGGATGGGTGAGGACCATCCTGCAGGCACAATCTGGGGGATGGAGCGGCTGGGGATACTTGAATCACAGGTATGACATTAGTTGTATCATTTTCAAGGATCTTGGTGCTCCCTGTGTCCATGCATGGACATAGCCCAGCACAAATTGGGTGCGAGCTGTTACGAGCACCCCCAGGGGTTGATAGTATAGCAGTGATCTTTGTCCAGTCTTTAACCGGGCTACTTGCCACACCAATACCAGGGTCTTTATGAGATGGACATGAGGCCTTATTATCTGTAGTGTCAACACTCCCGGGCCAGTGGTGTTGACCAGTGGCCACAGCCTTTCGCTGTGTCCAGTGTACAAGTTGCCCCCATATGTTTCTTTGGACCCACTAGATGGCCCCAGCCTTTGGCCGTGTCCACTATACATGTCTTTCAGGTACACTGGCCAGGGCCTTCAGCCTTGGCCAGTGAGCACGGGCTTGTATGTTTGTTTAAACATGTTTTTATTGGTATTTCACTTACACAAACAATAACAACTACAACACCCCCACCCCCTCATCGCCACCCACAGCATCCTCCATCCCCATAGTTCTGATAAGTCTGCTTCGTCCCATGGGGGCGACTCTCCCATCATATAATGTCCAGTTTTAGCAGGTTCTGAGGGCACCACTGTTGCACTACGAACGTGGGGGGGGGGGAGGATTTCTGCTTCCTATGTTTAGTTAGCACTAGCCAGGCCGTTATGAACATTACCGCAAAGACTTTGCATTGAGCATTAGAGGGCATCAGGATTTCTGGGTCGAATCAGCCCGCACATCCATTCCCTGGGGGTGAATGTCGAAGGGCACCAGATCACTGATTGTATTTGGGCACCAAAATCCGCCCAGAAGACGCCTAACA
This sequence comes from Ambystoma mexicanum, assembly GCF_040938575.1. Taxonomy (NCBI): domain Eukaryota; kingdom Metazoa; phylum Chordata; class Amphibia; order Caudata; family Ambystomatidae; genus Ambystoma; species Ambystoma mexicanum. The sequence continues at coordinate 892,140,667 of NC_090935.1, read as the reverse complement.
CCGGTCAATCCCACCCTATGTGTCTCCAGTCCCCCCTCCCTACTCAACTTCTCCAGCACTCCTGCGAGATAGTTCACTACATTTTATGCAGCCACACTGGTGTATAATGCCACTGGATCATAACCATGTAGCAGGTATCTCTGAGCTGAATAGATCTGGTTAGCTTCAGAATATTCCCCCACAGGTTCTTCCAGTGTTCTCTGGGGATCCCTACCACTAGTGTAACCTCCCACTTCTTCATATACCCCCATGTGGAACTAGTTTCCGCATCCACCAGAAACTAGCACAACTTAGACACCATCTGTCTATTCCATGTATATGTGGTGATAAACCTTTCAAACAGCATTAGTTTCCGACCTGCTGCTGCTTGTTTGACCTCTGAGTGCATCAACCAATGCCTCCTTTGATAGTATCTCATTCTAACCCTCTCCGTTAACCCAATATGTTGTTTGCAGTCTTTGAATGTTCGAATGTCCGAGCCTGACAGCATGTCTCCCACTTTCATACATCCCATTTTATGCCACTGCTTAAACGAGCCCTGCGCCATCCCTGTGGAGAATCGTGGGTTCCCAAATAGTGGGGTAAAGGGGGGACGAGATGGATATCCTGGGGTCTGTCTCGCCTGTTCAGCCATAGAACCCCAGCCACTGCCGTATCCATTCTTACCCAAGGTTTGGTCAAGGTTTGGTCATACAACCAGAGAACTGAAACTGCCCAAGCAGGCACTAGGGAGCTCTTCTCTATACTTCAAGAGCTAGAATCTCCTGCTCCATTACCAGATCATTGCATAAAGGACAAGCCATGGTGCTCCAACATCCAAAATGCCCTCGCTGACAAAATAACCCTCCTACAAAACAAAATCAAAGCGAAGAAAGCTAAACTCACCCTAGATATCCCACCAGACAACTTTCCCACAGTGTCACAGTGGATCGGCCATAAATTTGAATTCACTTCTGTTTCCACTACGGAAACTATAAGAATCATCAAGGGACTGACGCCACCAAGATGTCAAGGCATCATCTGCACGGCCACTTTCATTAAAGGTTGCGTCAATGAGTTTGCGCTCTTCATCACAACCCTGATCAACAACTCTTTTTCATCCAGTAAAGTGCCTGACAATTTAAAAGAAGCCAGGGTACTCCCATTTCTTAAAAAAAACACTCTGGACCCAAACGTCCCTACTAACTATTAGCCTATCACCACGGTTCCATTTCTATTGAAAATTCTCAACAGAGTAGCCTACCTACAAATACAGAAATTCCTAGAATCCAATAATCTCTTAGGCCTTCGAAAATATGGCTTCCGCCCAGGCCACGGAACAGACAGCACTCCATTATCTCAAAATCCAAATGGACCAAATGAAAGACAAAGGCAATTTAGCGGTCCTTCTTCTACTCGATCTATCAGCAGCGTTTGATTTGGTTAACCACAATATTCTATGCCAACATCTAGCCCCAGCTGCTAATTTCTCACTGAATGCCATAAAGTGGATTGAGTCATTCCTATTTAGCTGCATGATGAGTCTTCTCCTCCACAGCAGCAGCTGAACCAGCCCTAGTCTCTTGTAGAGTCCCCCAAGGCTCATGTGTCAAATTATGCTGATGACACCCAAATACTCTTACCTATCACCGGAACGTATGACACTGACTCTAACTTGCTAAACAAAATATACCTCACCATCCAAGCCTGGATGGCGCAAAACGAGCTGTCTCAATGATGAGAAAACATAACTACTCATCATCGGCAGCCAATCCAAATTGAATAATCTACCCCATTGTTAAGCATTCAACATTGACGGTAACATCATTACTGTAGCCAAGGAGGTTAAGACCCTTGGTGTCTACATCGATTCCTCACTTACCTTAACTAGGCAAGTCAGTGCAACCTACACCTCCAAATTGATCAGAGCCAGCAGACCATTTTTATCCACAGACAACTGCATCACCCTGGCCAGAGCATTTTTCTTGTCAAGGATCGGCTACTGCAACTCCCTCATTGCAGGGTCTAATGCCAGAAACATCAACAAATTACAAGTTGTGCAAAACAATGCTATTACAGCAGCGCTCAACATACCCAAACAGGAGCACATCTCGTCAGCCAGACGCAACATCCACTGGCTCCCGGTACGAGACCGGATCTAATTCAAACCCCTTTCACTCACACAACAAATGCCTCTCCAACAGCACCCGGCCTACCTGAGAAATCAAGTCTCATAAACTCAGTCCAATAGACCTATCCACTCCTCCTACGCCGGCCTCGTCGATATCCCTAGGTTCAGAAGACAAAAAGCAGGGTGGGTCGTGCTTCCCAGTCTTTGCGGCCAAACTGTGGAACACCGTGCCCCCAGCCTTACGGACCGACACATCACTATGGTCATTCCGCAAAGGCCTCAAAACGTGGATGTTCACCCAAGACCTGCCCTAACTCAAGGCGGCGATCATGCAAGCAGCCAACAGTTGTTATCTATGGAATCCCGTATGTACCCCATCCTGCAGGTATCCTCTGTCTCCTGACCCACACGCTCTTGGCTCACTGGCCGCCTGCTACTATTATATCTAATGTAACCAATGTAACTAACATCCTTGTCACATGACCTGCAACTAAGACAACTATGTACCATGTAACTTGTAATATGTAACTATGTAATATGAATTTATTGCCTATCCTACCTTCATAGACAATGATTGTAAATGATGTAGCTATAAGCACCTACTGTTACCGAATTCATAAGCAAAAAGCGCCTAGATGCCTCCAGGTTATATGAGCTCTATAAATGACAAAAATAAATAAATGACCCCCGAAAACCACTTGCGCACCATCCGCAGTTGGGCTGCCTCGTAGTATTTAGTGATGTTCGCGACGCTTGCAACCCTTTGTGTTTGGGCACCATCAAAGTCTTCAGGGCTACCCTCGGATGTTTATTTTGCCATATGAATCGTGACACCAATTTGTTCACTGCCTTAAAGAAGGACTGCAGAATCTGGATTGGGAGTGCCTGAAAGTAGTAAAGCATCCTAGGCAATGTTACCATTTTTATCGTAGTAATCCGGTCCAGCCACGAGATTCGCAGAGGTGATAATTTCCCTAAGTCTGCCTTTACTTGTCAAAGCAACTCAGGGTATTCATACCGTTTAGGCTTTGTGTTGGTTATATTGACCCCCAGGCATAGTATGCTGCCTCTGGCTATTGTGAATTGGGAGTATGTGGGTAAAGCTGCTACTTGGGCCTGACATAGTCCCAGACTCAGCAATTCTGACATTGACATATTCATTTTATGTCCTGCTATCTTTTCCCTTACGGTAAATTCCACTATCAGCGCAGAGATCAATGTTTCTGGTCTTGTCAGAGCCATCATCATATCATCTGCAAAAGCAGCTGTTTTGTGTTCCTCTTCACCGAACGGTATGGCCTGTATGAATGAGTTTTGCCAAACTGAAATTAGGAGAGCTTCCAGGTATATTGAGTAAAGGAGCGGGCACAGAGGACACCCTTGCCTTGAGCCCCATCCAATATTTATGTTCCGGGATACCAGGAAATTGATCCATAGGCACATCGAGGGGCTTCTGTAGTTTGTCATGACCATTTGCAAGACCTTAGAGCCCGTACCCATATGCTCCATGGCTGCAAACAGGAATGGCTATTATAGGCGGTCAAAAGCCTTCTCGGCTGCTTTCTCTACCAGATGGATTATTGTCCTTGTGTTGTCCCACGTCTGTCCCCCCTTTATAAATCCTGATTGACCCGTCCCAATTAAGTTCGGGAGCAGGGGCGTCAATCTTGCCGCAGGATGCCTATATAGATTTTCGCTTCTATGTTCAGTAATGCAATGGGTCAATATGACCCCAATTCGCGGGTACCTAAACAGGCGAGTTCTTTGTGTGGCGATTGGAGGCAGCTGTCGTAACGGCCCGGTAGCTTCTACCGTGACCTGTTTGCTGCAACCTCTTTTCATGGCCAAAGGTGTGCTGGGTGCACCTCAGGATCTTTGTGGGTGCTGAAATAGTGCATCCTTTAGCAGAAGTTTCTGGTGGAGGGCCTTTGGAAGCAAAGGCACTGTGCACTTAGAGTTTAACGGTAAATATGGAGTGGTGTACAGAAATGATAGTGTGCAATGCAGAGGTTCAATATGCAGTTGGTGCATGCGTGTTTGAACATTTCACAACAGCCAATGAGGGAGTGTTGGAAAATTTCAGTGCAAAGGGAAGAAGAATTGTGTCTGCTTTACTGGGGCGTGGCCCTGTAACGCCCACCTGATTCCCACGGAGGCGCAGGTCTGGCTTCGAGTGCTGATGCTTCTTCAATGGTGAAGCGCAGGACTCTGAAGATGGACAGGAAGGGCCCCTCTACTCTGGCTTCTCCGGCTCGCAGGAATATTCCCCTGTGCGTGACAAGGGAGTATTACCTACTGACTGAGTTATGCTCAAGCCTCCCACTCTCTTCCAACCCTCCACGATACCCTTCCACGATTCCCCGTGAAGTCTCACCTTAGGGTCAGGAAGGATGAGCTCTCCATCCTGCTTCTGATGGAGGGGCGCGTTGAAACCCAGTTACTTCACTGGATTGAGGATTGATGGGAGTTCAGGTAAGCTTGACTATTCAGGTAAGGCTCTGTAAAAGTTCTGTTGCAAGTTCAAAAGTCCAAGCTTCATAATAATGTTCATTGTCTTTTTCCCCTTAGGGTCCGGGGTTCGGAATGCCGGAGATATGGCGCCGACCCGAAGTGAAACGTGCAGTTCCAGTAAATGACAGGTAAGTTCTGGATGAGCGCTCGGGTAATGTCTTTGCATTCGCTCATTCAATGTCTTTGTCTTTTTTCCCCATAGGGGCCGGGGTCTGGAAAATGCCTGGAAGCGGCAAGACCCGAAATGAAATGGGAATGACCCAACAGGTAAGACTTAAAAGGAAACTGAGCTTTTTCTATTCCCTTCCTTCTCTCACCTTGTCTTTTTCTCTCTAGGCTCTGGGAAGTGGCTGTGGATCCGGATGATCGCTGCTGAAGATGGTGGCGTCCAGGATAGGTGAGTGAAATGCAGCGCTGCAGCGATCGTAGCGAAATGCTTTTAAAATGATGTCTTTCTTTTCAGGATCGTCGGTGTGATGTCTCCGTGGTGCTGATTTAGCAGGTAAGGTCTTTTGTCTCCCTTTGCAGGTGACCCAGGATACTGACAGGCGTGGCTGAGGTCCAGATGCAGGAGCTGACAGGGTGAGCGTCCAGCTGCGAGGAGCAGAACAACGCGAAGCGTGAGTTGCTGATCGGTTGTGGTTTAAATAGCTTTGGAAGAAGTTCCAAGTGTGTATCCTTCCTCCGATCAGGTATGTATCCTTCCCCGACCACACCCGGGTGGAAAGTAGTCCCACAGGTAAAGTAGTTCCATTCAGGCCTCAAGAGGGCCTGGATGTGGCAGCATGGTCTGCATCAGGTAAGTGCACATTAAAACACTTGAACACATGTCTAGCTTTATGAGCCTGGCGCCAGGACAGAGGTCCAACATGAGCCTGGCGCCTAAGGCGCCAGGACTGCATCCAAAGGGCCCCAGCTTGGGTCCGCTGGCACTCCCCTGGGGGAAATGATGCCTGCCTCTGGGGTTGCTGGGTCGGACCTGGCTCCTTGGAGGTAGGCATCATGACAGGCCCTCACTGTAGGTGAAAAGCGCACATGCCACATCCTGCCCTTCTGAGCATGGAGCCTTCGCAAAAGGAACTGTGGGGATTCTCCAATGAGGTGTCGAGGATGTGGTTCACAGGAAGGGGCGTTGACATATTTACCCAAACTTCGATGCAGTGAGGTTGGCAGAGATGGTTAGACGCTGAGTGCTGATAGTGGGTGATACCTTTGCGTGTGATCTGTACAGGTATGCCGTGGAAAGAGGCTTTGATACTGACTTTCAGTTGGAAGGAATGCAGGCTTTTTGGGGCACAGTGTATGAGTGCGGTTTCGGGGTGCATGGATTTCCTTTGCACATGTGTGGCCTCTGTCGGTACTGTTGATGTGGTGGTTGTGCATTTTGGAACACTACAATTGGGGTACATGTCGTGCTCATGTTTGCTTGTGCACCTAAAGAAGTTGATGACAGCAGTACTACAGATGTTTCCCACTGCCAAGGTGATTTTCTCATCAATAAACCAAGTGCAGCATGGGACCATGCCAGGGTAATTTGTCCACAGCCAGAGGTCGGGAGATGTTGGATAAACAGAAGCATGTGTGACTTTATGTACAGTGCTGGGATGTTCTGCACCGACTATGAAAGCATTAATAACCAGCAAGATTTCCAGTGGTTCCAAGGAAATTGTAGTTTTCTTACCTCCATTGGCAATGGTGTTTTGTTTGCCCCTCTACAAGAAGCGTTGCAGAGAATCCTGTAGAAATGTAAGAGAAGCGTTCATCTTCAGTCGAGAGAAATGTCAGGAGGAGAAACAGACAGTCAGCAAAAGAGAGAACACAAAAAAGAAATGTATGTACGAACGTACATTACAAACACACGACAAACAAATAAAAATAAATAAGTGTGTTTGGAGACAGTACTAAAGACACAATCCCCTACCCTGTTTTACATTCCCACCCCACCCTTCCCCTCCTAGCACAGCAACTCTGAGGATTAGAAGTGCCACATCAGGCTCTTTTCAGGATGGCAGCTATGGCATTGGCACTGTGGAGGCTAAGCCATTGCGCAATGTGGTTGCTGGTTGTGGTGTGTACACAAACACTGTGGCAGAAGATCTGTTTGTACAGAGAAATCTAGGAGGCTATGGTGAAAGTGTTTAAGGTAAGGGGCAGGCATCCTGTTTGTATGCATGCACTGCACGCACTAGCTTAACGTTGCTAACATACATTCAGTGCTGCTTTTGTGGGAGCACTTTTCCAACATTTGTAGTACATGCATTACAGTGGAAAGACCATTTTGTGAAGTCTGCAAGGTACATGGTAGGCATTCTGCTGTTATGAATGCAGTGTGTGTATCATATGATATGATGTGATATGGTATTCTGTGGCATTTATACGGCGCCTACAAACAAGTGTGTGAAGGCGCGACGAGGAAAGGGAGGCGGAACAGAGGCCACACAGAGACATTGATCCCACTAGGCCAGGTGACACAGGTTGTGCAAGTGAATGGGAAGGGGAGGGCAAAGTGGAGTACATGGGAACAACAAAAAATAGCAATACGTGCAGGTCTGGCCGGTGCTGGCAAGTGGAAAGATAAGTGTAGACATCAAGTGGTGGCTGGACTGTTACGGTTGCAGAAAACAGTCCCCACGTGCAGGGGTTGGCAGAAAGCCAGTGCAGGGGTGGAACTGTCGGGAGAGAGATGGCCTGGGGCACAGATTACAGGGTGGGTAGGAAACCAGTGCACAATTGTTTTTAGGCAGGAAGTGAGCAGGGGAGAGGAGGGTAAAAAGAAGAAGCACACGGAAAGGTTTTGAGGTGCTTCCAGGCCCTAAAATGGCTCTCCTCAAGTTCCAGGGAGGCAGAGAGCCTGTTCCAGACGGAGGCCCGAGCAGAAGAAAGACATCGACCACCAACTGGTTGCGTGCAAAAGCAACTGACCCTGAGGGAGTTGGAGGCAGACGAGGGAAGCAGATATTTAGGAAGTGAGAGTGCAAGGTATTGAGGTCCCAGGGACCGGAAGGCCTTCTGCATAATGCACAGGGCTTTCATTTTATTCTTCACAGCCACTGGAAGCTATTGCAGACATTTTAGTCCAGCAGAGATACGATGCCTGGTGTTCAGGGAAAGGACCAGTTGCGCAGTCCTCTTATGGATGAGTTGCTGAGGGCAGAGAGTGGAAGCTGGCAGATTTAAAAAGAGGCTGTGGCAATAGCGCCGCTGTAAACGAGGACCCAGTGACCTCTGATGGGCCCATGGAATCAGGGCTTGCCCTCGAATACCTTAAGACAAAGTGGCTGCACCTTGAGGAGGTTAGGGTGCAGGATTCACATACTCCAACACAATTCAATAAGGACCACTCAAATGGATCAGCACAGAGGCTAAGTTCATAAGGGTTTATTCACCATAGCTTGACACAGTGCAGCCCTAACAACTGTGCCCAAGTAACCTGCCTCCAAGAGAACTTGCCTCCCAGCATTACACAGACACATTTATAGCAAAATGAGAGGGAGCAGAATGCCCCCACCTCTCCCTGCACAGTCTTAAGCAACTACATTGTTACATTAGCTCATTGTCCAATTAATTGTAATTGGACTAAACCCTTCAACAATTAATTACGTTCTACCATGCATTCCTCACTCTGTCTCGGTGCTTGGTTCAACTTATAATTGTGCAGCTGGACTTTTCAGATAAGAGTTTCGAACAGACCTGTCTGGTTTCTGCTCCTTAATCAAGTTTCTGAAGGCTTATGTCCCTGAACGTCTCAACTTTTAGAATGAGCTCATTATTACATACTTTGAGCACTACTCAGTTCTTCGTCTTTTATTTATAATTTAAGTACATGCATTTTTGTTAAAGGCATTTAGCCCAGGCGATTTTCTGTCTACATATAGAATATCTCATTGTCCATTCTGTGCTTTGTCACCATACTACAACATGGTAATGCCATTTTCGACTTTATAAACACAATGCCTTTGAATGCTAGTATGTTGCAACATTATAAAACCCATTTTCACATAATTCAACACCACATAAGTCCCTTTGACTTTCACAGGTTAGGTTTAAGTGGGGGGGCCTCCACTTCATTCAGCTGTTGATTCAATACACATATATATATATAGGTTGGGACCTCCATTGCACAGCGTACAAAGAACCACACCCGTGCAAACACTGTCCTTTTAGGAACCGACTTTAGGTTAGTAAGATACAATCAGTGGTGTCTTTAGTGCCAGCTTTTTATGATTTATGTTGGAGGTGGGTTAATGGGGGAACACATTTTGTAGCATTGTCGGAAGGAAAGAAGAGTTCCTGTATCGCTAATACACTGTATAATATGGGTGAATGAAAACGTTGCAAGCAAATACCATTAAATTGCCACTTCCTGGTAGGAGATGGGAGGAAAACCAGTATGCTTTTCAAACACGTAATGGACGCTTAGAGGCAATTATCGTGCGCAGAGGCACTTATAACAGAGTTGTAAACAATCTGCGAAAACAATGTTCATATCTTTCTTTTGTGGTGATGGGTGGTCATGTGGATGAATGTCCATGCACAAATTCTGCAATGTTTGACTGAACTTTCCACTGGATGTGCTTTCCAATAACAGCACACTTGCATGCTGATTTTGTAAGGGTACATATGACGTCTTTTGGAGAACTGACGGTGTTAGATGCTGACATCTTGGATAGCATTGGTGGACGCGTGTGTGACTACTTAACAATACCCAATAAGAGCGTGGTGGGAATAGGATAGTGGAAAGGGAAGAAGGAGTGTCTGTGCTTTACTGGGGCGCGGCCCTCACAATACTTTGTGAAGGGCACATGCCACAATCTGTGCTTCTCACCATGCTCGCCAATGGAAATGGCACTGTGGGGATTATCCAATCAGGTACTGATGGTGTGGGTCACAGGAAGGGGCGAGAATACTGGTATTCATTGGCTGACATGGAGAAACGCATAACGCTCACCGTGTCTGCAAGCCTGCATCCAGACTTCTGCCACGCCCGCCTCGAGTCTGCAGCTCCTAGAAAAAGGGAGGAACAGAAGGTGAAAAGATTAGAATAAGAGCAAACCTTCGATCCTTACCTGAATTCCGGAATCACCGCGCCTTCGAGCTGGAAGAAAGAAGCATTATACTCGTGCCACCTCACCTGCTGCAGCACCGCGCTGAACTCACCGGCCTTCTCAGCATCCTCACGATCCACCGCATCCTTCTGCACGTTCCCGCTGCATTCTGGCACCTAAGGGGAATACAAGAACAGCAAAGGTGAGCCAAGGAAATAAACAGAGGCAATAGTAACTACCCCCATAGACTTACCTGATTACCGCCGGGGGTACTATTCCTCTTCACGGGTCGGTGCAGTCTCCATTGCATCCTCGCCGTACCCCGGCCCCTAAGGGGAACAAAAGGACAACAAGGTGAGACAATGGGACAAATAAGGGGAACTCTTCTCACCGCAATAGACCTACCTAATTTTACCACCGGAGGCATAATTCCCCGAACTTCATATTTTCTCTCCACACCTGAATAAGGGAACAAGCAGCAGGTTACATTCTGGCCTTATTTTATTTAACTGTGTAGGATAAGCCAAATCCTAACCTGAACTTCGTCAGCTACCACGAGGAACCCTTCGCTGGGGTCAAGCTGCAAACTGCAAGGAATCGGACAAGAGTGAAAGTCAGACATGTGAACTCTTACAAACTACATACTTTTCGGAGTCAATATTGTTCTGGAACTCACCAATTCCTTCGAGCCAGTGAAGCAACTGGTTATCAACGTGCCCCTGCGCTCCATGCAGGATGGAGAGCTCATCTTTTCAAACCATCAGGTGAGACTATAAGAGGGGACATCAAAGGTGATCTGTGGGGAGAACAGCGGGGGTGGGGGGATTTACGCTCAACTCCATGGGTGGATAATTCCCTTTCTCCATTTGCAGAAGAATATTCCTACGGGCCAAGCAAACGAAGCTAGGTGGGCCAGTCCAGTCCGTCATCTCGGCCCTACGCATCACATTGGTGGAGACTGCAGCTGTCCAGTTCAGGTCGACGCGTCTGTGGGAGCCAGGTGAGTGTAACACGTCACTAGTGACACCACGACATAGCAGCGTTAGACATGAAGCACACAAACACACACTTGTATACATGAAGAACGTAAGTGGACAGTTCTATAGCTAGAGGACAGATACATAAACATCCTGTCATTGCTTTATTATTTTTCCATTAGCCAAATGCAGTAATGCAGACCCGGAAGGAACTTGAGATCCCAAGCAAGCTTGCAGATGCTTAACGCAAATAACACCATGGGGACTACAGGGGTATATATGGAACCTGATAGGACCAAGTGTGACTAACATATAAAGAACCTAGTATAACATGGACAATGTTGAAACTGCATTACAAGGATTTAGGAAAATTACTGCAGGCCTCAAGCGACAGAGTATGAGACAAACCAAGCTGATTCAGGCTGCACAAAGAGCAAGGCGTGCAAAGACAGGCTCACAGCCAAGGTCAGAGATACAAGGAAACATTCCAATCTCCATAAAACAAGGTGACCAGCTGCAGAAAAACAGAATAAATCCTCATAATTGTGAGCTGCAGATCTCTAAACATGTGATCAGCCGAACGAGACAACGGGGCGTCATCTGTGGTGGGAAAAAGGAGCCCATCCCAGCAAGCCAGAAACAGGCTGCATCAAGTGTTGCGATGTAAGTAGCATATTCTCATAGGCAAAGGTGGTACACACAATTCACAATACAGTCACATAATCATCCACAACACCTTGAAGAGGTGCACAGCGAGCTCAGAACCTAATTGTGTCCCAGGCATGGGGACATCAGCTCTAACCAATTACAGCTTAGAAGCCCAGGGGTGGATGGCAAGGGGGCAAGAACCAATGGTAAACTCACTACTCTGAAACAATGTAATAGATAGTTTCGTGGGAATGGCACAGGCCAGCCACCTGACATGCAAGAGCCAGTAGAATAACATCTATAAGTGACTGTATAGGTTATTGAACTCTCAATACCCAATCCCTCATGCTGATAGTTTTTTTGGAAGAAAAGCCCAAGTGATGACGCCAGAGTCATACAAAACTGGCCTGCATGCCATGGAAAGTTGAGACTGGTGACTTCCTGTATTCTTGTATTTATCCCTGTTGGTTTTGTTGCAATAAACCACAGTTTGTACTTGCTGTCTGACTGAGTCCTCTGTTTATTCTGGGGAGGTTGTTGGGCCCTGCAAGTCCACTGAACCCCAGCCTCGCTCTGGCCCACCCTGGAGTCGCAGCCAATAGGGAACAATGGAAAGAAAGGGAACGTCCACATTTTCTAAACCAGTGAACGTGATTGAGTGTCTTAAAGGAGCAGTGGAAGGCGGTACTGTTTGGAATTTCAACAGGGTGTTCAAATTGTTAACAGAAAAGGTGGAAGAAGATAAGAATGTTGTGGTAAGAGAATGGGGTCATTGGGACTAAGCTTTAGGGGTACAAAGAAGCAGTGATAATAGGAATGAGAATGTCAATTGTAATATGGATAAGAATCTGGATGTTAGTGAGCATGCAAAATCGGATTATGAACCTACTCATGCTGGAGTTAAAAGAAGTTCAAGAGTGCGTAAGTTACCTGACAGATTTCAAGGATTCATGTTGTATAAGTGAGTGGTTATAATGTCAATTTTCCTTTATAGGTATACAGGGTATGTTGTTCATGATTTAGGAACTATCATCATCGCTGTTTCAGAGACTATTAGGAACAAGTTACTTACCTGTAACTGTTGTTCTCCAGCATGGGTCTGGCATGGATTCACATGCTCATGAATATTCCCCGTCGTCAGGCCGGGAATCCTCGGTATAGAAAAAAATCAGTATCAGTTTAGTTTATGATCTGTCGTTCTCAGTAGTTACCAATCACTGGTCTCTGGGTCATACTGCCCCCAGCCAATGACTGCCCTCTCCCTAAGCCCCGCCCCTGGCAGCCATCCTCATATTTGGTAGCACGTGAAGTGGCAGTATGACCAAGTGAATAGCCGCAGAGGGGGAGGCGGGAGGGTTCGCATGTGAATCAATGCCAGACCCATGCTGGAGAACAACAGTTACAGGTAAGTAACTTGTTCCTTCTCCAGCATGGGGTCTGGCATGGATTCACATGCTCATGAATATAAGAATGCATAGCAGTTTACACATGCACATCCACGGGAGGTGGCAAAAGGCTCAATATCAAGCAATACAACAACTCAACATTAAGCAACTCTTACCTCCTCACCAGGCTCACCTTAGGCGAACAGGTTGCGCAGCACTGCCTGGCCGACTCTGGGCTCCTCCCTGGAATCCCAGTCAACGCAGTAGAATCTCGTGAAGGTGTGCGTCGACCTCCACGTAGCAGCCCTGCAGATGTCGAGCAGGGGCACACCAGACAGGAACGCCGTAGTAGCAGCGATCGCTCTGGTCATGATGCAGCCGGAGAGCCATCTGGAAATGGAAGTCTTTGAGAGAGCCTTCCCTTGATTCATAGGTCCAAAGTTCACAAACAGCTGTGATGTCTTCTGAAAACTCTTTGTGCGGTCCACGTAGAGCTTCAGCGCTCTAGCTACATCAGGCGAGTGCAAAGTCCTCTCAGCCGGCGACGAAGGCGACGGGAAGAAAACTGGCAACACCAAGGGCTCGTTGAGGTGGAAGTCCGACGGCACCTTGGGCATGAAGGAGGGGTGCATCCTCAGCACCACCCTCGTGTCGTGAAAAGTCAAGTATGGAGGCTTGCAGGACAGGGCCTGGATCTCTCCCACTCGTCGTGCAGAGGTGATGGCCACGAGGAATGCTGTTTTCCACAACAGAAACTTCAACGGCACTGAATGCATAGGCTCGAATAGGGCCCCCATGAGCCTAGTTAGCACCACGTTGAGCTCCCACGCCGGGGCAGGGGCCTTCACTGGCGGGAATGATCGGAACAGTCCTTTCATAAATTCCTTCACCAGACGATGAGACCACAAGGACGCCCGTCCTGTAGTTCTGGTGTAACGTGAGACGGCAGCCAGATGTACCTTGATGGAAGCGTGAGATAGGCCAGCCTTGGCCAAAGACAGTAGGTACGGCAATACTTGAGGGGCCGTAATCCGCAGAGGGTTAATCTTCTGTGCACGGCACCAGACAGAGAACCTCTTCCATTTATGTCCGTAGCACTTCAGAGTTGAGGATGCCCTGGCCTTTGCAAGAACCTCTCTGCAGTCGGCCGGGATGTCGTATCCTCCAAACTCTAGTGCTGCAGGAGCCAGGCCTGCAAGTTCAGCGACTCTGGTTCGTGATGAAGAATGGCGCCTCCTACTCTGGAGAGAAGATCTGTGTCCGTCGGCAGCTTGACTGGTGTGGACGCTGACAAGTCCAGAAGGTCCGGGAACCATATCTGCCTCGGCCACGCCGGTGCGACGAGGATCATCCTAGCAACGGCAACGGCGGGAATGCATAAAGGAACAGGCCGTCCCAGGGGAACGAGAAAGCATCGCCCATGCTCCTCGGTTGGGGAAACCTGCTGGCGAACCTCCGGCACTTGGAGTTCGCCGCCGTCGCGAAGAGATCGATCTGGGGTTTGCCCCATCGTCGGAAGAGTCGGTCCACTTGATCCTGGCGCAGTTCCCACTTGTGGCACGAGCGCAGCTCTCTGCTGAGTGAGTCGGCGATGGTGTTTTTTATCCCTGCCAGATGAAAGGGTACCAGAAACATCCCTTGGGTGATGGCCCAATGCTACAGATCCTGGGCTTCCTTGGATAGGGCAGGGGATCTGGTTCCGCCCTGCTTCCGAATGTAAAACATCGTGGTGGTGTTGTCAGTGAAGATCCTCACCACCTTGCCCTTGAGGGACAGAAGGAAGGACCTGAGGGCCCAGAACACTGCGCGGAGCTCCAAGATGTTGATGTGGAGAGTCTTCTCCTCTGGGAGCCAAAGGCCTCTCGCGTGGAGACCCCCGGTGTACGCTCCCCAACCTTCCAGGGAGGCATCTGTCGTCACTGTCACCTGGTGGGCCGGGGCTAGGAAACCTGTTCCCGCTGTCAGATGAGCGCGGACACCCCACCATCGTATCGCCTGACGGAACGCTTCGTCGAGCGGGATCCTGTCCTCGAAGCTGCCCGTCGTCTGGATCCAGTGGGTGTCGAGGAATTCTTCCAAGGGCCGCATCCGAAGTCTGCAGTGGGGCACCAGATAAATGCAGGAGGACATCATTCCGAGGAGGGACTTGATAGACCTCATTCTGGCCACGTCCGTGGCCAGCAGACGTTGCACCTTTCCTAGGATGGTCCTTATCCTTTCCTCCGACGGTGAGGCCCGCCGCGCCACTGTGTCGAGCTGTGCTCCCAGAAACAGGGCGACTTGCGACGGGACCAGGTGGGATTTTGGAAAGTTGATGGAGAACCCCAGGTCCGTGAGCAGCTGGACGGTCTTCGCAGTGTGTTCCACGGCGAGCTCCCTTGTCCTTGCCCGTATGAGCCAGTCGTCCAGGTAGGGGTAGACGTGGATCCCCTGCAGGCGCAGCCGTGCCGCCACCGGTGCTAGGCACTTGGTGAACACCCTGGGTGCCGATTTTAATCCAACGGGAGGGCCTTGAACTGGTAGTGCCGCCCTTTGACCACGAACCTGAGGAACTTTCGGTGTCTCTTTAGAATAGGGATGTGGAAGTAAGCCTCCTCCAAGTCCAACAACGACAGGAAATCGCCCTCCTCCAGCTGTCCCAGCACGTGCTGGAGGGTGACCATTCGGAACTTCTGTGCCTTGATGTATTTGTTTAGTCGCCGCAGGTCCAGGATGGGACGCCATCCTCCTGTCTTCTTCACGAGGAAGTATCTTGAGTAAACTCCGGAGCCCTGAAGCCTCTTCGGGACGAGCTCGATGGCACCTTTCCTGAGCATCGCCCTTACTTCCAACAGCAGTTGAGGGACGTGATTTTCCTTCCTGGCCACGGGAGGAATGCGGGGGCACCTCTTCTGGAACTCGAGGGCGTGCCCCAGGGCCAGGGCGTCCAGCACCCAACGGTTGGTGGAGATGGACTCCCACACGCCGACGAACTTCGTCAGCCGGCCTCCCACCGGGGTGCTTCGGCGGGGGCCCGACCCGACGGTCGGTTCAATCTTGCTTTGAGGCCGCTTTGCCTCCTTGACCACCTTGGCGACGACGGTGGGATCCACCTGACTTGCCGCATCCCCTGTAGGCCTCCTGCGACGAAGACCTTGCCGCTTGACGGTACGTAGAGGAGCTGCTGCCGGCTCCCTTGGAGGCACCATGTCTGCCTCCGGAGCTCCGAAAGGACGGCCGTCGCTGTTGGAGCACACCCAGTGCACAGGCCGTCTCCGTGTCCGTCTTGATCGCCTGAAGGGATTCATCAACCGCCTTGCCAAAAAGGTTGTTCCCATCGAAAGGCATGTCCAAAACCTTGGTCTGAACGTCCTGGCGGAAATCCGTCGCCTTGAGCCATCCTCGTCGTCTCAGGCAAACGCTGTTGCCCAACTGACGGAAACCGGTGTCAGCGATGTCCGTAGCCACCGTAATGGCGTGGTCCGAGGCAATCTCACCTTCCTGCAAGATTTCCAGGGCCTCAGCCCTCTTGGCATCCGGAAGGAAGTCCAACAGAGGGGCGAAATTGAACCACAACTCCCTGTCGTAGCGGACTACGATGGCCAGGGCGTTGGCCGCCTTGATGGTCGTCGCTGCAGATGAGATGACCCGTCGTCCCATCGCATCCAGCTTCCTACCCTCGCCGTCCGGAGGGGAGGTTGAAGTTGAGGCCGATGCCCCCCCCCCCGCTTTCTTCTTTGCCGCCGCCGAAACGACCCAGTCCAGGGTAGGTTGCGCCCTAAGGCACAAGGGGGCAGCGTCGGGGACCCGGTGCTTCTTCTCGTACTGGTCCCTCTTCGCAGGAGCCGTGGCAGGGTTCTTGAGGAGGGCGAGCCCCTCATCCCAGATGTCATCAATAAGCGGTACGGCGAGGACCGTCTTCCTTTTAGCCTCGCGCCGTTGGTAAAGGAACCCCTCCTTCTTTTCCTCGGGGCAGAGCTGGAAGAGCTTGGATGCCCTGGAAATCATTGCATGGAAGGATCCAATCTCGTCGGGCGGGGATGCCCGGGCAGGGGGCGACGAGGGACACATCCCGTCGCCTCCGTCATCCGTACCCGTCGTAGTCGTGTCCATGCCTGTATCATCCCCGTGGGTAGTGGACCGGGGGGAAGGCAGAGAAGGCCGCAGAGGCGGGAGAGGAGGCCTAGGATGCGTCCTCCTCTTAAGTGGTGGGCTCCCCAAAGGTCCTGGCTCCGGTTCCTCCGTCGGGTCTGGCTCAGACACCTCCGTCGGGGGAAGGGGCAACCTAGTCCTTATCTCCGAGCATAAGGACTGGATGGCTGACAAAATGGCCGCCGAGATGTCCTGCGGCGTCGGAAACGACGGGAGCGAGGGCTCTTGAGGAGCCTCGTCTGCGTCACTGTTGCCCTCGTCGTCGCCCTCGTCGGGATCCCTCCCGATGGGCTGGGCCTCCTCCACGACTTGGATGAGCTCCTCTTCAGAGGTCGTGTCCGTATCCATGACTGCCACCAACCCCTCCCCCACCCTTTCCAACAAGGACTTCGTGGGGGTCTTCTCGATGGGCCTGAAAGACGACTCCCTCTGCGGAGGCAGAGTGACTCTGGTACCTGAGGGCGCCTCCACAGGCTGAGCCAGAGCCGCGGCGACATCCTGAATCGAGGTCTTAGCAGGGTGAATTAAGGCCAACGTCACCTTCTGTATGCCTGGGGCCTTCACCTTGGGGGGAGGGTCCGAGCCTCGCTCCCCCTCTGCCGGAATCTTCGAGATCGACCGGGGCCTCTCCAGAAGCTTTGCCGGGTTCTCGGACTTCCGCTTACCCGAGCCAGAGCGTTGGCTCGTAGTCGATGGTGCCGGGGAGGATGCGCCCTGCCTGGCAGCCAAGGAGCCCGACCGTTCGGCGCTCCCAGTGTCCGCAGACTCGCGGTGCCTAGCCTTTTGTTGGACCCCTGTCGCTGGCGCACCCTCACAGGACTTAGAAGACCGCTCGGACTTCTTTTTCTTCTTCTCGCCTGGCGGGCTCTTACCTTCCAGCCAGTTGGCGAGACGGAGGTGGCGATCCTTCATGGTCCGCACCGACATGTTCCCACAAAACGCGCAGTCCTTTTCCTTGTGCGTCTTGTCCTCATGGAGACAGTAGAGGCATAACGAATGCTCGTCCTCCTTGAAAACGTTCTGAAGCTGGCATCCAGGGCAGGTCCTGAACAGGTTCCCGGGCGTCGAGCTCCCTTTCTCCTGGGCCATGTCCGGGGTAGGCCTCGGAACTTCAGGAATCCTCCAAAAGCGTAACTCGATGAAATCTTCACCCTTGAGGGGAATAGAAACTCAAACGGATCCCCGTTGATCGGAAGTAGAAACGGTGGAGCTTGAGGCTCTATTCAACCGAAAAATTGAGAAAATCTCCTGAAAAAAACGCAGCAAAAGCTCGAGAGCTAAGCACGAGGACTCCCAACACTTGAACGTGCGGTAAAAATCTGAGGATGGCTGCCAGGGGCGGGGATTAGTGAGAGGGCAGTCATTGGCTGGGGGCAGTATGACCCAGAGACCAGTGATTGATTACTACTGAGAAAGACAGATCAGAAACGAAACTGATACTGATTTTTTCTATACCGAGGATTCCTGGCCTGACGGGGAATATTCATGAGCATGTGAATCCATGCCAGACCCCATGCTGGAGAAACATCGTTGGTTTAAAATGCTGTTTTGAGTATTCCACACAATGCATGTAGACTATGGTTTTCATGAACTATTAACATGTTATATTATGTGTGGTGTCTAATATGTTTATAAGTTATTGGGTTAGATAGTTAAAGTTTTCTCCTCAAAAGGAGGGGGGTGTAGTATCCATTATATGTTTGGAGTTAAGGCAAGGGATGGAATGTGAAGGTTGGAATGGTGAGGGAGTAGAATGTAGGATGAGTGTGGAGTGGTGTTCTATAGTGGGCATTTGGAAGGGAGATAAGAAGGAGAGAAGCTGTGCTGTTCGTGGGGCCTGCACCCTTATAAAATACTCATATCTTATTAAATAAAGGAACGTTTCCAACCTGATGACTGTTGTCCATACTTCACAAGTATCTAAGAAACATAACTGAAAGATATGTTCTATAGAAGGAAAGTAATGTTAATATATATTGGCTTGGAAGTTTGAGCAGCTGCATTGTGGACTTTGGCCACTACCATGTGCTATTGTATTGCACTTGTCCCCGTGACTTAAGTCGCCAGTCCTCCTCTGAGCTGTCACGCGAGTGATGCAGGGGCCGGGTGCCATTATGAGGGCGATGGAGCTGGGTTCGACCAAAGGGCAGTCACACTGTCACAAAGAGCAGGATGCAAGAAGAATAAGACGACAGAGAGCCTGGGGACACACCGAGCGGAGGGAGGCCTCTGGCGCACACTGCCATAGCCGCATCGCCCAGCAGGCCTCTCTGGGCCCATGTACCCCATCCCTCTCTTACAGTAGGGACCAGCTGGGGGTGCGTGCCCCTCCCCAGACTAGCCGACGCCAGCCTCAGGAAGTGAGAGGGGAGGGAACCCTAAGGTGTGAAAAGGGGCTGTATGTGGGGGGATAGAGGTTAGCCCAACCCTATTAGGTGCTTATAAGCACCGAAATGTGGGTTAAGCAGCCTCACTCCAGGATCAGCGGAGACCAGAAGGAAATACTCACCCGCCCAACCGAAGTATAAAGCAACAAAGAAGAAAAATCTGATTGGTTGGCGGTATTAATCTGTATTTAATTTTACAGCAAGATTGTCACAGTGGAGGTACATGGTACTCCAGGCTGGTAGGCCTGCTGGAATCTACAAGGGACTGGCAGTGTTTGTGATTGTCGGCAGCAGAGTAGTTAACTCAGCAAGCCACGAGGAAAAGCGGGAGGAATGTGTGGGTGGCAGGAAGGAATGGGAGGTGGATAGGTGCAAGGATCAAAGCTGGCGGGGGACTAGGCAACTGGCGATAGGGGCTGGCAGGCACAAGGTAACAGGGCGCAGGGGAATCCAGTTTGTCGGGAAACGGGGGAAGGGGTCAAAGGGACAGAAAGGCGGCGCAGCAACTTGGGGGGGTTGGTAACAGACTAATGGTTGGTTACCATGGGGGGAGCCAAGGGGGAGGAGAGTGAGGGGGAGTAGCCCCCAGGGGAACGAGGAGTAGTCGAGGGAAGGGGGCAAGTGGAACGGGGAATGAGAGAGAACAGGAAACCTAAGGGGGGCATGCAAGAAGGTATGTCACACAAGCAATAGGGAGCGAGTAGTAGGCCTGGAGACCAGTTGGAAGAGGCAGAGGTTAAGTATCAAGGGAGGGGATGGCGGAGGAAGCGAGAGTTACAGGACCCCGGGGTGAGGAATAAGTTAGGAACCTGGAAGCTGGGGGTCGGTGTATGAAGGGGTTGGGTGAAGGGAAAGTTTAGAGCACATACACCTGGCCAAGAGAGAGCAGGGGTGGGGGAGGCAACAGGGTAGAAAATATGTTTAACGATCCTGCACCTGGGAAAAGTAATAGAGTGGAATGGGCTGCAAAGTCAAGCTGTTGCCGAAATAGGGAGTGTTTGAAGTTGAGTTAATTAAGTGGAAAAGTGAACGGCGTCAGCTCCGCACAACGGATGCTGCCCGCCATCAAGTGGCGAAGCGTAAGGGTTTTGTAGCTCACAGTAGAATCCTGATGCTGTATTACCAAGTAACAAGTAACACCTGTAAGCTACCTCCTGCTTGCAACTGCAGCCTGTACATCCACAACCCGAGTCAGTGTTGTTATTTCCCGGGGGATGTGGGATGGAGCATAGGCAAAAGGGAAATGTGTGGAGGGCACGCGAGGTAAACGAAGAGTAATTGGAAATCATGTGTGGGGACATCACGTGATCGCGGTAACGCGGTCTCGCGAGATCTCGTCCCAACGTGATCTTGCGAGCCCGCGCTCCACAGGGAGAACGTTGGTGCGAGGAGAGGAAGGCTGGCAAAGCACCAGACAGGTCGAGCTGGAGAGCGCTGCTCCTGACAAGGAGCCCAGTTACATGAGGCCCACATGAGCCTACACAGACAACTTCCAGGACATAAATCCAATGCCATAGGAGGCCTCATGGGGGCCCTGGAAGTTTACAGCGTGCAGTCCAACTGCACACCTTGCCCCGAGTGAAGTAACTGGGAGGCCCAGCCTGACACTGTGTACCTGCCACTGCCCAGCCCATGGACCATTGAACACACCTGTTGATATACAATAAAGGCAGTTAGAATCCATCCAGGTGTCCTGTCGTCATTAGAGGCCACAACATAACTGGCGACGAGGATATCGGAGTACCCACTGACCCACCATGCAAGGCGCCACACCGCCCCCTGCGTTCCTCCCCTCACCTGGAACCCCGGCAATTTCATTGATGCAGTGGGAACCCCTCTTCTCCACGTATCTGGAGGCCATAGGCGGCACAGGATATGCCCCCGCCAGGAAGAAGGCTATGCTGCTGAACGCAATGGGGGATGAGGGACAGTGCATTTTTGCCAGTTTAACAGCATACCATAGGACGCGACGACGACAACAGCGTCTACAAAGAGGACACCCGTCGCATCGTAAAGCGGTTCACCATTAAGGAGAATGTGGTGCTACACAGGCTGAGGTTCTACACCCGTAAGCAAGAAAGGAGTGAGCCTGTGGACGACTACATCACCAGGATGAGGTAGCTGGCCTCGTTATGCGCCTTTGGCGATAACGCAGAACAAGTCATATGCGACATGCTGGAGGTTCACACCAACTCTAGGTAAGTGCAGGACAAGTTCATACAAGAAAAGGAAGTGACCCTCGACAAGGCCATCCAAATCGCCAGGGCCGAGGAAGAAACCTCCAGTAGGCGCAAAGAGGCGGGAAGTCATCTACCGGTACCCGAGCCTACGGCGCTGCAATGGAGAGGGCGCAGAGACAAGCAGTCCTGTGACAGCCCCAAAGACAAAAGCCCCAAGCAGAGGGATGTGCCGAAATGCTACAGATGTGCCAGCACCAAACACATGGCGAACGATCGTGACTTCCACGCTAGGAATAAGGAGTGCTCCAAGTGCGGACTCATTGGTCATGTGGCCCCGGCATGCATGTGGCGGGAAAAAAACGTCTCCCGCGTCGATGGCAACCACGCGTCAAGCAACGATGACGAGTTTCAGGACAGACCCATGGTCATCATGGTCAATGCCCCCATGCCATGAGAGAAAAGCCCCACTGCACCATTAAAGTGGACGGCATGGAAACGCGCGTCATGGTAGACTCAGGATAAGACCTCACAATCCTCCCCATCGATGCGTACAAGGAGATGATGGGACAAGCAAAAGTGGAGATCAGAACGACCAGGCAAAAAGCGACGGTTTTTGGAGGTGCAACTGTCGACCTCCTGGGTTACATCAGAGCCCAAATTGAATTCAAAGGGAGTTCTACCACCACCATGGTGTACTTCTCACCCAAAGGCCCAGCCGTGCTCGGATGGGACGATCAACACAGACTTAGCATTAAATTAGACCCCAGCACTCCGGAACAGGTACTCAAGGTCTCCTCAGGAGCAGCGCAAAATTTCAAGGAGATTTTCCCTAGCCTGTTCTCTGACAATCCGGGGAAAGTGAGAAACTTTGTCCAAGATTTGGTTGAAACCCAGTGCGGTGCCTGTGAAACAAAGTTAGACCGGTGCCTGCCACGGCGAGACCTGCTTTAGATGCCCACCTCCGGGAAGATGGTCGAAGAAGGTACCATTGAGACAGTGGAATCCTCCGAGTGGTTGAGTCCGGTGGTTCTAGTTGAGAAAAAATCCAGCAACGACCTCAGAATATGCATCGATCTGAGAAGTCTAAATCTAGAAGTTGTTACAGGTAGCTTCCCGCTCCCCAGCATCAGCAAAATTGTCCTCGTGATGAAAGAGGCGGCAATCTTCTCGAAACTGGACATGCGTGACGCCTATCACCAAATTCCACTACACAAATCTTTGCGCCCCTTTACGGCGTTCATCACTCCTTTTGGCACATTTCAATACACCCGCATGCCGTTTGGGCTGTCTTCGGCAGCGTCCGCATTTCAGAGAATGATGAATTCCCTACTCAAAGGACTCACAAACGTCTCATTCTTTCAGGATGACATCCTTGTGTATGCCAAGGACAACGAGACCCATGACAATGCACTCAGGGCGGTCCTGAGCAAGCTTCAAGAGGCAGGTGTTCATCTACGCCACGAAAAATGTGTGTTCCGAGTGAGCAAGGTAGAATATCTAGGGTACTGTATCTCAGGTGAAGGGGTGAGCCCCAAGAAGAACCTCATGGAGGCCATAGCAGACGCCCCAGCCCCGATGTCCAGAGAAGAACTATGCTCGTTCCTGGGCCCAGCGGAGTACTACGCAAAATTTGTCCCACGGTTCTCCGAAACCATGTCCCCCATGAGAGAACTTCTGAAGAAAGGGGCAACCTACTCCTGGGGGCCAGAGCAAGATGAAGCATTCACTGACATCAAAAGGAGGATTCTGCACGCACCATGCCTGAAACCCTTCAACCCCGAATAGGACACCTGCATCACTACGGACGCCCGCGCGTACGGACTGGGGGCTACCTTGACCCAGAAGAAGGGCGACACCGAAAATATTGTGGCATTTGCATCTAAAGCCCTATCATCAGCGGAGAACTACTCCACCGTAGAGAAGGAGATGTTGGCTTGTGCCTGTGCCGTCAACTACTTCAGGTTTTACATTTGGGGCACCAAGTTTAGATTGGTCACGGACCACAAACCCCTCTTTCACATGTTGAGCCCGGGCGCCACCAAGACTGCCATCCCGAGACTGGCCAGGATCGCTGCAAAACTGCAAGAGTACACGTACGAGATAGCCCACATTGCCGGCTGGATAAAAAACGCACAAGTGGACTGCATGTCCAGGCTCCTGAACCAAAATGCCCCTGGGACCATATTCTTGGAAGATGAATGTGTCGTCGCCTCTATAAGCGACTTGAGAAATGGCGAGTACATGGACCTGAGTGAGTGCCACTGGCAGGAGGAGTTCGAGCAGGGCGATGCTCTACGGCGCATAGCAGTCTGGGTTCGCGAAGGGTGGCCTGACGAAAGAGTAATCCCCGAAGGCCTACGTCCCTACTGGAAGGTGAACGACGAAATCAACGTCATAAACGGTCTCATCCTGAGAGGCGACCAAGTGATCCCGCCCAGCGGAATTCGCAAAGTAATACTGTGAAGAGCACACTCTGGCCATCTGGGGTGCAACATGACCAGACGCAGGATACACAACGCCTATTGGTGGCCAGGCATGGATCAGGACATACGACAAATGGTCGAAAGGTGCCATGAGTGCGCAAACAGTGACAAGCGCCTATCTGTGAGACAAGCCCCCATGCTGCCCACCGAAGTCCCCAAAGGGGTGTGGCGCAAACTAGGGTTGGATTTCATCGGGCCTCAGGACAGCATGCACCCTGGAACATAAAGATGGAATAGCTACGGTCGACTATTTCTCAAAGTGGGTCGAAGTTGATTTCACCTCGGACATCACCACAAACAGTCATAGAAGCTCTCACCGCCATATTCCAGCGCGAAGGCTTTTCCGAGGAAATAGTGACGGACAATGGTGTCCAGTTGGTCTCACGAGAAATTGAGAAATTCCTCAGACTTAACAATATTCTTCAGCAAAGAGCAAGTCTCTACCACCCACAGGCCAATGGCCTGGTCGAGCGGGCAAACCGTTTCATTAAAGGGGCGCTGCAACTAGCGCATGCCTCAGGCCTAAACCCGTACAAGACAGTCAAGGAGGCCGTTGCAGCCCACTGCATCACTCCCAATGCCGTCACCGGCATGTCACCATTCCACCTGCTAAGGGGGAGAAGGGCAGCATCCACACTGGTACCACCATGGATTCATCAAGTGAGGGCTGACTAAGATGTGGACATGGAAGACATCTTTCGCATGCAGCGGAACACAGAAGCCATGAAGGCTCAAGGGGACACGTGTCGAGCCACTCGCCACACAGCAGTTAACAGAGGCGACCTGGTCAAGATATGTCTTCCCCAGAAAGACACTTCGACCGGCTCCAGATACAGCAGTCCCATAGAAGTCATTGCGAAAGGGTCAAACCACATTTGCACCAGTGACGGAAGGAAGATGAATCTAGAAAGGGTGGCCATGTACCGTAGGAAAGAATCTAGTGAACAGCCACACTGGGAAACCGGAGAAGATCAAGGCCAGCAAGAGTCACCCAAAAACCCTTGCCAGCCAGGAAGAGATGCCTCGGAGATACCCTACGGTGACAAGTTCTCGAACACCAACTCCCCAACCCCACTCAGGGAGTCACAGCGCAGGGCAAGACAAGGGGAACCTGAATCACCTGCACCTTCCCAAGAGTGCTCCCGCAACCCTGCCCTGCTTCCAGATCAAGGCAGACCACAGGGAGAGAAAAGGAAACCCAGCAAGTTTGCAGACTTCGTCATGGAATGACCTTCCATCCTTTTCCCAGCAAAGGAGGTGTGTGGAGACATCACGTGATCGCGGTCTCGTGAGATCTCGTCCCAACGTGATCTTGCGAGCTGCGCTCCACGGGGAGAACGTTGGCGCGAGGAGAGGAAGGCTGGCAGAGCCCCAGACAGGTCGAGCTGGAGAGCGCTGCTCCTGACAAGGAGCCCCGTTGCATGAGGCCCACATGAGCCTACACAGACAATTTCCAGAGCATAAATCCAATGCCAAAGGAGGCCTCATGGGGGCCCTGGAAGTTTACAGCGTGCAGTCCAACTGCACACCTTGCCCCCAGTGAAGTAACTGGGAGGCCCAGCCTGACACTGTGAGTACCTGCCACTGCCCAGCCCATGGACCATTGAACACACCTGTTGATATATAATAAAGGCAGTTAGAATCACTCCAGGCGTCCTGTCGTCATTAGAGGCCACAACACCATGCAAACCAAATACAGGTCCCCAGGGGAGGGCAAGTGTGGGGTGTTGCGGTTATGGAGTTCACACTGCTGCTATGCACCCTGTTCTGCCGATGAGACTCACTTGTCCTTCATAGTATCATGCTACAAGCTGAATTATTCATGCTGAAAGTTTTCAGTGTGTACGTCCTCCGCACGTTGGTCTAATATTTGCATTTCAATACGTAATCGTCCAACTGGGTGCTGCATCCATCTCCTGCTGTGTCCCGCTGCAAGAGCTCACCCCCACAGAGTTTGGCAGCAGCTCGCAAGCTCTCGCCTCCCCTGCATTCCTCAGACTCGTCCGCACTTCCCAGTCAAAATCTACGCGCAGGCGCAACGCAGACGGATTCCTTTTGAAGTAGCCGCGCGAGTCTGCTCGTGAGTGGTCGCTAGCTCGCGCCTGCCCCTGGGCTCCAGCTGCACTGACAGCAAGTAAGCAAGCAAGGGCACGAGCCTGGAGTGGCCGCGCGCGTGCCCTCCCATTGCAGGCGGCCACACGCCTGAGTCTGCTTTGTGCCGCTGCCAGGGGCTTGGGTGCACAGTGTGCAGTGTTTCTCCTGCGCCAGTGTCCCGGCCACACTGGGCTGATGGCGGCGGAACCGGTGGGAAGCACCAGTGGTAGCAGCGACACCTCCAGCACTGGCGAGGAGGAGCGCATGAGGCGCCTCTTCCAAACCTGCGATGGGGACGGGGACGGGTACATCAGCAGGTAACGGACAGAAGGAGGGTGAATGGGGGAGTAAACGCAACTTTTTCTTGTGTGCACAGAGTAAACTTGAGCAGAAGTTGTGCAGGGACGAGCACTGGGCGTGGAACTGTGAAGATGGTATGGGCTGGTAGCCTTCGGTGCTGGTTACAAAGTGAGTGGCGTAGTCTCGCTGTGGGTGGTGGTGTTACCGTGGACCAGGCATGTGTTGCAGGACAGTGTCCTGCATCATCAGGTCACTTCAGACAGCTGAGTGCCCGACCACTGAAGCACGTAAAACCGAAATGATAAGTTAATTGCTTATAGTTAGAACGATTTCATACATTGCCAACATAGATGGTGTGCCTCGTTTCTCGGGGCTTTGGGAAAATCGCCTGACCAGTAAACAAACCCTGTCCGGTCTCGCTTCCTATCGGTGCAGATTGGTTATGATACCCCTTTCGCTTATGCCTCTCTTCGCTGCCGTTGCTGGAGCAAGCGTGCTCTTCTGCTCTATATATGCGCCTATACGGTGACTTCTTAGTAAGAGCCCGGACCCACTCTTAACACGTTTGACAAATAGAGGTATTTGCAACCAACGCTGCGGAAACGATTTTGAAGTGGGAGTTTTTTTTAGTTGGTTATGACATTATTTTTCATGGAGTAACACAATAGTTCCTAATAGTGGCATGATTTTAGGCGTGTACATATCTAGTTTAATTATGAAACGGATATGCTTTTGTGGTTCATACTTTTTTTTTCAACACGTAATTAATGCAAATCAAAAGTAGGATGTTTCACCTTGAGAGTTTCTTGCTGTAACAATGCTTAGCTGGTACCACTGATCCCAACACATACATTGAGTTTCCTGGGTGGAAGCAGAGGGCAGACACTTCTGCCCACATACCCCCCATTTTGTTTGGTATATTTGTACTCTATTTTGTTGGGTGTATTTGCCTGCTTCTGTTGAGTAAAACTGGCTACTTATCTGTAGGGTTGTCCTCAACATCTGCTTAACTAGAGACAAAGCATGTGGATTTGTATTGTGAACAGAAACCACCTGGCTACCCCTTTTCATCGTATCCTGACGGATACGGACTTGTGTTGTTCACAAGGCTCACCACTACTCTTCAACATCTACATGACCCTCCTTCATGAAACTCACCCAAAAATGGGCACAACCTATGTTGATGACACTTAAATCAAGTGCAGAATAGTCACCAGCGAGGATATAGATCAAAATCTCTTTGATTGCCTCTCACAAATCAATGCATGGATGAACAATAGTCACCTTAAACTTGACTCAGACAAAAGCAACTTCATGATCACGACAAACATGGGGAAATGTGCCGACAAACCAACGGCGGCCGCCTGAGAGAAGTCGGCCCGAGGAACCAAAGTGGAAACCAAGCGAGAGTACAGATCTCAGTGCTCCGCCAGCTGTTGAGACCACTCCTCCCATGGAACCCTGCTACAGCAAACCAGGTATACCGTTGTCAGAGGCAGAGGAGACAGTCATAGCCCAAAGTGGTCTGACAGACGTTAACCATAAACCCATAGACTGGTTGAGAGGTACAGTACCACAGGGTGGGGTGGAACAAGCAGAGGTCCAAAGCGGGATGAAAGGGAGAAACAGGAGACTCCTAGCACAGTTGAGCCATAAAATACCCCAGGGCTGGGTGAAAGCAGTAAAAAGCAGTCTGGCTGAGAGCTCAGACCCCTAGACGGGGTGAAAGATTCAGTACCCCAGGGTGGGATGAGAATAAGAGACCCCAAAGGTGGGCATCATAGTAAACACGCTCCCAAGCAGGAAAGGGAAAAGATGTTCTCCAAGAGGGTCAGAATTCCCCCCCCCCCCCCTCCCCAGCCCCACCAAGCCGGGTTGAGAGGATCAGTATCCCAAGAGGAAACAGACAATTTGAACTGTACAACCAAGCCTGAGAGAGAGACCTCATGAGAAGAGTCAAAACCAAGAGACACTTTAAACTGTATCACCAGGAAAAGGGCCTGGTAGACACCAGAGGGACACTTGGGTCAGGAACAGAAACCAACCACCCATTTCAGAGTTCAGAGAGAAACCCCTTGAGGGATCTTTTCTGTGTCAGTCTGTTAACTTTTTGTATTAGTAGTAGTGACAGAACTTATGTTAGGTTAGGTCGGAGAACTGAGTTTTGTTGTAAAACATCCTGACAAACGCCCTTTGTTGTTTCCTTTATAGATGGGGAAAGAGAACCTCTTGGAAGTAGGATCAGGGCAGGCCTTATTTTGGTTTACTAGAACACCAACTTGCAACATGGCCTCTTGCCCAACTCCTGAGTCTGACTTAACATAACTGTGTAACCTGGTTCGCCACATGTTATCATCTTTGTGCTGTTTTACAGGCACCTTTCCAGGGAATACCTAAGCCATCTTTAAATTTGTGATTGTAAGTCCTCTCTATTTGAAATCAACATTCTTGTTTTTCAAATAAATGCAAAATAAATAAATCTTAATAAACTAAACTTGAAACTAGTAAGGAGTGATTGTACTCTTGAGCTGCAAATGGTATTGCTGCCTCGCTGTATCAGGCCCTGCACTGTGCCCTGCGTACACACTTAGTAGCTGTCTGAAGGAGCTGCATCCCCAGAGTGGCCTGTCACGTAATCAATCTTCAGCTTCTTCCAGTACCTGGACGCTGCAGGCCTCTGACATTGCCTCATGGCTGTTGCCGTTTGGTTGCCGCCCACTGTGCCCTAGGTATAATTGTGGCCTTCCGCATCTGGCCCTCCATGTACTCGCACTTAAATCTCATTAAAGGGCAACTCACCTAAGGGCATAGATCTCTCCCTGTTTGCGCAGGGTGCGCCTAGTCCAATGTTCCCTCTAATTATTTTTCTTTATGTGCGGAACCGGTTGGCTGTTGTGTGCACATTATTTTCTATGTTTGCAACTGACTAGTGAGGTAAGCCACTTTGTGAGCCACAGTTGAAGAAGAGAGTTTGGAAAGGTATTTCCTCTCCCCAGCAACTGCAATTCTTTAATAATCTTACACCACTTTTTCCAAACACATGGGCTAAAATAAAATGTCATATGCGATTATACAGAAAACTCAATCAGTCCAATACTTCAATATCTGGCACAGTACCTTGCAAATGTACTTCTGTGCAGAGAAAAATGTCCGCCTCATTACCAGTTTGGTGGTAAAGTTGGCGGTAACTCCATTACCGCCAACTTTACCACTGTGCCAAATTCCGATTTTGGGCCTGGAGTGGAAGATTTGCCTCCAGGTAAATCCTGGAGGTAAATCCTCCAACTCAACGTCAAAATCGTCGGAATTTACACTGCAGTAATTCCGCCAAAAAGCCAATGGACTCAATATGAGTGGGGAATAACAGTAATTTAGTTTGGGCGGTTTTCTGGCAGATTTATGTCAGGATACCGCCCCAAGTCATAATGAAGCCCTGTATGTTTTATGCCACTGGAAAATTACTCATTTGTATTACAAAACACAAATATCTCTTGGTTGTGTTCCTAGATATATCGTGCAAACAATATTTATTCTAGAAGAAATGTTTCTTTTGTATTCTGAGTTTACAAAAAAAGGGAATTTTATTCTTGATGTGATAATCTTGTGGTCAGCCGACACGTGTTTCGACCCAAGGGGGTCTTTATCAAGGCTGGTGCGTTAATGTTCATTGACCGTTAGGTAGGTTGGATCTTGGTGGTGGATTGGGGTGAGTGGGTTCCACTCCTTGAATAGGCGGGCTTGTCAGCCAGTTACTGCTGCGAACGACCTCCCTGGCGTTTGTGGCCCTCAAATATCTCTTGTCATAACTGATGTGGCCGTCAAGAAACAGAATACATTTGCCGATGGGTTAATGCCAATTAAAAGCAATGTGTCAAAAACATGCTGAAAGGAGTTCAAGTGACACTTTAATGAAGTAATTCAAGACCCAGGCGAACAAGCTTCTAATAATTTGTGTAAGGATGATAATTGGATCAGAATAACCGCACCTTAGAATATAATGATCCTAAATTCCTGTGCCTCTGCTTACTATCCACATTACGTTCTCCTGTGGGTAGTGATAACACCAGCCTTAGAGCTAAGAGGCATATGCACCATGCATTTTTACTCCCTAAAAAAAGGAAAATGTGCCTAAGAAAAACGAGACACAATGAACATTGCTTCAACCCACAAAGCCCCACTGATATTTTTTCAAATTAGTGACCAGTAGAGCAGTGGCATTAATGCCCGATCTCAAAAGGAATTCTATGGGGAAAGAACATCTTTTAATAAGCAGGAAGTATCCTTATTGGCAAAGCTAATTACTTTTTTACTCCCTTTCTTACTCTGAAAAATCATTTGACTCCAAGTAGGGAGCAACATCTGATTAGAGCCCTGCTTGTACCCCTGACATAGGGAGTGAAATGACAGGGCACATAATAAAGTGTATAATTTTGCCAACCCTTCCGCACCACAGCCTAGATAAAATTAAACAAGAGCCTTACTGAGGTTTATTATGGAGCCCTGTTGAAGAAAATCACACATATAAGCCTTTTAAGTTAATTGCATCAATTCATCAGAGATACAAATGATTTAGTGCCTTCTTCTATAACTATGGATCCCTCAGTAATTCTTTGAGATCAGTTAAATAGGATGCAGGGAGATGCTAGAGATTGCACACACAGAACACATGGTTATATTGAAAAGCCCTCAGCAGTCAAGCATAGAAATAAAGGAGGTGCTGTTGTCTAGACGGGTACTAGAATTTCCTATCCTTTAGCAAACATGCAACACATTTCCTTCAGTGTACTGCTGAAACGTGTGTCTTGGTTTTTCATATGTGCTGCTTTGTTCATCACCCGCTTCCACCCATACCCTTTCCCGGGCTCCTGTGTTTGCCTCCAATACTAGTCAGTAGAGCACTGTAAAAAGTGAGGGATAGTAGCAGTAAACGCTCACTGGGATATTTGCAGACCCACAATGCTTTGCAATCAAGGCATTTTTAACATATGATGTGCGTTTTAAGAATGTCATGACTCTGCATGTGCACAATTCTTTTTCAGTGCATACAAGATTGTTTGCAACATACCCCACCCTTCTATCATTGTGTAGGATTACACAAGTGGTCAGTGAAGTTACCATATAATGTGTGAAGGTCTATGCCCAAAGGAAACCATGCAGTGAAAAGCATTCTCCTGTCTGAATATCCGGTGCCTTGATACTATGGACGATTAATAGAACAAATAGTTTCCTAATTAAGGAAACCCGCGTCCCCTGCACACTATCAAAAAGGGCCTAGGCCTGTATGTAATTTTTAGGATAATAGAGGTATATATTTGTATTGCTAGGGAAGAAATACACAAATATATCCTCCTTAGTTTTGTAGGTAGTTCCTGGTTTTTTGATTTGGTGGTTTTATTTTCCTTGCAATGGCAGGGAAATTACTCTGAGATAAACAAATGAATTGCCAAATATTAATTGGGTTATCTAAAACAGATATTTATTCAAATTTTTGACAAAAAAACATTCAATTTTGATCTGGCCCAAAGCGTTTCAAGTATTGCTTTCACTTTTCATCAGGGGCAAATAATTATTTTTTCTTACACAAAATTATTCTCTGGAGAGAAAAAAAATATAATCCAATATTAATAGTACATTCCAATACATATTAGTTTTCCTATGTGCATTTGGTTAAAACATAACTTCATAACAACTAAGAAGAAGCACAAAATGCTGTTTCTGTGTGGAATTGATAGAGTAACTTATTAGTATAGGTCATGGCTTCGTCCTTGAAATTCAAGATAATTATTTAACAAAAAAAGGCATTGTAGCTATGTTTAGATCTTAGGTACCTTAATGGGTAAATGACAAACAAATCTCCATTTCCTTGGTAGAGGCAGTTTTTAGAATTGAACACCTCGGTGTTGAGTCCATTGATCAATAATATGACAAAGTCAAAGTTCCTATTGTGGACAAAAATACTTGTGTGGTGGCTGCTAGCTTACTTACTTGGATATTTAGAATTTTTAAAAAAACGGAGAGATGTTTTTTCCAAGGGTGTCCTCCTAACTGTGGGCAGCCCCCCTATTAACTGGCTAGCAGGATGGTAGGGGATCCTAGTTAATCCTAGCCTAAAATAAATCATAGGGATAGGTTTCTGGGATAGTGCAATATGGTAACAAAAATGTAAAAGATGACTTGAAGATGGTTCACTTACTTGTATGTGTTATTATGAATACACAATCAGGCATATACTGGAGCTGTGAACTTAGATCTAAGAAGACTCCACAAGTGCTAATGGTTGGTTGTCCAACCCTATAAAAAGAAGAAAATAATGGACAGAAAAAAAGGAGGAGTTATAGTGTGGTCCCATTGACTAAATGTTAGAGCGACCAATGCTCATGTATAGCAGAAAGTCTACTTACAAGGCAAAGTGGCTTAGGATGTATGATCTTCCAGGTAGTGTGGCGAGTGGCTGGATCAGGAAACTCTCCATCCGCTTCTGGTTGAAAAATGGAAGCGGATCGAGTTTATATAGTTGCGGGTGACGTCAATCGCGCGTGCGCGTGATGACATCACAGCGCAGCCATTTTGTCTACTATACGTCATTCGCGTATGCGCGAAAATGCATCTGAATGATGCGAAAATCTTGTTTAACTAGAAAAAGATGGTAAATATAGGTGCAAGTAAGCGAAATGGATGAGATGCTACTAGTGATACTAAAAAGTCTGAGTCTGGAATGAAGATGTTAATGTAATGTTGACACAAAGAATGTGTCTAAATAGCTGCCATATATTGAAGTAGTTATTAAAAGTGGGGAAGAGAAAAAAGTAATTAGGAGTGGGGAGAAGGAAAAATAAATTGGGGGGGTTGGGGTTTGTGGGAGGGAGATGGGGGTAGGGGTGGAAAATGGAGGATATGTTTCTGAATGCATAAAAAGATTGTCATAATTCCTTGGGAGGATTTGTAAAAAGTAATGTGTAAAGAAATAAACACATAGGAAGCATAGGTCAAATTAGTTGTAAAATGTTTGTCATTATGCCTTAAGGTACCTGTACATATTTAAGTCATAAGATGAACTGTATATACAAAGTATATAAATTAACCCTTAGCCGACCCTCTAAGGGGTGTACCTTCTCATCATCTGATCATTAGGTCATTTTAATTATACTTTAGCTTTTGTATACCCACCATTAGTTTAGAGAATGCGTTTTTTTGGGGGGTGAGTATTGTCATAGGAAGGTAAATATGTGATCCAGTAGAAATCTGGATTAAATGACATAGGGTTATCTTTAGATAAAGGGATTAATGGACTATGCTCAGAGGTATGTTTACAGAAACCGAGCTAAGTAATACTCCTCATTCATCCCAAGTGGGAACATCGCATTCACGTTTTGAATCCAGTAAAGTTCTCTTTGTGCTAGGAGTTTTGGTAGATCACTGCCTCTTGGTAATGGATGGACTACTTCTAAGATCACCATTCTCATTTGTGAGATGTTGTGTTTTTGATCTCGGTAGTGTCTATAGACTGGTGACTTAACGTTCTTTGTTCTTATGTTGCACTTGTGTTCTGTCCATCTTTCTTTGGCTTTTTGGTTGTTTTTTCCTGCATAGTACATCCCACAGGGACAGCGGATTGCATAAATGATATTTCTTGTATCGCATGTAGCATATTGTCTTAGTGTTATTTTCTTGCCTGTGTTGGGATGTCTCACATGGTCACCTTTTATGATGTTATTGCAATGTAGGCAGGCAAATGTGGCTATTTTTCTTTTTGCATAGAGTAGTTTGAGGATGTTTTTGTTTTTTTCCGTTCTAATTAATTGGTCTCTGATGTTTCTACCCCATTGATATGCCATCATAGGGAGGGTCTGGAAAGAGTTCTTTTAAGGTGTTGTCTGATCTTATGCGGTCCCAGTTTCTGTGAATTATCTGCTTTACTTGAAAACTCTGACTCGAGTATTTTAATGTATGTATTAGGGTCTGAGTTTCTTTCTTGGTGTTCTTTCGGAGGAGAGCTTCTCTTTTTTGTAAATTAGTCCTCACAATTGCTTTGTGCAGTGTTTCTGTTGGGTACCCTCTTTTTAAGAATCTCTGTTTGATGATGTCATATTCATTCTGCAGTGTGGCTTGGTCTGATTTTATTCTCTCGAGTCTTAGTAATTGGCTATAAGGCAAGTTTTTGTTTAAATGTTTTGGATGAAAGCTACTATGTTGAAGGCAACTGTTAAAACCAAAATCTACAGAAAACCAACAGATGTTAAGTGCCGTCCCTGATCGTTCAATTGTTACATCCAGAAAGTTTACATTTGGTCTGCCAATCTCTACTGTGAAACCAATCCTATTGTTGTAACTGTTCAGAGTTTCCCAAAATCCAAGTAATTCACTTTCAGTGCCATACCAGATCCCGAAAATATCATGTATGTACCGTCGCCAGCATTTCACTTTGTCTCTCCATTGTGGGTTCTCCTATACAAATTTAGTCTCAAATTGGTGCATGAAAATATTTGCATAGGATGGGGCCACTGGTGAGCCCATCGATGTGACAGAGATTTGCAGATAGTATTGGCCTTTGTATCCAAAATAGTTGTTATACAGAATGATGTTAATAAATTCTATGGCTTTTTTTTTTTTTTTTGTTTTTTGTATCTGTACTTCTTGGTTCAAGAGTAGAAACCATTCCATAGCTTCTATGCCTTATTGGTGGGGTATTGAAGTGTACAGACTATTGACGTCCATGGTAAAGAGGATGAGGTCGTTCTCTGTTAAGTTTAGTGTGTTAATGCTGCTCCAAAAATGAGTTGTGTCCTTTAGGTAAGTATTGTTTTTTTGCACCAGTGGTTGTAGCGCTGTATCAAGATAAATTGCTAGTGGTTGAAACACACTATCTGTCCCTGCGTCAATAGGTCGAAAGGGAGGATCATCTTGTTTTTATGGATTTTGGGTAGTCCGTAAAAAACGGGGGTGACAGGATGTTTCTGAGTGAGTAAATCTGCTGTTTTCTCACTGATCCAATTCATATCTGTGGCTATGTCTATTACATCTTTGATTAAATTCTTGATCCTAAAGGTAGGGTCTCCATCCAGTGGTAAGTAGGTCCTGGTGTCATTAAGGAGTTTCAAACATCCCATGTTGTATGGAGTGGTATCCATTAGTACCAAAGCTCCCCCTTTGTCTGCTTGTTTTAGGGTTAGGCTGTTCTCTTCTGCAAGTTGTTTAATCACCAGTAATTGATGTTTACGGATGTTCCTGGTTTTTGGTGTTTCATATTTGAGACGTCTCAAATCTGTGGTGGTTTTCTGTTTGAATAGGTTAATTAATGGATGCTTCAATTGTGGGTGAAAGGTACTTTTATTCTTTAGTTCCAAGTATTTGTGTTTAGTTGCTGGTTTAAGGTTGTCCTCAATGTTGTTGAAAAACACTTTGAGTTCCATTTTATGTATTAGTTTAAAGAGATTAACTTCCTCCTCAAAGAAAGAGTTGTTGGTAGTTGGTAACTCCTAAAGTGAGTGTCTCTATTTGTGTTGTGACAGTGGTTTCGAGGAGATGTTGATCAGAAGGTTTTGGTTTATTTATTTTTTTGCCAAAGTCTTGTGACCCCCCTAAAAAAGGTATTTGTGGGGTGCGTGATGATGGTCCTGCTATTGGTTCTTCCGGAGTTTGTGAAGCTGGAGTATCCATACTTTTTATTCAGTTTGTATATACAGTTCATCTTATGACTTAAATATGTACAGGTACCTTATGGCATAATGATAAACATTTTACAACTAATTTGACCTATGCTTGCTATGTGTTTATTTCTTTACACACTACTTTTTACAAATCCTCCCAAGGAATTATGACAATCTTTTTACGCATTCAGAAACATATCTTCCATTTTCCGACACCCCCTTTACCCCTCCCACAAACCCCACCCCCCCAATTTATTTGATTATACACCCCAAGTATATTTTAATCCCCCCTTTTTCCTTCTCACCACTTCTAATTACTTTTTTCTCTTCCCCACTTTTGGTAACTACTCCAATATATTGCAGCTATTTAGACACATTCTTTGTGTCAACATTACATTAACCTCTCCATTCCAGACTCAGACATTTTAGTATCACCAGTAACATCTCATCCATTTCGCTTACTTGCACCTATATTTACCATCTTTTTCTAGTTAAACAAGATTTTCGCGTCATTCAGACGCATTTTTCGTCATTTTCTCGCATACACTAATGACGTATAGTAGACAAAATGGCTGCGCCATGACGTCATCACGCGCACGCGCGGATGACGTCACCCGCGTCTATATAAACTCGATCTACTTCCATTTTTCAAGCAGAAGCGGATGGAGAGTTTCCTGATCCAGCCACTCACCAAACTACCTGGAAGATCATACATTCTAAGCCACTTTGCCTTGTAAGTAGACTTTCTGCTTTCTGCTATACATGAGCATTGGTCTCTCTAACATTTAAAGTCAATGTCCACACTATAACTCCTGCTCCTTTTTTTCCTGTCCATTATTTTCTTCTTTTTATAGGGTTGGACAACCAACCATTAGCACTTGGGGAGACTTCTTAAGATCTAGGTTCACAGCTCCAGTATATGCCTGATTGTGTATTCATAATAACACATACAAGTAAGTGAACCATCTTCAAGTCATCTTTTACATTTTTGTCACCATATTGCACTATCCCGGAAATTTATCCCAATCGTTTATTTTAGGTTAGGATGAAGTAGGATTCCCCTACCATCCTGCTAACCAGTTAATAGTGGGGCTTCCCACAGTTAGGAGGACACCCTTGGAAAATACATTTCTCAGTTTTTATAAAATTCTAAATATCCAAGTAAGTAAACTAGCAGCTTATACAGCCACCACACAAGTATTTTTGTCCACAATAGGAACTTTGAATTTGTCATATTATTGATCAATGGACTCAACACCGAGGTGTTCAATTCTAAAAACTGCCTCTATCAAGGAAATGGAGATGTGTTTGTCATTTACCTATTAAGGTAACTAAAACCTGAACATAGCTACAATGCCTTTTTAATTTAAAGGATTAAGCCATGACCTATACTAATAAATTACTCTTTCAATTCCACGCAGAAACTGCATGTTGTGCTTCTTCTTAGTTATTAGTTTTCATATGTGCATTTAGTTAAAACATATGTATTGGAATGTATTATTAATATTGGATTATAATTTTGTGTAAGAAAAAAGAATAATTTGCCCCTGATGAAGTGAAAGCAATACTCGAAACGCGTTGGGCCAGATCAAAATTGAATGTTTTTTTGTCAAATATTTGAATAAATTTCTGTTTTAGATAAACAAATGAATTGTCAAATATTAATTGGGTTATCTGAGAGTAATTTCCCTGCCATTGCAAGGAAAATAAAACCACCAAATCAAAAAACGGGAACTATCTACAAAACTAAGAGGATATATTTGTGTATTTTTTCCCTAGCAATACAAATATATATCTCTATTATCCTAAAAATTACATACAGGCCTAGGCCCTTTTTGATAGTGTGCAGGGGACTTAGGTTTCCTTAATTAGGAAACCATTTGTTCTATGTATATTTGACCAGCCTAGATACCATGGCTGAATACTTCTCCCCTGCACCTCTAATTACATTCACCTTAAAATGAATTGCCTTCAGTCAAAATCTGACATGCTTCAATACAAATGTGAATAAGATGTGCATAGTGGTTAACAATTTTTCCTTTTTTCATTTTTACTATGGACGATTAATCCCAGACATAGTCCATACCCATTATCCCTTGTAGGCTAAGTAAATGAGATTGCAATGTTGGCCTCTACTTATAGGGTAATGTAGGATAATGTTAATAATACAAAAGTAGGAGAAGCTGAGCATCACATTTGTCTTTTCAACATATTTAGAGGGCAAATTAATATTTGAGTTTCATAATGCGTTAACCTACAAGGGGGCTGCTTCAAAGCACTTGTGTGACATATGTACAAAGAAGAGGAAGAGTGGGATTTGGTTACACATCCAAGTAGCCTGCTTACTTGCAGTCGGTATCCAATATTTGAGCTGGAAGTTAGATTATATAATGTGGGTGACGCTTTTGGTAAGGCACAATGAGTAAAAGAAATTCTGGCGCGTGCACATTATTCATGTTACATAAAACAAGTGGATGTAGTTACACGTCTGCTAATCTTTCGCAGAGCCAAGAGGGGAATAGTCAAGGTTGTCCGGTAGTATCTTAATGTACTCTCGGGCAGAAGTTAGAGTCATAAGGTAAAAGTGTGGTAGAGTCAGGTTTAGGAGTCAATGGGTGGGGAGGGAACATTTTTGGTTAATGTGTGCAGGTATATATTGGTTAGATTCTTCTGTTCATGGAGCCAGTTTTTCAAAATCGTTTTTAACCTCTTGTGTTGTATTTTGCTGTTAGGGATTTGGGGTGCATAGTAGTGTAATGCAAATTAGCAGAATAACAAGACTAGTTGCTTATTTTAAGAGAGAACATTTCAGGTAATTGCTGTGGCTTGTGCCTTATTAAATCTTTTTGAATAGGTGAGAATTGTCTGTGTGCGCTGCTAAAAATCTTCTGAGCGGCACCCAGAAGGAAGCTGGGCAAGCGCATATGCGCACAGTTTAGGGGGACCATTGGCCTAGACTAGCATCATATGTATGGCCCATGCAAATCTGTTATTTCTTTTGTGCACCTTAATTCACTCCAGTCCTACTATTCAACTTCCATCTGCTCTCGATATTCTATCTACTATTTTCCTTCTCTTTTCCTCTTACCTGTACCATGTGTTCATCAATCCCAGATCTTCGCTCCAACCGTCCCCATCTTCTTCCTCTTAACAATCAATCCCAGATCTTCGCTCCAACCATCCCCATCTTCTTCCTCTTAACAATGTTGTTCCCAATCCATCTTTTACCCCACCATTTCTTCTCCCCCCCCCACACTTATTTCCATTGGTCTCTGGAACATGTGTTCCATTTGTAACATCCTATTCTATTCTTTTGACTTAACTTGCAATTTCTTTGTCTCACTGAGACCTGTCTCGCCCCTTATAGTACGACTACCCCTGGTTCTCCATCTACTCCCTGTAAAGGAGCGGCAGGTGCACTCTTAGCAGCCACCCCGGTTACCAGCAATAAGGTACTTGGGTCCCAACAAAATTCCCTGCCACAAGAACGGAAGACTCTGGCAAAGTTCA
The DNA here is from genome assembly GCF_040938575.1 of Ambystoma mexicanum. NCBI lineage: Eukaryota > Metazoa > Chordata > Amphibia > Caudata > Ambystomatidae > Ambystoma > Ambystoma mexicanum. The sequence continues at coordinate 892,101,259 of NC_090935.1, read as the reverse complement.
CTGTCTTTATTATCAACCAAAATGACAGGGATTGCAACTGGAAAACATAACGATTCTACAAGCTCCCATCTTCCAAATGTGTCACCTCGTTTTAACCGCTGGTGACATCACAACCTCAGTTACATCCCAAAAAACCTGTCAGGGAAGGGAATGGGTTAATCAAGGAAACCTACATATACAATCTATATGGGTTAGTCTGGTTATTGGATCACCATATCTGGTAGCCCCTCCTAGGATCACCTCTATATGTCAATAATACAAAGTTGCAGGTTGCCCTAAAGGTATTTGGCCCTTGCAACATAGTGTGCCTAATGTGAAAGGCAGTGAGGGATTGGGCGGAAACGGGTCTTCTCAGCCTTGGGACCTTGGACAGTTTTGGGGCTGAGTGAAACTCTACAAGGTTGGGAATGATTAGGAAGTTGCTGCTTGTTCCCAGCAAGTTGCTATCTCTGATCCCCTAAGCCCCGAGACCGAACATCCAGCTTTGAACCTGTATAATAGTTGTATCTTTCCACCTATGTTTCGATGGGAATGGCTTTCCCCCATCCACCTTGAATGAATAGGCTCTGTCCTGTGTTTTCAGGTCACATGTGTAGGGACCACAGAATGGAGCTCTTCTGCTTGTAATTATGAGCATTTTATGCTGCATCCCTTGCAGGTGCTTTATCGCCTTGGCTAACTGGAAACATTACATCTCTACTTTTCATTGGCAGAGCTGTGCACAGTGTCTGTGCTGGGAGCCCTGTCTGCGTGCTTTGACTGGATCGGTCTTTCAGCCTTTCCCCGTTCACTTCAATGCACCTATGGTTTCCATCTTTGCAACTAATATGGACGTCCATAAAACCAATCGAGCATGAGCACACTTGGCATACTTAGTCTTAGGTGTCTTGCGGTTTCTGCCTAGCAAAAGATGTGAGTTTCAGTCCCCCATCTATGCGAGTCGTAAGCATTTGTTTCATGTCTATCTCCAACAAACTATCATGTTCGTGCATGGATGCCTATATACTTCATGTCTAACGCATCTATGTCAGTGTCCGTGAAGATCGCGATATCAGTGATGTCAGTAAATGACGTCATCAGCGTTTGAGGTTATTGTCAGTCAACTTGTTCGATCAAGGACAACTGCTTTTCCTCCACATTGTCAATCAGGTATGGGTTAAATGGCTAGCTGAGCGATTAGCGTTTCTCATATCTGCGGTACATCAACAATGGTGTGGAAGGGCACAAGAGTGATGTGTATTTCTCGTTTCTTTGTCTTCAGGCTGAGAGTTGGGTGGGGGTCATGAGGGCCACACTTAGGCTCCCCTCTTCAATCCCCCCTCTGGTTGACAAGTCGACCACACTCACCAAATGGCCGTGCCTGTTCACGTACAACTTCGGGACCCAGACCTTGGTCACCCCTCCTAGATTTCCATGATACTTCACATGCTCGTCCAAACTCCAGGTCATATAGCTGCAATCTCCACCAGGGTTGCGCAATACCACATTACTCCCGATAGTCGCGTAAGATGTGAGGAAAAAGGAACACTGTGCCTGGCGGGAGCAGAGGAGATTGTGTCAGCAGTGATTTCAATGTGTCAAATGTCTGTATTTATTCGTCTTTTGTCTCCATTTCCAGTAATACTTTCATCCATATAGTCTTTTCAGCAGTCTTCCTACATTGTCATATTGCTTCTCTGATGGCACAGAAGGCAAATAACATGACGCAGAAAGCAAATGACACTAGTACCAAGGCGGCTATCGATACTTTCCTTCCGTTAGCCATCCACAAGGGTATCCAGGAAAATATTTATGATAAACAGTCATATTTTCTGATCGCATTTGTCTCTGCTTCCATTTTGGCATCCTGGTCAGAGAGTTGCGTGATAGCCTCTGTTAGGGTTTCATTTTCTTTGTGGTGAGCGGGTGTATATGTGCAAAAGGAAGGCCCAATCTTGGCGCAAACGCCTCCTTTCATCGCTGTGAGAAGGTCCAGGACGTATCTGTTCCATAGGCCCATTAACCTGACGGCTCTTAACTTTTCCTTGATTGCGTTAAATCCCTTGACAGTTGAGTTTGTCTGCTTCAGGTCCCATCGCGTGATCTGGAGCCTTTTGCTCGGACTGCTGGAACGATGGACGCAAAGAACATCTCGGTTCTGCTGAACAGCCTATGCTCTTGTGGTATGGCGTCTAATGCGTCCTCCATCTTTGATGACAAGTAGTATCCCTTCTTGTCAGCTCTACAGATCTCTTCTTCCTCAGAGTGTCCATCTTGGGGAACCTGTTCACTTGTATGTCTTTTCAGGGTACTACTAATGCTGGTGTGTTCAGCTGCGCTAGAGAGTTGATTCCTCCCCAGTTTGGTGGCAATTACATATATGCTTTGGACTTGCAGGCCCAGTAGTGGTCCATTAGTACTGCAGTGCCACCCTTCATTCCTGGTATCTGCTTGCATCCTTTTATTCTCTCCAACTTTCACTGGACCATCATTCTGGAAGCGCAATGAAGCACTCTCGAGCGGTAGAATTGACATAGGACCTGCTGCATTCGCCACCCAGGTGAGTAGTTTTGTACTCGATTCCCATTCATTGAGGCAATTGTCATTCTCCCTCTGGACCACTTCTACTGGAACTGTTAGGAGCAAATGTGATTTGCTTCGAACCATTCCCTCTTTCTGTCCTTCAGCTGTGTGCACTTGTCCATATACTAGTAACTGTGTTCTCTCTCAACATCCTGGCATTCCTCCTGTCTCCTTGTGTCCTGTCATGGGGCATTGCAATTCTTTTTGTGTTACTGTTCTGGCTTCCTCTTTGTGTTGGCCATCAGGAATGTATTATATTGTCTTGTCAGTGCTCTAGTAATCATTGATAATTTCTTTGGTTTTGATATAGTTATCCTCATACAAGGCATAAAATAAGCAGTGTTGCATTTGCTATGTAATTCTGTAGGTTTGCTTATAAAACCGGGATGTACTTTTATTAAGTTAACTATAATTTGTCTGGCAAAGACCAGTATGTCTCAACTTTTTTTCATATATATATATATATATATCATTTTTTTTTTAAGATTGTCTTGCAATTCCATTGCTAAACATTTAAGTTGTTACATAATTACAGTATTGCTACTGTAAAACTCTGATTTGTCTCCATGCTGTAAAGTGTAAGTTAGTATATCTAATCTCATAGTGTCAACTATATTTCAAAATGTTGGGGAAGATGCATCATACAGACACGTGAACACTTTTGAAAATGTGCATTATCACACAGTCATATACATTTGATGGCAAACCTAGTTCTGTAACGTGTTGGTTGCATGCATCTTGTACTCCACCCATTGGTTGAGTGCATTTCTGTTAATTCAAGTAGGTAAACTAAGATACTCGACCTGCAAGTCTAGTGGAATTTGAAAGAATATGCAATGACTGACTCATTTCACTAATGTCTTGCTTCAGCGATACACAACTGCTGTATTGTTGCTTATTATATGTCTTTGGTACAAATAACTTCTGGTGACATTAGAAATATTAGAACAACTTTGCTAATCAAATTGGGTTGTTTGCTACTTAAGAAAACTTTGCTAATCAATTTTGGAAGACTAATTTATGCCTAGTCATATGGGAACATCCTTCTGCGACATCCATCCTAATGTTGGCCATCTTCCTTGATATTGGCCTCTAGTAGTACAGATGCATTGTGCTCTAGCTGTTGGAATCTCTGTTGCTACGAATGTTCGGGATGTACTCAAGGCATAGGGGATGAGACAGCACACATAGCAGCTCTCTTTCGTGGTTTCTTTCGCCACCTTAGTCATGTGCTTATACCACATGTTAGCTACATGGGCCAAATAGGAATTTACCTGTTCAAAATCTACATCTGCGCTACATTTGAGCCTTCTTACTTCTTTAGCACCATTAGTCATCTGCCCAGATATGGCTTCCGTGAGAGCAGGGATCTGAGTTGTGTTAGTGGGAACCAAAGCATGTGCACGCAAAAACAAAATCTTTGGTAGTGCAAAGAGGGTAAAGAAGTTGAGACAACGGAAGGCACAAAACATCAACACAGCAGTTCGAATTACAAATCCCATTTTGCAATACTGGTTGTTTATTGTCCAGGAATGTCCATGGATTTTCCTAAAATAAATAAAGCCTCAAAAAAACATTAGTACAGGTTAGTTAAGCTCTCCTTCTATGATATTGGGCAAGGACATCAAAAATCAATCGTTCCCACACCAAACAGATCTTGGCACTGTTGAACAGGGTAAAAATTGATGGACTTCCATGAGTCAAGAATGGGTAGGTTTGCCACATAAAGAAGAAACCCATAAAAGTACATATCTAGGTGGTATCATCTGTTCGGTTCAGAAATCTAAAAGTGCTTTTCAAAGGGTGTGTGCAGGTACGAAACCATGTATACAGGCCATTGTCTTTACTTTCACAATGAATACCTAGTGTGAGAGAGAAATAGTGTGCCTAATCTAGCTCTGTGTTTTGTTCTTCTCTAGCTCTGGTCATAGACCGAGTTTAATCTTCGCTGTGGTGCTTCTTCTTTTCCCCAAACCGTCTTCGTTTTGGCTGGCAGAGGTCTCACCAATATAGTTCCAGGCTTTCTTGCCACTTGGTTTGACTGTGCAATTGGTAGTCTGCTCTAGATCGAAAGGTCGCTCGAACCTAGGCTTGAACCAGGGTCTCACAAAGTTTCTCAAATATACAGAACCTCCTGGATATAGAAGTGGTTTCTTGAGCAGTTTGGAATTTGATGCTGGTGTATTATCTTCTTCAACCTTCTTCGACCTCTTCCGCCGGTACTGCAGCTATTGAGGAATAAGAGACACTAGCCATCATCGAAGCAATGTAATCGTGCATTTACTTTCCTAAAACAAAAGCAGAACTATGGGCATCCGTCAGTGCTCTAGTGGCAGGATCAAGCAGAAGTCGCATGCACCGTCCTGTCACTACATCATGAGGGGTTAAATGGTGGTCGGATAAAGGTTGATTGCGCAATGCAAACAGGGCTAGGGGAAAGCAATGAAGCCATCCCTTGTTCAATGTTGCTTTAATTTTGGTGATTTTTCTCTTTGAGCAAACCATTGAGGTGCTCGTATATATTCCATTCTCTTGCGGGTGATAGGCACAGGAAAGCTTATGTGTAATTCCTAGCAGGGTTGTTATTTGTTCAAAAGTCTAATTTCCTAAATGAGTCCTATGTCTGAACACAGGACCTCGCACACCCCTCTCCTCCCCCCCCCCCCCCTCCATAGTGGGAACACCTCTCTAACGAGGAATTTTGCTGCTCTGAGGGCATCTGGGTGTGAACAAGGACTGACCTCGATCCACCGGGGAAAAAGGGCATACAACCACTAGGTTTTGCTTTTCCAAAATGTACACAGGTGTGTGTGTGTGTGTGTGTATATGTGTGTATATATATATATATATATATATATATAACAAAAACACATGTAAATTGAGGGTTGTAACACTACAAAAAACCCCCTACAAAACATGCCAAAAGTATTCCCAGCACTCAAGACCAAAACACCTTCTTACAAAATGCTTCGTTTTTATTCATTATAAAAACAAACAACCAACTGCGCAAATGTGCAAAAAAGGGTAGGTATAAGTCAGAAACCTCCCCATGGCAAGCAGGTTAAACAACACTCACCCCCCAGGGTGGAAAAATCGCCACGCGTTCCGCCTGGATCTACCAAGCTTCCTCAGGCTGATCAAACTCCACATCCTTGTAAACACATCCCATTTAAAACTGAAGGAAAGCAACTCGAGCGGGCAGCTCCTCCCCCCTCTCATTATCTCCGATCATGTGATCGCTTAATGCCGCATTGAAAAGTGTAAGAGCGGGCCGCCATGATGGAATGACTACATAGTCATTGTGTTCACTATGAACACAGCGCACTGGCCATAAACTAAATGCCATTTTGAAATGCGAGTAAATTGGCAAAGAGCTCCTCGCTCCACGTTGCATCTCCTTATTTAAAAACATACATTTCTTATACATATACTTGTGTTTAGTTGCGCTAGTGCGCCTTTCTATAACATGGGTAAACCTTATCTACATTGACAAGAGTTCACCCACTACGTCCCTGGGTTTGTAGTGTGTTTTTCTAAAAGCCAAGTACGGCACAACACCAAATTCATTAAACACCAAAGCACTCCTTTGTGGATATAGGACTTAGTGCCCTCTAGTGGATGAACGCTATGTTTGTGTTGATTTTATCTTATATATAAAGCTTTCACATGCTTTGGAATAATTTCCACTGTGATTGCATATGTCTATAAAATGCATATCCATTTGGATGCTCAATCTTATTTACATAAAAACATGTATTTACCACTACAGTTATAGTTACTGGACGTGACTCGTAAATGCTAAAAGGAACAATTCAATTAATGATCTTATGCAGCAAGCCACAGTATATATACAGAAACTATTGCAAGTGCTTAAAGTCTTCAATTTTCAACATCATATTGGGCAATAAATTGCTAATGTAGTCAACCCTAAATTGTGATGTAATGCTCCTCACCTGTAGCTTAATGCTACACATTAGAATACATAAATCCCTTTTACCAGCAGGGAGTATGCCAAGGTTACAACCCGGGGTTCTATAATTGCATGCACTTCCAACGATAATCATCCAATCTACTGGAGAAATACAAACATCTCTGAATCAATATTGAGTCCATTAGGTCTTAACGTATCAAATTTGCAAATTAGAGATGCCTCTAATTGTCTGAGTTTCAGTTCTCGATTTCCCAATCTCTTGTGTTGTGGTACATGGGCAAGACCAACAAATGACATTTCCTCCACATTACCACCATGTTTCTCCATAAAGTGTCCTGTCAAAGGGTTGGTTGTATCTCCATTCTTAATGGCTCTGTAGTGTTGGAGAATCCTGAGCTTGAGCATACCTATGGTCGATCCAATATAGTGCAGACCACAGGTGCAAGTAATAGCATATACTATGAATTTAGTCAAGCATGTTATTCTATGTTTGTATCTCCATGATAAACCATTAGAACTGACAAATGGAGTTTTTGATACAAAACTACACATTTTGCAATTCGCACATTTACGAAAATCTCCCTGATCTTGTTTCAAAAAGTGGCCTGACTTGGTGACTTCTGTGACCACCATACTAGGAGACAGTATGTTTTTGAGAGTGGGCGCTTTACGGTATGTCGCATTGGGAGCCGCATCTAGTACCTTCTTAAGATCGGGATCTGTCAGGAGCACATTCCAGTGTTTTTTCATCATTAATTTGACATTAGTGGCTTGGTGATTAAACCCTGTTATAAATCTTATCTTCTCTGATTTCTTTCTAGTTTGAATTCCAAATAGATCCGTTCTTTTCGGAATTTCTGCTTTTTTAAAACAGTTTGTAATTATGTGTTTATTGTAGCCTCGCTTGACAAACCTTCTACCAATCTGCTTGGCTTCTGTCTGGTAATCTGATTCTTTACTACATGCTCTTTTTGCTCTCAGGAACTCCCCATAGGGAATGGAATTAATTAGTGGAGTAGGGTGGTGACTCTTAGCATGCAGAGTGGAATTCAAACTTGTTTCTTTTCTAAATAATTTGGATGTTAAGCTGTTGTTCTCCACAATAAATAACACATCCAGAAAAATCAGTTCTTTTTTGCTATGTACACATGTCAATTCCAAATTCAGATTGTTAGTTACATAACTATGTCCAGATTCTTAATACTGAGTCTCGGTACCGTCCCTTATAATAAACAGGTCATCTATGAATCGGTACCAGACAACTATGTGTTTAGTAAATTCTTCCATCTCTTCTCTCCAAGCTATCTGTGTCTCCCACCATCCCATATAGAGATTGGCGTAAGTGGGGGCCATACAAGACCCCATAGCCGTACCCTGAGTTTGTTTGTAAATTGAAGTATCATGTAAAAAATAGTTATGCTCCAAGCAAAACTGAAGCATTTCCAACAACATGTTGTTGTGTTGTCGATGACTAACGGATCTGAATTCTAAATAGAATTTACAAGCTTCAATGCCCACTTTGTGCATGATCGATGTATATAATGAGACAACATCCAGAGAAACTAAGATGTATTGTGGTTCCCAATGTGACCTGGAATTGATCAGTGATGAAGAATACTGGTTTCTAAAAAATCCCTTTCCTGTTACCCCATTAATTTACTTTAATCCAAAGATTCATAAGAGTTTAAAGAATCCGCCTGGTCGACCTATAGTATCTTCTATAGGGAGTCTTTTAGAAAATACCTCTAAATTCTTGGATCACTATCTACAACCATTTGTTATCAGTCTCAGCTCACATATACGAGACACCTCTGACCTTTTGACTAAAGTAGACAATGTCAATTGGGAACCACAATACATCTTAGTTTCTCTGGATGTTGTCTCATTATATACATCGATCATGCACAAAGTGGGCATTGAAGCTTGTAAATTCTATTTAGAATTCAGATCCGTTAGTCATCGACAACACAACAACATGTTGTTGGAAATGCTTCAGTTTTGCTTGGAGCATAACTATTTTTTACATGATACTTCAATTTACAAACAAACTCAGGGTACGGCTATGGGGTCTTGTATGGCCCCCACTTACGCCAATCTCTATATGGGATGGTGGGAGACACAGATAGCTTGGAGAGAAGAGATGGAAGAATTTACTAAACACATAGTTGTCTGGTACCGATTCATAGATGACCTGTTCATTATATGGGACGGTACCGAGACTCAGTTACATAACTATGTCCAGATTCTTAATACTAACAATCTGAATTTGGAATTGACATGTGTACATAGCAAAAAAGAACTGATTTTTCTGGATGTGTTATTTATTGTGGAGAACAACAGCTTAGCATCCAAATTATTTAGAAAAGAAACAGTTCGAATTCCACTCTGCATGCTAAGAGTCACCACCCTACTCCACTAATTAATTCCATTCCCTATGGGGAGTTCCTGAGAGCAAAAAGAGCATGTAGTAAAGAATCAGATTACCAGACAGAAACCAAGCAGATTGGTAGAAGGTTTGTCAAGCGAGGCTACAATAAACACATAATTACAAACTGTTTTAAAAAAGCAGAAATTCCGAAAAGAACGGATCTATTTGGAATTCAAACTAGAAAGAAATCAGAGAAGATAAGATTTATAACAGGGTTTAATCACCAAGCCACTAATGTCAAATTAATTATGAAAAAACACTGGAATGTGCTCCTGACAGATCCCGATCTTAAGAAGGTACTAGATGCGGCTCCCAATGTGACATACCGTGAAGCGCCCACTCTCAAAAACATACTGTCTCCTAGTATGGTGGTCACAGAAGTCACCAAGTCAGGCCACTTTTTGAAACAAGATCAGGGAGGTTTTCGTAAATGTGCGAATTGCAAAATGTGTAGTTTTGTATCAAAAACTCCATTTGTCAGTTCTAATGGTTTATCATGGAGATACAAACATAGAATAACATGCTTGACTAAATTCATAGTATATGCTATTACTTGCACCTGTGGTCTGCACTATATTGGATCGACCATAGGTATGCTCAAGCTCAGGATTCTCCAACACTACAGAGCCATTAAGAATGGAGATACAACCAACCCTTTGACAGGACACTTTATGGAGAAACATGGTGGTAATGTGGAGGAAATGTCATTTGTTGGTCTTGCCCATGTACCACAACACAAGAGATTGGGAAATCGAGAACTGAAACTCGGACAATTAGAGGCATCTCTAATTTGCAAATTTGATACGTTAAGACCTAATGGACTCAATATTGATTCAGAGATGTTTGTATTTCTCCAGTAGATTGGATGATTATCGTTGGAAGTGCATGCAATTATAGAACCCCGGGTTGTAACCTTGGCATACTCCCTGCTGGTAAAAGGGATTTATGTATTCTAATGTGTAGCATTAAGCTACAGGTGAGGAGCATTACATCACAATTTAGGGTTGACTACATTAGCAATTTATTGCCCAATATGATGTTGAAAATTGAAGACTTTAAGCACTTGCACTTTAAATAGTTTCTGTATATATACTGTGGCTTGCTGCATAAGATCATTAATTGAATATTGTTCCTTTTAGCATTTACGAGTCACGTCCAGTAACTATAACTGTAGTGGTAAATACATGTTTTTATGTAAATAAGATTGAGCATCCAAATGGATATGCATTTTATAGACATATGCAATCACAGTGGAAATTATTTCAAAGCATGTGAAAGCTTTATATATAAGATAAAATCAACACAAACATAGCTTTCATCCACTAGAGGGCACTAAGTCCTATATCCACAAAGGAGTGCTTTGGTGTTTAATGAATTTGGTGTTGTGCCGTACTTGGCTTTTAGAAAAACACACTACAAACCCAGGGACGTAGTGGGTGAACTCTTGTCAATGTAGATAAGGTTTACCCATGTTATAGAAAGGCGCACTAGCGCAACTAAACACAAGTATATGTATAAGAAATGTATGTTTTTAAATAAGGAGATGCAACGTGGAGCGAGGAGCTCTTTGCCAATTTACTCGCATTTCAAAATGGCATTTAGTTTATGGCCAGTGCGCTGTGTTCATAGTGAACACAATGACTATGTAGTCATTCCATCATGGCGGCCCGCTCTTACACTTTTCAATGCGGCATTAAGCTATCACATGATCGGAGATAATGAGAGGGGGGAGGAGCTGCCCGCTCGAGTTGCTTTCCTTTAGTTTTAAATGGGATGTGTTTACAAGGATGTGGAGTTTGATCAGCCTGAGGAAGCTTGGTAGATCCAGGCGGAACGCGTGGCGATTTTTCCACCCTGGGGGGTGAGTGTTGTTTAACCTGCTTGCCATGGGGAGGTTTCTGACTTATACCTACCCTTTTTTGCACATTTGCACAGTTGGTTGTTTGTTTTTATAATGAATAAAAACGAAGCATTTTGTAAGAAGGTGTTTTGGTCTTGAGTGCTGGGAATACTTTTGGCATGTTTTGTAGGGGGTTTTTTGTAGTGTTACAACCCTCAATTTACATGTGTTTTTTTTATACGTTAAGGAGCTCAGCCAAAGCTTCTTTTTCCTAGCACCAGCTACGAGTTAGGCAGTGCACTAAATTTGGCTAATTTGTTTTTATATATATATATATATATATATATGAACAAGCAACAAATATGATGCGCAACTCGTCATTGTGCTGGTGCCGCCACTTCGTGGTATATAAATTGGAACATTTAACTCTAATGTGTAAATAAATATTCGATATTCATTTGGTGACCGGCCTACAGCTAATTATTGTACCATGAGCTTCATGGGAGTGCAGCTCAACCGCTAGGGTAGAACACTAGCAAAAAAGACATATACATTGCTTATCTTTCTCTCGAGTACACTTGAATGAGTAGAACTTTTTACGCGTGAAAGGCAATGATCGCACACAAAGCACACACTCAATTAGATTATAACATGACTCTTTAGGGCTGTTTTATTCTCAATCAGCATACATAAGATAAATTTAATATAGAATGATTAGTACATTTTTAAGTATGCTTCACTGTTGAGGTCATTGCAGAACACATCTTAGCTAGCATTACTGATCAGCTCTGAAAACGGGCCAGGCCAAGAGATTCTCCCTGCAACAGGAATGGAAAGCCATGCTCCACGATTCCCTGAAGCTTTTCTGTCTGTTTGTCCTCGGAGCTCGACATTTTAAACATTACACAAGTGCGTAATGGCATTTTCCCTAACTCTCTGGCTTTTCACCTTGTCCCAGTTCCCATGGATCAATGCCGAATGACCCATGGTCACTTGAAGAGGTAAACTAGTCGCTTTCTCATGGGAGCGCGAAAAACAGCATAACTTTCCTTCGGCTCCTACAATGTATCAGGTGCCAGCCGGCACCTTTCTTCAAAACAGCATTTCAGACATTTCAAAAGCATAGATTTCACTCTTGGACATTTGATTTCCATAACTCAGAGGCACTAAGGTCAGCCTCTACAACCAATATAACTAAACTAGAAATGCATTGAATACAACAAGAAAACCTTTAAATCATAACAATTATAAAAGCATACCTTCAAATTGTGTTAGCCCTAAATTATGGTTTAATAACAAATAATCAATAGCAGCTCTATTCTGGAATGCTGCTTTTCTCATGGCTTCTAGAAGCAATTCTTCTAATGTTTGAGATGTATGATTTAACCCTTCACTACTAAACGTGCTATCTTAATCAAAGATTTATAGCCCCGAGCAGCTAATCCCCCAGGTGTTGGTACCACTACCAGACACGTAGTTAGTAGATCTATTGTGTTATGAATATTGGCCAAACAAAAGTATGAGGTATTTACTACATTCCGTGCAAGGTATGCCCCCATGTTCTCAGTTTGGGTATTCATTGGTGAAGATTTTTGTCGTGCAGCTTGTACTTGGTTTATCCTCAATGCTTTGCGAATCCGGTTCTTTGTGCCTCCTGGGGTTGGTATGTCAGCGTCTGCATCCGATGACACACGAACATCATTCCTCAACATTGTCAGATTCACATTGGTTGTCTGTGTAAATACGACATCTTGTGTTTGCAGGGTGTTTGACCCTTCCAAATGGAGTCCGTTTAGTGTCAGAAGTACACCAGCCCGGCACAGAATCTGTAAAGCAAACCAGAAAAGACATGAGTGTTGATAATCATTCCCTTTAACATTTGTCTGCGGGTATGGTGAGAAACCTGAAGGTGTCTCACCCACTAGTCCTGTGGGGATCTTCCATCCAAGTGGCCAGGACACGCCATAGCTTTTGGATCCTGTTTCTGGGGGTGGACCGGTACGGGAGGATCACCTTGGTGGGGGCGGGGGGATTTCAGGGAGTAGAAGTGGGACACTAGACGAGACGCAGTATTCCCTTCCCCATAACTCCTTTACGCCATACTACCAGGTAGGATAATTAGGGATTCAACCTGCCCCCAGCCCCCTTTTCCGACACAAACTCTTTCTCACAGACAACTCACTATGAGGGAAAACGGACTAACACCCGGGCTGTATACCTGACATGTCCCAACACAATGGTCAGGCAGGGTCAGGCAATTACTGATTATTACACACACCTGACTTCCATCACACTTCCCCACGCGGATAAAAGGCGAAGCATGAGAGCACACTCTGAGCAAGGAAAAGCACACGAGGAAGCAGTGGTTTCAAGATGGCACTTTAATACAAAAGATGGGCCCTTGATCTTTTCACCAAAAGACTTGTTTTATGAGCCTTTGGGGATAGAAAATGTAACACCTGGAATCAAAGCTGAGGGCTCCTGCATTGTGTGTCAGAGGTACCCCAGGGCTCTCTTGCGTCGATAGTCAAGGTGGGCAGAAGCGGCTGCCGCCGTGATTCTGTCTTTGGCTCCTACAACAAAGAAAAGCCAGTGAGTTGGGGAGACTGATGCCAACCCGGGCTGTCTGGAACCCAAGGTTGCAAGCGGCAACATGGTATGAAGGAATTTGAAGAGGACAGTGCAGGATGCGTATGTGGCAAGTGATGCGAAAAAAATCAATGCACTAAATAAGTAACTTTGAAACGAAATAGATACCTTAAACAGAGTGGTGCAGAACCCTGTGCATGTTCATTCAAAAGTCTCTGTTGGGTATCCAAACCCAAAGGTGAAAAATGTAAAGGGAAAGAATTGCAAAATTGAAATGGTCCTGCAACGGGTCAAGCTAAACATGGGTACATTCGAAAGTCTACAATACTTGATTGAAATTGGTCCGCGCCCAGCTGAGGGAGACTAATTGTGTTTCAAAAGGAGATCTGAGCCTGACCGAGGGGGATCCAGGGTGAACCGTGAGTCACCCGAAAGAATATCCTGCTAACATTGTGCCAGAGATCTGGGCCCGACTGAGGGGGTTCAGAAGGGAACAAACATTGTACTTAAGGGATCTGAGCCTAACTGAGGGGGATCCGTGTGAATAGTGAATCACCTAAAGTGAATACTTGTAGAAATCCAAAGAGCAAAAGCACTTATCCTTTTTGTTTGATTCCATCAGGCCCTCTGAATGAAGAAACTTTGAGTAGTAAAGAGACTTGCATACAGAAGGCCCTGATGTTATGATTGAATTGTATCCTCATGCTAAAGAAGCCAAAGCTATGCTCGAGTGAACCGCCTTGTCCAGTACTAAGAAGATGGGGAAGGGAGGCCAACGGCCTGAACATCCTGACATATAATTTTGAACACTTCATTTTCTTTGCAACATTATCTCCCACAGTGTTTGTATTTAGAGGTAAGGATTGGCAATACGTTTTTTTTAGTATAGGCCCTTTTATTTTGACAAGACGCCACTAGGACTGCATTATTATTTGATGGTCGTAGCTTGATCCCATCTGTAGATTTAGGTTTAGGTGGGCGGTTATCATACCCTTGTTGATAAACACCCTTGAACTGTGGTCACTTGTGTTTGTCTTACTGTTGATACCATGACTTCCTTACAGTACATAGTCCCATTTCTCTTTGCCAGGTTCCATCACTAAAACCACTTGGTCCTTGCCTGACGCTATGACATCTGCGGGTACAGGTGGGCCACTTGGTTTCTCTACCCACACCTTTGCACCCGGTACCATGCCGTCTGATGAGCCAAACTACATTCCCGGCGAGTAGTTGACACTAGGGGCTCCCTTTTATTTTTTAAATCAAATTTTATTAGCATTTTGGTTGTAACAACCCCAAACAGTATTAATATATTCTTTAATAATCCCATCATTAATACCACCCTCCCCTCACCCCACTCGTGCCATGGATTCCCAATCTGAACGTTCACAAAATAAATTGGCCATTTAATAATACTGCCTTTCTAAATCCAGGTTCTGTCTCTGAGTACCCCTGAACACAAGGCTCGTGAATCTTTCCCCCAGAGCCCACCTTGAGTCGTCATTTCATCAATGTCACTTTCCCGTAAAGAAACTGTCCTCTCCCATCCCACCCCCTCATGTTTCTCAGCTCCTACGGTCCAGACGCCCATATTTCACGCAAAAAGGAGAGCCAAACACCCTCCATGTTAACTCTAGATTCTGCCAAAAGGTTGGTGAGGTACTCCATATCGTATATGGCAAAGATCTTGGAAACCCATTCCCTCTCCACAGGCATGCTCAGGCTCTTCCACAATTGGGCCACACAGCACCTCACTGCAACCAACATAATATGAAACATATGTCCCTGTTCTGCTGCAGATCCCTCCTCCGTGTTTACCCCAAAGAGGCCGAGCCATGGGGAGAGGCTCCTTTAAATCCCATCAACCCCCTTGATCCAAGAGAGGTCTTCCCTCCAGTATGCCCTCACCTTAGAACAGCTCCACCACATATGTATGTAGTCTCCCCTCTCACGCTGGCATTTCCAACAGTGCGGGTTATATCCGTCTCTCATCCAAGCTATCATCACAGGGGACTAGTGCCACCTATGCAGGAGCTTCAGGGCCTGGTGTCTGGATTGGAGAGACATGGTGGAATGATGGGCCTGTCTGCACATTTGGACCCACAACGTGTCCCTGATATCCCTGCCCAAGGCCCGTCCCCACTTGACTCTCGAAGGGGAGGGCTCCCTAAGGATTGACAAGAGAAGTATTTTGTACAATCCAGCTATCAACCCTTTAGACCCCTGTCTGTTATCAGGAATGTTTCAAAATTAGTCATTTCCCTCCTGAGATTTCCCCACCCCCACCTCTCCTCAGGCAGGGCCCCCTTTAGTTGTAGAAAACCAAAGGGTGACAGCTTGCGCAGACCCACGACCTCCTCCAGTCCCCCCAATGATATAAAAATGCTTCCTACCCATAACTGTCCTGCCTTGCTAAACCCCGCCTCGTACCATGACTGGAAGGCCAGTGGTTACTCTATCCCGTCCCGGAGCAGAGGCGCCCAGTTGCAGCTCAAAGGTGAGGGCCACGTCATGAGCCACCTGTTCTCTCCTCTCTCTTTCCAGACAGACCACAAAACCGGGTGGTGCAGGACTCTATTCGGCATGCGCGCTCTGGGTACCCACAACCACTTGTCTGTCATGACCGGGGCCAGTATCTCATTATCCATTGTTTACTTGAACATGGGCTAAAGTGATCTGCCAGGACTCGCAGCTGGGTCCCTTTGTAGTACGTTGCCAAATCTGGGCATCCCACTCGCCCCCACCCTCCCTTCCTTAGGCAGAGTTAGTGTTTCATAAAAAATCCTGTTTCTTGCCCACCCAAAGAAACCGCAGCATAGTTCGATTTACCTCAAGTAGGAAAGACATGGACACTGGTGTCTGTTTGGAACAGGAACAAGAATTTGGGGAGAACCACCATCTTTATAGAGTTGAGCCTCTCCATCCAGGACAGCCCCAACCCCGCCCATCTCTCCATGTCCCGCTTCACAGCTGCCCAAAGGGGGAGGAAGTTACCAGGGAAGAGGTTGCCAGGGTGTCATGTCACCTGGCCCCCAAGTAGTGGAACATCTCCTTCTGCATCTTGAATGGCAGCCTGGCCACATAGTCCCTTTCCTCATCTGATAATCCCCCAATTGCAAATGCCACTGATTTCCCCAGGATGGCCTTAAATCTCAACAACCTCCCATAGCTCGCCAGACTTTCCAACACATGTAGAACCGAGTGTGATGGGTCAGTGATGTAAAGTAGAGCATCATCCGCAAAAAGGTTTAACTTGCAGTGTATCCCGCCCACCTCAACCCCTCTCATCTCCCCATTATCTGTAACTGACGTAGCCCAAGGCTCCATCACCAACGCATAGATCAACTAGGACAAAGGACACCCCTGGCGTGTACCCCGCTGCAGAGGGAAAAGCCCCGATTCACTCCCATTCACCACAACCCTGGTAGTGGATTCTGAATACAGCGCCGATATCCACCCTGTCCATCTTGGGCCCATTCGCAAAGACACAAAGACCTCCCTCATAAAAGCCCAGCTCACCCGGTAAAACGCCTTCTCGGCATCGAGGGAAAACCGAAGCGCCCCCTTCTTTTGTACCACCTGCTAGCACATGACATGGAGATTTTTACACATACTGTCCGCTCCTTGCCTATTTAACACAACGGCCACGTGATCCGGGTGAATCAGTCGGGGGAGATACGTTTCCAGACGCGTCACCGTGATCCTGGCAAAAATCTTGGCATTCACATTAAGAAGGGAAATAGGCCTGTATGAGGCAGTGTCAGCTGAGTCCTTCCCTGGTTTTGATATGACAGCTATCAAAGCCTGGAGGAAGGACGGTGGTATTGTGTCCCGCCCCCCAATGAGATTAAACAGCTTGGCCAGGGGTTTCGCCAGTAGGGATTGATATTGCTTATAAAAATCACCAATGAAGCCATCCTCTTCCCTACCTTCAATCTCTTGATGGCTTCTAGCACCTCCTCCCCAGTCACCTCCCCCTCCAAGGCCTCCCTTTCCGATCCTATAAGCTTAGGGAGGTTGCATTCGGCCAGATATGTCCTCCACAGATTCCTCCAACGGTCCGGCATACAATTCTTTGTAAAAATTTGCAAAGGATCCCGCTATATCACTCCCCTCTTTCTGGGTCTGCCCTCCTCCGACACCCTCAACCCTCCTTTTCATTATACAATCCCTAACCCTATCAGCCAGGAGGGTCCCTACCGTGTACCCCCTTTCATAGTATCTGTCGAGTGTACCTCATTCTCTTACCGACCTCCCCAATTAGCACCGTATGAAGCTCTTGTCTCTTGTCCCTCATACCACTCGGTAGTGCCTTCCTGTCTAAGTCCTTGTGATTTAACTGTAGGCGCATTACTCTTGGCTCCTGCCGAAGCCTACTTTCAGCACCCTTTCATGCTTCCTGCAGGCTCCTTCTGCGATGAGTAGACCCCGGAATTTGGAGTTGGCTGCCTCCCACACCGTTGCCATACCAGTCACCCCACTATCGTTAGTTTCGAAGTAAGCCTGCACCTCCTTCCTCAAAAACTCAACACCTGGTCTCTCAACAAGGTGTCATTACATCTCCACTTGTAACTCCGCTGGATCTCTGGTAGCCGCCAGGTCGCCATTGCCAGTTTGCGGTCTGACCATGTAATAGCTTCCACCTTTTGGACATCAACCTCACCCTCTTGCTCCATTGGATTCAGTAAGAGTATCACTCCTTGTGTATGATTGATGTGGTGGGGGAGAAGATGCCGTAGCCCCCCCCCGCTCCCGGCCATGACCTACGCCACACATACACCCAAAAGTGACCCTGCAGAAGATTCCTGAAAGCGAGGTTCTCTTTCGTCACTTCAGCAACATCGCTCCCCCCAACCCCCAGCAACATCGCTCCCTCTGCCCATGCATCCATCACCTTAAACACCTGACATAGGAACCCCACCCGTCCAACATTGAGCTTGTACAGGGTGGCAAGCCTGATCCGAATACCTTCATACGTGCCTATCTAAAAATATACCTCCCAAAACCCCCCCTAGTCTAAGTTTCCTCCAGACGGAATGACTTGCCCAATAGTATGCCAACAGCTTCTTTCTTAGAGGATCTGGTAGAGGTACAGAAATTTCCACCCATCTCTTTACCTTTTATCAGTGATTCTGCCCCCTATCGATAATGAGTTTCTTGCAGGAAGAGGACCATCAGTTTCTGTTTGCGGAACATATTACTGGTGAGAGATCGCTTATTTTGATAATTCCTTTACGTTCAGCGTACCCACCACTGCCTCAACCATTCCCCCTCTTCACCCTTCGCCCTATGTCCAACGAGGCCCATGGCCTCCCCAGTTTATGGAATCCGTAGCATACTTAGCTCCCCTATTCCCCCGGCTGCCCCTATCCACACCCTCCCCAATAACCCGTCCCAACCTTCCCCTAGATCAAGGTGTCTGTCCACACCTCTCAGTCATGCTGGGAATGATCAACGAACCATCAGGGGCTCTTCCCCTGCTTAAGTGCTGAAGTGTGACCTGAACCACGCCTCTTATCGCCCCAACACCACCCCCCCAAACTTTGTGCCTTCTACCCACAAGGAGCTCTTCATTTCACATCAATTCAAAACTTGGGCAACATGAACAAATAAACAGCTGGTCACCCTCCTGCCAGCAAAGAACAACTCAACAGTGGATCCCTCACTTTCAAACAACCTTTGCAAAGCCTCTCAGCACTCAAGGGCATCACAAAGAGGGTGTAAATAAACAACCTAGTTCTGCGCCTCGCCCTCTCAAGAGTACCCACTCTGTGGAGGGGGAATGTTTAGCTTCTTAAACTTGCTTTCTCTCTATGCTTTCCTCGTGTCGAGTCCGGGCCTGTGAGTCTATGAGTAGGTTCCAGCCCTTGCCCACTATGTTCTGATGAGGGACCACCCTGGCTGCCAACTAGATCCTCTGGATGTCTTCCTGTGCCACCAAATGATGCCTCTCCCCCTCCCATTCGAATACCAGTGAGAATGGGTAGCCCCACCGGTATTTAACCCCTTTCTCCTGCAGCCACTTAGTAAAGGGCCTCACACTTCTTTCGCCTCAACATCATGTGGGCAGAGAGGTCTTGGAAAATAGCCTCTTTTGAGTCACCATAGTCAATTTACCGCACCTTGTCTCCATAGTGGTGCATGCCCGCTAGGACCAACCGTGGGCCCTGCGCTCCTCCGCCCGCCCTATGTACTCTGTCTATTGTGACCCTTTCACAGCACTATTCTGAGGCTGTAATTATTCGGACCCATTGGAGAGTCATAAACGAGTTGCCACATAATCTGCATTTCCTATATGGGCAGCACAACGTGTCTTTGAGGTACGCGTCCATTTATATTATGAGTTCCTTTTTAGTGGATTGTTTGGTAATGATTATTTTTAAGAGACTAATCTTCCATCATATCACATATAGGACGCCAATTTCTGAAGTGGAAATATACCAGAGTATATTTGGAAGCAATTAGTATAAGAGAAGAACCGACAATTGGGGTGATTAACCCTTTGTTTTATATGCATTACGTACTGCACATGCTCGAGAATAATGTCACACATAATTGAAGTATACTCTACAAGTACATATTGGGTTATTCTTATCCTTCACACGCTGAGTTCTAGATTCTTTCGCTTGCGGGCATGGTGATAGTCACGACTTCTGGTGGCACTGGATTTGTGGTGGTGACTAATGTGCTTTAAGAGAACAGTTCTTATGCTTATCTAAAAATATATTATTGTTTTATATTGGACTTTTGGTGGTGACTGATGTGACTCACGCTAACAGTTCCTATGTTAACCCCAATCATAATATCATTTTTTAAAGTGTTGTTTTTCGAATATACATTCTTGTCTGCTATTTTTTCTTTCTCCTTTACATGTACCATTGGTGATGTGATTCCTGTTCATCTTTTGTTTATCTGGCTTTGGTAATGTATATTCTATGGATGATTATTTCTGTGTGCATTTCATTTTATTTTTCACTTGCCATTCTGAATTAACTTTCTCTGTGCCCCGGAATACTTCGCCTTTTCCTTGTTTGGGGACTCGGTGATATGCATTGTGGCTAATGTAATTGTGTAATTATTATGCATCATGCATCATGTATAATGAGCAGAGCTTTGCCTTGAGAAAGACCTGTGGAGGTTGAAACACATGTTGGCACAGAACTCTGACTCCTTGAATATTGGCATTAAATATTGAATTTTACATCTGAGACCTTTATGAGCAGCTTTATTAAGGATCCTGTAACTTTGAATCTTATCATTTCAAGTCTTCAACTGTTTTGATTACTGGCTGCACTTACATTTGGTGGAATTATCACTGTCTGTCTTTTCTCCACGTTAGTAGGTACTGAGGTGC
Source organism: Ambystoma mexicanum (assembly GCF_040938575.1). Lineage (NCBI taxonomy): Eukaryota > Metazoa > Chordata > Amphibia > Caudata > Ambystomatidae > Ambystoma > Ambystoma mexicanum. The sequence continues at coordinate 892,080,555 of NC_090935.1, read as the reverse complement.
TTACTATTTCCCCACAGGGCCGCAGCTAGTCATAGTATAATATCAGGAAGTTTGCTTATGATTCAACTGCTCAAGCGCTTCCATCTCCTGGCATACCTCAGTTACTTTGTTTGTAGTATTTCATCCTTATTATGTCCTGCACCTTGTTTTCCAGGCCCTCTGGGGTCTACCCCTCCACCTTGAGCAGTCCAAAGATCCTGAGATTATTCCTTCTCTCACGGTTTTCGATGTCATCCACCTTGAGGCGCAGCTCCTCTCCGTGTTGTTCCATTTCCATAAAGTGGGCCTCCATCTGTGTTTCCAGGAGCCCAGTGGACGTTTGGTTAGCCTCAACCCCTTCCATTCAGTCTTCAAACGTGGAGACCTTAGCAAACAGGTCGGCCAGCCTCGCTCCATGTCCGTTCTCATCCCCCTAATCTCCTCCAGGATAGTCTATATGTCTGACTTTATGGAGCCTAACTTCAAAGGTGCTGGAGGTACACTCCCGGCTTCCATCGTGGTATCCTCAGTATGAAACTGAAAGTTTGCCAGGGCCCCCGTCTAACTCATAGGATGTCACACCCCTCCCTTCTTTATTCTCCAAGAATCACAAGTATGATTCTGCCAATCTCCAAGTGCCCCGCTTAGTGTTGGATCCTGCTCTCCTGGGCACTGTACCAACGTATTTGGGGTGGACAGGATGCACTGGTCTCGTCCTGGATGTCCCGTGGCACAGGAGGGGCTGCCCCTCAGTTTTTCCACAGTGAAATTGCCTTTCCCCAAAAGATTCCTTGCCCTCTGGGTAAATTGCTGGGTCCTTCCAACTGGCCAACAGGAGGAGGGGCACCCCTGAGGTGGTGCATGTGCCGCAGGGGATCTCCCCGTCCCACCCTTAAAAATATCCTCCAGTCCTTTTCTTACTACTGGCATTGGGGGGGTTCTCCCAGGCAGGGAACCTGGGCGCCCAATTCAAGGACCGTTATCTCTCACCTCTGCAAGGCAGTCTGTGGCTATCTAATGTCTCGTCCTAATGGCCTGTGTCTCATGTTTCTGTTTTAGCTGGTCAATTGTGGTAGTTCTCCCTGGCCGTCTTGTTTTGAGCCTTGGGTCCGTTTCCCCCCGCTGCTCCCAGGAGATAGTGACCCCCAGATCCTTTCTCCTTACCTGAATATGCGTGCAGGGAGGTGCTGCCGCCTCCTTTGTGGTCTATCAGCCTGTGAGCCCAGACCAGAAACGCCAGGCATTCGGGATCTCCCGAGGCTCCACTGCAGTCTTCCACCACATGTCACATATATCCTGGCTCCACATCCACCTCCCTCCTGTGGACTTGGGGCCCCTTCTGCCTCCTCACCTGCAGTTCGTCACTTGGCGGCCTGGCCCTCGGGTCGCCGCGGTGGTTCTTCCTCACCGGAGGCAGCGTCTGGAAAGGCACGCACCCGCGTCTGCCTTGTCAATGGATCTCGGCACTGGGGGGAGGTGGGAGAGGACCTCTTCTCCCCACTCGCCACTGGCCCGACACTCTGCGAAGGCTGGTACTGCCTGGTCTCAGCTGGGCATAAGGATCCAGGTCTAGGTTGTCCCACCATACGGGTCTGGGATCCCGCTGCTTCTGCTTCGTTTCCAGTGCAGAGCGCGACAGGCTGAGGCAACGCCAACACGCACCAGGCTGGTCTTGAGATATCAGGACTGCGGTGGGACTTCTGTCAGCACCCCCCCCGTGCGATTACGTGCTCCAACGTGTGAATTACAGTTTCATAAGCGTGTAAGAGATTACTGAACACAAAAACTCCATTTATTCGAAGGCTGGGGACTGAGCTGCGGAGTCGGGCAGCCATCTTGCCTGCGCCCCCTCGTGGCCTCCGGGGCTCCCCTTTTATTTTGTGATCATTATATAGGTATGACAATTAGCTGTGCTATCTTGTCTCCTACATTGATAGGCAGTAGTTGGTCTCAACTGTTCATAAGCTTTACTTGGATGCTGATTACCAAGGAGAAATCAATCACCCCTCCCAGTACGTGGATGCCTTTCAATGCTAATCCAGGTCAAGGGGCAATCAATCCCATATGTTCTGGTGGAATCTGTACTCCAATCCCAGTCTTAATGACCATTATACCTCTGGGTGCTGATCTGATTTCTTTGTGAGCATGCAAGTCTACTGCAGAATCTGGAGTTGCGCGGTATGGAGCTAAAGCACCTGGCGTAATATCCCAGTCAATTAATGTTTCTACAGAAGAATTAGGTTGCATCTGCACAGCAAGTGTAAATGGGTGCGTCTAAGGTGTCCCATTCTCAGTCAATGGCCTGTTATTCAATATCTGCACAGCATCAAATGCACAATCGTGCCAGCCTACCAGACTTCCATTGCCTGATTTGCGCAACTGTTCTTTCAACAAACCATTCTCTCAATCAAACCCGCTGCTTCGGAATGATATTGTACAAGGTAAAGCCACTCTATATATTTCTCTTGACAGAACTCCTGAATGAACTGGCCTTTAAAATGTGTGCCATTGTCACGCTGAACTTGCAAGAGCACACCGTAATGCAATAGGATTCGATCTAACAGTTTAATAGGGTTCAATTGTGTGGCTCTCTTGCATGGCAGCACCCTCGAATATCCGGAAAAGATATCCACAATTGTACATGCATATTGGCAACTTTTACTAATTGGCAGAGGTTCGATTTAATCAAATCTGCCAGATTTGACCCACTAACTTGCCTCTTCGCAAAGTGCCCTGTACATTATGAGGGATGGGTCTATATTGTTGATGTTGACACACAGGCCATTGCAAAATGATTGTTTTCAGCACCTCTAAAGGGATTTTGATCCCCTGAGCGTGTGCCCACTTGTAGGTAGCTTTTCCACATTTCTGATGAGCCCACTTGGCCAAAACCTCCAAATCGCCCTCCTGAGCCTCTGCGTCCACAGATGAAATCTTGGTGTGTTCATCTGCAACAAAATTGAACCAACGTTCTAATGAGTCAGTAGTACAATGCACATGGCAAAACGTACAGGGAAGGGTATAAACACCCACTCCTGAACCACTGAAACTGAATGAGTTTGACCCTCCTACCGTGGGGGACATGTATTCCTGATCTTAGAACTTACAGGTGACCACGAGGCAGCCAGTGGGGGAGGAGGGATTAGGGAGAGTATGTGGATAGGGAGGGGTAAATTGGGAACACCGGAAATACGGTTTAGGGTAGCAAGATGGGTGGGTAGGGGGAGTTTAGGAAAATATACACGTGATACACTTTGATATTAGTTGCCGCACCTGCCAACTAGTAGTCCTAGCAATCCTGCCCACCCCGTAGCAACCTTCCCTCCAAAACATTCTAGCAAGAATAACATTGAGCAATGAGAAGCACATGATGGGAGGCTGAGCAACAACATAAACGCAAGAACACATGGGACAAGCAATCAGGGTTCATTCCCCAAGATGATGCACAAAACTCATGGCCTAACAGGCATGATGATTTATGTGGAACAAAAAATGTATACATGAAATGAGCAATGGACAGTGTCCTCCTTTCCTGCACAAAGCTGCTCTGCTCACACACCTAGACAGAGGAAGCCAGTGTTTCTATTCCCACTGCAGCCACAATGTTCATATCCTGTATTTTTTGATTGCATCTAATGCACATTTTTTTGCATCGAATGCATATATGGATGGGGTAAAGAGTTATTATTCGTTGGGGCGGGTTGCTAAGGGTAACAAACAGGGGTTTGGGTGGGAGCTCACCCAAAAAAATGCATTCGATGCAAAACTTCGTTGGAAAGGGTTTCAATGGAAAGACCATAAACCCATTTCCCAGATATCTTGCCACAGTTCCTTTCCCCACAATTCTTTTGAATTCATTTTTTCACCCATTCCTTGGCCATATCGGCAGCCACACAGCTAGCCCATTGGCCACTGACCATGAATCTGTGTACAAGTGACATTGAGCAGGTGTGTCTTGTTTCAAAGCTTTATATACTGCAAAGAGTTATGCAAATTGACTGTTCTTCCCTTTACCTGACTGACGTTGTTAAGATCTTTTTGCTCTTGTGATTATATGACCCTGCTTTCCATTAGCACTCAGTTCGTATATAACTGGGTGAGCCATCGGTAAACCAGGCATGTTCTGTCTGCTCTGTCAAATCCCCAAATGGTACTCCCCATTTTACTGGAGACTCATGTACTTCGGTCACTTCCTGTGGTATGTAATCTACGGGTGGTATGTTGGCCACTTGCTCATGCAGTTTCGCCACCCCACCCTTTCCTGATTTGGCTCTGTCTTGAATGTACCATTTCCATTTGACTATACTGGCATCATGAGCGTGATCTACCCTGTGTGTTTTAGGAGAGCTTAACACCCACTGAATAATCAGGATTTCGGGCCTAATCAATACACCATGACCTACTGTACCTCTCACCAGCCTTGGGTAATATGTGACTCCAAGATCCCAAGGGAACTCGCTTATTGTATGGTTTCCGCAAAAGACTTCAGTTAGCATAATTTTCTTGTACAGATACATTCAACTCCACTTCTCCTGCCTTCAAAGGCCACAAATCGTTCACACGCTGGACTGTGTTCTTTGCCAAATCAAATGCTCTCTGCTGCTCTTCCCCCACTCAAAGTCATGAATTCCTCTAGACGATAACACTATCTCCTGATCAGTACATAAGACGGTCATGTTAAGTCTGTTCATCATGTCCCTACCCATGATGTTTAATGGTGTCTTTACAGGAATATAATAATGGCATCGTCAAGTCATGTTCTCTTAAGAAGATCGGCAGTTCATCAGTCAAAGGAACCAAATCTGTAGCCCCATAGAATCTTTGCGCATTCATGGCAATGCCTGACATCGGCTATCTCCCTTCCCTAATGCCGGATGGCGTCGCCCCTCTATCAACAAGGAAAGAGAAAGTATGTGACCTATTGTCACCCGTATATGTGGTTCCTCATTCGGGTTAGGGGTAACGGATCAGATTGAACACACCAGGTTGGTCTGTGGGCTGTCCTACTGTGGGTATAAAGTCATCCCTGTCCCGGTAAAAGGGTTGCCCTCCTCCCCTACAGCCGCTCCCCCTAGTTTCCGAATGGAAATATGGATCGTGTGTGTGTTTGTGTCGTGGCTACAATATTCTGCTGCATCTATGTTCCTGTGCTTGCGGTGTATATGCAATGGGTTGATATGGCTGCAGTTAAATGCTCTCTGCTGGTGCTAATTGTGGCACATATGCATGCACGTGTATGTGATTTTGGACATAATAGGCAGCTTGCTCTGTCTGGTATATTGGCTGGTTTATCACTCCCCCCACTCTGTTGTACCTGCTCCTGCACATTTGTGATATGTGACCCATCCTTCCTCATGTCTGACATTGTGGTGGATCCCCCATTGGTCGTGGCTGTCCTCCATTAAACCTTTCTCTACCCTGTTGCATTGGGTGTCTGAACCCTCTTAATCAGGGCACTCCTCCTCGTCCTCTTGGCCAGTGGTTTCCGTCTCCCCTTCCTACAAAGCCTTCCCCTACTGTCTGTGGTAGATTTTTGTGCATTCTGAACAGCCCCCTCTCCACTCGTCGGCATCGCCCCTTCCATTATGAATTTCAACAGTTTCTTCTGCACTAACTTTGCCTCTTCCTGCTTTCGCTCCTCACGCTTCTTTCTCGTGATATTCTGCACTAACCAACAATAATGCACTATAGTTAACTGAATTTATGAACACAGTTTAGCCTCCATCCCCACCAATTTCTTCAGCTGCTTCTGTACTTGTTCTGGTAGCCCTTGGCATAATATGTGATAAAATACCCCACAGTTTTATCACACGGTTCTCTGGTCTTGAGACGCCAATTTTCTTGTATCCCCCGGAATGTATGAAAGGAGAGTCTTCGTCTTCACGCATTTTGCGTGCCATGTTCGCGCTGATGTTTGATGTGTATAGGTACTGTACCCTTGGAGCTTGCCATACGACTGCTCGACAATTATTGAACTGTGCACCATCATGCACTGTTTTCTGTGCTGTCACTTCGGGATACCCTGCTCTTTTCCAAATGACGTCTGCTACCTCCCAAGAATGGCTGAGAGTAAGCTCTCCATGTCACCCACTGCCAGTGTTGTTCCTGCCCGTCAATCTTTCTAATTCATAAATCCATTTCCCAGCCCCTGCAGTCAATGAGGGTAACTTACACCTCAAATTATCCTTATCCATCTGTTGATATTGTGGTCATCCACCACCCTTCTCTAGTAACGGAAACTGTGTCAGCCTCATTCCCCTGTCATGTCTCCCCATGTCTTTAGTGGCTGTGAACGCCTTTTCGTATCTGTCCGTCTCTGTCCTGGCAAGGCTCTAAGCCGCTGCGCATAATGAGTGACTATGTTGGCACTGTGCGATCTGTCCATAGGAAGCTCCAGTCGTCCTTGGGGTTCTCCCTTGTCTCCTCCCATGTTTTCCCCCCCTACTTCCCATAATATGTCTCTATTGGGGCTTACTTCCCTGGAGGAGCGGCAAGGCCTCCTCGCTTCGTCATCTGATCCAATGGTCCCCATACTATCGCCACTGTCCTCAAATCTAAGCCTCCTTAACATTATCTTCCCACGTCGTTTCTCCTTCAACCTGTCCTCAGAATCCCATCCCACTCCCTTGCCGGAGACCCTGCTGCACTCCTGCTCGTCATTAGGGCAGCTACACTATCTCTCCTGCTCATGTAAAGCTCTCCTATTCTCCCCCGTATCCGTCTCCCTCATCACCATTTAATCGTGTCGATTCGGTTTTAGTGCCTGCAGCTCTCATAGAATGCCTTTCTTTGCTTCAGTCTTTCCCCCGCGCTCATTTCCTACCCTCCTCTTCTTCTCGGCATCAGTGCTTTTTAATGAGGCACTCCATTTTTAACATTCTTTCTTTTTATTTGCAATTGTTTTTCTTATTCAGCCTTCCTCGTCGTTTCCTCAAGTTCCTTCTGCCTCTTCTATTCATTCTCGTTCCCTTCTCAACTTGTCTTGTTCCCCCTTCTCTTCTTTTTCTCTTATCTCTACTTCCTCCATTATCTCTGCCCACTCTTTAGCTTCTTCCTCCAGGTTTTTATGCTTTAAAGCTCTCCTGCCTTTCCTAGCTTGCTTGTAATCCTCCCATCCAATTTAAGCAGTATCTGTCCGCCTACCCACTCATCTGTTGGGACTACTGCTTCATGATCCCCACTGTGTCCTGTTGTGCCTTCATCTTCACTCGGTCTCGCTTGCAAGTCGTTGTGCTCTTTATGTTTGCTACTAGTAACTTGTGCTTTCTTGTTTGTCAGCTTTGCGCCGCTAAGTGCGGCCTCGCTGCTATGTGCATGTGGCGCAAAAAACAGGTTTGGTGTATCCTCCTGCTAGTTTTAATTCTTTCAAGGGGTAAAATCACTACCTGTCTACTGTCAGGTCTGTGTCTACAGTTTGAGGAGGGTGAGCAGTCAGTGATTCGCCTCCCGCAATGCGTTGGCTCAACAGCCACTTTTTCTGGGATGGGTCCCCTTCCTCGTCCTAAAACATTTTCCATAGCTCTAATACAGCTAATCGATTACTTAATTTCTGTCCTTCATAGGTGGCATGTAAATACATGGTCATGTGTTGCTACACATATTTGGAAAAGCTCCCATCCCCGGGCCATGGCTTTGCCATTTTGCCATCTGTATCGCAAGTCCATTCCGTGCTATACTTGAATATCTTGTTTTGATACCGTCGGCGGGATTTGTATACATGTTGAAGAGGTGTATCCCTCAAAATGACACGCTCATTTTTAATACTTACTTGACCTCAAATTATGACCCGTTCAAATACCTTTGTTGATTCACAATTCACATGATTTTCATCACTATTTAGTTAAATGCTCAAAAGACCATACCAATCTTCAAATCGTTCCACCAGCCTCTCCGTCTCACCGTCGTCAACACAAGCGTGCTCTGCGCATCACCCACACTACGTTTTCTGCACTTAAGCCCAGACCAAAGCATCCTTCATGTGTTTATGTTTAAGTTTTTATAGCGCTTTAATCCAAAACGCTTTACAATAAAACAACAAGATTCAATAATGGAAGAAGCAAGTTAACCATCATGAGACAAACCAGCGTAACAATATGTAGAACAGTGTACTTGGATATTGGAGGTGAGGGGAAGGTGAGAAGGAAGGGAGAGGGGGTAGAGAAGGGAAGGGGAACAAGATTCAATTATGTGTATACGGTCAAGTGGATGTGAGAGGAAGGGAAGGGAAGTTATGGGGACAAGGGAGACATGTGCTCCTCAAGCTCAGCCCAAATGGCATAACACTCTTCACCAAATCGACTAAATTAAACCTCTTGCCTCCTGGACACTCCATGTCTTATCACCTACTTTACACCTGACCAAGTCCTATTCACCAACCTTATATGTAAGGTCACGGACCCTCAAGATAAATCTGTAGTGCTTGAAAACATACCTCCTTTTCGCAAAATAAACATAACCCTACAATGCACGGCGGTCTTCTGCCTCACCAAGACACATGGAACTCCAAAAGATTACGAGGTCCTTCTTCTATATTGCTATATATAGGAATACATCTCAATGCGACCTAAGTTAGCGTCCTGCTGATACCTAGACACAGGGATTCATACATAATGAATCATCGATGAACCAAGCTAATCTGCCTAACTCACAGGTACAAAATGCATCAGCAACAATATCCTTCCATAAAGGCACCTCTGCCAGTGTCTTAAACCTGCCACTAATTTACTTAGGGTGAGGACTGTAGCACTCTGATCGCCCGTGTGTTGGGGCAGTGCAGCACCACCATCCCCATACTCCTCACCTGCCAGCCAGCTTGTTGCCCAGTCCTTCTAGCACAAGTTGAAGTCCTTGCTAATCGGCTCTGTTTCACTGATGCACCAGGGCAATGCATCTGTATTGGAGGTACGCACTTGCCTCCATTTGGGGCTCAACTACCGTCTGCACCCTGTTCAGTCAGGCCAGCCTCCTCGACATCACCTCCTGGTTCCTGCAGAGTTGGGAAGATCAAGGAAGAGGGAGAGGACACCGAAACGTGGGATCCTCACAACACCATGGGTGGCAACACAGTTCTCTTATTTCACTTTAAACCTCTAACTCTGATATCGGAATTGGATGGCTGCAGACCACCCGCGTCTGTTTCCCTCTGGTCTGCTGACACCAGACATCCTCTAGATCCTGAAATGTCACTCTGGACCCCGGTTTTATTCCTCCCAGGAGAAGGCTCAGCTCAAAGTGTCACTCCGGGAGGCCGAAGTTCTCACACTGCACCCACCCCAATGTGGCTCATTGCTTGTTCCATTTTCCTCAAAGTCTGCGGAGAAAGGAAGAACGTTCTTGTTTCACTAGGATACCCACACCAAATGTGTCAATGGTGGCTCTGCTCTGACCTCGAGAACCTCCCCCTAGTTCACTGGCCAACCATGAAACATTTAGGAGGGCTACAATCAGGATAAATAGATGTTGGAGGAACTCTTCACAGACGTGTCATTTCGGTCCAACGGCTCCCCCTCACACCGAAATCCTATCATTTTAAATAGCGTAAACGTGTATAAAGGAAAGGGGCAACTGTGAGCAGCGGGCCTCATCTCTGAGAAAGTTATCCCTCATCCCCCCCCAAAGGGACTTTGAAGTGAAAGACTGTTCTCCGGACTAAACTGAGAACAGAAAGTGTTATATAGAGCGAAAGAGGCCCTGTTCCCAAAATTATGTTTAGGAGATTTCTGCCTCTTACTCGCTACAGGACTTGGGGTGCACCTGCGAAAGGCAAATAGTTGTCAGCGCACCGGAGGGACATTTTTCAACAAAGAAAAAAAACGTTAAAGCACGGCAACAAACAAACAGGCTGATTCATGGAATTAATGTGCGCCGAAAAATCGCAGTGCAAGTGCGATTATCGCACAGAAAACATCGCACATCAATTCATGGAAGTCCGTGCACGCGCAAAATGTGGGATGTGTGCTGAAAAAGTGCGCGGCGCACGCTGGCGCACAGGTCATCGAACGCTGTGCGATAAGGCCACAGCGAATTCGCACATAACAAAAGTAGGCGTAACACTGGGCGTCACACGCAGAATGGGGAACAACTCGTGAAAATGTGGGCGTCACGGGGGAAGTACAGGAGGCAAGTGCGCAGAACGCCCACACGCTCGCCTACGACACGTATTCATGGAATCGAATAGGGAAAAAACAGCGCACGGCCAAAGACGCACACAGGCCCATACATGTCTGCCACACGAAAGCAGGCGGTAGCGTCCCTGCGCAGGAAAAAAACGTGCGCCAAAGTCCTAAACGCGCGAGAAGGCCCACACGTGATCGTGCCTGGGGGAGCGTGTGCGTGTATTCCAGAGGTGCACGAGAAGTTTCTCACATGCGATTGGCCTGGGCGCGTGTATTTCAGGGGTGCGCGAGAAGTTCCACACGCGATTGGCCTGGGCGCGTGTATTTCAGGGGTGCGTGAGAAGTTCCACACGCGATCGGGCCTGGGGAGCGTGTGCGTGTATTTCAGAGGTGCGCGAGAAGTTCCACACACGATTGGCCTGGGCGGGTGTATTTCAGGGGCTCGCGGGTGGTTTTACACGCGATCGGGCCTGGGGGAGCAGGGTACCACTCACAGTCTGCCTTGCGTGTAGAAGAACACGTAGCCAAACCCACCCGCTGTGAAGTTAGTGTGTGAAGCCCAACGCCTGCAAAACACACGCACCGCACCCCACGAAAAGCAACGCCCGTGCGCGATACGTCACAGACACGCATACGCGCTAAGGGCCTTTGGTCCAGTGGAATCGCGTATGCGTGCTGATGCGCTAAGGGCCTTTCCTCGATTCACACGCTGACGTGCAGAATTTTCACGTGCCAAATCACTCCGTATCAAGCTGGCCACGCGTAAGCACACGGAAGACCGCGCTCCTGCCCAAAAGGCCGAATTACTGCCCCCCAGAGCCCCGAGCAGCCTCCCACGAGCCATCTGCTGCTGCTGCTGCCTGCCTGCTGCCACCGTGCCCTGCCATTTGGTGCTGCACACCAGCCATCTGCAGGGGTCCAGTTGCTGTGTCCACCCCTGCTGGAACAGAACACTCCCGACTGGGATACCATCGCTCCACAGCCCAGCCCCTGGACCCAGTTGCCCACCCACGCCTGCCTCGGGGGTTGCCATGTCGGGGCAAACACCATCCGAGACCACTGGCGACCCCCAGCCAGAGGGGCAGAGGGCCACCAGCTTCAGTCAGAAGGAAGTTGGTGTCCTGGTGGAGCTTGTCCTGGGGCATTATGATGCCCTCTTCGGATCACCACGCGCCGACAAGGAAGGACGGGACAGGATCTGGGACGACTTTGTGGTTGCCATCAACGCGGAGGGGGTGGCAACCCGCAACATCAAGCAAGTCAAGAAGCGCTGGGAGGACTTCAGGTCCAGGACCCTCATAAAGGCCCGGCGCCTCGTGGAGGGGGGCCGGGGCAGCATGAGTACCATCCAGCTGAGGGTCCTGGAACGCGTACGCCCAGCGCTCCATGCCCAGATCCTTGAGAGGCAGACCTGTCTGGGGTCGAGCGGTAAGTGGCCAAGCATTGCTGTGTGAGACAGGACATGTTGCAGCGTGCTGGTTGTCTGATACTTGCCTGTATGTGTGACATAGGCCATGTACGCGTGTGTGTGTGCAGGGACATCATGGTCATGCATGTGAGACCAGTAATGTGTCACGGTTGGTGTATGTGTTTATATGTAACATGGGGAGCCCTATGTGGAATGGACACATGAGAGCATGCCAGTCTCTGTTCCTGGACATGGGTGTGGGTGAGGGATGGGTGCTGATGCCATGTACATGTATGGTGTCCATGTCTGTGTTTCTGACCTGCGTGTCTGTGACTTACGGATGCCATGGATGCATGACACATGTCTGTGACAATGTTCAGATTCACTGATGCAGCCTAGTTATCCTTGCATCCACTGTGTCTGGGGTGTACGAGTCCAGATGGATGAAAGTACGTTGAAGTGTGTGCATGTGATAGGCATGACCCATGAGTCCAAAAACAACATTGTATGCTTCAGAAGTCCCTTGGACATGTTTGCTTATGTCCATAGCATGCGCCATGCCTGTTACTGCATGTGTTTTGCCTGCACTGACCCATGTGTTGTGGAGGGACATGATGGAAGTGATCTTTGACAGTGCCACTCATCTGCTATTGCTTCCTGTCTGGGGGACCATTGTACAGTACCCTGATGCTTGTGTTCTATGTCTCCCTCTACACAGCGCAAAGTGAAGAAGAGGGCGGAGCCGGCGCTGTGGAGCTAAGCGGCGGGGATGCCCCCACGGCTGCAGCGGAAGGGGTGGGTGAGCCCCCGCAGGGGCTTGCAACGGCAGAAGACGGTGTGGAGCCATCCAGGTTGGTGGTTTCCACAGAGGAGGAGGAGGCCACTACTGAGCCGCACATGGGGCCTGGTGGGGGCATCCCTGCTGGTGCAAGTGGTGCAGTCCAGGGGCAGGGGCAGAAGGCAGCACAGGTCGCTGTGGAGGTGCCTGTGCATGTCACTGTCCCTGACACTGTGACTGCACCACCATGCACCAGCAGGGATGCCCCATCCCAGGCCCGTCCGCAGGTAGGGGGGATGTCCATGTCATCTGACTCCCCTCCACCTGCGGACGAGGGGACCCCTGGCCGTATGGAGAAGGTCCTGATTGGTGTCGCGTTGCGCACGGCTGTCATTCGTGATGAGGTGCGTGCTTCCCGGGGGAGCACGCAAGTGATCACAAAGACCACCGTGCCAACGTGGCCCAGTTGGGAGCGGTCATGGTCAGGGGTCTCGTACATATGTCGGGCACTCTGGCGACCCTCTCCTCCTCTGTGGAGGCTATGCGCCAGTCGTACTCCATGCCGTCTTCCGGCCCAGATGCCACCAGGGCCCCCTGTGGACCTGCCCCGACCAATGCAGCCACCTCGGTGGGGATCCCATCCCTGCCACAGTCGGGAGTCGGAGGTCCAGCAGGGGTGGACACACCAGCAACTGGACCCCAGCAGATGGAGGATGTGACTCCATCATCGGGCAGGGCACGTGCACAACGGTGTCGGTGGTTTCCATCAGCCTGGATGCCGTCGTGCTGGCACAGGCAGTTGCGTCGGAGGCAGCGGCAGGCTCGACGTGGGAGGCATCATGGCTCGGGGCCATCAACATCAGGGGTGCAGGCATCGGCCGGAGGGCAGGAGAACCCTGAAATGGGAGTGGCTTCCGTGTGGGAGCGGTTGGGCCAGCAGATAGGTGCGGAGCGGCAGCGGGCAGAGGAGAAACGGCTCACAATGGTCAGGGCGGAGAACTCCATGCGGAGGGCGCTGAGGCGGGCTGAGTGCCTCGAGGGTCTTCGCAGGGAGTTGGGGCTGGACACTGCATTATCCATGTGGGACCTCGGGGCCAGGGAACATGCCCGCCTCCAAGCCATTGAACAGGAGTTCGATGATGCCCTGGCCCATGACAAAAACCAGTGAGCCGTCGGACTAGCCCGCTGCCCTTGTAAATAGTTATGTAGTTAGTGTTAGGTTTCCTTTGCTTTTTTATTTATTTTGGACCTTTTGGACAATGGGCCACATTTTTGTATATAGTTTTATTTTATTAGGTAGTATTTTTATGTAGGTTTCATTTCTTCAGTTGGGATCATGGACCCTGGTTTGTTTATCTGTATATAGTTGACTGTTGGATTTTTTAATTTTTTTTTTTTGGATTTACCCATAGAGCAATGGTTTTCGGTTTTGTTTTTACCTTGGATTTACTTTCTTGAACTGTGACTTTGGACACCTTTCCTTTGGATTATGATTTGTCGTTTTTCATTATTTTACGGACATGCTGCTTTTGGTTTTTGATTCCCATTGTCATTTGTTTATTTTTAATTCCATTTATGCTGTTTTTAATACTATACATTGAAGTTTGATGAAAAAAAAATGTATCATCTCATTGGTATCATGCATATCATGATATGGGTTTTGAGATTCACTGACACCCATTGGGTGTATGTGAGGGCCATGTGTTCATTTCCAAACTTGCTATTGGGGTTCTATCATGTCATTGCCATTTCTAATTGGGTGGATGCAATACTCGAGTGGGTGTTTTGAATTTGGAGGCTGACCATAAGGGCCAGGGATCTAGATTGTGATGACATGTTGGCTGGGGGACATGTGTGGGGGCCTGCTGGCAGGTGCCCCGCAATGCTGGGGGGTGGGGGTGCAGGGGGACATGAGTGGGACATGAGTGGGGGCCTGCTGGCAGGTGCCCCGCAATGCTGGGGGTGCAGGGGGACATGAGTGGGGGCCTGCTGGCAGGTGCACCGCAATGCTGGGGGGTGGGGGGTGCAGGGGGACATGAGTGGGGGCCTGCTGGCAGGTGCCCCGCAATGCTGGGGGTGCAGGGGGATATGAGTGGGACATGAGTGGGGGCCTGCTGGCAGGTGCACTGCAATGCTGGGGGGTGGGGGTGCAGGGGGACATGAGTGGGGGCCTGCTGGCAGGTGCCCCGCAATGCTGGGGGCTGGGGGTGCAGGGGGACATGAGTGGGGGCCTGCTGGCAGGTGCCCCGCAATGCTGGGGGCTGGGGGGTGCAGGGGGACATGAGTGGGGGCCTGCTGGCAGGTGCACCGCAATGCTGGGGGCTGGGGGTGCAGGGGGACATGAGTGGGGGCCTGCTGGCAGGTGCCCCGCAATGCTGGGGGCTGGGGGGTGCAGGGGGACATGAGTGGGGGCCTGCTGGCAGGTGCACCGCAATGCTGGGGGGTGGGGATGCAGGGGGACATGAGTGGGGGCCTGCTGGCAGGTGCCCCGCAATGCTGGGGGGTGGGTGGGCAGGGGGACATGAGTGGCGGCCTGCTGGCAGGTGCCCCGCAATGCTGGGGGGTGGGGGTGCAGGGGGACATGAGTGGGGGCCTGCTGGCAGGTGCCCTGCAATGCTGGGGGTGGGGGTGCAAGGGGACATGAGTTGGTGATCAGTAGTGCAAGGAGACATGTGCCTTTGCTGGGGGGCATTCCCGTGTTGGGTGGGCTGCCTGTGGGACATGACCAGGGATGCAGGGTAGTCCCCTGTGGTGTGGGCTACCTGCATGGGCCGTGGAGGGTGTACAGGGGACACCTGGGAGGACCCACACTGCCAAATCACATGTAGGACTCCCCGGCACCCCTAAAATACACGTACCCTGCTGAATTTGCGTGTGAAAATTCTCGCGCACCCCTGAAATACACGTACCCTGCTGAAATCGCGTGTGAAAATTCTCGCGCACCTCTGAAATACACACGCCCAGGCCAATCGCGTGTGGAACTTCTCGCGCACCTCTGGAATACACGCGCCCAGGCCAATCGCGTGTGGAACTTCTCGCGCACCCCTGAAATACACGCGCCCAGGCCAATTGCGTGTGAAACTTCTCGCTCACCTCTGATATACACGCACACGCTCCCCCAGGCCAGATCGCGTGTGGAACTTCTCGAGCACCTCTGAAATACACGCACAGGCTCCCCCAGGCAAATCGTGTGTGGAACTTCTCGCGCACCCCTGAGATACACGCGCCCAGGCCGATCGCGTGTGGAACTTCTCGAGCACCCCTGAGATACACGCGCCCAGGCAAATCGCGTGTGGGACTTCTCGCGCACCCCTGAGATACACACGCCCAGGTCATTCGCGTGTGGAACTTCTCGCGCACCCCTGACATACACGCACCCAGGCCATTCGCATGTAATACTTCTCGCGCACCCCTGGAATACACGCACACGCTCCCCCAGGCCAGATCGCGTGTGAAACTTCTCGCGCACGCGTGTTCCCGACACCCGTAATACTCGTTCCCCGCTTTGCGTTTGCTGTTTGCCAGTCCGGTAAACTGGTACAGGGTTGGCGCAGCCCTTTGCGATGGTTTTGCGATCTTGATGGCTTTTCCTTGCACGAGGGCGTTCTTGGGGGCGTAACTGGCGCTGCTGCAGGGTTGCTGCGCCACGTCTACTTTTGGAGGCGAGAATCCATGAATACGCTGTGCGCGGAAATTGATTTTATCGCACGCGGCTGGCGCAGGCATTCGCATGGGCACGCTGTGCGCCAGCCGCGTGCGACACTTTTGTGAGGAATTACATGAATCGGCCTGAAAGACTGTTGCAGTGCACGCTATGCGAATGCGAGTGAATTGCTGCTAAGCTGTTCTGAATTGTATGTGCTATCATTTTAACTTTGCTGGAGGAGTTGACCTTTAAAAATCACGTGGGAAGAGAGGCACGGAGACAAGTGCTGACTGTGAAGGACTTGGGTGCTCGTTTACAGGCAAAATGCATCCAGCCCACAAGTAAGAACATTATGCTCCCGTACTCCATTTGGCTTGCTTTCGGGGAAGCAGATTGCATTCGCTCAACTTTCTCAGTGGACTATGCCGTCTCGGGTTTTGCTCTGCCGGTTTTGAAACTAGTGGATATATATTTCTGCTTCCAGCTTTGCGGTATCTGTTGGGCCTGTGCTCTTTGTGCCGCATTTGCATGAGCTGTAGTTCCAAAAGGAAAGTAGGGTAAAACGGGCTATTGTTTACTCGGTTTCTTGCTAAAAAAGTTTTCTATTTCATCTAACAGCTTCGGCAGCTATTTTAATTTCTCATAAAATGCCAGTGTGCACACAGAAAAATCTGGAGCACAGCTCTTCCAGAAAGGAAGCGGCTGCACCATACATTGTCTCTAAATGTGGTGGCAAAGATTAATTCTGATTCTTGTACTGATTTACCAATGAATAAAGCGAGTGGACTGGCAGCTACCAGTAATTTAGGAAAAATTACATAATTTTTTCCAGCTTACATTAGCGAAATGAATAAGGATGTTGCTGAGGCTAACTTTGATGAGGCTGTTACTTCCTCCCCATGTCTCGCCCGGGATCAGGGCTCATTAAGGACGTCACTTATTGATAGTAATCACTCATTGTTAAACCTGTATTCTTCCCTTCAGCGAGAATCACTGGGTGGCTGTGAGATGATTCTACCTATGAGAAATCTCAAAATTTAGTCTTAAGCACAGAGTCTACATTCCGTAGAAGAGATAATCGGATGGTTCAAATAATGCTTTAACTGTTTCCGACAGCTCGAATAATTCAGTCTTCATTATTTGAACTTTGCTGTGTATTGCTCATAGACAGAATGAACAATTGTTTGCTTTGAGGCGCATAGTTGATGTTATTCTTTGTAACAGTGGTATGGATTTGCAAGGTGAATTAGCATTTTGCGTACGCCATGTAAAACTGTCCCTTAATGATTTAGATTCTGGAAATTATTTGATTATTCTGGAACCACTGACTGTAATACCGCTCAAAGTGTGAAATATATGGCTAGTACAGAAAATTGTCCAGCTGAAAGTTTTAACAGGGTTGAATGTGTGGAGGCTGTTGTGTTAAGACGTAGGCGCAATAAAAAACCGGTTACAGCGACAAAGGAAAAGGCTCTGGAAAAGAATTAGTCAAACTAACTGCCATAATTATTCGGCTGTCTCGTCTGTAGGTGGGCTCTCAGAGGCCAGTGCAAAGCTGCTAGAGGGTAGCAAATTAATTCCTGGTAGTACTAATTCGGGAAAAGCATTAATGGGCGAGAAAACTAAACCTATACCTCTTGGGGTCAAAGTCTGGTCCTTTGGATCAGTGGGTTGTTAAAGGTAACACTCAAGAACAGGCAAAAAGGTTGGTATGACAGAGGATTTAACCCGTCCCCCTGCATATTGAAGTCTGTCTAGTTCTATTGTGTGAACAATGGATGGGTTGAATATGCTATGGCTAAGGGCGAGTTGTAGGTGATCAGTGGGGTAACTAGATTGAGTTATCTGGCTAGATTCAATGAATATAACGCATCCAAGATCAAAATTGTCAAAACTATGGTGACTGACGGCCCCTTTTTTAATAGAAGCTGGGTGTTACACATCCTGCACAATATTCGTCAATTGCAGGTCGTCTCTTCCATTGATCACTTTGCGATAAAGGTACCGGAATTGGGGAGTCAAATTGATTGGCCAGTAGTGCACTTTACCTACTCCTTGTTTGTTGAATACATTTCTTTGTATGCCATGATCTTTTTGAAGATGGGTTTTGAGCTTGCTCCTATTCGAACAATTGAAGACGAATTGAGAGGGATACTTTTTGGCACCTCAAGGGGCTGAATAATCTAGAGATGGTTAAAGCGGATATTGGACGTGATTTTTATTTTTATTTATTGTATATTTGTAAGGCGCCTATACAACACATGGTGTTTCAATGCACCGCAAGGCAAAAAGGGGGATGCAAGGAAGAAGGATACAATAACGGTCCTACTAGACCATCTGACATTCGGAACGTGCAGAACAAAAAACAACTTCAAACTAACATTAATAATTTTAAACTTGATGAATATCAGGAGGAGTGTAAATGGTTGCCTGTGGCTTTGAGTGGGTGAAGCTGCTAGGCTGAGAATTTGTATAGCCCAGAGTCGCATAGAAAAGTTAGGTTTATTTCTTGGAATTCTCAGGGCTTTCAGTCCTTTTTGAAACATCCGCAAGGTCAGAATCTCCTCTTAAATGCTAATATATTTTGCATTCAAGAGACTTGGCTCATCTGGCCCTGCTTTGTGGATGGAAATACATTGATTCCTAGACTTTCTACTAAGAGGAGCTCTGGTAGACCTATGGCTGGATTGCTGATTGTGAGTGTGGATTTAAAGATGGTTGAATATCTGCCTCATTTACAAACACAAAATCCCCTATCTGTGGTCATCTCTGGAGTAGGTATTGAGCAACAGCTTGACATACTTGTGGTCAATTTATATGACCATCCGGGAAAGCATTGTACTGTTGCAGAACTATATTAGCAATGTTCTTCACTCATGGGTTCACAACTCTGGTGGGGGCCATTTCTGATAGTGGGTGATTTTAATGCGAAATGCCAATCTTTTGATAATGACTATTCTGAGATGTCAGCTAGTGCTTTTGTGTGTGATGATGATTGGCCTATCTTTTTTTAGATGGATGCAGTTGAAAGTTCCTTAATGTATGTAGGGACTTAGCTGATCCTAACAATACGGTTACATGTACCTGGTTTAGGAGCTCATCTCGCATTCATTATATTTGTTTCACGGCCACTGAAAGATCTTATCACTGGCTACGTTCCAATTGTAACTAACATTAGTGATCATGTCGTCCTGTCTTGTGAAGTTGATCTGTGCATTCGATCTGAAAGGAATAACATTTTAGGGATGATTGAATATGAAATGCAGAAAAACAAATTAAGAGGGTCAGGAACTAATGTAGAGAAGTTTAATGATCTACTTTTGGGGCTATTTAGTGACCCTCGTTTAATGGCTGAAGTTTCAGACTCTAACTTTGAAAAAAGCAAGAATATTATTTTATCTAAATTAAACTCTATTTTCTTTTTTTTTAATTAAAATGTTTTATTTGGTTTACAACAGAAAGCAAATTTAAACCTTTAACATTTAATTCCTCAATCCTTTCCAGTCTCTAGATCATCTTATCACTATGATACGTTTATCTTCCAAATAGAATCCAATGCCCTCTCTTTAAGGATGTTAATAATAAAGTTGTTGAGTGATGTCCCTACTCCTTTAACAAACCCGTTTGTCTCAGGTCTAGGATTCCACTCTTATCCGGCCAAGCCTTTAAATTCCTCATTAGTACAGTAGCAAATAGCTTTCCCAACGAGTCTAATAGTGCAATGGGCTGGTAGTTTCTGGGTTCAGCCCTCTCCCTTTTTTTGAAAATGGGGACGATGTTGGCTTCTCTCCAAGTTGCTGGCCTTCTCTTTTTCTGCATAATCTGTGTAAACATTATTACTAGAAGTTTTCCCCATTCACCCATGTTCTTCTTAAATTCCTGATTGGAGAGGCCATAGGGCCCTGTTGCCCTGGATTCACTTAGGTTTCCTATCATGATTTCAGCATCAATCTCATCAAAAACAAAATTCCAAATTCGGACTTGGGGAACCGCTCTCTTCTCCTCTACCCAAGAGAGAATAGGGCCGTATAATGGGTAACTCAGGCCGTTTCCGTTACCATACTAATGAGTTTGCTGGCCGAACTACTCCTCCATTATTAGTCGACTCCCACATATTTCTGGTGTTTTTAGCACGAACTGCTATAAGCATGCACTCTGCATCTTTCTGGGCCCTCATCATTTTAGTAGTAGTCAGCCAATTCCGATGTTTTTGCCTGGTTTTGAGTATTCTCTCTGTCTTTTAGATTTTCCCCGTCCCTCCAAATCTTTCTGATGGAACTTCACATCTGTCTTCTCACAACAGTTCTAAATCATAGACATGCTTCTGAATCAATTCCCCTTATAGTTTATTGGACTCTCTCCTGGTGAATTCTTTCAGAATTCCCAGGTAGTCCACCCCATTTGGATTTTCATTGAAACCCTGTATCGATCAGCTATTTGTGTCATGTCCTTAGGTTTTAGCCTTACACAATTATTTTCCCAATTCTAATTCAACCTCTCCCATTTTCTTGGAGCATTCCCTTAATTTCCACCCAGATATAGAGATTGTCAGCAGGTCGTGATCGCTAGATTTCTGCGGCACTATCTCAAAACTGCTGACATCTCTTAAATTTTCTGACCCGAAACAGTAATCGGTACAAGATTTTAACTCCCCACATTTCCACGTGCAACTTCCAGGGATATCGCCCTCTGTCTGGGCATTAAGCATATACATGTCTCTCTCACTCATACTTTGCATCCACTTCTGGGCTCAGCCCTCTAGTTTGCCTTCTTTCAATGGACTACCAGCTTTACTTAGCAGTTTGATATTAAAATCTCCACAAATGATAATTCTAGGGGATCTCCCTCTCTCATTACATCATCCATTGCCCTCGTGATTGACTATGAAATTTGACTTCATTGGATATGTTTACTCTCCAATAGATGTTAATAAGGAGAAGTGGAATAATTTGATTCTCACCCGATATTGTCAGGGTCACGTAGGGGTTGGGGCATTCCATACTCACTACATTCAAACCAGTCCCTGCTTTGATCAGGGTTAGGAGTCCTGAATAGGGACGTACAGTTAAACCTATAGGGTCTGGATTCAAATAGGCAGCATATCCTTCACCAAGGGGCAGAGTTCTTAACCATGACTCTTGAAAGCAGAGTATATCAAATGTATCCGAACCAGGGGATTTTTCTGCAAACAGAGCCTTAAAACCTCTGGTGTTCCATGAGGCAATTCTGATGGACTCCAGTTCAACGCCTCTGAGTCTTTTCCCCCTTTGACTTTTCAAGCGCCCCCGTTAATCAGCCCCAGGATCGATCCTCCATTTTAGCATCTTCTAGGCTTTTTCTCTCTCCAGTTGATTTTTCTTCTTGGTTTGCCACCGTAAACTTCAGTAAGGTCAGGTCTTTTTTAGAAAAGTAGATTATTTTAGGTCTACTTTGTCCACAGACACCTTTTGGCTTTCGATCTCCCATTTTCACAACCTCTGTCACCAAGTCACTCTTGATTTCATTCTTGGGGATTGTCGCCTCTCCAGTTCGCTCTAATTCTTGTGTGATAGTCACCTATATCATAGCCCACTGGGAGAAACTTCTCCTTTAATGAGAGCAGTAAATCCTTCTTTTCTTGTGAATTCAAATGTAGTATGACCCAATCGGTCCTTATTTCCATGACACATTCCACAATTTTTATATCCCCTGATGAAATCCGATGAGCAGGAAGGATGCAGTGCAGAAATTTTAGGACATTCCTCCTGTTTAGTGCTGGCACATTCGGCCCTGCCACAATTCGTTCCAAAACAATCTTCGCACTAGCCCGCAAGCTGGGCTTCTTACTTGATCTTTGGTTGCTGTTTTCCCGTCTCTGAGGTTTCTCCTGCAGTTTGACCTTCTCTCTAGCTCTTTTCACCTCCACAAGAGGGGGGGTTTAAGTTTTTCTTGTTGCATGCTTCCAATTGTTTTTTCTTCCAGTGTTCTAAAGCTCCTTATAAATTTTTCTATTGGTAGTTTTTGTTTTGTACTTGATCTTTGCCCTATCGAAGTTTTGGGTTTTGTAGCCGTGTCCATTTGGCTCTCGATCTTAGCCCACACCGAGGTACTCGTATCCTTTCTTGTCATCATCCTGATCTTTCTCAATTAGATCAACGAGATCACTTATCCGGCAGCGGCCGACAAGCCTCGGCCGGCTTGTTATGTTATTTTATTACTCCTTCCTTGTGAGGGGCGAATCTTTCTGTCAGTTGCGTGTTCTTAAAATGTGCGCTCATCCATTTACAGTCAGACAAGAGAGCCTCCATCATTAAAGATGTATCTAAAGATTTTCTCCTTGCCAAGTCGCATACACGGTTTTGCCACTTGGCAGATGCTTCCGCCTCCTTGTCTAAACGGGAATCGGCCTCATTAGCCAGGGACTCCCGTCCTACCAATTTATTAGACATAGCTGCAATTAGGGAGGACTGATCCAGCAAGCTAGTACATAAAGACTCGTGCAGCTTTGTAAAAGGCAATAAGGATGTTGTTATGGAGGACATCATGATCTGTTTGCAAAAAGGCTTCTCTAGTCCATCTGCTCTCATCAAGACATCCAGAGCGTTGATGAGAATGTTGACTGGACGACTATGCCGACGAGATGGTAGAAGAGCATCATCCCCATCCATGAACACTTGGTCATCAGCACTTTCATTAGCAATGGCCTCACTTATGGGTTATTACGTTGACCTTCCTCACCATCCATACCTGGTCCATCCACTCCTTTCATCTCCTGAGCTTTGACCACTTCCTTTGGCAGCACCTCAGTCCTATCGTCTGTTTGCTGTTGTACAGATCTCCACTGTGTTGGGCACATCACTCTGTCTGGGCGAGCGGACAAGATCCCCATTTTGGAAGCATGCAGTTCCTCAACGAAATCAGCCTGTTTTAAAGATTTGTCCAAGATCCTTAACCAATCCTTGACTCTCACCAGGCTAAGTCTTTTCTGATGGGTGATTTTAATAGTAAGATCAGTCAGCTCTTAAGCCAAAAGGGGTGCTAAGTCTGCATTCTGTCCACTTACTGGTCACCGCCGTGCTTCAATCCCACTCTCCTCACAATTCCCTTCTTGGCTTTTGCGCTCTTGTCCATTTGGGCAGACTTCCCTTTATCTTTGTTTGCCTCTGAGCACTTTCTATCCTCCAATGACGCCTCTCCAGCGTGCTTCAAGTCAGCCTGCTCTGCTAACAAACTCACATCCACAATCCCCCCTGTCTCTGTCGCTTCGCTCAGAGTTTGAAATAGGGGCCGGGGAGGCACGGGGGTGGGGTAAATCCCATCTGTCAATTCCCAGTCCTGACCACCATCCACCACATCGTTCACATTCCCCGCAGTAACACCCCATTTTACCTGAAGAGGGGTTTGAATCGCGGGCGGGCTCTTTGGTGTCAGCATTTCTCCAACAAGCAGATGTTCAATTTTAAACTGCTTTTACTGCGACACCCATCGAACTTCGGCAAATTCCCACTTGACTCCACTTTGTTATATGGGTGTAGAAGTCCAAGCAATCCTTGCACGAATTTAGACAGCAATCCCCCAGCCCCTGTACCGCACAAACGGTGTGGGCAGGACCGGGAGCTTCGTCTGCCTCAGTGTAGCGTGTACAGCGTGTCTGACTGGGCTGGCAGGATCCAAAGAGATTAACCTTGCAGTCTCCTGTCGGGCTACAACGCCCCCAACAGCACACTAATGGCCAAATTCTTGTGTTTCCATGTTTCTACATTCGGAACCAATGGAATGCCTAAGGGTTCTGTTGTCTGTACATAAGTGAACCGAGCTTGCCACCCGTTCACACCTAACACACTTATTCCGCTTACCGTTTATCAAGGTGGCAGAGGCTTTCACAGAACCTCTGCACGCTCATCTCTCCCCGTGCTAAGACGGTAGCCAGGGCCGGGGCTCAACAAACGGCACCGCTGTAAACTGCACGTTCCTAACTGCAAGTACCTCTGTATCTCGAAGTGGTCAGTGCAGTGCAGCTTGATGCTCCCTGGGCCTGCATCAGATTGGAGTTCGGCGCCCGCTACAACTCTGGTCTTCAGTACCTCCGATGAAATTCCTCTGCCAAACTTCCAAAAAATTAGAGGAAAGAACCACACAACCTCACAAGCCGGCTATTCACGTTACACATAATGTTGAAAGGAAAATTGTCTATCCCAATATGTCAGAAAATAAGTGTTTGATGCTAAAATTGTTGCAAAAAGGAAAAGATATTGTGCAGAAATGGTGTGCTAAAAAACAGCCAAATATTGATGCATTTTCGAAAGCTAGGACTATCGCAAATATAAGTTTGAAATATAAAAACTGTATCAGACAACATAAGCAGTCCCAACACAATGTGAATTGGATGATTGTTTATTAAGCCATGATTAACAATGACAGTCGCACATTTTGGCATTATGTAGGTAAATTCATGAAAATTGGAGATAAAGCTTTGGCTAATGTAATATCTGAATGTTTGGATGAATTGTACAAAGAAGCTGTACTACAGGGAAGAAGGCCATGATGAAGGCACCTGGGCCCGAATGTATCCCGAAAGTGGTGATTAAAGCTCAACCGGAGCAATGGGCTGAGATTCTTTATACTCTCTTTGTAAAAATTGTTAACTCTGGTAGTGTCACTCCTTCCTGGAAAAGGGCTAACATGGTGCCCATATTTAAGAAGGGTGTACGAACTGACAATAATTATAGTGTTTTGGCGCTATACAATGTTAAATCTAAAATAATTGCATCATGCATATTAGAGAAACTAGATGAATGGATAAAAGAAAATAAACACATTCCTCCCCAACAAACAGGTTTTTAAAAAGGGTTGAATACAATGGTAAATAGATTTGTTTTAATTAATTTGATCAGGTCTGCTCTGGTTTCTAATGAAAATAAGTTGTACATTTGTTACATTGCCCATTCTAAGGCTTTTGACTCTGTGCCTGCACCCTTTTATGGCAGAAGATATTGGACCTTGGATGTAATGGATCATTGTTGAATATGATCATTCAATTATACCAAAGCCCATCTGTATGTATTAGATTGGATTCTAGGGGTTTCATTTCTGGTGATATTGAGAGTAATGTTGGAGTTAAGCAGGTCTGCGTTTTAGCACCCCTGCTCTATAATCTTTGTCTCCGATATGCAACAATCTTGGAGAAGTTGCAGACACCTTCCACCAAGAAAAGGTAACTCATCTTTTGCATGGCTTCCTTACGCAGATGATACCTTATTGATGGAGAAGACTGCAGTAGGTCTGCAGTGGAGTATTAATGCTATCAACACTTGATAGCCGGTCTGCTAGCATAGCCAGTAGAGCGCTCGCTTTGACATCTGTGCAGAGCCTGCTGACGCAGGTTCAAATCCCAGCAGGGCCAAACTCAGCCTTTCACCCTTCCGAGGTCAATAAATGAGCACCACACACCGTGGGTAATAATAAGCAGCGCTCAAATACCTGAGGGTTCGTAGCGCTATATAAATGCTAAATTATTATTATTATTACTCCAAAGTTAATGGCCTGACTATCAATGTGGCCAAAACCAAAGTAATTATAATTTGTGGCTGTGGAAAGAAGGGTTGGGGTTTCTGTGGAAAATAGACAATACCCCCATTGATCTTTTTCATGATTGTTCATTTATGTATACAAATAAACTACAAATTAAATATTAAAGGACTTGCAGGTTTTATTATGGCTTACATTCTAAAAAGAATGAGTTATTAAATCAATAATTACAGATAGAGGTGGATATTCTATAATGGGCCTCATTAAATTGTATAGAAGCTGTAATTTACCAGGCACTTTGTATGGGTTGGAAGCTTTCACAAATGTAGAAGTCCAATGGATGCACTTCCTTGAAGGGAAGATCTGGAGATATTGTTTGGGACTACCTAATTGCACCCCTGTCTAAATCACTTGCAGCGAGATTGGATTGATGTCACTGCAAACATCCTGGTTGATTAAGCAATGTGAATGACTGAATATGGATCAGGAAGGTGGCTCTCTACTGTGCCGTTTCTTGTGCATGTTCAAGGGTAAGAGCGAAAACTAAAGATTTTAATATGTTGGAAATTAGATTCTTGTTTTTGTTGTTTTTTTTTAAATGTATTTTTTAGCTCAGTTGATTTTAATAAGAACCGTTTATTCTTTCAGTTGCAATTAAGTCTAAGAACCATAAAGCTGATCTCTGGGATAGATATCTATTAATTCTGAAGTTAACTGAGAAAGACAACTGTACTGAATATGCGACTTGGGGTTTAGCTATTTGATAAAAATGTAATAATAAGAGTGCTTAGGGATTTTATGTTGCGTATGAAAATTAATCAACTTCAGACATACGAGAATATAGGTGCATGGCAGGGTATAATTTACGGTACACAAGTGTGTGGACTCTGTAAGAGGAAGGTCAAAACTATACGCCATGTCTTAACCAATTGGCACATTTTAGCAGATAACTATGTAAAGGGTTTTACATGTTTTCTCTATAGACTTGAAGATATAGATTCTGATCAATTTTGATTTTATTTCTTTTTCTGGGAATTCTTTAGCTATCACTTCTGCTGCATTTTATGTCTGGATTGAGTTTAAAAATAGATCTAGATTACTGTTTGAGGTTGGGATTGATTTTGGGCGATGACAGTATGATGTAAATATTTGAATGAGTTTGACTGGATGATTTGTCTCGTATGATTATTGTAAAGTCTGTATTTGTGTATTATTACATAGTGAGTCTATGGTTTGTAATTAACCAAGCAAACAATAAAAAGTTCAGACTGCATCCATTTGTAAGGCCATTTTACTTACAGTTTATGTCTATGCAAAGGACATGCAGAGAAATGTATATGGAAGTTGGAACTTCCGCCAAATGTAGAAAAATACTAAGGCCCAATCTTCTTTGAGTGTGATTATCAGCAAAACAGCTCAACCTGGGACACAGAACACTTATTTTCACAGCCTTGAAGCTTAAAGGAACTCTATTTCTCAGCATATTTCTATAATTCAGTTCCATTGTAGAGAAAATGCATTTGTAATTTTAATATGTGGATCTTTCAATTGTGAACTCATGGGAAAATGCAATTCCGGGATTTCCTTACAGTGCCATGTTCCTAATATTGTTGGTAGAAGGTGCGCTTGTGAATTCTAATAGAAAATAACCTGTTATTAATTTTGAATTGTTGTATCTGGCTATACTTCTTTCGGCCAACCAGTGTTGTGGTGAGTGAGTGTTTGCATAGGAATTGTCATCTAGCTGTATCTTTCAAGCATTTTGTGGGTTTTTAAAAATAATTGTACTGCTTTCTGCATCGCGGCACGTTGCACTACCTGAATCCCTCTACCTTCTTCCCCGACTTCATCCCTCCCTCTCGCCTGCTTTCCTTCCTGCCCCTGACTGCTGATTGGGTCGTGGGCCCTGTGTTTGTGTATTGTGTAGAGTGTACATCTCAGACGCTCTGCACAGCCTTTTTTGCCGACCTGTGTTGTGGTGAGTGAGTGAGTGCCTGCATAGGAATCGTCATCCAGTTGTATCTTGCAAGCGTTTTGTGGGTTTTGAAAATCATTGTCTGCTTTCCACATCATAGTGTGTTGCGCTACCTGAATCCCTCTTACTGCTTCCTCGACTCCATCTGTCCTGCCCCCTGACTGCTGATTGAGGTTTCGGCCCAATTTAAGTTAACGCATCGGGGCAGCCTCTGCCCAGGCTGCCACCAGCGAAGGAACACGAGGCAAAGGACAGCTCCCGTTAGAAGCAGCTCCAGATTGTGTTTGCCAGTGTTCTCCAGCAGTGCCTGCAGCACAGCTGTCAACCAGCTGCTACTGAAAAAGTAAATAAGGTCCAGACAGGGGGACCACCCATTAATGGCCCCCATCAAACTGTCCAACCTGTCCTATTACTTAAAAGCTTGAAATCTGCCACACATTTGCATGCAAGCCATTTCTAGCTGCTAGCCCAACTGTGTTACTTTCTTTCTTAGACCATATCTTGCCTTACTGCTTTAGCTAGCCAGGTTTTACTATTGAGCACCCATCTTGGGCCCTTCTCCCTCTATCCAGGTTTCCAAATTCTGAGCGTTGCTGCATTTGCTGTTGTGCCCCCATTTTAGGTCCAGGTATCTCAAGTCTGAGTGTTACTGCATTTATTCTTGTTCCCATGCTTTAGGTCCAGGTATCCCAAATGTAGAGATTTCTGGTTTTACTGTTGCGCACACGTCTTAGGCCCTTTCCCCTTTATCCAGGTATCCCAATTCTGAGTGTTATTGCCTTTACTACTCTGCCCCCATTTTAGGTCCAGGTATCCCAAATATTGGGTTACTGCATTTACTGTTGTGCCCCCATTTTGGGCACAGGTATCCCAAAGTTAGAGGTTACTGGTTTTACTGTTGTGCACCCATCTTGGGCCCTTCTCCCCAATCTGGATGCACTAGCCACTGTTGCCTCTAGTTTGGGTATCTTTGCGCTCCGATCAGACTCTCAAATCTGAGTTGTACCTCAAGAGTTACACCATGTGTCTCCAACCCGCCCACCACCAGCCACACCCTTGCACGACCATGGCGATCAGCATACTCCCAAGCCAGACACTCGCACTACCTAGATCCCCCACACCCTCACCTTGCTGTAGAGCACTGCCGCACTGATCCAGATGCACTGATGACCACACTACCACATACAACCCACCACCACTCCCACATACAAGAACAGCTTTCAAGCACTCCAGAACACATCCGCCCTATACCACCTACTCTCGCTCCCTCCTTCTTGAACCCTTTACACCACTCACCTGTAATCATGCACAAAGACACACTGCCTCCCACCACAACCCATCTGCTCACTTACACATGGAGCCCTCAAATTCGCCGGAACACACCCCTTCCGCATTCCACCCTTCACCATGCACCCTCTTCCCCAAACCCAATAGCACAAACACCCACACCCCTGACATACACACCCCCTCTCAGCACACACTACACCACTCTCATACTCATGAAGTTCTCACACACTCCCAGCCCTCCGACTCCTCCAAACCCTCACTACCACCCGCCCTCCCATAGAACCCACACCCTCGCAGCACCGACCCTCCAACTCTCGGAACAGAGGAGCTCTCTGGCGCTCTCAAAAATATGGGCCCTCTGCCAACTCAACCCTTGTGCCTTCTTTCTGAAACATACCCTGCACCTCTCTCGCCGCCCCTGGCACCCTCAGCTACAAACCCAGAGACCACCAGACACCTCAGCTCATCTCCCACACAAGGGGAGGCTCCTATCAACCCAACTGCTCCCCCTCCCCCCAGCACCCTCCAAACAGACACCCTTCCTCACACACACACTTGACTTGTCCCACACTCTCGCCACACCCACCCAGGAGGAATTACGGGGAAGCCCTCCCCTGTCTGGCGCTACCCCCTTTGCCTCAAATACACTCATCTTGGCAAGCCTTGCCCAATCATCTTCTCCACCACACTGACCACCCCCAAATGGCCTCATCCCACTAGCCGCATCCCTTCACTGAGTGTGGTGCGTGTTGCCCTTTCCCGAACCATTGCCTCCACCCCCTTTCCCGCTGACCCCCGCCACCCTCTCGCACACTCCCTCAGCACCCAAACGCACAAAACACAGAGGTAGACAATGAGCCTTGCCCTCAACTGTGCTTGTCTCACCTGCCCTACACTTCTCAATCCACCTCAGTCTCCTACCCCCACTGCCACAATCCCCTCTACTACCCATGCCTCCCCCCTTGTACACAGTTTCCCCCTTCTCTCTCCCTCAACCCCCATCCCCTCCCTTTCCCATCCCCCATGCACCACCACCTATCAACACCTAGCCAGACACCTCTGTACTACCCACCACGCCTCAACTCTCTGAGCCTTTCGCCATCACCCGAACCCTCCTTCTTATACCACTACTGATTCGAAGCCCTGCGACCGCCCAGTCCCTCTTTCAATTCCGTAGCCACCCACAGCCCGATACACACCAAATACAGTATTCCCCCTGACCACCTCTGTCAGTCCTATCACACTGCGCTTTCTTGAGCTTGCCCACATGCTTTATTTTACGTGGTCTAGAGCATCCTCCCATCATGCACGCCCATACTGATTTCACATCTAGCGTGATACCTTTCTCAGCAAGTTGGTAGGTGACCTCTTCCCAGAATCTGTGGACTTCCGGGCATGCCCAAAACATGTGCATCATCCCCGCATTTACTTCTCCACACTTGGGGCACATTTGTATTGTAGTGTTCCTAAATCGGGCTATCTTTTGGGGGGGGTCATGTACGCTCTATGGTCACATATAACTGGATCTGTTGTAACCTCACGTTCCTGGACACTTTCTTGTGGTATCTTTGTACTATCTCCCACTGTCCATCCTGCATAGGCTCCCCTGCATCTTCCTCCCATTCCCGTCTCAATTGGATCACCTCTTTCCCAACCCTGGACATTATTAGTTTGTATGTCCGGGATACTTCGTGCCCTCCTTCCGAGATATTGTATATTGTCTCTATAGCCGAGTCTGGTTCATCTTCTAGCGCTGCTTCCGACCAAGTGGCTTTGATCTGCTTTACCAGTCTAATGTAGGTGATGTATTGCCCATTAGAGTCGTGAATTCCAATGCTTTTCCTTCCTGCCATACATCCCCCACTGTCGCTATGCCCACCGTTTCCCATCATCTTCCTTAGTTGTATATCCGCCCTCCCTCCCCCAGTGCCACTAGCGGCACTTGGGGGAGCACAGAGTCTGGTTTTTCATGATCCGGTTCGCCTTGCACCATGTCTGCCATCCCATTTCTAACAGCCTAGATCTCCCTTATAGTTCGGACTTGGGTAGCCATATTAGTTCCTTTAGGAAGAAGGGTGTGCATTCTGATTTCAGCAGTCTGGACTCTGCTGTCGTGTTTTCAGTTAGCCGTACTGTAGTTGCCTAGCCAGGTGGTATATTTCGAAGTTGGATAATTTTATGCCTCTCTCATACGCATTTTGTAGCTTCCATAGAGCCACTCGGTTTCTAATGTGCCAGATAAAGCTTCTGCACGTGCTCTGTAGCCTATTAAAGAAGTGTTTGGGCAACATGTATGGGATATTCACAAAGAAGTGTAGCAGCCTAGGCAACACCACCATTTTCAACAATGCTACCCTTCTCATCATGGCTAAGGGAGGTTTGTCCCAAAACTTCATGCTGTTCTCAATGTTAGTTACTGCTTTCACTGTATTGTGCCTGTATTCGTCTTCTATATTATGATAGATACTGATTCCTAAATATCTGAATGTGCTAGTCTTCCAGGGTATTTGTAGGACTCGCAGGTCGTTTTTAGCCATCCCTTTGTATCTCCTTAGGGGGAATATTCTTGACTTTCTGGGGTTAACTGCTATGTCGGAGTATGATGCAAATCTCTCCATCACTTCTAGGATGTATTGCAAGTTTTCTTCTGGGTATCTCGTACAGCAGCCTATCGTCTGCATACAAGGATATTGGATGCGGGCCTTCTCTGGTGTAGACTCCTACTTCTTCGTATTGTTGCCTTAAATATATTGCTAAGGGTTCCAGTGCTAGGATATACAGCATGGGTGACCATGGGCAGCCTTGTCTAGTGCCCCTACTGAGCAGCCATTCATCCGAGGTGATCGCCCCCGTCTTGGCCCTGGCAAGTGGCAAGCTGTACAACATCTTCACCCATTCCAGGTACCCAGGCCCCATACCATTATTCTTTTAAAGCTGCCATCAACCAGGGCCACCTTACTGAATCGAAGGCGTTTGCGTCTCTTTCAGTCTCTTCCATGATGCAGTGAATCCATCTATGATTGTCGGCGATGCTCCTATGTGGAACATATATGGTCGTGGTGTATGAGGTTGTCTATGACTAATTTGAGTCTATTGGCTAGTACTGCTGTTAATATTTTACCATCTTGGTTTAACATGGATAACGGTCTGTTTGAACTACAATCTGTGTTTGGCTTGAGAAGCGGGATGATTATTGCCTCTCTCAGGGAGTTTGGTAGTCTCCCTATTTCGAAGGCCTCATTCAGCATTGCTAACAGCAGGGGAAGTACCTCTGCCTTGTACGCTTTATAAAACTCACTGGGGAACCCATCCGTCCCCGGGGTCTTACTTGTTGGTAGTTGCCTGACCACTATTTCCAGCTCCTCTAGTGTAATGGGGGCGTCCAAATTCTCTCTCTCCTCCACACTCAGTTTAGGTAGCCCAATATCCTGTAGTATCTCCCTCATTTCATTCTCGTCTGCCTCTCCAGTGTCTTCATATAGGTGTTGGTAGAACTCCACAAAACCTTTGTTCACACCCTCTTGGGTGTCTAATGTTTTGCCATTTTCTCCCTTTATCTCACTTATTGCTTGTCTCGGGGTTTCTTGTTTGTATAGCCATGCCAGCAGCCTTCCTGATTTACCCCACCCCCTGCATGTTGCCGTTCAATGTATTTCTTATAGTTTAGGTTACATAGTCTCTCCCAGTATACCCCACATTCCTGGCGTAATTGGTTCATGGTTTCGGCCTGTTCTAATGAGGTGTCTCTGTTGCTCATAATTATTTCAGTTTTTTGCAACTTCTTCGTTATTTCCCTTTTGGAGCCCTCTGGATTTTGATATTGCTGCCCCTCTGACGACTACCTTAAATGCCTCCCACAGGGTGCTTTCCGATGTTATACTTCTGGTGTTGTTTTGGAAATATTCCATTATCTCTTCTTAGGTCCTCTCTAAATTCAGCATCTTTCAGTGCTTCGGCTCGGAGCCGCCATGTTGGGATCTTGTCTCTGGGGGGCTGATGCTGCCACGTTAGGATCAATGGTGAGTGGTCTGATAGGAGCCTTGCTTTGTATTCCGCCTTCACTATTTCCCCGGAGAGTTCTAGGCTGGTGAACATGTAATCTAATCATGTGTATAGGTTATGTGGGGCTGAATAGTGTGAGTAGTGTCTTTCGTGTGGTTGGCCCACCCTCCACACATCCTCCAGCTGAAAGTCTCCCAGCAGGGTGTTCAGGGTCCTAGCGGCTGGGTTGGGTTTATTCAGTTTATCGTCCGCTCTATCCGCTTTGGGGTCTAGAGTACAATTGAAGTCCCCACCCCATATGACAGTACCTCCCATATGTGGGCTGATTTTTTCCCTACAGGGCCCGGAAGTAGGCCACTGTGTCCTGATTCGTGGCATATGTATTAATTATGGAATTAGGAGGTAGGGTGGGCACTGCTTCATTTCAAAGTTTCGCTTATTGATTCCCAATTATTTATGGGGGCTCACCCTTTAGCCTAGGCACCAGGTTATAGCAATATCCACAAAGTAGGGACGGACAACTTCCATCCCTGGATGAGCTCACTCTCACTTCCCTTGTGGGGTTTCAATCAACTTTCAAAATAATTAGTTCTTCATTCGGTAGTTATGTTCCAAATTATCAATCCACAGTTCTTTGTATGGTTTTATCAAATGTTCTTATTTATTCCTGACCAGTCTGTGTCACAATATTATTGCCAATGCATTTCGGACCTCCGTCCATCAACAGGGCTGTTAACACTACTATTAGTAAATCAGTGACAATCCCATCATTGTAATCCATTCCCAATTAATCACCATGAAGTGAAATCCGTAAAGAAAATTACACATACCAGGTTATGGTTATGATCCAATGTGAGGTTCAAACAATGCAAAAATACAAGAAACACTAAAATTCATTGTATACCATTGTTGGGCGCTATTTGTTATTATTTGAACTAATTATTTTGAAAGTTGATTGAAACCTGACAAGGGAAGTGAGAGTGAGCTCATCCCCACTGTAGTACATTCAGAATAATTATATATGACAGTAATTTAGTAATGATCCTTGTCAGTGGCATGTTGTGCCCTTGCCTAATTTTACAAATGGCATGACATTCTGGCTCCAGCCCTGCGATCTAATACAAAGAGGTTTAACCTGAACTACAGAAATGCCATTGGAATTAATGATTAAAGGTGATCATGCATGACGAGGGTAGCAGTGAAAATACAAAATGGAAATACCACATTGCTTCCTTCTTTTCACCCATGAATTGAACTATAGAAGGAACGCAAGCAGAACACGTTCCCTTACGCCCATCTTTTCACTCTGAAAATGAATATGTAATAAAAATTCTGTCTTTATGAGTAAAAATGTGATATAACCTATAGCTACATGCACTTTTGTTCCATACTTGCCCTGTGGCTGCTCTTCGACCTTATGTGGAACGTACATTTATTTGGTTAAACTTTAAAAAAATTTAGCCTAGGCATGTTTTCGTTTTTTTTAATTGGAAAACGTTACTTTTTCCCGCTAATTAGAGAAAGGGTTTGCAAACTAATATGCGCCGAGGACACTGAGACTTGGACATGCAGTCTACTTGTCGTCTTTTAGACTCGCGGTACAGGATTTACTTTTCTAAGGAAAGACCACAGAAACAGTTATCCTTTTTAAACAACATCAATGCTAATAAGTGACAATACAGAGAGTAGGTTAATCCCTCTTTGAATACATCGCCCCTCGTTCGACCCCATGAATGTAATGCATCTGGGTCTTGTGTAGCCTGATGTTTGGCGACATCCTGGCCCTTGCTGCGGAGGGCCTAGCTGACACCCATTCATTGGGTATCGACCCTTCTGATCAGAGGCCTAGCCAGGATTGGCTAGCAAGTGGGGCCTAAAGCTAATGTAGTTGGGCCCACCACACTGACATTAACATTTGTAAATCCCCACACAGTGCTGCTGAGTGGGCATTAACAGATTTTGGGTGGGCCTTGCCCGCTCAGGCCCTACCCTTTCTACGCCTCTGCTTCCGATACACCTGGCTCGCTACTGTATGGAAGGTAACTACATTTGCAAGAGCCTCGCCCTATCCCTTCTTGCACGGGGGTCTGTTTCAGTGTCTCTAAGGAGGTTGCATCAGTCAAGGTCAAACATGGTGGTCTGCTTAATATAGAGTGCATGACTTCAGTTAGGAAGGGCAAGGGAAGTGTTGTCACGCTCACTGTGTTCTGATGACCTCGTGAACTGCTCAACAGCCTATCCCCCCCACCCCCCCCATCCCCCCCATCCCAAACCCAGAACTGTTGAATCTAATGTCTGGGCTACAGAGAGTAAGGGCAGCCTTAGAAACATCCATCGTCTTAAGAGAGGGATCTCTTGTGATGCACTGCAAAGAGTGCTTGTCACGCTTAACATGCGTAGGGGTTTTGGTAGGCACCATTAATGAGTGTGGCAATACCTCCATGTGCTTCTGCTCTGTGGCACTGTTGGTGCAGGAGTTAGACTATGTATCATTGTTAATGTAAAAACACTTCTCCCATTGTTTTCTTGACAGAAGGGTGATCATACTCAGTGTTTTGATCTTCGTAGCCATT
The DNA here is from genome assembly GCF_040938575.1 of Ambystoma mexicanum. Lineage (NCBI taxonomy): Eukaryota > Metazoa > Chordata > Amphibia > Caudata > Ambystomatidae > Ambystoma > Ambystoma mexicanum. Next base: position 892,045,285 of record NC_090935.1, on the reverse strand, counting down.
GACTATTTATCTAGCTAGCTATATTTTTTTTGTATAGCACAATTTGCCCGTAGGCCTTGAGGCACTTTGACTTCATCAAAATCGGACTCCACAAGAGTGCAACATGCAATAAGTGTGCCAGGAAATGTGTTATTGTACTCCTCTAACATAGATGGTATGTGTTTCTGCCCCCACCTAACTGCTGAGAGATGAGACTCCAGTACCTCCTCGAGCATATCATCTTGTGCGTCTGACACGGGAGGTGGGGCAGTGCATCTGAGCTCGCACCTGGAAAGACGCAAGCAGATGTGGGTGATTTGTAGGTTTGGAAGAACTTGTATGTCCCTGTTAAGTTGTAATATAAAAAAATCCTCTCAATGCAGAAATTGCTGCCGTTTAGGTGGGCATTGGCCGTTTAGGTGGGCATTGGCTCACAAACTCTTCAGAAAATAGTGTGTACGTTTCTTAACTAACAAGCGCAGAACAAAACTCCTTGGATTACATTTCTAAGGCCATGGCCCTTGAATGAAGGATTTAGTTTGGGCATAGTCCAAAAGCGGGTTTGCTGTTGCAACAGCCTTTCTTGATTATGGTCACTTCTATTAGCTTTAATAATTGGGATCTGGAGTTGTTTGAATAAAGATTTTTCGGATTGTTCAGTTTTTTTGCGTAGGCGTATGCACTTAATAAAACCTTTCTGTCGATTTGTGTGTTTCTGATCCCTTTGTAGAAATGACCTGTTGATGGTGTGTCGACAGCTGAACATGGAGGAGTCGGTGGCTGAAGTCATGCGCCAGCTCGGGGCACACGAGAGCGGCAAGATTTCCTTCCAGGAGTTTACCAGGTGCCGCATGCAGCTCGTACGTGAAATCAGGAAGCAAGAAGTGGAACTTTCAGTCAAGTCGGATGACTCTTGCAAAAGGAAAAAGATCCGTGACAGGATAACATCCTGGCCAACTGGCAGCGATAATAGTTTGGGTATGTACATTTAATGATAATCCCTGTGTCTGCGCCGTATGTGGATTTGATCAGTCACCATCGAGGATTTTGTTAGCCTAATTACCAATTAATTCTGAGTGGCAAAATCTGAACTACAATCGCACCTTTTGGAGGCTACGCCAGAAGGGGAGGGTTCAGGCAGATATTTGGGTCTCGCCTGAAATGTACAGTTTCGAATCCACCGTACCATTGACTTGGGTTATGTTAACAGAGCTACAAGGAAACGGGCCCATGCAATCACTAGATAAAAGAAAACATGATTTTCTTCATGGCGACTTGAAGCATTGCTGTTGCCACTATTGCTACATTTAGTTTATTAAAAGTTTATAGCGTAGCTGGTGTTTTTTTATGCTTGACACTATTTTAAGAGTTGCCCTTATCGGACCCCACCTTGTATACTGCCTCTAAACATTCTATGTTTAATGCGATGTCTTAAGTTTTTAGACTGCATCAAAGCACTCTGCTGTGAAAAATGTGCGCATTCTGTTTGCTATTCTGCTTTCTGTAAAGAGGCATATTACCCCTCCACCATAATCAAAACATTTTGTTATCATTTTACTAGTTTCTGGCCTCATTTTCAATCGAGATTATATGCCCTTTTAGTAAAAGTCAACTATGTATATTTATTATCTTATTTCTATTCATCCTACATTTTTCTTAATCAACAGTCCAGTTTTTTTATTGATAGTTCGTAACACGCTAATGGAAGTCATGCAGTTACTGCAGAGCGTGCAAAAAGGCAAGATACTAGGCTGTATGGGCAAAGTGCATGGAGGAGGATGCGGAAAAGTAGAACATTGAAGAAATGAAGTGTTACAAAACTGAGACGGAACAGACGATTGTTTAGGCTTCTTTTAAAGGTTCTGCATCTCCATTCCCAGATGAGGTAATAGAGATTTGGGAGGTTTTGGAGTTTGCATTGCAAAAAGACAACCTCCAATCCAGTGTTTATGGTATTGTGACTTCTTGAGGAGCGGTACACTGGAGGAAGGAAGGTGTAATTGTGGTTCTAGTCCTGTGTGCGACAGAGTGGGTCTTGGAAGATATGTGGAAAGGAGTTGTGGAGCTGGTCCGGATCCTTCAAAGCCGCAGTAAGGTTGGTTATGGGATTAAGGCTAAAGATCATATTTTAATGGGCTTGTTTTTAATGACTTGGAGTTTGGTTGTGTTCAATTTGGAGACATCGATATGGTGGTCTGCATAGTCGAGTTGGAAAATAATTATGGCCTAGATTAGGGATGTTTTTGATTGTTTGCGGAGAGGAAGGCCATGTTGTAGGCAAGGTTGAGGTAATGGTTGCTGCCTTTGAGGACTTGCTTAATTTGGCATTGTAACGTGAGCTTATTAATTAGTTAATTAATAATACTCAGGGCTAAAGCACCATTGAAGCCACATAAAATACAAATACAGATCACCTGAGCTGACACAAAGACATTTTTTTTTCGCAGTCCGATTAAAAGTAGGGAAGTGTGATGTAGTTCCTGACAAGGCCTCTGTTTTGAAGTGTTCAGTCAGATTTTGTTTGCGATTCTTTGAGCAACTTGCAGGCATGTTACTGCTGGGGGACGACAGTTTGTCTGCACCTATGAACTGTGGCTGGGCTGCTCTTGCCACCAACGAAGTCTGTATGAAGTGTTAAGCACGTGAAGACTCCTGCCAGTGGATGGGTGGGTGGGGGGGGGGTGGTGGTGGTGGTGGTGGTTCTGGTGGTGGTTCTGGTGGTTCTGGTGGTGGTTCTTTCTTTTTATAGGTTGTAATATTGGCATGTGGGCAAGCAGTTCTTTTGGAAGGATTTGTTAATAATGCTGCACCTAGCCAGGGAAAGTCCTTCTGGCACGGACCGGAAAAGTATTGTATGGGGAGCCAGTCTGTTCTGCAGGTTTGATGGCTTTCTCTTTCTGGGTGCCCTGGATTAGGCCAATTCTTAATATTGAGAATATCTGAAGGGCTGTCTACTGAAGGAAGATTATAGGCTACAAAGGAGGGGACACTTCACAATGTTGGCACAGATGTTGTGAATTTTCGTGTTCAAGATGTCCATGAGTATATTTCAAATATCTTGGTGGGTTGTACATTTTGGCTTAATCAGACATTGGTCTATTTAGAAGAGCCTGGTGATTTATTTGTTTGCATTGTCAATATCCTGGTTTAACATTCTTGCTTGGATGAGATGCCTGCTTGTTTGTAATTGGTCTTGAATGCGACCGGTGCATTTATTGGTTGAAACGCAAAATGTGTTCCTTCAGCTCCCAAGGTGTATGCAACCACTTCCGGCTTAAGAAAGGTTGGGGAGTGAACCATTTCATTAAGTGATGGGAGAAGATGTTTGGCAGTTCTCCTTTTAGGGGTTGCTTGTAGGTTTCTCGCAAATGGTAGTCGAGCCATTAAAAGGAAGTACGATTCCTGGGATGGAGGCTGTGTTTGAAGTGTCTAGCAAAGGACTCTAGGACATTTTGGTTTCACTCCATTTTGATGGTACCATGTTTTATTTTCCTTTTCTCTCTATTATAGTCTTGCCTCTGAAGGCAATACTGATATATGCCTAATATCATACTGAAAGTAATACTTAAAGTTAAAAACACTCTGGTATTGCATGGTCCGGTATTAACCACCCTCTATGGTAGTTAATAGCTTGTTTAATCACTTTCGTGGATCATCTCATGATTCCTGGAGAACCTGTCAATCCATTATGAGAGTTTGCATGACTGAAGACATGACAACCCTAAAGATTAGTTGCTATTTCTCAAGTATCATAGTTCATCACCATTAGATTTGCTCATTTAGTCAGAATTAGTGTTATCTGTATATGGTCGCTTATTGAATAATTATGCTTTGCAAATAATTGTGATGAGTGCATAATATAGACATCAGCACTGGCTGTTCGCATATTTGTGGGTCTTTTCCAAATTGGAGCAGGGTGATTTTGAGGATTGCATTTTTTGCTAAAAGCACTGGGGGACTGGGATTTCCATCTACCATGCAAAGTTATTGTACCCTTGTACAAGTGAATACCTTTTAATGCATATCTTGAAAGACATATCAGAAGGCAATCCCAATTTTTTTAAAGCATTTTTAAAAACTACACCAAAATTTAAACGGCATCAAATGAGATTCAGATAGTTGAAAGAGAAATAACTTAAATCATTACTGGTTGTCTCTAAGAAGAAAATTGTTCCTATATTTTCATGGTAGCCCTGGAATATTTTGACCAGCACTGTAAATAATCTGAAGCTTGGTGCCTAGATGTCAGTTGTTGACTTGGCAACCGTACAAGCCATATGTTCTGCTGAATGTGGCATTGTGTAATTCCTGGCATATTACACCAGCCTCATCTTATCACCATTGGTTTATCTTCTCTGATAAATATGTGGGACAAACCAATATCTCCTACACAGCAGTTCACATCTTGTTTCTAACTTCATATGGAACAAGTGACGCTGAATGGAATGTGCTTGTCGTGATATTTCACCAGCACCTCTCCCCCCTTACCTGCAGTCGATTAATAGCCATGACCAGATCACACCTTTTTTGTTTTATCTTTTTGCTGTTTCTTCTTTATAGATCATCATAAATGTGTGCACTTCTTGTAAAGTTGTCATGAGCTCTCCATATGGTAGAATTATCCTACGCTTTTGTCCTTATCTTATTTTTCCAGTGTGGCATTCTTGAGTAGTGTGAGGAGCCAGGAATGAGACGCAGATACATAGGCCACGTTTGTTTTTACAAACTTTTATTAACAAAAATGGGGGTTGAAAAATACCTCACTATCCCTAATCTAGGAGTAATTTCCAAACAAAAGGTCTGTCCTGTGTCCCTAATCCTATTCTTGCCCTCGCACTCTAACTAAACTCCAAGGTGTAAGGGTATTTACTCTTGAATTTTCTAAGTGTTCACATGTTCAAGTTCAACGCAAACATTCCCATCCAACAAATACGTTTCCAATGAACAATGTTCATAGTTACAGGGATCAGATTCCTTCCCCAGATTCCTTGTATCAAGTTTCACCAACTCAAACGAATATTCATGTTCCAAGAGGATTTCTCTCTCCACTCTGTGTATTTACTTCTCTTGGGGTATCAGCTCCCTTCCCCAAGCTTTCTCTTCCCCTTTTACACATTACAAATCCCAAGGGTATGTCTCTTCCTAAGGACTCTTTCTCTCAGTACAATTTCACAGCAGTTCATTAATTCAAGGGCACAGCCTTCCTTAAAGTTCTTTACAATAGGTCTTCACCTGGGATACGAACCCGCCAGGCCTTAACACACAAATGCCCCACTTTCACTTCACCTGTTGCACTTTCCTACCAGGGCTTTACTACACACACATACTTAACTTGGATTTGTGCATAGGAATTTTTGTGGAAATTATAAGGTGTGAAGAAAAACACCTAACAAAAAATTATTCGTTTGTCCATCCTCTAAAATACTGTGAAGAATAAAAGAAAAACTTCTAACACTGAATTGGTATGACTCACCTTTGAATAATTTTTTGAATAAGGTTGGCGCATGTGAGTAACTTTTCTAAATCCTTTTCTTACTTATATTGCATCTGTGCAGCAGCTACACAGTTTTGGAGAAATATTCATGCTGACAACCCAAATCATTTATTTAAAATTGCACAGTATTTTGACTTTTTTGTTTCATATTACATACTAGCGGTCGCCAAGGGAGTACTTCCTTTTTTTGCTGCATAGGTTTTTTTCCTTTCTCAAATATTCAAGAAGCCCCCAGGCAGACGCTAAACTTAATAACCAAATAATACCAATGGAAGAAGCATTTAACATCGGAGAAGCACAAGCAAATGAACTTTTTTCTAGGACATCATCAAACTAGCACCTCCTCCTCAAAACAGCAAAACAAAAACTCATTAAAACATTTGTTTGAACAATTAGAAAGTTTGAGTAAAAGGGAATTAAACAAATGGTGGGAGATAAAAACCCTAAAAATGTACTCGGAGGTCAATAGGATTCCCAGAGGCCTCCGGATCTGCATTTTTCCGTCCTTTGAAGATGAAGACATCACAGCTTTAAATGATTGGGTAGAATTACTCCACAATACTTCGAAAGAAATGATGATACGGTTAATAAATCAAGCAGCCTTAACACATGAAAGAATCATGAAAGATATAGAAGATACAAAAGATGTAATTAAGGAACTACAATGTCCAGAGATTACCTTAAAAAATTACCAGATTTTGGATGATTTTTTAGGAAACTATGAGAAAGAACTTAAAATTAAGAAACAACCTTTATCAGAGATGAGAATGATTATATTAATAACAGAATATTCACTTTTCAAAGAAAATATGACACCAGCACAAAACAACAACCTAAAAGGAGTAAAACGCCCTGCTCAAGTAATCTTTCTACCCCATCCACTTCGGATGTTGAAACATCTAGTGATAAGGAAGCATCTACAGCAAAATCTACCTCAGCAACATCCATTCCAACAATTGACCTTACACCAGAGAGAGGACATTGCTTATCATGGCAAATGAAGGACCACAGAATTTAAAGAAATGAGCCTGTTTTGACCAACTTAAACCTACAAATTGGAAAAGAAGGCAATTCCTTCAAAAACGTTTATCAAACAAACTGGACAGCAAACGGACCACTTATTTGATATTTTTTTTTTTTTTTTTTATTGTAATTTTTTTAGTTTTAAATCAAACTTTTATCACAACATTTTCCTTTACATTTGTTTAAAATCTTTTAAGAAATCAGCTGTTACATTTCACTCTTCGTCACCCAGGTTTAAGTTTCATTTGCCAAACAATCATCTAGAAAGTTTATTGTCGAGCAAGTTAGATGTATCGAACTTCCACCTAATATTCTTTGCCACCAATCGTCCATGTTATCATTTTTTGGCGCAAATTTCCCAAGATGGAGTTATCTTATTTGATATTACCAAACCTAGGATAAAATTTCCTCTCCCGATGAACCATTGTTAGTATCAATGGGGAAACACGTGTCGAGAGAGACATAATAATAAAGTGCTAAGGATCAGTATATATCATTTGATGTGTAAATAAAAAAAGGTGTGGAGCAAACACCTGACACCGATTCGAATAAGGATCTATTCATAAAGTGTGGAGCAAACAGCTTACACCAATTTGTATCAAGGATTTGTGCATAGGAATTTTTGTGGAAATTATAAGGTGTGAAAAAAAACACCTAACAAAAAATTGTTTGTCCATCCTCTAAATTACTGTGAAGAATAAAAGCAAAACTTCTAACACTGAAGTGGTATGACTCACCTTTGAATATTTTTTTGAATAAGGTTGGCGCATGTGAGTAACTTTTCTAAATCCTTTTCTTACATACTTAACTTGACCTGGTATTCTCTCCTGCCAGGACTTCGTTACACAAATACTAAACTCCCCCTCGTATACTTTCCTGCTAGGACTTGGTTACACAAACTTTTTTTTAAACAAAAACTTTGTTATACAGATAGTTGACCTGGTATACTTTTTACCAGGACTTAACTATACAGGTCACTCTTTCTTACAGCGTGGGGTCAAATATCCCATGGATAACCTGCTTTGCTAATACTCTCACTTCTTTATAGTAACTGGCTGTTTCCCTTGTGCTGTGTTCTCAAGAGCTGATATACTTTATTTGGCCATTCGGTAACCCACTTTTTCCTTACAGGTTCACCGGTTGTTTCTGTTGCTTCTGCGGAGTGTAATATACGTGCCAGCAACCCTTTTTCCTTTCCATGGCTTACCTGTCTTCTCCAGCATTTCTCTGCTCTCCCCTGCTTTGGCGTACTGGCTTTGTGTTTTTTGCTTTCGCGGTGGCCGGCTCCCGCTGCTCTCTGTTTTAGCAGTGGACTGCCTGCACCTTGGTTTCTACGTTCCTGTATTGGATTCACCTTCAGGTCACCTGCCACAGTGTGCTTGCTCGAGTGTGGTGCTCAGCGGTATTTTGTGTTGCTAGGCAGTTCGGCGTGTGCAGCTCTCCTGTCTTCTTCTCATAATCAGCTGAAGCCGGGCCGTATTTGAACTGCCCGGCTTGCTTACTCACTTGCAAACAACTGGAACGCTACACTGTCTCCCAGACTTCATGATCCTCATTACTCCATTACTCCGTTGTTCTTCATTATGGAGTTGCTTTCTGAATGACTTGAGGGACGTGGATGGTGAGCCTCTTGGGAAGTGATCCTCACTACTCCATGCATCTTCCTCATCCTAGCTGTCAACATATTCTGCCTAATGGGAGTTTGGGGATTAATCCCAACAGATCTATTAGAAGGTGGTGGATGATTGTAGCAATATGCCATTAAGGCATGGGGGACTGAGGGAATATCCCTGTAAGGGAATGGGGAGCATGTGGTTTTCTCCAATGATCTCTTCTTCCCGAGAGTCACCTCCCTCATGTGGCTATCCCTAATATAGCTGCCCCCAGGGTCAGAATCAGGTAGCGGCGGCCGTCCGTTCGCCACATAGGGGGAGGTCATCCTAGGGAAAGGAGTGATGTTATTGTCCGATTCATCACAGTAGATAGTTGGTTGATAAATATATTATCTTACATGTTTAGGTTGTGAAGTTTGGTTCGTTCTGACAGTGATATGAATAAAATGTGCTTTATAATCATGTAGAGGCTATCACAGACCTTGGGCAAGTTGTCCAGTGTACCCACACATTTATGGGGCTCTCATGTTGCAAGTAAGATGTTTTGATGGACATTAGCCGTCCATGGCTAGAATGTGTTTGCCACTCTTTTAAAACTTTAGTTTGTATTGGCATTTTAAACAAACATCATCAGCAACACATACCTTCTAAACCCTCGTAGCTGACTTTCCCTCCTTCCTCCCCATTTTCTCTTTGTCAGCGTGTTCGGGCAACGTCAATCAATCAAATAGAAGGTCTCAGGGGTAATGATACTTGAGTCAATGAAAGTTAGTCTGGCTTGGTTTGGATTGGCTCCCCCATTCAGGCAGAATATAGTGATAGCTGTCTGCACACTCCATCCCCATTGGTTAGGCTGCATTGCCCTCCACATTAGCCAGCAGAGGACCCCATTCCTCCAGGAAGGATCCCATGTAGTTGTTCCCATATAGTCCTTAACAATGGCAGTTAGCTTCTCCATTACCAAAATATTACACAGCTTCTGTTCCCTTTGCGTGGTGCTCCCCCTTCCCGCCAGTTGTGCGATATCACCAGTCTCCCAGCTCTTAGCATGGCCTCACATACCCTAGGCAACCTGTATTCCTCCCGATCTCTGGCTGGGACCCCAAACAGCATCTGGAGTGGGTCCATGTTCAGCTGAACCCCCGAGTAATCCTTAATCCAGCTAAGGAGATCCTGCCAAAATATGTGTATCCTGGGACAATGCCACCACATGTGGGAGAGGCAACCCACCCCGCCACAGCCCCTGCGCCAAAGCGGGGAGGCCCCAGAAACATTTGCAAGATCGTAAACAGGTTCTTTTGCCCCTCTTTTAGCATATTGTAATTGTGTTACATGGTGGAGGTGAATAGATTGCCATGGAAAGTTACCCTAAAAATTCGGGCCCAACCCTTCCGCTGTGATTTCCTCGCCTGCGAGTTCCACCCAGTACCTTTTTAAAGGTCTATCTCCCAACATCTGGGGTACGGAGCAATCATTTACATATGCTTGAAAGAGAGTCCTTCCAGGAGGCAGACCCATCCAACCATCTCTCAAACGTGGTGAGATCCCGGGACACCTGGGCACACCACTTAGTGTCCATGAACACCCCTTTTTGATCTTAAGTACTCAATCGTGATCCTGTCCCACCCCAGGCGGTCCTGTAGCTCAAGGCTCCTAAAGCGGCCTTCCTCAAACAACCCACTCTCAAGACCCCCGTCCGACCACTGCTGGGCACACCGCATTCTCCGCCTAGACAGGTTGAATGGAGGGCCCCACACTGACGACATGAGTGAAGGCCAGGACAAGAAGTTCTGATTCACTTCACTATTCCACCCAAGGTCCCACAAGATACCAAACGTGGGGCGCTTCCCACAGGTAATCTCTCCCCTTGAACGGGTGCTTTTACAGGTCTTCCAAATAAGTCCAGTACGTTCTCAAGTCATCCCTCGAATGTTCCAACAATACTCTTAACTGTGTGGCTTGCTTTGTATTACTGGTACAGGTCAGGGAAGCCAAAACCTCCTTGGTCGCGTGGGAGCGTGAGTGTGGCCCATTTCACTCGCAGCGTCTTATTCTGCCATACAAATCTAGAAAACGCCTCCTTCAGATCACTGAAGAAGGCTGCTGGGAGCCTTGTCGGGAGGGCGGTGAACAGATAGAGCAAAGAGTATTGGGTTGAAGTTAGCTTTGGCAATCTCTGTAAAATCACTCGGGAGGACGACCCCTAAGTACTTCATCTGTGTCCGTTCGATCCTCATCCCCAAGTAGCGAGAGACTGAGTCCAGGAAGGGGCACTTTGGACCCACAGGCATAATGCTACATTTGTCAACATTAATTTTAAGGCCAGAGAGACGTCCATAACTCTCTATTTGTTCCAGGAGTTTGGGAAGCGAGGAGAGATATCCCAGAATGTCATCTGCAAACAGGGACAGTTTGAACTCCACCCTTCCACACTGGATGCCCTTGTTCTACTGGTTGGCTCTAATTGCGACAGCTAGCGGCTCCATTGTGAGAGCATATATCAGTGGTGACGGAGGACACCCCTGTCTTGTGCCACGTGTTGGTTGGAAGGCATCAGATAACACGTTATTTACCCATACACTTGCTGTGGGCTGCATATACAAGGCATCCACTCATCTCAGAAAACCCTGTCAGAGGCCCATTCTCTCCAGAACCAACTTCATAAAAGGCTATTCCACTCTGTGAAATGACTTTTCTGAATCTATAGAGACTAGGCACACATCACTCCCCTAAGTCTGTGCCCGATACATTAGGTTAATAGTCTTCCGAATATTATCAGTACCTTGTCTCCCTCGTATGAAGCCAACTTGATCACCATGGACCTGGGACGGGAGCACACTTTCCAATCTAGAACCCATGATTTTAGCTAGGATCTTCATGTCGTTGTTTAACAGTGAGATCGGCGGTAAGAAGTAATTGTAATTGGTTAGTTATTACGCGCTTTAAACTCCAAGGTTTCTAAGCGCGGACACAGGGATTGAACCTGTGTTGCTCCATGTCATCTTGCTTCCAAAACGAGCGCATTGCCCCTAAGCTATCCTCCCGAGTACACCTTGCTGGGTCCCTGCCCTGCTTGTTTATTGTGACAATCATGGCCTACAGCATTGAGCTCGGTAAGGGGGCCCGACAGCATCTCATTGAATACTCTAGCCAGATATGGGGCTAGCGTGGATCTAAATTCTTTGTAGGATAGCACAGAGAACCCGTCACTCACTGACCCGGTGCCTGACTTCATCCCCTTGGTTATCTGTACAATCTCCTGTTCTGAAATAGGTTCCCCCAAACGTTCAGTTTCACCCCAAGGTATGCCTGGCAGGGACAGGGGGTCCAGGAATGTGGCTATCTGCCCTTCAAAGCTTTTCTCGTAAATCAACATCCAATTATGCCTGTGATATACATTTTACCTAAAATACATAAAAACATTACAAGACCCTCCAGGACGTCCAATCATAGCAGCAACAAACGGTCTGCTCGAACCACTGGCACAATATGTGGAGAAAATTATTCAATCACTTATTCACACACCATCCACCTACATTAAAGATACCAACCACTTTTTGCGAAAACTGAGGAAATTTTGAAAGCTGATCAAGTCTTTGTCCTAAAATTACAAACCATTGTACTAAATAATATTTTTTTCTGATTTGAAGATCGCTTCTTCATACAAATATCAGGTACCTCGATGGGTGCTGCAATGGCACAGAGTTACGCAAATATATACATGGCCTATTTGGAAGAGACCCAAGTGTTGTCGAATCCACAATGGAAAAACAAACTACAATTCTTTGTGAGATACATCGATGACCTCTTCAGGATATGGAGAGGTACAGAAGATGATTTAAATGAATTCTTTCAATTCATGAACACTCTTTCCACCAGAATCAAATTTACTCACAAATGTAGCGGAACCACACTGGAATTCCTGGACGTATTAATATATCTGAAAGAAGAAAAACTAGAGACGACAGTTTTTACCAAGTCCACGGACAGGAACAGTTTACTGTTAGCGTCAAGTTTTCATCCTAAGAAAACTATTAAAAGTATTCCTCTGAGCCAACTATTAAGGTACAGATGAATCGTATCGGAGGACAGTGAGTTTGAGACAAAGTCAATCAACCTAACAAAGAAATTCTTGGCAAGAGGATACGATCAAGAAAAAGTACGGATACAGGCTGACAAAGTGAAAAACACCCTTGAAACAAAGCACCAAAACAACAAACAGTGACCTAGTATTTGTCACCACATACTCGCAACAGAGTAATCAAGTAAAGAAAATCATCAAGAAGAATTGGGGAAATGTTGACCCTGGATCCAATGTTGGCTAAACTTTTCCCCACCCCACCCCACCACTATTCACATACAACAAGAGTAGAACTATATCGGAATATATCATCAAATCAGACTCTAGTCACAAAAGAACTACAACAACTGAGACCTACAAGGGAACTATTCCCTACAACAATTGTAACTGTTGTCATGATATAATCAAAAGCAACTATGTAAACCATCCACATAAAGGACAACAAATTCCACTGAAACACACCTCTACATGTGATAGAACGAACTTAATTTATGGGATTAAATGCTCTTGCGGGTTATATTACGTTGGATTAACGGGAAGAAAAGCGAAAATTAGATGGGGAGAACACAAGTCTAATATTCGACAATCATCGTTGAAGTCCCCAGTAGCCAATGATTTCAAGGAACAGAAACATTCAGTAGCACACATTCAGTTTATTATTTTAGAGCATGTAACTTTACCCAGGCAGGGTGGCAATTTGACGAAATTGTTACAACAGAGAGAACTCTATTGGATAGACAAGCTAGACTCTATACATCCTAGAGGGATGAATTTAGACTGGGATCTCACTTGTTACCTATAGCACGAAATGTAATTGATTATGTTTGAACTATGGACATATGTGACCAGTCCGCCTAAGCATAAACACTTTTCTGAGATCAGAATCCCGATAATTAGATCCTACTTCTACCATGTTTCTTGACACCATTAAGCTTACGATTTGTGTGAACACATTTAGTTATCATCGATGTCAGCATATTCCTTGGGATCGAAGATGTTAACTATTGTTTATGATGCGTGTACTTACTGTCTGTATTATCATGTACCTGTTCTAAGACATGAAATTATGCTGAAGACAATACTTACCATATGACATGAACTATGTAGACATTGAATAATCGATTTAATACGCATCATCTGTTCAAAAATTGATAGCGATACATAGAGATCGATACCCCATACAAGTACCTTATAACTCAAAATTGTGAATTATAATGTTCCCGATTAGGTGAATTAAATGTTGGAAAGCAAGGACCCAGAGATTGAAAATCTCCAATAAATTAGGGAGACTTATGTCCTCTGAAATAGTCCTTAATAGAGTTTCAAATCGAGTATAGATCTCATCTCAACAAACTCTTCAGTCTAGAAATACATTAGACACGCAACATAATTAAAAAAAATGGTTTAGATATGAGAACATACTCAACCAATATGGTGGACTCTTCCATCCATGCCTGAGTAACTCACTAGATGAATGCAAGCACAGGAAAGAGGCTGCTCAGCAACACATCGACGCGCGATAGATTTGCGTCTGAGAATTGCGCCAATTATGAGCTGAGTACTCCAGAGATCAATGCAAGTAAGAACATGTCTCTAAAATTTAGATTGCCAAAAAAATAGAATACCCTTCGCAGGAGAGAAATCACATACATTACTCTTAACAATACAGATCGAGTCAAAGAACGAATACTGGAACTAGAGACATACTGACAATACGTGGCGATTCTGAGAAACAAAACGGTCAAGATGGGAACACTTTAACTACAGTACCAAGCCTGTTGAGGTAAGATTAGCAGGCATCCATTTACTTTAATTAGAACACAGTTAAACTGGTGTCCAGTTAAAGTATCGACTGTAAAAGGATCGAATGCAAAAGGATCGACGTAATAGGACCGAAAACAAAATGATCGATTTGTTTTGTTTTTATTATTATTTTTTTTTTTTTACATTATATATTTTTTGGGGGTTTTCGTAGGTATCAGGTATCAATATCGCCACATATATGGTCGCCGTAAATAATATCGCCGGGAAAATGTTGTGGCGATATTATTTGGGTGACCATATATGTGGCGATGGGGGCAAAAAAAAAAAAATTGGGGGTTGCGGGGGTGTCCCCCACATGTTCCATGCAATAATGTTGCCACAAAAAAACGACCATTTTTAGGCGATATTTTTGTATGGCGATATTTTTGTGGCGACATTATTACATGGAACCTTTTCGTATAGGTAAAAAAATTGGTTTTTACCACAAGAACGGGCGTTGGGGGGGAACCTTTCATTCGACCCTTTTGTCATTCGATCGTTTTAAATCGATACTTTGACCTATAACCGTTAAACTGATGCCATATACTCTTCAGACGTTGAGCTTGACGTACTGACTTACACAATCACTTGATTTATGGCAGATACGCTACAGAGAAGATGAACACAGCCGCAGGATCGTGTCCCCAAGCAATAGCAGTTAATTTAAATGAAATATATTGGAAAGTTATCTGAACAAAAGCCCAATCAGAACAAGTGAAGGTACCTTATAAAATGCATACAAAGCTATGCTGCAAGGTATTAGGCAAAACAAACATTAAAGGGTGTTTAAATGGATCTCGTTTCAGCAAACTGAATGTTAGTAAAGGGATTTTGATGGCCATGTGCAGATATTTCAGACCATCTAGTCCATACCAGACCAGACTCATAAAGATAATGCGAGGTGAGTCTACTAACCAAATAAAAGTGAACCAAGTGACAATCAAAATACAAATGGTGACGTAGTCGGACACCGCGCATATCAGCGACTTGTCCCACGCCATACCATTTCTGAGGCTATTGAAATATCCTTGTAACAAGAGTGTTTTTATTCACAGAATTGGTATCAGAAAAGTGAAGGGCATCAGTCAGTGGACAAGCCCAATCACAGGTTAGTGCAGAGACATGGAATCGTTATTTATTGAGAGTGAGATTAATCACAACAAAGAATAGTTGATTAAAACATTATTTATTTTGGTTCATATTTACAGAACTCAACTATCCAGATAGCTATACCTGAAGAAGGGCACGTATAGCCCGAAACGCGTAGTAGCTGATGGGGACACTAACAAACCTTGTATAAAGATAACAGGATATTTATTATTGAAAAATTTACATATTGTGAATATAACTGAGAATGCAACCAAAGAAACATGTAACTGAACTGGTCATACGTGAACGGTATCATACGTTATGAATTAATAAGTTATGATGAAAATGCTTATGTATTGCATAAGATTGGATCGAATATTTGTATCTCAAGAAGAAATTAATTTCACATCTTTTGACAATTGAAACGTACAGCACAAGAATATAAAGATATTTTCTAGACAAATGAATAGATAGTGATTATTGATTTAACTTGTTAGTTATTTGGTGTGTGCCCTGTATGTACCTCGTTAGGCTCGAGGGGCCAATCCTTCTCACATTGTTACGATCCGATAGCATAGATCCAATAGGGAGCACCGGGAAACTATACAGGAATGTATTTATTTGTCATTAAAGTTCAAATTACCCGCCAAAATTGAGTGCACCTCTACACCAGACTAATATCTGCCCTTCATTGCCTACAAATTCAGACAAATAGAGCTTTTCGTATAACTTAGAACATTCCTTCCCTATTCCCACCGGATCATGCACCTCCCTGTCCCCCTCTTCCCCAATAGTTCCAATGGCCTTTCTTTTTCTTTCTGCATAATAGTTCCAATGGCCTTTCTTTTTCTTTCCGCACATAGCGTCCAAGCCATTATTGTGTCAGGTAGGTCTTTCCCTGTGCTCATGGTATATATTTTTTTCTTTTAATACAGTAGCTGCTTTTCCGTGTCATGAACCAGGATAGCCTTGAGCTTTGCTTTGAGTCACAGTTTAGTGGCCTTACACAGCGTGAGATACGCTACCCCCAGACCTCCTGGTTGCAGTCCTGAATCTTCCCCCTTAGCCCTTCTTCCCGTTCCTTCCTTTCTTTTTCTGGGATCCTATTTTAATGAGCACCCTGCGTAAAGTGGCCTTAAAGCCCTCGCAGAGAGTCTGCACTCCCAGTTCCCCATTGTCATTAAATGTAAAATAGTCAGAGATTTACCTCAATAAAGATTGGGTGACATCCCGATCCTTCAGTAAAAAATCATTGAAGCGCCACCCTCCCAAGGGCCTCTGCCTGGGGTCACTTCCCACCACGACCTTAAACATATTGTGCTCCGACCATGGGACTGGATTGACACGAGTCCATGACCTGGGATTTCACCTCTGTATCCACCAGTATCAGATCAATCCGGGAGTAGGAGTCAGGCCCATTTCCTAGTTTATTCTCCTAATCCTCCTGGAGTTTGTCTTGTCTTGCCTGGGTTGTCCACCTCCCCCCACCCCCCCAAACCACCTCTGACCCCTCATCCATTCTCTTACGGTCCCTAACCGGGTCCAGGACCATGTTGAAGCCCCCCACCCACCACCAGTCGGCTCTCCACAAAAAAACATCAGTTCATTTGTCAACCCTTCCCAAAAATCTGCCTGGCCCACGTTGAGTGCGTAGAGTGAGCACACTGTGATCCTTTCACCATTCAGGCATCCCTTTATAAACAGGAACCGCACACCAGGGTCCCTCCGTATCTCATCCCCCACCAAGCCCATCCACACTGCAAGTATAATTGCCACCCCTCCTTTTTTTCCTCTGGCCCAGAGACCACAAACCCACCCCACCCAGCCCCCAGGGGCAGCTATCTGCACCTCTGTTAATGTGTCTCTTCTACCATCAGTAGATCCAATTTCGTCCTCTGGGATTCCAGCATGGTCAATGATCTCTTGGTAGGCAAATTTAGTCCTCTAACATTGAGGGAGAAAATCACCAGTTCACATCTTGAAGTCATGACTTGACTCAGTTACCATCCCTCCCTCAGAAACTCTGAACCGCTAACAACTTGCACCCTGTGAAGGGCTAAACCCCAAACAACTGAACAATTAACCAACCTTGTCAAACCCCTGTGGCTTAGCCTCAGCCTACCTGTCACCTCCTCTACCCACTCCTCCTGGCATCCAATCCTGACCATCTCCCCACCTCCGCCCAGTACAGGATCACCAAAAAGGTACCGAATCTACAGGACTCCCTTCCAAAACTCCTCACCATTTCTGAGCCCCCCCTGCTTTTTACCCGAAACCAAAAACCATCATGGCCCCCTCCCTCTGCAGGGATACCCTCAACCCCGCCCTACCAGGTGACTTCTAATGAAAGGCCAGAGGGACCAGACGGACCCCTTTTTTTGCAGGCCTCCAACACTTTGCATCTATTTCTGGTGCCTACCAGGCCGAGCCATCAATGTAGCGGTCTCTCCCGAGCGTACTGCCTGGAGCCGTGAGTCTCTGATGAGTTCATCTGAAACTCGACTGATGTTGCTCTCTGTAGGCAACCGATAGGTTTGCCTGTCCTACTCAAAGTTGAGGGAGAACGGGAAATCCCAACGATAGTGTACCCCGTTCTCTGTCAGCCACCTGGTAAGTGGTCTGCATGTTCTTCTCCTTGTAAGAGTCAGAGCCGATAGGTCCTGGAAGACGGTGGCCTGGGCCCCACTGTAGTCAGTCGGGCCTGCTTTCCTGGCCTTCTTGAGAATCCTTGTTCTCTGTTCGTAGTAGTGGAAGCGTGCCAACACCGAGCGGGGCCCCCTGGACACTCCACCCGCTCGATGGGCCAGATCGATGGTGGGTTCATCCATGGCATCATCTCCGAACAGTGTGCAGAGTAGGGATGTAACGGTATTACGGTATACCGTTAAAGATACCGTGAACCACTTAATTGAACAATAATAACCGTCACATTGTTTATACCGGTATACCGTTCATACCGTTAAGTGTGCTTTTCAATCTGATTTGGAAAGGCTGCAGTAAGCAAGTGCTGTGCAGTCTTGGTCTTGCAGTCTTGGTCTTGCAGTGTTGGATGTGCCGTCTGCCAAGTAGTTTCAGTTGGGGCAATTTTTAAATGCCATTCCATAAAACACACGTGCCTGACACAAAATCAATAGGTTAGCAATAGGAAGAATAAATACAGTGCCAAGAAGGAAAAGGGTTTATTTTGGGTTGGCGGCTTTGAGGTTTATATATTTATAATGGATAAAGTTTTCTCAACATATGACAATGGGGATTTCCCTTGTTCCATCATTGAATTTACATATAATAAGTCACACTGCGAAATTTACTCATCTCTGTGGGTATTCCCTGCTGCCATACCAAGGTGTAACATGTCCGTGATTACTGAACACCAATTGGCCCGCAAGTAAACTAAAGGCTGTAACGTAAAGAGAGAGTGCGTGTTCGTGTGTATGCGCACAAGCGTATACTACCATCAGACTCCATTGATCTGTGGCATCCAGGTTATCAAAATGGCAATATGTTCACCAGTAGCCAGTGGGGGGGGCTAAAAGCCTAAATGACCACTTAAGAAAAGCCATTCAGTTTGCTTTGCCAGTCGCAGCAGGGCTCCCCCCGCCCCTCCTCCTCTCCACACATGTGTTTGAGTTTGGTGGAAGCAAGGGGTGGCATTTCAGTGGAAAGTATATTGAAAAGCCCAATTCTGGCCCTGGGTGCCTGGTTTTGTTTGTGATGATACATCTGACAATGTATGACCTTTTAGAAAATATTGGTTAAGATTAGTTCACTCCACCTGCTATACCGCGATAACCATGATATACCGTCATTTGGCAAGAAGGTTATTGTACCGTCATAAAACTAATACGTGACACCCCTAGTGCAGAGTACCTCCTGAATGGCTCTTTTAATGTTGCCCTCAGTTCCCCCCTCCTTTTCTGGGAAGCCAAAAAACTGTAGGTTCTTGCAGCGTTGCAGGTTTTCTAGGTCGTCCATTTTGAGTGGTCTGGGCTTCCCTCCTCTCCAGTTCTGACAACCTCACCCCTGTGTTGAGTTCCAGGGTGTCCACCGAGGTCTGGTAGGCCTGCAGCCCTTTGTTAAAATACATCCATTCTGTATTATGGTATATTGGCCTAAGTGCACACACATTGAATCGTACCATCGTGCCTTTCGAACTCCATCTTGATCGTTTTGCTCACTCCAAAAGCTCTTCCAACATGCCTCTCCACAGGAATGCTAAATCTGCTGAGTAGATTGTTTGTTTGTCTTTAAATTAGATCCTTGAAGAACTGGCACAAGCGTAGCTAATATGTAAATTAGGTGCCTTCCTGTCTTCCTGGACTCCCTTGAATTTCCGCAGCTAATTACGAATGTGCGTCTAGCTGAATAAAGGAAGCACAATTCATGGCGTATGTAGTTCTGAAAGACCAAACTACTGAGTCGAAAAGCAGACTGAACTTTTAGTCTAGAAATAACATAGATAACGTAGCGCGAGGAATGTTACCTTGTATTAGGAACAAGATATACTCCTACACCCCACTCTGCTCTGTTCCCAGACAGTAAATTTTCTGAGAGATGATGCAGAGTGTTCCGGCATGTGTTGCTATGGTAAAATGCCCACGTCTGTAGGTCATGAACTCTCATCACGTGATGGGTTAGAACGAATTCGCCATTTTGTTCAAGATGTATAAAGTATGCTCACTCCCCCATGCTTTTGCTCACCTTCTCTATGCCTGTACAAAAGCATTGAAGAATTTGGGTCAGCTTAAGCGATAATAAACTGTTGTTTATATGGTTGTTCCTCATGACTGGTGTGTCTTCATTTATTTGCAGTAGCCTCATATTTTTGGACTAGCCCTTGATTCTCATCTTCTACAGAAAGGAGTCTCTGATCCATTTTGTTCAAATCTGGTCAAGGGCTGATCTGATGCCCCTGATCTCCTCCATGAGGGCCGCAACGTCTGACTTTGTGGCTGCCGGGATCCCTTCCATACTGGTCCCAGGAGGAACCGGTCCCGGCATGGCCCGCTCCCGATCCGTAAAGTGGAACCTCTGTAGGGACTCTCTCTAGCTCATGAATGAGGGGGCAAGGTGAGAAGGCCCTCGCTCCGTGAATCAGCTCAGATCCCCCTCGGGGGTCTATGCTGGTCTCTACAAACAGGAGATCACCTCCGGCTGGGTGTCTCCACCTCCCCAGGATTTCCAGTTCACTCTGTGGCCGTCAATTCTCCTCTCCTGATGTGCCTCAGAATACAAGGCGGGTCCCCCGACGCAGGCCCTGGCTGACCCCCTTCACTCTCCAGACTCCCCACGTGCGGTGGGACACTGGGGCAGGAAGAGTCACCTCTCCTGAAACTGCACACCCTTTATATAGCAATCATATGTCCAGGTGGGGCATGAAGGGGGGCACTCCGCTGGTGCACACCAGATCACAACCTCTATGTAATGCCCCCACAACCACCTGCCTCCTAGTGGTTCAGGAGGTGGCCACTCACTCCTACAGATCAGGTCTACACCCCCTACGCATCGGAGGGGGGGGGACCCTGCATCCTCTCCAGCTGAACAACTGTAGTAGATTTCCCCAGCAGAGGCTGTGCGGCCCCCTCCTCCACCGTCGTGTCACCAGCAGTACCCAGTGAGAAATATCTTCTGCAACCTCTGGACTAACAGGACTCACTGTGCCCCTGCTGCGCCTCAACTTTCAAGGCAGAGCCCCCCCCCCCCCCCCGCATCGGGCCTGGTCTGCCCTCTTGTCCCTCACTCCAATCTTCACACTGGCGGCAGGCCTCTGGGGCAAGTGTTCCACCAATATAATCGGGCACCAATGGTTGCGTCCCGTTGTCTTTTTCTGTTGCGTGCCCCCAGTTGCCTCCAAGTCCTGCTTTTTAATGTGTCTCCCACTCCTCAGCCCCGTCCGATTAATCCTTTTAGAGGTCCGACACTGCATAGTTCCCCCACACAAACTCTTACTTGAGGGGGAGGGGCACTGTCCTGCACCCTGCACCCTGCGGGCCTCTCCATCCTCTCGCAGCCTCTTTTTTCCCAGTGCTTTTGCAAACTCGTCAGTGCTGCTCCTGGGGGTCCTCGTCGGCCCAGATCCAGGCTGGGCCACATCCAGGGCCCGCCACTGGCAGAGTCCAGCACCCCACGTATGCCTGTCCCACGCGTGAGGTCTGCCTGCGACTAGCGACCTCGCGCAGGACTTCGATCTCCGTTTCAGGCCGAGCCTGCACCCAGTACCATGGCGACTTCACACAGGGCTAGCTCAGGCTCCAGGCCAGTAAACCTTTCAGAATTTGGATCGGAGGGCCCAATGGTTTCTCTCCAGGCTACAATCATTGGATCTGGCCCATGGGGAGGAAAGGGAGTGGGGCATGAGACTGTCATCCTTTATGCGCCTCCGTGTTTGCCACTCTTAAGAGGTGCATGCAGATGCCGAAGCCACAAAGGTTCCAAGCGTTGATATGGGAGAGAAAAGGTAACCAAAATGGCGGACAGAGCAAACGTAACCTTCTGACGACAGAGGGTGCTATGAAGGGAAGAGGTGGGACCAATGGTGAAAAGTCTAAATCATATGCTGGTTTGAAGACAGGCATTCAGAGTTGCATAACATTAGGGTTCAGAACTCCCTATTGAAGTTGGTGTACAGGCTCAAAGGAAGATTATTTGAAAAGATGAGCTGACTGTGTGAGCCGGAGATGTGCTTGGGGAAAGATGGTGCACAGCTTTCCTCCGGTCAAGAGTATAACTCGGCCTTCATACATGGATGAAAAGTTCCAAAAAGGCAATGCTTCTACACAGAAGAAAAAACAATAAGCCTTCAGCTGTGTTGGGTAAAGCCCCAAGCCCTGGTTCCTTACAGGACTCTGAACTTGTGCGTTTTTGCAACTCTATAGTTGGAAGATCGCAAGCTCTCCCCATTGGCAGAGCCCTCTCTCTCACAACCCAAAGCAACTAGCCTCTCCTTTGATTGGTCCATTGGTGGCGACTAGAAAAGTCTTGTTTTCCATCCTGTACAGATTAGGTTTGATGCATAGGGTGGAGGCGAGTCTCCCCCCCCCCCCCCCCCCCTCCCTACCCCCCTCATTTGTTGCTTGCGTCTCTATTTAGACTGCCATACCCAGCAGGGTCTAATGGATGCACCTCAAGCCTTCCATAAAGACCCACATTTGCACAGAAGGCGTGTCTGCCTGAGAAGGATTTTACTTTGTTGGCCAGTTAAGGGTCCTTCATGGCCTCTCCTCAGCCCCCTTTGGTTCCAGTGGCACTGCTTCCCAGCTTCCCTACCACCACTATTCAGGCCACCATCTTCTCCACTAATGAGTGCTGATCAGGGACTATAGGTTTGTCAGGGAATAGACCATCCAACCCATCATCTGTTTCAAAATGTTCAGACTTGAGGAAACTAAGTTTATCCTAGAGGCCCAGCAAAAGGTGATCAGTTTACCCTTCGGTGGTCATTATTTATTCCATCCTTCCACCAATGACTAAAGAAGAAAGGAAAGGACCAGCACTCTAATTTCCAAATCCCCATCAGCAGTGATGAAACTAGCTTCTCGAACATCTTCACACAGAACGGTAACAGGAATAATCAGTCTCTGGGAATTCTTTTTTTTTTTTTCTTTCAAGCCACAGCACAGTTGAGAGATGCTGTGGCTTGAAAACCCCAAAGACTGTGCTACTGAGCACTCTGGCCAGGAACTACCAAAGCCAAAGCAAGGTGTTTTTTTTTTTTTAACACCCCTCCCTCCTTAAATGACCGATCTGTTCCAGGACCAGGGTTTTGATGATCCCGTAGGAGGCAGTTTAGCTCTACATTTTCAAGACTGGGTAACCAGAACAGAGGATTGGTGGATGCCGTCCATGGTTTGGTCAGGCTTCAGATTCCCACTTGCTCCCACCCGACCCACTCCCCAACACCTTTCCTTGTATCTGTGGGAAGAGATCACCAAGCTACTCTCCATGAGGGCCACAGGGGGGGGTTACCCCGACAGAGATTTCTTGGCATTCTTACTCTCAAATTTTTGGTATTCTTAAGGATAAGGGGAGTTATATGGTGTGGAGTGGATGTGCATCTAGCCCTTGAGGATGCATACATGTGCATTCTGATTTGGCCTGCCTACCTCAGGTTTTTGAGATTCGCTATGGGCAATCAGTTCTTCCAAGTAAGGGTGCGCACCTTTGGCGTCAACTCGGCACCTATAGTGTCCTCAAAGGTGATGTCTTGTGGTCTTGGCTTCACTCAGCAGCAAGGGGTGGGTAAAGCCAGACGTCCTTTCCGGGTCCCGTGAGGGGACCAAGGAGCTAATAACGGGCCCGTTATTATCTCCATCCCCATTGAGCCCTATGGGGGCTCGAATGGGAATGGGGATTGGTTTTGTGAATGAGGAATTACCGGGTCCTCCAAGGTTGGAATGACCCGGTAATTCCTCATTCACAGACCCCGGACCCAGACCTGATTTTGGAGGCAGCCATGGCGCTAATATCCATGACCCTGCATGACCCGGTAAGTGCCCATTCGAGGGTGCCGGTAAAAATGGATACCGGCGGCCTCGTAATGAGGCCCAATGTGTATTAGTCCACAGTATTGCATGAGATGCCAGCACCCCTAATGAAAACATTAGCTTGGAAATAATGGCAAAAATTCCACCACGTTTAACTGATTCTGACTGAGGTCTAATAAGATGATTTGGTGGCACCATATAAGTGATCAAAGCATTAATCAGAAAGCCATGTCCCCGTAAAGCACAGAATATTCAGTTCGTTGTCACAAGTACCTAATGAATAACCATTCTAAGCCATTCTTTTTTTCCCCCCATCGACCTTGCATTCAACGGCATGCATTTAAAAAGTGGAGGTAATAGTTATTGGTCATATTTGCTGCACCAACCAAAGAAGGCTAGATAAGAAATCTAGTCAAACAGCCGCTCTCCGTACATACCCTATACTGGTGGTATAGTTTAAACTTAGATTGAAATGTAAGTTCTCTTCTTCTTATGCATAAGTTCAATAAAGAAACACTTGAGCGAAAGTAGTAGTGAGAGTAATATGTTTATCAAAAACATATATTTCGAACAATGAAAAAAAGAGAGAGAAAATCACTAATTCTGTCTTAGTGAGGATACAGCTGCCACTTCTCATATTTTAAATAGACTTTGTGTACCAATGCATTTCGTAGCAAATAACTCCTTCATCAGGGTGAGTCTAATCTAATAACATAGAATTGGAATATATAACACATGACATATAAAATAACGTAAAAAATGGCGCAATATACAATCATAAATCACAATAGAAAAAGAAGGTAATAAATTAAAAATCACATACCAAAAAGTAGATGAGGGTTCAGGTCAAAGTAGAACATGTAATGAAATGAAGTAGACAAAACCAAGAGTCAATAGGTGCAAGTAACGGGGGGAGTATAACCATGTAAATGGAGGGAAAAACAATGTAAATGGACTCACGAGAAGTGTTTGGCCTCGTAGAAACAAAAATCTACAATCACAAGCAGATATGTGATCTGTTGTTGGTAACAGCAGCGTGCAGAGTGCAGCCAAATCGATAAAGCTGTAAGAAGCAAAAGTGTGTTTTAAGCGGAGTCAATGAGGCGCTGTAGCGCTGTGATTAGAAAGAGTCGTCTCCAATGATTACCTGGAAGACAATCAGGGTCTATGCCGGCCAGAAAAACGCTGTTCTGCATCGCTGTAAGCAAGCGTTGCTAATGGTAACGCTGCTATAAATACCCACGTGATCGCATCGCATCAGAAGAGCGGCGCGATGCGGCACATACTTTTGGGAGACTGCATATGAGCTATGTAGGCATATTAGGAGCTAAAAATCCAATTATCAACACTCAGGTGAGATAAAAAGAAAAAATGAGTAAAAGAAAAAAGAATATACAAAAATAATAAACATAGAAAAAATACTGTAGAAAAGTAAACAACAGGGAAAGTAATAGAAACATAGAACTACACAGGCACCAAATGTGGTAGCCCATGTGAAGGTAAGGGATAGTGAACTAGCATCACAGCCGTGGTAGGTGGCACTAGAGGTGTCACCTTGGGTCCCAGACGGGTGTCCGGGAAAGGCTGCAAAGATGCATGCGCACAATGCGTGCAATTAATGTGTCAATTAAGGAAATTAGCAAGTGTTAACATAACGACTCTGAAGATCTGGAACACTACGTAAGTATTATCAATGCCTAAGGATACTGGCTTAACAATCAAACCATTATGTATAACATACAAAATCATCAATAACTAATACAAAGAACATTATGTAATGTCACATGAAATCAACATAGATGCATCACATTCAAAGATAACAATGATAATTGATTTCTTCATTTAGGCCATTGGGATACAGGCTCCCCAATCTGTCAATCCAATATGTCTCTCTTTGGTTAAGCCGAAGGCTCAAATCCTCATGTGGATTGACTTTGCTTAGCACTTCAAGAATCAAAAATCTGATTTGAGTCAAATTGTGGCGTTTCTCGTTCCAATGGCGAGCCACTGCCGAGTTGGGATTAAAGTTACGTATACAAGAGCGGTGTTCGTTCCAACGTACTTTAGCTGCTCTCATGGATTGGCCAACATAATATTTCCCACAGGGACACTTTATTCCATAAATGATATTCTCACTATCACAAGTGCCAAATGTCCTCAACAGAATCTTATTGCCTGTGCTGGAATGGTATATAGTGTTGCCTTTGATGACCAGGTTGCAATTAGTACAATGAAGACAAGGATATGTCCCTGTGCGTTGAGTACTGGGTTCTTTCAAGGGAGGTCGTGTGCGTACTAATTCATCGCGTAAATTCTTGCTTCTTTGATAAGCAAATACCGGTAATTGTTCAAACAGTTTCTGTACTCTAACATCATTCTTAAGGATATTCCAATGTTTCTTAATGGAATTCTTTATCTTGTTACTCTGAATGGAGAATCTTGAAACATATACCGGTGTTTGTTGCTCCCTCTTGGGTTTAGTGGTACCGGTAAGGAGTGTATCACGCTCAACAGTTTGTACTCTTTGAGATGCTGAGTTCAGTTCTTCCTCTGTGTAGCCACGGGCTAGGAATTTGTCTTTCATAGCTAGCTGTTGAATTAAGCATTCTTTAGGATCGCTCACTATTTTTTTCACTCGTAAAAGTTGGCTGTATGGTAAATTCTTCAGAAGGCTTGGTTGATGAAAACTTAGACGATGTAAAAGATTATTGCGATCGGTAGTTTTGCGAAATAAAGTGGTGTTGTAGCCAGTATCTTTCTTGGCAATACTAACATCAAGAAATGTGATTTGTTCTCTAGATATCTCGCTCGTAAATTGAATGCGTGGATCGATACTGTTAAGATATTCAAAAAAGACCATAAACATGTCATAAGTGCCCGTCCAAATTCCAAATATATCGTCGATATAGCGTAACCATAGGTGAATGTTCTGATTCCACTCTTGTTTTTTAAGTACATGCTCAGATTCAAATTTGTACATGAAGCAGTTAGCATATGATGGTGCCATTGTGGCACCCATCGATGTCCCTGAAGTTTGTAAAAAGAACCTATTGCGATATTGAAAATATGAATTCTCCGCAATGAATTGAAGAAGAGTCAAAATAAATTCTTTCTGTGCACGGATTGGTGGCGATTCTAGTAAAAGCCATTCAACGGATTCAATGCCTAGATCATGCGGAATGGATGTGTACAAACTCTTAACATCGATTGTAAACATGAAGTGCTCTTGATTAAATATTATGTCATTGAGTTTCTGTAGAAAATGCGAAGTATCTCTGATGTAAGTGGAGGTTTTTTGTATCAGAGGTTGGAGAAAAAAGTCGATATAAACTCCGAGTGGTTGGTTAATGGTGTTCATACCAGCGACAATAGGTCTTCCTGGAGGTCTGACTTGATCTTTATGAATTTTAGGTAATGTGTAAAAGTTCGGAATCCTAGGGTGAGTATTAATAAGAAATTTACGAGTATGTTCATTTATCCAGTCAAGTTCGAATGCTTTATCCAGCAGGGTTTCCAAGTTTTGTTTAATGGACACATTAAGAAACATTGGAATATCCTTAAGAATGATGTTAGAGTACAGAAACTGTTTGAACAATTACCGGTATTTGCTTATCAAAGAAGCAAGAATTTACGCGATGAATTAGTACGCACACGACCTCCCTTGAAAGAACCCAGTACTCAACGCACAGGGACATATCCTTGTCTTCATTGTACTAATTGCAACCTGGTCATCAAAGGCAACACTATATACCATTCCAGCACAGGCAATAAGATTCTGTTGAGGACATTTGGCACTGGTGATAGTGAGAATATCATTTATGGAATAAAGTGTCCCTGTGGGAAATATTATGTTGGCCAATCCATGAGATCAGCTAAAGTACGTTGGAACGAACACCGCTCTTGTATACGTAACTTTAATCCCAACTCGGCAGTGGCTCGCCATTGGAACGAGAAACGCCACAATTTGACTCAAATCAGATTTTTGATTCTTGAAGTGCTAAGCAAAGTCAATCCACATGAGGATTTGAGCCTTCGGCTTAACCAAAGAGAGACATATTGGATTGACAGATTGGGGAGCCTGTATCCCAATGGCCTAAATGAAGAAATCAATTATCATTGTTATCTTTGAATGTGATGCATCTATGTTGATTTCATGTGACATTACATAATGTTCTTTGTATTAGTTATTGATGATTTTGTATGTTATACATAATGGTTTGATTGTTAAGCCAGTATCCTTAGGCATTGATAATACTTACGTAGTGTTCCAGATCTTCAGAGTCGTTATGTTAACACTTGCTAATTTCCTTAATTGACACATTAATTGCACGCATTGTGCGCATGCATCTTTGCAGCCTTTCCCGGACACCCGTCTGGGACCCAAGGTGACACCTCTAGTGCCACCTACCACGGCTGTGATGCTAGTTCACTATCCCTTACCTTCACATGGGCTACCACATTTGGTGCCTGTGTAGTTCTATGTTTCTATTACTTTCCCTGTTGTTTACTTTTCTACAGTATTTTTTCTATGTTTATTATTTTTGTATATTCTTTTTTCTTTTACTCATTTTTTCTTTTTATCTCACCTGAGTGTTGATAATTGGATTTTTAGCTCCTAATATGCCTACATAGCTCATATGCAGTCTCCCAAAAGTATGTGCCGCATCGCGCCGCTCTTCTGATGCGATGCGATCACGTGGGTATTTATAGCAGCGTTACCATTAGCAACGCTTGCTTACAGCGATGCAGAACGGCGTTTTTCTGGCCGGCATAGACCCTGATTGTCTTCCAGGTAATCATTGGAGACGACTCTTTCTAATCACAGCGCTACAGCGCCTCATTGACTCCGCTTAAAACACACTTTTGCTTCTTACAGCTTTATCGATTTGGCTGCACTCTGCACGCTGCTGTTACCGACAACAGATCACATATCTGCTTGTGATTGTAGATTTTTGTTTCTACGAGGCCAAACACTTCTCGTGAGTCCATTTACATTGTTTTTCCCTCCATTTACATGGTTATACTCCCCCCGTTACTTGCACCTATTGACTCTTGGTTTTGTCTACTTCATTTCATTACATGTTCTACTTTGACCTGAACCCTCATCTACTTTTTGGTATGTGATTTTTAATTTATTACCTTCTTTTTCTATTGTGATTTATGATTGTATATTGCGCCATTTTTTACGTTATTTTATATGTCATGTGTTATATATTCCAATTCTATGTTATTAGATTAGACTCACCTTGATGAAGGAGTTATTTGCTCCGAAATGCATTGGTACACAAAGTCTATTTAAAATATGAGAAGTGGCAGCTGTATCCTCACTAAGACAGAATTAGTGATTTTCTCTCTCTTTTTTTCATTGTTCGAAATATATGTTTTTGATAAACATATTACTCTCACTACTACTTTCGCTCAAGTGTTTCTTTATTGAACTTATGCATAAGAAGAAGAGAACTTACATTTCAATCTAAGTTTAAACTATACCACCCGTATAGGGTATGTACGGAGAGCGGCTGTTTGACTAGATTTCTTATCTAGCCTTCTTTGGTTCTTGCATTCATGAGTCAGGGTGTCTCCAGACTTATTGCAGCCAGCTCCTGTAAGCATCCATTTGAGCTTTGGTCCTATTTTTGACTCAATTTTTTTTGAGTTCTTAATATTAGCATACAGAGTGTGGTGCCCACTTTATTTCATTATTTGCTTCATATTTGCTGCACCGCCAGGCTACAAGTTCGCCAATAATGCAGAGGAGATTCCTCCAGGAGTTTGCTTGCGATATTTCCTCCACATTAGCACCAAAAGCTGGCGGAATTGGCAGCAGAATTACCACCCACAATAATGCCACCAAAAATCCCAATAGCGTCCTATGGACTTCGAAAATGGGCATTAATGCCAACATCCTGATGCTTGTAATTGGGTGGATTCTGCCTATTTGCAAGTGGTGGTAACCTTGTACAAGTGTTGGAATTCCTGCCAAACTCGTAACTCGTAATCAGACACACTTTTCTCGTGTTTAATGCATGATTCGGGAATCGGAATTTGCTCTCACCACTAGCCATTGGATGGCCATAATTGACTCTTGGGAAGTAAGACATTGGGCCTCATTACGAGTCCGGCGGTAACAGAGCCAGAAAAGCCATCAGGTTACCGCTGGACTCGTATTACCATTCCGCCTCTGTGGTTCCCGGAATCACCGGGGCATTACAACCCTGGTGACCCAGTAATTCCAGAGGAGGAATTCGGTAAATCCCCATTCCCATGGAGTCCCATTGGACTCCATGGGAATGGGGAAATGGAAACTGTAATGGTGCCGGTGTTTCCACGTCTGCCTGCAGGCGGGTGGTGTTAAACCCGCCAGGTCCGACCTGGCGGGAGTGACACTTCCCGCCTGCAGAACTCGAGATCAGCCTGCCCGGAAAGAACAGTGGCGGCGGGTTTACCGCCACTGTTATTTCCGGACCGGCTGACAACTAATGAGGCCCATTGTCTGGTGTATATGCATGTGGAGAATTGAGGTGCTTAGTCACTTTTTATGCCCGATTAGTAGCTTGCAACTTGACATTTTTACCTCTGCATGATGTAGGGTAGTATTTAAAAATGCAACTTATAGTTGCAAAATTGTCTCAGGAGGGACATTTCGATGATACAAATTGTCTCATTTGAAGTTTGACACTAACATCTTCAGACAAGGAGTCATCTGAAGAGAAATTTTGTAGGCAATCGAAAATAATATTGGAGCTCATTGTTTTTTGGCCAGGCTCTAGGGCTATGGAATCTGGGCTTGCTTTTGTTGCAGGGCCATCCAATGTCCAATACAAAGCAGTCTTTCTGGGGCTTGTCTTATACAGTACAGTGGTGGAAATGGAAGACAGACTGGTGGACTAGCTCAGTGAACCAAATAGGCTCCCACCAAGTGTCCCCAGTCAGTATAGGCGGAGAAGCGTGCTATCACTCATCCACTAGCGTGCTATCACTCTGATCCATGATGCCCTCGGGCGAGCGTGCCCTTTACACAGTTCGCTAACATAACACTAACGGGCCGATTCATGGAATAATTAGCGCGGCGCAAGTGGGCAAAAACGTGCGAATCGCAGTGGAATAGCGAAAATCGCAGTGCAAGTGCGAAAATCGCACGAAAAGCAGCGCACATCGATTCATGGAAGGCCGTGCGCGAGAAAACCATCGGATGTGCGATAGATAAGTGCGCGGCGCACGTTGGCGCACAGGCCATCTAACTGCGTGCGCCAGGTCACAGCGAAAATCGCACAGGCCACAGCGAAAATCGCACATAGCGCGGCGCACGCAACAAAAGTAGGCGGAACACGGGGCGTAACACTCGGAATGGGGAACAACTTGCCAAAACGTGGGCGTCACGGGGGAAGTACAGGGTATAAGTGCGCGGAACGCCCACACGCTCGCCTACAACACGTATTCATGGAATAGAATAGGGCAAAAAAGCGCACGCTCAAACCAGCGCACAGGCACAAACACGACCGCCACAAGAAAGCAGGCGGTAGCGTCTCTGCGCCTGGAAGAAATGTGCGCCAAAAGGTGCGCCAACAAATAGCACCTATATACAGCCATGATGAATGTCCTATACTGTGGCCCTCCAGGACAAATGACGTGCAAAGGGGTACCCACAAACACGGACACCCGCTGACAAAAAATACGTGTGCGTGTATACCAGGGTGCGCGGGAAGTCTCACACGCGATTTCAGCAGGGTACGTGCATTTCAGGGGTGCGCGGGAAGTTCCACACGCGATTTCAGCAGGGTACGTGTATTTCAGGGGTGCGCGGGAAGTTCCACACGCGATTGGCCCAGTGCGAGCAGGGTACGTGTATTCCATGGGTGCGCGGGAAGTTCCACACGCGATTTCGGCAGGGAACGTGTATTTCAGGGGTGCGCGGGAAGTTCCACACGCGATTGGCCCAGTGCGAGCAGGGTACGTGTATTTCAGGGGTGCGCGGGAAGTTCCACACGCGATTTCAGCAGGGTACGTGTATTTCAGTGGTGCTCGGAAGTTCCACACGCGATTGGCCCAGTGCGAGCAGGGTACGTGTATTTCAGGGGTGCGCGGGAAGTTCCACACACGATTTCAGCAGGGTATGTGTATTCCAGGGGTGCGCGGGAAGTTCCACACGCGATTGGCCCAGTGCGAGCAGGGTACGTGTATTTCAGGGGTGCGTGGGAAGTTCCACACGCGATTTCAGCAGGGTATGTGTATTTCAGGGGTTCTGGGGAGTACTACACGTGAATTGGCCGTGTGGGTCCTCCCAGGTGTACGCTCCACAACCTCCACGGCCCCTGCAGGCAGCCCACACCACGGGGGACTACCCTGCACCCCTGCTCATGTCCCGCAGGCAGCCCATCCACCATGGGCATGCCCCCCAGCCAACCCACATGTCGCCTTGTACTACTGATGAACAATGCATGTCTCCCACCACCCCCACCCCCCAGCCACCATGGCCAGCCCCCACCAGGCCCCCACTCATGTCCCCTATCATCCCCACCCCCCAGCAGTGCAGGGGCAGCCTCCACCAGGCCCCCACTCATGTCTCCCACCACCCCCACCCCCCAGCAGTGCAGGGGCAGCCTCCACCAGGCCCCCACTCATGTCTCCCCCCCACCCCCCAGCAGTGCAGGGGCACCGTCCACCAGGCCCCCACTCATGTCTACCACCACCCCCACCCCCCAGCAGTGCAGGGGCAGCCTCCACCAGGCCCCCACTCATGTCGACCACCACCCCCACCCCCCAGCAGTGCAGGGGCAGCCTCCACCAGTCCCCCACTCATGTCTCCCACCACCCCCACCCCCCAGCAGTGCAGGGGCCCCCTCCACCAGGCCCCCACTCATGTCTCCCACCACCCCCACCCCCCAGCAGTGCAGGGGCACCCTCCACCAGGCCCCCACTCATGTCTCCCACCACCCCCACCCCCCAGCAGTCCAGGGGCAGCCTCCACCAGGCCCCCACTCATGTCTCCCACCCACCCCCACCCCCCCAGCCACCATGGCCACCCTCCACCAGGCCCCCACTCATGTCTCCCACCACCCCCACCCCCCTGCTACCATGGGGAGCCTCCACCAGGCCCCCACCCATGTCTCCCACCACCCCCACCCCCCAACAGTGCAGGGGCACCCTCCATCAGGCCCCCACTCATGTCTCCCACCACCCCCACCTCCCAGCAGTGCAGGGGCAGCCTCCACCAGGCCCCCACCCATGTCCAACTCATGTACCCCTGCACCCCCACCCCCCAGCATCCAGGGGCACCCTCCACCAGGCCCCCACTCATGTCTCCCACCACCCCCACCCCCCAGCAGTGCAGGGGCAGCCTCCACCAGGCCCCCACTCATGTCCCCCTGCACCCCCACCCCCCAGCATCCAGGGGCACCCTCCACCAGGCCCCCACTCATGTCTCCCACCACCCTCACCCCCCAGCAGTGCAGGGGCACCCTCCACCAGGCCCCCACTCATGTCTCCCACCACCCCCACCCCCTAGCAGTGCAGGGGCACCCTCCACCAGGCCCCCACTCATGTCTACCACCACCCCCACCCCCCAGCCACCAGGGGCACCCTCCACCAGGCCCCCACCCATGTCCAACTCATGTACCCCTGCACCCCCAGCATCCAGGGGCACCCTCCACCAGGCCCCCACTCATGTCTCCCACCACCCCCACCCCCCAGCAGTGCTGGGGCAGCCTCCACCAGGCCCCCACTCATGTCTCCCACCCACCCCCACCCCCCAGCCACCATGGCCACCCTCCACCAGGCCCCCACTCATGTCTCCCACCACCCCCCTGCCACCATGGGCAGCCTCCACCAGGCCCCCACCCATGTCTCCCACCACCAACCAGCAGTGCAGGGGCACCCTCCACCAGGCCCCCACTCATGTCTACCACCACCCCCACCCCCCAGCAGTGCAGGGGCAGCCTCCACCAGGCCCCCACCCATGTTCAACTCATTTACCCCTGCACCCCCACCCCCCAGCATCCAGGGGCACCCTCCACCAGGCCCCCACTCATGTCTCCCACCACCCCCACCCCCCAGCAGTGCAGGGGCACCCTCCACCAGGCCCCCACTCATGTCTACCACCACCCCCACCCCCCAGCCACCAGGGGCACCCTCCACCAGGCCCCCACCCATGTCTCCCACCACCCCCACCCCCCAGCAGTGCAGGGGCAGCCTCCACCAGGCCCCCACTCATGTCTCCCACCACCCCCACCCCCCAGCAGTGCAGGGGCACCCTCCACCAGGCCCCCACTCATGTCTACCACCACCCCCACCCCCCAGGGGCACCCTCCACCAGGCCCCCACCCATGTCCAACTCATGTACCCCTGCACCCCCACCCCCCAGCATCCAGGGGCACCCTCCACCAGGCCCCCACTCATGTCTCCCACCACCCCCACCCCCCAGCAGTGCAGGGGCAGCCTCCACCAGGCCCCCACTCATGTCTCCCACCACCCCCACCCCCCAGCAGTGCAGGGGCAGCCTCCACCAGGCCCCCACTCATGTCTCCCACCCACCCCCACCCCCCCCAGCCACCATGGCCACCCTCCACCAGGCCCCCACTCATGTCTCCCACCACCCCCACCCCCCCTGCCACCATGGGCAGCCTCCACCAGGCCCCCACCCATGTCTCCCACCACCCCCACCCCCCAGCAGTGCAGGGGCACCCTCCACCAGGCCCCCACTCATGTCTACCACCACCCCCCACCAGTGCAGGGGCAGCCTCCACCAGGCCCCCACTCATGTCTCCCACCACCCCCACCTCCCAGCAGTGCTGGGGCAGCCTCCACCAGGCCCCCACCCATGCCCAACTCATGTACCCCTGCACCCCAGCATCCAGGGGCACCCTCCACCATGCCCCCACTCATGTCTCCCACCACCCCCACCCCCCAGCAGTGCAGGGGCACCCTCCACCAGGCCCCCACTCATGTCTCCCACCACCCACACCCCCCAGCAGTGCAGGGGCAGCCTCCACCAGGCCCCCACCCATGTCCAACTCATGTACCCCTGCACCCCCAGCATCCAGGGGCACCCTCCACCAGGCCCCCACTCATGTCTCCCACCCCCCAGCAGTGCAGGGGCAGCCTCCACCAGGCCCCCACTCATGTCCCCCTGCACCCCCACCCCCCACCAGTGCAGGGGCACCCTCCACCAGGCCCCCACTCATGTTTCCCACCACCCCCACCCCCCAGCAGTGCAGGGGCACCCTCCACCAGGCCCCCACTCATGTCTACCACCACCCCCACCCCCCAGCCACCAGGGGCACCCTCTACCAGGCCCCCCACCCATGTCCAACTCATGTACCCCTGCACCCCCACCCCCCAGCATCCAGGGGCACCCTCCACCAGGCCCCCACTCATGTCTCCCACCACCCCCACCCCCCAGCAGTGCAGGGGCAGTCTCCAAGAGGCCCCCACTCATGTCACCCACCCCCACCCCCCCAGCCACCATGGCCACCCTCCACCAGGCCCCCACCCATGTCTCCCACCACCCCCACTCCCCAGTCACCATGGGCAGCCCCCACCAGGCCCCCACTCATGTCTCCCACCACCCCCACCCCCCAGCAGTGCAGGGGCAGCCACCACCAGGCCCCCACTCATGTCTCCCACCACCCCCACCCCCCAGCAGTGCAGGGGCACCCTCCACCAGGCCCCCACTCATGTCTCCCACCACCCCCACCCCCCAGCAGTGCAGGGGCACCCTCCACCAGGCCCCCACCCATGTCTCCCACCACCCCCACCCCCCAGCAGTGCAGGGGCACCCTCCACCAGGCCCCCACTCATGTCTCCCACCACCCCCACCCCCCATCAGTGCAGGGGCACCCTCCACCAGGCCCCCACTCATGTCTCCCACCACCCCCACCCCCCAGCTGTGCAGGGGCACCCTCCACCAGGCCCCCACTCATGTCTGCCACCCCCCAGCCACCAGGGGCACCCTCCACCAGGCCCCCACCCATGTCCAACTCATGTACCCCTGCACCCCCACCCCCCAGCATCCAGGGGCACCCTCCACCAGGCCCCCACTCATGTCTCCCACCACCCCCACCCCCAGCAGTGCAGGGGCAGCCTCCACCAGGCCCCCACTCATGTCTACCACCACCCCCACCCCCCAGCATCCAGGGGCACCCTCCACCAGGCCCCCACCCATGTCTCCCACCACCCCCACCCCCCAGCAGTGCAGGCGCAGCCTCCACCAGGCCCCCACCCATGTCTCCCACCACCCCCACCCCCCAGCAGTGCAGGGGCACCCTCCACCAGGCCCACACCCCAGCAGTGCAGGGGCACCCTCCACCAGGCCCCCACTCATGTCTCCCACCACCCCCACCCCCTAGCAGTGCAGGGGCACCCTCCACCAGGCCCCCACCCATGTCTCCCACCACCCCCACCCCCCAGCAGTGCAGGGGCACCCTCCACCAGGCCCCCACCCATGTCTCCCACCACCCCCACCCCCCAGCAGTGCAGGGGCAGCCTCCACCAGGCCCCCACTCATGTCTACCACCACCCCCACCCCCCAGCATCCAGGGGCACCCTCCACCAGGCCCCCACCCATGTCTCCCACCACCCCCACCCCCCAGCAGTGCAGGCGCAGCCTCCACCAGGCCCCCACCCATGTCTCCCACCACCCCCACCCCCCAGCAGTGCAGGGGCACCCTCCACCAGGCCCACACCCCAGCAGTGCAGGGGCACCCTCCACCAGGCCCCCACTCATGTCTCCCACCACCCCCACCCCCTAGCAGTGCAGGGGCACCCTCCACCAGGCCCCCACCCATGTCTCCCACCACCCCCACCCCCCAGCAGTGCAGGGGCACCCTCCACCAGGCCCCCACCCATGTCTCCCACCACCCCCACCCCCCAGCAGTGCAGGGGCACCCTCCACCAGGTCCTCACAATCCCCAATCATGTGCGTTATGGTCAGCCTCCACAGCCAAATAGCCCTACCAAGTAACCCATTCACCCACATGGAAATGAAAATTACATGTTACACCCCCAATGTTCATGAAGCTAATGAACCCATGTCCGTCACACAGAATGGTTGCAATTGAATGGGAAAACACCCAACATGACATGCATGAAACCAATGAGATGATACCACACAGTGAAGTATGAAAACAAAATTGTATTGAAAAAAATAAAGAATGCTAAAGAAATTAAAAAAACTACAATGGGAATGAGAAAAAAAAGCTGCATGTCCGTATAAAAAAAAAATAACAGCAAATCAGAATCCAAAAGAATGTCGTCCAAAGTCAAATGTAAAAAAATATCTATGCAATCGAGAACTATGTAAAAAACTACCAAGGGTCCATGAGCCCAACTGAACAAA
Source organism: Ambystoma mexicanum (assembly GCF_040938575.1). Classification (NCBI taxonomy): domain Eukaryota; kingdom Metazoa; phylum Chordata; class Amphibia; order Caudata; family Ambystomatidae; genus Ambystoma; species Ambystoma mexicanum. Next base: position 892,008,390 of record NC_090935.1, on the reverse strand, counting down.
GGAAACCTACAAAAAAACCTAACTAAAATGCAACTATATACAAAAAGTGGAGCAGTGTCCGTCGACTCCAAATCATAATAAGAAACAAAGGAAACCTAAAACTAAAGAACTATATACAAAGGCGGCGGGCAAGTCCAGCGGCTCACTCCGTGGTGTTCCGGGCTAGGGCATCATCGAACTCCTGTCCGATGTCCCGGAGGCAGTCCAGTTCCATGGCCCGAGGGTCCGCAGGGACGACGCTGTGTCCTCCTCCAACCCCCTGCGGATTGCCTCGAGGCACTCGGCCCGCCTCAGGGCCCTCCGCATGGAGTTCTCCGCCCTGACCATTGTGAGCCGCGCCTCTTCCGCCCGCCGCCGCTCCGCACCTATGGCGTGGCCCAACCGCTGCCACCCGGAAGACACTCTTTGTCCTGGGTCCTCCTGCCCTCCGGCCGATGCCTGCCCCTCCGATGTCGAAGGCCCCGAGCCTTCATGGCTCCCACCATGTTGCTGCTGCTGCTCTGCCTCTGCCCGTGCACTGCCTCCTGCTGCCTGCACATCCTCCGCCGGCTGGGGTGCAGTTGTTGATGTGGCCACCCCTGCTGGACCTCCGACTCCCAACTGTGGCAGGGATGCCTCCTCCACCAGCCTGGCCGCACCGTCAGAGGCAGCTCCACAGGGCACCCAGGTGACTGATGGGTGGGAAGATGGCACAGAGGACGACTGGCGCGTAGGGGGTCCAGTTGAGGAGAGGGTCGGAGCAAGCCCCATCAGACGGAGGAATCCGGCCTGGGTGACCTGTCCCAGCAGGCTGACGTGGTCAACGAGCCATTCGAGATGACGTGCAGTCTCTCCATGAAAAGACTGCAGGTCACCTCGCATGGCCCGTTGACGCAACGCCACACCAGCCAGGACAGGCTCAACCCGGACCTGGATGGCCACGTCCGCAGGCAGAGGAAGGCCAGTTGACGTCAGCTCATCCCCTGCCTGAAAACGGGTCTGGACGTAGGCATCCCTGCTGGTGCAAGATGATGCAGGGACAGGATCGGGGACAGGATTGCACACAGGCACCTCCGCGGCGGCCTGTGCTGCCTCCTGTCCCTGGTCCTGCATTGCACCACTAGCACCAGGGGGATCCCCACCTCCAGACCCCGTCTCTGGTGCTTGCACGGCCTCCTTCTCCACCAAACCCCCCACCAACCTGGATGACTCCGTGCCATCTTCCCCTGTTGGGCCCTGTGGGGTCCCAGCTGCCCCTTCTGCTGCCGAGGAGTCCAACTCCAACCTCCGCCTCTTGGACCTCCCCCCGGCAGCTGCGGCCTGGGACGCGGCACCGGACTCCTCACTCCCCGACGAGATGACAACACGGGAGGGGAGCCGGGCCTTGCGTCTCCGGCTGGCGGTCGGAGCCCCGCCGCTGTGCTCCACAGCACCTTCTCCGCCCTCTTCATCAGTTGACGCTGCAGACAGGGAGAAACAAAACACAGGCATCAGGGCACTGTACAATGGACACATACACACATGACAGTTGCACATGAGTGGCATTGGCAAACCTCAGACATGTCATCACAATCCCCAACACACATGTCATTGCAACTCGCACACATGAGCCATACCACAGCCATATCGCATCTGCCAGCACCATCCCTATACATACAACAGCATGAGCAGCCAAAGGGGAGCCAGACATCACATGCAACACAGGAAGTGCACCACACATGTACACACACCACCACACTTGCATGCATGTGTACACCTCTGCCAAGTGTCGCACTGTTCAGACGGGCATCCATGTCACATCTGCCAATCAGGCTTCCACATACCGCTGTCACATGCATCCATGTTGCATCACTGTTGCACCCTTGTCAAATACACACACATGCACACAGTGCTCATACATGCAGCCGAAAACAACATACATGCGTGACATCACGGACATGTCTACTTACATACACATTCATCCAAACATGTGTGCACGCACAACTGCATTTGGCATGTAAGCCTACACACACAAGCACCATCCATGTCTCACACATTACAGCCCTCGCATGTGTCAGCCCTCGACCCTGTACACCCCCACCCATACTCGACCCCATACAAACAGATGTGCAACCTGCACAATACTGAATAATCACCACACGCACTGCTCACAATCAGGATGCATGTACACTCACCGCTCGACTCCAGACGGGTCTGCTTCTCCAGGACCTGGACGTGGAGCGCTGGGGATATGCGTTCCAGGACCCTCATCTGTTCTTCTGACAAGTGGCCCCGGCGCCCCTTGGCATCCGCTGCCTTCAAGAGGCGCCGGGCCTTGTTCAGGGTCCTGGACCTGAAGTCCTCCCAGCGCTTCCTGACATGTTGTAAGTCCCGGACTGCCACCCCCTCCGCGTTGATGGCAGTCACGATGTCAGTCCAGATCAGAGTCCGTCCTTCCTTGTCGGCGCGGGAACTTCCGAAGAGGGCATCATACTGCCCCAAGACTTGCTCCACCAGGACACCAACTTCGGTGGCACTGAAGCTGGTGCCCCTCTGCCTCTCTGGCCGGGGGTTGTCAGTGGTCACAGATGGTGTTTGCCCCGACATGACAACCCCAGAGGCAGGAGTGGGTGGGCAACTGGGTCCTGGGGCTGGGCTGTGGAGCGATGGAATCCCAGTCGGGAGTCTTCGGTTCCAGCAGGGGTGGTCACAGCAACAGCACCCCTGGCTGATGTGCAGGCAGCAAATGGCAGTGCACGTGGGCAGCAGGCAGCAGCAGATGGCAGGTGGGAGCGTGCTCGGGGCTCTGGGGGGCAGTAGTTCGGCCTTCTGGGCAGGAGCGTGGTCTTCCGTGTGCTTACGCGTGGCCAGCTTGGTACGGAGTGATTTGGCACGTGAAAATCCTGCACGTCAGCGTGAAAATCGAGGAAAGGCCCTTAGCGCGTCAGCACGCATACGCGATTCTATTGGACCAAAGGCCCTCAGCGCGTAAACGCGTCAGCATGCATACGCGATTCTATTGGACCAAAGGCCCTCAGCGCGTAAGCGCGTCTGTGACGTGACCCGCACGGGTGTTTCCCACACAGCACGTGATGACAGCGCACACGTGGAAAGACTGCACGTCAGAGTGTCATCACGTGTAATTGGACAGCACGGCAGAGTGTCATCGCGTGTAATTGGACAAAAGTGCGCGTACACGCGATTGGCCTATGTACGTGTATATCAGGGGTGCGCGGGCACTTACACTTGCAAGTACGTCAGCACACCTGTATCCCGGGGTGCGCGGGAATTTCCACACGCTATTGGACTGGGTACTGGATTTCAGGGGTGCGCGGGTCACACGCTCACCTACAACACGCGCAACGCATAAATTTGCGCGCTAACAAAATAACAAGCTCAGACCCAGGATGAACATACCGTTCCTAGCAGCAGTGGGCGTGGGCTACCGGAGGAGGAGGAGGAGGAGGAGGAGGAGGAGCAGGATAGTCAGGGCCAGAATATTCACACCCAGAACCAGCCTTTTCGGGATGCCTGATGACCAGGTGCATGGGAGGTACAGGTTTCCACCACACATTATACTGGACCTGGTGAGTGAGTGGGAGGATGACCTCACATCACCCACCCTGTGCTCCCAAGCACTCAGCCCCCTGGAGAAGGTCTTCAATGTACTGCACTTCTTAGCCACTGGATCATTTCAGCGGACAAGTGCCATTGTGGGTGGTGTATCACAGGCCACCCAGTCACGCTGCCTACACCAGGTCTTGAACATCATCACTGCACGCCCATCAGTCCGCAGGCACATATACCTGCCCAGAACACCTGCAGAAAGGCATGCTGCCGCCCTGGATTTTTACGGTGTGGCACGATTCCCCAAAGTGCTAGGTGCCATCGACTGCACCCATGTGGCTCTACGTCCCCCCAGGGCATCAGAGCACATCTATAGGAACCGCAAGCACTGGCATTCCATCAACGTGCAGGTAGTATGTAATGCCAAGGGAATCATCACCTCAGTATATGCCAACTATCCCGGGTCAACCCACGACAGCTTCATTTACCGAATGTCCACCCTAAACCGGGACCTAGAAGCTGGGCGGCATGGCGATACATGGCTGCTTGGTGAGTATGAATGCCACTGCGCATGCATGCATGCATGCATGCATGTCAGTTACTGAGCAAGGTCACAACCCCACCAATGATACCAATCACCACCTCCACAGGGGACACTGCCTACCCTCTCAGCCCCCACATGATGACGCCAATTCGGAACCCCACCACACCACCCGAGGTAAGATATAACACAGCCCACATTACAACCCGGGGCATAGTGGCGCGCACATTCGGAGTGCTAAAGTCACGCTTTCGCTCCCTTGACCGTTCTGGCGGGCAGCTGTTGTACACTCCCCCAGTAGTGTGCAGGATCATCATGGCAGCATGTGTCCTGCACAACGTTGCAACACGCCGGGGCCTGGCCGTGGACATGGTGGTGGCCCCACATCCCCAACCACATGCACAGCCGCTGCGCATGGGAGGGGAAAGGGCACGGGGGGAGGCAGCCCGTACACAGCTAGTGGCTAATTACTTCACATAGAAATCACATCCCTGTGGAGTGCACACTGCCCTGGCACATTCCATCTGACAATCAATGATGACTCAACCTGACACTGATCCTGAATGTCTGGAGAATGAACCGTGAAAACCATATCAGCCTGAGATTGTTCACCTGGAAGTGTCACAATGTGTGCATCCCTACCCACACAGACACCACCAATGCAGTTTTGTGAAGTAACACATTCAAGCAGCTAAAATGAATACCCACTTGCAAAATGCAACAAGAGGACAGTGCCATGTCAGCCAACCCATCCACAGCACCGCCACACGACACACCGTGCCATGTCATGCTATTTGCAGGTAAACAAAGTAATCCCCACAACATGACACTAGTGTCACAATGTAGAGTGTCCCTAATTGAAACTTGCAACACCTGAAATGCTCACAGTAATGCAGGACCAACAACAAACTTGAGCAGGTACTACCATTAACATGACATCACAAATGTTATATATTAGTAGTCTCACCACCTGGAAATGCCTGCACTCCCACCACTACCAACTGTGCAGTGTTGGCGCCATGTAGAGTTGTAGGTGCACTGCTGCCAACATGGACCCCATCTCCAGACTAGAGGGCCTTGTGTAGACATGAGGAAGGGACCTGCAAATTGGGAGGTAGACACAGATGATGAGTTACACATCAATGCAACATGCAGTGTACAACACAACAGCAATATGCACTAGGAATATATACACAGTATTGACTAGACTACCCACACATGTAGTGGGAGTCCAATGTCACCATGTACGTCAATGTCACTTGGGCACACCCTTTGCAAGCCCATGGAAACGGGAAGCAGGAGGGGTGTGTGTGACTCAAACCCAAGCATCTGAACCAAATACATGACAAGCCTGCATGTGCCCAGCCACAATGCGGCGTATGCCCACAGGAACCACGGAAGGCAACAAATTGTCCCAAAAAAATTGGGAAAAATTATTTAGAAATTAAAAATAAAAAATCAAAAATCAAAAATGGCCATTGATGGGCCCGGGGGGGTTTGGGAGGCCACCCAGGAGGTCCGAGGACAGGGTGCACACCAAAACCCACCTGTGTGGATCCTGGGAAAAAAAAACACCTCCATGGGCTCATGGCCCACACGGCTACCCTATTGTGGGAGTATCACTGCTGTCGCTATTATCACCCTGTGCAGCTGCATCCGGAGGTGGTTGCACTATGGGAGGCAGCCCACGCAAGGCCCTAGTCTGCTCCTCCATGGCTGCAAGCATGCGGGTGTGGTAGGTCTGGTTCTGGAGGATGAGTGTGCGGAGGTCCCCATGCAACAACTCACGGGATGCCCGGACCTCCGCCCTCGTTGCCTGCATCTCAGCTGAGAGCGTACGGTGAGACGCTCCAGCTGCTGTTCTGTCCTTTGGTGTGTTGAAGCCTCAAGCTCAACAAGAGTGGTCCTGAGGTGAAGGAGCTCCTGCCTCAGGGCTTCCCTGTGGCCCTGGGACTCAATGGAGATGGCCTCCTGCAGAGTCGCCAGTGCCGCCCGCCTGTCCCTGTTGGACCCCAACATGTCCTCCCTGTGTGACTGGCAGATGGAGTCGGTTGCCTGCTCTAGTCGCTCCATCAGCCTTTCAGGGGGGACAATGGAAGTGGCCACCCTATCCATGGCCTGAGCCATCATCTCGGATGATGCTGCCTGTTGTGTTGCCATACCGTAAATGGATTGCTCCCATGCGGTATTGCCAGGTGGCGTACGGCCACCACGTCGGCGGGCACCACACCTGTCTGGGGCAAGGCGAACTGCGCCTTGCTGTGCCGGCACTGCCTGAGGCTGCAGGACTGCATTCCCCCTCTGATCTGCTGGCCCAGGAACAGGATCAGATGTCGCGGAGTGTGACCCTGCATCCGTAACCGCCAAAGGCGTAGCTGCCAACACTGACATCCCCATTGAGGGTTCTGACCCTGGTGCAGGTGGGTGGGACAGAACAGAATCCCTCCCTGGAACACTCACCTGCGACGGCACGTAGGTCTCATCCGAATCAACACCTGAGTACAGCTCGGGGGAGGTGCAGCCAGAGACACCCCTTGAGAGCACGACCTGCAGCAGTTGTGGGTTCTCACCCACCACCACACCACGTCCCTCACTGGTGGTTGGTCGGCCCTCGGACCCCTCCTGGGTCTGCACCATCTCCACAACCCCAGCAGTATCAGGTGCGTCTTCCCCTGCAAAGACATAAAAACAAAGAAATGGAAACCGGCATTAGCACCATGGCACACAATGAGGGCTGAGAAGCAAGAGAACCAGTACTTGATTGACACATGTCCCACATGACTAAAACCCTCCCATGCATGCACCCTCACTGCATAAGAAGGGCAGGCAAATGGCACACACTGATGACACCAAGATGGAAGATGAACACATTTTCTGCATGCTGCCTGGCAGTGGCATCACACATTGGCCTGTGATTGCCAGGTGAAACACACATGCCATCACACAGATGGCATGTACCATTGCTATTGAGTCAAGATGGAGAGGAGGGCAGCACCTATTCATTCAGTCCAGTTCCCGCATGTAATAGCTTTTCTAATTCTAACAGGTCAGATTTTTCACCTGGAGCTGCCAGTCCGAAATGGTCCAATTGCACAGGGACATGTGTGAACAAATGATATCCAGGTAACAAAGTCACTCCACTTTACCATAGCCATGTCAGACATGTGACTAGAGGACTGCGACATGCCTAGTAAAAGTGGTGGAATGCAAACAATCTGACTGAATGAACAGTGAAAAATAAGCAACAATGTTGTGGCAAGGTGACACTTCAAGGGCAACTGGCGTGCAGTTGGGCTAGATGTCTACTGTTGGCAGAAGGGATACTGCTATGGCCAAATGCAGCTGCGCAGGATGTATTGCATGAAGCACATGGCTGACCCATACGACTCAGGCGCACACACTCTCACCTGGCACATAAACGGAAGCCCTCACACACACCATGCACATGGATGACACACACATGCATGTGCACTCACCGGACAATGCCTCGTAATCAGCCAGATCTCCCACGCCTTGGATCTGTTCCTCCGTGACGTAGGTCCCAGCGACTGACTCATGTGGAGTGAGTTCCATGTCTACTACTGGAGACCCACCTCCAGTCACTAGAGTTGCGGCATGACTTGAGGCCAGTTTACTCTTTGCTATAAGCGCTGGAATGACCTAAAGCGCAGGGTAATCATTGGCTGTGCGCCTCACGATTCCAAGGGCGCTTACGATGTCCGCAACGGTCTGCCAGTGTGCCTGGCGTTGTGCAGGTGTGGTCTTGGATCCTGCAACAATGACCATCTCGTTGTCATGTGCGGACACATACTCGACAAGTGCATTCAGTTCGTCATCCGTGAAGCTGGGCTTCCTGGACGGGCCGGACTGTGTAGCCGTGTCTGGGGCATCAGCCTGTGCCGGACGAGCACTCTTCCTCTTCCGCTTGGAAGGTGGTGGTGATCCTGAGTGTCCTGCGCCGCTCTGGACACTAGGGGCAGGAGCCCTGGTGGAATCTGTATGAGGAGTGTGGGATTGCACACTCAGCATGGGAGTTGGTGCAGGCATTGGCTCAAGTGTGATGGTGTCAGGGGGAATGTCAGCAGGATGGACTAGGACCGACACTGTCCTGGCTGGGTGTGTGAGGGCTGGGGTGGATGGAGCCGCAGCTGCCCCTGCAGCCTCTCCGCCCTGCCTACTTGGTGCAGCAGATGACCTTGCTGCCGCAGATGCACGTGGCATGGTGACATCAACGTGCACCAGCGCACGTGTCATAGGCCTGCTGACCTGGAAGTCAGCCATGGAGTCAGCCAGGTCTGGTGCCACAATGGGCTGGTCCAACAAGGGCTGAGCATGGATGGTGTCAGCCACATCAGCCTCAACGGGAGGGGGGGGGGGGGGATTATGGGTGCCCCTGACTGGTCCTCCACACATGGGGGGGGACAGGCTCACCCTGCAAGTAACGACCACGTCCCCTACCGGATCCACCACGGCCACCACTTGTGGCTCATCCACCTTTGCCACCCTTACGGAATCCTCGCCTCCCAGCCATGGCACTGATGTAAATGTGCGTATGGGAGTGGCTGTAAACTATTGTCCTGGGCAATTGGGGGTCAAAGGGGTTGGGTACCAGATGGTAATTGTACCCTAGTGCTCTTGCAAGGCTGATTGTAACCCCTGGGGAAAGATGACGGGTCACGCTACGCACAGGAGCCCCAAAAAAGGGAGATGACGTGCACGCAACCCCTCCTAGACCACGTGTGCAGAAAGAAAAAGCTGCTCTACGCTGTGGCACCCCAGTAGCACAAGAATGAACGTATGCGTGTCTCACGCAGCCTAGAATGACCTCTGAAGGGGTAGGCTACACACGGGGCAAGCACAGATGTTAGATACGTGCGTGACTCACCGTCTGCCAGGTAAAAGAGCGTGAAAAAGGAGCGCGTTTGGTTGGCAACACCCCCGCCAAAAGAAGATTTGTACGCTGTCTGAGGAGACAGGACAACAGTAGACACTGTTTGAGGGAACAGGCCCAGGTAAACCAGTAAAAGAGAAAAAAGAGAAAAAGCTGTCAGAGGTAACAGGGAATACGAACTTGAAACGCCGTGAAGTAAATCGCGTGTGAAACGACAAGAAGTACAGAATTCACCCACTCGCTCTCCACGAAAAGCACGTACAAGGAAATGGTGTTCTACACGTACCTTTTATACAGGCCCACACGTCCAGCGTCACTTAAGCGGCGTGTACGCGCTAGGGCCATTGCCACCAATTACACGCTTTGTCACTTATGCGTGTAGGGCCATTTCCACCAATTACACGCTTTGTCAATTCTGCGTGTAGGACAATTTCCACCAATCACACGCTTTGTCACTGCCGCGTGTACGCGCTAGGCCCATTCCCACCAATCGCACGCGATGAGACTCTGACGTGCTGTCCAATTACACGCGATGACACTCTGACGTGCAGTCTTTCCACGTGTGCTCTGTCATCACGTGCTGTGTGGGAAACACCCGTGCGGGTCACGTCACAGACGCGCTTACGCGCTGAGGGCCTTTGGTCCAATGGAATCGCGTATGCGTGCTGACGCGCTTACGCGCTAAGGGCCTTTCCTCGATTTTCACGCTGACGTGCAGGATTTTCACGTGCCAAATCACTCCGTACCAAGCTGGCCACGCGTAAGCACACGGAAGACCACGCTCCTGCCCAGAAGGCCGAACTACTGCCCCCCCAGAGCCCCGAGCACGCTCCCACCTACCATCTGCTGCTGCCTGACTGCCTGCTGCCCACGTGCACTGCCATTTGCTGCCTGCACATCAGCCAGGGGTGCTGTTGCTGTGACCACCCCTGCTGGAACCGAAGACTCCCGACTGGGATTCCATCGCTCCACAGCCCAGCCCCAGGACCCAGTTGCCCACCAACTCCTGCCTCTGGGGTTGTCATGTCGGGGCAAACACCATCTGTGACCACTGACAACCCCCGGCCAGAGAGGCAGAGGGGCACCAGCTTCAGTGCCACCAAAGTTGGTGTCCTGGTGGAGCAAGTCCTGGGGCAGTATGATGCCCTCTTCGGAAGTTCCCGCGCCGACAAGGAAGGACGGACTCGGATCTGGACTGACATCGTGACTGCCATCAACGCGGAGGGGGTGGCAGTCCGGGACTTACAACATGTCAGGAAGCGCTGGGAGGACTTCAGGTCCAGGACCTTGAACAAGGCCCGGCGCCTCTTGAAGGCAGCGGATGCCAAGGGGCGCCGGGGCCACTTGTCGGAAGAACAGATGAGGGTCCTGGAACGCATATCCCCAGCGCTCCACGTCCAGGTCCTGGAGAAGCAGACCCGTCTGGAGTCGAGCGGTGAGTGTACATGCATCCTGATTGTGAGCAGTGCGTGTGGTGATTATTCAGTATTGTGCAGGTTGCACATCTATTTGTATGGTGTCGAGTATGGGTGGGGATGTACAGGGCCGTGGGGCTGACACATGCGAGGGCTGTAATGTGTGAGACATGGATGGTGCTTGTGTGTGTAGGCTTGCATGCCAAATGCAGTTGTGCGTGCACACATGTTTGGATGAATGTGTATGTGTAGACATGTCCGTGATGTCACGCATGTATGTTGTTTTCGGCTGCATGTATGAGCACTGTGTACATGTGCATGTGTGTGTATTTGACAAGGGTGCAACAGTGATGCAACATGGATGCATGTGACAGCGGTATGTGGAAGCCTGATTGGCAGATGTGACATGGATGCCCGTCTGAACAGTGCAACACTTGGCAGAGGTGTACACATGCATGCAAGTGTGGTGGTGTGTGTACATGTGTGGTGCACTTCCTGTGTTGCATGTGATGTCTGGCTCCCCTTTGGCTGCTCATGCTGTTGTATGTGTAGGGATGGTGCTGGCAGTTGCGATATGGCTGTGGTATGGCTCATGTGTGCGAGTTGCAATGACATGTGTGTTGGGGATTGTGATGACATGTCTGAGGTTTGCCAATGCCACTCATGTGCAACTGTCATGTGTGTATGTGTCCATTGTACAGTGCCCTGATGCCTGTGTTTTGTTTCTCCCTGTCTGCAGCGTCAACTGATGAAGAGGGCGGAGAAGGTGCTGTGGAGCACAGCGGCGGGGATCCGACCGCCAGCCGGAGACGCAAGGGCCGGCTCCCCTCCCGTGTTGTCATCTCGTCGGGGAGTGAGGAGTCCGGTGCCGCGTCCCAGGCCGCAGCTGCCGGGGGGAGGTCCAAGAGGCGGAGGTTGGAGTTGGACTCCTCGGCAGCAGAAGGGGCAGCTGGGACCCCACAGGGCCCAACAGGGGAAGATGGCACGGAGTCATCCAGGTTGGTGGGGGGTTTGGTGGAGGAGGAGGAGGCCGTGCAAGCACCAGAGACGGGGTCTGGAGGTGGGGATCCCACTGGTGCTAGTGGTGCAGTGCAGGACCAGGGACAGGAGGCAGCACAGGCCGCCGCGGATGTGCCTGTGTGCAATCCTGTCCCCGATCCTGTCCCTGCATCATCTTGCACCAGCAGGGATGCCTACGTCCAGAACCGTTTTCAGGCAGGGGATGAGCTGACGTCAACTGGCCTTCCTCTGCCTGCGGATGTGGCCATCCAGGTCCGGGTTGAGCCTGTCCTGGCTGGTGTGGCGTTGCGTCAACGGGCCATGCGAGGTGACCTGCAGTCTTTTCATGGAGAGACTGCACGTCATCTCGAATGGCTCGTTGAACACGTCAGCCTGCTGGGACAGGTCACCCAGGCCGGATTCCTCCGTCTGATGGGGCTTGCTCCGACCCTCTCCTCAACTGGACCCCCTACGCGCCAGTCGTCCTCTGTGCCATCTTCCCACCCATCAGTCACCTGGGTGCCCTGTGGAGCTGCCTCTGACGGTGCGGCCAGGCTGGTGGAGGAGGCATCCCTGCCACAGTCGAGAGTCAGAGGTCCAGCAGGGGTGGCCACATCAACAACTGCACCCCAGCCGGCGGAGGATGTGCAGGCAGCAGGAGGCAGTGCACGGGCAGAGGCAGAGCAGCAGCAGCAACATGGTGGGAGCCATGAAGGCTCGGGGCCTTCGACATCGGAGGGGCAGGCATCGGCCGGAGGGCAGGAGGACCCAGGACAGAGAGTGTCTTCCGTGTGGCAGCGGTTGAGCCACGCCATAGGTGCGGAGCGGCGGCGGGCGGAAGAGGCGCGGCTCACAATGGTCAGGGCGGAGAACTCCATGCGGAGGGCCCTGAGGCGGGCCGAGTGCCTCGAGGCAATCCGCAGGGGGTTGGAGGAGGACACGGCGTCGTCCCTGCGGACCCTCGGGGCCATGGAACTGGACCGCCTCCGGGACATCGAATAGGAGTTCGATGATGCCCTGGCCCGGAACACCACGGAGTGAGCCGCTGGACTTGCCCGCCGCCTTTGTATATAGTTCTTTAGTTTTAGGTTTCCTTTGTTTCTTATTATGATTTGGAGTCGACGGACACTGCTCCACTTTTTGTATATAGTTGCATTTTAGTTAGGTTTTTTGTAGGTTTCCTTTGTTCAGTTGGGCTCATGGACCCTTGGTAGTTTTTTACATAGTTCTTGATTGCATAGATATTTTTTTACATTTGACTTTGGACGACGTTCTTTTGGATTCTGATTTGCTGTTATTTTTTTTTTATACGGACATGCAGCTTTTTTTTTCTCATTCCCATTGTAGTTTTTTTAATTTCTTTAGCATTCTTTATTTTTTTCAATACAATTTTGTTTTCATACTTCACTGTGTGGTATCATCTCATTGGTTTCATGCATGTCATGTTGGGTGTTTTCCCATTCAATTGCAACCATTGTGTGTGACGGACATGGGTTCATTAGCTTCATGAACATTGGGGGTGTAACATGTAATTTCCATTTCCATGTGGGTGAATGGGTTAATTGGTAGGGCTTTTTGGCTGTGGAGGCTGACCATAACGCACATGATTGGGGATTGTGAGGACCTGGTGGAGGGTGCCCCTGGATGCTGGGGGGTGGGGGTGCAGGGGTACATGAGTTGGACATGGATGGGGGTCTGGTGGAGGCTGCCCCTGCACTTCTGGGGGGTGGGGGTGGTGGGAGACATGAGTGGGGGCTTGGTGGGGGCTGCCCATGGTGGCAGGGGGGTGGGGGTGGTGGGAGACATGAGTGGGGGCCTGGTGGAGGGTGCCCCTGCACTGCTGGGGGGTGGGGGTGGTGGGAGACATGAGTGGGGGCCTGGTGGGGGCTGGCCATGGTGGCTGGGGGGTGGGGGTGCTGGGAGACATGGGTGGGGGCCTGGTGGGGGCTGCCCCTGCACTGCTGGGGGGTGGGGGTGGTGGTAGACATGAGTGGGGGCCTGGTGGAGGGTGCCCCTGGATGCTGGGGGGTGGGGGTGCAGGGGTACATGAGTTGGACATGGGTGGGGGCCTGGTGGAGGGTGCCCCTGGTGGCTGGGGGGTGGGGGTGGTGGTAGACATGAGTGGGGGCCTGGTGGAGGGTTCCCCTGCACTGCTGGGGGTGGGGGTGGTGGGAGACATGAGTGGGGGCCTGGTGGGGGGTGGCCATGGTGGCTGGGAGGGTGGGGGGTGGGGTTGGGTGGGAGACATGAGTGGGGGCCTGGTGGAGGCTGCCCCTGCACTGCTGGGGGGTGGGGGTGCTGGGAGACATGGGTGGGGGCCTGGTGGGGGCTGCCCCTGCACTGCTGGGGGTGGGGGTGGTGGGAGACATGAGTGGGGGCCTGGGGGAGGGTGCCCCTGGTGGCTGGGGGGTGGGGGTGGTGGTAGACATGAGTGGGGGCCTGGTGGAGGGTGCCCCTGGATGCTGGGGGGTGGGGGTGCAGGGGTACATGAGTTGGACATGGGTGGGGGCCTGGTGGAGGGTGCCCCTGGTGGCTGGGGGGTGGGGGTGGTGGTAGACATGAGTGGGGGCCTGGTGGAGGGTTCCCCTGCACTGCTGGGGGGTGGGGGTGGTGGGAGACATGAGTGGGGGCCTGGTGGGGGGTGGCCATGGTGGCTGGGAGGGTGGGGGGTGGGGTTGGGTGGGAGACATGAGTGGGGGCCTGGTGGAGGGTGCCCCTGCACTGCTGGGGGGTGGGGGTGGTGGGAGACATGGGTGGGGGCCTGGTGGAAGGTGCCCCTGGTGGCTGGGGGGTGGGGGTGGTGGTAGACATGAGTGGGGGCCTGGTGGAGGGTGCCCCTGGATGCTGGGGGGTGCGGGTGGTGGGAGACATGAGTGGGGGCCTGGTGGAGGGTGCCCCTGCACTGCTGGGGGTGGTGGGAGACATGAGTGGGGGCCTGGTGGGGGCTGGCCATGGTGGCTGGGGATGGTGGGAGACATGGGTGGGGGCCTGGTGGGGGCTGCCCCTGCACTGCTGGGGGGTGGGGGTGGTGGGAGACATGTGTGGGGGCCTGGTGGAGGCTGCCCCTGCACTACTGGGGGGTGTGGGTGGTGGGAGACATGAGTGGGGGCCTGGTGGAGGCTGCCCCTGCACTGCTGGGGGGTGGGGGTGGTGGGAGACATGGGTGGGGCCTGGTGGAGGGTGCCCCTGGGGGTGGGGGTGGGGGTGGGGGTGGTGGTAGACATGAGTGGGGGCCTGGTGGAGGGTGCCCCTGGATGCTGGGGGGTGGGGGTGGTGAGAGACATGAGTGGGGGCCTGGTGGAGGGTGCCCCTGCACTGCTGGGGGTGGGGGTGGTGGGAGACATGAGTGGGGGCCTGGTGGGGGCTGGCCATGGTGGCTGGGGGGTGGGGGTGGTGGGAGACATGGGTGGGGGGCTGGTGGGGGCTGCCCCTGCACTGCTGGGGGGTGGGGGTGGTGGGGGTGGTGGGAGACATGGGTGGGGGCCTGGTGGAAGGTGCCCCTGGTGGCCGGGGGGTGGGGGTGGTGGTAGACATGAGTGGGGGCCTGGTGGAGGGTGCCCCTGGTGGCTGGGGGGTGGGGGTGGTGGTAGACATGAGTGGGGTCCTGGTGGAGGGTGCCCCTGGATGCTGGGGGGTAGGGGTGGTGGGAGACATGAGTGGGGGCCTGGTGGAGGGTGGCCATGGTGGCTGGGGGGGTGGGGGTGGGTGGGATACATGAGTGGGGGCCTGGTGGAGGCTGCCCCTGCACTGCTGGGGGATGGGGGTGGTGGGAGACATGAGTGGGGGCCTGGTGTGGGCTGGCCATGGTGGCTGGGGGGTGGGGGTGGTGGGAGACATGGGTGGGGGCCTGGTGGAGGGTGCCCCTGCACTGCTGGGGGGTGGGGGTGGTGGGAGACATGAGTGGGGGCCTGGTGGAGGGTGCCCCTGCACTGCTGGGGGGTGGGGGGGGTGGGAGACATGGGTGGGGGCCTGGTGGAGGGTGCCCCTGGTGGCTGGGGGGTGGGGGTGGTGGTAGACATGAGTGGGGGCTGGCCATGGTGGCTGGGGGGTGGGGGTGGTGGGAGACATGAGTGGGGGCTGGCCATGGTGGCTGGGGGGTGGGGGTGGTGGGAGACATGGGTGGGGGCCTGGTGGGGGCTGCCCCTGCACTGCTGGGGGGTGGGGGTGGTGGGAGACATGGGTGGGGGCCTGGTGGAGGGTGCCCCTGGTGGCTGGGGGGTGGGGGTGGTGGTAGACATGAGTGGGGGCCTGGTGGAGGGTGCCCCTGGTGGCTGGGGGGTGGGGGTGGTGGTAGACATGAGTGGGGGCCTGGTGGAGGGTGCCCCTGGATGCTGGGGGGTGGGGGTGCAGGGGTACATGAGTTGGACATGGGTGGGGGCCTGGTGGAGGGTGCCCCTGGGGGGTGGAGGTGGTGGTAGACATGAGTGGGGGCCTGGTGGAGGGTGCCCCTGCACTGCTGGGGGGTGGGGGTGGTGGGAGACATGAGTGGGGGCCTGGTGGAGGGTGGCTGGGGGGGTGGGGGTGGGTGGGAGACATGAGTGGGGGCCTGGTGGAGGCTGCCCCTGCACTGCTGGGGGGTGGGGGTGGTGGGAGACATGAGTGGGGGCCTGGTGGAGGGTGCCCCTGGATGCTGGGGGTGGGGGTGCAGGGGTACATGAGTTGGACATGGGTGGGGGCCTGATGGAGGCTGCCCCTGCACTGCTGGGGGGTGGGGGTGGTGGGAGACATGAGTGGGGGCCTGGTGGGGGCTGCCCATGGTGGCAGGGGGGTGGGGGTGGTGGGAGACATGAGTGGGGGCCTGGTGGAGGCTGCCCCTGCACTGCTGGGGGGTGGGGGTGGTGGGAGACATGAGTGGGGGCCTGGTGGAGGCTGCCCCTGCACTGCTGGGGGGTGGGGGTGGTGGTAGACATGAGTGGGGGCCTGGTGGAGGGTGCCCCTGCACTGCTGGGGGGTGGGGGGTGGTGGTAGACATGAGTGGGGGCCTGGTGGAGGGTGCCCCTGGATGCTGGGGGGTGGGGGTGGTGGGAGACATGAGTGGGGGCCTGGTGGAGGCTGCCCCTGCACTGCTGGGGGTTGGGGGTGGTGGGAGACATGAGTGGGGGCCTGGTGGAGGGTGCCCCTGGTGGCTGGGGGGTGGGGGTGGTGGTAGACATGAGTGGGGGCCTGGTGGAGGGTGCCCCTGCACTGCTGGGGGGTGGGGGTGCAGGGGTACATGAGTTGGACATGGGTGGGGGCCTGGTGGAGGGTGCCCCTGGTGGCTGGGGGGTGGGGGTGGTGGTAGACATGAGTGGGGGCCTGGTGTAGTTTGCCCCTGCACTGCTGGGGGGTGGGGGTGGTGGGAGACATGAGTGGGGGCCTGGTGGAGGGTGCCCCTGGTGGCTGGGGGGTGGTGGTGGTGGTAGACATGAGTGGGGGCCTGGTGGAGGGTGCCCCTGCACTGCTGGGGGGTGGGGGTGGTGGGAGACATGAGTGGGGGCCTGGTGGAGGGTGCCCCTGCACTGCTGGGGGGTGGGGGTGGTGGGAGACATGAGTGGGGGCCTGGTGGAAGCTGCCCCTGCACTGCTGGGGGGTGGGGGTGATAGGGGACATGAGTGGGGGCCTGGTGGGGGCTGGCCATGGTGGCTTGGGGGTGGGGGTGGTGGGAGACATGCATTGTTGATCAGTAGTACAAGGTGACATGTGGGTTGGCTGGGGGGCATGCCCATGGTGGATGGGCTGCCTGCGGGACATGAGCAGGGGTGCAGGGTAGTCCCCCGTGGTGTGGGCTGCCTGCAGGGGCCGTGGAGGTTGTGGAGCGTACACCTGGGAGGACCCACACGGCCAATTCACTTGTAGTACTCCCCAGAACCCCTGAAATACACATTCCCTGCTGAAATCGCGTGTGGAACTTCCCGCGCACCCCTGGAATACACGTACCCTGCTGAATTCGCGTGTGGAACTTCCCGCGCACCCCTGAAATACACGTACCCTGCTTGCACGGGGCCAATCGCGTGTGGAACTTCCCGCGCACCCCTGAAATACACGTACCCTGCTTGCACGGGGCCAATCGCGTGTGGAACTTCCCGCGCACCCCTGAAATACACGTACCCTGCTCGCACTGGGACAATCGCGTGTGGAACTTCCCGCGCACCCCTGAAAAACACGTACCCTGATGGAATCGCGTGTGGAACTTCCCGCGCACCCATGGAATACACGTACCCTGCTCGCACTGGCCCATTCGCGTGTGGAACTTCCCGCGCACCCCTGAAATGCACGTACCCTGCTGAAATCGCGTGTGGAACTTCCCGCGCACCCCTGAAATGCACGTACCCTGCTGAAATCGCGTGTGGAACTTCCCGCGCACCCCTGAAATACACGTACCCTGCTGAAATCGCGTGTGGAACTTCCCGCGCACCCCTGAAATACACGTACCCTGCTTGCACGGGGCCAATCGCGTGTGGAACTTCCCGCGCACCCCTGAAATACACGTTCCCCGCTTGGTGTTTGCTGTTTGCCAGCCCGGTGAACTGGTCCAGGGTTAGCACAGCCCTTTGCGATGATTTAGCGATTTTGATGGCTTTTCCTTGCGCGAGGGCGTTCTTGGGGGCGTTACTGGCGCTGCTGCAGGGTTGCTGCGATTCCCTGCGCCACGGCTGGTTTGGAAGCCTAAAATCCATGAATACGCTGTTGCGGAAATCGGTTTTAGCGCACGTGCCTGGCGCAGTCAATCGCACGCGGACACTCTGCGCCAGCCGCTTGCGACACTTTTCTGCGAAATTCTATGAATTACCCTGTAAATCTGGGGCATGCACAAAAGCATGAACTTTAAAAATGGCCGTTTTTAATTCATCTTAAAACTACCCGTTACAAGGGCTTCAGAAGCACAAGCCTACCTGTTGCATTACAGGCCAGCAGCGATGAGATGTATTGTACCGGTCTCGCTTCACTGGGATAGATGGGGTTGGGTATAGGCAACCCCATCTAATCAAGACTTTTACATAGTACATAGTTACTTACTGTCGTTAAAGAGATAGTTGAGGTCTTATTTGCTTTAACAAAACGTGTTCAACCATGCCTTCTTGTCCGTCTCCTATACTGACTTACCACATTACCCAGAATTTTGTGAAGGTGTGTTGTGGCAATATAAGGTACATGCGCTTACCATGCTATATGTTACATTTATTTGAAGAAAGTGAAAGTGAAAAATGTATTGGCCTATTGCCACGTTCATTGAGATGAAAGAAATGTGCAGCACAATTGACCTTTACAATTTTTAAGTGATGCGAGATCAAATGTTTAAACGACGTGGATGCTGGGTAGCATGGGTCATGTCAGTGCGGTCTTATTAGCAATGGTGCTAAGTAGGTAACACATCGAGCCTGTAGACCACATGCCTACCCCATATGACCACAGAGGACTCAACCTTTTACATGTTGGGAGTAGTAGTCCTTCATTCCAAGCTCATTCCTTTCCTTCGGATACCTGTAGTACTGAATGTTTCAAGGAAAACCAAAATCAGTACAAATGTGCGAAGAAAAAAAACACCAAATCGACCATCCCAAACAGCATTTCAGATTGCTTTCTTCCTGAAAATGGTGGACATGTGATCACCCCAAACTAGATGTCCTGTAGTTGAGTTGCAAACTGGCCTAAAATCATCATCATCATCATCATCAAGAGCAACCTGATACAAGTCAAACTGGCCTAAAATCATCATCATCATCAAGAGCAACCTGATACAAGTCAAACTGGCCTAAAATCATCATCATCATCATCAAGAGCACCCTGATACAAGTCCTAGCATGCAAGATGCTATGTGCTCAAAAGCTAGTACTGAACTCCAGTGAACCCAATGACATTAGTCCAAAAGATGTTGACCTCTGATCTTAGCTGGATTCTTTTTTAGCATAAATTTGCATTACTCAAATGAGTCTCTAATAAACTGGTGTGATGCATTGCTACGAGATATTCTTACAAGTAAAATAAACACTGAACAGGGAAAATTAGATCTTGATGGCCTGTTCGAAGTGTTCATAGGTTTTAACAGAAAATAGGAAAGCATTGGTTGAGATTACAATGACATCGGGACTCGGTTTACGTTTTTTCAACTCGGATCAAGTGGTAGACCGTCCCGCTCATCACACCTCATTCCAGCAGAAGGCCGACCCCTCCAGTGTAGTGTCATACAGTTTAATTCCAGGGCAAGATTATCTCATAGTGAGACCCATGAAGAGAAGTGGTCAGTGGGAGTGCCTTCGAGATGAATCTTCTGTCTGCAGTAGATAGCACATGCCAGGGCATGGGGCAACTGTGCTGGCTTCCATTTCCAGCAATTCCGGCCAATACACTTTTCGAGTTTAACATTTTATTTTATTATAACACCAATAGGTGTCATCACACACGTGTACAAAAGTAATACAAGCATAACATATCGATAATATAATCATGCAAGCCAGTTGAACATTCTATACGTGAACGTGTTGGGAGTCTCTAGTGGTCCCAAAATGCTGTCTTCAAGAAGTCTCAATGACTGGTGACAGTGCAACCTCAGCCAAATCGGCACTCACTTTATTTCTTGACGATTTGATTCTGGCTGGGTTTGCTGCAGAATTGCCGCTGGTACTTTTCCTTGTTCTCTGCAGTTATTTGGTGGACAGATGTTGCATCACATCACTGCTGGCCTTTGCAAGGAAGACTGTCTAGTCTTCCCTCACAGCTTGCTGTCCTTTTGCCCTCTCGTGGGATTTATAATCCCAGCCTTTGGGGGCATCAGAGGGGTTATTGCGCTGTTCTTTTGGAGTCGGGTCTCACTTTTTCAAGGGATAGCTCGGCTGATGTGGATTCGTCCTCTTGCTTTGTTCTACAGAGTAAGTGGCACTGAATACCTGCTCCACTGAACACTGAGTGGTGTTGTATCAGTAGATTGTGCCTCTCACCGTTGAAGAAATATTTGAACGGATACGTTCAACCACTTTGTATGCCTTGAGGTGTTTCAATATCTATTATGCAGCATGGTGGCTTTCGTTGGCGAGGGAAATACATATGGCAAATCTAGCTTCAGAAAATAACTTGTCTGCTCCATGATTGCATAGTTACCATACACTTAAAGTATGATGCACAAATGCAATCAGTTCAGAGAGAGCAAACCGGACGAAATATGCTCATATTTCTTAACTTTCAGTACTATCTTGGATGCAATGTTCTGGGCTTTCAGCAAATTGGACTGAGATTTTTCCGGCAGTCCTAAAGAAATGCTGTTGCCAAAATCGAGGCATGACGACACACACCTGTTCATCACAGTGACCCTGTAGGGAAGAGGTCTGCAACCTGGTGTTCACCAGATGTTTGAGTACCACCATCATGATCCCTCACGCTTGAATATACTGGGTAGGACTGGTGAGATTGGTAGTCCAAAACATCTAGTCAGCCAGATCCCTGCTGTAGAAGAAACAGTACCATTAGATGCACATGATGCATTTCCCTACCCCTTATTTTGCTTGCTGCCGGTGAGTTTTAAAGAGCTTGTTGGATTCATCCGTGGGGCTCCGACATTTTTGTTAAACACGGTCCTTTGTTCAACTTTTCTTACCTTTGCGCTCCGGTGTGTGTTGCAGGGCCAGATGCCCAAAACGTCCTGATCCCAGCCCTTCAAACCGCCTCCCTGATTGGCGAGAAGTACCCCTGCATTCTATACCGAGTGAGGGTATCTCCCTGTGCTCGGAGTAAAGGCCCGCTTTGCTGCCGGTGAGTTTTACAGAGCTTGTTGGATTCATCCGTGTGGCTCTGACATTTTTGTTGGAAACTCCGTCCTTTGTGCAACTTTGCTTAACTTTGCACTCTGCCATGTGTTGCTGGGCCAGAAGCACAAAACTATCTGATCCCAGCCCTCCAAACCTCCTACTTCGCCCCCACACGCCCTGATTGGCCAGAAATATCCATATTCCCACTTCCTCCCAGGGCAGCCCCTCTTCCCATGCAGCCCCGTCGGCGAAGGGCCCCAAGGCAAATCTCCTACAGAAGCAGCTCCAGATTGTGTTAGTCAGCCATATCTCGGGTTTAGGCATATTATGTTAGTTAGTCATATGTTGCATTTGGGCAGATTGTGTCAGTTAGCGATATCTCGCATCCTAGCATATTAACCATCATTTTCATGTGGGCCAATTATCTATTGCCTACTATTGTGCCCCATTCTAGGCACCTACACTTACTATCCTGGTGTCCCATATCTAGGAATTACTATACTTGTTGTGGTGCCCACACTTTATCTAACCAGGTGTCCCAAATCTAGGTGTTACTGCATTTTCTGATGTGCCCCTATTTTAGGCCCTTCTCCCTCTCCCCAGTTAGCCACTTAGGTACCGCTACTCATAAGTTACTCTTATTGATGCTGCGTCTCATATAGCTGCATATACGAGCCGCTGCTGCCTCAATTCTGGGCATCTTTGCGCACTGATCAGACTCTCTGAAATCTAGCCTTCCCATCTGCAGTAGTATCTAAACCCACTTCCTGCCACACCCTTACACGACCATTGCGGTTAGCACACACTTAAGCCAGACTCACAGAGAAGCTAGATCTCTACCCCTACACCCTCTTCCTGTACATCGCTGCCACACTCACCCAGACTTACGCACACTCTGCCCCTCACTACACACCAGCCCTCCTACATACAAAAGCAGCTCTCATGCACTCCAGATTACACCACACCCGCACCATACCACCAATCCTTGCAACCTCACACTTAAACCCAGTATCACACTCACCCAGAATCATGCACAAACATCACTTCTCACCACATCCCCCCTACTCGCATACACAAGAAACTCTGACCATGCAGAACACACACCTTCCATGCCTGTCCCTTCCTAACTACTGACCCTCCTCCCACCTCCAAACCTCCTATCCTGCACTCTCTCATGGAGAGCCCAGAGCCTCCCATGCCCTCTCAGCGCTGACCCACCAACTCTCAGACCAGAGGGGCACTCTGGTGTGTCCAGAAACAACCGATACCTGCACCACTCTCATCATCCCCTGCCCAACCCATCCCATTATCCCACCTACCCTCCCCGCTTCCCCAGGCTGAAGGCCTTCCCCCCCCCCACTAAAGCATCCCACTGACCAGCGCCCAACTCTTACCAAAGGAGCCAGAAAACATCACCCCACTGCCTGGTCAAACCTTGCGCCTACCTTCGGTAACGCACCCTGCACCTCTCTCGCTGTGTCCCTGTCCCACGCCCCCACAGCTGCAAACCCAGGGACCACCACACATCAGCCTCAGCCTATCTCCCACACGAGAGGAGAGTCCCCTCAGCCCAATGCCCCTCCTGCCCTACCGCTCCCTGCAACCAGACAACCTCCCTCACACACACCTTCCACCTGTCCCACGCTCTCTCCGCAACCTACCCAGAGGAACCCCGGGAGTGCTGCGGCTGCTTACGCTGAACCGCTCCCCTGTCCAGGCCTACCCCCCTCCACCAACTCTGGCTCAACCTCCCTCGCCCCTACCACACATCCCTCTGCATGCATTGGATACCTACCTACCACCCTCTCCATCACACCAACCACCTCCAGAAGGTCTTCCCTGATCACACCCTTCCCTTCCCTGAGATTGGCATGTCTTGCCCTTTCCCGAACTATCGTCTCAACCCCCTTCACCGTAGACCCCCCACCCTCTCGCACACTCCATCACAAGACTGAGTAAGACGATGCCCTTTGCCGTCAACTCTGCATGCCTGCCCTGCACCTGTCGATCCACCTCGCTTCTCTTAGCCCCACTAGCACGCCCCCTCTGCACCTCTGCCTCTCACCTCCCACCTTGAAGACAGCATCCCCCTTCCTTCTCATACCTCCATTGTCTCCCACTTTCCCACTTCCTGTGCACCAATCTGTAACAACACCTAGCCAGATACCTCCGAACGACCCACCTCCTCTCACCACCACGTCTCAACCCTCCGCGCCTTTCACTACCAACCAAACCACCCATCCCATTACTCTGCTCAGTTGAAGACCTGCCACCGCCCGCCCTCTATTCCCGGTTCCCAACCACCTGTGTCCCTCTACACACCCATTACACTATCCCCCGACCACCTCCAACCATCCTATTACACTACCCTACCCAATCAACCCTCTGGCCACCACCAACACCAACCTACCGGCGACCCAAACCATTCCAGCCTTGCCAACCCCAGACACCCACTACAACACCGCCCCCACTACCTCACAAAGTCACTTGCCTACTCTTCAATGCCTGCTCCGTAGCCAAGAACAGACGCAGCATTTATGATTTCCTAACTTCTGAGAACCCTGATCTTATCTTCATCACAGAAATCTGGATCTCGGACGATGTCAAACCTATCGCTCATGAAGCATTCCCACCTGCCTACACACTCATCACCCACATCAGACCTTCTAGAGGAGGCAGACTGGCCATCCTCCACAAACCTCACATCTCTATTACCTCCACTGAAACACAACCCAGTACAGCTAACTGTGAATCCCTGCTAGTCCAGCTCTCTCTTGCCTACTTTCTCACACAGCTTCCAACTCATCTACAGGCCCCCCGGCTATGACAGACACTTCACCAATAGTTTGTGACTCACTACCTGCCATTCTAGTTAATCACCCGGCACTCCTACTGGGAGAAATTAACATCTAGTTCGACCTCCCCAACAACTCCATGACTCTACCCCAGGTCGACAGCCTAGAGGCACTCGACCTCACCCAGCATACCAAATGACCCACGCATACTGCCGGCCACACCCTGAACCCTCATTTTCAGCTCTTCTGACCTCCTCTCTACATTCACCCCTAACCCGCCATCTGGACAGACCACTCTGTCATACCTTTCTCTCTTATCACACTGTTGCCATTCTACAAGCCACCCTCTATCCCCTAGATCGCAGTTCAAATGCTGGAACAAGGACAATGTGGTACCGGACCTGGCCGAGGCGATGCTAAGCGCCATACCCTCACTCCTGACCACAGCTAAACCCCGACCAATAGAGCTCTTCGACTTCTGGCTAATCGACTCCCTCATTCCCCTATCACCTTCATGTTCGTTCCCTCCCGAAAAGGACCTACCCCCAAATGGATCATCCCCCACCTGAAGACTCTAAAAATGCATAACTGCTACCTTGAGTGCAAATGGCGAGCTTCCAGAGCCCTGCAGAGAAAGTCAGTACTTGACGACCACCACAGAAATTACAAACCAGAGATCCAAAAGGCCAAAAAAAGCCTATTATGATAAAAGGATCCTGAACTGCCGCAACGGCAGTAAAGAGCTCCACAGGATCTTGACAGAATTCCTGAACCCGCCCTGCACCACAGCCCCGACTGCCTCCTCAATACACGCTCTGCAAATCCCTGTCTGAACATTTCCACAATACAGCCCTAGACAGGACGACTAACCCTTAATGCCAAACACTCCATCTTTACACCCGCTATACACCTGCTCTACCAGATCAATCCACCCTTTCCCTCGAGAACCCTTCTTTCTCCTCTTTCATCCCAATCTCGAGCAATGAGTTTGTGAAACTCCTATACGTCAGCCAACCTTCCGGCTCGCCCCTCGACCCTTGTCCTGCCTCTCTCCTCGAAGAAATACGATTTTTACCCGCAGGAATACCGTATTCTCTGATGCCTGGAGTTATCCATCGCCAATAACCTAGACCTGACTGTGCAAGACTCACAACCCAAACAATAATAGCACTCATGAGCTTGATCAAGGCTATGCAATTATGCACTAAGCTATGAGTCCTAGAAGGCATGGGCCTGCTAATACTACTCATCTGGAAATCCAAGAGCAGAACTAGATACCAGAGCACTTATTTTGCTATTCACGCCTATCAGGGAATGTATTTAACAGAACTACCTTCTGGGAATTACCAAGTAAAACTAACCAACCCAAGTGCTAATAGCACTTATGAACCAGACCATTGCCCTGCAATTATGCACTACGCAATCAGTCCAGGAAATGCCCTGGACTGCTAATCTCACACATCTGGAAACCATGAGCTGAACAATATACCAAGGAATGTTCTTGCATTTATTCTTTGATATTCCCAATTATCTGGGAATGCCTTAGAAGAACTACCTATCAGGGATTCCATTTAGTAGCAGCACTACGACCAGGGACGTCTCTAGCACTTATACAGTAATGGCATGAGCTGGGGACAGATCTGTCACCACTTGTCAGTCTTCGCCAAAGCAATTTGACACAACAAGACACAGGGAGGACCTCAGTCTAATAACCCAAAGGAGATACTTCCCCCTCAACAGGCACTGGAAGCTGAATGGGAACAAGGTCCCCCTGGAAAGCACACAGACACTAAGTCTTTCCTCTGTACCAACAAACAATAGAATGCAGCTACATCCCTCAATTAATTCGGCCTACCTGCACACATACTTACTCGCGTCCACATTCTCAACAGTCTTTAGAAGGCCGCGATACCCCTCGAAATCGGCATGGCTGCGCACAGTCTTATTCATTCACAAACACCAGTGCCTCCAGAATGCAGATACCCAAGTCTATTGGTGGTGCTGCACACATCCTTCAGGATCTCGCGCAACCACTGCATCACAGTTAGCACTAGTATGCAGCCACACACAACCGATTCCACACTGGCTGCACACATACCCAGTGCACCTAAGCACGTTTATGCATTAATCTCTCCACCGACCTGGACTGCGGTCCCCGAGGGCATTCAACCCACTGCGCTTGGGAATCATACCAATGGTAAAAGGCGCTATACAAATGCCCAATAACATACCGTAACAAAATGATTTCCACAGAGATGACTTGCGACTTTAGGGAGAGAGCAGGATATGGTGTTTGACGAAGAAATTAGGATTTGCTATTTTAAAACTATTCCAACTCTATGTTCTTGCTGAGTGTTGTTTCTTTTATTGTTCAAGTTTTCATTGTTGTAATATAAGAGGTTGGTTAATCCCTGCATCTCATAGAGTTAAAAGGAGAGAAGGCGTAAAAGTTATTGATTGTAATTGAGTCGGCTCCCTGAGCCTTGAGATGTCACGATGTGCAGAAGAAAGGGCTCTGGCAGCTGTTTTCTGTACCGCCTGCCTCTTTGGGGGGATCTGTGTCCCCAAACCAGATAGAGATCGGATGCAAGTTGTCGTTCCCAAGCGGTGCCGCTGGTTGGCCATGTGGAAAGTATAAATGACAGGATTTGAAAACCTCGGCCTCTGAGCAGTGGGGGTCTGGGTCTTCAAGCAGACCAGCTGTGGCGACCATTAATGCCTCCGAAAGAAGCCCTGACGATGAGGATATTCTCCTCTGTAACTGCCCATTACACATTATCCGCGCGCACGTTTTTCCACCCGTGTGAAGAACTGCGTCTTTCAGAATCCATTCTTAATACCTAAATGTTGCAGGAACCCCCGTGCCCCCACCTCTCTTTCCCTGATTACTTTCTTGTGGTCTTAATGGCGCCAGCAGTCACAGGTATGTGTGATGCCATCAGGGGTCAAGTCCTAAAAATAAAAATGCGGGGGGGGGGCCGGTGGGTGGTATGACTCATCAACAAACGCAATGGGATGTGGCGTCGCCAGAAATTAGCATATCAAGGCGAAATATGCACATTTAATTAAATTGGCTTTGCATAATCACCCAAATTGAACAGGACGAATGGCATTTGCCTTTCATAAAATCAACACACACACACACACAAAACCAAGACAGGATATTTTCTTCTAATAGCGTTTTTAAAAAACATTAAAATGTGTGCATGTTTTAAACTCCAAAAACCAATACAAATACCGAAATGGGGCATTTTACCTTTAGTTGTTTGTTATTTTTCATCAGGTTATATAGTGCAGTGGTGAAGTGTCCGGCCTGCAAACCGGATGACCGTGATTTCATCACTGAGGTCGGCTTCAATTCATAAATTCAAAGAGGACATCCAATGTTTCTATTTTAGCTGGGGGGAGGACTGAGTCCACGCTCTGAATAAAGTGGTGCACTCCGTCCCTCCGCGTGCCGACTTGAGCCCTAGATGCCATAGGACTCTTCTCTTTTGGGAGGACACTGTTCAACTCTTTTGTGCATCAGTAATTTGTGAAAAACTGCATCTCGGAAGCTGAAAACATGCAGCTTTCTCTTCTGCCCTTGGTGCCTTTTAAGGTTTTTTGCAAAACAAATTATATCTGTGAGTTACACATATTGGGGTTCATGGCTTACACACGTCTTGGTGACGAGTGGGGGTGCAGTGCATAGCTTTATAACTTGTTCTCAGGTGCCCCATCTGTATGCTGCTCTAAATAGTGCATAGGTTCAGTCAAGGCATCTTAAGACAGATGTACACTGCTGGATGCAGATCACGCCTGAATAGTTTGGGCTATTAGGTAGCGCCAGTTATAAGCCAAATCGATTGCATTAGAGTACATATATGGAGAAATGGCATATGAGGGGCACAAAGCTTTTAGGTGTTATTAATATCATCTGCCAGTAGCGCCAAGATACCCCTCTCGGGGTGAACGCACGCTCTGCAAATACACGTTATGTTTTGTTTTTCTATTTGCCCCTCCATTGACTGCCTATGGCCATGCAAACCCCAATGGCCATTCCCACCCAATTCCTGCCTCTCCCTGCCCAAAACACCACCTCGTGGGAATTCTTTGAGCTAGCTTTAATTAAGCCTTAACATCAAATTTAGCACGAGAAGAGCCTGACATTGTTTTTTCAAAGCAGTCTTCTGAGAGTTTAGTGACTTAATAAGAGTTGTAAATGTGCTACTGGTGTAATAAAATGTCTTAACCAAGCCTGGCTTCAGCCACTCTATTTATAAGCACTATGTGTATCCTTCACTGAGGTCCTGTTAAAAACAAGCATTGGCGGGGGGGCGTGGCCAAGATGGCGGGTTGACCGGACACGTCTGGCGAGAGCTCCTTACCCGCATGTGAAGAAAAGGGTCCAAATCTCTGCGTACCCTTCACCCACAAGAGTCGCCTACGAGCAGAAAAGGCTGCAAGGCTGGTCGCAATCCTGACCGGATGACAGAGCAGCCCATGGGTGCCGGCGAGCTCACGGTGGGTGTAGAGAAGTGGAGAGCTAGGAGGGCAGCTGGTAAAAGATGGCGGCGGCTGGCGCGGGCTGGCAGTATCCCCAGTGCGCCAAGTGACTGGCAGGTGCGCTGAGCCTCCCAAGTAGGGGGAGCAGAGGGACCCCTGGAGCGCTGGGAGTGTGGAGGCCAGCTGAGGCTGCCCGCTAGTCAAGGCATCGGAGGGGAGGTGAGTGACAGCTGTGGTAGGAGTCACCCTGCAGGGGGGGGGCCTGAATACCTGCCATGTGGTCCGAGGTGTCAACGGTACATGAGACCCTCCTCCGCTGATGACCAAGTCGGGGAGAGACGCTGGTCTCTGTCGTACCGACCTTGACTCCAGATACACCGAAACAGCCAAGCGGTTCATCACAGTTGGTGAGTTGAGGGGAGAGCCGATGAAAACTGAACTGTGTTGAGTGGAAGCCGCAAGACGCTCGTGGAAGACGCTCTTTACTTAATCTACTACCTCCCCCCCACCCAACATGAACTACACCTTACCTCTATGCACTGATGTCCCCATTGCCAACATGTGTAACTAAAATATGATGCTGCAAATCAAAATGCCTTGTAATCTTAACCTTCCTTCTTGTAACCAGCCAAATGCTGTAACAGCGCCATGATGCCCACGGGCTGATTGTGCGCTTTAAAAATACAAATAAAAGAATAAGATGTGAGAAGTTCAAAGAACTGGAAAGAATAAAGGGGAGACCAGCTTCAGAGGGATTCGGTACCACGTGGATGCTCACTTGAGGGACTCTGGTCTATCCCATGTTTAGTGAAAGTGCAAATACCAGAAGGCTTTGGGAAAGCTGTAAAGGGAGGGACGGTTAAAGTGATCATACAGGTATCTTGAAAAATCCTCTGTACATTCGAAAGACTTTGACCAACAGATGATTACGAAAGGCATGAAAGTTAAAGGTTGATGAGAATTAACCCGGCGGAGGGATGCTAACGAGAAGGGGCTTTATTCCAAAGTCACATAGTGAACTGTGTTTTGAAAGTTGGCAAGAGTGAACCCGGCAGAGGGAAGCCGACAAAAAGTGGCGAAGCCCAGAGAACTGTTTTAAAAAGACATTAAGATTCATGAAAGTAAGAAAAGCCACAGTGAGCCTGGAAGAGGGAGGCAAACGTCTAAAAGGGGTCCAAGCCCGGAAGAGGGAGAACGGGTTCGAAAGTTGTCACCGAAAGTGCATTGAAAAAGGAACTGTTTAATCAATTTGTTGCATACGATTTTGTGAAAGGTCTATGTCCAGAAGAAAGAGACCCAGGGTTGAAGCCTTCACCCAAGGTATACGTGAAGCAGAACTTTGTGTTTGTTAGATACATCAGGCCTCGCAGGCAAGAGACTTTTGGGAAAAGACACTAGAACCTGATAGTTGATACAGAACTTTCTGCTCGTGCTGGGAAAGTTTGAGCGTGTGCTGTGCTCAGGAGATCCACTTTGTCCCTTGTTCAAAACGTGGGGAAGGGAAACCCCTGGCTAAAAGCCATCCTGACTTATGATTTGAGAACACTTCCTTCTTTATTAAAACCCTATCCCACCCTCTTTCTATAATTAGAAACTTAGGACTTGGAAGAAGGGTTGTCTTAGTATAGGCCCTTTTATTTAACACAATGCCACTAGGACTGCCTTATTTTTCATTTGTTGGTCAACACTTGTTCCCATCTTAGATTTAGGTTTAGCCTTTTTCCACCCTGCATTCATTGTTCAATAAACAACCTTGAACTGTGATCACTTGTGTCTGTCTTTACTGTTGCCACCATGAGTCCTTTACAGTATGCGGAGGTACGGATGTGGAAACATCTCCACTGTGGAAACCTGAACAGCCGGAAGTGACCATCTGCAGAGGCTGTTTCTCCTAGGGCCTCAGGAAAGACCACCCCACAGTGGAGCTTGGACTGGGGCAGCCCTGTGGCGGATTGGTGGAAGGCACAAAGGAGTGGCCTGGTTGCTTGAAGAGGCAGCAGAAGATCTGGGGTTCCGGTACACACCCAGCCCCGCTAGGTCCCAGGAGAAGTGACCAGAAGTGGTAAGCGACTGCAAGAAAGGGGAGGTGGTGAAGAAGTGGACGGCGCTGGGGGATGAATACGCGGCAGAAGAGAGGAGGGACCCATCTAGAGCAGAGATCGGCCCCGGGCCCAGGTCGGTGGAAGGTCGGGTGGTGCAGGCTGGGCTCTCCGCTGAGAGCATTGAGGAGCCTATTGCCTCTGCAGGGGGGGCTCAGGCACAGCCCGCGAGGGACAAGAGAGCAGGAAACTCTGCCTGTAGGAGAATACCGCAGAGGAGGAGATTTCAGAGGGGAGAGGCAGGAGAAGAGGTCACACGAAAAGGCAGGACACAAGATGTACATTGGAACAAAGAAGGTCACCATCTCTAAGGTCCGGGAGAAGGAGGTCCACCAGAGAGGGTATACTCAAACTACTCTCCAATTCTTAGACAGGGACAGAGGAGCGGAGGGGCAATGTCGTTTACCAAGAATGATTTGAGTTTTGCCCAAATTTAAAGGTGAGATCAGAGACTGAAGAGAGGCAGCCAGCATTAAGGGAGAGCTTTCGGAGGAGATTACGGCGAATCAAAGACACATCGATGTGCTAGGGGACTGTCACGACCTGTATCAAAAAAAAACCCTGGCCACCCCATTGGCCAGGAGGGGCCTTGGATCGGGTCTCAAACAAACTCAGGCATCCTTTGCTGAAGCCCTCTTGGGGCCAGTCCTGGCGCCATTGGCGCCAGGCTCATACTTCATGAGGACTTGTGTTTTGGGACTACTTTATTCCAGTGCCAGCCAACATGGAGGCACCCACATAGCTTGGTTCCCTAGGAACCAAGCTATGCGGTATAGTGTTTTGGGTGTGGTAGCCTAGGAACTACTTTACCTGGACTACTTTTCTGAAGCTATTTAAACCACACCCGACTTGAAGAACACGCTTCGCGTTACTTTGCAATCTTGCAACGTGACGCTCATCGTGTTTAGCGTTACCTGCGAACCTCGGAAGAAAAGCATCTGAGAAACAAAAGGACATTGTTAATAGCAGCAGCTTACCTGTGATTCCATCGCTAGCTGCCCTCCGCTCCTGCAAACAGCGTCCAAGGATCAGCGAGCCTCCCGGACCGACGGATCTGCAAAAAGGAGAGAAACAGGACATAAGACATTTTTCGTTCGTGCCAGAAGCTTACCCCATGAGTCGCCCATCGATGTTATGTCTTGACTGTCGTGTAGCCGAAGAGTCCTCTGTCCACAAGTGCCGCACAGAGAGAATCAAAGTCACTCTCTGTGCCGCCTTTGAGGCCACAGGTGGGAGATGTTCTTTCCGGAACTGCGGTACTCGTGTAACCCCGAACCACTGTAAAGGAAACACCGGTTAAGTGTCAAGCCAAAACAGTATCAACAACCAATCAACAAGTAAGTGGAATGGTCTTACCAAAAGGTGTCTGTGGAGTGGCGGTTTAACCTATGGGAAGGTTCCGAGACCCAGCAAAGTTGTTCTTCCAGAATGTAAGTATCCCAGCAAGGTTGCAAGTGCCAGGCCCACCTGATGCCAGAATCCGCACAAGAAGGGCGGAACGTAGAAGGAGTCCGTGAAGTAGTCCGTGGTCGTAATAATGATCCAAAAGCAAGTACCAAAGCCAAGGGTTATCCGTTACCAGTCCGTGAAACAAATCCGAGGTCAAGATCCAAAAGGTGTGAAAAAGGTATGTAGCGCCGTACAGGAATCCGAAGAAACAGCTGTGAAGCACAGAAGCCCCGCAACAGAGCCAGTTTAAATACTGGCGCTGCTAAATCCTCCCAGTCACATGACCCGCGAGCGCATCACGTGAGTAGTCCAGAAACACGTGAGCGGAAGGCGGCGGCCATGTGACGCGGAAGAAGTTGGTCTAGCAGCCCCCACGGAAGACGCCAGGGAGGTAGACGTCTCCACGTGCAAAGAGCATGCCCACCCAAGCTTTGTGGCAGTCGGTGCCGTGGCAACTGGGGCGAAGAGACAACCTGTGAGTCCCGGAA
Source organism: Ambystoma mexicanum (assembly GCF_040938575.1). Taxonomy (NCBI): domain Eukaryota; kingdom Metazoa; phylum Chordata; class Amphibia; order Caudata; family Ambystomatidae; genus Ambystoma; species Ambystoma mexicanum. Next base: position 891,975,981 of record NC_090935.1, on the reverse strand, counting down.
CTGGGCAAGAGGGCGAGGGGTGTTCGGGGCATGGGGATGAGGAATGGGACCCCCAGAGGGAGTGGAGTGCGTGACAGAGCCCCCCCACAAAGGCCCACGGCCCCGTGGGCACGAGGGATGGTCCTTATGAAACCGTCCCACCAAACGGGGAGCCTGGACATCAGCAGCCGGGACCGCTCCTCGGGGCATACCCGGACCAATCAACAAGGTACTGGAGACGCCCCCTAGAGATACGGGAACCCAGAATGGCAGAGACCTCAAAAACATCCGGAGTGGATAGAGACACCGGGGCCCCAGGAGAGCGAAGCCGCGTGGGAGCGGGACAGGGCTTGAGCAGAGAAACATGGAAAACAGGGTGAACCCGCCTGGACCCTGGGAGAGCAAGTCGATAAGACACAGGGTTGATAACACGAGTAATCGTATAGGGACCCACAAAGCGAGGTAGAAGCTTGCGACAACCCACCAAGTGCAGATGTCGGGTGGATAACCAAACGCGGGATCCCACAGTATACAACGGGGCCATCACCCGTTTCCTGTCCGCCTGCGCCTTCATGGACGCCTGGGCTTCGACAAGATGAGTCGACACCCGAGCGTGGACGGAGGCCAGGTCCCTAACACATGCAAGGGCAGCTGGATTGGCAGAAGTAGGCAAATCCGTGAAGGGCAAAACACGAGGGTGCTGACCATAAAGTACGTAGAATGGGGAGAAGCCAGTGGAAGAATGGACAGCGTTGTTGTACGCGAATTCCGCAAGATGCAGTACGCTCAACCAGGAAGACTGCAGCTCTAGGGTCAGACAACGTAAGTACTGCTCCAGCGTCTGGTTCAGTCGCTCGGTCTGACCGTCCGTCTCAGGGTGATATGCTGAGGAGAAACGAACGTCCATCCCGAGCAACCTAGTCAGGACCCCCAGAAACGTGAAGTGAATTGTGAACCCCTGTCCGAGATGAGAACCGAGGGAAGCCCGAAAAGACAAAAGACATTCTCAAAGAACAACCGGGCCAGTGTAGGCGCCGAGGGAATGCCCTTACAAGGGATAAAACGAGCCATCTTGGAAAAGGAATCGATGACCACCCACAAGGTATCGAAGCCCCGGATCCGGGGTAGGTCAGTGACGAAATCCATGGTCAAGGTGTGCCACGGTTTGGGAGGAACAGGTAAAGGAAGCAAGAGACCCACAGGGCGACCTCTACGGTGCTTACACTGTGCGCAAACTGCACATGCGTTGACGTAAGATTCAACATCCTTTCTCATAGACGGCCACCAGCACCACCTTCTCAGCAGCGCCAAAGTGCGTTTCTTCCCAGGATGACCATGAACCGGGGCGTCGTGAGACCATTCCAATGCCATGTTGCGGGTGTCTACCGTAGGCATGAATAGACGATCAGAAACAAAGGGGAGACCATCGTGAACCACCAAATCCCAATCGGACAACTGGCCTGGGTGTGAAGTAACCCAACCCCGTATCGCGTCAAGTAAGGGCAGAGTTGGAGTACACAAACAAACCACTTTGCCGACGTCCAGTAGGGTGTCTGGAAACGTCGGCAAGGCCACCCCCCCAGGGGAATGCGATAAGGCATCGGCTTTACCATGGGTATTACCCGGGCGATGTTTGATCACAAAGTCGAAGGTCGCAAAGAAGAGATGCCACCTGACCTGCCTGCTGTTGATACACTTCAGAGAAGCCAGGTCTTGTAAGTTCTGGTGATCAGAATAAACTGTGACACGGTGCTTAGCACCCAAGAGGTGATGTCTCCAAACGCGGAAGGCATCCATGACCGCCAGTAGTTCCTTTTCGGTCACGGTATAGTGGGATTCGGCATCTGTGAATTTACGGGAATGGAAGGCCACAGGGTGAAGGCGACCTGAGGTAGGGCAAGTCTGTGACAATACAGCACCTAAGGCAAAGGATGAAGCATCAGCTTCCACTATGAATGGCAGTTCTGGGTCTGGGTGCTGTAAGATGGGGGCAGTCGTGAATGCTGTCTTTAAAGCCTCGAAGGCCTGTTGATGTGTGTCCGTCCATAGAAAAGGTGTGCGAGGGCTAGTCGGAGAAGTGAGGGGAGCTACCAAAGAAGAAAACCCGGAGATAAATCGCCTGTAAAAGTTAGCGAAACCAAGGAAAGACTGGAGTGCCTTCAATGAATCGGGGACCGGCCAATCCAGCACTGCGTGAACCTTGGAATTGTTCATTGCTAGCCCTCCCGACGAGATGTGAAAACCAAGAAACTCTACGGAGTCGGCATGGAACTGGCACTTCTCGGATAGGCAAACAAGGAGTGCGTCCGTAGGCGAGACAGTACTTCCCTGGCGTGCTGTACGTGGTCCTTCATGGTCTGGGAGAATATCAGGATGTCATCCAAGTAGACCACTACAAAAACGTCCAGGATGTCAGAAAAGATATCGTTCATGAACCTCTGGAACGTGGCCGGAGCGTTGCACAAACCGAACGGCATGACCGTATACTCATACAAGCCATAGCGAGTACAAAAAGCGGTCTTCCATTCGTCCCCAGAACGCACACGGACCAGATTGTAGGCGCCGCAGAGGTCTAATTTGGTAAAGACAGCGGCATGTGTGAGACGGTCCAATAGGGGCGTGATTAGTGGAATGGGGTAGCGGTCTTTCTTGGTGATGGCATTGAGTCTGCGGTAGTCCACACAAGGCCGTAAGTCACCCTCCTTCTTGGGGACAAAGAAAATGGGACTCGCTGCCGGGGATGTAGAAGGACGTATCTGGCCCAGACGGAGGGACTTTTGAATGTACTCTTTGAGGGCTAGATCTTCAGTAGGAGACAAGGAGTAGATACGACCTGTGGGGATAGTGCTGTCCGGAACCAGATCTATTGGGCAGTCGTACGGGCGATGTGGCGGTAAAACTTCTGATGAACCATGGTCGAACACTTCTAGATAGTCTTGATATTGGGCCGGAATGAGTGTGGAGACCAGTCCAACCGTGTGGTGTTCTGTGGAGGGGGCAAGGGAATCTTGTAGAGATAATTGAGCCATGACCCCCAATGCTTGAGCGGGTGTCTCAATAGTGGTGGCTGCGGTTAGACAGAAATGTTGACAGAGATCGGATTCGAAATGCACCGAACCCTCTTTCCAGTCAATTAAGGGGTTGTGCTCCCGTAGCCAAGGTATTCCCAAAATTACACCGAACTGGGGCATTGAGATGAGATCGAAACTCAGGGTCTTCCTGTGTATAGCCTGTATGGTCAAGAGCATCGGGGCGGTCTGCTGTCTGATTGGTCCGGAAACCAGAGCAGTCCCATCCACTGCCTGTACTGGTTCCGGCCAGGTTTTGGCTAGCAGAGGTAGGTTCAGGGTTTGGGCCAGTGTGATGTTCATATAATTACCTGTAGCCCCGGAATCTATAATAATCGTAACTGGGTGTGAGATGTCAGGTGTGGGTTGTAGAATGGCCTGCACATATATGGGTCTGATGCGGCCGAAAGCAAACACAGGGTTCGGGGTGTGACAGGGAGCGCTCAACCCGGTCCCCGAGTCTAGGGTCGAGCACTCCAAAAACCCGATGGTTTTAGCTTGGGTCGAGGAGGACACTCCTTCACGTAATGGCCAGGTAGACCACAATAATAGCAAGCATTGTCCACCCTCCTACGTTCCCTTTCTATGGGTGTGATCGGGCTCCTGATGCCCCCGATTTGCATGGGTTCGCAACTGGTGTTTGAGGGGGCTGAGGTGGAAGGAGATGGGACAGCGGTGTGCAGGAGACCGGCCTCAGCCCTACGTTCAGAACATCTAGCGTCCAATTGCAGAGTTAAATCGACTAGATCATGGTAAGAGGTTGGTAATGAGGGAACAACCGCAAGGGCATCCTTCATGGCGTTGTTTAAGCCGCGATAATACACAACGGCTTTTTTGGATTCAGGCCAGGAAGTCTCGGCTGCAAGCTGATTGAACTTAGTAATGTATTCGATCAAAGACCCCCTACCCTGCCCCAGGTCCAGGAGTTCCAGGTCTCGGGACTGGACCTTATGGCGCGTATCGAACACTCGTGACATCTCAGTGACCAACAAATCAAAGTCGTAAAGGGCTGGGTTGTTGTTTTCCAAAAGTGGATTGGCCCAGGCAGCAGCAGTGCCTGCTAAATGAGAAAGAGTAAAAGCTGCCTTAGAGGTGGAGTCTGGAAAAGCCATGGGTCTACACAAAAAAATGCAATTTGCATTGATTCAAGAAGGTTCTAAACTTGCCGGGATCCCCATGATACCTCTCGGGGCAGCCAAAGGAAAAGGAGAGGGCAGTACTACGGGGACGGGGTTAGGAAGGGGTGGAACGGGAGGTTGGACGGGCGAGGGGCCTGGTGGGGTATCCCCCAAACTCAGCATCTGAGGGTAGAGGATGTCTAGCACTCTGGATGGTATCCAAGCATTGGTGAATGGCTGTATTAGCTGCGGCCATGTCCGCACGTAACACGGTTATGGCCTGAACCATAGTGGTCAAGGAGTCATCCGCAGCTCCCTCCATAGCTACACGACAGGATGGCTTCACAGTCTGTTGTGTCTTGGCTGTCGTGTAGCCGAAGAGTCCTCTGTCCACAAGTGCCGCACAGAAAGAATCAAAGTCACTCTCTGTGCCGCCTTTGAGGCCACAGGTGGGAGATGTTCTTTCCGGAACTGCGGTACTCGTGTAACCCCGAACCACTGTAAAGGAAACACCGGTTAAGTGTCAAGCCAAAACAGTATGAACAACCAATCAACAAGTAAGTGGAATGGTCTTACCAAAAGGTGTCTGTGGAGTGGCGGTTTAACCTATGGCAAGGTTCCGAGACCCAGCAAAGTTGTTCTTCCAGAATGTAAGTATCCCAGCAAGGTTGCAAGTGCCAGGCCCACCTTATGCCAGAATCCACACAAGAAGGGCGGAACGTAGAAGGAGTCCGTGAAGTAGTCCGTGGTCGTAATAATGATCCAAAAGCAAGTACCAAAGCCAAGGGTTATCCGTTGCCAGTCCGTGAAACAAATCCGAGGTCAAGATCCAAAAGGTGTGAAAAAGGTATGTAGCGCCGTACAGGAATCCAAAGAAACAGCTGTGAAGCACCGAAGCCCCGCAACAGAGCCGTTTAAATACTGGCGCTGCCAATTCCTCCGTGGAAGAAGTCGGTCTAGCAGCCGCCACGGAAGACGCCAGGGAGGTAGACGTCTCCATGTGCAAAGAGCATGCCGACCCAAGCTTTGTGGCAGTCGGCGCCGTGGCAACTGGGGCAAAGAGACAACCTGTGAGTCCCGGAACCGGGCAAGAGGGCGAGGGGTGTTCGGAGCACGGGGATGAGGAATGGGACCCCCAGAGGGAGTGGAGTGCGTGACAATCGACCAGTATCGCCTTGAGACTTGTTGCATCGGGTGAAAACCACAACCTACGGGGAACAAAAAGTCAGCAGGTTAGCAAAGGCAAGGCATCATAGCGCTGCGCATAGCGCCTACTTACCGCATCAAGGCGCTCCCGATGCACCATCACCTACCGGCGAGTCCCAACTCAGCCAACGTTCCACAGCGAACTTCCGTGCACCTAAGGAAAGAGAAAAGACATTACTTAAACCAAAGAAAGGCATACAAGTATAACAGTAATAAGACCTACCCGAAAGACTCAAAAGGGCCGGCATCAGTGAAGTAACTAGATCGCACTAGCCCATAAAGGACAACGCGCCCCTGCCAAGAAGGCAGAACGGAGAGCACGCCAAAACCCATAACAAGGTGAGGAAAGGTCCAGGGAGGGGCTGCGGGCTTACGAGGTGTTGGGAGGCTCTTACCCCAGTTGCCTAGTCTTGAACATTGCCCACCTGTATTCCAGGCAGAACTTCTCCGCTGATCATACCTGGGAGCGGCTGAGACGAATACCAGAGTCCCCACAGCTGGGTGGCGTCCCCGTGGATACCAGGTGAGCGTAACAGGGACAGAGTGATGGAGGTGGAAGGCCACAACACGGATCCGGTTGTGAAGGTGCCCAAAATGAGCAGGCACAAGGCGCGGAAGAGATGATGCGAACCTTTGAGGAGAAATGTAAGGATCTGCAAAACCGATCATGGAGGGACAATGTCTGGATCAAAGGGGTGGAAGGCACGGACCTTGAGGGATGAATTCGGGAGATGTTGGCAGGCCTTAAAGAAGGAGAGCAAGGGAAAGGTCTGAAGATAAGAAGAGTGCATAGAGTGGGAAGGCAGAAAGCGGAGCAAGGGACCTGGCCTTTTAAGGACAAATCAAGAATTATGAGCATGGCAAGGAGCAAATACTTTTGAGGGGGAGCGACTCCCAACTGTGTGATGACTTATCCCAAGCGACACTAACGCGGAGAAGGCCACTAAAGCAACTTATGGAAGAGCTCAACAGGTTTAAGATTAGCTATCAGTGGCTCTTCCCGACGAGACTGCAGTTTCAGATGAGCAATGAAGAAAAAACTGTATCAGGTGGAAGCGGGGCGGAGGGCCCTGGGCATGAGCCCTCAGGAGTTCCAAAGGGAGGAGGTGGAGAGACATTCTGAAGGGACCTTAAGAATGGAGCAGGGTGGCCTCCAGTGGTGGACCTCGAAGAAAGAGAGGAAGTCATGATATGGGTAGCTGGAACTATGCAGGGCAGAGGCCCTCTCTATTCACAAGCCTTATCGGGGAAGCAGAGGAAGTAAGGCTGGATGGAGGGGGAGGGGAGCAACTTTGAGCGGGCGAGGCGGGCGCTGCTCGCTCTTTGCAAATGATGGACACGTCCAGAACCTGAATGGGCGATCCAGGGACAGTTTTGGTTTGGTTCCATGGTTTTAGCCTAGGGGTTAAGGTTTTGAATAGTTGCAAGGGGGGTTGGCTTGGGAGGGGAATGCATGGGGAGGGACGGGATTGTGATAAATGTATACGTTCGAATAATGGAACATTAGGGGACTGAACAGCCCGAGTAAGAGGCAGTGCAGCTTTTCCTCTTTTTGGTTGTGGTGAACTGAGACCTTTGGGATACCCTTATGGCTCCCATGGGTGGGGGTACAGCCCTGTACCCCTAGTGTATGTTTTTGGGCATCTGTGGGTGGGGGTACAACCATGTACCCCTAGTGTATGTTTTTTGGGCACCTGTGTGTTGCTCACAGATCCGGGTATGGGCTGACTGCAGATTCATGCTGATGTGACCGGAACTCTGAGTATCCTCCATGTTAGGATACCCAGGCCCTGCCATAGGAACCAGTGGATTCCTGATAGAAGGCAAGATGGTCCCTGGGGCCTCTTGGTTTAAATTGCCTATTACTGGGAAGCCCTGACTGTGTCCCTTCCCTCGACTGGCTGTTGGGTGGAAGAACCATATATGGTATTGTGGGGAAGCGCAGGCCAGACTGCCTGGAGCCCTCCCAGTGACTAGATTTTGTGGGTACACCCTTGGGGTGGGACCTGTGTGAATAGTGTGTGACCAATATGCCTTCTATGCTATGGGTGTCTGGTTAAGGGTGATACAATGAATGAGACAGCCCTGCCTGAAACTGTCATGAATGTAGTGTGGTGTGCTGAAAGGCTGGGTGCTTGCCCCAATACACATTCCTTGTTATGGGTATCCTGGTGGAAGTGAATGGCCTGAATGCCTGTGAGCCTTATTGGCTGCCTGCCTGCATGAATGCCCTTCTGTATGATTGGCAGACTGAGCCTGGCTCAACCAGAGTGAATGAGGGACAGATGTGTATATCTGGGGACCTCTCACTTACCAATTTCTTCAGAAGCTGAAGTTGAAACTTGAAGGATCTTTTCAACGCCCAGCTGGAGGAGAAGATTGCTGCTGCATTTCCTTCCATGTAAACCCAAAGCTGTCGAGTCTGTCGAGGACTGATCCCAGAGGGGACCTGGCTAGGAGACCTCTCCCGAGCTACGAGGGACCATTGTACAAAAACTGCTGTTCTTCATCGAAGCACCCTGGAAGCCAGTTCTGTGAGTCTGAAGTCCGGAGAAGGGGGTCTGCCGAGAATCCCACAGAGAGCACCTGGACATCGAGGGTCGAAGTCGAATCGTGTTGCCCAGAAGCGGGGACACCTTGACGCCGTGCTGTTTGACGCCCGGAGCCGAGAAAACTCCACCTTGCCTATGAACATTTGAAAGAGGGCTTCCTTGCCATCACCGCTGACCACTTTGTCCCGCCGTAGAAAGTCGAGGTCGCCGGCTACCGAGGAAAGCCTGCCGGTGGGTTACCCGCCACCCGAAGCCGACAAAGACGTCCCGAAATATACTGACAGAGTGAGGATTCGAGGTCCAGCCCGTGGCAGAGTCCCGATCGCCGAAGCTATCCGAGGTACCTGCTGTGTCTGCAGCACCATCAGGCCAGAGGACCACTGAACACATCTCCTGGTACCCGACGCCCGCTGCCAGGCCTGCATCCATCAAAGAGTCTTATTTGCGGCACCAAACACTTGGCAACAAGGTTTACCGCACGCCTCACCTTCCCAAGACTTCCACAATCAAGGAATCGATGGTTGAAGAGCACTGCAAAGGTTGAAGCTGCAATATCACCACTAGTGTTCCACTTTTATTTGAGGATCTCAACACCCTGTGCCGCCTCCTTCAAAGGGGGTCCAACCTCGAGAGAGGTCGTCGCAGAAACATCAAAGAAACTCTTCCACTTCAGGTACATTGGGGTGGTTGAACTTTTTAACCAAGAAGCAAGGCTTATTGAGCATTTATGAACTGGGCTTGTTAATTCTTTTATTACAGGTTGTCCAAGTAGGGGGATCCCCATTCAGAATTGTGCATCTAGATCCAAAGAATGCATTCTGCTGCCTTCCATCCTTATTATCTATGCTTACTGAAGGATTTTTATGCTCGATTATATCTGCCAGCTGCTGATGCATTTTAAAGGAATCTAAAGCCTAAGTGTGATCCCAAATAGAATTGTATAGATTTGTCATTATAGAATTACCAGAGTACAAAGTGTGTTATTGAATTGTGTACATAGCTCTGAACCTTATTTTTATATAAAGAACTGTGCTAGCACATAACTGTGTGTGGACATTCCTTTGTGGGGACTTGGGGACTCACTGTACTTAATTTAAGAACCAGCACCAGCCTGCATCACCTCCTGAGAGCTTAAGCCTTGGTTGCTCGTCCATTGCTACCATACAGAGAAACTTGGCTAGGGTGCTCTGTGCCTCTACTCTGCCATATAGAGAGCAGAAGTACAGATACCCCCCTCCAGTCTTTACAGACACGCAACAGGAATAATGTCCAAATAATTAAGAGAGAGAATTAAGGAAGCGGGCATTGGGGATGCATGGTAAATACACCACCATGGGATAAGGATTACTCCTTCTCCCATATCCGTAAAAGATACTCCCGGATTGATTACATGCTGGCAATGCAGAGAGTAGTGAGGGCTACCACAAGGGTGCATATAGGTAACATGACCGTATCGGATCATGCGCCAGTTACACTCGAGTGGGAGGAGGGAGTACTACAGAGGGGACATAAAAGATGGAGGTTAAAAGATTAACCTCATCCCGAAGCCGGGTAAAAATCCACAGTACAGCTCCTCGCATAGATGCCAAACTGTATATACCAGGGTGCTAGCAGCCAGGCTGGAGGGAGTACCATCATCTCTAATTTCGCAGCACTAGTATGGGCTCATCCAGGGCGGAATACATTTGACAATATAAGTTGGGTCCTGCACATTATTGACAAAGCCATCAGGGATTGGGGGGGAGAGGGGGAATTCCGCTCCTACATGTTTGTTAACGTTTGGCACCGAAAAGGCATTTGACCGTGTAAACTGGGCCTTTATGATTCAAACGCTAAGCAGCGTGGAGGTGGGACCGGATGTTTTGAGGATGGCCAGGCAAACTATCAATCCCCAAAGCCAAGGGTTAAAGTGAACAGTGGGCTGACAAACCAGTTTCCAATTAGTAGGGAAACCAAGCAGGGTTACCCCTGCTTTTTCCGATAATGGAGCCTTCCGTGCAACGTTTATTGGAGAATGTATATGTGCACGGGGTCAGGTGGGTGAACTTGCACCGTAAAATCGGAATGTTCACTGATGACGTGATTCTCATGATCTCCAAGCCGCAGCTCTCGTGGCCAGCGATAATGAAAGCAATGGGGGCGTTTTCCAAAGTATCTGGATTGAAGGTAAACTACTCAAAGTCTGGAACACTTAACAGTGGGAAAGGATGAACCTGATCGATTGGTAGGCACTACCTCTTTCAGATAGGCGGAAGGACCAGTCAGCCACCTGGGAATTAAAGTGACCTCAACCATAAATCAAATAATCGGGGCAAACTACCCTATTCTAGGGTGACACATCAAAGCGGACCAGACAAGGTGGAAGGGGCTGTTTGTTTCATGGTTAGGAAGTAAGGCCATTGTACAGATGAATATTATTCCCTGTCTTCTATATATGTTTCAGGTGAAACCATTGCCAGTTCCAGGGAGGACATTGGGGGGGATCCAAGAGGGCATTATGGACATCATCTGGAATGGGAAGAAGCCCTTGATTAGGGAGGAAGATTTTATTTAGAAGCAAAACGCAAAGTGGTGAGGGTGGACTGTCCTGATGTGGTGAAATATTATTAGGATGAACAATTGAGAGCCTTAGCGGAATGAGGGAGGGAGGACAGCAGGAAGCACTGGGTTGACATGGAGCAGGCGGTTGGAGGAGAATCTTTGGAAGATTTCACTGGATTAAAAGGGATGACAGAACGAGAGGGCTCATGGAGAACCCGATAAAACACATGCTAGTAATTTGGGACCGGCTGAATAGGAGGCCCAGTCTGGTTGTAGTAGTCACCATGGAACCCTCTCTTCAGAAATTCTGCTTTGCCGCCAGGGGGATCATAAGAGGTTTGCGAGGTGAATGACAGGGGGACTGTGAGAAATCAGGGAGCTCTGTAAGGCAGCACGCCTCAAGACCTTCAGAGTGCTGCAGAGAGTATGAGTTGGGAAAGGAGGATTTTTTTTGCCTACCAGCAGATAAAACATTGGGTTAGCACCCCAATAACAATGTCTGGAGCCACAAGGGACACGACAGAGTGGGAAAGGCTGTTCTCATTTAGTGAAAATAATAGTGGGCTCATTTGAGCTGTAATTAAGATCCTTTTAGAACAAGGGAGGAAGGGGCAATTGGGTGTGAGGGGTAAATGGTAAACCGGCTTGGGGAGAGTGTTCATGAACAGAGAGTGGAGGCAGGCTCTGAAGGGGTGGTTTGGTCCATACACCTCGGCTCAGCACCAAGAGCTACAATACAAGATGTTACATAGGTGGCATTAAACATCGGAGTGGCTTCACAAAATGTACACCTCTAATTCTCCACTGTGCTGGCGGCAATGCGGGTAGGAGGGAATGACTATGAAGGGATCCTGAGGTAAGACACAGACCAAACATTCAACTTTCTAATTGAAGCTTTATTTTTCTTAAACGTCAGGATGGAGCAAGGCCTAACTTGCATTAGACTAAGCTGGGATTTCCTGACCTAAAGAAAACGAAGGATAGTCTAAGTCAGTAAGTTTAAATCAAAAGTCCGTCTGTGTCCAAAACCTATACTTGACCTCATAACTAACTGTATACAATGCGTAGGTATGTTAGTAACAAAAGGAATCATTTTCAAAAATAAAATTCAGAGCTTCTTCCAGCTCTTGGTTTATAGTCTGCTTCCCCTTCCCCAAATTCAGAGTAGTTCCAAAAAGCCCTCTGGGTTCCCTTACCCAAGAGTAAAACACAGTTTACACAGTCTCCAGGGTTCCCTTCCCCAAGAGTTCAACTCTTCCAGTTTTCAAAACCAATATCGATTCATATCTACCAGCTTTCAAAACAATTCCAGTTCATATCTTTGGTCATGCAGACTTTTCAATAGTTCATATTGATTGCATTGTTTCTTCATTTACAGTTCACTTCAACAACTGTTGCCAAACGCAAACTTCTTGACATTTGCTTTCCTTGGCTTTTTCCAAGTAGGGGTCACTCGATCTAGACGCAGTTGTAGGACCACACGGTCCACTCATTATAGGTCATGCAACCGATGCCCCTATGCACTTTAGTATGCTTTCTGTATTACACTGGCATTTGCCAACACAGGTTTTCTCTCTCTTACCCTTTAGTTCCTTGGATATATCTGGCCAATGCTCAGTTTCAAATTTCATATCTTTCTTGCCAATCTTTTATCTTGGCCACCACTTGTGGCTTTCACTCTTAATTAATATCCTTGATGATAGCGTTCAGGCTTTGCCCCCACTTGTGGCTCACACGTCACATTCCTCGGTAATTCCCATTAAAATGACCTTGCTTTTATTTCCTTCATACGTGCTCATCACTTGCTTTCGTTCTATACGCTATCCAAATATACTTTTAATGCCTTTCAGTTACTTTGTTATTCAATATTACGTGGTTCAATTTTCAAAATAACATGTAATATCTTGTAGCTTGTTCGGTATTCAAATATACTGGCTTTGGCCTTTTATAGTACTTATAGCAGATCTCAGCTTGATCAGCATTCATACCTGTTTGTTTTCAGCCCTCCAGAGCGCCGCAGTATGAGTGTTCCCTTCCTTTCACTCACCGGTGGTATGCAGCAGCTCCTTCGTGTTTCTCAGCTTTGCTTCCCGGCTTCACTCCGCCTTCCTTTCGCAAGAGCCACAACGAGAAGCACTCTCCATCCTGGAATGCCACAGTGTGTAGCTCTGCTCTTCCCCAGCGGAAACTATTGAGAGCACCACTCTCTTTCTCCGAGTCTTGCACGATCGGGAGCTTCGGTGCGCCACCGCTCCTGCTCTGAGCACCGGTCATAGAGGACAGCAGATTCTCAGACCCTCTCATGGCAAGCCTTGGCCCCGGCGTCTCACTCGCACTCCTGCTCCGCATGGCTTCTCTCAAGCCTGCTCCGCTTCTCCAGGTCGTGTCCTTCTTTCCAGGCCGTCTCCCGGTTTGTGATGGATGGTCACCATTTTTATACACCCGGGACTTGGCAAATGACTGCAGGTGTGAGTCTTTAGCTGGACATGCCTGGCTATTATAACTGTACTCCTCCAAGGCTCTCTTCCGCGTCTCAGTACCAAGGTGGTGTTTAGGAAAGTTTGAACGAAACTTCTGGTTGTTTCTTCCTTGTCCCAGTATTAAGGTGAATTGTCTGTGATACATTTTGGATGGAAGAAAGAGACAAAGACTGAAAGCCCATAAAGGCATGTGCAATAGAAGGCTCATTTTGACAAGCGAAAGGGGGATACCATGTCTCACCCAAAGACGTCCTCTCCCCACTCTCCAAGTTCCCTTCACCCAGGTGATCCTCACTCTCATATCCTCCTACAGGGTTTGGATCCAAAAGCAATGGCCATTCCCTGGCCATCTGAGAGGATGACCAAGGGGGAGAAGTGAGGATGCCCTCAGGTTCCTCACACAACTGAGAATGTTTGAGGGGGTGCCTGCAGCTTCAGCATTTCTGGCAAGAGGTGAAGTCGAGAAACGGTGGGATGTTAGGATTTGATTTGGAATTGAATGGAGCTTTAGTGCCTCTTCACATAACCGCGGAAGGGAAACTTCGACTATGGGGGAGAAAGGGAACACTATGTGCAAACCTGCTGATGAGCGCCAGGCACTGTATAGTGAAACAGTGGAGGCAAAGGGAGGCACCGTCCATTATACAGTGGTACCACGCAATATGTGGGCACTATAAGCATGGAAAAGATGGTGGCAACAGTTCAAGGTACGATGAAGAGATTCAGCAAGGTTTGGTCACCTTTCTTACTTAAGTTCTGAATGACTATACATGTTTGTATATCCCGACGAGACTAAGGATACTTGGCATTCTACCAGAGGACGAAGACTAAAACATAGACAAACTCTTTCACTTTCCTTGCAAGAGATGCTTCCAGAAATGGGGGCAGGGCGTACAAGCCCTTTGTGAAGCCTCCCTAATCACCCCGTCACACCTACATGAGCCAGGTAAGTGATTGGACAGGGTGAGTATTCAATCCTGGAAGGGGGTGGGGTATTTAAGAAGGCACATGCGACTTGTGTGGCGTGGGTTAGTTGGGTGAGCACAGTCGGTGGAGAATGACATCCAAGAGACCGGAGGAGGCGAAAGCAGAAAGCAGTGCAAAACCTATTGGTGAGAGGGGATCTGTGGAGTGCTTGGGTGAGAGAGAGAGAGAGAGAGAGAGGGAGAGGGAGAGGGGGAGAGAGAGAGGGAGAGAGAGAGGGAGAGAGAGAGGGAGAGGGAGAGGGGGACAGAGAGAGGGAGAGGGGGACAGGGGGACAGAGAGAGGGAGAGAGGGAGAGGGGGAGAGGGAGAGGGAGAGAGGGAGAGAGGGAGAGGGGGAGAGGGAGAGGGGGAGGGAGAGGGGGAGGGAGAGGGGGAGGGAGAGGGAGAGAGGGAGAGAGGGAGAGAGGGAGAGAGGGAGAGAGATCGTAGTAGTTGGGAGTAAAGATAGAAGGTGGTGGCGGAAGTAGTAAGATAAGGACAGAACTGGTGGTGTAGTAATAGAGGGGGGAGCAGGGCACCATATCCCTTGAAGAGGACAGTGGTAGTAGAGAGGTGGTGGTGGTGGTGGTAGTAGTAGTAGCAGAGTAAGGAGAGTAGGAGAGGTAGAGCGGGAGGCACAACAGGAGGGGGTGGAGTAGAGTGGGAGGGAGGGAGGTATAGAACAGTTGCTGATGTAAGTGTTGATAGGAATAGGAGTGAGAAATGAAGTTAGATCGAAGGGTGGAGTTAGAAAGGCAGAGTGAAAGTTTGGAGGGACAGTGATGTGGTGGGAGGTAAACAGCATAAGAGACCAGTATAGCGAAGGGCCAAGAGTGAGAGGGTTTGAAAGAAGTGAGGTTGACTCTGGGCATAGAAGGCACCATTCCCCATTTTCTTAGACTACTAAGCGGGGATAGGAGAGGGAAAGCTAGAATTTCCCTAGGGAGTCAGGTAGCCAAAGTCGTAGGGTAAACACCTGATGTTTAGAGAAGTGAAAGACAGATGGGTGTTACTGATCTTTGAGATACTAACATCCCAGTAGGACCATCTGTTGTTGGGGGCAGGACCTAAGCCCAGGGAAGATGAGAGAGGAAAGGGCCCGCCCTAGCGCCAACCCCAAAGTACCCGGAAAACCCAATGAATTAGAGATCACAAGCCATTCTGATTATTTATATTGTAATAAACACCCTTGGACTTTTCGTTAAGACTCAGCGTGATTCTTTGGGACGGGACAACTCCTGTCACACCATGTCCATTATAGACCACTCAATGCTTCAACCATCAAGAACTGTTACCCATTACAGTGAGTTCAAGTACTACTGTATCTGGCCTGAGACAACCACATCTACGCCAAACTCAATTTAAAAGGTGCCTATAACCTGGGCCGAATGGCAGAAGGTGACGAATGTAAGACAGCTTTCTGAACTCGGTTTGGTCATTTTGAGTATTTGCCGGGTTGTTACATAATCCAAAAGGCATCACAGAGTTTCAACACTTTCTCAACAACATATTTTGTGACCACCTGGATGTTTTTGTGGTCATCTATTTAGATGACATTCCCATTTTTTACCTTCTTATGAAACTCAGGTTTTTTCATGTTCAAGAAGTCCTTACGAGACTCTGTACTCATCAGCTCTATGCCAAAATCACCAAGTGTGAATTTCATAAGACAAGGATAACATACTTAGGGTATGTTCTAAGACCCTGGTGCATAGAAATGGACCACAGAAAGATCTCTGCGATACTTGAATGGCCCATACCCTCATTGTTCAAGATCTGCAAAGGTTCCTGGGGTTCTGCAATTTCTTTCGTAGATTTAGCCCAGATTATCAGAAATTCTTGTCGTCTAGACCAGATTGTTGAAGGAGGATATACCTTTTGAGTGGGACCAAGTAACAGACGAGGCATTTAACACTCGGAAATCCTTGTTCACCACGGCTCCGGTTTTGCGCTTAGCACACCCGAACTGCCATACTTGTTGCAAACCATCGCTTCCACCTACACACTGCTTCTCTTTCAAAAGCGCCAGGAGACTAAATGCTTTCATCTCATTGCATATTTTTCTTGCACGCTGACTCCCGACGAAAAAAAACAGCAGTATGTTTCAGAAAGAACTTCTTGCAATAAAAGAAGCGTTCCTGAATTGGAAGCATTTATTGGAAGGACCCAGACATGCCATTACGGTTTATAAAGATAATCGTAATCTTGGCTTCCTCAAGGACCGCTCAAGCCATGAAGTGGTGTCAAAATTGGTGGATCCACTTTTCCCGATTTTGATTTTATTGTCCCCTTCAAACCAGGTAACCAAAATACCAAGGCAGATGCACTATCTCACGTTTACAAAGGAGCAGGGAATACCATATGACATATGATATGATCAGGGCTTTAAGTGGGTCGGGGCCTGCCGGGGCTGGGCCCCGGCAGGCTCCAAAATTTCGTTTTGAGGCGGGGACCTGCCAGGGCCCACTAATCTCCCCTGGCAGCCCCGGCCACTATACGAAAAGGCATTTTTTTCTACAGCCTGAAGCTCTCGCTTGTGAGCGAGAGCTTCAGGCTTCAGAAAAAAATGCCTTTTAGCCATAATGGTGGCGCAGCACCCGCGAGGCATCCCTTTAATCAAGTGATGCACGTGGGCTGGCGCCACCATTATGGAGAAAATGTGAGGCCGCTGGAAGCAGAGGCCTTGCATTCTAAATCCTGAAGCTCCCGCGGATTCACAGGAGTTTGTCTTTAGGAAAAAGGCCTCTGCTTCCAGTGGCCTCACCCTTTCAGCGTTAATGGTGACGCTGCCCCTCCCCAGCTGGCGAGGGGCAGCACCACCATTAAGGCTGAATAGGCGAGGCGCTGTCCCCTGCCAGGCAAGCCTATACAAAATAAATGCAGATATCAGCGCCTCGCCTAATTTCTACAAAAGGCTGCCTGGCAGGGTTGCCAGTAGCCCATTGAGCTGGGGCTCGTCAAGGGGGCGTGGCCTAACGGGCCATGAAGACCCCCGTTGTTAGGCCACGCCCCCTCGATGAGCCCCGGCTTGATTTGTAGTGCCACTTAAGGCACTGGATATAATAGGTTATTTATAAGAAACTAATACCCAGAAGTTTCTAAGCACGGACCCGGGGATCGAACCTGTAGTGCTCCGTGTTGTCTTGCTTCCAAGGCGAGCACGTTGCCCCTGAGCTATCCTCCCGAGGCAAACCGTTCATATCTCTGGAAAAATGAATCTCGGTTTTAATCCCTCCTTCGCATTCATATGAAGAAATATAGAAAAACATGTATATACCGCAGATGAAGAAATTGTTCCTAGAAGAAAATGGTACCCCTACAGAAGAACAAGGCTTGTTATTAGATAACGAGAAGTTTTGTTTACCCAGTCACGAGAGCCAACACATGTTGATTGGCGTCACGATATTCCAGGACCTGGTCATTTTGGAATCCGAAAAACACTTGAGAAAGTACAAAGATATGCTTGCTGGAAGACGATTAAAGATACAGAGGATTACCTACAAACTAGCCCGTCACCTTCTCCAAAGACAATCTCGTCTCAGCATTCGTTCCAAGAAGACGGGACATCCAGACCTGTGTCTCTGTAGCATCCAACATCACAGCTGAACTCTTTGAAATCTGCAAGGAACTAGCCAATCCTTCTGCAGTCTCCTCCTTGCCTCTTCCCTCTCAGGCCCTGTGCACTGCACTGGCCACCCACTTCACTGCAAAAACTAAGGACATCCTGTGCACAATTTCTTCCTCCCTTTCTCCCTCCCCTTCTCAAATCCCCTTGCCACCCCTGACCTCCCAACCTCCCCCAGCCTTTCTCTCCTCCTTCTCTCCTGTCACATCGTACGAGGTCACTAGGGTTGTCTGCTCTATGAAGGTCTCCTCCAAACAGCCACCCTGCCCCTGTTCTTCCAGAACTATTGCCCCTGCAATCACTCTCTTGCTACCGGGTCTCCCTCCCCCCTCTTCCCTCAAGCACTCTTGTGCGCCCCCTCCTGAAAAAGCCATCCGCTGACTCCTTGTGGCCAGTTAACTACCGCCCCAGCTCTAGCACCCTCTTCCTTGGGAAAGTCCTGGAGAAGCTGGTTTTCCCCCAACTGGCCCAGCATACTGAGCTCGTTGGTTGCCTACACAACCATAAATCTGGATTCTGGGCATCCAGAGGTACGGAAACTGCTCTTCTGAACGCCCGTGAAGAACTGCTCGCATCTCTTGACACAAACTCGCCCGCTCTTCTCATTCTATTTGATCTCTCCTCTGCATTTGATATGGTCAACCACTCCATCCTCATAAAACGACTCCATGATACCCTTGGTATCTCTGAGCGGGCATTGAATTGGCTGACCTTGTTCCTCACTAACTGTCCCTCCCAGGTCATCTTGTGCTCTTTCTCCTCTCGTACCTCTATCTCCACCTGTGGCGTTCCTCAGTGCTCTAAGCTCTTATCCTGGCTCTTTAATGTCGATCTTGCACCGCTTGCTTATCTTATCTCCACGTTCTCACCACAATTTCAGTGTTATGCAGATGACGCCCAACACATCTTCAAACTTCCCTCTGATGCTCTCCCTACTTCCTCTACCATTGCCGACTGCCTATCTGCCATCCAGTCCTGGTGTGCCTCCAATGATCTCTGCCTCAATGCCAACAAGACGGAGCTCCTTCCAATTGGGACTCCCACTGCCTCTTTCCTCCCTTGACTCTGGCCACCCTCCATGGGCTCTTCCCCCTTCTGCTACATCTGGAGCCAGAAACCTTGGAGTCATCTTCGATTCCTCTTTCTCTTTCCTCCCTCACGTCTTGGACCTTGCCAAGAAGACCAATTTTTAACTCCACCTCCTCAGAGGTATCCTTCCTTTCCTCACTTCACTAGAAGCTCAATGTCTCTAGAGCTCTGGTACTCTCTACGCTGGACTACAGCCTCTTCCTCTTTCCGCCCCCCATCCAGCTTGTCCAGAATAGGGCTGCAAGACTTACCCTTGGCCTCAAGTGCAGGGACCATATCTCTCCAGCCTTAAAATCCCTCCACTGGCTCCCAATTGCTGCAAGGATCAAATTAAAATCCCTCTGCATCATCCTTAAGGCTGTCTGGGGCCGAGGACCAATCTACATACAGCTTGCTCTCATCAAATACTTTCCTTCCAATCTTTACGCTCCTCCGGCTCCATCTCTCTGCTTGTCAGGTGCTTTTCTAAGCAGCAAGCAGGTTGCAGATCTCTCTCCTCGGCTGGCTCCCTCCTCTGCAACAGCCTCCTTCTTCCCCTCTGTCTTGAGCTGGATTTCCTCAAATTCTGGAAGCTCCTCAAGGCTTTCCTCTTCACCTACTCCTTCCCCCTCTCATTCCTGGCAAATAACCCCACAGTTGCTGAGATTGGTGGCCTGGGACCTTTTGTGTCCTTCTGGGTCCTGGCCTTTCCGCCCGATCGCCCTCAGCCTTCCTCCCCATCCCGGCACTTGCCTGCGGGTACCCACTAGCTTGTGTTCTCACAGGCCTGCACTTATTAATGGCAGGTGATCACTCTGCACCAAGCGATCTCAGCCTGGAACCTCCTGTTGCACACAACAGACTCCTTGGCACTTCCCTATGTGGAACTCCTAGCATTTACCACTCTCCCTGTACCTTCTCTCTCTCCCTGCACTTGCACGTTCTGAATGCTCACAAGGCCTAGTAGGACCACCCCTTTCCAGTCCACCAGTGTATTGGTTCTATGTCATTATAACAATTGAAATTACAGAGAATGAATTAATAACTCGCGCCACCACCGTGCACTGCTAAGACTTACACCCAGGACATCAAAGATGACATCACAAATGTCATTGATGACATCACTGATGACAACACATGTGAAATAAATGTTGATGGAAAGTCCCTACAAGGATTTGTGTTTATATTGTTGGTAACAAGATGTCGGGGGTGATCGGGAGAACTATCTATTAAGGAATGTACTCATCTAATATTGTATTGGAGTGTTGTTGTTAATACAGAAACCTAATCATATATAAACAATGGCAATGACTGCAGCATGCACCATAGAAGTACACTATTTATAATCTTGTAATGTTGGATAGTACAATAATGAATGCTCCCTTATCAGAGTTTTGAGTAATGTTAAACATGTAATAATTAGCTAACAATTCAAGACTTACAGCACTTGTGCTAGTACAAACAATACATATGAAGAACCAAAATGCATACAAATCAGAGGCACATACACGGAAACTAAAGTAAGGAAGAAAGAAACTGCATCATCAGAAAATGTTAACGACATTAAAGTTTATCTTCATGTACACAAATGAATTGTGTTTGAGGCCTGCTCATTTCCCCATGTATGTGCACCATGAGCTGAGACCAAACCCTAAGGAAAGTACTTAAAGAACATATGACAAGGTTAACGTCTAGATATACAACACCTTTTTCAATTTTATTATTCTGACTGCCAGTGAACAAAACCACCTGGCCTATATATGTCAATAAACAAAAACAAAAGGCCCAGATATGTGATGTCATCAATGACATTTGTGATGTCATCTTTGATGTCCTGGGTGTTAGTCTTAGCAGTGCACGGTGGTGGCGCGAGTTATGGTTGTTCAGCTTACCATAACTGGCGAATTTCCGGGGTTTTTCGATTTGACTTGAAACCATAACGTCCCTTCAACAAAGTTTTTTCATTGAATTTCAAACCTTTTTATTAGTGCAACTTAACCATAACGTCCCTTTAACAAAGTATTTTTCAGTGAATTTCATAGGTTTTTATCAGTGCATGCTATTTTCCTACAACTTACTAATATCATACTTATCCAATATAGCAATGTTTGTGTTCAATTTACAAAGTGTCACCTTGAATCTCTGCCATTTCCCACCTTCTGGAATCATTTTTAACACTTCCATACACTTTTTGCAACTATTTCAACTAGTTTTGCATCCGTAGAAGTCTACAAACATCTGACTTCATAGCAGACCTTCCAGACAGTGCCACATGACCATACGCTGACGTGCGGCATGATGACGTGTCCGAGAACCCGTCCGCACTTCACAATAAGATCTCTGCTAGCGAATTTCTAGGGTTTTTCGGTTTTACTTGAAACCATAATGTCCCTTTAACAAAGTTTTTTAATTTAATTTCATAGGTTTTCATTAGTGCAACTTAACCATAACGCCCCTTTAACAAAGTTTTTTTCAGTTAATTTCATGGGTTTTTACCAGTGCATGCTATTTTCCTACAACTTACTAATATCCTACTTACCCAATATAGCAATATTCGTGTCCCATTTACAAAGTGTTGTCTTAAATCTCTGCCATTTTCCACCTTCTGGAATCCTTTTTAACACTTCTATTAACTTTTTGCAACTAATTCAACTAGTTTGCATCCGTAGCAGTCTACAAACATCTGACTTCATAGCGGACCTTCCAGACAGTGCCACATGACCATACGCTGGTGCGCGGCATGAGGACGTGTCCGAGAACCTGTCCGCGCTTCACGATAAGATCTCTGCTCCGTGGACAGTTCAGAACTGTACTTTCTATTGATCTAGGAACTTTCAACTTCAAAATTTCCCTTGCACAGCTCCAGCACCTATTCCTACTCATCATCCATTAACAATCTAGTACACAGTACATACTTTTAGCAAAACTGCTATTTATCTTAAAATGCCATCCCTCCTCCCCAAGAGCCACCACCACTGCTGTAATCAAGGAGCGTGAGAAACACTGCCCCCTACCTTAGAAATAACACACGTGCAACATTTTCCTTTGTCCACCTACCCCTCCATATTAGTGTTTGGTTCCTCTTCTCTCATTTCCCTCCCCCCCTTTTGTTCTCAGATCTCCTGCCAAAAAAATACATCCAAAAACAACAAAAGACATATTCCTTTAGGAACCACCTTTAAAAATAGAACTAAATAAAACATGCATACACTCCTTCTACTTTATATTTCTCAGTAAAGTACATAGACTCAATAAGATTTTCAAACATTTCCATTTGCATTTTGTGTTATGCTAATGGGAATATTGTGGCTTTCATCCACCATTCCAGGGACTGGAAACGTGGATACCGACCCAGCACCTCAAGTTATCAGCCCAAGCGAAGCAAGGGTGGATAATGAGGTCTCTGGACCATTATTACCCCATTCCAGCCCCTGAAATGGGGGATGAAGGCCATTAGCACCCTAGGTTCCCAAAGCGGAAACCCGGGGGGCTAAAAAAGAGGATTTTTCTTCCTACACCAGGACTCCTCCAGCATCCCAGTGTAGGAAGGAAAATCCTTTTCCAAGATGGCCACCATGCAAAGGCAAGGCAAGGGTTCCATACAGGGCCACTCTTCGCTTTCCATGACAGCCTGCAGAAGGCAAAAAGAGAACCCTATGACCATATTACCACAAGCACATTTTTCTTCCCTTTCAGATCTATCCTAATTTCGAATAACTTTACCACAAAGCCAGTCTCAGGTGCACATGGCCACTTTAATCCTACGTTTTGTCCCTTGTGGTCATGGCCAGTAGCCAGATTGTCCGGATCATGACCTTATTCCATGACTTGGACAATCTGGCCACTGCCCATGGCCACAGGCTACCCCTCAGTCACTAAAGGTATTCTGCTATTTTTTGTAGCTACATTATGACACTTGTCAAATAATAAAACACTGGCACATTTGCAAAACCATGCTTGTAAATCATTGCCAATGCTCCTTACGCAAGTTTGCTGGAAATCCACCCATGTTTTATTTTTTCAAGTGTCAAATGTATGCACATACAATCATCATATAACCTAGCCCCCACTTGACAAAATCCATTCAGACTTTACGAAAACATCTATATGTAGATCTATAATCTTTGTGCAAACCTTTGTGTAGATTTGTCAAATGGCACCTCATTTATAAGCCTTTACATTATTTTGGGAGCCCCCCTCTGATTTTGCTCCTCTTCACAAAATCCCACCAAACTTCGGAAAAACATTCATATCTAAATGTATTATCAGTTTCCCAAATTAATTGTAGATTCGTCAAATGGCACCTCATTTATAAGCCTTGACGTTATTTTGGGACCCCCCTCTAATTTTTCCCCCTCATGACAGAATCCCACCAAACTTTGCATACTCTCTCGGAATTGGCTCAGAAATATACATGCAAAATGTCATGCAGTTCCAACCCTGTAATGCTGAGGTGTCTGAACTTTTCAGAACTGTTAGCGAACGTCCTGTTCGCTGACTTTTGCGGCAAAAAACACCAGTTTTTTGCTTTTTCAAGCCATATCCCATCCTCATCACCCCTCACCTCCCCAGAGATTATTTGATAAGTTTTACAAGTGAAATGTTGTGTTTTTAATATGTTTTTACATATTACAAACACTGGCGAAGTCCGCGAATCCAAGATGGTGGGCGTTTCCAAAAATCTGACGCACTTCACGCTCTTCACCATCTAATCAGCAAATGCGTTGCATGTCCGCGGACATGACGCAAGCCAATTCACCAATCAGTGTCCTGTCCGCGGAGCGGACATAGATATCACTCATTATTTTGTCACCTACTTTTTGGTTGTTTTAAAAAAAAAACTACTGGACGGATATTGACCAAATTTACAGAAGCACGCTTTCGGGACCCAGCCGCTGCTTCTGCTGCAAATTTGGTGAAAACCTGTCCAGCGGTTTGGGCTGTAGGCGTGAGCGAAGTTTTTTTTCCCATTCAGTCTATGTTGAAAAATGTTGGGACCCCCCCTATAACTTTGCCCCACCTGGACCAAACGTCACCAAACTTTGCAAAAAAATTCAGAGTGGGCCATATACTTTTTCGGCAAAGTTTGGCAAGGATTCGTCCAGGGGGAGCGAAGTTATAAGCCGCCCAAAAAGTGCTCTTCCTATGGGATTAGCAACTTAACCATAACTACACGGCCACTACCATGGGCCTTGTAATATTAATATATATATATATATTTCTGAGGCTTGTGGAATCTGCTTAGATCACATGCTGTGCATAGGCCAACATCTAGTGGAAGCTGTAGAGTATTAGTTTGTTTTTCGAAACTCGAAAAAGGGCGTCGACATAGGCCGTGCCAGTAATACTATCCCTAGTGTGACGTCCACTGTACCCATGATCCCTCACGCGTCTAGGACCCTCAGATTGTTTTTTTCCGCCATACTGGTCGGAAGCATTTCGCGGAGTTCCCTGGCCTTAGCCATCATTATGCTAAATATTGTTAAATTTACCCATTTCTCCACCCCAACGTCGAGTCACCGAACTTCCACACTCGACGCCGGCCCGGAGGAGAATTCGACCGTCGACAGCTGCACGACGGATTTGGGCCTTGGAAGGCCTCTGGCCTCGGCCCGGGCCTTGGAAGGCCGCTGGCCTCGGCCCTGCAAGTAGGGAGAGTGGGGGGTGGACATAGTCTACACTCTTTTGGTATATAGGTACATTCTTATATATTCCTACACTTACAAGCCCGCTGCCACAAGGTGCGTATGGAGGGTACCCCTTTCCAATTCTGCTCCAAGTGCAACCGCAAGTACCCTTGGGTCGACAGGCACGCCACGTGCAATCTCTGCTTGCCGAGGGACCACCCCGAGGCGAACTGCAGAGAGTGTAGTAGGTTTAAACCCAAAACACTTAAGGACCGTTCGATCAAGCTTTGGGCCCACCACGCCAGGTGTCAAGAGGCCATTGCAGCGGAGGGCACCTTCAGCGATGGCAGTGACCCCGTGCTTTCGGACGGCGAGGGCATTATGGCGTCGAAAGACAGTCGAGCGCAAGTCCCCAACCTCGGAAGGTCGCCGGCAGGGCGGCTATGGGGAAGACCCCCGGCGACACAAGCGCTTCCCACAGCACTTCCACAAAACACATGAAGTCCAACTGGGACTCGACGCGCACGTCGAGTTCTCGGAAAGAGGCACATAGAGATCGGTCCGAATCGGCGTCCTCTGGGCGTTCTCGATCAAGATCGCCGCATGATTCCAGGCAATCATCCACTGTTGCCAAGAGTGCCTCGCTCCCCAAGGTAACGGAAGTTCGATCGTCGGAGGACGAAGCCAACTTCCATCCCCAGACCACACTCCAGGAGTCGGCGCCCGCAGACCGCGTTACGGTAGCCCCCGAGCCCCTACCTCCACGCTCGAAGTATACCCCCGAACATCGACGCCAGGCGTCGAAAGGCTCCGAAGGGGCGAAAAAACAGGGAAAACACTCTTCCACTCACGGGGAGGGGGAAAAACAACAAAGGAAGCAGCGTCTGCCTACTTCCACACCTTTAAAACACTCCACTCCTCATAAACAGACAAGTCCAAGTCTTCTGCTATCACAAATACCCCTGCTCAGACCACCTAGTCTAGTCAGGATAAGTCAGAGAAACTTCCAGAAAGAGTAATTCCCAGTTCTAGAGAATGGTCTAGTGATGACATAGACAGGGTCATGTCAAGGATGTCATCATTGGCAGATTTTTATGCAAAAGACCCTGAACACTTTCTCTTATACTCCCGACGGGTCAGCACCCTCAGGCTCTAAGGATCCTATACCTACAAGTAAAAAGTCCCGGTTTGAAACACCAATACGGTCTTCGGACCCCTTCTATGTACAGCCCTACTCTCAGTATCAAGGAGAGACATCCTTTTGTGAAGATCCAGATTTGGGCATGTTGGAAGAACAAACTGCTACGGGCTACTATGGGGATGATCAGGACCAAGAAGAGGATGATGAGGACCCGGAAACCTACAGAGTAGATTCCCCGGTAGAGAAGGAACCCCCGGTTACCGACTCCCCTGTCGACAACCAACCTCTCCTAAATGAAGTTCTGTCTCGAGCAGCTGAACATTTCCACATTGACACCCAGGGTGCTCAAGAGGAGAGGGACTTCGCCGAGGAATTAGTGGGAGAAAGGAGGCCTGTTGCTCAGGCCATCCCTATCCTGAAGTCTATTCAGAGAAGAATAGATCCTTCACTCGTAAATCCGAACCTCACCAAGGCAGTGAACCCTAGGATTGAGAAATTTTCAGGGCAGCCCAATCAGACCCACTGTATATAAGGGGACATCTGAAGCCAGACTCCCTGGTTGTTACAAACACCCGTAAGAGGGCTGGAACACCCTTGTCATCGTCCGTAGCTCCTCCCGACAAGGAGAGCAAGAAACTGTATGGTTTGGGCAGGAAAGTAGCCTCCACTTCCGCCTACCAGGCAAGGATTGCCAACTCCACCACTCTGTTGGCCAGCTACAACTGCTATCAGTGAGAAGAAGTCGCAGCACTCATAGACTCCGCCCCAGATCCCTTAAAGAGCCAGTTGGCACGAGTTTCGGCGGAGGGAAGAGCCGTGTCCGGTTGCATTTTAAAAGCAACCTTTGATGCTGCGGATAACGCCGGCAGATTGATAGCAGAAGGAACTGTTCTCAAGAGACACGCTTGGTTAAGGCAGTCTGGATTCAAAGCTGAAACCCAAGCATCGTTGTTGGATAAACCGGTGGAGCCGGATCTGTTGTTTGGTAAGGCGGTCGAGGACGCGCTGAAAAATGCCAAGGACGAGTATGAAACACTCAAATCCCTAGGCCAACTAACCAATAAACCCCCTAATCAGAGAGGGAATGGCAATTTTCGTCGCCCACGCGGCCAAAATTCCCAGAGAGGATCTAACTATTCCCAGGGGCAGGGTACACCGTGGAGCAATAATAACCAACAGTCTACCCAGGGTTACGGCAGGGGTAATAAAAGAGGACGTGGAAAAGGTAGAGGCAGCCCCAGTAGAGGAGGCGGCACGGTGACGCTTCGTTCAGGGTCCCTTCTCACGCAACCCCAGTAGGGGGACGCATTTCCAACTTCACCCACGCTTGGGAAGGGATCACATCAGACAGATGGGTGCTGTCCACAGTTTCCGCAGGGTACTGCATAGAACTGTTAGTGTCCCCAAAACCATCCTCTACAACAGAAAATACATTCTTTGGACCACCAGAAGATCCTCCTCGAGGAGATCGTCAATCTGCTAGCAAAGGGCGCGATAGAACTCGTCCCGGGACACCAGGTAAACGAGGGTATTTATTCAACTTACTTCCTTGTGCCAAAAAAAGATCTGACAATGCGCCCAGTATTGGACTTGCGGCCTGCAAACAAGTATGTCAAGCCCCAAAAGTTTTGCATGACTACTCTCCAGGAGGTAATCCCCCCCTCGTAAAAAAGGGGGATTACATGGCAACATTGGACATGAAAGATGCCTATTTTCATATTTCCATGTTCCCAGCGCACAGAAAATACTTGCGCTTCAAGGTGGACAGTCGGCACTACCAGTTCAAGGTACTGCCCTTCGGGATAGCTTCGGCTCCAAGGGTATTCACCAAGGTACTGGCGGTGGCGGCAGCACACCTACGCAGGGAGGCAATCCCGGTGTACCCTTACCTGGACGACTGGCTCATCACGGGGGAGACCCCAGTAATTTGCAGAGCAAACATTCAAAGGACAATCGACCTCTTTGAATTGGGCTTCTCAATAAACGGGAAAAAGTCAAGTCTGGTGCCAAGCACATCCAAACAGTTCCTAGGAGCTATCCTAGACACTCAAGAGGGGTTGACCTTTCCTTCCGAGGAAAGAATTTGGAATATACTGCTGCAAATTCCGCAATATCAGTCCGGGCGCCAGATAACGGTATGCAAAGCAATGCGTTTGCTGGGCATGATGGCGTCATGTATTTACCTGGTCCCCCACGCGCGCCTGCGCATGCGTCCCATGCAGGAATGGTTGACGAAACAGTGGCCTCAGGCAAGTGGTCAATGGGGCGATCTAGTGGTCGTTTCGCCAACACTTGTACAAAGCCTTCACTGGTGGACAAGAGAATCTGTCCAAGGAGAAACCCTTTTACGATCCCGAGATACAGGCGGTAGTCACAACCGATGTATGCCTGACTGGGTGGGGAGCTCACCATCTCCACCACACAGCTCAGGGTCTCTGGTCACACTCAGTGGCCAAGAATCACATCAACCTGTTAGAGCTTCGGGCAGTATTCAGAGCACTTCAAACGTTCGAGCCCTACCTGTTAAATCTGTCAGTGCAAATCCGGACGGATAGCACTGCAGCCATGTTCTACCTGAACAAGCAAGGAGGGACTCGGTCGCCAAATCTGTCCAAGCTTGCCCAGAAAATCTGGATATGGGCACTCAGACGTAACATCTTCCTGTCATCGCAACATGTTCCAGGGGATCTCAATTCCCTAGCGGATGCTCTGAGCAGAGACCCCCTCCCAGAGGAACACGAATGGTGTCTACACAGAGAAGTCGTAGAAGATATCTTGTCTCAGTGGGGTTTCCCCACTCTAGACCTATTCGCCACAAACGAAAACCGACAATGCCCAGGATTTGCATCCAGGTTCCCCCAACCATACTCCCAGGGGAACGCCCTGTGGATGAACTGGTCGGGGATGTTTGCGTATGCTTTTCCACCAACTCCTCTAATCAGGAAGGTGGTCAACAAGATGAACAGAGAATCGATGACGCTCGTCCTAGTTGCTCCCATGTGGGCAAGACAACCGTGGTTCCCACACTTGTGCAGATTGGCGGTGTGCGAACCCATCAAACGTCCGGGCTGGTACAACCTACTGTCCCAGCACCAAGGTCAAACAGTGCATCCTCAACCCAACTCAATGAACCTGGCAGCATGGCTCCTGAGGTCATAGAGTTCGGACATCTCAATTTACCACAGAGCTGTATGGACATCCTAAAGGAATCTAGGAAACCTAACACGAGGCACTGCTACTTTGACAAATGGAAGAGATTCGTTATCTGGTGCCAGAATAAACAAATCAACCCAGTTGATTGCACTCCTTCCACTATTGTTACATACATGCTCCACCTGCTGGATGCAGGACTGGTTTTTAACTCACTGAAGGTACACCTGGCAGCCCTGTCAGCATACACCACTTCCCATAACAAGGTGTCGTGGTGGAAAGTACCAGTAGTTAAAGCCTTCATGGAAGGAGTAAAGAGACTTCACCCTCCTATTTCAAACCCACCACCAGGATGGGACCTTAACGTGGTGCTATCTAAGCTCATGGGCCCCCCCCCCCATTCGAGCCCATGCACAAAAGCAGTCTCAAACACCTGACTTACAAAACGGCCTTCTTAGTAGCAATTACATCTATAAGACGAGTCAGTGAAATTCAGGCTCTGTCAGTGCAAGATCCCTTCTTTACTGCCCATAAAGATAAACTGGTTTTACGCACACACCCTAGGTTCTCACCTAAGTTTATTTCAAAATTCCACGTGAACCAGTCCATCAAGCTTCCGGCTTTCTTCCAAGACCCACAAAGCTCGGCTGAGGTGAAACTACACACACTAGATGTGCGTAGGGCGGTCCTCTACTATGTAAATAAGACCAGACCGCTAAGGAAAACAGATTATCTGTTTGTCTCCGTAGCTACAGGCAGAGAGGGGGATCGCGTCTCTAAAGGTGCCATCTCTAAGTGGATTATTAACTGTATCCAGCTGTGTTACTTTCTGAAAGAACTCTGCCTTTCACGCCTAGGGCCCACTCTACAAGAGGCATTGGGGTCACTCTGGCTTTCCTTGCAAATGTGCCTCTTCACAACATTTGCAAAGCAGCTACTTGGAGCTCTATTCACACTTTTACTCAGCACTACTGCATTGACACTCATTCCAAGACAGATACACAAGTGGGACAAGCGGTTCTAAGACATTTATTTGCTCATGACCCTTCTCACATCCCACCTCCTTCTTCAGGTACTGCTAGCTAATCTATGCACAGCATGTGATCTATGCAGATTCCACAAGCCTCAGAAGGGATACATTACTCACCATAATCATATTTCTGATGCTTGTATCTGCTTAGATTCACATGCGACCCACCCTTCCTCCCCTCGGAGAGAAGGCGCATGGATGCTTGTAGTCTTACCTTTCTTTCTATCTGCTTGGATTATCTGTACTCGCGCTACTCCTCATGCTACCTCTTGTCAGAAAAAATACAATCTGAGGGTCCTAGACGCGTGAGGGATCATGGGTACAGTGGACGTCACACTAGGGATAGTATTACTGGCACGCCCTGTGTCAACGCCCTTTTTCGAGTTTCGAAAAACAAACTGTAATACTCCGCAGCTTCCACTAGATGTCGGCCTATGCACAGCATGTGAATATAAGCAGATACAAGCATCAGAAATACTATTACGGTGAGTACTGTATCATATATATATATATATATATATATATATTTTTTATCAATATTTTTTCATTGTAAATGTTTTCGTTGTTAATGCATTCTGTTTTGTATTCGTTAGAATTACTGGATGCCCAGTTTATTCTATTTGCTTTTGTTCCCATGTTTCCTCCCCTTTGCCCTGTGGGCGCTTTGAAACACAATTTCTCGATGTAGAAGTGCCTAACAAATGCACAATAAATAAGTAAATGAATACCTGCATGGCTGTGTCCCTGCACAGCCATCGCAGAAGAGGGAGAATCCACTCTATAAAGCATCCCAGCACCAGGGAACAACAATCTTTCAATGGTCTTGTCAAACCTCTGGATTCAGGTCAGTGATAGGGATTCAGGTACTTAGGATTTATTTAGGTTATTCTGACTGCCATCCAGTTCCTCTTGGATTTCTAGGTTTTCCAGAGGACAGTCGCTCCAGCACAGGTACTATTATTGACTGCCTTCCATTTCATGTGCACATTAGTCCCTGAATTCCATGTGTAATCATATCCCGGTTTCTATTCCTTGCTACTGCTCCTGTCCAGTCTCATGTTACCAGGGTGTGTCCTGTAGCACTCCCGTCTTGGGGACACTTGCACACTGTGTTTTCCATCTCAACCTGTGGGTTATTTCCTAAAGGGTAAGAGATATGTTGCTTCTATGGCTCCCGAGAGGTCCAGCTTCTAGTGCAGTGCAGAATCTGACAGAATTTAAACATGACCACATTAGGGAGATTCCCTCTCGTGTTTTCCCCTGGATCCCCCCCCCCCCCGTTACCTCAGCGCAGACTTCCCTAAACTCCAAGGAGGTCACTCCTGCCCAGTAACCACTTTTGTCTACAATCTGGCTGTGCAGTGGTGAGGAGCTAAAGGCAACTACCTTGTCTCTGACTCTGAGGTCTTCTAGGTGGATCCTAACCTGTGTCCCACAAGAATAATGATAAGACTTGGTGACATCCAACCACCCAGGTCCTCACTCGACTTTTCCTCTCGCACCCTTCCCCTCACAATGATCTTCTTTCCTTCCTTTCTCTTGCTTTTACTTCTCCTCTCCTTCCTTCTCATCCTCCCACTCTCTACCTTCTCTCCCGCTGTCCCTTTTAAGTTATTACAACTCAAGTGTACTCCTCCTCTCCTTATCTACTACTCTCCACTCCCACTGCTTTCTGCGCCGACAATCCCACTACTTTTGTCTATGCCGCTCCCATTACTCTCTACTACACTGTGCTACTGCAACTACTTCACACTCCCATTACTCTCTAATCTCCATTCCCGGCTACTCTCTTTGCTCTTCACTAAACCCATTTTTCTCTCAGTCAACCTCCTTTCACACTCTCAATCGACTTTTCTCCCTCAGCCTCACCTACTCTCCTACACTCCTACTTGATCTCACTCACCTTACTGACACACACTCGCACCCAAGTGCCACTTTCTCTTATAAACCAATACTTTGTACTCTCTCTCTGTAATTCTCATCCATACTCCGCTCCACCATCCTACCTTCAACTGGTTTTCATTCTGCCTTCTTCTCCCTTAACCTCACCCAAACACATGCTCAAGCATTATTCCTGTTCTGTTTTAACTTCCTCCTCCTCCCCCTTCCATTGGCTCTCACCCTCAGCTGGTTCCCTGAGTCAATCTCTGCCATGCTCTCCCGCTGGTGCCGGGTTACAGAGATGGGGAAACCATAATATGCTTCTTAAGCACAACCCCCTTTTTGAACACTGGTGCTCTGGCCTTTTTTTAATGGCAGCCCACTAAAGCCAGAGTCAGTTTTAGAGTTTGTCTTATAACAGATGAGCAGCCTGATTATTGGTCTGCTGAAAGCAATGTCCTGCAATCTGGCTGTTCGCCGCCTCATCTCTCGGGGAACAGAGAAAACACTGGCCAGCATATTGTGCAGCAGGTATGGGTGATAGCAAGTGTTACTTTGTAATTGTAACTAGCACATGAAGTGGGAACAGACGAGGGCTCTCCTAACTAGGAATGTCTGTGGCAAGCACCTTCGTAGGCCTCCTACCCCAGGTTAAGGGGTGTGCAAGGTTTTTGTCTCTAGCAGCTTTACGTCTCCTTTCATACCTTTTTCCAAGGAATGATGATGAGACAAAACTTCTCACTGTCACATATTGCAAAAATATACCTGCGATTGGCCAATTTACAATCTAAGGCAAGCTACATAAGCCTTGAACCTATGTGCAATAGTGCCTATTCCCTGTGACAAGTTTTAACAAACACAGAGAGATGCATATTCACATGTGCATTCAGACCTATATGCTTTGACATGTTATTTGAAAACACAAGTAGAATTTAGATAACCATTATTAAACCCTTTGTCAATTGTATTTGACACTGACTGAAGTAAAACACGCATCTGCTGTGAGTGTAATGGAGAAGTTCAGATAAAGCCTGAAAGCTCTGCTATATTTAAAATAAATGTGTTTCTATGCAAATTGCACAGAGCATGAAGAACTATGACTGGGTTAATATCTACCCTGTATTGCTTAAACATAATTCTTTGAAAACATTGCTTTGTGCTTAATGCCAAAATGAGTCCCCTGCTAAACAAATGTTTTCAGCGATCCTCTTTTTTTAAATTATGAAACAGAATCTGAGGATTCCAAAATGTAGTGCGGCCATTCGTTAATCACCATGTGTTATTGTGAGGATTATTGAACTAAACGTGAATTTTAAAGTTCTGCTATCTTGAAAATGCTTAGTCATGAATGTCAGTCATACAATGCAGATGTTAATTGGCTGCAACTGTAATGAGCGGGTGTACAAGTTCTAATCTGAATTTTGGATTATAAACATTTTGCAATTCTCACATAATTGAATGCGGCACAGGCCTCACAGTGAGGTGCAACTGACCCCGTACAGTTGATAACAGCAAGAAGTGAGATGACTCTGTTCCTTTGAGGCATTTCCAAGATGGACGACATTTGAAATGCAAGCATTTTGCAAGTCTTATGTTTTTCATATAGGATACAGAGCTCACGATGAAGTCCAGCTGATTGAAAATTGTGAAGAATGAATGAAACCCACTTCTGAGGATTGGGTAGCAAGAAAGCAAGGGTGGTGTAGATGCGCCTGAGTGGGTGGACCTGTAGCCTATATAACTAACAGCTCAGAACAGCAATGATAGAGTTTACAGAGGCAGCTGGAGGCAAGGACCCTAATGATGCCAGATGGGGGCAGAGTTTGGAGGACTTAACTGATTCACAAATTCACAAGATGGACTGCCTGGATAGGCAAAAGCAAGCAGGTAATTCAATGCATGACAATAGTTCTATCTATGGGCCTAAAACTAGTCACTTTGCCGTAATTTTCCAAATTCAAATTTGTACTGCTTCACTAACTTGGAGGCAAAACTAAATTACAGAGTTGTGCTGTTTTATCAAGAAGACGCAAAACGTTGTTAAGTTGATTCCCCACAATAGAGTACATCTGCTCTCTAGCCTAAAACTTGACGCTTTGCCAATTTTTCCAAATGCAATATTTTTTTTTTACTTTTTCAATATTCTCAGGGATAAATTCAGCCTTTTAATCTATTTTCTCAACATACGCTTCTATTTTCCATAGTTACGCCATTTAGAGACGCCATGATGTATTTTTGTTAGGCGAGACTTCCATCTATCTCTCTTTTGGTGAAACACTGAGTTTATCATGGTGCAGAGCTTTGGCATGGCATATGTCCACATGAGCTGCCCCTCGTATTTCTTTGGCCAGGATATTTGGATCCATCAAAGCAAAGTGGACAGAAGAGAGTAATCTGTTGCAGGGTGATTTAAAATTCTTTACCTCTAGTTTGTTAATCCATGCTTCTTGGTTGCTTTTAGGTTGTTCTTAGTTAACTGCCATTAGATGCCTTTGTTGTTTGACTGTTTTCAACCTTTTCCATTTAATAGATTATTCAGGAGTTTGTTTGCATAACCTCACTTGTCCATCCTGACAGCACCATGATTGCTAGTGTGATTTTAAGTTTTACTGTGCCACATTATCTATCCACACATTGTAGATTGCTGTAACATTGTGTAAGTGAATAGGAGAAAAATATGATGCTAGGTCTCTATACATCTATTTTATTGCTAATATTGGGAACAGTAGATTATTGGACCATGATGTGGCATTTATTACACGTCTATACACAAGTGTTTCAAGGCGCGACGAGGCAAGGGAGGGGGAACCTTGTGTCTGGAACAGCACATTCTGTGCTGCAAAAACCTGCCATAGCCCCATACACCTTTGGGGTGGAGAGTAGGCTGTGGCATGCAGGGTATGAAAGACATTTTGACAATACCTTCAATTCCACTCCACGTGAATCAGTACAGTCATATAGCCGAGTGGCATCCACAAAGAGGCTGAACATAATTCTATATTCATCACACACAGGCTGTCTCCTGGGTGAAACTTGAAACAAAAGTTGTCAGTATAAGCTCCTCAACAATTCAGACAGTTTGCGCGTCCTTATAAAGTTTACAAGGTTTGGGGTGCTTTCTCGTCACTCAATATCAATGATGCTTGCTGTGAGCTTTTTCCTTCTGGCCTCTGGATGTCCGTGGAATACAGCCACCTCCAGCTCATTTTGTAGTTTCTTTAGACGTCGCTCAATCATTCTCGATGAACAATATTTACAAGGAGAGCTTCTCTTCAGCTTTCAGACGATACATCTGGGTTTGCATTCCCCAATTTCCACAAGCGGGCTTAAGAGGGCTGTCGCGCCCTCTCCTAGGGTCCTGATAGTCCCCCTTCACCACCTCTCTACTCCTCAAGTGTGCCCTCTTGTACTTTCCCTTTCTTGCTATCAATGTCCTCACTAGCCTCCTGACATTATCCTTCAGTATCCTCTTGATGTCTCCAATCAACCTCATCCTGATATACCAACCAAAATAATCATGTCTTATCTCCAGCCTCCTCTCTCTCCAACTCACTCCAAACCTCTGCCATCAGCTCTTACTCCAAATATCCACAATGCCTGTCCGTGACTGAACTTATTTAATCCTGTGACCCCCCCCCCTCGTCTGGGTTCGAACTTTCTGTGAGGGTCTTAACTGTGGAAGTGAAGGAGTGCAGAGCTGTAATTCGCTGTACTTAATTGAATCTTCTGTGTTTGCTTGGTAACGTTTAAGTCAGTGCACGGCTTTAAACGGCTGATCCACCATTTTGGATTTTAGTGGGACCAATTTTGGGGAGGTTCCTCTCCAGGCTTTTCAGACATATCGCCTTGTCTGGCAGCGGACCAGAGCTCATGTGCATGTTTCCAGGGAGAGTCAACAGGTTTGAGCAATGGAAAAAGCACTTTTGTTTTTGCCATTGCTTACTTGCATGCTATCTCTGAGCTTGCGCTGCAGGGAAATTTATGCAGTAACTGTTTCATAAGCAGGCGTGCTGTGTGATTGTTATGTGATGTGGCACTGATGTTAATTTGCATGAGTTCTGTAAGAAAATGCAATGTGCCTTTGATGTTTGAGTGGGTGTTTACTCCCAGTGCCAGTGGAATTAGATTCCTTTCCTACGTGATTTCCTTCACCTGCAGTGTTCATTTTTCTTAAGCGGACAGTGATTCTGCTTTCCTGGAGCAAAGGATTGTGTGAAGGGTTTATCTTTGGGAATGAAGACACCAGTGCCATACTGATTTTATATTGTTTCAGATTCCCAGGTGCAGGTGTAATCTCCCTTAAAGAGACAGTATCCTTAAACTGTGTCATGTCACGGTCCTCTGCCATATGGCAGGAAGTAATGTGGGATGACCAGGGGATCCTCCACATACCACCCCTGGTCCCAGCATCAACTAGATCCAGGAAGAACCAGGCCCTCTTGGCTACCCCACTAGATGTTCCCAGATTTAATCTGAGGACTTTGACACATCACACCTTCTTTCTGACAGCACTAGAGTTCTACCATGGGGAATCTACTTAAGTAATTCACATTAGCCTGAAGCTTGTACTCCCCATGAATAATGGACAAATAGTAGGACCGAAAAGCCAGGAATCCTCTATAGACTCTGGATTTGTGTGTAAGGTTCTTGATGGCCAAGTCTATGGTCCATAGCAAACACAAGTTTGTATCCTGTCATGTAGTAATTGAGGGCCTCTATGGCCCACCGAATGGCTAGGCACTCATGTTCTTTGGTGCAGTAGTTTATTTTCCAGGGAATGGAGCTAGAGGGCATGTGTTGTTTTATGCCTTGCCCTGGATGCTTTTGCCTGTTCGCTCTTGTGGTTGAACTATGTTATTTCTTACTTCAAAGCTCCGGCACATGACTATGGGCAGAGTAAGGTGACATTTGACTGGATTGGCCTTGCGCCTGGCCTTTCTGAGACTTTGGTAAACCAGATATAGTAACCTTAGTAGTCTCAACTGGTCTGCCGAGGTCTGACTGTATACCACAGTGTAATTTAGGTAAACTCCTATAAAAGCTTGGTGAGGCTGAAGTATTGTCCATCACTCATCCAAAGGTAGAAGGTGTCCTGTGTGTCCTAAAGGGTAAGACAGAGATTTGGAAGAGGCCCATAGGCATGAAAAAAGCACTTTCAGTTGATCTTCTGGGGCCTGGGGAGTCTGTTGCTGCCCCTTTTATTAAATCAAGGGTGGAACTATGTTTTTCTGGTCTGATCATCTTGATCATCTTATTGATTCTTGGCCTGAGATAAGCATTAAAGCAGGAGATTTCATTTGCTTTCCAGAAATCTGTGCAAAACCACCACCTACCATCAGGCTTAGGCACAGGGACAACCAGTGGCTTTGTGAAGGCTCAGACTTTCAGGTCCAGATTTCTCCTCAACACATCCTCCATAGCCTTCTGACAAGGCTTGGTGAGTCGACAGACTGAAACTGACTGGCTTTCCTGTAGGGGTCTCTGTACAGCATACATAATTGTGTGCTGTAAGGAGTTTGAGCATTGACCCATGGGCAGCCAATGGTCAGGTTAACGGTTTCTGATATATAAGCTTTATTTCAGGCTTTGGTGCCATCAAAGCATATTACATTACATATAGAATGACAGATAAAACAAGATATAACAACATATAAAAACCATCAACTTAATACTCGGATCATGAGCTAGAAATAACATTAAGGATTTTTATAAAGTATTTACGTATTAAGTTGTTTAAGGTTTGGTTTGTAAAAATACCACAGGAACTAGGGGAATACTCTCTAAATCTGTAGAAGGATGGGACAACACAAAGTGAGGTTCTGCAGGTGGTCCTCAGCTAATAAGATGCAGATTCAGGAAAGTCTCATACATAATCTTATAAAGTCTGTCGCTCCAGGTAAACCCAATTCTAGTCCAAAGGTGGTAGCCAACATCAGTCCAAACCTATTCTTAACAAATCATTTTGCATCTTGGCAAGTTCTGTAATTGTTCTCAATTCTGGGAAAACACAAACTCCAAAAAACGAACCTAGCTGTGTCCAGCTCAACTTTCAATATAATACAAACAGATGCTCAGCTGGCAAACTTCTCCAGGGAGTTCTCATGATTCAGAGATCCCCATGGTTTCTTGGCTCTTCTCTGCGTTCTCCACACACTTTCAGTGGTTCCTCCAGGTTCTGCTCAATTATTTAATTTCGTAAAATCCCTTCATGGTCTCTATTTCTTCTCTAACACTAAACTTT
This sequence comes from Ambystoma mexicanum, assembly GCF_040938575.1. NCBI lineage: Eukaryota > Metazoa > Chordata > Amphibia > Caudata > Ambystomatidae > Ambystoma > Ambystoma mexicanum. Next base: position 891,938,309 of record NC_090935.1, on the reverse strand, counting down.
CTCATAGGCCATGGTACTCTACTTTTCCCAGGTCCTGGGGTTTTTCACTGGTGGTTTCCTTTCCTCTGCCATTCTAGATTTGCCTTCTCTGGATGAGTTTTTTTCTTCCCCCTCAATTGGGATCCTTTGTTAGTCTGATCTTCCTCCTCCTTCCAGGGGTGTCGCCTTCTTAGACGTCTCTTGAAAGGGCTACTGCACAGACCTTCCTCCTTCTGCCAGGTTTTTTGTGGTGTAACCCAGGCATTGGGCTCCACCTCTTTGACATCACTGATTCTTGTGGTGTGCTCTCTGGCTTGTGTCTGACAGAGCCTCTGCTGGATAGCCACCAGGTGTAGTATCTCAATCCAGGTAGCTGTCTCTTCTCCCAAAGGGAGCGATACGTAGAACATCTGCTTCCTCCTATGCTGTGCCCCTTAGTGGCTTCCTCCTGTCCCTTTTCATATATCTGGGACAGTGGGTCTCTTTGTAAGCCGTACTGGGATTGGTCTTTTCCCTGGGTGGCCCGTTTCGGATCCCCTGATTTGCCCCTTATTAAATAATTTCTTATTATTCCTATTCTATTTGTATTGGCCATTGGTAAATTACCTTCATTAACCTGTATTACCATCTCTAAGGCATAGAAAATGTGCCATGCCATCGAAGCCATCTTGGAATCTTCTGTGGTTGTGGGTGGTTCTGGGGGGCTCCATGGCTCTTGGTGTTTGCTAATCTAATGAATGCAGCATTATTTTCTGACTTTGTGATCTGCGGGTGGTCTGGCATCTTCCTCCTTCACCAGTACATGTGCAAGGGAATTTAGTTAACGATTCGCGGTTGAGGTTCGTTACGTGAACTGTCCTGGTCTGATATGAAGGCTTCTGGGAGTTTTAGTCCCATCAGTGTTTTTGTTCTGCCAACACTATAAGGGAAGGCAAAATACACTCTGGGAGACACCTGTTACGCTCACCTGGCTCCCACAGGGGCGACTATCTGAACTGGACAGCTGCGGTCTCCACCAATGTGACGCGTAGTGCCGAGATGACAGACTGGACTGGCCCACCTAGCTTCGTTTGCTTGGCCCCTAGGAGTATTCTCTGAAAATGGAGAAAGGGAATTAACCACCCGTGGAGTTGAGTGTTAACCCCCATCCCCGCTGTTCTCCCCACTGATCACCTTTAATGTCCCCTCTTATAGTCTCACCTGATGGTTTGGAAAGATGGGCTCTCCATCCTGCATTGAGCGCAGGGGCCACGAAGGAGTTGGTGAGTTCCAGAACAATATTGACTCTGAGATTTCCGGCGAGACGCCGTAAGTATATAGTTCGTAAGAGTTCAAATGTCTGAATTTCACTCTTGTCCGATTCCTTGCAGGTTGCAGCTTGACCCTAGCGAAGAGTTCCTCGTGGCAACCGGCAACATTCAGGTAAGGATTTGTATTATCCAACACAGTCCGATAAAATAATGTCAGGATGCTTTCTCCCTTATTCAGGTGCTGAGAGAAATTATGAAGTCTCTGGGAATAATGCCTCCGGCAGTAAAATTAGGTAAGTCTATTGTGGTGGGAAGGATTCCCCTTGTTTGTCCCTTTGTTTCACCTTGCTGTCCTTTTGTTCCCCTTAGGGGCCGGGGTATGGCGAAGACGCGGTGGAGGCTGCGCCGACCCGTGAAGAGGAATAGTACCCCTGGTGGTAAAATCAGGTTAGTCTATGGGGGGTAACTAATATTGCCTCTGTTTATTCCCTTGGCTCACCTTGCTGTTCTTGTGTTCACCTTAGGTGCCGGAGTGCGGCGGGGACATGCAGAAGGATGCGGTGGATAGTGAAGATGCTGTGAAGGCCGGTGAGTTCAGCGCGGCGCTTCAGCAGGCGAGGCGACGTGCATAAAATAACTTCTTTCTTCCAGCTCGAAGGCGTGGTGGATCGGGAAATCGGGTAAGGATCAAAGGTATTGCTCTTGTTCTAACCTTTTCTCCTTCTTTCTCCCTCTTTCTAGGAGCTCCAGACTCGAGGCGGACGTGGCAGAAGACTGGATGCAGACTTGCAGGCACGGTGAGCGTTACGCTGCTGGATGCAGAATAACGCGAAGCGTGTGCTGCTCTTCGTGCGTGGTTTAAATGGCCTCCAAAGTAGTCCCAGGTAAGTATTCCTCCTCGACCCCACCCGAGTAAAAAAATAGTCACTAGGTAAAGAAGTCCCTTCCAACCTCTTTTGGCTTAGAGCTTTTGCAGCATGGTCTGCATCAGGTAAGTTTTAATCTATGAGCCTGGTGCCTATGGCGCCAGGACTGACTTTCATATGAGCCTGGCACCATAGACGCCAGGACTGCACCCAAATAGCCCCTAGCAGGGGTTGTTGGGCTTGCTTGGAATAACTTGATGCCTGCTTCCGGGGTTGTTGGACTTGATCTGGATCCCCGGGGGTAGGCATCATGACAACACCTTGCATAGCAGCTGCACCAACCCAGTGCCCTGGGTTTGCCCCCTCATAACTGAAGATGAGGACTTGCTGTAACTCGCCACAAGACTTGGTCAGGCCAATCTACAAAGACATCAGAGGAGTGTGTTAGGTAGGTCTGTTGGTCTTGGGTCTGATTTGGAGTTGGCTTCATCCGTATCAAATCAATTATTGGTGCAGAGATTGTCTCCCTTTCCCCAGTCTCCAGGTGTGTAATTGAGATTTGTTATTCTATCTTTCACCATGCCTTGATCCAGTTTACCTGATAAATCTGAAAGGAACTTTTGACTATTGTGCTGCTGCACATGGACGTTTAGTTCACTGGGAACTTGCTTGAGTTGGTAAGCACCATGCTCGGCAGTTTTGCTGTGGTTTGAACTGCCTTAGTTTGGAATAATCAGCCAGCTAGACTGTGGATAGTGTTGTGCCACATTTCTGATGAACCACAGTCTCTTTTAGGTAGTTCTCATGCTTTCTGCGGTTCCTCCTTCCGGATCTTTTCATTGAAGCCTTCATGATTCAAGATATCCAAGATGTCTCTGGGTTCTTTCCCACAGACCAGTTCAAATGGAGAGTACCCAGTGGAAACTTCGGGCATTTTTCATGGAGCGAAGAGAGTCCAGTTTAATAGTTATTCCACTTCCTTGTGTCGTTAAAGTACGACTTCTGCTGAAAGTTCTTTAGGGTTAGACTGAAGTACTACACTAAGCCATCTGTCTGGAGGTAATAGACGGAGGTTCAGATGGTATCTTTAACAACTTCTTTAAATTGGTCATGAGTTAAGAGTAAACCGGATACTCTGGTCCGGGATGGTCTCCTTTGGGAACCCCACTAGTGTAAAGTATGGTACTAGATGTCTCAAGATGTGTTGTGCAGCTTTTAGTCTCGGGGTAGTGGGTAACATCATATAGTAGGACTAAGATATAGTAATTCCGGCCTTTGATTGATTCGGGAACCAGGGACCTATCACATTCATTCCATTTCTGGAGAAGAGAATACCAATGATGGATGAGGGTACTAGAGGAGTCTTACACACATCATTCCTATATTCCTTTGGCGTTCATGACAGTACCCCTGGCCAAAAGAAGCGACAAAGGAACTGGGTCGTACTTATCCTTTGGTGTCCTCCAAGAGATGGGAGATGGCAAGATCGAGAACAGATTTCCGCAAAGGTGTGGGTACCAACAGCTGATATTTAGTCTGTCCCTCTTCCTTGATATGATTAATTTATTGGTACTAAAGACCCCTTTGCTTTACAAAATTGGGCTGAGTCACTTGCCTACCCTCCTCTGAGAATATGGTGGTATCAAAGCAGCTTGCAGGGAAGGATCTCTCCTTTAGGCTCAGGCAAATTCTGGTTCTAAAGGGAGCGCTCTATCCTGCCCTTTGGGTGAGGTACTTGCTCCTCTAATGAGTCCAACTGAATCTAGCTCATGCCCCTACTCTGGGACGCTGACAACTGCTTCTAGGATGTTTCTGAGGTAAGACGACCTAAACCCGGCTTCACCCCATTCTGTACCTGTAGCTCTTTGACTTGTTCAGCTTGGGTGGGAAGACACATTTCACAAATCTACTGACCTATGAGGTCCCCCTCTAAGACTACAGACATTGCATTGCTACGGTTGAACAGAAGCCCTTCACCACGTCATGATGGTCCCTGTCAAACACTCGAGCACGACATCAAACTCAAGACACAAGGTCGGGATAGTCTTCTCGTAACTCTACTCACAGTGTTAGCTTCCTTGTAAAATGAACAAGGTTCGAGATACTGCCCCATCACTCAATGTCAAGGGGAATTCTCTCTGAGCTTCTTTCTGCTTGTCTATGGTTGTTAGTTGGATATGAGCGTCTCCAGTTCACCTTCCTGTAAATGTCACTGTATTTCCAGGTAACCTATTAGACATCTGTCCTTGAGGGCTTTATGAGACAAAACTATGGGGGCTTAGGGAGAGTGGCGGTGCAGTGAAGTGCATCTCCTTTGCCATCAAACAAGAACATTGTAAGATGATGTAGAAGCATTGTCCGTGTTTGTTTGTGTTTATAGCTTGCCGTTAATTAGATTGTCTGCTGGTGTTTGTTCCTAAACTTGCCCCCATACCCCAACACGAGCCTTTCAAAGCATCTCTTCTTTGGGATGCTGAAAGTGTTGTTGGCTAAACGACTGTTCAATGTAGACCAAAGCAGCCTGATTAGGGGAGACTCTGCGCATACAAGATGTCAGGGAGGTGCGTTCGGGAAGTGGAGCTTGTATTGTCATTAGAACAAATATAAAAATAGGAAATTACACATGATGTTTCTATGGATATTCCTTCTAAAGCGCAAACTCTACCCAGAGGTGTTAGAATGCTGTGAAAATCAGCACAATTATGATAGAAAATGAAATGATCCCCTATGATAGAAAATGATATGATCCCCTATTACAGAAAAATGAAGACAAAAGCGGACAGTCTGGGGTGCTGCATCATTTATGGTGTTTGACTGTCCTCTAAATTGTAGTAAATAGTCAAGTTACTGCAGATGGACTGGCAACTTATTCCAGGTAATTACCACATTCCTGAAGAAAGAAAATGGGCTTTGAAATATGTAGTCTTAAACCTTTTTTGATTCTGGGATTCCTTGCTCCTCCCCCTTCAATAACTGCATTTTCTGGTAACTACGCAGGTACGAATCTTCTTGCACGCAACTAGATAGTTATTGAACAAGGCCTATAAAATCGGTTTTATGTCATTTCATAGATGGGTGAAATTTCGATGGGGTTTTTCCCCAAGTATTTTTTTACCAAAAAAACTCATTGAAATAGATTTTTACCGTTTTTTTTGTGTGGGTTCCCCGCAAAGCCCCGTATCTCCCATTATTGTTTTACCTATTCCCGACCACTCCCAACCCTTATTTATACTTTTCTAACCCCCACCCTATATAGTTTTTTTGGTAAAATATACTCAGGAGGGAAACAAAACATCGACATTTCACCCAACGATGTAAGAATGCTATACCATAAAATCATGTTTGAGAGAAGTAGGTCAGTAAAGGCTGCAAAACATTTTTTATTTAAATTAAAAACTTCAAAGCACTGTTGGAAAATTATATTCAGCAGGATTTTCTTCCAGGGGCAGGTGATGGTTAATTCCTGTTGCAAACCTGTGAAATGTGGGGGGGGGAGGTTACCATGGTTCTACAGCATGGGGTCTGGCATGGATTCACATGCTCATGAATATTCCCTGTTGTCAGGCTGGGAAACCTCGGTAAAGAAAAAATCAGTTTCAGTTTAGTTTCTGAACTGTCTTTCTCCTAACAACCAATCACAGGTTTCTAGGTCATATTGCCCCCTGTCAATGACTGCCCTCTACCTAAGCCCCTCCTCTGGTAGCCATCTTCAGATTTTTACCGCATGTTCAAGTGTTGGGAGTCCTTGTGCTATAGCTCTCGAGCTTTTACTGAGTTTGCAATTTTTCTAAGAGTTTGCTCTTATTTTTTCGGTCAATCGAGCCTCAAGCTTAATCGATCCATCATCCGACTAACGGGGACCCATTTTTCGGAACTTTCTACACCACTCAAGGCCGATTTTTCATCGAGTTACCTTCTTGGAGGCCTCGGACATGGCTGAAGCTAGAGGAGACTCGACGCCTCTGTTCAGGATTTGCCCGAGATGCGGCCTACGGAACATTTTCTTGGACGATGGGCACTCCCTGTGCCTCTACTGCCTGCACATCGACCATACGCACATGGAGGAGGCCTGTGTGTTCTGCAAAGACATGGTTCCCCACACCATGAAGGATTGTCGCGAGCAGCTTACCAAGTGGCTCCAGTCTGGTGAATCTGGGTCATTCAGCCGCAAGAAGAAATCCGAGCGGTCTTCTAAGACCTTTGAGGGCGCCCCGGCAACAGGGGTCCAACAGAAGGCAAAGCACTGCGAGTCCAATGGGTGCAGTATCTCCAGCACCTTCCACCAAGAGCCAACGGTCCGGCTCGGCGAAGAAAAGGAAGTCGGAGCACCTGGGTAAACGTCTGGAGAAGTCCCAGTCCGCGCCGACGGAGAAGGCCAAAGGGGAGTGTGGCGCTGACCCTCCCCCCCCCCCCCCATGGTGAAGGCCCCAAGCACGACCAAGGTCGTTAAGGCCCAGATTCACCCAGCGAAAACCTCCATTTGAAAGAGTGGTGGCATCCCTGGCGAAGGCCGTTGATACAGGTTTGCAGGACAGGGGCCCCAAAGTGAGGGTTTCCCTACCGGCCAGGAGGGAATCATCTTTTCAGTCTGTAGAGAAGATGCTGGTGAAGACGATGCCGGTCATCTCTCCGAAACAGTCTCCCCTGATCGAGAAGAAGGGGGGGGGCACGGTAGTCCTTCAGGGCACAGACATCTCCTTCTCCGAGGAGCTTGCTGTTCTCAAGACCGTCTTGGACCAAAGATTTGTCGAGGCCAGGTCCTACGGGAGGGACCCCAACGAGGCAGATGTGGAGAGTGACGGAGGCACCGACGAAGAGGAGCAAGGCATTCAGAAGCTGGAGGACACTATGCCACTGCCGCCGTCCCTTCCACTGCTGCCCCCAGCAGACATCTCTGTGGACATCCTTCAGGCGCTACACACTCTGTGCTGAGAGATTCGGACAAGGATGCCCCTGTTGCTGGTGGGAGATCCCACGGCAGCTGGGCCATCGGGGGAACTCCTGCAAAAGAGGAAGAGCGTTCACCCTCCACCTCCTGACCATCCACCGCCTCCCTCTCCCCTACTGAGGGACGAGACGGAACCGGATACGGCAACGATGGGCACGGGTATGGACGACAGCGGGGTGGATCTCCCATCCCCGCCACCCAGAGCCTCGCTGCACAATGAGATTGGCTCGTTTCACGCCATGATATGGCGGGCCTCAGAGTTGTTCCAACTGACTCAAGAGGAAACAAAGGAGGGCTTCCTGTACCAGCACCGGGAGGATAAGAGGAAGACTGTGTGGTCTATCCCGCTGTTGGACGACATTTGAGACGAGGGACTGTCCCTCATGAAGAACCTGTCCTCAGCCCCGGCGAGGAGGGACCGGTACGAGAAGAAGTACAGGGTGCCGGATTCTGTACCCAAGTGCTTGAAGTCACACCCTTTCCCGGATTTGGTGGTCTTGGCGGCAGCTAGGAAGAAGTCTGCGGGCTCCGCTGCGTCGACATCCTCCCCCCCCGAACAGCGAGGGAAAGAAGCTGCACGCCATGGGACGACAGTCATCTCGTCGGCAGCAGCGACCATCAAGGCTGCCAACACCCTCGCAATTGTGGCTCGTTACGACAGGGAGCTCTGGTTCAAGATCGTTCCCCTCCTGGACTTTCTGCCTGACGACAAGAGGGCAGAAGCACTGGAGATTCTGCAGGAAGGCAAGGTGGCGTCGGACCATGCCATCACGGTGGCCACGGACATCGCCGACTCGGGGTCCCGGCAGATGGGCAACGGCGATTGCCTTCGTCGGCGGGGCTGGTTGTAGGCCACTAATTTCTAACAGGATGTGCAGTCCAAGGTGATGAACATGCCCTTCGGCGGGCATAACTTATTTGGCAAGACTGTGGATGAGTCTCTCCAGGCCATCAAGGCAGATACGGAGACGGTGCACGCTTTGGACACGCTTCAGCAGCGACGGCCATCCTTTCGGACTTCCGCAGGAAAGTCCCAAGGTTCCTCCAAAGGCTTTGGTGGCTTTGCGTCATCCTACCATCAACCATCCCGCTCTTCGACCCAGGAGGCCTACAGGGGCCGCAGCAAGGCCGGAGAAGGTCGCCGCCGTCACCAAGGTTCCCAAGGTGGCTCCTCCACGGCAAAGCAGGACTGAACCAGCCGGGACGTTGGGTCCCCACCCGTGCACCCCGGTGACAGGCCAGCAGGCGAACTTCGCCGACGTGTGGAAGACCATCTCCACCGACCGTTGGGTGCTGGAAACACTCTGGAATTCCTACGGAAGTGTCAGTGTATCCCATCCGTGGCCAGGCAGGAAAACCACATCCCCTAGCTTCTGCTGGAGGTGCGGGCCATGCTGAACAAGGGCACGATAGAACTCGTTCCAAAGAGGCTCCGAGTGTACTCTCGGTACTTCCTCATCAAGAAGAAGACAGGCAGTTGGGGGCCCATACTGGACCTTCGCTGCTTGACATCAGGTCCCAGAGGTTTCGGATGGTCACCCTTAATGTACGTGCTGGTTCAGCTGGAAGAAGGGGACTTCTTGTTGACGCTGGACTTGGAGGATGCTTACTGTCTCATCTCCATCCACAAAGGGCACTGCAAGTTCCTGTGCTTCGTGGTCCAAGGGCAGCACTATCAGTTCAAGGCCCTTCCCTTCGGTTTGAAGTCAGCGCCAAGGGTTTTCACCAAGTGCTTGGCGCCAGTGGCGGCGTGGCTGTGTCTTCAAGGGATCCACGTTTACCCCTACCTGGACAACTGGCTCATCCGAGCGAAATCGAGGGAGATCGCTGTCGCTCACACAGCGGAAGCCGTCCAGCTGCTGACGGAACTGGGGTTCTCGTTGAACTATGCAAAGTCTTGATTTGTGCCATAGAAAGATGTTCTGTTCCTCAACAGTGTCTTGCCTGGCGTCTCCGTCGGATGAGATGATAGCGACCATCCTGGGCAAGGTGCAACGTCTGTTGGCCCTGAAGATCGCAAAGGTCCATCAAATCCCTTCACGGCATGATGTCGTCCTGCATATACCTCGTTTGACTGTACAGGCTGAGGATGTGGCCACTGCAAGAGTACCTCGACGCCCGGTGGATCCAGGTATCAGGAGGCTTCAAGGACACGACCACTCTCGACAAGAGGTTCCGTCGAGCAATGCAGTGGTGGTGTGGCCGCACGCATCTGGCGGTGGGCACGGTCTTCCAGACCCCTTGACATCAGGAGACGGTCACGAAAGATGCCTCCCTGGAAGGATGGGGCGCTCACATCGGAGATCTCCATGCAGGAGGCCTGTGGCTACAAGAGGAGAGGTTGTTGCATATCAACATTCTGGAGCTTCGGGCAGTGTTTTGGGCCCTCAAGGCTTTCTTTCCATCCCTCGAGGGCAAGGAGGTACGGGTCTTCACAGACAACACCACCACGATGTTCTACATCCGGAAGCAGGGGGGCACCAGATCCCCAGCACTCTCCAGAGAGGCACAGGACCTTTGGCACTGGGGCGTGGCCCAGGGGATTTTCCTCATCCCGTTTCATCTGGCGGCAGTGAAGAACATAATCACCGACTCCCTCAGCAGGGAGCTGCGCTCGTGCCATGAATGGGAGCTTCGGCAGGATCGAGTGGATCTTCTGTTCCGTCGATGGGGCAAGCCCTGCATCAATCTGTTTGCGATGGCGACGAACACCAAGTGCCGGAGGTTCGCCAGCAGGTATCCAAAGCCGGGGAGTATGCGTTCTCATTCCCCTGGGACCGCCTGTTTCTATGTGTTCCCACCATTGACGTCGCTTCTGCGACTCCTCAATCAACTCAGACGGTCCCAGTGCAGGATGATCCTCGTTGCGCCGGCGTGGCTGTGACAGATCAGGTACCCAGACCTTCTGGACATGTCAGTGTCCCCTCCAGTCAAGCTTCCGGCTGCAGCAGATCTTCTCACAAGGGAAGGAGGCGCAATTCTGCATCACGACCCGGGGTCGCTGAACTTGCAGGCCTGGCTCCTGCAGCACTAGAGTTCGGAGGATATGAGATCCCGGTGGACTGCAAGGAGGTACTTGCCAAGGCCAGGGCTTCATCTACACTGAAGTGCTGCAGACATAAGTGGAAGAGGTTCACCGTCTGGTGCCGTGCACAGAAGATAAACCCTCTACGAGTTACAGCCCCTCAGGTACTGCCGTACTTGCTGTCGCTGGCCAAAGCAGGACTAGCACACGCGTCCATCAAGATTCATCTGGTGGCTATCTCCCGCTACACCAGAACTCTGGGTAGGTTGTCGCTGTCGTCGCACCGCCTGGTCAAGGAGTTCATGAAAGGACTTTTCCGCTTGTTCCCGCCGGTGAAGGCTTCGGCCATGGCGTGGGAGCGCAACCTGCTGCTGACTAGGCTTATGGGTCCTCCGTTCGAGCCTATGCATTCGCTGCCACTGAAATTCTTATCGTGGAAGACAGCGTTTATTGTGGCCATCACCTCCGCATAATGATTGGGAGAGATCCGGGCCCTCTCCTGTAAACCTCCGTACTTGACATTTCACAAAACGAGGGTGGTGCTGCAGATGCACCCCTCCTTCATGCCCAAGGTGCTGTCGGACTTTAATCTAAACAAGCCCTTGGTGTTACCGGTTTTCTTCTCGACGCCTTCATCGCCGGGTGAGAGGACTTTGCACTCGCTTGATGTGGCTAGAGCGCTGAAGTTCTACGTGTATCGCACAAAGAGTTTTCGGAAGACATCACAGCTGTTTGTGAATTTTGGTCCTGTGAACGAATGGAAGGCCCTCTGCAAGGCTTCCATTTCCAGGTTGCTCTGCGGCTGCATCACCCATTGTCACCGGTTGGCAAACTGACCGTTGCCTGGCTGTCCGAGAGCCCATTTGACCAGAGCGATCGCTGCAACTACAGCGTTCCTGTCTGGTGTGCCCCTGCTGGACATTTGCAGGGCTGCTACGTGATGGTTGATGCACACCTTCACGAGATTCTCCTGTGTCGACCCGGATTCCAGGGAGGAGTCCAGTGTCTGCCAAGCAGTGCTGCGCAACCTGTTCGCTTGAAGGAGAGCCTGGTGAGGAGGTAAGAGATGCTTAATGTTGAGCCTTCACACCTCCCGTGGTTGTGCATGTGTGTACTGCTATGTATTCTTTATTTATTTATGAGCATATGAGCATGTGAATCCATGCCAGACCCCATGCTGGAGAAGGAACAAGTTACTTACCTGTAACTGGTGTTCTCCAGCATGGGTCTGGCATGGGTGAAATGCAAACCCTCCCGCCAACCCCTCTATGGCTCTTCTGTTGGTCCTCCTGCCACTTTACTTCCTACCAAATCTGAAGATGGCTGCCAGAGGAGGGGCCAAACCTAAGACGTATAACCAGATGCACCAGCGTTCTGACAAGTGTCGGTCCTTTGGTGGGTTCCGGGGTTTCCAAGAACGACGGTCCAGGCAACCGGACAGGTCCCCCAGCCAACACCGGTGCAAGCAGCACAAGGGCTTCTTTCAGTCTACCTCCTCTACCTGAGCCTCAGCAGAAAGAAGGCATGACGCGCCAATTCGGGTCCACGTGTTTCCAGTGGGGGCAGGCTTTCCCTTTACTACCAAGGCTGGCGCACGAGGTTCGCGGACCCATGGATCCTATCTGTAGTGTCCACGGGCTACCACCCACCAATCCCTCCCACACCGCTCTCGCCCCATCCGCTCCCACAGATTGGGACAACAACTCTGTTGGCGGAAATTTGTTTGTTTGTAGAGTCAGGTGGTGGAGGAAGTCCCAGCCTCCCAGCGGGGTCTGGGCTTCTATTCATGTATTTTTTCGCCATGCGCAAGAAGAACCAGGCTAGCCTGAGAGTTGTGTTGGACCTTTCCACCTTGAACCTTTCCCATCGCCTTCAAAAGTTCAAGATGGTTACCCCAGCGTTTATAGCAAAGACATTGTACAGGGAGAATGGATGTGCTCCCTGGATCTGAAGGATACTTACTTGCACGTCTCAATCTGGCAGCCCCATCGATCCTTTCTAAGGTTCTTGATCATGGGCTTCCACATCCAATACAAGGTTCTCCATTTGGCCTCAATTCAGCTCCCAAGGTCTTTACAAGATTTATGAACGCGATGGCTGCCCTCCTCAGGGCCCAGGGTCACGACGTCTATGCATACCTAGATGACGGGGCAAGGTCTCCGAAGGCAGTCCACCACACCGCCTCCGCCCTCAAGCTTCCACTACACGAGCTGGGATTATCTATCAATCTCAAGAGTTCACAGCTGGAACCCATGCAGTCTTTGACGTTCCTGGGCTTCATCTGGGATACGTGCGCAGAGAGGATATACCCCTCCGAGGACAAGATCACAGCCATCAGTAGGGCCATGGGGCATTTTCTCAGCAGAGCGGTGACCTCGGCATTGGTGGTACCAACGGTACAATGTCCTTTCATCGCGGGATGAAATTTCGTGAGGTTTTTTTTGCCACAATTCTTCTAATGAAAAAACTAATTGAATTGCTTAGAGGGGGGGGGGGCTAGAAAAAAAATTATATATGGGGTGTGGGTGTAAGGGAATTGATAAAAAATTAAAGGGGACCCCACCAAAAAAATTCGATGACTTTTCATTATAATATCAGCAGAAAGAAAATCCAGCAAAATGTCATCCTGCGATGAAATGACATGGAACCGTACCAACACCTCTAGGGCATTATGGCAGCATTTCTTCTGGCAGTGCCTCAATGGGGCTCAAAATGAGGAGATTGCAGTTGCACTTCGCAGCCTCCTGGAATCGGGAGAAGAGTTCCCAGGCGGAACGAGTCAACATCCCACCACATCTCCACCAGGATCTGGTTTGGTGGAGCAAGGACCGCAACTTGCATAGAGGCAGGCCCTTCAGTCCGCCAGCTCTGCAGGTCACCATCACCACAGCCTCATTCCTGGAGGATTGGGGAGCTACCCTGGACAGCCACAGTGTCCATGGAGTATGGTCCCGTCAGGAGCAGGAGGCCCACATTAATTGGCTGGAGTTGATGGCCATCTGGCTCGCTCTCAAAGCCTTGCTCCCGATGATCAGTGGCAAGTCGATGCTCATTCAAACTGACAACTCCACCAGCATGTATTATATCAACAAGCAGGGGGCACCAGGTCCCCTCCCCTATGCACTGTCCCGGGGGAGTCTAACCTGTAGGCGGACAGGCTCAGCAGGTTGGGTGCAGACAACTAAGAGTAGCAACTGGACCACCAGGTCCTTCAGGGGATAATTGAAAGGTGGGGTCATCCTCAGGTGGATCTGTTTACCACCTGGCACAACAGGAGGTGCCCCCAGTTTGCGTCCTGGCAGGGACAGGGCTGGCGCCTACTGGGCGCTGTGATGCAGATTCAGTGGAACGACATGCACGCGTATGCCTTTCCCCCCACTCCCCTCGTCCACAGGGTAGTATGCAAGATACGGGAGTCCAAACACCTACGGATCATCCTCATAGTTCCTTGGTGGCCAGCAAGGCCGTGGATCTCGGAACTCCTCAGCCTGTCTGAGCAGCCCCCGATACACTTTCCACTGGGCCCAGCTCACCTACTAACACAGCAGGAAGGCACGGTCATCCACCCGGCCCCCCAGAGGTTTGCCCTTGCATCGTGGTTCGTCAACAGGTCACTCTAAGGCATCTGCATCTGTCACAGGCCAACTTGGACATCATACAGGGCGCAAGGAGCGACGCTACCAGGAGCCCGTACAAAAGCAGGTGGAGCAGGTTTTGTCACTGGGCAGCTTCGAAGGGGGTCGATCCACTGACCTGCACATTGGACGACGTACTATCCTTCTCTACACACCTCGCTTATTCGGGGGTGCAGGTAGACACATGCCGCACCTATCTGGCGGCCATCAGAGCTTAACTCTTCCTGCATTTCCTGTGCACAAAATGGCCTTCTTTAGCAGCACGGATCTTTGCATATTTCAGCTTGCCACACAAGCTTATGCTGCACGTTTAAAAACCCCATTGAAACAGAGCCACATGCATTTCAAATCTGAAGATATTTCCATATGAACTAATTTGCACTAAATGTTACGGGGATTAGATTAATTATGTTAATGTATGTTAGTTATTAGGCTTAGTGCAAACCAATCAGTTGAAATATCATGAAATAATATGCAATTTAAAAGAATGCTCGTAATTTCTGGACTTTGCATTTTCCATCTGGCGCGCCGGTTCCATTGGCAATTTATGCCTTGTGCATTTCTGTCTAAAACCCACACTAAACTACATGTAAACGTAAATGTATATTGCTAAATTAATAATGCCCTGTAATTCAAAGCCCCTTTAACCCATCAACTCCTACAGGTTCTTGGACCGTCAACCGTATAGCTTCACAGTGGAACACTGGAAAGGCTGAGAGCAAGGTAATGTGGACTTCCTCTCCTGGTTTTCATGTGAAGCACCTCGGTCCAACCCGCATTGGGGAAGGGTATGTGACAAACCTGAGGGTACTCTCGCTCCTGATCCTCATGGGTCCTCTGCGCAGGTGGCCACGGAAAGGCAAAATACTCTGCATCTTGAAATGCACAGCAGAAACCTCCTGGAGAAATAACCCGAATCACCTAAACCAAACCCAATTTACTGCCACAACAAAAGCCTACAAACATGTTGCCCTCCAAGCAAAAAGCACCACCTACAACGCCAGAATTGGCAAAGCCAACTCTAGCACCAAGGAGCTCTTCTCCATATTGCGGGAACTAGAATCCCCAGCCCCACCCAGCACCAACTGTACCAAAGACACCACATGGTGCACAAACAGAGCATGCGCTAGTGAGCAAAATATCCATGCTTTAAGGAAAAATCCAGCAAAAGAAAAATGCATTGCCCACTACCAACGACCACCTGAAATCCCAAGTCAACCAGCTCACCGTCCCTCTATTTGAGTTCAAACCTGTCTCAGAAATCGATGCTGAAAGTCATAAAGGGCCTCAAGCCCACCAGATGTCAAGGAGGCATCTGCCCCACCCCAGTAATCAAAGACTGGGCTGAAGCTCTGGTGCCATTAATTTCTTCCCTCATTAATGCCTCCTTCTCTTCAGGCATTGTGCCAGCCAACCTAAAAGATGCCCGAGTTCTATGCTCTTAAAAAAATCCCACACTAGACCCTGACATCCCTACTAACTACCTCCCCATCACAACTGCACCATCCCTTCTGAAAATATTGGACAGAGCAGCCTATCTGTAGATTCAACAACACTTGGATCCAACAACCTCCTAGGCTTGCATCAATCATGTTTCACACCAGGCCATGGGACGGAAACAGCCCTACTCGATTTAAAAAATCAGCTTGATTAATCCAAAGAGGTTGGAAAACTAGCCCTCCTCCTACTGCTTGATCTCCCAGCCGCCTTTGATTTCATGGATCACCAAATACTATGCCAGCACCTTCACTCCTCAGCCTACTTCTCCCCTGAGGCTACTACTTGGATGTCTTCCTTCTTATCAAACGGAACAATGAGAGTCTTTTCCACATCTGCGTCAGCTTCTCCTACCCCTGTCACCTGTGGTGTCCCCCAAGGTTCATGTGCCACCCATACTGTTCAATATATTCACCAAGCCGCTGTTTGATCTCCCCGATGCCCAGGGAATTTCTTACACAAACTACACCAACGATATGCAGCTACATCTACCCATCACCGGCGCTTACCCCACTGACTCCGATTCTTTGAGACTAGTCTACCAAACTATCCAAGCATGGATGGCGATGCATATGCTCTGTCTCAACAACAACAAAATTGAGCTGCTCTTAGTCGTCTCGCTACACCTTATAAACAAACTAGACCTGGCATAAAAATATTTTAACATCGACAGCATCTCTATCCAGATAGCCAGCAGCATCAAAACCCTCTGGGTTTATCTAGACTCTACCCTAACGCTATCCAGGCAAGTCAATGCCATTGCCTCATCAGCAGCCTACACCACAAAACGTATCTATGCCTGCAGACCGTTCTTTTGCACAGAAAGCTGCCTCACTATTGCAAGAGCATTGATAGGATCCAGATTAGAATACTGCTATGCTGCCAAGAATTAGAACGCCCTTCCACCATCCTTGAGACTTGAACAGTCCTTTTGGGCATTCCGCAAGCAGCTCAAAAAACAGATATTTTCCCAAAAGTCCTAGAGGTGATGGATGCATACGTCATCTCCAAACATGCTTCCTGTACATACTCCACAAGACTGTATCTTGCACCAGTTAAGCTGTGTTAATGATTGTTATTATGCCAAGTTGAGTTAATGATTGTAACTAGTGCCTTGATGCCCCACGGCTTAGTGCTTGCTATAAATGCTTCAATAAATATATAAAGGCCATTGTTTTTATATCCTGACCCTGGGGGTGGACAAGCGAAGGAGGATCACCTGTGTGGAGGGTCATTGGGGACTAGGAGTGCGGGTGCCCTTGGGAGAGACATGGTATCCCCATTACATACCGACGACAACCCTACCCTTCCCCAGCCTTCATGGGCTATTTTAGGTCTACTCCTCTGACTTCTTCATATATGACCATTGACATTACTGTGACGAAGTTGAGGTAACTGTGAGTAATGAAGACTGTGCTTTTATCAGTCTGGTACTGGGACGAGGAAGATGCCAGCTAAAGACTAGCAGGGTCAGGCATATTACTTTGATTATGGTCAGGCAGGCCAGTTGGAAATTCGCACCGTCAGCCTGTCAAGAGGCTACAGGTGTATAAAAAACACTTCAATCAAGAGGCACGGAGAGAGGCAGTGGCAAGGGTGTTGAAGCAGCAGCAGAGAGGCCAAGAGAAGCAGCAGGGAGCTGTTTGTGAAGCACGCTGTCTGTTCATCAAAGTGCAGCCTGGGACTTGAGGCACCGTGGAACCAAGAGAACGCTGAGATGGGAGCCGTGCCTGGAGGCTGTCCCTTTTTCTGGTGTTCATAGTGCTCATTCTCCTATGCACAGAAGCCGACACAGCAGTGCCTGAGAGGCTGAAGGTTGAGCCCTGAAGTGGAGAGCAGAAGGTCAAACGATCTGCGTTGCTGGAAAACCTGTGGGTACAACCAGTGTGTTTGAACTGTCGTGAAAGATTACATTGTATCAGAGTAGTCACGTGTTTGACAGTCCACGTTTTCGAAGGTCTCTGATGTGACTCCTTGTTAATTATTGAATGGTTAAGAATACATTGTAGCGGAGTGGTTGCAGGATTAAGAAAACACATTTTTGAAAGCCTGAGTGCTGGGCACTTCATTACAGGCAACTGTGAGATACCTAATGGTACTCTCCCGCCCACTCCCTCAGGATCTTCCATTCAGGTGGTCAAGCAAGAGCCATCACTTTTAGATCCCGACCCTGGGGGTGGACAAGCGAGGGAGGATCACCTGAGTGGAGGGTCAAGAGGGATTGGGAGGAGTATACCTCAGTGTGCGACATGGTATTTTCCCAGTCCCAAAAACACCACAACCTACTCTCCCTCAGACTTCATAGGGTATCCCCACTCTTACCCCATCTTCCCCTGCCCATTTCCACCAAATACTGAGACGAGGAAGAGGCCATTAATATCCATAAAGATTACCAATGGGAGTAACATGGGGAAAGTCAGGGAAACCTATCTTAGAAAGAACTCCAGCTGTCCCACTAATAGTCAGGTAGAGTCAGGCATTCAATAGTAACCATTCACACCTGTCTCCACTTGACTGGTCTTTTTACTATAAAAGGTGTGGTCTGACATGTGTATGAACGAGCAGGAAGGCCAGCAGGGGAGCAAGTCGGCAGGAGAACCGAGACTCCAGAATTGCCCAGGACCAGAGAACATAGAATGGGACGCTGAAACGCTGAGGAAGGGCAGGTGCATGGC
Organism: Ambystoma mexicanum; assembly: GCF_040938575.1. Taxonomy (NCBI): domain Eukaryota; kingdom Metazoa; phylum Chordata; class Amphibia; order Caudata; family Ambystomatidae; genus Ambystoma; species Ambystoma mexicanum. The sequence continues at coordinate 891,920,434 of NC_090935.1, read as the reverse complement.
GAGGGAGCTGTCGCCAGGGAGCCAAGGAGGGTCTATGTGTGGGATTCGAGAGGTGTGATAGTGCCCCGACGAACCTGTGTATGCCCGTTCCCCTGAGCCGGTGAGATAGCCCAGGAGTGTCCAAGGGACAGGTTGTGAGACCCTGACCTCGGAATGAAGAGCCGGTGTGAAGCGTCAGTGCAGAAGCCAGCCCGGTGAGTCTGAAAGCCTTGCAGAGCCGAGCTGTGAAGAGCCTGATACGGATACAAGGTAACAACAACAAATTATGAGCAAGAACAATGGTATCTAGCCTAGCATATGTCACAGGTGGCTTTAATAATTCCTCAAACTCTAGGGGAAAAATTGTCAAGGGATGTTATTTGGTTTCTCAAGACTTCGGTTAGAAGATTGCAGGTTGATCAGAATAAGGGATGCCCCTGACTGATCCCTTGACCTCTTGTGGGCTCCCTCTACCCAGACCGAGGCTTCCCTTTTCCACAGTGGAGTAAGGAAACTAGTGATCAGTAACCTCTACTGTCTAAGCTTCCTAATCGAGTTGTGGGAGCCCAAAGACCAGGGCCTTATCTATCTCGCTCTCTTTGGCAGTGTCTAAGGATTCTGTAATCTCCTGGTGCTCCACAGTGTGATTAATGGTCTCTCTTTCACTCTCTTTCACTCTCTTTCACTCTCTTTCACTCTCTTTCTCTCTTTCTCTCTTTCTCTCTCTCTCTCTTTCTCTCTCTCCCCCCTGGTTTGTCCCTCCTTACTCTCTTCTCTTCTTCACCCCTGTTTCTCTCCCCCTGATCTTCCTAGTTCCTCTCTCTCCTGTCTCCCTATCTAGTTCTAACCTCCCCTACTCGCTCCTGCCCGATGCCCTCTCTTCTGTCTCTCCCACTCTCTCTCCTCCTCTGTCCCTCCAGTGTTCTTACACTCCCTCCTATCTGCAGCCTTACCCTCTCTACCTATCTCCTCTTCCTGTCACTCTCTCAATCTCACCACCCAATCTGTTTCCACACTCTTTTGTTGCCACTCTCTCTCACATCCATTACCTTCCTTGCACTGTTATCCACCAGCTCCACAGACTTCTTGGCACTCTGCTTCACCTTCCACCTGGTCTCACGATCCACCACCTCACCTCCCGACTTCACCCAAATACTTTTGACTCTGTCTTGTGAATGCAGGCCTTTGATACCTGTGACCTTCTGGTTCTCTGGTTCTACCCCTTCCTATTTAATGCTTGCTTCACCTAACCATTCAGACCAATGTATGCATACGCTTTTCCTCAGGCTGGGTTATTGTGGTGCAATGGTTCAAACCCACTCTTGGCTCCACCCCCTTGTCTATCACTGGTGTTCATGCAGTCTTGGTGAACTGGGCGGATTGGTGTTTGCTGGGCATCTCACCCTCCACCTGCCTTCGGAGGCTACAGATTTCGCCGGTTAGCAGGAAGTTGCTGCGGAACAGAGCTTCTTTTTCATTTTTTTACCCTGATCCGTTCGTTGTGTGCGTTTGTCGCTGTGTTGAGTTCTGGGCCTTGCGTTCCTGTAACGGGCAAAAGAGAACCATGTCTAGAAAAGAAGCTGAAAGGTTCTGCCTTAATGACAGACGAACCAGCAGTAGCAAACCAAGCACACTCTGTGGAGGGTGTGGTGGAGTCAGGGCAGGGGCACCCAACGCCCTGCCCCCCATTTTCAGGGTCATCCCTCTGACCCTGTCCCACATAACCCTTATATATAAGGGAGAAGAATTTATGACAATCTTTCTGTGGATTTAACCATCTTCACCTATCCTCCAACCCCAGGTTCACCCATCTCGCAGGCATCCAAGATTCCACCCTGGTCCCTCTGCAAGCCGTTTAGTACGCTGCAGCTTGCCTCATTACAGGGCTAAGAAAATTCAACCACACCACTCTCCTCTTCAAGGGGCTGCACTGGCTACTCCTTCAAGCATGCATCGTGTTCAAGAATGCATCACAAACAAAGCAGTCACAATAAGAACAGCACTCTGCTTGGCTGATAAGCTCACCATCTCCAGGGGTTAGCACACCACCAGACGCAACACCATTGCTAGGCTGGAAACAAAAAGTTATAAGGGGGGAGACAATAGGAAAAATACATTTTTTCTGGGTATCCACCCTGCCACTGGAAGTAGTTATCAACACGGATAAACCTACCCCCTCCATCCTACACCTAAGGAAGCATGAGGAGGCTGTAATCTTCAAAGAATATCTCGCCAATCACTGTTCTCGCCATTCAACCCTTTCTCACCCCTGGAATCCCCCCGCTACTCTGATTCCCCTTGCCCATCCCATCTCATCTCCTACCCCTGCATCTTACTTGAAACCCCTGGGTGCGTCTACTTTGTAAAGTGTAATCGTGGCAATGGAACAAATATCATTCTCCCCTTTTACATGCAAAAGGAACTGGGCCCTGGAAATCGCCTGCTCCAAGAAAGGAAGACCCAGCCATAGGACAGAGTTCACTGTCTTTATTAACAATTCAATGACGGGGATTGCAGCATGAACAATGCAACCTTCTTCTTGCTCTCCACGTGCCTGTCATCCAGTTTAGTTAACCTGGGAAGTCATAGAAATGTGGTTACCTCCAAAAACCTAACAGGGGGAGGGATTGATTAGCAAGGTGAACTACATATACATTCTTTAGGGATTAGTGCGATCATTGGGTACGCCATATCTGGTGGCTCCTCCTGAGACCACCTCTGTGTGTTGAGAATTCTGAGTTACAGTAAGCGAAAGGTGATTGGCCAGTGCAACATAGTATAAGCTTAGTGTGGAGGGTAGTTGGGGATTGGACAGAAAGTGTCTTCTCAGCCTTGGAGCTTTGTACAGTTACCAGGCCAAGTGCAACTATTCAAGGTATTGGGAACGACCCTGAAGGTGCTGCATGTTCCAAATAAGTTACCATCTCCAATGTCCTACTCGTTGAGACAGAACAGTGGGCTTTGAACCTGTATTACTTTTGTATCCTACTGCCTTTTAGTTTGATGGGAACAGCCATCTCATTCTGGCTCTAATGACTAGCCTCTGTCTTGGAGGTACAGATCATGTGTGCAAGGACCATGAAATGGAGCTCTCTTGCTTGCAATTATGAGGATTTTCGACTTGTGTTCCCTGCAGCCATCGTATCTCTTCTGTTAACTTGAAACATTCCTTCTCTGTGTCCTTGGCGAGGCTGTGCACATGTCTGTGCCGGAAGCCTGGTCTGCTTGCTTCAGCAGGATCAGCCTGTCGGCCTTTCTCTGTTCTTGAGTTCGTCCTGCTTTTCCCATTCACTCCAATGTACCAATGGCTTCCATCTTTATTCTCTTGGCCGCCCGTGTTAGTCGGGGTTAAGCGTCAGAAAGCAGTTCATATGCATTTGTATGCGTCTTTTGATTTCTGCGTAGCAAAAGGTATTCGTATGTCTATGTGACCCATGAGCGTATTCTTCGTGTATATCAGCAATAAAGCTGAACGTCTGCGTAACTTCGTGCAGGGATGTCTATGTGCTTCATGGCTAACGTATCTTTGTCCTGATGTCAGTTGTGACATCATCAGCCTTCTTCGTGGTTGCAGTCAGTCATCTTGTTCAAATGATGACAGCTGTATCTCTTAAATACTGTCATCCGAGTATGCTCTGAACAGTTGTCTGAGTGAGTAGCACTTCTCACACCTGCAATACATCAATACTTGGGATGAAGGGCCCAGAGGTGATGTAAATCTCTTGTTTCTCTGTCGCCGGGCTGAGAGTGGGATGGGTGTAACATTCAGCAACAAGGCACGATCTTGGTGCAAGCGCCTCCTTCCATATTCTTGAGGAGATCCAGAACGTATCTGTTCTGGAAGGCCATCAATCTGACAGCTCTCAACTCATCTTTGATAGCGTTAAACCCCTTGATGGTCGAGTTTATAGTCTGAAAAAGTTCCCATCTGATGATCTGGAGCCATTTGGCGTTCACATTGCCCTGAACTTCTGGAACGACTGATGTAAAAAACGTCTTCATCGTGCTGATCAATCTGTGTTCCGGTGTTATCGCGTATAGTGCATCTTCCATCTTTTTCGATATAGTTTCCTCTTACTAGCTCCACAGACCTTTTCTTCCTTTGGTGTGTATTCATTTTGGGGAATCTATCTACGTGTATGTCTTTTCGTGGCACTACCAAGGCTGATGTGCTCAGTTGCACCAGAGAGCATATCCCTCCCCAGTTTGGCACTAATTGCATGTATGCCTTGGATCCGCAGCCCCAGTAGTGATCCATTACACTGCAGTACCGACCCCATGCCTGGTATCTTCGATATTCATTTGCACCCTTTGTTCTCTCCAACCTTTATTGGACCATCACTCTGGAAACAAAAGGAAGCATTCTCAAGTGTTATGATCGACATGTGACCTGCTTCATTCTCTACCAAGGTGAGCAGTTTTGCACTTGCTGCCCATTCCTTGAGGCAATTGTTATTTTCCTTCTGCACATCTTCTACTGGAACTGTCAGGAGTGCATTTGCTTTGCACCCTACCATTTGTTCCTTCCTTCCATCCTTCTCCTATGAATATTTGTCCGTATATTAGTAGCTGAGGCCTTTCCCAGCATTCTGGCGTTCCCCTATCTTTATCTGTCCTGTCTTTGGGCATTGCAACTTCTTTTGTGCCACTATTCTGGCTTCTCCTTTTTTTGGGTTGTCAGGAACATACTCTATTGTCTTGTCAGTGCTCCAATAGTCTTCTCTCATTTCCTGAGTCTTGATATAGCGATCTTCATACAAGAACATCTTCTGCGACATCCACCTTGGTGTGGCCCATCTTCCTTGGAATTGGCCTCTGGCTGTGCAGAGCGACAGGTGCATAAGGCTTTGTGCTCTGGCCGTTGGTATTTCTGTTGCTGTGAATGTTCTGGAGGTACTCGTGTCATAGGCTATGTCAGATCACACATAGCAGCTCTCCTTCGTTATCCGTCTCCCCACCATGGTCATGTGCTGATGCCACACGTTGGTAGACACGTGGGCCGAATCAGCTATGTATGAGTTTACGTGTTCAAAATCTAGATCTGCACTTCGCCTGAGTCTTTTTACTTCTCAGGCAGCGCTGGTTACCCGCCCAGATATGGCTTCAGCAAGAGCAGGAATTGGGGTTATGTTAGCAGGTACCAAAGCGTGTGCATGAGACAATACAACCTTTTGTAGTGCAAAGAGGGTAAAGAAATGGAGACAACATGCATCAAAAAATATCAACACAATAGATCTCGCCAGAGCTTCCATGTTCTGTCATGCTGGATGTCTTTTGTATTGTCCATAGAGTTCCTGATATCATTTGAAAATGTCTTTGAAATGCCTCACTGCTATTTTGTTGTGTTAGTCAAGCTCTCCTGCAGGAATACTGAGTCAGTGCAGCAAAAAACAATCGCTCCCAGACGGACTGCACTTTGGCACTATTAAGTAATGCTAGGGCAGGTGTATCGCCTTAGGTTAATATAGGATAAGTGAGGGCCACATAAATAACAAAAGCATAAAAGAACACATAAGTGGTGTAATTTGTCTCTGTGTGGCTACAAGTTTGGAAAAGTGCTTTTCAAAGATTGTGCAGGTATAGAATATTGAGCCTAAATCAGTCCAAGTTTTCACAATGAGTACCTACTGTAAGGAATGGACAGTGAGCCTAATCTAAGTTTTCATTTTGTTCTAGTCTAGCCCTAGTCTTTGATTGGGTTTGTATTTGCTAAAGTGTTTATTTTTCTTGTTCTTCTTTCATCAAATCGTCTACGTGTTGGGCCGAGGGGGCCTCACCTCTGCAGGCCTTCATGTCTCCAAAATAGTTTCATGCCTTCTTTCTCACAAGCTTGACTGCCTTGTCTGTTGCCGTGACTGTTGCTTGTTCTACAGAATAGGGGCCCCTCAAACCTGGGCTTGTACCAGGACCTTACAAAATTACATAGGTACACTTGGTCTCCTGGATAAAGAGGTGGTTGCTTAAGCAGTACATAGTCTGTCACAGTGCATTATCTTCCTCATCCTTCCTCAACCTCCCCCAATGTGATTGAAGCTGTCCAGAGGTAGAAGAAGCACTAGCCATCGTTGAAGCGAGATATTTGCGCATTTCATCAGGAAGTGAGGCCGCACAACCCCCATCGTGGGAACACCTTTCTGATGCGGAATTGTGTTGCATTGAGGGCATCAGGGTGTGAGCATGGACCAGCTTCGATCCAACGAGAAAAAGGGCATATTACCACAATCAGATACTTATACCCTTGACACGCGTGTATCATGTCCACATAATCTACATGAAAATCTTGCAAAGGCTCATTAGGGTGCAGTATTGCTCCTCTCACTACACGCAACGTGTGACCTGCATTACATTTTTGACATACTGTGCAAGTATCCATGAAAGTGCTGATATATTCTGCCAGGTTGGGACAGAACCAATCTTCCCCAATATGGCAGCAAGAACATCCTTACTAAGGTGAGTGGGATAGTGCAGCTGCGTGAGTGCAATCTGCAACAATGTTGTGGGAGTCACCAGCTTTCCTGTGCTCTCCTGTCCCCACAATGCATCTGTAGGGGATATTGAATATCTTCTCTTTAGCCAGAACTCCTTCACTTCTGTGGGTGCTTGCCCCTGAAACTCTACTATTTGGGTAATGGGCAATTAACTATACCCTTCTCTCAATATCATGTTGTGCATGCTTATGCGTGTGTTAGATGGGGTATCAAACTCGTTTATGTTGGTAAAGTATGCTGCTTGTTTCGCTTCTGTGTCTGCGGCTTTGTTGCCGCGGGAGATCATGTCTTCTCCCCTCGCATGTGCCTGGCACTTCATGACCGCTATGGCTGATGGAAGTTGCAGGAAGACTGGCCAATAGGGCTGTGCTCTGCACTTGTGTGCCGTCAGCACGTCGATAGCCCTTCCTTGTCCAATGTGGCAGTCCAGCATGTACTGTGGACATCACGTAGGAGGAGTCGCAGGACACTGTGATCTCCTCATCCTCATGCACTCCCATTGCCATTATAAGAGCTTATAGTTCTGCTGCTTACGCTGAAAAATGTGAAGGCAGTCTCACACTCTCCACTACTTCAACTGTCCCGTCCCATTTTATTTTGACTACTGCCACCCGAACATGTCTCTCTCCTCTTCTCTGGTCTATAGTTGAAGACCCATCAATAAGGAGTACGTCCCCTCCTTCCAGAGCATTCTCTACAGCCCTGGGGATACCGTACAACTCTCAACCAGACCCATATAAGCAGTTCAGCCACCTGAACTAAGTGCCCCACTGCCATCGACACTAGGAACCTGAGACTAGGCACCAGACTTCGCCTAACCATCGCAAAGGCACCCACTGTTGCTAACACACCTTTGCCCTCACATCAGACTTCTTTAACTGCCTCTAACCAGACTACACTCACATACTCTAGCCAACCTTGTGCTACACAGTCTAGAAACCAAAGATTAGCATCTAGACTTCTTCACTTGTCTGGCCGACAGAACCCTGACTCTAACAGCCAGTCACCAGCTCCCGACAACAACCCGGCTGCTGTGCTGACATCCAATAAAAATGTACCTGCCCCTCTGGCCACTAGCACCACCAATGGCAAGGACATTAAGGTTAAAGGCACACTCATTAATGCCTGATTTTTCCCTGCACATGCCCTAGAAATCACCGACCTAATCACTACTGAAGATTTGGATTTTCTTGCCATCACAGAAACTTGGCTGCATGGCGCTTCGGGCCCCGCCCTGTCCCTGGCGATCCCTGACAACTACTCGATCATCAGGTGCGATAGGGATACTACTCAAACAAAGGGTGGAGGATTAGCCATCATTTTTAAGAGCTCACTTGAACTTAGAACGATCCCTAACCTCCAGATCCCATCCGCAGAACTACTTTCCTTTAAACTACCTATCTCTCCAAACCAAACTGCCACAGTGCACCTTATCTATAGACCCCCAGGTCCCATTTCCACATTCAATGAGGACATCGACCTAGCTTACACGCTATCGTATTTCGGCCTCGCCCAAAACGTCAAAGAGCCCACACACAATAAAGGACGCACCCTTGACTGGGTAGCTGACTTGAATTGCTCGCTCAACCTGATCTCAGTGACCCCCCTGCTTCTGGTCTGATCATCACAAAATAATCTTCTCTATTAAATCCAACCCACATACATCTAAACAGAACCTCGCCCCACCCATCCACACTCGCAATAAGAAAGATATCACGATGGAGAAACTTCTACCGCTGATCCTCCCTCTTCTCAATACTGCATCAACCACCTGCTCCGATCCCACAGTTCTAGTTGATAACTATAATCATGCCATGCTAGAAGCCATCAACACCATTGCCCTGTTAAAATTGTGTAAACAAAAACCTTGCCTTCACCTCAATACTTGGTTCACCCCACATCTCAGAGACCTTCGAAAAGATAAGAGAAAGGCTGAAGCACACTGGAAAAGCATACTGTCACTAGTTAACAAAATTAACCTAATCAATGCCTCCTCTACTTACAAAAATGCCTTACTGGCAGCTAAATAAGATGTGTACAACAAATGCATACTGCTAGCACAATCAAACACTAAGTAACTTTTTAAGATCCTTAAGGAACTAGAGTCTCCTGTAGCACCTCTGGACACTTGCACCCCTGACTCTGCCTAGATAAAATATCTATGCTTCAAGCTAAAATCAACGCTAAAAGAAGTAACCTCTCAGACTCAGCCTTTAACTCCTTGTCTCACGACCTCCCCAAGCCCACACACGCCTTCAAACCTTTCAGCTTTCAACATCTCTCTATCTGGGAAGTTCAAAATATTATCAAGAGGCTCAAACCTTCTAATTTCCAAGGGGCCTCGTGCCCGGCACCCATCGTCAAGGAGGCTGCGCATGAAAAATGCATCATTCAAATCTGGTATTGTCCCAGATAACCTCTAGGATGCGTGGGTCATCCCACTAATCAAAAAACCTACTCTTGACCCAGGCAACCCATCCAATGACAGGCCTATTACTACTGTACCTTACTTACTAAAAATCCTGGACCGGGCGGCCTACTTACAAATCCAGGACTACCTTGAAACTAATAAACTATTGGGCCTTGGAAAATCAGGTTTCCGTCCCAGACACGGAACGGAGACAGCTCTGATTGACTTAAAAACACAAATCGAGGATCTAAAAGACAAGGGCAAGTTGACACTCCTACTCCTCTTTGATCTTTCAGCAGCATTTGATTTGGTAGACCATTGAATCCTATGTCACCACCTCAAAAAAGCTGCCCATTTCTCAGAAACTGCCACATCCTGGATTAGCTCCTTCTTGGCTAACAGAACCATGAGGGTCTTCTCACCTTCTGCCGAACCAGCACCTGTTCCGTGTGGAGTCCCCCAAAGATCGTGTGCATCTCCCACACTTTACAATGTGTTTACTAAGCCGCTCTTTGACATACTTGACTATCTGGGTGTCTCATACACTAACTATGCTGATGACACACAGATACTCATCCCCATCACAGGCGATTATGTAACTGACTCTAAAGCTCTCAATGAAGTCTACACAGTCATCCAGGCTTGGATGGCACATCATGGCCTCTGCCTTAATGATGAAAAAACTGAGCTAATGGTCCTCTGCTCACACCACAAACTTTCTAAACTTGACCCAGCATACAAATCATTCAGGACGGCAATGTGATCAAAGTGTCTAACGTGACTAAAACACTTGGCATATACCTAGATTCAACACTATCCCTCAACAGACAAACACATGCTGTTGTTTCGGCTGCAGCCTATACCTGCAAACTCATCACCGCTTGCAGACCTTTCTTGACGACTGACAACTGCATTATCCTCGCAAGAACTCTTATGTCAAAAATGGATTACTGCAATGCCCTCTACTTGGGGACGAGCCAAAGAAATATCGACAAGTTACAGGTCACCCAGAATGATGCCATTAGGGCTGCCCTCAACATCCCCAGGGGTTTACACATCTCCGACACGAGACGCATCCTACACTGGCTCCCTGTTGCCCATCGTATATCACTAAAAACCCTTGCTCTTACCCACAAGGCCCAGAATAACCTGGCACCCGCATACTTGACCAACCGCTTCACGCGGCACACAGCAATCAGACCTTTGAAGTCTGCCCAGGTACACTCACTAACTATACCCAATTACAAGCTTCAGACAGCCGGGGAATCTAGTTTCTAGTCCTTGCGGCCAAACTTTGGAACACTATACCCACTTCACTCAGAACAGAACCATCCATCCATTCCTTTAAGAACAAAACTAAACTCTGGCTCCATGAGCGCAATGCTTCTGCCTCCTCCTCCTAACCACTTATGTACTGTATTTATATCTGCTCTAATACTAATCGCTATAGTAACTGCTGATATGCTGTACCAGTTTATTGGTTTATTGATTGTGTCTCATTTAAGAACTGTAATTTTCACTCTCTATGTTTTGCCCTTTCCCTGTGGAAAGCTGTTTTGATTGTAACCATCTTCGTAACTATGGGCCCAGATGCCCCTGGGCAAGGTGCGCAATACAAATAAATGAATACAAATACAGTAATGTAAATAGTCTCCTCCCTCTACTGGTTCGTTGCTGGGTTTACAATTCTGCACCACACTATTTTCATCATCGGATTTGAGATGATTACCTGGTATCCAGATGCCCACTGCGTGGTCAATGTGCTGTAGGGCTTTTCAAGAATAGCAAAAAGGGCATGCTCCATGTAAAGTGTGGTACTACACCCCATTGTGACATTCACAGATTTCTCCACTGCAAATGAAGCAGCAGCAGCCAATGCTTGTTCGTCAGGGTAGTACACTCATTACTGGGTTCTAAATGTCCACTATAGTAAGCCATTGGTTTGTGCCCAAAGGTAGTTTTCTATGTGAGCACTGCTGTCATCACTACTCCGTTGGAGTGTGAAATCAAATAGAAAGTATTATTTACAATCTGGAATCCCTAACACTGGGGCCATGTGCATGGCCCCTTTCAATTCCTCAACGGCTTCAGTCCTGTCCTGTGTCCATGTCAGGTTGCCGTCCCCCCTCTGGGCCTCCCAGAGACCGCTTAAAAGGGATCTTGTATATGTGCTATTATCGAACACCAGGCCCTGTAATAATTACAGAGACCTAAGAATTGCTGCATTTCCCTTACCAGATTTCTAAAAATAGCTTCCGCTCTTTCTGGGGTTACTTTCCTACCTTCTTGTGATATTAACTGCCCAATGTACAACACCTCGCAGTTTCACCTTCCACTTTGTAAACCTTTTCTGCTAACACTGTCAGCAGCTGTAATTAATCTTTTCGACACTGTTATTCTGATCTGCTACAGACCAGGATATCATCTACTTACTGAATGACTCTGCTGTCCAGATATATGTTCCCTGGGTCGTTTTGAAGGATCCTATTAAATATAGAGGGTAATTCAACCTACCACTGAGGACGTCTTCTGTGTTTTATTTATTTCTATATATGAACAATGCCAGATCATGTGACTCTTCATGGAGTGATCTAGAGAAGAAAGCATTCTTCAAATCTATTACTGTAAAATGGTTAGCTTCCGGCGGAATGCTACATAGTATTGTCACTGGATTGGGAACTAATGGAAACTCTGCTTAAACAATATAGTTCAAAGGGCGCAGGTCCTGAATAAAATGCCACGATCCCCGTCGCCTTCTTCACTGGGTACAGAGCCATGTTACGCTGAGATTCTTAAGGCACCAAGATCCCTTGCTGCACTAATGCAGAAATTGTCTCAAAAATGCATTCGTCTGCCTCCCTGGACAAAAGATCTTGTTTTGTCCTTGGTAAAATAGCCCCTGGATTAAGCTTTATTTTAACAGCTCCTACTCCCTTTAGCAGGCCAACATTGTACGGGCTGTTGGTCCATAAAACATTTCAGTATTTCCGCTAGGTCTTACTTGAGAAATGGCGGTGGTGCCTTTTTCAGTAAGTCCATTTGCAGCAGTACTTCCCTATAATGAATTCTCACCAAATGGTTACTGCTCATAAAAAACACTGTCTCGAGGTCTGTATAGTCGTCTTGAAACAATTCCTCATCTGTCAAGTCAGTTAGTCTGTGCCCTTTTCCTACCCGATTACTGTTTTCTATGTATCATCGGTCCCGTGCAGTACTATCCTCTCGTCCCTCACTATAACCGTCTCTAGTTCTAGTCGAAACACGTATCCCTCTTTCTCGTCCAAGGGGACCTCTGGTCGAAACAGAAATTCATTGGGTAAACATAGCAGTTTGCCATGTTTCCATTGAAGCCATGCTAATAGTACTTCCACTTCATATTGGAATAACTCTGGGTTCACCGGGACACTCCTCTGTATAGTCTGCCCCCAAAATGTCTGAATACATTTTTGCACGTTCATGTAGTGAATTCCTGGGGTTGAGCATACTATCCCTTGTTCGTTGAACGAAATGGTCATGTTAAATCGGCTCATCATGTCACTACCCATTATGTTGACTGGTGTCTGTCGGGAATATAATAATGGCATGGTAAGGTCATGTTCCCCTATAGAAATCAGAAGCTTGTCAGTGAAAGTCTGTTGCCCCAGAGAATCCCTGCACATTCATTGCAATGCCTGACATTGGGGATCTCCCTTCCCTAATACAGGATCTGGTTGCCCCTGTATCTACGAGAAAGGATAATGTTTTGTCTCCCATGGTCGCCACTACACGTGGTTCCTCGTTCGGGTCCGGTTTAACGGATAGGATTGAACACATCGGGTTCGTCTGTGGGATGTCCTATTGTGGGTATAAAAGTCAGCCCGGTCCCTGTGAAGGAATTTCCCCCAACCACGGTCGCTCCCCCTAGTTTTCAGATGGGAGTCTGCTTTGTAGAGTCTGTGTGTCTCGTGGCTACAACGTTCTGCTGTACTGGTTGTTATGACAGCGAATATTCTTGCGTCTATGGTGTGTACACCATGGGCTTTTGTGATGTGACTGCACCGTTGCACCTTGTGTTGGCACCATTTACGGTGCATATGTCTGCGTGTGGTCTTGTGCTTTATAGTCTGGTTGTTTCCGCCTGATATGTTTGCTGGTATGACATCCCCCATTCTGCTGTACTCTGCACCTGCACAGTCGGGCTATGTGACCTACTCTACAGCATGTACAGCATTGTGGTGGACCTCCCGTGCGTCTCTGCTGTCCTCCGTTAAGTCTGTCTCCACCCTGCTGCATTGGGTGTCCAAGCCCTCTTCCCCAGTGCATTCCTCCCCTTGCTCGTGGCCAATAATTGGCGTCTCCTCTTCCAATGAAACTTCCTCCTGTCACCTGCTATCAATTTTATGCGCTCTAAGTAACTACTCCCTCTCCGCTCATCAACATCGCCCCTTCCATTTTATACTTCGATAGCTTCTTCTGCATCAATTTCGCCTCTTCCCGCTTCCTTTCCTCGTGTTTCTTTCTTGCGTTCTTCTGCATTAGTCAGCAATAATCCATTATAGTCGGCTGAATTTCTGACCATGGTTTTGCTTCCATTCCCACTCATTTCTTTAGTTGTTTCTGTACCTGCTCTGGTAGCCCTTGGCTTAAAATTTGATAGAATAATCCTACCGTTTCATCCAACAGCTCTCTCGTCTTGAGACGCCAAAATTCTTGTATCGCCTGAATATATTGAAGTGGGTCTTCGTCATCACACATTTTGCCTGCCATAATTGCACTTATATCTGATGTGTCTTGGTGCTGTACTCTTAGAGCCTGCCTTATGGTTGCTCTGCAGTTATTAAATAGTGTGCTGTGTTCTTTGCCGTCACTCCAGGATACTCTGCCCGTTTCCAAATGTTGTCCGCTACCTCTTCAAGAATGGCTTAACGTATGCTCTTCATGTAGCCCATTGCCAGTGTCGTCCCTGCCGACAATCGTTCTAACTCCTATATCCATTTCCCCGCTCCTGCGATCAACGGGGGCAACTTGCAACTCAGATTATCCTTATCCATCTGTTGCCATGGTATATATTGTGGTCCTCGGCCACCCTTTTATAGCAATGGAAACGGTGTCAATTGTGCTCCCCTGTTGTGCGTCCCTATGTCTTTGGTGGCTGCAAACGCTCTTGTCATAGTTGCTCTTTTCCGTTCCGGTAAGGCCCTTAGCCTCTGTGCATGTGGAGTAAATTTGTCTGTGCTATGCGATATACCTTTGGGAGGCTCAAGGCGTCCTTCGGGTTCTACCTTACTTTTCTCAGTGTCTTTCTCTCCATCCCACAGTGTCTACCTTTCAGGGGTTACTTCCCTGAATGGGCGGCTAGGCGTTTTCCATGTCGTTTCCCCATTTCTCTGTCCACTGAGTTGCTCTTCCCCTTAATGGAGACCCTTCCATAATTTTGTCTTCGGGGCAGAGGCGCTATCCCGCCTGCTCCTAGCAGTGTCCCTATTCTCCGTTGTATCTCCTCTTCCTCATTGTCATTTGAACGTGTTGGTCCCGTCCGGTGTGCTACCTCCCTGAGGCGTCCCTCCCTACTTCCATCTCTTTCCCATTCCGGTCTCCTATCCCTCACCTCTTCTCTGCTTTAGCGCGCTTTAACGAGTCGTCCAATTTCCAACTTCTTCTCTCTTCACTTGCAGTTGTCTCTTTATCTTCCTCTGCTTTTCTCATCACCTTTTCCACCCTCCTCCTGTTTTTCCTCTCCTCCTTTCCTTTTCTTCCACCTTCTCCTTTTCTCTTTACAGCCACTCTTGTTCCTCTTTCTCTTCCTCTCTTCTCTTCACTTCCCCTATTATCTGTCCTCTTCTTCTGTCACCTTGCACTTCTGAACTTCCCTCTTCTGCACTTCTATGTTCGTCTGAACTCCTTCTGTCCATTTTGAGCAGTATCTGTCCCCCTACTCACTCGTTTGGCAGGACCATCACTTTGTCATGCCCACTACGTCCCAATATCCCTTTGTTGTCTCTCCTCAGTTTCGCTTGCAGGTCGCTGCGCTCCTTGCGTTCATCATTTATAGACTCTATTCTCTTGTTTGCCTGCATCGTGCCACTAAGCGGGTCTTCACTGCTATCTGCGGGTGGTGAATAAACGGGGTTGGTATATCCTGCTGCTACTTTTAATTCCTTTTATGGGTAACATACCTGACTTTCTGTTGTGGGGTCTGTGGTTTGAGGAATGGAGGGGAAGCTGTGTGTGCTTAGCACCCCACATCACTCTTGTTCAGCATCCACTCATTCTTGATTGGATGCTCTACCCCATCCTGAAACAGTTCCCATAGCTCCAGTATGGCTAATCTGTTGCTCAATATCTTCCCTTCATAGGCGGCATGTCAATAGGTGGTCATGTGTTGCCGCACATATTTGGAAAGAATGGCCTCCCGGGGCCATGGCTTCACCATTTTGCCCTCTGTATCGTGAGTCCATTCCGTACTATACTTGTGTATTTTTTTGATACCGCGTAAGGGACTTGCACAGATGTTTAAGGGGCGTATCCCCCTTGGTAGCACGTCACTTTATACCTCCTGATACTTACTTGACCTCAAGTCAGGATTTTCTGACATGTTTGAACATGTCGTAAATTTATATATTTCACAATTGTTGTCCGTTCTCAGTTGAATTTTTCAAAACCGTAACAATTCTCAAAACGTTCCACCAGCCTCTCTGGCTCACCACCATTAACAAGAGCGTGATCCGCGCACCGCCCACACTGTATTCGCCGCCCTTAAAGGCCAATCCACAATACCTTCATGTGCTCTTCGAGCCCAGCCCAAATGGCATACCACTCTTTGATAATCTAAACATCACCTCATCAAGTTAGAAACCATTATCTTCTATTTCCAAATATTTCTTGTTTCTCTTTTTTTTCTTACTCCCATGTCTGTGCCCCGCTACTGGCCTTCGCTCTCATTTCAACATACCATATCCTATTCAACAAATGTGATGTCACAAGCTTAAGGCAAAATTCCCAATACTTCGAGTGAAAATCCCAATACTTCAAGTGCACTCTCAAGTGTTACAACATACCAGACACAACAACACAAATAATATGACACACGGCTGTGTTGCTGTCCTTCAAATCATAGGGAATATCAAAATCAAAATCATGTGG
The DNA here is from genome assembly GCF_040938575.1 of Ambystoma mexicanum. Taxonomy (NCBI): domain Eukaryota; kingdom Metazoa; phylum Chordata; class Amphibia; order Caudata; family Ambystomatidae; genus Ambystoma; species Ambystoma mexicanum. Next base: position 891,904,435 of record NC_090935.1, on the reverse strand, counting down.
TTCTTTTATACTGCTGCAAATAGGAATACATCTCCATGAGATAAACTAAGAAACCACTCTCCACTTTCCAAAGCGTGCTACGCTAGGTCCTAGACACAGGTTTCGATACAGAAGTAATCCATAAACCAAGTTGACTGCCTGTAGAACATGTTTTTGACTTTTGTCTTTTTCATCCGCGAAATAAGATAGTGCTAAGAGAACAGGTATACATCTTTTTTCTTCTTTTGTCTTTTTCATATGATATGATATGATAAGTCATTTATAACACGCCTGAACACAAGTGTTTCTAGGTGCGACAAGACAAGGGAGGAAAGACAGAGGGAGGACAAAACAATCTTTCTAGGCCTTGTCATTCAGATCATGCAAATGCCAAATGCAAAGTGCAGGGTGGAGGGAGAAGGGGGATGGGGGGGTGGGGGGGGAGTGCCAGGGAGAGGGAAGGGGCAGTGCATTCAGGGCAGCATTGCGCTGAGTATGTGCAGCCATGGCAGCGCGGCTCTGGGTAAGTGCAAGGAGGCAGGGGACTGTAGGGTTACAGTTGCAGCCCCTAAGTGTGCGGTAGGCCCGGAGGCAGTGCAGGGGTGACTGGTCATGGAGGAGCCTGGTACTGTGAGAACTGAAGTGTCTCACCCGCTAGTCCCCGGGGATCGAGGTGGGCAGGATACGGCCATCGTTTTTGGATCCAGTTCCTGGTGGTGGACCAGTCCGGGAGGATCACCTGGATGAGGGGTCTTTGGGGAGTGGGGGTGGGACACGGTATCCCCTCCCCTGCAACACCTTTACCCCATCCTACCCAGTAGGATATTTAAGAACTCTAGACCCCACCCCCTTTTACAACACAAACACTTTCTCACTGATCGCCCGCTCTAAGGGAAAACAGACTAACATCCGAGCCGTGTACTTGACATGTCCCAATACTATGGTCAGGCGAGGTCAGGCAATTATTGACAATCACTCACACCTGACTTCCATTACACTTCCCCACGTGGATAAAAGGAGGAGCATGAGGGCACCCTCCGAGTCAGGCAAAGCACACAAAGAAACGGTAGTTCCAAGATGGCAGTTTAACGATCACAGAAAGTTGGTGAAACAAAAGGGGGTCACAAGGAGGGAAGTTCCCTTGACCTCTTCGAGAAGGAACTGTTAATTCCACGAAAACCTCGAGAGAAAGCGTTAGACCAGGAGACCAGGATGAAGAATCCTGCATTGTGTTTCGGAGATACCCGGGTCCCTCCCACGTCGGTAATCAAGGCAGGGAGCATCTCCAGCCACCGTGGTACTGTCCTTGGCTCCAAGGACACAGCCGCTTCAGTGAAAGCAACACAGCCGGTGAGTTGCTAGACACCTGCCTTTGGTCCGATGGGAACAGCCATCTCAGTCTGGCGCAGATTAATAGGCTCTGTCTTGTAGGTTCAGATCACGTGAGTAGGGACCACCAAATTGAGCTCTCTTGCCTGCAACTATGAGGACTTTCTGCTTGTGTCCCCTGCATGTGTCCTCTCTTGTGTTAACTTGAAACCTTCCTTCTATCAGTGTCCTTGGCGAGGCTGTTCATGGTGTCCGCATTGGCAGTCTTGTCTACATGCTTCAGCAGGATCGGCCCGTCAGCTTTTCTCTGTGTTCTTGAGATTGTCCTGCTTTTTTGCATCCACTCCAATCTACCTATGGCTTCCATCTTCATTCCCGTGGCCGCCCATGTTAGTCGCGGTTAAACTTCTGCAAGCAGTTCATATGTATTCTTATGCGTCTTGCGGTTTCAGCGTAGCAAAAGGTATACATACGTGTGTCATTCCTCTAACTGTGAGTCATAAGTGTATTCTTAGTGTCTATCAGCAGTAAAGCTAAATGTCTGCGTAACTTCGTGCACGGATGTCTATGTGCTTCATGTCTACTGTGTCTACCGTGTCTGTCCTGATGTCAGTCATGACGTTTTGGGCTTTCTTTGAGGTTGCAGTCAGTTAACTTGTTCAATTGATGACAGCTGTATCTCTTCAATACTGTTATCCACGTATGGTCTGAACGGTTGTCTGAGTGTGCAGCGCTTATCACACCTGTGATACATCAATGATGGGGATGAAGGGCCCAGAAGCGATGTACATCTCTTGTGTCTCTGATGCCTGGCTGAGAGTAGGATGGGTGTAACGAGGGCCACAATACATACAGATTCCTAAACCTTGTTTTAAGTCTAGCTGTCATGCTTTTCTCCACAGTGTAACATAAGGTTCTGTAGCAATCCAGTATTCCAGTCTCGTATCAGCCACTATGTTTAGGTTCCATACCATGATAACCTCCCCTCTCAAGACATCCTCCCACCTCATAGATTCTCCACCATTTTCAGGTAATGAATCTACTTGAGGCTGATTGATACATAGAAAGATAAAATGGATAAAGCAATACCCAGCCTCCTTCGTAGATAACAATATAAACCTGCCTTCTGGGTGAAAAAGAAAATATTCCGCAATATATTAGTAGCCCCTTGAATCAAAATGCCCCCTGCCTTAGTAGTCCAGGTGATGAGTGATATTGCGTGAGGTGTTCCATTAAAGAAAACCTATGTTTGTCCCTCGCCTCGCGTGGGTCTCATGCAGGAAAACCAGGTTACGCCAAGCACTTAACGATTGTGAGATGTGGCCACATGTGTTTACGATTGTGAGATGTGGCCACATGTGTTTACGATTGTGAGATGTGGCCACATGTGTTTATCGTCTAAAGGATTATGGGTGAGTCCATGCTTGATGCCCTTCCCTGATCACAGGAAGGGTGTTGGGAGGACGAGACCTCATACAGGTCGCATCGGGTGCCACAGGACATCTGAACATTTGCTAAGGGGTAGTGGGCCGGAGTTGGCACACACTACGGCTAGACCAGTTAGTGTATGCCAAAAACTAGGGATAGGAGGCCTTATTTTACTCACCCATGTTTTCAATAGCCAGCCCTATAGCGAATTGCACCCTGATGGTGCAGTTTATTGCCAATTCTGCCTAATCCCGAGTACCCTCAGGCACTGCCAGCCTTGGCGGCGGCAGCGCCCCGGGTATTGAAAGAAAAATGTGGCACCCCCACGATTCCCTGGTCAATGCGGGGGGAGAGGGCTCCGGAGCAGGGAGTTAATCACTGAAATAGGGTGCTGATGCAAAATCATTACCACCCTATTGTAATGGAAACTGTCCGCTCCCACGCCAGAGCGGGGAGGTAATCGCCCCAATAGTGCGCCGATGGGAAAGCATCAGCACCTTATTGTTAAATGCTTCATGCTTCCGTGCTTGCCGCATTTAATTTCAAAAGGGTGCCTGCTGTGCCTTCTCCCACCACGTCAGCTCGGGGGAGCCATTGAAAGACACCCCGAGCTGGCATGGTGGGTGGCTAATTGCGCCCCGGGTGGTGGCCCAGGCAGCCCTGCCCTCAGGGGCAGACCCAACTCTGCATTATTCTCCCAGCATCGGTGGTGATGCAATTCTGACCACTCAGCACCAGATTCAAATCAGGCACCCGAGTGCCTGACCCTTGTCCTCTCCAAAAACTCACCATGCACTTTAGGAGTAAGGTGCGGCCAGAGTCCTTCTCTAATTGGGCACAAAGTGGATTAATTTACCTATCCATTATACGCCACTGCATTTGGTTAGGGAACGCTCGCAAGAAACTCTTAGCACAGTGTTCGCCATCTTAGGTGAGGCTCCATTCACCCTGCCGCAGCAAAGCACCGCCATGTGTGTGACTATCAGAGTACAGTAGGTCCCATGAAAGTTCTCTGAATGCCCTGGCACCCCGCCACGCTTCGTTTCTGGACTTGATAGCTGCGATTTTGCATGGGAGAAGCGTTGTGGAGGACTAGGGCCCTGGAGAGAGAGGGGGGTATCAACGTGCCATCTTTGGCACACCCTTTTTATTTTTTTTTTAAACGAGGTGTTCTATTTTTAGTTTAAAATGTGTAAAATATTTAGTAAACAAGTAGGGGAAAGGTGCATTCTTCTTCTCAGCTGGACAGTTTTTAAGCTAAATTGCAGTACTCTCCTTAAAGGTTAACGGATCTGTTAGTGAGAGCAGCATAAAAACACTTTGGGGCTCATTTTCAAGTTCCCAAGGGGCATTATAAATGGTGCTTAGAGCAGGCATAAGGGCATTATGCCTGTTTTCACACCTTATTTAATACTCGGGAGCAATGTGTGGGGTAACATTTGTATGTGGCCCGCTAGCAGTGATGGGCAGAAACTACCACCAGGGAGGTTACCACCCATCACTGCTGAGCTTTCTCTGAGCGGCCAACAGTAGCCACATCTTTCACAGGGTGGTACCTACCGCCCATGCAGTGCTTAATTTGTAGGGGTGTTTTCTTTTGAGCCCTGGCACGAAATGGTTATAGTCAGTGCATCCATCAACCATAGTGAGCATGTGTGAGCTGCAGTGTAACCCCAAATGTGTCGACTCTGTGGGGAACAGCTATGGGTGGTGGCAGCAGTGGTAGGGAACTGCAAATCTGCAGTGCTAGAAAATATTTAGGCCCTGGCACTTCTTTTTGTACAAATTAAGCACTGCGCCCATGTACAGCGACATGGGATGTGAAGTTATGCGGTGCAGCTGCAATAGGGAACAGTTACACCCATACAAGTTGTAGATTTTATAGAATGTGTTAAGGTTCCCCCATTCGATGTATTGCAATTGCATTGATTTCTAACTAGCGCCTTCTGAATCTGCGACCTCACTGTCGGCACTCTGGACATCTTCCTGCTAAATCCCATGTAGTGGTTCTCTCGTCTCGTAACACAGTCACTCTCTGTCACCAGGTGCCCTATCCGGAGCGAAAGAAAGCTGGGAATATGATTCCGGAGTCCGAGATCTCCAGAGCCCCGACCTTCAGAGTAGCCCCACCCTGCAGAAGCTCTGGGAGTATGGTGGGGGCACTCTGGCCCACAGGGCCGCTCTACAAAGAATCCTCGCGCAGTCAACCACTCTCACCAGCTCGGTTGGAGGGAGCTATTTCGAGCTTGCCAACACTGTAAGTATTATTTGGAAGCTATAATTGTAACAACCTATTTTATTTTTTGTCTCTGTGAGCAATTAAATGTAATCTTTGAGTAGCGCCCACCGGGGAGCTATTAGGCTGCTGTAATTTTGACGATCAGTACATCCATAAACGAGGACAACAGAACAAGTGCCTTCATTAGACTGAAGTCGTTGGTGGCATCCTCGGGGAATCTTGCTTGAACATTTTAATTTGTTCAGATCTAATTAACAAAACGCAACTCGTTTCGGGAAGCTTTGTGGTAGGCTTTTCTTTTGGGATAAGTCTAAGGTTAAAAATAAAGTAGTGTTGTCTTAATACTGGTTGGTAATAGTAGGTGTCTGCTATCTTGTCTATGTAGACTCCCTCTGCTTCGTTCATTTCACTATGTCTTTTGATGCTCTAAGTATATGTTGTTGATGAAAATCTGCACGCCTTCACAAAATCTTGCTGCCGCGAATATCGTACATGTTATGTTAATCAGCATTGTTACTCTGCCATCACCACGAGAGTGGCTTAAAGACATCGTGGCTCGTCGCGATAGTGGCGTATTGTGCCAGACTGTGTGGTCTGAGAGGGGAAACGTGAGAGGGTGCTAGATGTCGAGTAGAGTAGACAGACAAATGGGAACGGGACATAAGGGTTTGTTGGGAAAGTGTACGATTGTGTTAGTGAGTGCACGTGCAGTTTTTGGTGTTGGATCAAGCAAATGTTGATCGGAAAAATATGGTATGAAACCCGCTTGTGTTGCTGTGAATTTTTCAGGAGGGCACTTTTTAGCACATAGATTGTGTAGAACCAGTTGGTGGACCGCTTATCTAGGGTGAGGGGATAGGAGTAAAGCAATTTGCCCAATCTCAATCTAGTCACCAGGACATTAGTATATATTTTTGCTTTTTCAGTTTTTCAAAAACACTTAACATTGCTGTGTGTAATTTGCTTTTCAAATGAAACTCCTCATTTTTAATTATTTTCCTTTGTTCCGCAAAGTCACACTTTAAAAGTAATTACAGGACCATATCGGCTCCCGTTGTAGCACATTTAAAAAGGATCACCATTTGTTGGTGTCACGTAGAATACAACGTGCACCCAAATGTTCTAATCTGGTGCAATGTTTCACTCACAAACCACTTTCTACCCGCAAAGGAGGAACGTGAAAAAATGCTCAAAAGAATGCATTTTCTTCAAGTGCCCCTTTGTGCTATTCCTCCTCTGCAAAAGGTTCACGTGTTGGCTGACCAGTTTTAGTGGTAATATGAATATGTAATTTTCCCACTTTCTTCAGGGTCACAGCATGTGTTACCATGCTGTCACAGTAAGAGAGTTCTACCAAATCACTCTTCTATGAATAACCACCCCACCTGTAGATGGTACATAAAGTAGGGATGGGGGGGGGGGGGGAACAGTACATTTTTAAGTACCTATACTTGTTCACTATTTCTTTCAATGGTTGTAAATTTCAATTGTCAGATAGGTAGCTGTTAAGACTGGGTCCAGGCAGTGATAAATATATTAAGGTCCTTTTTTAGATAGATCATTCAAGGACAGCAGGTACCCCTTCAAGAGGCAGGCTCCAACTGACTAACCTTAGAACACACAGTGAATCTAAACACTCTACATAGAATCACATTACATCACAGTATTACTCTTTTTCTGACACGCATAATAATGTAAATATGGCACAATAAATAACCAGGGAAGTTTCACCTCAACACATCTCCTCCCTTCATTTTGTGGCAGATTTAACCCAGGTAATAATCATTCAACCTGACAGGTTTGTTCCTGACCCTGCTCGCCTCCAAGCTGCTGTTATTACTGGAGGCTGTACTCACATTTGGTTCAAACATATGTTCTTCCTCTCCATTCCCAAATGAAACTTGCTCTTCTCTGGCTCCCTCACCAATCTCACTGTCCACCATATTGCACTTAACCAGTTTGGCCATCGACCAACATTCTCCACCCTCCATGATGACAACATTTCCCCTGATCACAGCAATTTTCTTGGGTCCAATGAACTTGCTTGCAATACATTTGGGAGAAGCCCTGGAATTCTTAACATAAACCCAGTCCTCCACTGACCATTGCATCACCTTGGCACCCCTTTTTGTGTCGAACCTCTCTTTGTACTCATCTTGAGTCTCTCTAATGAGATCCATGATCCTTTCCCTGTTGACATGTACACTCCTCGCTAAATCCAACCAGCCCGGACACAACTTTGTCCCGGGTTGTCTGCCTTTGAGGGACATGAAAGGTGAAATGCCGGTAACAGTGTGTGGAGTCGCACAATAGTTCCAGACCATCTCCCTGAGAACTGTCTGCCACCTTAAACCTGAAGCCATAGCTAACTGCAATCCTCCCTTTAGGAATCTATTTGCTCTCTCAACAAGACCATTCGCTCTAGGCTGGTACAGTGCTGTCCTGTAGTGTTTGATACCAAACCTCTTAAACTCCACCATCCTATCCGAACATAATTGTACCCCATTATCTGAAACAAGTTCTGAGGGGAATCCTTCCCTGTAAAAAACTTCCTCAAAAAAATCAATCATTTGTGAAGTGGTTGCTTCTCTAATGGCTTTCCACTCAACCCATTTTGAGTGATAATCCAACAGGACAATAAGGTATTTAAAATCCTCTCCTAGTTCCTGTATGGGCCCCATTAAATCCACTGCTAATTTCTTCCATGGCTCTCTTGGAACACTAACAGGTCTTAAGGGAGCTTCCTTAATAATCTTACTCTTGTCACTTCTTTCACATTCTTTACAGCTCCTCACACACTTCTCTACCTGACCGTCAATTCCTGGCCACCAAAATAATTGCCTGATATGCCTTTTGGTACCCCCCATGCCTAGATGGCCTTGGTGAGCTATGTCCACTAATTTGGGCCTGATGTCAAATGGAGGTACTATCTTCATTCCTTTTCTGGGTTGAGACCCATCCTCTGACATGCTCAACTCCTCTTTAATAGAGTAATAAACATCATATTTCTTTTCAATGAGATCTTTTCTGGGCCAACCTGTTTTGGTCCACAATTTGACTTGCCCCAAGGCTTCATCCTTAACATCAGCAGATTGCCACTCCTCTTTGTGCATTAGTACACAATGCCATAAGCAAATACCCACATTACCCTCTGCACTCACATCCTTAAAACTCTTTCTGTGCAGGCAGTCTAGAAAGACAATCAGCAATCACATTTTCTCCCCCAGGTATATACACCATTCTAAAGTCATATGCTAGCAAGTCAATCATCCAACGAGATATCCTTGGTGAACCTATAGACCATTCTGCACTGCCCAATAACTGAACTAACGGCTTATGATCTGTCTTTACAACAAACGACTGACCCCATAGAAAAAATTTAAAATGAGCAACAGCCCATGATACAGCTAGGGCCTCTCTCTCCACCACAGAATAATTGCTCGCCGCCCCCCTCAGAGGTCGGGAGGCAAAAGCTATGACGTGTTCGATGTTGCCATCATATTGAAAAAGAGCGGCACCCAGACCTAACGTGCTTGCATCTACAGCCAGCACAGTTCGTCTGCCAGAAACAAACCCTCCTAATGAAGGTGCCTTCACAATGCTATCTTTAATCTTACTAAAGGCATTTTGACATTCTTCCGACCACACATTTGGTGCCCTTTTTCAATAGATCTCTCAAAGGAGACGACATTGCAGAGAAGCCATCAACAAACTTGTGATAGTACTCCGCCAATCCCATGAACGAGCGTAGTTGCTCCTTGTCAAGAGGTTGGGGAGCACTCACAATGCTATCCACTAGAGACTTCCTGGGAGCAATACCATTGCAGGAGATTTTATGCCCCAAGTAATCCACTTCCGTAACAGCAATTTTGCATTTCTCCCTCTGTACAGTCAGACCCGCATCTCTGAGTTTGACTAACACTGACCTAAGTATCATGTTCAGGATCATCGTTTGCAAATATCAGAATGTCATCTTGAAATACTGTAACTTTCTCAATGCCTTTCAGTACTGTTTCCATCACTCTCTGAAATACCGATGCCGCAGAGGCCAAACCAAAGGGCATCCTGTTATACTTGAAAACACCCTCAGGAGTGATGAATGCAGTCAAGTGTTGGCACTCTTTAGACAACGGAACCTGATGATAGGCAGCAGAGAGATCGATTATGGAAAATAACTTAGGTTCTCCTAGTGTGGACAAAACTTCTGAGATATTCGGTAATGGGTGTCTCTCCACCACTATGTTCTGATTGAGGCTATGTAGGTCGACACACAACCTCATCTTACCATTGGCCTTAGTAACCAGAACAACTGGAGACAACCATTCAGTAGCTACAACTGGTTCAATCACCCCTTTGTCAACCAAGCTATTTAGCTCCTCTTTAAGTTGTGCCCTCATCTTCAGTGGTACTTGGCGTACCTTGTGTACCATTGGTTGGGCATTGTTCTTAAGTCTGATGTGATGTTCAAACTCTTTAAGCCTTCCCAGACTTTCCGAAAACACCTGTGGAAATTCCTTGGTCCAAGAGTCCCCCAACTCGGCAATGGTGACAGGATCCGGTGCACTGGCCTGTACTCTTAAACCCAGCTTCCTCTGCTCCTCCCAGCCTAACGGAGAGGTCCCTTTTTCCGCCACAAGGACCGTGGCTTGGCAAATTCTTTCCTTGTATGTTATTTCTGCAAGAAATTCACCCAGGATATTTATATCCGAGTCTGCATATCCACACACCCTGACACTGGTAGGCTGTATATTAGTAATGCTCTTCCCCAGAATATTTGTCAATGTGTCTTGGGATATAATGGTCCAAGGGGAACAGGTATCAACTTTCATTTTAAGCTCAATTCCATCCACTTGAAACATGTCCACGGGACCTTTGGTCATCCCAGACATCTCTGAAATCTCGAATATGTGTCTTGGGGTAAATTCTTGAGTGCCGGACACTTCTTGGATGTTGTACCCCCTTCCGATGCCGTCTTCATTATTGTTCACTGGCCTGAACTCTATACTATTGACAGCGTTACCCTTGCAGACATTGGCAAAATGCCCTTTATTCTTGCACTTGAAACATTCTGCATATTTTGCAGGGCAGGAAGGATAGTTCATACCATGTCTTGAACTGCCGCAACGAGAACATACATTTCTTGCATTTCCTCCTCCTCTCTTGACTGTGGAAAAGCCAATTTTTTTCTTTTGATTAATGACACAAACCGAGGACAATGAAGGATTGGATTTGTCAATCCTAAGTTCTTTGACATACTCTGAAGTCTGCTCGATGCTTCTTGCTAATTCTACTGCCTCATCCAATTTCATATCTTTTGCAAGAAGTTTCTCCTGGACTCTCACATTATTAGTGCATCTAACCAGCTGGTCTCTGATTAGGGAATCAGTCAAATGTTCAAACTCGCAAGTGTAACTCAGGGATCTGAGGCAAGCAATGTAGGACTCCACAGACTCCGACTTCTCTTGGGCACTCTGGAAAAATTTGTGTCTCTCAAAACTGACATTCGTTTTCGGTTGGAAGTGGTCCCGAAGTTGGTTAAGGGCAAACATATATTCATCCATGTCACCTGCCTCTGGGGCATGGTGTCTGGAAAGTCCATCAAATTCTGCGTCCTTCTATGCCAAGGTTGTGTAGGAGTAAGGCCCTCTTGCGCGCAGGAGGAAATCTCTCCCCGCCCATCGCCACCAGGTAGTTCTCAAACATGTCCCTCCACCTGTCCCATGTAATCGGAGCTCGGCCTGGTTCGCTCAGAAAGGGCAGGGGAGGTGGAATGGAGGCGGCCATGGTTTATACTCAAGCAGGACGATATTCTTAATGTGGATCTTTTTTTTTTTTATTTTATAAATTGCAGTCCACCATTAGCACTCTGTTAGGGGTCTCCGCTACAATGCAATTACGCGTTATTTCCTCTGCTGCCGGGCTTGTCGAAGGCGTTGCTAGGAGACATGATGTCACAATGGGAGGACCTTCTGGAGGCCAGCACGTCATGAGGTGGGCGTGGCTAAAAAGGGACACGCGAGCAGCGAGCGCTCGCTCCCTGTTCCGCGCTGCGGCTCGAGCTTCTGGTCGCGCTGGATCTGCGCAACGTCCCTCCTCAATTCGGGGCTCGCGCAGGACTCCCAGAGCAGCAGCCGCTGCACCAACGCTGATGTGAAGCTTTCCCTCGCGCTGGATCTGCGCAACACCCCTCCTTGCCTCGGGGCTAGTGCAGGACTTCCCAAACAGCAGCCGCTCGTAAGGAGCTTTCTCCCAACTTGCCTGAATACAGGGCAAGGAGCCTTCCCCAACTTGCCTGAATGCAGGGCAATGCAGGGCTTCAGCTCCACCTCCTGCCCGCCTCTCGCCTGCTGTCCCTCTCGGAGGCAGAGATCCTGGAAGCTGTCGGTGCGTAAAAGACCGGAGGCCAGAGAACATCTGATGGCCCCAGGCAAAATGAGATCCAAGTCCTCGTCGCCAATGTTAAGACTGGGTCCAGGCAGTGATAAATATATTAAGGTCCTTTATTGGATAGATCATTCAAGGACAGCAGGTACCCCTTCAAGAGGCAGGCTCCAACTGACTAACCTTAGAACACACAGTGAATCTAAACACTCTACATAGAATCACATTACATCACAGTATTACTCTTTTTGTGACACGCATAATAATGTAAATATGGCACAATAAATAACCAGGGAAGTTTCACCTCAACAGTAGCATATCTTACCCTATGTATAGCTTTTGTCTGCATCGGAGAGTGTGGGTGATTGATGACTGTTGCAAATGCATGTATATTACCGCATTCTGGTGCAACCTTGTTACAGTTTGATGTGTGATTTTGAGAAAGAAAGAAGAATAAAAATAATAAATAAATAAACACAATAAAGGATACTGTAGAGTGCTGAGGTCTTCTCTCTTGGCTGTTTGGACTGTTCAGTGATAAGCACTTTGTAAGCCAAAGATCTTCTCGACTTCTCCTCAACTGGCACAAAGTTCGTTTTTATAATGAAGCAAACAATGCCACTCTGCGAGAACAAGAGGGTCGAGGTCTCTTCTGGAGATGTTTGAATGAAGTATATTCTCTTTTCAGTTCACTCTATCAATCCTGTCAATCCCGGGTTGAGCAACTGTTCTTTCTCCTGTTTCTTTCAGTTGCTTTAACTCTTGGCTCTTATAATAGCAATAGTCTCATCTATTGCTGATAACCCTCATTTCGGCATTGTTGTGAGGCTAAGTGTCACTCTTTCCTTCATAAACCTCTATTTGTAATGTATCCGTGCCGGGACCCCGCCCCTTTGTTTCCGTTTCAATATCAGACTCTGTTGTATCTTGATCGGTAAACCCTTGCATCCGCTACAGCTGACATGCTTCTTACGGGTGCTTACTTCAGTCTGGTAGCCAGTTTTGAGGTCCGTGGCCCCTCCTCTTTGTTGTATCTTTTTCTCCGGCGTCGCAGCGTCCAAGGATACGGAAGCGAACAGTTGACAGTTCCGGGCTTCTGCTACAGCTGATGGCAAGTGACTGGATCAGCTGTATGGCTCCGCCTCTCTCCTGCTTTCTACGTACGGAGCAATAGTGCGGCCCTTTGAACTGGCACACGATCAGTTTCTCGCTGGCTCTGCTTCACAACCTTTCCTGCCTCAATCAAAATAGAGATCAGAAGGACCTCGGTTGGACGCCAAACGTGTAACTCTTCAACATTTAACTTTTTGTAACTGGCGCAACGTCGCAAAACATTTCTGTAAAATCTTCCTTTCAATACGCTCACTGGTAACGGACGTCTTGTTCTTTTTCTTCATCTGTCGTATCCTAGCAACGAACACACAAGCCCATAGATTAAAGAAAAGGACCTAAGGAGCTCCTTCCTGTTTAATATATAAACATTCCCAATAAAATGGTACTAAGGTAATCGCTCACCCAGACATTTATGGATATTTTAGCCCTTTGAAATTAAGACTTCATCACAGACCTGCAAAGACATATGTTTCTCAATCAGGTCACAGAAAATAGAGGACTTGCTTTCACACGTCAAGCGTGTGCATATTATTCATTATCTAGTGTGTGCAATTAATAGAATCGTGTCCCTGGGGATACAAATGCTGGATACAGCATCTTTGGCGCATAATGTATGTGAACATAGTTCCTTTCCTACCTGCTCACTCCGATTGCGTCCGCATCAGAGATCTCGCTTTTCTTATACTCGTGTTCATCGTATTCAAGGTCTCGTTTGTTTTTCGTGTATTTCAACTGCGCGTTTGCACAGCGAGCGTCATCTACTAGATGAGGGACTGAATGAGGCACCAAAATGTGAGCGCCATCTTTCAACAGAGGTTGAGTGTTCATGATAGAATGTCAGTGGGTTCGAAATGGTTCGAGTCCTGCTTAGTTTTAAAACAGAGGCGATTTTGGATTCACCGGCATAAAGAGGCTATATTATGTCTGGGAGCTTTCATGATTTTTTAGCACAATTATGTAAAAAAGATGTTGCAGAATAGAAAATAAAAAATATTTGAGATATATTTACAAGGAACAAGTTACTTACCTGTAACTGTTGTTCTCCAGCATGGGTCTGGCATGGATTCACATGCTCATGAATATTCCCCGTCGTCAGGCTGGGAATCCTCGGTAAAGAAAAAACCAGTATCAGTTTCGTTTCTGATCTGTCTTTCGTAGTAATAACCAATCACTGGTCTCTGCGTCATACTGACCACAGCCAATGACTGCCCTCTACCTAAGCACCGCCTCTGGCAGCCATCTTCAGATTTGGAAGCACGTGAAGTGGCAGTATGACCAAGTGAAGAGCCGCAGAGGGGTAGGCGGGAGGGTTCGCATGTGAATCCATGCCAGACCCATGCTGGAGAACAACAGTTACAGGTAAGTAACTTGTTCCTTCTCCAGCATGGGGTCTGGCATGGATTCACATGCTCATGAATAAAGAATACATAGCAGTACACACATGCACAACCACGGGAGGTGGCAACGGCTCAACATTAAGCAGTACATCAAACTCAACATTAAGCATCTTACCTCCTCACCAGGCTCACCTCAGGCGAACAGGTTGCGCAGCACTGCTTGGCCGACCCTGGACTCCTCCCTGGAATCCCGATCGACGCAGTAGAATTTCGTGAAGGTGTGCGTCGACCTCCACGTAGCAGCCCTGCATATGTCCAGCAGGGGCACACCAGAAAGGAACGCCGTGGTAGCTGCGATCGCTCTGGTGGAATGGGCTCTCGGACGGCCAGGCAGCGGTCGGTTTGCCAACCGATGACAGTACATGATACAGCCGGAGAGCCATCTGGAAATGGAAGCCTTCGAGAGAGCCTTCCCCTGATTGACAGGTCCAAAGTTCACAAAGAGTTGTGACGTCTTCCGAAAACACTTCGTGCGGTCCAAGTAGAACTTCAGCGCTCTAGCCACATCCAGCGAGTGCAAAGTCCTCTCAGCCGGCGACGAAGGCGACGGGAAGAACACAGGCAACACCATGGGTTCGTTGAGATGGAAGTCCGACGGTACCTTGGGCATGAAGGAGGGGTGCGTCCTGAGCACTACCCTCGTGTCGTGAAAAGTCAAGTACGGGGCCTTGCATGAAAGGGCCTGGATCTCTCCCACCCGTCGTGCGGAGGTGATGGCCACAAGAAACGCTGCTTTCCACGACAGAAACTTCAACGGGGCCGAGTGCAGAGGCTCGAACGGAGGTCCCATGAGCTTGGTCAGCACCACGTTGAGCTCCCACGCCGGGGCCGGAGCCTTCACCGGCGGGAACGATCTGAACAGTCCCTTCATGAACTCTTTCACCAGACGATGAGACCACAAGGACGTCCGGCCCGTGGTTCTGGTGTATCGGGAGATCGCAGCCAGATGAATCTTGATGGACGCGTGTGCCAGTCCAGCTTTGGCCAGCGTCAGCAGGTACGGCAGTACCTGGGGAGCCGTAATCCGTAGAGGGTTAATCTTCTGTGCGTGGCACCAAACAGAGAACCTCTTCCATTTGTGTCCATAGCATTTAAGAGTCGAGGACGCCCTGGCCTTTGCAAGAACCTCTCTGCAGTCGGCCGGTATGTCGTATCCTCCAAACTCTAGCGCTGCAGGAGCCAGGCCTGCAAGTTCAGCGATTTCGGGTCGTGGTGGAGGATGGCGCCTCCTTCCCTGGAGAGAAGATCCGCGTCCACCGGCAGCTTGATTGGCGGGGACGCTGACAAGTCCAGAAGGTCCGGGAACCATATCTGCCTCGGCCACGCAGGTGCGACGAGGATCATCCTGCACCGTGACCTCTTGAGCTGGTTGACGAGCCGGATTAGCAGTGGCAAAGGAGGGAACGCGTAGAGGAACAGGCCCTCCCAGGGGAACGAGAAGGCATCGCCCATGCTCCTCGCCTGGGGAAACCTGCTGGCGAACCTCCGGCACTTGGAGTTCGTCGCCGTCGCGAACAGGTCGATCTGGGGTGTGCCCCACCGTCGGAAGAGGCGATCCACTAGATCCTGCCGTAGTTCCCACTCGTGGCACGAGCGCAGCTCCCTGCTGAGTGAGTCGGCGATGGTGTTTTTTTATCCCTGCCAGATGAAACGGCACCAGAAACATCCTTTGGGCGACGGCCCAATGCCACAGGTCCTGCGCCTCCTTGGACAGCGCTGGGGACCTGGTTCCGCCCTGTTTCCTGATGTAAAACATGGTGGTGGTGTTGTCGGTGAAGATCCTCACCACCTTGCCCTTGAGGGACGGAAGGAAGGACCTGAGGGCCCAGAACACTGCACGGAGCTCCAGGACGTTGATATGGAGGGACTTCTCCGTCGGGAGCCAAAGGCCTCTCGCGTGCAGATTTTCGGTGTGCGCTCCCCACCCTTCCAGGGAGGCATCGGTGGTCACTGTCTCCTGGTGGTCTGGGGTCTGGAAGTCCATGCCCGCCGTCAGATGCGTGCGGTTGCCCCACCACCGGACCGCTCGGCGGAAACTCTCGTCGAGTGTGATCCTCTCCTCGAAGCTGCCCGTCGTTTGGATCCAGCGCGCGTCCAGGAACTCCTGCAACGGGCGCATCCGGAGCCTGCACATGGGAATGAGGTAGATGCAGGAAGACATCATTCCGAGGAGGGACTTGATGGACCTCACCTTGGCCGCGTCGGAAACCAACATCTGCTGTACCTTGCCCAGGATGGACCTGGTCCTTTCCTCCGACGGGGAGGCCAGAAGAGACACTGTGTCGAGCTTCGCTCCCAGAAACAGTGCGTTTTGCGCGGGTACCAGGTGAGACTTGGCGTAGTTCACGGAGAATCCCAGGTCCGTGAGAAGTCGGACGGTCCTTGCCGTGTGATCCAGGGCGAGCTCCCTCGTCTTGGCTCGGATGAGCCAGTCGTCCAGGTAGGGGTAGACGTGGATCCCCTCGCGGCGCAGCTGCGCCGCCACCGGTGCCAGGCACTTGGTGAATACCCTGGGGGCCGACCGTAGTCCGAAGGGGAGGGCTTTGAACTGGTAGTGACGCCCTTGGACCACAAACCTGAGGAATTTTCGGTGCCCCTTTAGGATGGGAATATGGAAGTAGGCATCCTCCAAATCCAACGACGACAGGAAGTCTCCTTTCTCCAGCTGACCCAGGACGTGCTGGAGGGTGACCATCCGGAACTTTTGCGCCTTGATGAACTTGTTCAGACGTCGCAGGTCCAGGATGGGGCGCCATCCCCCCGTCTTCTTCTTCACGAGGAAGTATCTCGAGTAAACTCCGGAGCCCCGAAGTCTCTTGGGACGAGTTCGATGGCGCCCTTCCTCAGCATCGCCTTTACCTCCAGGAGAAGTTGAGGGACGTGAAGTTCTTTCCTGGCCACGGGGGGGACGCGCGGACACCTTCTTTGAAACTCGAGCGCGTGGCCCCGGGCCAAGGCGTCCAGCACCCAACGGTCGGTGGAGATGGACTCCCACACGCTGACGAAGCTCGCCAGCCGGCCTCCCACCGGGGTGCTTCGGTGGGGGCCCGACCCCACGGTCGGTTCAATCCTGCTTCGACGAGGCTTTGCCGCCTTGACCTCCTTGGCGACGACGGCGGGGTCCGCCAGACTTGCCTCGTCCTCTGTAGGCCTCCTGAGCCGACGAGCGGGCCGCTTGACGGTAGGTGGAGAAACCGCCGCCTGAACTTTTGGAGGCGCCCTTGCCTCCGCTGCTCCGAAAAGGCGTCCGTCGTTGTTGCAGAACTCCAAGGGCCCGGCCCGTCTCGGTGTCCGCTTTAATGGCCTGAAGGGAATCGTCCACTGTTTTCCCAAACAGGTTGTTCCCATCGAAGGGCATGTCCAGGACTCTGGTCTGAACGTCTTGACGGAAGTCCGTAGCCTTGAGCCATCCACGCCGCCTAAGGCAAACGCCGTTGCCCAACTGTCGGTGATGTCCGTCGCAACGGTAATGGCGTGGTCCGAAGCCACCTCACCTTCCTGCAGGATCTCCAGGGCCTCTGCCCTCTTGTCGTCCGGCAAGAAGTCCAGTAGGGGAGCCAGTTTGTACCAGAGCTCCCTGTCGTAGCGGGCCACGATAGCCAAGGCGTTGGCCGCTTTAATCGTCGTCGCCGCAGACGAGATGACTCTGCGTCCCATAGCGTCCAATTTCTTTCCCTCGCCGTCCGGTGGGGAAGTCGATGTGGAGGCCGCACCCCCCCCCCCCCGCTTTTTTCCTGGCCGCTGCGGAGACGACGGAGTCCGGGGTAGGCTGCGCCCGGAGGCACAGGGGGGCCGTGTCCGGGACCCGGTACTTCTTCTCGTACCGGTCTCTTCTAGCTGGCGTCGTGGAAGGGTTCTTGAGGAGGGTGAGGCCCTCATCCCAAATGTCGTCCAATAGAGGCACTGAGAGGACCGTCTTCCTCTTGGCCTCGCGCCGCTGATAAAGGAAACCTTCCTTCTTCTTCTCCTCAGGGCAGAGTTGGAAAAGCTCGGATGCCCTGGTGATCATGGAGTGGAACGATCCAATCTCGTCGGGCGGAGAAGCCCTGGTGGGAGGCGACGACGGTACTCCTCGTCGTATACCTCGTCGTCCGTACCCGTCGCTGCCGTGTCAGTCCCCGTATCATCCCCTCGGGTGGACGGGGAGGAGGGCTGGAAGGGGCGCGACGGCTGAAAAGGAGGCGGAGGGTGGATCCTTCTTTTCTTGTTAGGGGGAACACCAGAGGGTCCCGGTTCTGGGTCCCCCGACGGGAGAGGTTCCGTCGGCAACGGTAGTCTCGTCCTTATCTCTGAGCATAAGGACTGTATAGCCAACAAAATGGCCGCCGAGTTGTCTCGCGGCGCTGGCAGAGGGGAATCCGACGGGCGATCAGGGGCCCCGTCGGTACCCTCGATGATGTCGTCGTCACCTGCGTCGGGATCCATCCCGACGGGCCGGTCTTCTTCCACGCCGAGGCCGTGGCTTAAGACTTCGACCAGCTCCTCCTCCGAGGTTGAGGCCGAATCTACGACGACCCCCTGCCCCCCCTTTTTCTTCTCCACGGGGGATTTCACGGGGGTCCTATCGATGGGCACAAAAGAGGACTCCCTCCGAGGTGGCAGGGAGACTCTGAGCCCCAAGGTCGCCACCACTGGTGTAGCCCCCACAGGCTGAGCCAAGGCCGCCACGACAGTTTCGATAGAGGGCTTGGCCGGATGGATTAAGGCCTTCACCACCTTAGGTGCGCTCACCGCCTTATCCTTGAGGGACACTGCCTCGCTCCCCCTCCGATGGGGCCTTCGAGCTCGACCGGGGCCTCTCCAGGAGCTTCGCCGGGTGCTCGGCCTTCCTCTTACCCGACCCAGAGCGTTGGCTCGTGGTTGATGGTGCCGGGGAGGGTGCGCCCTGCCTGGCGCCCGTAGAGCCCGACCGTTCGGCGCTCCCGGTGCCAGCGGACTCGCGGTGCTTTGCCTTGTGTTGGACCCCCGTCGCCGGGGCGTCCTCAAAGGTCTTAGAAGACCGCTCGGATTTCTTCCTCTTCTTCTCGCCTGACGGGCTCTTCCCTTCCAGCCAGTTGGCGAGACGTTGATGGCGGTCCTTCATGGTCCGCTCCGACATGTTGCCGCAAAACGCACAGTCCTTCTCCACGTGCGTCTTGTCCTCATGTAAGCAGTAGAGACAAAAGGAGTGTTCGTCCTCCTTAAAGACGTTCTGCAGCTGGCATCCAGGGCAGACCCTGAACAGCTTTCCGGGCGTCGAGCATCCCTTCTCCTGGGCCATGTCCGGGCCTGAGAAACTTCTGGAGTCCTCCAAAAGCGTAGCTCGACGAAATCTTCACCCTTGAGGGGCGCAGACGAATCCGACACGGGTCCCCGTTGATCGGATGGAGAGTTGGTGGAGCTTGAGGCTCTTTTGACCGAAAAAACGAAGTTTTTGAGAAAAAACGTGAAAAAATAGCACTAACGCTCGAGAGCAATAGCACGAGGATCCCAACACATGAACGTGCGGTAAAAATCTGAAGATGGCTGCCAGAGGCGGTGCTTAGGTAGAGGGCAGTCATTGGCTGTGGTCAGTATGACGCAGAGACCAGTGATTGGTTATTACTACGAAAGACAGATCAGAAACGAAACTGATACTGGTTTTTTCTTTACCGAGGATTCCCAGCCTGACGACGGGGAATATTCATGAGCATGTGAATCCATGCCAGACCCCATGCTGGAGAACTTATTATTTCTGATAGTGTGGTGGTGGGGTGGCCTGCTCTTGGCTAGTGTCATTATCAGCGTGGACCCAGTATGTGCCCAATGTTCTACGAGTGCAGAGAGTGCCTTAATCAGCCTGTGTCAGTCAATGGTGCCCTGGGCTGGTGCTGCATTATAAATTATAATTTATAAATTATGATGTTGCCAGGGTCTGCCAGTTAGTCTGTTCATTCAAACCAAATGTGTCAGTTTTTAGGCGAAAAAACCAAAGTTGCTCACGTTTGTATACAAGATTGTGTTTGTTCCCACCTCTTCTAGGGATGGGTAGCTTTTCAATAATAGCCCAAGTGAATTCAGTTGGACTATGCTATTTGGCAACAAAATGTTCCACCAGAGGGGCATTCAATTTCTTAGTGCGAATGCACGATCTATGCTCTGCCATCCAAGTTTAAATTGGGCGTGTGGTCATACCGACGTAGCGTAAACCACATGGGCACGTAATTAGATTACATTGCTGCTGTTACAGTTGGTTAGAGTTTTTTGTGTCCATGGGAAGTACCAGCCAATGTCTAAAGTTGTTCTTCTGGCTGTGCTTGGACATGCGCTGCACTTTCCATGTGGAGTGTGCCCAGTTGGGGGAACTTGATTCCATATGGTGGTCGGTATCCGTTCTCTAGGTTTCGTATAGGCTTTTATGAGTGTATCTCGTACGTTCCTTCTTTTCATAGCAAATCTTGGTTTTTCAAGTGTCATATCTCCAACATTCAAAATAGGCCATAGTTTCAAGATCTCTTTTCTCAGTTTATTTGCCATAGGGGAAAAACTAAGGACAGCCGTGATTTTTTTCAATCGAGTCAGTCCTTCTCCCTTGTTGTTCCAGTGTGATGTGAATATTTTTTGCTCTTTTTCTGGCTTGTTTGATGGTACGCCTTGGATACCCACAGGCTTTGAGTTTCTAAGCTAGATGACCGGATTGATTATGAGGAGTTTCATTTGTAAAGCAAATTACACACACCAATGTTAAGTGTTTTTGAAAAACTGAAAAAGCAAAAATATATACTAATGTCCTGATGACTAGATTGAGATAGGGCAAGTTTCTTTACTCCTATCCCCTCACCCTAGCTAAGCGGGCCACCAGCGCTTGCTAGGGATAGGAAATCAATAGGGTTTAGATAGACATGTTGGAGGGCAAACTAAACTGAGGCTACATGTATGGTAGGAATGTGTGAAATAACTTAATTTAGAAACCTGTGAATTTTTTGTGTGATATGTAACCTCGGGGTATTGACAGATGTTAACTCCTCATTAGCCCAAAACGTGTGTACGTAGAACCAGTTGGGACATGACTGTGTGATGAACTCGACATGTGCTCAAAAAGGCCCTCAAACTGTGGAGGATTCTTTACCAGATAACATTTTAAAATATCCCTCTCTGTAAACTAGGAGGGTAATCTGGCGGGACTCAACTTACTTAGAGAGTGCCAGAACCAAGCGTTTGCAGTGTAAAGATGAACGCAGGGAACACATATTGGAATAGCTGCAAGGGAAAGAATGGATAAGCTCTATTCTCCCAGAGGCATATCTGCTTTTCTACTTGTTGATACAAGAGATTGGGTCATGTGAATGAATTGTAGTGCAGTAGTTGGGGTAATCAACTTTAGCGATATGTACCCACATATATGATATGATATGATATGATATATGGCATTTGTAACGCGCCTATACACAAGTGTTTCAAGGCGCGACGAGGCAGGGAGGGGGGGGAACAAGGGGAAGACAGACAACGATCCTACTAGGCCAGGTGTCATTCAGACCGCGCAAGTGCAGGGGTAGGGGGAGGGGGGGGGAGTGCAGTACAAATAAGTAGAATAGAAATAAAATAATAAATAAATAGGGCCAGCTGGTGGCAAGTGCAAGGTAAGTGCAGACAAGTGCTGGGGGGGGGGGGGGGCCGGAAGTGATACAGAGACAGTCCCGCAGTGCAGGGGTTGCCAGGGAGGCAGTGCAAGTGAAGAGTGACTGGGCCCAGGACCGAGGTCGGTGAGAGTGGCCCAGTTGCAGAATCAGTGCAGTTTTGGTGAAGAATTTAGCAGGGGAGAGGGAGAGAGAAAGCAGAAGTGAAGAGGAAGGTTTTGAGGTGCTTCCGGAACCAGAGATGGTTCTCCTCAAGTTTCAGGGAGGCAGGAAGGCTGTTCCAGAGGGAGGCCCCTGCCGCGAAGAGAGATCTACCCCCAGCTCGTTGCTTCGAGAAGCGGCTGACCCTGAGGGAGTTGGAGACGGATGAGCGTAGGGCTCGGGAAGGAAGATATTTAGGAAGAGAGAGTTGAAGGTATTTAGGCCCCAGGCCCCAGAAGGCCTTGTGGACAATGCAGAGGGTTTTGAACTTAATCCTCGCAGCCACTGGGAGCCAGTGTAGAGATTTCAGTCCTGGAGAGATACGGTCCCTGGGCTTGAGGCCAAGGACAAGTCTCGCAGTTCTGTTCTGGATGAGTTGCAGAGGGCGGAGAGTGGAGGCAGGCAGATTAAGATAGAGGCTGTTACAGTAGTCCAGCTTCGAGAGAACCAGGGCTCGGGAGACAGTGAGCTTCTGGGGGAAGGAGAGGAAGGGAAGAATACCTCTGAGGAGGTGCAGCTGGTAATGTGACTTCTTAGAGACGTCAGATATATGAGGAGAGAAGGAGAGTGTGGAGTCGAAGATGACCCAAGGTTTTTTGCCTTGCAGGTAGGAGCAGGAAGAGGGCCAAGAGAGGCCGGCCAGAGAGCTGCAGGGAAGGAGGGAGTGGGTGTGCCGATGAGTAGGATCTCAGTCTTACTAGCATTAAGGCAGAGGTCATTGGCAGCACACCATTCCTGGATAGCAGACAGACAGACAGACAGTCAGAGATGAGGGAGGGAGAGGAGAAGGCCGAGGGTAGCCTGAAAATGAGCTGGGTATCGTCCGCATAGCACTAAAAGTTGGGACAGAGGGCGGCGATGCGGTGGGCAAGGAGTGCCAGATACTGGTTGAACAGCCAGGGAGAGAGATTAGATCCCTGGGGAACGCCACAGGTGGAGAAAAAGATGTCAGAGAGGAAGGACCCAAGTTGGACCTGGGAGGGTCGATTGGAAAGGAAAGAGGTCAGCCACGCCAGAGCCTGACCAGTGATACCCAGGTTATCACAGAGACGGTTGAGCAGGATGGCATGGTTGACAGTGTCAAAGGCAGAAGAGAGATCAAGCA
Source organism: Ambystoma mexicanum (assembly GCF_040938575.1). Taxonomy (NCBI): domain Eukaryota; kingdom Metazoa; phylum Chordata; class Amphibia; order Caudata; family Ambystomatidae; genus Ambystoma; species Ambystoma mexicanum. Next base: position 891,881,668 of record NC_090935.1, on the reverse strand, counting down.
GAATGCGAACACACGGAGTGTTGGAGTCGAGGTTCAAGAGCAGGTCCTCACGGATGTTCAGGAGAGCAGTTTCCGTGCTTCTGGCCACTCTTAAGCCAGATTGATGGTCATGGAGACTATCAACAGGTTCAGCATGGAGGTTAAGCTGGGAGATGGCCAGTTTCTCCAGGAGCTTGCCCAGGAAGGGAGTGATGGAGATTGGGCGATAGTTAGCCGGACAGGAGGGGTCGGCAGAGGGTTTCTTAAGGAGAGGGTGCACAAGGGAGTGCTTGAGGGGGGATGGGAAGACTCCAGAGGCGAAGGAGTGGTTGCAAAAGTCAGCCAGGGCAGGAGCCAGGGAGTCGATGTGGTCCTTGATAGTTTTGGAGGAACAGGGGTGAATCTGTTTAGACGAGACTTTCATAGATCGGACTTTTCTGGAAACCTCGTCAGCAGAAAAAAGGGGAAAGGGGAAAGGCAGAGAAGGAGGGAGGAGGGGTGGCTGCAGAAGGGCCAGAGGAAGAGCAGGGAAGAGAGGGGGGGAGGTGATAGGAGGAGAGTGAGGACAGGATGTCCTGAGTTTTAGAGATGAAGTGGGAGGCCAGTGCAGTGCAGAGGGCCTGGGAGGGGACAGGAGAGGTAGAGACTGCAGCAGGGTTGGCAAGCTCCTTGCAGATTTTAAAGAGTTCAGCCGAGTTGTTAGATGCCGCAGAGATGCGGGCTTGGATAAGGGCTCTTCTTGGTGAGAACAGACAGACGGTATTGCCTTTGGAGCAGGCGGCAGGCCAGTTTGTCAGAGGATGAACATGAAGCACGCCATTTCCTCTCTGCCACCCTGCACTTGCGTTTTAGGGTGACGAGATCCGAATCATACCCGGAGTTACATTCGGCTTTGGGCTTCAGGTGGATTTTCATGACAGGGGCAAGGATATCAAGAGTATCAGATATAGCAGAGTGGAGCAAGGAGAGGGCTGTGTCAGGGTGGGAGTCAGCCGAAGGGGGAGGTGGGGCGAGAAGGTGGCAGCGAAAGCCGCAACTGATATGCGCTTCATGGGTCGGATGACCGAGAAGGTGGGTGGCAATGAGGGTGGCTTTGCCTGTGGGGTAGGGAGGGTGAGGTGGGAGGATAGGAGAAAGTGATCACTCCAGGAGAGAGGAGTGGAGAGAGGGACAGAGAGGGGAAGGTCAGAAGAGGTCAGAGCATCAAGAGTGTGCCCTGCAGAATGAGTAGGCCCAGACGGGAGAATAGAGTGAGAGAGAGTCGCAGAGGTCACGAAAGAGTCCAGTGGGGGGACAGGAGGCATCTCGGTGGATGTTGAAGTCACCAAGAAAGAGGAGTTGAGTGGTAGAGGACAGGAGTGAGGAGGAGAGGTCAGCCCACTCAGAGAGGAAGGAGGAAATTTGACCAGGTGGCCGATAGATAGTAGCCACGGTAAGGGAATGGCTAGGAGAGAGAGAGAGTCGGCAGACAAGACATTCAAAAGAGGAGTAGGTCTGCGTAGGAGTGGCAGGAATCCAATCAGGGAAGATAAGGGCAACAGCCCCCCCCCCTGCACGGTTGGGCCTGGGCACAGAGAGGATCTTGTAACCTTCAGGTAGGAGTGTGTCAAAGCTCGTGACAGAGCTGGCTGTGAACCATGTCTCAGTGAGACCGAGGACGTCAAGGTCCAGTTCCTCAAGAAGGCGACAGATATCGGAGGAATGCTTGATGGCAGAGCGAGAGTTAAGAGTAGCAAAGTGGAGAAGGTTGCCATCCTTGAAGGACTTCCGGGGAGGGGTACAGATCAGAGGTACGCCCTGCGGAGGTGTAGAAGAAGGAGGTGAAGAGGGAGTGCGAGAGGGGGCAGGGAGGGAGGGTAGAGGCAAGGTAGCCGAAGACAGGGGGGGGGGACAGCAGGGGAGGAAAGGAAGTTGATGAGGCGAGGGAAGCGTCTATCAAAGAGGTGAAGGTTGGCCTGAGGGCCTTGGACCAAGACGGTCCCATTAGCGTAGACATTAATGATGGCCTTAGAGGAGCGTAAGGGGGCCAAGAGGACATCCCAACGGGTGTCACCATTAATGGGAGAAGAGGAAAAAGGAGAGAGCACAGAGACCATATGAAGGGTCCATAGGTCAGGTGAAGGCACGAAAAAGAGGATGTCAATGAGAGTTTCCTTAGAGCAGGCACTAGTGTAGGTGTCGGCGATAGGGAGGCCTGGGTTGGAGACCAGGATGTCCTTTTTAAACTTTTTCCTACCAGATTTAGTGAGGAGAGCAGGATAGACAATAGAGAAGCAGTTAGAGACGATAGGCGAGATAGAGAGCACCATGGAGTAGGAGGGAGTGTGGGGGCGGGAAGACAGACGATACGAGAAGCATGCAGGCAGGACGTGAGCGGCAAGCCCAAGTTTACCACATTTCAGAGCCAGGGAATAGACCACAAGGTACCACCTAGTGGAGGAAACAAAATCCATCATATCCATCACAACTTCCCGAAGAACCAAGATAGCACACCACAGCTACTCCGGAGCAAACACTGGTGGCCCATCCTGTTGTGCTTCAAAAGTCAGTCTTGGCATTTCCATCAGGCCCAAACCACGCAATACACGATCATGAAAAAGCTGCAGGCATATGCAAAGTACAGGGAGTGCATACTTGTTCTTAGATAACCTGGTGAGGGCATTTCTGTTGCGCACCAAGTACCAAATGTGCAACACAGGATTAGCTGCTAGAAGTGTTACTATGTGTAGGTGGCATTCTCATAATTTCCGAATGTGTGTGGTGAAACACTGTACCCACTGTTTACAAAAATACAAGCGAACAAGCTTGCATCTGGTGAAGTAAGATATCCAGTGCTTTAAGTGGGAGGCTAAATCGAGGGTGTGGGGGCTCTAGTTAGGGGCATAGCCTAAGTACTTAGTCCACGCCCCTAACTAGAGCCCCCCAAATCCTATGGGGTGCTGGTGGCCTGGTAAGAGCAGGAGAGCTGGGGTGCACTGGCATTGGTACCTTTTGGTGCGCTCAGACCCTCCTTTTTGTTCCTAATCACAGGCTCCAAGCCTCGCTAGGGTGTTGGAGCCTGAGATTAAGAAACAAAAGGAGAGGCCGGGAGCTCGAAAGGTATGGCACCAGTATGCCCCAGCTCTCCTTCTGTGGCTTAATGTGGCGCCAACACCCAGCAGGCAGCCCTTTCATTCCAGGATCTGTGTGATTAAAGGGCTGCCTGCCGGGGTCGCTGACCACCACAGGCAACCCTTCAACCATGCAGCTCCTTGAGTGAAAGGGCTGCCTGGTGGGTGTTGGTTCTTTACTCAGAAACAGGAGGAGGGCTGGGTTACCTGGCCTTTCCTCTTGTTTCTCAGTGGACAGCCGGTTTAGCCGAAGCACTGCATGGTTAAGGCTGCCCGCAGGTGTCAGTGCTTCAGATTAGAAAACAGAAGAGGAATTAATGCCTCATTTGTTCTAATCCAACGTGCTGACACCTGCAGGCAGCCCTTTAACCGTACAGCGCTTTGGCTAAACGGGCTGCCAGAGGGGTCGGCATAACTGGGCCTAGTTGGGGGTGAGCCACGGCAGTGCCCCTGCATGGGAGCCCTTTTTTTTACAGACAGTTAGGGCTCCGCCCGCTAGCCTGGCCCACTTAAAGCCCTGAAGATATGTTTTTATTCTCAGTCTTTAGCACTTTAATAGCATCCTGGTAATTGGTTATCTTGCAGAAGCTAGCAGTATCGTCTATACGAAGCTGGCACCATTATTGCCTTTGTTATGCAACTACATGCTGTTTTTGTTTTTCTCAATCTTTACCATCTAACAATCCACTGACCTGTATTAATTGGAAATGATCCATTGCCAGTTTATGATTTAATACTTTAAAGCACACTTGTGAATAATGCCTAACCAGTTTATTCACTGGTGGCAAAATATTTCTTGGTTTAACGCAGATAAAATAAAACAATAAATAAAATAAATTAATCGCTTTTCTTCCAAATAAAACACTGTATATAACGGTACCTTTTTGTTACCCGTCATGCTATTATCCATCCAGATTCTTCAATTCAGACTCAATTTCTCTAAACTCATTATCAATTCCCTTATGATACCTGATTAATATCCCTCTATGAAAGACCTTCTCTCTGCTTTGTTTGAGGTCTCAGAAATGTGAGACAGACACAGAGGTAAGGTTTCTCAAGGTTTGCCAGGCATTCAAAATAAAAAGGGGTTTTGATAAACACCTAACGTTTCCTAACCTAATAGAGTGGTCCCTGCCAGAAAACTAAAACTTAAAGAACATTGACAGGGTCCAAAATATCTCTGACCCTCACACTAATACATACAATAAAATTATACAAGGAAAATATGGCTGACGGTTGGTTCAACAAAACAGTTTGTAATTCAAACTCAAATGCTCTTGAAAGCACTCCTTGCGACCAGGGTTGTATTCTCTTCCCCTGGATCAAATCAGGAATACTTGGCCTACAGTTCTGATTCAACAAAGTTCTCTTCAAGGAAGTAGAAAAGTCATTTTCAACCACTGTCTCTTTCTCAGAAATACCACTAATGTCCTTTTTACCACAGTTGGTTGATAATTCAAAACAAGTCAGTGTCTTTCACAATATCCCTCTTGAAAGGATGATTGATTTTCTCCCCAAAACACAGGTTCAAAACAAAATTTTCTGTTACCATGTAGCACTTTCTTCAAAGAAACGACTTCTTGTCACAATAGCATTTCAATATTTCTCAATACCTCTTCTTGAAATAAAACACTTTTTGTCAGGATAGCAAAAAGCAGCTTGTCTGGGATGCTACTGCTTGCCAAACAAATCATACAGTACATGAATTCTCTTAATTCAACAAACGTTATTTTCAAATATCTTTCTGTCCAATAGCTATCAAACCACCATCTTCGTTTCTGCTCCATTCGCCTGCCAGGACTAACCACTATAAAAGCCGTTTCCTGGTATCCTCGTCTGCCAGGAAGAAAACTCCTTCAACTTACTTCAAACTCGATGGCAATATTGATTCCAATTTTCTCCCCATCAGTCCTTCGGTATGGTTTCATAGTGTCTTGACTGTTGGCAATGTGAGATACAAGATTTTCCAAAAGCATATCTCTGAAAAGAGGATTTATGCTTTGTTTGCTTTATTAAGAGTTCATCACAACATCTTGGCTGATGGTAATGCCGGTTATGAGTTTTTCCCATAGCCTTCTGTTTGTGTTTAGTATTGGTTAGAGGCTTTCCCCACCGGTAGTTGTCCCATAGTCTTTTGACAGCCTCCTTGTAGTGGGTAATATTGGTTATGAACGTTCCCCCTCTTGTATTTCCTTATAAGGGAACATTCTTTGCCACTTAGCTTATTTTCTTTAACTATTTGAATGTCAGGAAATACGTTTTGCTTTAATTTGTCAATATTTCCGTATTTTAAATTATTGCTTGGTAGCAGCTTTTGTTTACGGTGCACCCCAGGGTCAATATTCCCACTCTGCCAACTCACTAGTTCTCTGCGACGGCTCCCTCTTGCTGTTTTGCTTCGCAGTGGTCCTTCAGCATTCAGTCTGCTTTCTCTTCCGCTTCTGCAAGTGTTGGGTTGGTCAGGAAATGTCCCAACGAAAAAGAGGAGTCCATGGTGCGCGTGCCATATTTGTGACTGGGGATGCGGAAAGTTAGCGTGATGTTGCAATTTTGTATATGTATCGAGTGTAGTTAAATGTGAAAGGCATATGTTACATATTAACTTTGCACACGTGTAGAAAGACAAATGCCAAAACCACCAAATGAAATCTAAAACGCGATCCAGATATGAAGTGCCTAGAAACTGGGAAACTGGGAGTTTTCATAAAGTGCATGCAAGGAAGGGGACTGGTCACATAGAACCCACCGTAAAGAAAACATGATAGTTATTAAACATGCATGCACACCGATATACAAACACAGGGCATTTATAAATCTGCATATAGTGTTTTTTTTAATAAATGGATTAAAACGTGGCAGACAGGGTTTGACTTTGAGAAACTGGTTTTGCGGAGGGTGAGGCTAGAGGATGGGTAAATAAGTATGACCTTAGCCGATGCTCAGCTAAAGAAACTAGCCATTGTTTTTTATGGCCTGGTAGTATCACAGAAAACAGAGGTCATCTCTTAAGTGCATGGGAGCTTGACAGAGGATTTCAGATATTTGTTTTTAACTAGCAATAAACCTAGGGTGAAGCGATGCTCAAGGCCAAATTGACTGATACTCCTTGTGATTCGATTATTTACTCAGAATGGGACCAGGGGCCATGCGTGTTGAAATGGTAATTATTTAGATTAGAATGTTCCAGGACGCCAGTAAAGTTGGGGTGGATGAGATGGTTATTGCAAGTTCAAAGGGAACCTGTTTATCCTGCTTTTTTTAAATATCCATGCGAACTATGTGCAATTATGTTTAAGGTTAAGAGGTTTCAAGCCAGTTGTGACTCTTAATTAATTATGATTGTATATGAATGTGTAACCACGTGCTGATGTTGCGACCTACCACAGACGAATCCCACAGAGGGGTGTGCTATGAATATGATCTAAAGATGGTATGGGTGGAATGTAATGAAAACATATGGGAGTGTTTTAACTGTTGCAAAAATATATATAATGTGTCCAATGATGTGATTCAGTGAAAATTGGGTTAGTTTGACTCAACAGGGTCACCTAGCTCCTCCTTGGACGATTGTACAATAAACGTGCTTTACGTACACTTGCTTCTTAAGTGGTTGGCCTGCTTGGTTAACGTGATTTGGCACCCATCCATACACAGACCCCTTGGGTAAGTTATGCATCGGTTTTCGGGAGCACTGACAACTCTGTTGATCTTCTGCAGCTTCCCCGGTGTGCCACATTCTGCTCTGGTAGCACGTCTCCTTCCCACTGTGTTTCTTCTCAGTATGCTGCTTTCCGCTGCACGTACAGTGCAGTTCTGCTTGATTTCACCCTTGAGGCGGGCTTCGTTCCATGGCTGCAACTGCGCCTCTGATGGCTTCAGCTTCCCCAGATACGCCTCTCACGTGGCCACCATGCACTGCTCCTCTGCCTTCTTCCTCTACTTCACCTTCATTCTCTTTGTTCGGTATCAGGTATAATATCCCTATATATATGGTCGCTGTATATAACGTTGCCGGGAAAAGGTTGTGATGACATTATATAGTTGACCATATATATAGGGACAGGGGTTGCAGGGGTGTCCCCCGCGTGTTCCATCTAATAATGTCCCCGCAAAAAACAGCCATTAATTTCGGCGATTTATTTGCATGGCGTTATTTTTGAGGGGACATTATTACATGGAACACTTTGCTCTTTAGCTGGGCCTCATCTTGGTTTTTAAATATCACCCGCAGGTGCTTTGAGTGACAGAAACTAGACCGCACCTTTACATATTCACCATTCTGAGTCTCCACTGCCTCCGAGATCCTCTTCATCATCCCAGTACTTTTAGCATTATGGGAACTGAAGTCCATAGAAGAATGGGTAATATTAAGTTGTTCTATTTTACAATAAGCCATTAGGGCTCGAAATTAGGATTGGATAAGCGAGGAGCTAAAGCGAGGAGCTACAAGCAGCCCCTGGGTAACCAGTAGTATCTGGTCACCAGGAGCTACCTCTGGGGAACGAAGAGCTAGTTCATAGCGTTATGCAAATCGAACTTCCACATAAAATGCAACCACGTAATTGTATCCATCATTTATAACCCCTTATTCTTTAAATGCCATACAGATGTGTCCTGATGTTTCTTTTTAGACTGCCCCAAATGCAGAGAGTGACATTCACATAGTTGTGTTTGCTCTGCATCAGTTGGCCTGGGAAGCCAAAAGTAGGTCCTGGGGATTGTTGGTTTTAAGCTAACCAGGCTCTTCTAGGATGTAAGCAGGAGCTAAATAAATAGCTGCCAGCTCCCCTCAATTTCAAACCCTGAGCTATTATCAATTCAGGAATTAAAGGGGGATTGTGAGAGAAGGAGATCCCCATTGTCCCCAGGCATGAGTCACCTCCTCCGTGATCCTCCCACATGAAACCACCCCCAGGGTTTTTACATTTGACCATTTCTTTCCATTTTGCCTGCGCGGCGTGGGCAAAATGGAAAGAAAGGCCCATATATGAAAAAAAACACGCGTTTTAATGTTCCTTTCTCTCGGGAAGCCAGGGATTTCATGGGCTCGGCCCGTGGTGGGCTCCTAGGGCCAGGCCCGACCGCCAGGCTCGGCCCTACCCATGAAATCCCTGGCTCCCCAGCTCTACTTCCAATAGAAAGACCACTGTTTCGCGCAAACACTGCATGGCTTCCTGCAGTGAAATCGCACATGAAAGCCATGTTTTCACTGCATGTTAGAAGAATATTTGGATTAACTACTCTCTGGTTTATTTGTGCGTGAAGCCCACTTTTTAGACAAGGAAACATTTTATTATGTTGCTATTTCAATGTATACAAATTCATTAGGGACAAGTTGGGGAGGCCTTACTGTCTGCAGCAAAATTAGCCGAGGCACTGGGTAAATGCTGAGCTTTTGTATGGTACTGCAGTGCAGTCGTACTGCATCTTGAAGTGAAATTAACTTGGCAGATAGCCAACTATCACATTTTACAGCCAATGTATTCCGTGAACGCACGACATGTAGGCACTTCTGTAATACTTCGCAAAATTGGCTGCATGCGTAAAATGAGATCTACGTTTCGGACGTGAGCAAATGAAAGGGTGCTTTTGGAGGTTGGCGTGCGATAGTCCTTTTCTACTGTTGTGCGCCAGGTAAAATGAGCCCCGAGGACACGGGCTCACACCTGCGACGAGGGCTAGGAAACTTCTTCGAATGGCTAGTTAGCGAGGAGTTAATTACATGATATGTGCCTACCACAGCCTCATAATTCCTGACATCCTAGTTGGCTTTTGTTATGGGTCTGCACGCAATTTACGTGCAGGATTTGTTCACTAATGTATGTTTTTTAGTGCAGTTATTAAGAGAGGACTTGTAGGAAACAGCAATTTGTGTGAACTCCCTGTTGTTAATTGATACACACCACGACCAGTTGTGTACGTGCACCGCACAACAATCGGGCACTAAGTTTGTTACTGTTAAGGAACGAATGCTGATGAGCACATTTGGGTGTTAAAACCAGAGGAATGTTATGTTTTTTTTTTTATTGAACTATTTAATACAAGTAGAAGTAGAACAATACCAGTTTTAAATCACTTTGTTTTTCTGTTTTGTTATTTTTTAGTCCCTTTTTAGTTGCAGTGGCAAACTTCTCTACTGGATCTTCTATTTATTTAGCAATTGAAATATTATTTAAGACAAGAAAATAATAGAATAATTTGCTTAAGTAATTTTACTTTTTGTCGTCCTATTTTCTGTCCCGCATCATTCTACATTATAATTAGACACTGGTGTTTTCATTCAAAGCACAGCAGCATATTTTGGGCAAGTTTTTTTTTGTGTGCAAAGTACACAAGTGTCATATGTTGCGAAATCAGTAATAATGGCTGACCAAACCTGTGCATTTTTAATACCCCAGAAAGGAAAAAATTGCTCCACCCGCTTGCACTCCTGACCCATCTCGAAAGGGAGAAACAGTAGCTGCATAACTTGAAAATATCCTGGATTCGGTGGGCCCTCTGCTCTGCCACATTACCCCTCAGGAATAAGCCTTCGTAGGTGGGGATTTGAAGCATAAGGCCCAAGAATTCATATCTTGGAATATATGCCGTGGAGCATTCTTCCACTGTTACAAAGAGCCAGAACAATCCACTCTGAGTTTAGGTTGGGTATGCCTGTAAAGGTGGGGAGGTGCAAAATCAAATTCGGAGACTTATCCACAAAGCCCAGGATCACAACAGTTCTTTTCAAGAGCCTGTCCCATAACCTGTTCACTTTATGGCAGGATCAGAATGTGTATGTGTGTGAGCGTGAACAGCTCTATTGGGGATTGAGTATGAAATAAGGCTGATATTAATTAGTCCCTTGGGCCCACCAGACGGAGACCTAGTGCAGTGTCCCAGGTTTCGTTATTCTACTACCGGTAATGGCTCTGCGCAGTTGTTTGTAGCAAGATGCACACAAGAGGTGGCTCTTTTTGATTTTCAGGTGCACTGACATAATAGTCTTCAAAGGAAGAGATCTTGGTACCATCCCTGAAGAGGCTTTTGAGTGTCAAGGTAGGGCCGCCACTTCTCCTTTCCCTTTCACGCCAGGGTACGCACCACCTCCCTATCCATTCCCGTTCCCTTATCAAACTCTTACCCAACTCTACTCCCCTATTTGCACTATCATCTTAATAACTATAAATACCTATAACTATAAACATACACCTACTGTGACGAATCTAGCACTATCGTCACTGATTCTCTGGAGGGATGCTTACCTTACGTGGGCAGAGAAAGGCTGAATCTCTGCGGGAGGACTACATAGGAGAGGAAAAACTCCAAAGGGACAGAACAAAAGCATTAGATCAGAATAGCCCTTTACCTGTATCTCTTTGTGATACCCGTTTGTCTTTTCAACATTTAGGTACAGTATATATTAATGTAAAGGTAGAATCTCCAATCATGAACAATCACCAACCTTATTTGCATTTCCCTTTGCTTGACGGCACTGAAGGAAGGAGGAGGGATGGAGCAATGAAGATGACTAGAAGCGGGAAGCAAACACTATGCTCTAGTCTTTGGAAACTTTTGACCAATGCCGGGAAGTTTAAAATTGCAACAGCTGCTCTGAGGGAGAGGCAGATTCAGAAGCTGTATGTAACTTGTTCTGATGCCAGTTGGGACACCAGAGACGAGACGGTTGTTAGAAGCAGCACATAGGCTGATGTGCAGGTAGGCCGAGCTAAAGGAAGCTTACCGGTTGATGACCGTGGGCAGCTGGAGCCGCCCATAGCGAAGAAATAAAAAGGGAAAGCTTGACTGGCTGACGGGACACATGCCCAGTCAGCAGATCGAGAGAGAGAAGTGGAAGACGAGATGCGAGTACAGCCAAAGCTGCCTGGTAAGCCCAGGTAGAACTAATGGGTTACCGGGGCACGAGAAGGCGAATGCAGTGTCACAGTGATAATGCAGGAGAGCTCAATTGAAGACAGTAAAGAAACTGATACTTATGAAAACATAGTTGAAAAAGAGGCCATGACCCAATGGTTGAGAAGAGGATTTGATACACTTGATACATATGCGAACAGTGTTAAAGGAGGGTCAGAGACCCAGTGCTTGAGAAGAGGACTTGATATACTTAATCCATGTATGAACAGTGTTAAAAGGGGGTAGGAGACCAAATGCTTGAGAGGTGGAACTAACACAGTTGTAAACTTTGTCAAGACAGGATCCCAATATTGGAAACCTATTGTTACGTGGATGAACGAAAGAGTGAACCAAGAAAGGAAAAGCCCTGGTAGGTAAGTGCACCAGGCAACCAGTCAGTCTCGGACCCACACCTCACCCCTAGGAAAGGAGTAAGAAGAGAAGTAACATCCTGGAAGGAGAGTAAACCACGATGGAGTGAAGAAGTGAAACTGAAATTGTGAACGCAAAAGGGAGGATTCAAACCCCTTTTTAAGGATCAGTAAGAAAGCTGCAAATACCCTTGCATGAGAAGTATATCAGGGTTTGAAAGAGGACGGAGTGGGAGAAAGTGAACAGTGATCAAGGGACATTTAAAGTACCAAAAGGATTCTTGGGGAAGGGGAGCTCCTTTCCTGGTGGAACTTTATTTCCTTTCTGTTTGACATCTTAAGAACTTTACGTTGAGAGCAAAATCCCCCTTGTTCACAGTATACTGAGTTTAGAGTGTACGAGTCAGTTTAGGATTTCTGGACACAGGATGGAGGACGCTCTTTTGTTTAACATCCTGACACAGATGTTACTTAGTTTTGTTGAGTCAGGGAAACCTCTTTTAGGATTAGGCATAAATAGGCTTTCTCCCAACCTTTTTTTACTTTCTGGAAAGAAATCTATAATCCAAACTTAACACGCCACTGTGTCCGAGTCTTACTCTTGATCCTTTATGCTACAGATTAATACACATGTACATTCTTTACAAATAATGACAGATCTATATTATATTACATTGGGGTGGCTGCTGCAGTCAGCCACTCCTTCTCATTACCTCTTCCGAGTGGTGATGTTCTGGATATGGTGGGTGGTGTATGGATTGCATAAGCCCCAAGCCCCAGGCCCTTTTCCTTGTGGTGCCTTGCCGGTCACATGGGGCACCATCTCCCCGTGCATAACATGGGACGAATAAATGTTTGTAGGCATTCCTGTCTGTCACATCTGGCCCGCCAACTCATATTGTGGCGCTGCAGCCTTTAGTCTCTTCAAACGACCCTGTCTGCTACGTGGGGCTGCCTCGCTGAACGCCCACGCCCTGGGCTGGCCCGCATCACCATTGTGCCCACCGTGGCCTGGGAGGGAGTTCTAGTTGGTTGCTGCAATGACAGGAAAGCTAGCTCCTCCTGCCCTAGCCCTGAGGGTCTTAGGGATGGTGATATAATTAATGTAGGCGATTCTCGTGGGTCTGTCCGATGAAGATTTGGCAAAACGCTGCGCGAGGTAAAGGGGAGCTGAGTTATGGAGACATTTGTGAGTAAGAGTGAGGGATTTGAACATGATGCGTTCCTTGATGGTTAGCCAGTGGACAAGTTTCATGGTTGCTGAAATGTGGTCCCTTTTGGAAATACCAGTGGCTGCTCTAAGTGCATTTTTTTGGACCGTCTGTAGTTTTCTAATGTTTTTGGCAGAAGTTCCAGCTAGAACGGTGTTGCAGTAATCCAGCCGCTACCTGATTATTGCTCGAACTATGGTAAGGCAATTTTGTTTTGTAAGGAATGGCCTAGCTGCTGTGATCAGTTTGGAATGATAGGATGCAGCAGACGCGATGGCGTTGACCTGTCTGCTCATTGAAAGTAGAGTCTAGGTGCACCCCCAAGGTCTTCACTGCTTCTGAGACTAGAATGAGAGTTTTATTGATGGAGAAAGATGTGTACTTTAAGTTGAGATTCTTGAGCATTCCTGATGAGCCAATAAGGAGGAGTTTGGTTTTTTCCCTGTTCAGGCATAACCAATTTTCCGCCATCTATGTTTGAATCTCAGAGTAGATGGAATTAAGAGTTATGCTGTCGGCTTCAAAGTCGCCAGTTAAGGGGATGAGAACCTGCGTGTCATCAGCGTAGTTGGTGTATGTGATGCCACGTTCATACAGGAAGTTGAACAGGGGTCTCATGAGTAGATTATAAAGGTTGGGTGACATGCAGGATCCTTGAGGGACTCCCCATTTGATGAAAGTAGGGTTGGCTCAAGCTTGATCAGAAAAGACTTTAATCACTCTTTCTTGGAGAAATGATGTGATCCAAGCTGTAGCTTTGGGTGAGAAATTGGCAGCTGAAGAGAGGTGGTGACAGAGAGTATCATGGTTCACCAAGTCAAAAACTGAGGATAAGTCGAGCAGGAGGAGGGCAGGTTTTCCTGCATCCCTGAGGTCATCAATCTGGTTTTTAAGGTCCAGTAAAGCAGTTTCGATCCCATGTCCAGGCCTAAAGCCAGACTGTCTGAGACCAAGCAAGTTATTTCTTTCTAGCAATTTGTGTACCTGCAGGTAAGCTGCTTTGTCGAGAATCTTAAGTAAAAATGGGACCATGGTGCTAGGTCTCTAATTTGATGGGATAGTTGGGTCCAGCGCAGGTTTTTTTTTTTTTTTTTAGGAGCGGTCGTACCCAGACTTCTTTGAGACTGATGGGTACATTTCCTGATTTGAAGGAGGCGTTGATAAAAGCCGTGATGAAAGGTACTAAGGCGGAAGTACTTTCTTTGATGAGCTGAGCTGGGCAAGCATCTCCTTTGCAGTTCGAGTTTTTGATGGTTTTAAGGAGTGCAGCGACTTCAGGCTCACTCATTTCTTTGAAGGAGAAGGACGGAGCGTCGTCGGTGGAGGTTTTGCAGTGGAAGCTAGCAATGTGTAGTTTTAGGGCCTGTTGGTGATCAATTATTTTATTTTGAAGAGAATTCAGCTTATCAAGCATGGCTTCCTGGATACTGTTACACCAGTCCTTGTCTTTAGTGAGTGTGGGAGTTGAGGGGGCTGGAGTCTGAAGCTCTCTGAAGATGGCAAAAATCTCTTTAGATCCTGACTTAGCGTTTGCTATCCTAGAGTTGAATGAGTTGGACTTGGCTTTAGTAATAGCAGCTTTGTATTCTTTTGCTATGGTTTTGCAGGCTAGTTATGTGGAGTCATTAGGTTTGGCTACCCATGATGAGTGTGCTTTTCTTTTCTTGGCGTGCAGCTCAAAAAGCTCAGGGGTGAACAAGGAATTAGTGTGCTTAGTGCGCCTGGCCTTCCTGGGGGCAAGAGGAGCTATGGTGTCTACTGCTTGAGAGATGGTGGCGATGTAGGTGGAGGCCATGGTGTCGGGGTCATTGGAGAAGGGGTCTGGAAAGCAGGCACAAGTCTTTGGTTGTAGATGTAGAGTGAGCCATGATGAGAAAAATTCTGCAGGTCTATACAAACCTGTACCCGGAGGTTGCTTTGCCACGCTGCTGCCCTCCTCTTCACCAAAAGTCATAGTATGGAAGTAGGGCCTTGCTGCTCTGCTGCAGTCCTGTCCCAATGGTCGGCAATTGTCAAAACAGCAAACATCCACGTGGTCCCAGGAAGTGGGCCCATTCACATCGGGTGGAAGAGCATTGACAAATTGAGGTTTGGGAGCTGAAGCTAGAGAGGTGTGCGGCCCTCTTACTTGCAGTCCCAGAGTGCCGCCTCAGGAATGTGATTTTGAATTGTGGTACTACCGGTCATAATTGGCATCTTCACTTGGTAGTTCATAATATTGTACTATTTGTCTCACTTTTTTTAAACGGAACTCCCTTTGAAACACATCTTGGGCCTCGTTATGAGTTTGGTGGTATCTCTCCGGTAAGATGCTACCAAACGTATTTACCGTTACCACCACTTGGTCTGTCGGAATTACTGCCAGATTGCAAGTGGTGGTATGGCGGTGTTGGTCCCATTTATGGAATCCATAGGACTTCATGGGGATTTCGACGGAATTGCCATCAGTGGTAATTCCACTGAAATGGCAGTTTTTGAGCGGTAAGGTGGCGGAATTACCTCCAGTATTTTGCTGGAGGTTTTTCCTCCACCTTACCTCCAAACCCATAATTGGGCGGTGTGGTAATGAGGCGGTAACTACATTACCACAGTTTTTTACCACAACAGCAGATTAATCTGTGGACTGCGAGTAAGGTCACAATGACACTGTGACCGCCAGACCGGTCCATTGAAATAGAGTATATACCAGAAAAGTTAACTCTGTTTTATTTATTAAAACTTCATCATGCATATGTGATAAAATACCCCCTACTGTGCGTTATAAGGGTATTGCGAGTCACTGCAAAGTTTGTAGGGTCACAAAACTCTGAGTTCACTTGCAATGTCCTTTTTACATACGGTAGGGGGTATTTTATTATTTATGATACATGATCCCACACCGTCATCCCCTTTAATTCCTGGCCTGTTGCTTTATGTAATGTAAGACATCCATTTTCTGATCCATATACTCAGTGTAGAATCTGTATTTTTAAAAAGCGAATATGCATCATTGAATGTGTTGCAGAAGAATAGTTTAAACATTTTAATAAAATGCATTGAAATAACGTTTTCATTTTGTACTTTAAGATCAGGTATAGGATGCAGCTTTTTGCTCATGTGTCAAACTTCAGCAGTGCACAAATTAAACATTTTATCACAAATTTAACACTTAAAGCAATTAATCGCTGTAAAGTGTCACAGAAAACTATTTAGCAAGCAAGGAATTTGAAAAGCTTGTAACGGCTTTTATTAACTACTCCAAGCACCAGGCATTGTGACATAACTGAAGCTAATAACTAATTACGGAGCAGTTGTGATGTGTTTTTATTACAGGTTAGTTGTGACAACACAATTGACCTGTAATAACACTATTTCCAGGCTTTTATACAGATATTGCAGGCTGTCATGTATTATAAATGTTTCATGTCAAAATGATTACATTGTGTGTGTGTATGTATATATGTATATTGTGTGTATGTATATTATATGTGTGTGTGTGTATATATTACATGGCCACAGTAGTGGCCATGTAGTTATGGTTAAATTGGTGTTTCCATAGGAAGACCACTTTTTGGGTGGCTTATAACTTCGCTCCCCCTGGACGAAACCAAACTTTGCAAAAAAAGTATATGGCCCACTCTGAATTTCTTTGCAAAGTTTGGTGAGGATTCGTCCAGGGGGGGGGAAAGGTTATAGGGGGGTCCCAAAACTTTGCTCACGCCTACAGCCCAAACCGCTGGACGGATTTACACCAAATTTGCGGCAGGAGCGCGGCTTGGTCCCAGAAGCTTGCTTTGCTTTATTTGGTGTAAATCCGTCCAGTAGTTTTTTAAAAAATGACAAAAATGTAAGGGAAAAAAATTAGTGATATCTGTGTTCGCTTCGCGGACACACTTCCCTGTTCGCTCCGCGGACAGGACGGTGATTGGGCAAGCAGCTTGCGTGATGTCCGCGGACATCTGACGTGCTCTCTCATTGGATGCGGTGAAAGCGTGCAGTGCGTCTGGCTTCAGAGACGGCCGCCATCTTTGTTCCTCGCATGAGAGGCTTTGTCAGCAGGAGCGGGATCTGACGCCTGCACAGTAAGTCCGCCCGTGTCTGTCTCCTGTTCCTCCCACCCCCGCTCATGCCCCGTGTGTCCTTCTTGTCCCCCCCCACCCCCACTCATGCTCCGTGTCTCCCCTGTTCCTCCAGCCCTCCGCCGAGGAGCAGGATCTGCCGCCTACACACGAATGCCGTGTGTCTCTCTCCCTCCCTCCCCCCCACCCCCGCTCATGCCCCGTGTGTCTCCCTCCCGCCTACCCCCACTCATGCCCCGTGTGTCTCTCTTCCTCCCCCCACCCCCATTCATGCCCCGTGTGTCTCTCTCCCTCCCCCCACCCCCGCTCATGCCCCGTGTGTCTCTCCCCCTCCCGCCCACCCCCCCGCTCATGCCCCGTGTGTCTCTCTCCCTCCCCCTACCCCTGCTCATGCCCCGTGTGTCTCTCTCCCTCCCCCCACCCCCAGTCATGCCCCGTGTGTCTCTCTCCCTCCCCCCACCCCCGCTCATGCCCCGTGTGTCTCTCCCCCTCCCGCCCACTCCCCGCTCATGCCCCGTGTGTCTCTCCCCCTCCTGCCCACCCCCCGCTCATGCCCCGTGTGTCTCTCCCCCTCCCGCCCACCCCCGCTCATGCCCCGTGTCTCTCTCCCCCTCCCGCCCACCCCCGCTCATGCCCCGTGTCTCTCCCCCTCCCGCCCACCCCCCGCTCATGCCCCGTGTCTCTCCCCCTCCCGCCCACCCCCCGCTCATGCCCCGTGTCTCTCTCCCTCCCCCCACCCCCGCTCATGCCCCTTGTGTCTCTCTCTCCCTCCCACCCCCGCTCATGCCCCGTGTGTCTCTCCCCCTCCCGCCCAGCCCCCGCTCATGCCCAGTGTGTCTCTCTCCCTCCCGCACAGGCCTGTGTGCCTATCCCTCCCTCCTGCCCACCCTCCGCTCATTCCCCGTGTGTCTATCCCTCCTGCCGCCCACCCCCCGCTCATGCCCCGTGTCTATCCCTCCCGCCGCCCACCCCCCACTCATGCCCCGTGTCTATCCCTTCCGCCGCCCACCCCCCGCTCATGTCCTGTGTCTCTATCCCTCCCCCCGCTCATGCCGTATGTCTCTATCCCTCCCCCCGCTCATGCCCCGTGTCTCTATCCCTCCCGCCGCCCACCCCCACGCATGCCCCGTGTGTCCATCCCTCACGACGCCCACCCCCTCGCTCATACCCCATGTGTCTATCCCTCCCGCTGCTCATGCCCCGTGTGTCTATCCCTCCCGCCGCCCACCCCCCGCTCATGCCCCGTGTGTCTATCCCTCCCGCCGCCCACCCCCCGCTCATACCCCGTGTCTCTATCCCTTTCGCCGCCCACCCCCCGCTCATGCCCCGTGTGTCTCTCCCCTTCCCACCCACCCCCGCTCATGCCCCGTGCGTCTCTCCCCTCCCCCCGACCCTCTGCTCATGCCCAGTGTGTCTATCCCTCCCGCTGCCCACCCCCGCTCATGCCCCGTGTCTACTCCTCCCGCCCACCCCCCGCTCATGCCCCGTGTCTATCCCTCCCGCCGCCCACCCCCCGCTCATGCCCCGTGTGTCTATCCCTCCCGCCGCCCACCCCCCGCTCATGCCCCGTGTCTATCCCTCCCGCTGCTCATACCCCGTGTGTCTATCCCTCCCGCCGCCCACCCCCCGCTCATGCCCCATGTCAATCCCTCCCGCCGCCCACCCCCGCTCATGCCCCGTGTGTCTATCCCTCCCACTGCTCATGCCCCGTGTGTCTATCCCTCCCGCCGCCCACCCCCCGCTCATGCCCCGTGTGTCTCTCCCCCTCCCGCCCACCCCCTGCTCATGCCCCCTGTGTCTATCCCTCCCACTGCTCATGCCCCGTGTGTCTATCCCTAACGCCGCTCACCCCTCGCTCATGCCCCGTGTCTATCCCTCCTGCCGCCCACCCCCCGCTCATGCCCCGTGTCTCTATCCCTCCCCGCTCATGCCCCGTGTCTCTATCCCTCCTGCCGCCCACCCCCCGTGTCTCTATCCCTCACACCGCCCACCCCCTCTCATGCCCTGTGTGTCTATCCCTCCCCCCGCTCATGCCCCGTGTGTCTATCCCTCCCGCTGCCCACCCCCCGCTCATGCCCCGTGTGTCTCTCCCCTGACCCCCGCTCATGCCCCGTGTGTCTATCCCCCTCCCCCCACCCCCGACCCCCTGCTCATGCCCCGTGTGTCTATCCCTCCCGCCCACCCCCGCTCATGCCCTGTCTATCCCTCCCGCCGCCCACCCCCACTCATGCCCCGTGTGTCCATCCCTCTTGACGCCCACCCCCCGCTCATGCCCCATGTCTATCCCTCCCGCCGCCCACCCCCCGCTCATGCCCCGTGTGTCTATCCCTCCCGCCGCCCACCCCCCGCTCATGCCCCGTGTCTATGCCGCCCACCCCCCCGCTCATGCCCCGTGTCTCTATCCCTCCTGCCGCCCACCCCCCGTGTCTCTATCCCTCCCGCCGCCCACCCCCCGCTCATGCCCGGTGTGTCTATCCCTCCCGCCGCCCACCCCAGCTCATGCCCCGTGTCTATCCCTCCCGCCGCCCACCCCCTGCTCATGCCCCATGTCTCTATCCCTCCCCCCGCTCATGCCCCGTGTCTCTATCCCTCCCCCGCTCACCCCCCGTGTCTCTATCCCTCCCGCCGCCCACCCCCCGTGTCTCTATCCCTTGCGCCGGCCACCCCACCCTCATGCACCGTGTCTATTCCTCCCCCCGCTCATGCCCCGTGTCTCTATCCCTCCCGCCGCTCATGCCCCGTGTGTCTATCGGTCCCGCCCACCCCCCCGCTCATGCCCCGTGTGTCTATCCCTCCCGCCGCCCACCCCCCACTCATACCCCGTGTCTATCCCTCCCGCCGCTCATGCCCCGTGTCTCTCCCCTCCCTCCACCCCCGCTCATGCCCCGTGTCTCTCCCCTCCCTCCACCCCCGCTCATGCCCCGTGTCTCTCCCCTCCCCCCACCCCCGCTCATGCCCCGTGTCTCTCCCCTCCCGCCGCCCACCTCCCGCTCATGCCCCGTGTCTCTATCCCTCCCGCCGCCCATGCCCCGTGTCTCTATCCCTCCCCCCGCTCATGCCCCGTGTCTCTATCCCTCCCACCTCCCTCCCCCCGCTCATGCCCCGTGTGTCTATCCCTCCCGCCGCCCACCCCCCGCGTGCCTCTCCCCTGACCCCCGCTCATGCCCCGTGTGTCTATCCCCTCCCCCCACCCCCCTGCTCATGCCCCGTGTGTCTATCCCTCCCGCCCACCCCCCGCTCATGCCCTGTGTGTCTATCCCTCCCGCCGCCCACCCCCACTCATGCCCCGTGTGTCCATCCCTCTTGTCGCCCACCCCCCGCTCATGCCCCATGTCTATCCCTCCCGCCGCCCACCCCCCGCTCATGCCCCGTGTCTCTATCCCTCCTGCCGCCCACCCCCCGTGTCTCTATCCCTCCCGCCGCCCACCCCCCGCTCATGCCCCGTGTGTCTCTCTCCTCCCCCTCCACCCCCGCTTATGCCCCGTGTGTCTATCCCTCACACCGCCCACCCCCCGCTCATGCCCGGTGTGTCTATCCCTCCCGCCGCCCACCCCCCGCTCATGCCCCGTGTCTATCCCTCCCGCCGCCCACCCCCTGCTCATGCCCCATGTCTCTATCCCTCCCCCCGCTCATGCCCCGTGTCTCTATCCCTCCCCCCGCTCATGCCCCGTGTCGCTATCCCTCCCCCCGCTCATGCCCCGTGTCGCTATCCCTCCCCCCGCTCATGCCCCGTGTCTCTATCCCTCCCCCCGCTCATGCCCCGTGTCTCTATCCCTCCCCCCGCTCATGCCCCGTGTCTCTATCCCTCCCCCCGCTCATGCCCCGTGTCTCTATCCCTCCCCCCCGTGTCTCTATCCCTCCCGCCGCCCACCCCCCGTGTCTCTATCCCTTGCGCCGGCCACCCCACCCTCATGCACCGTGTCTATTCCTCCCCCCGCTCATGCCCCGTGTCTCTATCCCTCCCGCCGCTCATGCCCCGTGTGTCTATCCCTCCCGCCCACCCCCCCGCTCATGCCCCGTGTGTCTATCCCTCCCGCCGCCCACCCCCCACTCATACCCCGTGTCTATCCCTCCCGACGCCCACCCCCGCTCATACCCCGTTTGTCTATCCCTCCCGCCGCCCACCCCCTGCTCATGCCCCGTGTGTCTATCCCTCCCGCCGCTCATGCCCCGTGTCTCTCCCCTCCCTCCACCCCCGCTCATGCCCCGTGTCTCTCCCCTCCCTCCACCCCCGCTCATGCCCCGTGTCTCTCCCCTCCCCCCACCCCCGCTCATGCCCCGTGTGTCTCTCCCCTCCCCCCAAACACCTCCCGCCCATGCCCCGTGTCTCTATCCCTCCCGCCGCCCATGCCCCGTGTCTCTATCCCTCCCCCCGCTCATGCCCCGTGTCTCTATCCCTCCCGCCGCCCACCCCCCGCTGATGCCCCGTGTGTCTATCCCTCCTGCCGCCCACCCCCCGCTCATGCCCCGTGTCTATCCCTCCTGCCGCCCACCCCCCGCTCATGCCCCGTGTCTCTATCCCTCCCCCCGCTCATGGCCCGTGTCTCTATCCCTCCCCGCTCATGCCCCGTGTCTCTATCCCTCCCGCCGCCCACCCCCCCGTGTCTCTATCCCTCACACCGCCCACCCCCTCTCATGCCCCGTGTGTCTATCCCTCCCCCCGCTCATGCCCCGTGTGTCTATCCCTCCCGCCGCCCACCCCCCGCTCATGCCCCGTGTGTCTCTCCCCTGACCCCCGCTCATGCCCCGTGTGTCTATCCCCTCCCCCCCGACCCCCCGCTCATGCCCCGTGTGTCTATCCCTCCCGCCCACCCCCCTCTCATGCCCCGTGTGTCTATCCCTCCCGCCCACCCCCCTCTCATGCCCCGTGTGTCTATCCCTCCCGCCCACCCCCCGCTCATGCCCCGTGTGTCTATCCCTCCCGCCCACCCCCCGCTCATGCCGTGTGTCTATCCCTCCCGCCCACCCCCCGCTCATGCCGTGTGTCTATCCCTCCCGCCCACCCCCCGCTCATGCCGTGTGTCTATCCCTCCCGCCCACCCCCCGCTCATGCCGTGTGTCTATCCCTCCCGCCCACCCCCCGCTCATGCCGTGTGTCTATCCCTCCCGCCCACCCCCCGCTCATGCCGTGTGTCTATCCCTCCCGCCCACCCCCCGCTCATGCCGTGTGTCTATCCCTCCCGCCCACCCCCCGCTCATGCCGTGTGTCTATCCCTCCCGCCCACCCCCCGCTCATGCCGTGTGTCTATCCCTCCCGCCCACCCCCCGCTCATGCCGTGTGTCTATCCCTCCCGCCGCCCACCCCCACTCATGCCCCGTGTGTCCATCCCTCTTGACGCCCACCCATCGCTCATGCCCCATGTCTATCCCTCCCGCCGCCCACCCCCCGCTCATGCCCGGTGTCTCCATCCCTCCCGCCGCCCAACCCCCGCTCATGCCCTGTGTGTCTATCCCTCCTGCCGCCCACCCCCCGCTCATGCCCCGTGTGTCTATCCCTCCCGCCGCCCCCCCCCGCTCATGGCTCATGCCCCGTGTGTCTCTCTCCCACCGCCCACCCCCCCGCTCATGGCCCGTGCGTCTAGCCCTGTGTCTCTATCCCTCCCCCTGCTCATGCCCCGTGTCTCTATCCCTCCCGCCGCCCACCCCACCCTCATGCCCCGTGTCTCTATCCCTCCCGCCGCCCACCCCCTGCTCATGCCCTGTGTCTATCCCTCCTGCCGCCCACCCCCCGCTCATGTCCCGTGTCTCTATCCATCCCGCCGCCCACCCCCCGCTCATGCCCTGTGTCTATCCCTCCTGCCGCCCACCCCCCGCTCATGCCCCGTGTCTATCCCTCCCGCCGCCCCCCCCTGCTCATGCCCCGTGTGTCTCTCTCCCGCCGCCCACCCCCCCGCTCATGCCCCGTGTGTCTAGCTCTGTGTCTCTATCCCTCCCCCCGCTCATGCCCCGTGTCTCTATCCCTCCCGCCGCCCACCCCCCGCTCATGCCCCGTGTCTCTATCCCACCCCCCGCTCATGCCCCGTGTGTCTCTCTCCCGCCGCCCACCCCCTGCTCATGCCCCGTGTGTCTAGCCCTGTCTCTATCCCTCCCCCCATCATGCCACGTGTCTCTATCCCTCCCGCCGCCCACCCCCCGCTCATGTCCCGTGTCTCTATCCATCCCGCCGCCCACCCCCCGCTCATGCCCTGTGTCTATCCCTCCTGCCGCCCACCCCCCGCTCATGCCCCGTGTCTATCCCTCCCGCCGCCCCCCCTGCTCATGCCCCGTGTGTCTCTCTCCCGCCGCCCACCCCCCCGCTCATGCCCCGTGTGTCTAGCTCTGTGTCTCTATCCCTCCCCCCGCTCATGCCCCGTGTCTCTATCCCTCCCGCCGCCCACCCCCGCTCATGCCCCGTGTCTCTATCCCACCCCCCGCTCATGCCCCGTGTGTCTCTCTCCCGCCGCCCACCCCCTGCTCATGCCCCGTGTGTCTAGCCCTGTCTCTATCCCTCCCCCCCTCATGCCACGTGTCTCTATCCCTCCCGCCGCCCACCCCCCGCTCATGCCCCGTGTCTCTATCCCTCCGGCCGCCCACCCCCCGCACATGCCCCGTGTCTCTATCCCTCCCGCCGCCCACCCCCCGCATCTCTATCCCTCCCGCCGCCCACCCCCGCGTCTCTATCACTCCCGCCGCCCACCCCCGCTCATGCCCCGTGTCTCTATTCCTCCCGCCGCCCACCCCCCCGCTCATGCCCCGTGTCTCTATCCCTCCCGCCGCCCACCCCCCGCTCATGCCCCGTGTCTCTATCCCTCCCACCGCCCACCCCCCGCTCATGCCCCATGTCTCTATCCCTCCCCCCTCCCGCCCACCCCCCCGCTCATGCCCCGTGTCTGTCTCCTGTTTCCCCCACCCGCTCATGTCATGACCCGTGTCTGTCTCCCCCCACCCGCTCATGCCCCGTGTCTGTCTCCTGTTCCCCCCACCCGCTTATGCCCCATGTCTCTATCCCTCCCCCCTCCCACCCACCCCCTGCTCATGCCCCGTGTCTGTCTCCTGTTTCCCCCACCCGCTCATGTCATGACCCGTGTCTGTCTCCCCCCACCCGCTCATGCCCCGTGTCTGTCCTGTTCCCCCCACCCGCTCATGCCCCGTCGGTACACCCCGTTTCGGCGTCGCCGGTTGGGCGACGGGATGTTTTGGCGCGCCGCACACCAGTGCACATCGCCTGCTGTTTAGGGAAACGTTCAGTGCCGTGCACTGAAAATGCGAGTTTCAACTTCACCCCACACTATTTTAAAATGAAACTGTTCTAGAGCTGTTCTGCACTGCACGTTTCCCTAAACAGCATGTGATGTGCACTGGGGTGCGGCGCAAAGAGCAGAATTCATCTGCCGGGCTCACGAGGGTGGGGGCTATGCTGCTTGGAGCAGACTGCTCCAAGCAGCACAGCCCCCACCTTTGCGGGCCCGGCTGTGTACTCTGCGTGGCTGTGGTGCCTGCATGAAGAACTCGCAGGACATTTATGTGCGGCCAGTTCGGCGCGGGCTGCCGCGCCGTGCCGAACCGGCTCCTGTGCCGAACCGGCCGCGCCAAATCGTCCCGCGCCGAACTGGCCGCCCCGAAATGTGATGCTCCGTGCCCCGTGTGTCTCTCTTCTGTTGCCCCCCACCCCCGCTCGCTCATGCCCAGTGTCTCTCTCCTGTTGCCCCCCACCCCCTGCTCATGCCCCGTGTCTCTCTCCTGTTGCCCCCACCCCCCGCTCATGCCCCGTGTCTGTCTCCTGTTCTCCCCACTCCCTGCTCATGCCCCGTGTCTCTCTCCTGTTGCCCCCCACCCCCTGGACATGCCCCGTGTCTGTCTCCTGTACCCCCCACCCCCTGCTCATGCCCTGTGTCTTCCTCCTGTTCCCTCCCACCCCCTGCTCATGCCCCGTGTCTTCCTCTTGTCACCCCCTCCTATGATGCCCCTTGTTGACCTCTTGTTCCCCCCCACTCCCTGCTCATGCCCCGTGTCTCCCTTCTCCCCCCACCCCCGCTAATGCCCTGTCTTCCTCCCCCCCACTCCCCGCTCATGCCCCGTGTCTCCCTTCTTTCCCCCCCACCCCCCGCTCATGCCCCATGTCTGCACTGTTGGAACAGGGCAGACACGGGGCATGAGCGGGGGTGGGGGGCCCACCTTGCCCTACTCCTGCTCATGCCCTGTGTCTCTCCTGTTCACCCCCACTCATGCTCCGTGTCTGTCTCCCTCCTTTTCCCCCCGCTCATGGCCCGTGTCTCCCCTGTTCACCCCCACCCCCCGCTCATGCCCCGCTTCTCCCTTCTTTCCACCCCATGCTCATGCCCCATGTCTCCCTCTTGTTACCCCCCACTCATGCCCCGTGTGTCTCTCCTGGTCTTCCCGACCCCCTGCCGATGCCCTGTTGTGTTCTCTTTATACACCCTGCCCTCCCTTTCCCTGGTGTCCATCTTGGTAAAAGATTTTCCTTCCTACACCGGGACGCCTGCCTGCAGTGTCCTGGTTTGGGAAGAAAAATCTTTTTTTTACCACCCCGGGTTCCCAGTTTGAGAACCTAGGATGCTAGTGGTCTTCCTCCATTGAAAAGGACGTTATGGTTAAGTTGCGCTACTAAAAACCTATGAAATTCAGTAAAAAAACTTTATTAAAGGGACGTTATGGTTCAAAGTAAAACCGAAAAACCCCTGAAATTCGGCAGTTATGGTAAGGTAAGCAACCATAACTCGCGCCACTGTGCACTGTTAACACTAACACCCAGGACATCAAAGATGACATCACAATGTCATTGATGACATCACTGATGACATCACATGTGCATTTACTTTTCATGAAAACTCTGTACAAGGGATTTTTATAATGCTGACCAAAAACTGTCAAGGATCATTGAGGATAAATATCATGAGCTAATTAGTGCATTAAGCAATGCATTGATATAAATATCATTCTATTATGAAGTTCTATCCAGTATACTAAGCTACTCATGCAGAAACATAGGCAGTGTGTGCAGCATACATGATGAAGGTGCAATATTCATTATCTTGCCATGTTGAATAGTGAAATAACTGCTTTATTAGAGTTTTGCGTACTGTGAAACATGTAATAAGTAGATAATAAAACCCACTTAATACATAATTATTACAGACAAAACACAAAGCGACAACAACACATACAAATATGAGTATATACAGGGACAGTGAAGTAAACAAAAAAGCAGAAGTAGTAGCAGAAAGAGTTCATAACCTAACTGATTGTCTTTATGCAGAGAAATTATTGCTCTGTTTCAAAGCTGCTACTTACCATATGTATGTGTATCACATGATGTGACTGCACCCTAAGGAAAGGAGAGTGAGTACAATGTATACAAATATGAGCATATAAAGGGAAGGTAGAGTAATAAAAATAAAACTATGAGAAAGTGCTGATAACCCTAATGATCATCTTCATGCACAGAAAGGATTGCTTTCTTTCAAGCCTGTGTCTTCCGCTATGTATATGTTTCATATTATGTGACTTGACCCTAAGTCTACAAATATCGTACCTTTTCAATTTTTACTTCCTGACTGTTACTAAAGAAAACTATGTGGCCTAGATATGTCAGTAAACGGAAAATAGGGAGACCCAGACATGTGATGTCATCAGTGATGTCATCAATGACATTTGTGATGTCATCTTTGATGTCCTGGGTGTTAGTGTTAACAGTGCACGGTGGCGCGAGTTATGGTTGCTTATCTTACCATAACTGCCGAATTTCAGGGGGTTTTCGGTTTTACTTTGAACCATAACGTCCCATTAACAAAGTTTTTTCACTGTGTGTGTGTGTATATATATATATATATATATATATATATATATTATTTGAGTACTTCGGATAACAAAAATACCTTTTGTGATAAATGATACGTGTAGAGATTTGGTATTATCCTGCATTCTAATGGAACCTTTAGTCAGTGTCTTGATTGACAATGGAGTGTTAAGGATTAGAATGTTTGTGTGACTGGGGTTCTATGTGAGTCAGTTGGGAGATGTAAGCCTACCTGGGAGGATGCAGGTGTATGTTGCCCTGAACCCAGATGTACCTGACATTATATGACTATCATAATGTACTGGAACTAAATAAAGAAGTTACTGGAACTTCACCTGAGGTCATGGTCATCTGTGGGGAACAAGGAGTTCTACATTGGCGACGAGGATGCTGGCTGTGCTGGGGGGACAGCGTTGAAGATGGCACATACACCTCCCCCCAACCCAAGAAGACCACCTCCCAGGTAGGGCGAGCGCTTAAAACTGTAGGCGCAGAAGGGCCCAGCGCATGGAGCTCAGGCGCAGAAAGTAAGGGGCTGCGCCAGAGCCAGGGGCCAGCTGGCCTGTCACTAGCAGGACAGGTCCGGCAAAGAGGAAAGCAAGAGACTGAGGAGGGGCTGAGGGCCCAGAGACTGATGCCTTAAGCGGCCTGGGACCACTAGCTGCAGCATGGAGGGCTTGGTGCCCATGGCAGTAGCAATTTGAAGAGGCCTGGGGTCTAGTTATGCCTGGAAATTGTGAGGAAGCCATGCTGTGCAGCTGAGGGCTGTAAGCCAAGGCAGTAGCAACAGGAGAGGCTGAGGGCCTAAGCTGCGCCTGTACATTAAAGAATAGGAAGTCATGGAGCCCAGGGCAGTGGCTTCATAAGAAGTTGGGAACCTACGCAGCGCCTAGATGTTAAATAGAAGATTGGTGGCGATTGTGAAAAGCGCCTGGAGCAGAGGGTCCTGGGGGGCCATTCCAGCGTTTGAGGGGGCTTGGAGCCCATACCTGCACCTAAGAGACTTGTAGCCCGTGGCTGCACCTTAGGGGCTTAGAGCCCATGTGCAGCGATGAAGGGAATATTGCCCAAGACAACATGTGTAGTGCCTGGAGGGGCTAGGAGCCCATTTGCAGCATCGCTAAGGAGGTGCCTGGAGGAGCTATCACTCATATGAGGTGATGAGGAACTTTGAGGGCATGTTGTGAGTAGTTCCTGAGGGGCTTGGAGCCTACTAAAGGACTGAGAGATCAACTAGTGATTAAAAGTAGCATGACAGCTATAATGGTGAAGTCAGCAGACATGGTACTGACCTTGGTGTAGATTGGCACGTCCCGTTGTCAAGGAGCGCAGTATAACACTGCGGGTGGAGTGCCGGCTGTGCTGTGAGGCGCCGGGCAGTGGAAGCTCCGAGATGTGTGTCGAGGGCGCAGGGTTGCAGGAGCGGCGTTATGTACTGGATTTGTAACATGTTGCGGTGGTCGTGGCGGCGACGGTTGGGGGCCTGGAGGTCTGTGCTCCGTAAATGCTGAGTGAAAATGATGACGTCACGCGGCTGACCGGGGGAGTTGGCGATCAGGTGGAACGTTTGGAGTAGTACGTTCGTACTACGAGAATGGTCGTTGCTGCAAGGGAAGTTCTGAGTCATTAAAGAAAAGGACCTTGCAACGTGGCCCGACGTCACGGTAAAGGAACACTTCCTGATTATATGTGAGAAGATAAACGTTTTGGGAAACGTTCTGCGAAATGGACAGTGCGGCGAGTAAGTGGAATTCAATTTCTAGAAGCATCTTGCGGCAATGGCAGCAAAGTGGGAAACAATTTTGGGGATGCTGACAGTGGCAGTAGGCGGCAATATAATTTCAATTTTTTAAAGCAGGCGGCTGGCAGCAACAAAAAGCAGCATTATGAACATACAATTTGTGAGGAGACCGGTGGCAAACAAGAAAGTATTTTGCTGTAATGGAGATGTCAGAGGTACTTTTGGGTATAAAGGATGACGCTGCCATGATTGTAGAAAATGTGGTTGCTTTTATGGATTAGTTTAACGGTTATGTTTAAGTGTTTACAAATATTTATTGTCGATTAAAGCCTGCTATTGACATGTAAAAGCATGAATGAGTGTGAGTGTAAATCTGAAGATGACGGATTTGGTCTTTTGTTGAACGTGGTGACATGATATTGGAGTGCCCCGATTTTAAGTGGTCGTACGCTAAGGAGCATAAGGGAGATTTTAAGGTGACATACTTGATGTGAGAGATAGTAGAACAAGTTACTTTCTTACCTGGTAACGTTCTTTCGATGGGATGGTCCGACGACGTATTCCATATCTATGACATGTAATCACCACAGCTGTGCTGCTTCGGAAACTTTTTCGGCGTCTGCGTCCTGCGTCGATGACGTCGATGCGCTGTCGTCGAGGACCTCCTCCGACGTCCGACGTCATCCGATGTGATAAGTAGGACGCACGACGCCCATAGCCTCAGTTATAGTTTTTACCCCCAGAACGTGTGACATAAGTCAACTGCCAGTCAGACACAAAGCCTTGCGGAACGTAAGCTGCAATCGCAAAAGAAATTCTGCAGCGGGGAAGGCAGGGCGGGAGCGATATGGAATACGTCGTCGGACCATCCCATCGAAAGAACGTTACCAGGTAAGAAAGTAACTTGTTCTTCGAGGGGATTGGGGTCCTCCGACGTATTCCATATCTATGACAGACTCCCAAAGCAGTACCAAAGCAAGGAGGAGGGAAAGAATTTAGAATCAAAATGTAGAATAGCCAATCAAATAGCAGAGCAAAGGACCGCCTTGCCAAAGACCAGATCCTGTGCTCGGATGGAATCAAGGGAATAGTGACGAACAAATGTATGTACTGAAGCCCAGGTGGCTGCATCACAGATGTTGCGAACAGGAACACTCCTCTGCAGGGCAGTAGACGCAGCCATACCCCTGGTAGAATGGGCCCGCAAGCCAGCCGGTGGGTCCTTACCCGCCAAACGGTAGCACTCCGAGATGGCCAAAATAATCCAGCGAGACAAAGTCTGTTTCGTCACAGCTTGCCCCAAACGCTTACCAGCGTAACCAATTAAGAGTTGATCATCCACTCAGACCCGGGACATGCGTGAAACATAAAAGCTCAAAGCTCTCGTAGGATCAAGCCTATGGAGCCTCTCCTCTTCCTTACCAGGATGCGGAGGAGGATAGAATGCCGGAAGAACAACCTTCTGGGCCAAATGAAATTCCGTCACTACCTTCGGAAGAAAAGAAGGACGAACTCTAAGGACAACCCTGTCCTTGTGAAATACAGTGAAGGGAGGCTTAACTGAAAGTGCCAGTAACTCACTCACTCTGCGAGCGGAAGTAACCGCAACTAAAAACACAGTTTTCAGAGTTAACAGCCTCAAAGGGCAAGAATGTAAAGGCTCAAACGGAGCACCCATAAGAAACTTAAGAACCAGGTTTAAATCCCAACCGGGCACCAGGAAAGGTGACGGAGGGAACACATTAGTGAGCCCTTTCAGGAACTGTGAAATCAAAGGGATTTTAAAGTAAGAACACTCTTCAGACGAGCGCTTAAAGATGGACAGTGCCGCCAGGTAACCCTTAACGGTACCCACTTGCAAGCCCAAGAAAGCAAAAAGGACAGAACCATGGGGATGTCACATGCAAAAGGATCCACATTCTGAACTCTGCACCAGTCGCAGAACTTACGGCAACGGTACAGAGACTTAGATGCCGGCCTTCGGGCCGAAAGCAACACCTCCATCACGTCCTCAGGGAGGTCCCAATCCTTATACCTCAACCTTTCAGAAGCCAAGCGTGAAGGTTGAGGGACCTGACCTCTGGATGGAGAACCTGACCCCCCTCCCGTGAGAGCAGATCGTCTCGGTAGGGAAGACGACGTGGAGGGCAGATGGACAAGTCGAGAAGGTCCGGGTACCACGTCCTCCGAGCCCAATCCGGGGCAATGAGGATCATCCGGGAACCGAACTTCCGTAACCTCCGCAGCACTTGCGGGATGACGGGGACTGGAGGAAACGCGTACAGCAGCGGGAATGACCACTCCACCACGAACGCGTCCCCTAAGGCTCCTTCTGGAGGAAATTCCCGCGAGCAAAACCTTTCGCACTTCCGGTTGACACTGGAGGCGAAGAGATCCACTTGAGGGGTCCCCCAAAGGGCGAAGATCTCCAGGAGAATCTCCTGAGCCAACTCCCACTCGTGAGAGATCGCGCTCTGCCTGCTCAGAGCGTCCGCCGTCACGTTTTCGGCTTCGGCCAGATGAACTGCCGAGATCAAAACCTCCTGCTGGATGGCCCAGAACTCGAGCTGCATCGCCTCTCTGCACAGAGGAAGTGACCCTGCCCCCCCCCTTTTTGTTGAGGTAGTGCATGGCCACTGTGTTGTCCGTCAGGATCAGGACAGTCTTCCCTCGCACAGACGGCAGAAAAGCCTTCAGGGCTAGCCTGACGGCCCTCAGCTCCAACAGATTGATATGGAGTCTGGACTCCGACGGAGACCAACGACCGCTGACTGTCAGCCCGTTGGCATGAGCTCCCCATCCCGTGAGGGATGCATCCGTCACGATCGTCACCTCCGGCCAGGGAAGCCAAAATGGAGCCCCCTTCATCAAGTTGCCTTCGACGGCCCACCACAGAAGGTCCTGGGCGACCGAGGACGGCACCTGAATCGAGTCCGACATCCTGCCGGAGGACTGCGACCATTGCGTCTTGAGTGCCCACTGCAAAGATCTCATCCGCAGGCGAGCCTCTGGCACCAGAAGAATGCAGGATGCCATGAGGCCGAGCAACCTCAGGAACTCGAACGCTGGGAGCGTCTGGGCATGCTGAAACTTGTGCACCATCTGCTGAATGTGAAGAGCCCTCACCTGGGGAGGAAAACACTGCCCCAGGGAAGTGTCGAGCACTGCTCCGATGTACTGGAGCCGCTGTGTTGGCGTCAAATGGGACTTCTTTAAATTGAGGGAGAAGCCCAGCCTGTGAAGGGAGCGACAGGCGATCGATAGATGATCCAGGACTTGCTCGGGAGAGCTCCCCCTGATCAACCAATCGTCCAGGTAGGGATAGACGTGAATCCCCCCTTGCCTGAGATGCGCTGCCACCACCACCATGAGCTTGGTGAAAACCCTCGGGGCGGAGGTCAATCCGAACGGCAGGACCCGAAACTGAAAGTGCGAGTCGCCAACCGCGAACCTCAGGTACTTCTTGTGCTTGGGATGGATCGGCACATGGAAGTAAGCATCCTTGAGGTCGAGTGACACCAACCAGTCCTGAAGCTGAAGGGCCTGGAGGACTTGAGAGAGAGTAACCATCTTGAACTTGTCCTTCCTGAGGAGTTTGTTCAAACCGCGCAAGTCCATGATGGGTCTCAATCCCCCGTCTTTCTTCGAAACCAAAAAATAAGGGGAATACCATCCCTTGTTCCTCTCCGCTACAGGCACCAGTTCTATGGCGCCTTTCTCCAGCAGGGCTTGAATTTCCTGCGCAAGGAGCGGATCCGGACTCTGCAAAGAGAGGTTCCCCGGTGGATTGTCGCGAGGCCTGTGCCGAAAAGGAAGACAGTAGCCGTGGGTTATGATCTCCAGAACCCACACATCTGAAGTAATGGCTTGCCACTCTACAAGATGTTGCGCCAGCCTTCCCCCAACCGGCGAACCATGGGACATGGCCTCACGACTGAGCGGGAGCGGCTGCGGCGTTACCTGAGGGCAAAGAGGCAACTGCCCGAGCGGCCTTGGCACCACGGGTACCCTGTCGTCCACCTCTGGTACCCCTGCGTTGGCCTCTTTGACTGCCAGCTCCTCTCGCTTTACTGAAGGATGAGTAATAGCGAAAGGAACCACCCCTCCACTGCTGTCCCCTGGGACGAAAAGGCGGAGGTTGGCGAACTGCAGCGCCCAACGACTTCGCTGCAGCATTTGAGGTCTGCAACCTCTCAAGGCTCTCGTCAGCCTTGCTGCCAAAAAGGTGTTCACCATCAAAGGGCATGTTGAGGAGCCGGGACTGCACATCAGGCGCAAACCCCGACTTCCGCAACCACGCAAACCTGCGTATCACGGTGCTCGCCGCCATGGACCTACTGACGCATTCAGCTAAGTCCAAACCCGACTGAACGGACTCACACATGGCATCCTTACCATCCTGGACCATAGCAAGGAAACCATCCCGTTCATCCCCTTCGGGAACATGTTCAGCCGCTAACGCAACACAGTTCCACAGAGTGTGCGTGAAACGTGACAAGGCACAAATGGAGTTGGCCGCCTGAAGCGCCATACCACCAGAAGAAAACACTTTCTTCGCCCAGCCATCAAAACGTTTGTCGTCCCTATCAGGAGGGATGATAGGGTACGACGCCTGCTTCGCCGGGGCCGTGGCCGCCTGCACCACCAAACTCTCCGGAGTGGGGTGCCTGGTCAAGTAGTAGGGGTCGCCACTGGCTGGACGGTATTTTCGCGACAAGGATCTGCCCACCGCCGGGAGACTCTCCGGAGCAGTCCAAGCCGCCGCCACCCTTCTCTGTAAAGCCATATGGAACGGCAGAACCGGGTCAGTTGGGGGACCAACATCAAGGATGTCCGTCAGATCATCCTGCACAAACTCCCCTGGGGGAGCAGACCATCCCAAGTACTCAGAAACCCTAGCCATAAGGCGCCGGTACGAGGAATCAGCATGAGAGCCAGGCTCAGGCCTACAAAACTCCACCTCCGGAGAGGTGTCTAGTCCACTGGCATCATGCAGTGACTGTCTCAACTCGTCAAACTGACTATGGCCCGAGACAATGTCATCCGGAACCTGACTAGGAACCAGGCCATCAGAATCCTCATCCGCCTCTGAAATATAATCCAGGTGGCGAAAAGAAGGCACTCGAGAGTGCTTGCTCTTAACCAGAGCCTTCCTAGGGGGTCCACCCGTGCCCTGGGGTACCTCCGACACGAAAGGCGTCGATGGCGTCGAGCGAATCGGCGCCAGCGTCGAGAGAACCAGCATCGGCGCCGAGAGGATCGACGTCGAGGAAATCGGCGTCGACGTCAGATGCAGCGCCTCCAGAATCGGCGGCGTCGACACAGCCCTCGAGGCCGGAGCCCCGAGCGTGTCCCTCGACGACCTGAGCGTCGACGGCATCGACGACTTCCTCTGAGCCAGAGCCTCGAGAAAACCTCTCGACGCCACAGACGTCGAAGCCTTCTTCGAAGACCTCACAGGTGCACATGGTCTCGAACGCGTCGAGGACCGGGACCTGGAACGGGTACGTCGAGAACGAGTCCCCTTGTCCGAACGGGACCTTTCCCGTGACTCGTGCCGACCACTCTTGCGAGCGGTGTCTCTCGACCTCACACGACCGACCCCACTCGGGGGCGCGGACGGCTGAGTACCCTGCGACTCAAGAATCGCCAACATCATCTTCCCGAAGGAAGCCCATTCCTCCGGCGTCGCACGGCCCAAGGGGTAAGCGACGTGCCGGGCAGAGCCCTCCGAAGAGGACCTGGAAGACGACCGATGTCGGCGCTTCCGAGAATGCCTCGAAGAGGCAGAGGAGTGGCGAGACCGACTCCTAGAAGGAGACCCACGAGACTTCCGACGATGACACGGAGAGTCACCCCTCGAATCATCCGTCGAAAGCCCCGCAGACTTCGACTTCCGGGGCTTGGACACCCGACCTACCGACAACTTCTTCTTACGTTCGCGTAAGGCTTTGGACGTGAGCGACTGGCAGTCGAAATAGTCATCCGTGTCGTGGGCCTCCCCGAGGCACCAGAGGCAGGCGTCGTGCGAGTCCGTCACCGACATCTTGGACCCACACTCCCCGCACTTCTTGAAACCCGGAGGCGGGGTCGAAGACGAAGTAGAAGACATCTTCAGAAGGATTAACACAAACGAGCAGTTCGAAGAACCGAGAAGAACAGAACTCCAAAGAGTCGAGGCGTTCAAACCGAGAAACACGAAGCAACACGTTCGCGGAAAAAACGGAACTGAGGCTATGGGCGTCGTGCGTCCTACTTATCACATCGGATGACGTCGGACGTCGGAGGAGGTCCTCGACGACGGCGCATCGACGCAGGACGCAGACGCCGAAAAAGTTTCCGAAGCAGCACAGCTGTGGTGATTACATGTCATAGATATGGAATACGTCGGAGGACCCAATCCCCTCGAAACATGGTAATTTAGAAATATTCTAAAATGTTTCTCAGTATTCATGTGGTAGGAACATTTTTTTGAGAGGTCTTTCGCAAGTGGTGGTGCATGAATGATGAACTATAGGTGTGCACGGGTCGAATGTTAAGGTCATGGCCTCTGTTAAAAAAATGTTTAGTAGTGAAATATGGTGGATGTTCGACTAGCACACTTTTCCTTCCACAGATGAACTTTTAATTGCTGTCTAAGTTGCACATTCAGCATTGCTAGAGTTTGGTATGTAGAAACTGAAGTAGAGTTATGTACACTAATGTTTTATTTCCACAGGTGGGACTTTTGTAATCCAGATGTATTGAGACCTTATTTAATGCTAAACTTTAGAGTACTGAGTGTTAAACAAAGTTTTTGTTTAGTTGTTTTGTTTAGAAACCATGCAGTGTTTCATGATGATACAGTAAAGACTTTAGTAGAGTTATTGATGTTTGTATGATGCTGGTGTGAATGAAGTGTGGTTTTCCCTAATAGGAGCTGTATTGTATTGAGGAATACTTTCAACATGGGCAATTTAGGGGTAATGGTGTCACTAGTCGTGAAGTAGTTACCCGGGTATCTGGGATACTCAGTCTAGTTGGAGGTGGTGTGGGTTTAGGCACATACCGGTTTGCATTGTTGGGTGTGAGGGAGATGTGTGTGTGTTCTTTTGTGGGATGATGGAGTCAGGTTTAGGAAGAGAGGTATGGGTGCCTCTATGTGTAAAAGAATTAGTAAGGATGTTTGAGCAGTTGGGTGCCT
The DNA here is from genome assembly GCF_040938575.1 of Ambystoma mexicanum. Classification (NCBI taxonomy): domain Eukaryota; kingdom Metazoa; phylum Chordata; class Amphibia; order Caudata; family Ambystomatidae; genus Ambystoma; species Ambystoma mexicanum. Next base: position 891,846,326 of record NC_090935.1, on the reverse strand, counting down.
TTTCTTCACTTGGTAGAAAGAGGAAGGGGCATTGATTATAATTGTGTCCCACGGCTGTGAGGACGATTTTGGAAAATAGAATGCGACTAGCAGAATGTTCTCAGTTAGGAGTGATGATGCAAGTGCATTGGACGTGGGGTTGTTTGTGTGAGTGTTGTTTTTAGCCGTTATGGTTAAGTTATCTTCTTGTGTTTTATGTCCCTAAGGAAGGGAGATATGTAGGGATTTGGTATTATCCTGCATTCTAATGGAACCTTTAGTCAGTGTCTTGATTGACAATGGAGTGTTAAGGATTAGAATGTTTATGTGTGACTGGGGTTCTATGTGAGTCAGTTGGGAGATGTAAGTCTACCTGGGAGGATGCAGGTGTATGTTGCCCTGGACCCAGATGTACCTGACATTATATGACTATCATAATGTACTGGAACTAAATAAAGAAGTTACTGGAACTTCACCTGAGGACATGGTCATCTGTGGGGAACAAGGAGTTCTACAGTACGCTAGACGGTATAAAGTCATCTGTTGAATAAAACTGATCGCTTTGCATTTCTTTCCAAATTATTTTAACGTTGTTGCCTCTCGCAATAGAAATCTGCCTAACTCACTTAAGTACTAATGTTAACCAGAATAATGACGTGTTGGTTTACTGGCTATTGCGGTTCCAGGCTGAAGGAAGATGAGTGGTGTGCTGGATTCTTAGAGCTGCATTTGAAGAAATGGAATTACGCACACTAACATGTTAGTAGTAGTCATTGTAGCGCTGCTAGCCTTTACCTTCTGCTTCCTGTTTTTCTTTTAAAGCGCCATTCACCGCACAAGCACTGCCCTGTGGGAATTTGCAAGTATTGGTATGCTTGCTGTAATTTTGCCCATGTTGTGTTAGTTGTTGGGGACAGTAGTTGCCCTCCAATGTTCACTCTTTATTTAAAAACGCACAAAAATGCCAACATTTGCTGCCTAAAAACCCCAACTCTTATTCAGTGGATTCCAGGAGGCATAAATGGTGCATATTAAAATATTTAATAATGTGGAGTTTTTGTAACCTGCTACGTCCATGCAGTCACCCGAGTCCGCAAATTGTTGTGTGTGTGTGTATGTATGATGTCCTAAACCTCTCATTACAAAGCCGATGCCCCTCTATACATAAACCAGGAATTCTGATCTGCCATGTAACCGTGAACAGCCCAATGATAATCCGAGAAAGTCATTGGTTGTTATATTTGAAGGTATATGATTTGATAGGTTATTTATAACGCGCTTAGTACCCAGAGGTTTCTAAGTGCGGACCTGGGGATGGATCCTGTGTTGCTCCATGTCCTCTTGCTTCCAAGGCGAGCACGTTGCCCCTGAGCTATCCTCCGGAGACAAGATATCTTCTAATTTGAGAATTTAAATATAGCCTTTTTCATCGACATTTATTAGATAGTCCTCTGCACTCCATTCAGTATTATTTTGTTTCACAGATGCATGGGAGGTTTTTTTTTGTCTTTTCAAAATATACTGTGACCATTTCTTACTGAATAATAATTTCCTCCCGTTGGTGGCCCATTTTCTGTGAGTGTGCTAATAGCGCCTTCTAGAGGTGCTGTATTGAGCCACAAAACACAAGCAAAACTCGGAACTATAGCTATTGCACGCACGCTTGGGGTTCAGAATCCACTACAGGTATTTTTCAGGTAGAGGAAACTTCCTGTGATTATGCTTGGCAGTGAGGGAAACGCATGGTCCGTGGTGGCGCTTCTGCGTTCGGGGGAATTCTCTGTAATTGTTAGTATGGCCATTCCCTTCCCTTTGTAATCAAAATGTTTGTCACATGCCATCCCAGACGGGACATTTTGTGAAAGATAAGTTAAAAACTGAAAAACTTATTAAAGACGCAAAAAAAAGCTGTTTTCAGGCTACTCCCATCCATTTTCATATAGAGAAAGTCACAATTTGTGCGGAATGAAGTGCAAAAACAGCTGCACAGAGTTGGACCAGATACAAAACTTGGTCACGAAGCATTGAGTACATTTCCTGGATGCGTATGCGGTTCTGTCCAGTAGTTAAAATATTAGATGTAGAAGGGGCTTCCCCTTGTCTCAAATATATCTCCCATGGTGCTTTGCTGCAGAGAGGCATTTCAGAAATGAAAAATCTGGCTTTTTGTTTTGCTTGATGCGTGAGATGACCGTGGTTACTCTGGGTTAGTTAGCCAAAAACAAGAAGGAAAAAGAGCAATTTTGAGGAGGAAAAGGGATGAAATGGCATCAGGGTAGAGGTGGGGAGAGGGAAACCATGTGAAATTGGGGTTGGTCAGAGGACAAAGTTACAGTTCAAACGTTTTCGCATAACCACGGGTATACTGTGGGAATCCTGAGAGATAACCGTGGCTAGGATGGAAGACGTGATCGGGAATGAAAGTGCGCCATTCCCGATCACGTCCCAAGGAAACCTATAGGTGGAACATGTACAGTGGCCACAGCTGAAGGTCATGTTTAGTGGGCCCTAAATAAATCCTATTGGTACAACCTGCTTCAGCTAGTGGGCCATAATGAAACCTATTCGAGCCACGTGCACAGTGACCACTGCCGAAAGCCATGGCTAGTGGGCCTGAAAGAAATCCTATTGGTAAAACATGTAAATTGGCCACAGCCGAAGGCCATGGCTAGTAGCTTTGAATAAACTATGGTATAACAAAACCTTTGAAATGCACTGAAAGGCATTAGCTAAGGGACATTTCAGGTGATCAGATTTAACGCAACAAACCCTTGACATTCTGCAGATGTGGGAAGTAATGATCATCTTAACTTTGTGGCCCTGTTGTAAAGCCCATGAGCACATACATAACAGATGGGATTCACAGTGGCATTCCAAATTAGAGGCTGGGAAGATAGCTCAGTGGATTTAGGCCTCGTTGCTGTGATCAGTGCGTGATCTACAGGTCTGCAATCCCGGAAAAGGCCAACTCAGCCTTTCATGCTTCTGAGGTCGATAAATGAATATCCACTCCGGTTGGGTGATACTGTATGTATATGTGTTCTATGTGAAGCGCTTGGGCGTAAGTGCTATATAATAACACATAATTCGATGCTAGGGGTCTTCGACGGGGGGGATGCTGAGTTAAGATGATCATCACTTCCCACATCCATTGAATTTCAACGAATTTGTTGCACTAAATCTGATCACCTTAACTGTCCCTTTTCTAAAGTTATTTCATATAAATATATTCACTGAAAAAATGTTAGTGCAGTCAAGTTGACCATATTTAACGCAACACCCTTGAAATTCAGTGGGTGTGGGAAGTGATGATCATCTTAACTCGGCATCCCGATCCAAATCCATTCAGCAAGGCAAATGTTATTTGCCTCGCTCAGCCTCTGTGCTGTAAAAAGCACCAAGGCCGATATAAAGTTTTTAAGGAGTAGAAGGCCCTTCTCTGTCAGATATTTTCAATACTAGTGGATGGATTTAACCCAAGCCAGTCAAGAAATGTAAGTCAACGCTTTGTACCCAAGTTGTTAATTATTTGGTCCAAATATGCTCTGTAGTGTTCGCGTTACGGCTGTTCAAAAACAGCACCTTTTTTCTATTGGAAAATGAATGGCGTTTTGTTTTCTTAATAACTTTTCCATTTTATAAGGTATTGTTGCAGTCTGGGGAGTCCCTTGGAAAATATCTTGTTTGAGGGGATTGTGTCCTCCAACGTATTCTACATCTATGATGGGTAATGTCCACAGCTGTGCTGGTTCTGAAAAATTTCGGCAGAGGGCGTCCTGCGCCGATGACCTCGATCTGTTGTCCCTCGAGGGCCTCAGTGGAGGGTCAAGGTCACCGGATGTTATATATAGGACTCATGGCGCCCGTAGCCTCAGTTCCATTTTTTCCGCAACGTGTTTGCTTCAGAATCTTGGCGCGCTCGATTCTTCTCTTCGAATAACAATGTCTTTGTCTTCTACTACCCCGAAGTTGGGCTTTAAAAAGTGTCGGGACTGTGGGTCGAAGATGTCCATCACGGACCCGAATGACATCTGCCTCTGGTGCCTCGGCGAAAGCCGCGCCACCGACGACTGTGAGGAGTGCCAGTCCCTGACGTTTAAGGCTTTGTGGGAACGTAAGAAGAAATTGAAGGTAGGTAGGGTGTCAAAGCCCCATAAGTCAAAGTCCGCTGGGCTTTCGACCGATGACTCGAGGGGCGACTGCGCGTCGGTGAAAGTCCAGAGGGTCTCTGTCTAGGAGTGGTTCCCACCATTCCTCTGCCACGTCGAGGGATTCTAGGAAGCGCCGTCACCGGTCGCCTTCCCAGTCTTCGTCGGAGGAGGACTCCGCCAGATGGTTGACTTGTCCCACCAAGTCTTCGTCGCCGGCCGAATGTGATTCATTCCGCCGGAAGATGTTCACGATTTTCGAGTCGCAAGACACAGTTCTGTCCAAGCCTTCGAAAGAAGTCGGTAAGGAACGGGCTCAGTCCACCACTCGCACGCCTTCGGGCTCGGGCGGTCGGCGCGATCATCGGGAGCCGTCGAAGTCCCGTTCGGACAAGGGAGATCGCGATAACCGTGCCAGGTCCCGGTCCTCGCCACCATCGAGACCGTTGGAACCTGTGAAGCCTTCGAAGAAGGCTTCGAAGCCATCAGCGCCATGTCCGTCGAGGGACACTCTCGGGGCTCTGCCCTCGAAGAAGTTGTCGGCGCTTCGGTCGACGTCGACGCTGTTTCCCTCAGCGCCCTCGACGCCGTTTGTGGAGGATTTGCCAGAGGTGCCCTGGAGGGCTGTGGAACCTCCTAGGAAGGCTCTCAGTAAGTCTGTGAGGCCTGTTTTTGTGCCCTATTCGGTTCCTACTCCTAGATTGGAGTTTTTCCAACCTTTGCTGGATATTTCAGAGGTTGAGTTGTCTGATGTGGAGATGGTTGTGCCTCCTGATGTTCCCTTATGATGTTTTGTCTGGGCATAGTCAGATGGAGGAACTCCATCAGTCGTTGCATGACGCTAGTGGCCTGGACACCTCTCCGGAGGTGGAGTTTGGCTGTCCTGAGCCTGGGGCGCATGCAGATTCCTCCTATCGGCGTCTCATGTCAAGGGTGACTGAATACTTGGGGTGGTCTGCTCCACCTGTTGATTTTACTCAGGATGATTTGACGGACATCCTAGTTCAACGTCCACCAACTGACCTGGTGTTGCCCTTTCACATGGCTTTACAAAGCATGGTGGCGGCGGCTTGGACTGCTCCGGAGAGTCTACCGGCAGTTAGTAAGTTACTTCCGAAAAAATACTACCCATCCAGTGGTGACCCCTGCTACTTATCGACGCACCCTACTCCAGAGAGTTTGGTGGTGCAGGCAGCTACGGCCTCCTCAAAGCAGGCTGCGTACCCTACCATCCCTCCTGATAGGGGTGATATTAGTTTTGATGGTTGGGCAAAGAAGGTATTTTTGGCTGGGGGTATGGCATCGAAGTATGTCAACTCCACCTGTGCCTTGGCGAGATTCACTCACACTCTGTGGAACTTTGCGTCTTTGGCTGCTGAGTATATTCCCAAAGGGGAGGAACGGGATGGTTTCCTAACCCTCGTGCAAGACGGCAAGGATGCCATGTGCGCGGCCGTTCGGTCGGGTTTGGACACGGCAGACTGTGTCAGCCGGTCCATGGCTGTGAGCACCGTGATACGCAGGTTTGCGTGGTTGAGGAAGTCGGGTTTGCTCCTGATGTGCAATCCAGTCTTCTGAACATGCCCTTTGATGGTGTTCATCTGTTTGGCAGCAAGGCTGAAGAGAGCCTTGAGAGGTTGCAGACCTCCAAAGCTGCAGCAAAGTCTTTGAGCGCTGCAGTTCGTCAACCTCTGCCTTTTCATCCTAGGGGACATGAATGGAGGGGAGGTTCCTTTCGGTACTACTCTTCCTTTGGTAGATCGAGAGGAGCTGCCAGTCAAAGGGGCCACCGTAGGAGTACCAGAGGTGGAAAGCAAGGTACTCCGGATGCCAAAGCCACTTGGGCAGTTGTCTCTTTGACCTCAGGCACTGCCGCAGCCGCGTCCGCTGAGTCATGAGGCCATGTCCCATGGTTCGCCGGTTGGTGGCAGACTTGCGCAGCATCTTGGAGAATGGCGGGCCATTACTTCAGATGTGTGGGTTCTGGAGATCATAACTCATGGCTACTGTCTTCCCTTCCGGCAAAGGCCTCACGACAATCCACCGGGGGGCTCTTTGAAGCGTCCGGATCCGCTCCTTGCGCAGGAAATCCTATCCCTGCTGGAGAAAGGCACCATAGAACTGGTGCCTGTAGCGGAGAGGAACAAGGGATGGTATTCCCCTTATTTTTTGATCCCGAAAAAAGACGGGGGATTGAGACCCATCATGGACTTCCGTTGGTTGAACAAGCTCATGAGGAAGGACCAGTTCAAGATGGTAACTCTTTCTCAAGTCCTCCAGGCCCTTCAACTTCAGGATTGGTTGGTGTCTCTAGACCTCAAGGATGCTTACTTTCATGTGCCAATTCATCCCAGCACAGGAAGTACCTGAGGTGCGCGGTTGGCGACTCGCACTTCGGGTCCTGCCGTTTGGATTGACCTCCGCCCCGAGGGTCTTCACCAAGCTGATGGTGGTGGTAGCAGCGTATCTTAGGAAAGGGGAGATTCAAGTCTACCCCCTCCTGGACAATTGGTTGATCAGGGCGCGCTCTCCCGAGCAAGCCCTGGATCATCTGTCCGACACCTGCCACTCCCTTCACAGGCTGGGCGTCTCCCTCAATTTAAAGAAGTCACATTTGACAACTATCTAGGGGCTCCAATACATCGGAGCAGTGCTCGACACATCCCTGGGGCACTGTTCGCCTCCCCAGGTGAAGGCTCATCACATTCTGCAGATGGTGAACAAGTTCCAACATGCCCAGAGTCTCCCGGCGTTTGAATTCTTAAGGTTGCTCGGCCTCATGGCATCCTGCATTTTCCTGGTGCCAGAGGCCAGGCTGCGGATGAGATCCCTGCAGTGGGCTCTCAAGATGCAGTGGTCGCAGTTCTCCGGCAAGATGTCGGATCCCGTTCAGATTCCGACCTCTGTGGCCCAGGATCTTCTATGGTGGGCCGACGACGGCAATCTGATGAAGGGAGCACCATTTTGGCAACCATGGCCGGAGGTGACGATCGTGACGGACGCATCCCTCACAGGTTGGGGCGCTCATGCCAATGAGTTGACGGCCAGCGGACGTTGGTCTCCGTCGGACTGAATGTGGATCCTTTTCAATTGTTCCATTCCTTTGGTTTTGTCTTTTTTGCTTTCTTTAGCCCACAAGGGACTGCAAGTGGGTACATTAGGGGTTACCTGGCGGCGCTGTCCATATTTAAGTGCTCGTCTGAGGAATGTTCTTATTTTAAGATCCCTTTGATTTCTCAGTTTCTAAAAGGGCTAACTAATGTGTTTCCACCGTCGCCTTTCCAGGTGCCGGGATGGGATTTGAATTTTGTTTTAAAGTTCCTAATGGGAGCTCCATTTGAGCCCTTCCATTCTTGTCCGTTGCGACTGTTGTCCTTTAGAACTAGGTTTTTAGTTGCAGTTACTTCTGCACGCAGAGTGAGTGAGTTGCAGGCACTTTCCGCCAAGCCATCCTTTACTGTTTTCCATAAGGATAGTGTTGTCCTACGGGTACGGCCTTCTTTTCTTCCGGAGGTTGTGTCGGAATTCCATTTGAGCCACAAGGGGTTCTACCAGCGTTTTATCCTCCTCCACATCCTGATAAGGAAGAGGAGAGGCTCCATAGGTTGGATCCTCGGATAGCTTTGAGTTTCTATCTCTCACATATGTCCCGGATCAGAGTGGGTGATCAGCTCTTTGTTGGTTATGCTGGAAGGCGCTTGGGTCAGGCTGTTTCCAAACAGACCTTGTCCAGATGGATCATTTTGATGATCTGAGTGTTACCATTTGGCTGGAAAGGACCCTCCAGTAGGTTTACGGCTCACTCTACTAGGGGTGTGGCTTCCTCCACTGCTCTACAGAGGGGCGTTCCTATTCGCAATATTTGTGAAGCAGCCCCATGGGCCTCTGTCCATACCTTCGTGAGACACATTCCCTGGACTCCATCCATGGGCAGGATTTGGCCTTTGGTAAGGCGGTCCTTTTATTCAGCCATTTGATTGGGCATTCTAAAATTCTAAATTGTAAATTCTTTTCCCACCTCCATTAGTTGGTACTGCTTTGGGAGTCTGTCATAGATGTGTAATACGTTGGAGGACACAATCCCCTCGAAGAACAAGTTACTTACCATGTCTGGTAACGTTCTTTCGATGGGATGTTCCTCCGACGTATTCCACATCGCCCTCCCTGCCTGCCCCTCTACTTAGAATTTGTTATGCGATTTTAGTTTACGTTTCCGCAAAGCTTTCTGCAGTCATACTGGCAGGAGATTGGTGCCACACGTTCTGGGAAAAAACTATAACTGAGGCTACGAGCGCCCTATATATAACATCCGGTGACGTCGACCCTCGACGGAGGCCCTCGAGGGACAACGGATCGAAGTCATTGATGCAGGATGCTCTCTGGCAAAAAAAATTCCGAAGCAGCACAGCTGTGGACATTACCTGTCATAGATGTGGAATATGTCAGAGGAACATCCCATCGAAAGAACGTTACCAGACATGGTAAGTAACTTGTTCTTCTGAAGATTTCATTCATATTTATCCAGCAAGTCAAAAGTTATTAGCAATTGACTTTTGGAGAAAAATTACTGCTTTTTCTTTGTGAATTAAATTGTATTGATTTCAAGGAAACCTAGAAAGGTACAAACCAACTGGAGGGTGCTAGCCCTCTGCAAATGCTTCAAACCCTGGAACGTTCATTTGTTCTTATCTCCCCCCGCTCCCTTTCCCATGCCATCCTGCCAGTCATCCTTCAAACACTTCCCCTTATACGTGGACTTTCTGCCCTAAAACAAACCACTCAAACATAGAGTGATCAAGTGAATTCAACTAGAACTCAAAGTATGTCCTGTGGTTGCTCCTGCTTCTGCCAGGGCCGAGCCGGACCATTCTGGTTACACACAACCCAATGTCTCTACCCAAAACTGTTACAGAATTGCCATTCCCCCTCTGTCTGCACTTCCTCCATGGATCGCTGTGGTGATCTTTTGCATGAGGTATATTTCCCTTGCCGTATCGGACCATTCCTTTTAGGTTGGGAGACCCCTTCTCTTCCAATGTCTCGCAATGCATGCTCTTGCTGCCACCGGGGCTACCGGGGATGCATACAATCCACGTATTCCCTTCAGGATCCAATCTCCAAACCCATATTGGCGCAGGACCACATAGAGAAAGCCCCAGTCCACGTGATCGAACGCTTTCTCAGCATCCAAGGCACCCAATACTGGCGTTCCGTCCTTCGCTGCTGCCTGTGTCAAATGCAGAGTTGTACGCATTCTCGTGGCCAGGACCCTGGTAAAGATCTTGGCGTTGATGTTTGAGAGAGAAGGGGCGGTACGACTTGCAACTCTTGGTGTCCCTCCTTGCCTTGGATATTACAGTTATTAATGCTCTGCCAAAAGAGGGGGGTGCCTTCCCCGAGGCCAGGATGTTATTGTACAGTTTCACCATATGCTGGGCCAGGGAGCCATAGAGTGCCTTGTAACACTTTGTTATGTACCCATCGTCCCCGGGGGCCTTCCCCATCTTCAGTCAGCTGATAGCCCTCAGTACTTCTTCCTGGGTGATCAACCTTTCTAAATATGTAACCTCACTCTCGTGGAGAATTGGCAGGGCACATTATTCAGATATCTATCGTGCTCCTCGACCACCCTTTCTTCTTCATACAATTGTTCGTAGAACGTTACAAGTTCCTGCACAACTTTCCCTGTTGTGGAATGTAGTCGCCACCCCACCTCCACCGGTGTCCTTGGCTGCCGATACCCACCTATCAGCCCTCTGCCCCCGGAGCCTTGACGCAAGCAAGGCATCCGCCTTGTCTCCCATTTCATAATATTGCTGTTTGAGGAACTATAGGCCAGAGATCACCTTCCCAACCTCAAATTCCTTCAACTCCTGATGTTTTACCCTTGCCACTCGGAAATGATCCTCTTCCTTTCTTGCCCCATCCAATTCTACCGCTTCCAACCTGCGGATCTTGCTCCTCAGCTTCTCTCTGGTGGGTCCTAACCCTTTTCTTGGCTGCACCCTCTGTTATCAGGAGGCCTCTCCAGGTTGCCTTGGCTGCCTTCCAAGCCATTCCCAGTTCCACCTCCCCTGTGTCGTTGAAGCAAAAGTCGTAATCTCTCGCTGCCCTCATTTACTTTGCGAAGGCAACATCTTTCAATAACATCATTACATTGCCATAGGGATTCCCTAGATCTAAGGCCTCTCAGTACTATGCCCATGTCAACCATGTTGTGGTCCGGCCAGCTAATGGGGATAATATCACTGTTGGAAACCCTTTGACCGTGCTGCTAATGCACAAACCAGTAGTCTATCCTTCGTTTTGGACCTGTGGACTGGGGAAAAAAGGTAAAGCTCCTATCGGCAGGGTGGCATTCTCTCCACACGTCAGTCGGACCCTGATCAGTCATATAACCAATGAGGCTTCCTTCTGTTTGTGTTCCCCCCCCTTCCCACTTGGCCCTGGTCCCCACTGTGGTCCTTGGATCCCCCCCTAGCAAAAGTAATCCCACTGTTCTGGTGAGTATTTCCCTCATCACTTCTTGTAAGAACTGAGACTGTCTCATGTTTGGACAATATACTGTGGCGAGGGTCATCTGAACTCCCTCCCGGATCCCGGAGACTGTTAGGGCCCTCACATCCGCCCTCCGGATGGGGGGGCAGGCTGTCTCAGCATCTGGTAGAATGGTGAGCCATTACTTCAGATGCTTGGGTTCTGGAAACAATAGCCCGTGGGTACTGCCTTCCTTTTTTACAGAAGCCTCACAACAATCCACCGGGAGTACACTCTTTGAGGGTTCCAGATCCGCTCCTTGTGCAGGAAATATTAACCCTGCTAAAGAAAGGCGTTATAGAACCAGTGCCTGTAGCGGAAAGGAACAAGGGCTGGTACTCCCCTTATTTTTTGATTGCCAAAACCCATATTGGATTTGAGATGCTTGAACAAGTTCATCCGGAAGGATAAATTCACGATTGTCACTCTTTCTCAGATCCTTCAGGCCCTCCAACTTCAGGATTGGCTGGTGTCATTGGACCTTCAGGATGCTTATTTTCATGTGCTGATCCATCTCGGGCACAGGAAATACCTGAGGTTTGCCATTGATGGATCGCACTTTCAGTTTCGATGCCTGCCATTCGGATTGACCTCCGCCCCAAGGTTGTTCACCAAACTGATGGTGGTAGTGGCAGCGCATCTCAGGAGGGGGGGAATTCACGTCTACCCCTACCTGGACGATTGGCTGATCAGGCCGTGTTCTCCCGAACAAGTCTCCATCCAGAGGTCAAGACTCTCAGCCTCCACGCATGGTTTCTGAAGGGTTGAGATACAAGGATTGGGACCTCCCGGATGACGTCATGGAGGTGTTGCTTTCAGCCAGGCGGCCGGCAACAAAGTCTCTGTACCGTTGCCGTTGGAATAAGTTTTACGACTGGTGCAGAGAAAAGAATGTTAATCCTTTTCGGTGTTCAACTGTGGATGTTCTGGCCTTATTGTTTTCTTTAGCCCACAAGGGTCTTCAGGCAGGGACCATTAAAGGTTACCTGTCAGCGCTCTCAATCTTTAAGCGCTCATCCGAAGAATGCTTTTATTTTAAGGGTCCTTTGGTTACTCAATTTCTAAAAGGGCTCATAAATGTGTTACCGCCTTCACCTTTTCAGGTTCCGGTTTGGGACCTTAACTTGGTCTTAAAGTTTCTGATGGGTGCTCCATTTGAACCATTGCACTCATGTCCATTGAGGCGGTTAACCTTTAAGACTGTGATGTTGGTTGCTCTTACATCTGCAAGAAGAGTGAGAGAATTGCACGCACTTTCTTCCAAGCCACACTTTACTGTATTTCACAAGGACAGGGTTGTGTTGTCAGGCCCTCCTTTCTGCCTAAGGTAGTTTCAGTCTTTCATTTGAGTCAGAAAATTGTGTTACCTGCCTTCTATCCTCCTCCTAGTAAAGAAGAGGAGAGGCTTCATACGTTGGACCCTAGGAGAGTTTTAAGCTTTTATATTACCAGATATCCAAGTTGAGAGTGGATCACCAGCTCTTTGTGGGGTATACGGGGCACAAACTAGGCCAGGGTGTGTCTAAACAGACCTTGTCTAGGTGGATCATCCTTACTATTTCTGAATGCTATACTTTGGCGTGCAAGGTCCCTCCTGAGGGCTTGCGTGCTCATTCAACCAGGGGCATGGCTACGTTGACAGCCCTGCAAAGGAGTGTCCCTGTAAAGAACATATGTGATGCTGCAACGTGGTCTTCGATACACACGTTTACCAGGCATTATTCCCTGGATACTTCCCGTGCTCCGGATGTGGCATTTGATAGGGCAGTCCTTTATTCTGCCCTTTAATTTCAAACACTTCTGAATTCTTCACCCTCCTCCGATTATGGATACTGCTTTGGGAGTCTGTCAAAGATGAGGAATACGTTGGAGGACACAATCCATTCGAAGAACAAGTTACTTACCCCTTGTAATTTTCTTTCGACTGGATGTTCTCCAACGTATTCCTCATCGCCCTTCCAACCTGCCCCTCTGTAGAATTTCCCATGCTATTACAGCTTTCGTTCCAACAAGGCTGAGTACGGTCAGCCTTGTTGGAACGGTTTGTGGCCACCTCTGCTACACGAGGAGGGGGGAGAGAACAAGAACTGAGGCTACAGGCGCTGTGCATGCTACTTATAACATCCGATGAGGTCACCCTCGACGGAGGCCTTCGAGGGACATCGATCCGATGCCATCGACGCATGGCACCCTCTGCCGAAAGATTTTCGAAGCTGCCGAGCTGTGGACACTAGATGTCAAAGATGAGGAATACTTTGGAGGAGCAGCCAGTCGAAAGAATGTTACCAAGGGTAAGTAACTTGTTCTTCTGGCTTATGTGGTGCAGCCATTTACTGTGGAGAATAGAGGCAGAATGATGGGCTTTGAATGCTTATGCCCCCTTCCAATTAACTGTGTCTTGTCAAGGAAAGGGGCCATTCGCACTCCAATTCACACGTGTCTGCCGCAGCCGGCCCAATAATAAAAGATAAGACATCAATTAAACAGACATGGGTGAAGGACCTGGGGGGCTGTGAAGCCCAGCTATGGCTTTTACCATTGCGTGGCACTGTTACTTTAAAGCCCTCATTAGTGCCGACCTGCATTATGCAACAAAAAAACCCTTTTGTTATGATTTCAAGGAGGCTGGCTTGTACACAACAAAAAAGCACCCTTTCCTCGTTTTTGAGGATGCGTATTACACAGCAGTTTAAAGTGCCATCACCAGGGTCATTTGTATGTGCTAGTGTATAACTTGGTCATAATTTTGGCACTCTGGCTGCCAGCCTTCTGGAGATAGCTCCCCCTTTTTAAACCTTTATTGTTAAAGCTATAGAGTAGGGGGGTGTCATAGAATTCATGCATCTGGCCGAGCTATGGGGGCGTCTTTCTTAGCTCTGAGACAAACAGGTGCTGGCAACAGAATGGGCGTGTAAATCGTGAATTAAATATTGTTTAAATCACAGGAGTGGCAGAATTTAATTTGTGAGATGCTAATGAAAAGGGGCAGCGACATGTTCCATTTTTTTTCTTCTTGGGTCTGGGGATTTGCTTAAAGGAAAACTTGTACGGGCTTTCTAAATGATTACACGGTGCACCGTAGGCATGTATCTCTACAAGCTTCAGCTTAACGTTTTCAGCACAGCAATCGGGTCCGATAGAACGGCGAGTAGAGCGCTCGCTTTGACACAGGTTCGAATCCCAGCATGCCAAAACTCAGCCTTTCATCCTTCCAAGGTCGATAAATGAGCACCACACACCGTGGGTAATAATAAGCAGCGCTCCGATGCCTGAGCGTTTGTAGCGCGATATAAATGCTAAATTATTATTTATTATTATTATTATGTACTTTACTGTTTTGGGATCAATAGTCAAGTAATCTACATGTGAAGTGGCCTAACCTAACTGGTGGGTATTAAAATTCGAAAGCCAGTAATGCCATTAATGTTCACAAACCACTGCAAGCTTCTGTCACCTAATATCACTATGGAGACACAAATGGTGGTGAAACAGCTAAAAGAAAAGCTTGCAAGTCGTATTCTGCAGTCCTCGCTTTTCTTGTGTAGTACTTATTTGTTAACATTATAAATAGAGCCTGTGTCATAGTCGCCTGATTTTAGTCCTTGTTTGTTTGGCACAGGCTTGCAACCAGCTGCTGTGCATGATGTGAAAGAAATGTGCAGTGCCACAAAAAGGGGACTGAGCTTTTTTCTTGCATTTAACCAGCAAACCTGGCCTATTCAGCATTCCAAAGGTTAAAAAGAGGTTACATTTGTGAGTCAATTTACTTTGTAGGACGCAATTTGAATCCCAGAATTAAAGTGTTTCCAGTACTTTTACTAGGTGGGTTAGGGGAGGTATGACAATATGCATGGATTGCCTGAGGTATCCTCATCGGAAAAAGGAGGATACCATGTCTTGTCCGATGATGTCATGACATCCTCCCGAGAGCTACCTGCCCCCATGTGGTCCTCCCTCATATAGCCGCCCCCAGGGTCAGGATCAGGTAGCGGCTGCCGTCTCCTGGCCACATGGGGAGAGGTTGCTGCCAGGAAAGGAGTGATGACACCATCAGATTAATCACAGTATACATAGTGAATCCTGGTGATTGAGGGCATGAATTATATGGTTCCGGGTCCCCTTAATTTGTATTATAATATAACAGGTGACTTACAAAGACAACATTAACGTTAGGGGGCAAGTGTTTTTAAACTAAAGCAGAGCACTAATTAGTATTAGGAGTACAGGAGGTTCACACCCACCCTTGCTACAAGGTGTACCCTCAAGGTGAGAGAAAGTACGTACAGGGTAAACCACAAGACCCTCTTTTGGCAGCAACGCCTTTTCATCTGTTAATCCACCACAGTGGCACCAGGTCAACAAGTCCTACCCCGTCTAGTGCAGTTGCCCCATAGTGTCTGCAGTTCCCATTCACATCCAAACATCATAGACTGAGCATTAGGAGAGTGTGAAACAGTGCGTTGAATGGAGCTGCCTCTCTTGCCATAGTCCTAACTCTTTCTCTAGGCATATTTAGCATAGCCTAAATGATTCTCCGGCCACCTCAGTGGCATCTACACCTTTGCTATAACGTCCCCTGCAGCTTTGGTCTCTTATGTGGAGCTCAGGGAGTGCTATTAAGAGCAGGCTGGAGAAGAGATACATTACATGATTTAGCCTGCTTTGATCTCCATGCCTAGTTTATATACCCACTGTGATCTCCATGCCTAGTCGAATTAGCCTACTGTGATCTCCATGCCTAGTTGATCTCCATGCCCAGTTGATTTAGCCTACAGTGATCTCCATGCCTAGTCGAACTAGCCTACAGTGATCTCCATGCCCAGTTGATTTAGCCTACTGTGATCTCCATGCCTAGTTGATCTCCATGCAAAGTCGAATTAGCCTACTGTGATCCCTGTGCCTAGTCGAACTAGCCTACTGTGATCACCATGTCCAGTTGATTTAGCCTGCTGTGATCTCCATGCCTAATCGAATTAGCATACTGTGATCTCCATGCCTAGTTGAATTAGCCTACCTACTGTGATCTCCCTGCAAAGTTCAATCATCCCTTCGTGACCTCTATGCTAGTGCCAAGTGAAATACCATAGTCACCACCGCAGCAGCACACTATAATACATGATGCTTGCCACGACGTTTTACCTACTAGCAATCCTGACCATACTACCCTTAACCGGGTACTGGACTTTACAAAACCCTTCGCAGACTACCAGGACTAGTCACTCAGATCAAATGATATTTCTCCTGCCTAATGCCCCACTTAACGAGACTAGAAAATTTGTTCCATGCAACATCTTTCTCAGGAACTCTGAGTTACGTTAAAGACTACGTAAAATATACGACCCACCAGCTAGACTCCAGACTAGCCATTACTCTAAAAATACTCAAAATCGAGTACCAGTAACCTTTTTTTTTTTAAACATATTTTATTGGTTTTTACAACATACACAACATAACCAACACACCCGACTGTCGCGATTACTTCCAGCATGGCATTCGTTTCATGTTACATATTAGTCATCCCCCCACCCATCCCTTAAACTCGAGCTTCCCCTGATTGCCTCAAATTTCTCTAATCCGGGGGCAATTCCCCCTCGTCGTCTCCACTAGTATTACTTTCGTTGGAGTCGACGATGGAAGATCCCGCCAGTGTAGCAACCATTTGCCCACTTCCTTCCCCACCTCCCCCTACTGACTGCTTCGTACCACGCCGTTGTCTCAGCGTCAGCCCATTTCAGGAGGTCATTCCACCACACTTACAATCTGGGCCTGTGAGCTACTTCCCAACCCATGTCTATTCTCCTTTTGGCCAGGATGTATGCCAGGTACTTGAGTTTACTGACGTGTTTTAAATTCCTTGGTCTGGCAAATCCCCCCCCCCCCCAACATGCATGCCCATACAGATTCCACATCCAACTTAATCCCCTTCTCGGATAATCGTAGTTTGACTTCACCCCAAAATCTCCCCACCTCCGGGCAGGCCCAGAACATATGAATCATCTCAGCATCCCCCTCCCACACCTGGGGCATTTTTGTACATCTGGGCCCCCAAATCTGGCAATCCTTAGGGGGGGTCATGTATGCCCTGTGGGTGACATATAACTGCATCTGCTGAAACCTGGCATTTCTGGACACCTTTTTGTGGTATCTGTGGGCTCTTTCCCACTGTCCGTCTTGCATGGGTTCGTATATCCGAGATATTTCATGCCCTCCCTCCGAGATATCGTACATCGTCTCTGTGGCTTCATCCGGCTGCTCCGCCAGTGCTGCCTCGGACCATGTCTCCTTTACCCGTTTAATTATTCTGGTGTACGTAATGTACAGCCCACTCTGAACCCCCGTGTCCTCCACTATCGCATGAAAATCCAGTGCCTTCCCCTCTTGCCATATATCTCCCAGGGTCGCCAGGCCCACCGGTTCCCAGTATTTGTGGATCCTCTCCTTAGTTGCTCCTCCGCCCTCATAGCGCCACAAGTGGCACATGCAGGGAGCTAGGGGTCGGGTTCCCCACCTCACACCTTACACCACGTCTTCCAGCCCAGTGCCAGTAATCCCGGGCGCCCCTGCAGCTCTGATTTCGGTAACCATATTAGTTCTTTTAGGAAGTAGGGTTCGCATTCGCCCTCAAGTAGTCTGGATTCTGCTGTCTCGTCTCGGACAGCCATCTAGCCACATATTGTAGCAGCCCTGCCAGGTGGTATATCTTGAAATTCGGCAGCTCAATGCCCGCTCTATCGTACGTATTCTGCAGTTTCCATAAGGCTATTCTGTTCCTAGAGTTATGCCATTGGAAACCTCGACATAGGCTCTGGAGTTTGGTGAAGAAACATCGAGGCAGCATGCACGGGATGTTTGCGAAGCAATGCAACAGCCTAGGTAGGACCACCATCTTGAGCAAGGCTGCCCTCCCCATTATGGCTAGGAGGAGTTTTGCCCAGAACTGCATGCTGTTCTTAATACCTTCCACCGCCCTGTCCGTGTTCTATTTGTGCTCATCTGCTGTCGTGTGATATATATTAATCCCCAAGTAGCGGAATGTTCTAGTCTGCCATGGTATCCGCAAAGTGGGCAAACTACCCTGTGGGGCTTCCGTGTACCTGCCCAGGGGGAACATGCATAACTTTTCTGGGTTAACTGCTATGCCCGAGAGGGTGGCATAGTTCTCCATCACCTGTGGAATGTATTGCAAGTTCTCAGGGAAGCACAGGTACAAAAACATATCGTCCGCGTACAGTGATATTAAATGCGTCCCCCTTTAGTTTGTAGCCCTATTTCCTCGTATTGCTGTCTTAGGCCGATTGCTAACGGTTCCAGGGCCAGGATATACAGCATCGGGGAACATGGGCATCCCTGTCTCGTACCTCTGCTGAGCTGCCATTTGTCGGATATTATCGCCCCCATTTTAACCCATCGCAGATACCCTTGTCCCATCCCATACTCTTTCAGGGCCACCAGCATCCATGGCCACCTTACCGAGTCGAAGGCCCACACTGCGTCTAGTGAGACTATTGCTATTGCGCCAGGATCCTTCTTTGACTGTTCTATGACATTGTGTAGCCTTCTGTGATTATCCATTATGCTCCTGCCTGGGACGTAACCCGTTTGGTCGGGGTGTATGAGTTTGGTAAATCACCTTTTTCAATCGGGTAGCCAACACTGTCGTTAGGATTTTGCTATCCTGGTTTAACATGGACAGGGGTCTGTACGACCCACAATCCGTGCTTGGCTTGTCGGGTTTGATAAGCGGGATGATCATCGCCTCCCTTAGGGATTCTAGCAGAGTCCCCCTCTCAAAAGGCTTGTTTAACATTGCCAGCAGCGGGGGAAGCACTTCCTGCCTATATGTTATGTAGAATTCGCTGGGGAGGCCATCCGTCCCTGGGGCCGTGCACGTGGGCAGGTGTAACACCACTGTCTCTAATTCCTCTAGAGTTATGGGGGCATCCAGATTCTCCCTTTCTTCCGCACTCAATTTTGAAAAACCCATGTCTTCCAGCGTTTCCTGCATCTCCTGCGCTACGGGCTCTCCTGCGTCCTCGTACAGACGTTTATAAAATCTATAGAACCCCTCATTCACTGCCTCCTGGGTATTCCGGACCTGGCCCTCTTCCCCCCAGTATCTCTCTAATCACTGGCCTCGTAGTTTCATTCTTATATAGCCATGCGAGCAGCCTCCCCGGTTTATCCCCCCCAGCGTACTGCCTCTCAACATATTTTTTATAATTCAGATTACAGAGCCTCTCCCAGAGTCCCACGCACTCCTGCTGTAGTTGGCCCACCCGCTCAGCGTCCTCCTGTGAGGTGCTCCCTTTCTGCATAATTCCTTCTAGTTTCCTCTGTCTCATGCAACTCTCGCTCTATACCCCCTTGGAGCCCTCTGGATTTAGATGTGGCCGCCCCTCTGACCACCACCTTGAAGGCCTCCCATAGGGTTCCCTCTTACTGCACACTCCCTGTGTTGTTGTCGAAATACCCTATTATTTCCTCCCTGAGGTCCTTTTGGAAAGCAGTGTCCTTCAGCGCTTCGGGCCTAAGCCTCCACATGGGGATTCTAGCCCTGGAAGGCTGGTGTTGCCAGGCCAGGACCAGAGGGGAATGGTCCGATAATATGCACGCCTTGTATTCTGAGTCGGTCATTTCCCCGGCCAGTTCCTGGGTGGCGAACATATAATCCGGTCTCGTGTGCAGGTTGTGTGGGGCAGCGTAGTGCGAGTAGTGCCCATCGTTTGGGTGTTGCTGTCTCCATATATCTACTAATCCAAAATCTTTCAGCAAGGCCTTTAATGTTCTTGCCGCGGGAGTGGGTTTGTCTAGTTTGGTATCCGACCTGTCCATTTTGGGGCGCAACGTACAGTTAAAATCCCCTCCCCATATGACCGCGCCTCCTAAGTGGGGGCTAATTTTGTGGTATAGTGTTTTGAAATAGGCCACTGTATCTTGGTTGGGGGCATATGTGTTTATGATGCACAGTTCTCTGTTCTCTAGCAGCCCCCGCATCACTACCATCCTCCCATCTGGATCTACCGTGGTTTGGAGCAGTTGGAAGGGCACATGTGGTGCCAAACAGGTAATCACCCCCCCCCTAGCGTAAGCTGAATATGTCACGCCGATGGTGGTTCCCCCTCCACTTTCTTCCCACCACCTCTTGTCTCTAGTGAGGTGGGTTTCTTGCAGCAGGGCTATATCTATTTTTTGCCTCCTCAGGTACATCATAACCCTGTTCCTCTTCAGGTAGCTGTTGAGGCCCCTGACGTTCCAGGTCACTATTCTAAGTTCTCCCATCGTCATCCATATTTAGCCCTTTCCCTTCGCCCCTCCTCATCCCCCTCTTCCCGTTAACATGGCCTGAGTATTAGCTCATTCCCTGTGCTTTTTCAACATAAACTCCCCAACTATTCCCCTTCCCCCAGTCTTCTCAACTAACACTGCACACCCCCCAAGCTCCCCCCCCCAAACTGTTGCCCAGCTCCATCCCTGGATCTCAGGCTTACCCGTGTTTGGTTCTTTAACTCGGCAATGCCGGTCTCAAGAACCCAGTAGGGGGTTGCCGTTCTAACGGCGGCCCAACTAAACTAGTTATGGGGGTATAAGAACAAGCTCCTCAGATCTCCTGCAATTTTCTCTATTTCGCCCAACGCAGGCTCCTTTGCATATGCCACCCGGTGCTTAACTATCACTGCTGGCATCACCCTATCTTATATTCCAGTCCCATTGTCATTTTGGGTGGCGCCTCGAGGTCAGCCGCATCAGTTCTACTTATCTGCTCCGGCTTCCTTCTGGTTGTCTGGTTCCGACTGGCAGTTCTGGGAATCCAGCCACTCCGTTGAGTCCACAGGGGAGTCGAAGAACAGAGCTCCATTGTTATGGTACACCTTCAGCTTCGCCGGGTACATCAACATGTATTTGTAGCACGCCTCCCGCAATCTTCTCTTCACAGCCCCATAGTTCATACGTTGTCTCTGCACCAGGAGTGCATAGTCCGAGTACGCTGTAATGTTCGCTGATGCCCTTTGTATCATGCCTCCTTTCCGGAAATACTCAAAGATCTTCTCCCTATCACGATAGTTCAGGATTTTGGCTGTTATCGGTCTTGGAGCACCCGGTAGCAGTCTCCTGGTTAAGGCTCTGTGCGCTCTCCCAACTGCAAAGCCCTGTGAAAGCACCCCTCCTTATATTTCCTGCAGCAGCATCGTCTCAACATATTCCGTCGGGTTAGATCCCTCTGCCCCTTCTGGTAGCCCCACAAGGCGTATGTTATTTCTTTGAGCATGTCCCTCCGCTTCCTACGCCCTATTCTCCAAGTTGCTCACCCGTTGTTTCAGGATGTGGATCTCCGATGTGTGTGACGCGCATGCCGCAGTGTTTGGGGCAACCTCTTTCAAGCTCGCCTGTGCGCTCCGCCAGTGCTCTTACATCTTGCCAAAGGAGGTTCACGTCCTCCTGGACTTCTCTGACTTTGAGCTGCAGTGCCGCTTTCAATTCCGCCATGGCGGACTCCAACTTGGTTTCCCACGTGAGTTTCAGATCCGCAATCGCTTCCAGGATCTGCTGGTCATTTCGTGCCGTGGTGGAGTCTGTAGAGGGGGTCCTGTCTTTACTCCTGGCACCTTCCGCCGCCTGGGACCTAGCAAACTCCTCCAGCGTCGGTTGTTTCGTTTTGATCTTGGTCGGTCTGCCGGCCATTACGCTGCTGTCCCAAAACTGCTGTTTGGCTGTCTTGGGTGTGGCTTCCGGTGTTACCAGGCCTATTATGGCCAGTTGTGTCACCGGCAGAAAGCTGTGGCTTGGCCCCCTTTTGCGCTGTGAGTTGACCTTCGAGTGGGTTATATCCTCCCACGTTACTGGCTGCTGTGGCCACCGCTACCTTGGTGTACTGGCTCGTATTAGGGCTTATGTTAGCTACACCCAGAGTACCTCCACCTTTCAAGTGCTGGCTCTGAGGCGGGGTCAGCCGTGCTTGTATGCGTCTGCAGGGCTTCTCCCTGGATTAGCGCCTTAGGTTTGTCCCATTTCTTTAAGGCCTCGTGGGTTCACACTGTCCCGCTGTGTTGGCCTTGGTAGCTATTAAGTGTGCCTCCCTGCTGTATTGCCACGAGGTCATCTGGTATTGCAGGTCCTTCTAGTGTGCCGTGCCTGTTGTCCGCACTTGTCTAGGGGCCTTCACTCCATTAGGAGTCCCACCATGGTGATGTTCGCTCTAATCGCCTTGTGCTTGCAAACTTCTATTCCCCCCCCCCCCTTTTTTTTATTTTTTATTATTATTTTTTTTTAAATAGCTGCAGGCCTCGTTGTCCCAGGACTTACATTACATTTCATTTGTTATGCACGCTATTGACCCTAGGGCATAAAGGCGCAGACAACGAAAAGACATACAACACAAATGAGGACAAGCTTAGAGGTGAGGATCAAAGCATCCTCGGTAAATTCTTCCACTATTCCCTGTAGTATGATGCAGTCTATTGGAGAAATCTGTGAGTACAGTAGATCAAACAAATAAGAAAGTCTTCAGTTCCTTCTTGAAAGATGCGAGGGAATAGTGACTCCTCAAGCTGATAGGAAGATTATTCCACATCGCGGGGGCCTTCACCATAAATGCTCCCTTTTCCGCCTTCATTGTTTTACATCTTGGCTGTATGATTTGATTAGTGAGGTCGGATCTCAAAGATCTTACATTACTCTTTGGAATTATGTGCTGTTGTAAATATTCAGACATTAATTGTAGCCGGCATTTGAAAACTATATCCAGTATTCTAAAATTAATCCTGGATTCAATAGGTAGCCAGTGTAATGAGTGTCTGGCCACAGTTACATGGCTATGCCTTGGGAGTCTAAGAACAACTCTGACCGCCCAATTCTGTGCTACCTGCAATCTTGGCCACAGTTACATGGCTATGCCTTGGGAGTCTAAGAACAACTCTGACCGCCCAATTCTGTGCTACCTGCAATCTTTGCAGCTCTCTTTTGTTGATGCCCAACAGGAGGCTACAACAATAGTCCAATTTAGCACCTATAAATGCCCTGGCTATGGTCTCAGCGCTTTCCTGCGAGATCATTGGCCTCAAATGAGCCAAGTGTCTTATATAATAGACTACCCCTGCCACCACTGATGAGACATGAGCTTTCATGCTTAAAGTTGAGTCGAGAGTTACTCCTAAAATGTTTGTTTTTGATAAGGGAATAATGATGTCCTCCCCCCAATTTAAAGGAACTATATTCTTGACTCAACTTACTAATCGCCTTAGAGCTGCCGACTATTAGCAGCTCAGTCTTACTGCGATTAAGAGCTAGAAAATTATCCAACATCCATTTTTCAATGAGGGCAAAAACTCTATTCACCTCCGCCTCATCCTTTTTGTGATGTCCTGATAACTTTATAACACATTGAGTGTCGTCTGCATAATTAGAGAACACGACCCCCTCCTCCTGTAACATAAAGAAGAATGGGGTCATGAACAGGTTATACAGACATGGGGTTGCAGGTTACACAGACTTAACTGTGAGGTAGCTTCTGTGCCGGGAAATCGTTTCCATGCCAGTGGGGCTCGGTTCCTAAAGTCTTCTTCTGCCTCTCACATCAGTCGGTCCTGCGTCCCATTGTGTCCCACCTGGGCAGCTCCAGCCGAATAGCCCGATTCTGCTGTGTGGTGGCACCCTAGCACGTTACTTCCCACTTTTGCATACAGGCCTCCGTTATGCACAGCCTCTGTTGCTCCACTGCACCCTCTTTGTTGGAGGTGTGCCCACCTTTTCATCAATGTAGGCTGGGACCTTCCCAGGATTCGGTTGCCAGCCTAGCTCACTCTGTGTCCTGTCCTCGCTGTTTATTCGCACACGCTGTTCTTGTCCCAGCTGACGTGCAGTCGGAGAGTTACTTTGCCATTAACATTGTCAGTTACGTTTTGTATGAACTCCGGACCGCATTGTGCCGGTCAGTGTTTATTTTAATGTTCTCCACTCTGGTCCCGCCTTCTCCAGCGCTCTGGCAGGCCACCGCAGGGCACCCTGACTTCCAGTCCACCTCAGTCGTGATACGGGGCTGCCCGCCCCATGTTGCAGCCTACTGCCTTCATTCACATTCGCATTGCTAGGCGCCCCCTTCCTTGCAATCACAATGTCCTCAGTCTGCCATGCTGGGCATGTATTACAACTTCTGCCTGCAGTATGTTCCTAGCCAATGCGACAATGTATTCATTGCTCAGCTGCGCTTCGGGCTCCTGACAAGTGTTCCCACCATGCCAGCTGCAGCCTCTGACTCTGCTGCCAGATCTTATCCACCAACCATTCCTTTATTCCACAAGTCAGCTGTGCTAGACAATGGCGTGGCCTCACAGTTTGCATTAGGATCGCGCTCCTCTACTCCCTTTGTTCTTGGCAGGGCGCCATCTTCATTTCTTGTCAGGCGGATCTCACAACTTTCGCCGGCTTATTACGCAGTTCTCCTATTACTGCTCTCAATAGTTTGGTGCCGCTGCATTTCCAGCATATTCATGAAACATCCCGTGCAGTTACACGACTCTCAGCAGGCTATGCATATTCTTTTTCTACAGGATCATGGATGGATCCGCAGAAGCTCTCGGAGATCATGTCCTAACCGTGGCCATTTAGCCATGCCCCCCCCTGCCCCTGAGTACCAGTACCCTTAGTACTGCCCTTAAAACTTCCTTGAAACCACCTAAATGTAAAACATGCCACACTACAAAAACTCATAGCTATAGCAAGACTAAGCTTACTTCTACATTAACCTCACCCGCTTATACGCTCAAAGGAGCACTTATCAACGCAAGGTCTCTAGTAGCACATGCTACAGAAATCGCTGATTTGATAGAAACAGAAAACTACGACTTCGTAGCTATCACTGAATCCTGGCTGCACCAGGCAGCAGGGCCAACCTTGATGATTGCTGTCCCACCAAACTACATGATCTTAAGAGAAGATAGCCAATTCCTGCAGTGGGGGTATAGCAGTTATAGCTAAATCCTCATTCGCTATGAGACTAGTAGCCCCAATGCATGCTAACGCTTCTGAATCCCTCACTATAAAATGACCTATCTCAGACTCACAAACTATTACCATACATATTATCTACAGGCCCCCGGGCCCCATTGGATCTTTCGAAGAGGACCTCTCCAAGCTACCTAAAAAACGCATCCCAGGTACTCTTACTGGGAGACATGAACCTACGCTACAATGACCCTAATGATACCCAAACCACATCCATCGCCAATGCCCTCGCTGAACTTGGCTTCTTACAAAAAGTAACTCAGCCTACCCATAATAAGGGCAGAACTCTTGACTGGATAGCTTATCACAATTGCAACGTCAACATCACTAACATCAGCCCCCAGGTTTGGGCAGACCATTCGCTTATAACCTTCACCATAAATGCCAAAATCAACCAAATCCCTAACATTCCAATAGCACCCGCTATGCCAACTAGAAATAAAAAGAACATAACCTCAGACAGGCTTCTGCCTCTCATACTACCTACGCTAAATTCACTCCCAGACTCACTTGAGCCATCCACTTTAGTGAATTAATTCAACAAAGTTGTATCAAAAGCTATTGATACCATTGCCCCTCTAAAAATGAGGAGCAGTAAACCAAGAGCACACCTTAATGCCTGGTTTACACCATACCTCAGGTCACTGAGAAAGGAAAAACGAAATAGTGAATCCATATGGAGGTCTACTCCTTCTGAGATGAACAAAGTGAACCTCATCAATATCTCCACAAAATATAAAAATGAAATACGACGAGCTAAAAAAGATGGCTTTAACAACAGGATACTACAGGCCAAATCAGGTACTAAGGAACTTTTCACTATTCTAGAGGAATTAGAAAACCCTATCCCTACACCTGATAATTGTGTTAAAGACGAGACATGGTGTGCTGACATACAGAAAGCACTCGATAACAAAATTGCCACGCTTAAGTAAAAATCGCCCCAAAAAACTAAATGTACCAACACCTATCACCCAACTTATAAATACTCAAATCTCACCTAAACCAGAACTTCGCTTTAACTTCAATAAAACTACAATATTCGAAGTTGAAAAAATCATACTCTCTTAAGCCCTCTAATTGCTGAGGAGACATATGCCCTGCACAAATTATAAAAGACGCTGCAAGAGATCTCTCACCCTTTATATCCAAGCTTATTAATGCGTCATTTACCCCAGGCACTATTCCAAGTAATCTCAAGGAATCTTGGGTCCTTCTCCTTCTGAAAAAACAAACTCTCGGCCCTGCTATACCCACAAACTATAGACCAATCACAACAGTGCCATTCCTTCTTATGATCTAGAAAAGGTGGCATACTTACAGATTCAGCGATTTTTGGAATAGAATAAACTCCTGGGTGTCCGGCAATCAGGGTTCAGACCTCTGCACGGTACTGAAAAGGCACTCATCGACCTTAAAGCCCAGGTTGACTGGCTGAGAGATCAGGGTAAATGTGCCTTACTACTCCTGCTAGATCTCTCAGCAACGTTTGACCTTGTGGACCACACTGTCCTTTGCAACCATTTAAAATCTGCTGCACACTTCTCACAACACACCATAACGTGGATCCAATCTTTCTTGAGCGAAAGAACTATGAGAGTCTTCTCTACCTCAGAAGCAGCCGATGCTATTCCCATCTGATGTGATGTACCACAGGGCTCTTGCGTCTCCCCTACTCTGTATAACATATTCACCAGGCCCCTCTTTGATTATCTGGATTGTCTTGGTGTCACCTACACTAACTATGCAGATGACACTCAGATTCTCTTCCACTTACAGGGAATTACAATCGGGACTTAGCCTTGGTGAATAGGATATACCTCATCATCCAGGCATGGATGGCACTCCATGGTCTATGCCTGAATGATGAAAAAATTGAGCACATCATCCTGGGGACCCCACCCAATATTAACAAACTGGGCCATAAATATACCTCCTTTAACATAGACGGTAACACAATTAAGGTGATGAAGGAGGTAAAAACATTAGGTTTTTACCTTGACTCTGGCCTCACTCTGACAAAACAAGTAAACATTATGGTATCTGCCACGGCTTATATGTGTTAACTGATTAGATCAGCTAAACTCTTCCTCTCCACAAGCAGCTGTACCACATTGGCAAGAGCACTTGTGCTATCTAAGCTGGACTACTGTAACGCTCTTTACATTGGTGCCAACAAATATATCACAAAGAACATACAATTACTCCAAAACAATGCCTTAAGAACATCACTAGGAATGTCCAAAAGAGATCACATCTCATCAGTAAGGAAAAACAACAACTGGCTATCTACTCTTGATAAAATCAAACATAAAACTGCCTCCCTAACCTTCAAAGCCCTCAACAAAGCAGCACCCCCATACCTCACCAAGAGGTTTAATAAAAGAACGTCCATCCGACTTACGAGATCAACTTACACAAACTGCTTGACAGTTCTACCATTCAAACGAGCTACCATTGGGGGAAATAGCTTCCCTGTCAAAGCTGCCCAACTATGGAACTCTCTGCCTCCACACCTGAGGGAAAAACAAACATACAGACACTTCAGGTGTAACATTATCAATTGGCTTACATCTAATGATCTCTAAATCCAGACAAGGCAGAGAAGGGCCTCTAACCCCTCCCAAAAGCCCCTACTTCACATAATTGTTAACCCATTTATTGTATACTCCGGCTAACTCTGCTATGCCCTCTACTACTACCGGCACACTGTATAACTTTACTGGGAATATGTAATTCTGCTAATTCCTTTGTGCTACACTATGTAACCTTGTAAGCCCTCCACAGCAATTTGCAATATGTAAAATTGTAAATTTGCAAATCCCACTGTACTATACTATGGAACCTTGTTAGCTACTTACCTTAACATGTAAGATGTAAATTTGTAAGATGTAAATTTGTAAATTCTACTATA
Source organism: Ambystoma mexicanum (assembly GCF_040938575.1). NCBI lineage: Eukaryota > Metazoa > Chordata > Amphibia > Caudata > Ambystomatidae > Ambystoma > Ambystoma mexicanum. The sequence continues at coordinate 891,818,750 of NC_090935.1, read as the reverse complement.
CTATGTAACCTGTGTAAGCCTAAAATATCCTTTGTCTCCGCACCCTGATACCCCCTTACCACCCTCCTGCAACTCGTGAAAGGGGCATCTGACCCAGCATCAGTACTCTAACAGTACTTACCCAGCCCCAACCATTTCAGGGATGCATGTGATCACTGCGCCGCCCTTAATTTCTACTTTCACAATGCTGACTTCCATTACTGTGCAGTGATCACATAGATCACTGCGCCCCACATACCTCTACTCCCCCCCCCCCCACCCATTTATCTTTTCAGCGCCACACTGCTGTGTGTGCCACTGTCTCTCCTCTATCCCTACAGCATCAGTTCTGTCCCACTAACGTGGGTCAGAACTGGCGCCTCAGGGTCCTTTTTCTCTTTTCTTACCTTTTTTCTTTATTGTCCCTCACTGCCATATAATGGAAGTAGGGGACACCCCTGCAGCCCCTTACTATCATTACACTGACTAATGGAGGCAGGGGACACCCCCGCTCCCCTTCGTCTGTGTCATGAGGGTCAGGATTTTTGTTCTGCGCAAGGGCGCAGTGTTTGTAATGTTGCCACAATTGTGTCGACATTTTGGTACGTTTCCCCATTTCAGCAGACCTGGGCCATAACATTTTATTACCTAGGACCATCAAAGCCATTTGTTTCCTCCCTAGGCAGTCCCCCTCAGACTGGAGTCTACTCTTGTGCTGACCACTCTGGTGCGAGTGACTGAGCCAGTGTGTCCACTTCGGGGAGAGCTTTCTGAAACCACAGTCGTTGATGATGGTGTGTCTGTGAGACACAACTACAACCCAATATCTAAAACAGGCCTCCCCTATCCCCATGCCCCAAACTATATGCCGCATTCCCCTTTCCACCCCAAGTGCTAAAGTCCTGCGTGGCAATGCTGTGTGGACCCAGGAGCCCGGCCTTGTTCTTGCAACACATTTCACAGACCTGCTCCTTGCCAGTTGGCCCAGCTCAGGCTTGTCGCCTACCTGGGCGGGAATGTGCTTGCAGCTGCAGGTGTATGTAGTCATCGCCCGGAGCAGGGTGTGGCAAGCCAGAAGAAGCACTTGGCCTAGAGGACATACTTTTCAAAGGTCTTTATTCAACTTAAAAGGAAAAATGCCTCACTAACCCTATTGCTAAAAGGGGAGTTCCCTTCCTATCAAACTAAACTAAGGTGTCCAAATCCATCCACTAAACTGGCCCTTCCACTTAGAGAAAAATAAAAGAAATTTAGGTGGTGTAGCCTGCACTCAATGCTGGATACTGGAATATTTCCAAACGGTTTCTAGGAATCTCTCCTGGTTTCAGGATTCCTCAGATTAACAGTTCTCCTGCTTCAAAGTTCCTGGCAGTTTATCAAAGTTTCTCAAGTCTCTCAAGTTCCACAAAAAAAGAAAGTCTTAAAGTTCAAGAGGAAACAAAATGTTCAAAGTTCCTTAGATGGAGGGTGTGACGAATCCCTAGTGGGAGACCTTTCCCATGTCACCAGGACGGTGTGGCCATAGTCCAACAGTCCCTCTTGGGGTGGTACACGGAGGGAGGGATCACGTGCTAGAGGAAATCCCTTATGGGATTAGAGACAACCATAATCTTAGGGGATGGTTTCCTCGCCCACCACCTGATCCTAGAGCCTGTTCTTACAACCCTAAGAACTACTTGTCTATGATATGATATGATTGGGTATTTATAACGCGCTTAATACCCAGAGGTTTCTCCTAACAAGTTCATAACTTCTAGTCCCCCTCCTATTCCCCTAGAAAGTACTGGAACCAGTAAGGACAGGAGTTGCACAACTGAAGATCTCTTTCCCAGTACTGTGACGAGGAAGACATCACACCCTCTTAATTACTCACAAGGGAGTCCAGAGATCACTACTATGACTAGGGAGAAGTGTGGAGGCATGAGGATTACCTGTAGGAACCATGTTGAACGGTCCAGTGTTTTCCAAAGAGTCAGTATCAAAGGGAGGACAGACTCAGGAAGTATGAGAGAAGCCCTCCCTGGAGGAGCAAGGAGCAGGAATGCTGTGCTGAAGCAGAAGAAGCCGAGTACCAAAGGCTCTGACAGGTGGAGGGACCTTTGCATGCCGGCGAAGTGTTGAGGACTGGGGGGGGAGCCCAGGAGAATCCCTTTCCAAAGGACCTGACAGAGAGCCTAACCCTCCCTGGAGGAACCAGGCGGACCACATGCTGCGGAGCTGCCGCAGCACACCGCAGTAGGAGAAAGGCTGCAGAAACCCAAACCTGAAGCAGAAAGACCCCAAGACCGACCAGAGACTGGCAGAGGGACCCGAAAGGTACAGGAGTGACCGGGATGGTTGGTAGGGGTGGAAGGGAGCAGTGGGAGACCCTGTTCCAGCTAAACAGGGCAGGAAAGGAAACTCTGGGAAGCAAAGTAACCTTCCTGAGCCCCCAAGAGAGAATCCAAGGAAGACCAGTCAGGGCCCTGTGCCCAATGATGCTTACCATCGTCCGTGATCATGATAGTCGCAGTGCTTAGCAGGCTAGTGAACCGGGTCTGCAACACTAACATGAAAGAACCTTATGGGTTTGGGACCTGTACCCAAGAGACTTGAAAGCAAGGCAAAACAAGATGGGAGGAGAGACCAGGGGAAGCAACCTCCCTGGTGTTGTGAAGCAGAGGCCAGGGGAAGGGTAGCATGCTCCCATGTATTGTGAGAACTGCATAAGAGAAGTCAAGGGAAGGAAGGCCCTCTCTTGACATTGTAAGGAGCCTAAAGAAAGCCAGGGTAATGGGGACATGTATTTGTAACCACAGTGAGAATCCTGAGAGAGTTCAAGAGAAAGGAGCCATTCTCTTGGCATCAACATTTTGAGTTGGTACTTCACTTTCTTTTTGAGCCAGAGATCTTTGCTACTGATGAACTTTGTTTATTTTTGCACCATTTGGAACTTTGTGTTTTAAGCTCCGAGAAGAAGACCCTGCTGAGCAGACAACACCTTTGCACTTTGTATGTATTTATTAGTGTGACGGCGAGAGTTAGGGTTCTGCCACAACGGTGGATGTACCTTTATTTTGATATCCTGACAGACCCCTTTAAGATTTGTGTTGAGGTAGGGAAACCCCTCTTAGCATTAGGGCTAGTGAGGCCTTTCCTCCCCCATTTTTCCTTGAATAAAAGTATATATCCAGAGACATGCCACCATTGTATCAAAGCCTTGCTTCTGCACCTTTTTAAAAGGGCTATTTCTTTCATTCCTCCCCACCACTTGTGTTGCTCTCCCCACTAGATTCAGGGCTTGCGTGCCTCTGGGATCCCCTCATGACTGTTCTTTTCTTTCTTTAATGGGCCTCGCTGGCTCCCTTGGGATCTTTGTCTCATTACTTCACTTAACCTTCTGGGATGTCACTAACCCTCTCTTCTATTTGTGGTTCTCTCCACTCTTTTGGGTTTTTGTAACCCTCCTGGAGGTTTATCCCCCTTGACCACAAGGGGAAAAAGCGACCCACAGAACAAGGAACACAAAGGAAACCCCCAATTGAACGAGAAGGATACACATCTCAGAGCCACAAAACCAGGAAACCAAGAGACGGACGCACCAACTCTGCCAGCAGATGCACACGGGGATACTGACACCAAGGGCCCCCAGGAGAGCAGGGAAGCAACAGGAACTGCACAAGCCAGAATTCAAACAGTGAGCACCACCCAGCAAAGCAAACACTGCACCGAGCCAAAGGCAAGCCACCACAACCGAACACAACAGACGAGCCTGAGGGCCAGGCAAAGACACACAACCCAGGACTGACCTCACCTGCTAGACCCAAGCGGGGAGGGCCAGGGGAACCAGAGCCAGCAACAGCCAGAGCAAAACACAATGGGGAAGGCCACCAGGGCCACCAGGGCACAGCACCAACACTGAAGACAAAGCCACAGCACACAATCCTGAGCACAGAAAGATGCAGCGGTGCGTAGGCCACCTGAATAGTGGAACAGGCAGACATCTGTAGAGACACCCAAAGCAGCAACATGCAAGCAATTACAGAGCATGGGCTAGACGATCAGCAACCTGGAAAGGCACAATGATTCAAATACATCTTCACCTTTCCCCACCATGGCCCCAATGCCTCACCCAGACACATTGCTTTAAGCCGCTGGAGAGGGGCCCTGAACCAAGTGCCTTGCTGCCGGAAGACCCACGTGCCACCCACCCGTCGAGCCACTGCGTCCCCACCGAAAACCTGGAAGCAGAACAGCCAGAGACGGGAACCAAAACGAGACAGGAGGTGGCAAATCCGGGCACCAAGATTCAGGGTTCAGCGTTTCTCGTGCGGGTGTTGGAGTTGGTGGGCCTTCTCTTTGTGGCCTTGGTTTCTCCAGGCCTTGCAAGTGTTGGGTCTTCCTCTTTGGGGCTTGTCCTTTGGTTTTGCTGTCTGCTTTCTGCTTTCTTGGCCTTCTTGCCCAGTTGTTTTAGTGCACTCTTGGGTGCTGTTCCTCCCTTTGGCGTCGCAGGGGTTGTCGGGGCTCTGTTCTACATTTCCCTGTTTCTCCATTGGGCCTCATTATTTGCCTACTGTTCCTTCCCACGTTCTTTGTTCCGGAGTGGGCCTCTTCGGACTCTGCGCTTACCTGGCTGGACAGCTTTCTGAGCAATTCTCTCGCCTTTGTCACTGGCAGCATGTTCTTTGTTTGCTTCCCGTGGTTGGTGTCCATGGGGTGGGGATGCCTCAGTGGTGCTCCTGTGCCTGTCTCTTGGGTGTTGTTTTGTTTGCTCGCTTGGCACCTTCCACTTCTTTGGCTTGGGTATTCCTTATAGGTGAGTACTGGGATGAGGAAGAGGGACATGGAGGTAATGCTACGATTACTTACTGGCGTTCTTCATTACTGCTAGTCCTACTCTTCCTTGTCACAGTACTGCCGGCGCTCCGTGCCCTCCCGTGGTGTGGACGGTTCTATGTCTGTGTGGGCTTGCTATGAACTGAGGATTGTGGGTAAGTGGGAGTTATATATAACTCTACAGAAAGCAATTAAAGTTCTTGTATGGGTGGCGGAGCCTTATACGTGAGTACAGTGATGAGGAAGAGTATGACTAGGAGTAATGAAGATTACGGGTAAGTTATTGTAGCATTACCTGAGGTTTTCATGTCCAACACGCAGGCAACTCTGCATTAAGCACACTTCTGTAGTCCAGATTAGTTGACACAAATGCATGGATGCGTGTTAATAGGTTAGTGGACTACAGGAAGGAGTCAAACCTCTGAATGACAATGTTTAAAATACCTGGCATTAAAGAATGAATAAACGTGTATGCCGCTTCTAAGGGTATGGCCAAGTGAGGTGTTGAGATTGCACAGTTGGGTAACAGGGAAACGAATGGCCCTGCTGCCATAGTGACCAGGGAGGGGCCACAAAATCACATGGAGGAGGAAGGGGCCATACTTGGCGGCTAGATCGGCAAACCCTATTCAGCGCCAAGATGCTAGGGAGCCCTCGGTCCATTTGTTACGCCAACTTACATCACCCTTGCTCATTCTTTTGGCCCCTTCTTTTTCCCCTCCAATAAGGTGCAGAATGAGACATGTTTTCTTTTTGGCATAAAAAAGGCTGCAGATTTATTTTCACACATAATAAACAAAGCAAACAATAGTGAAAGTAGCTCTGAAGGTGCAGCGACTGCTCAGTGTCCAAAACTGCTTCCCCTTTTTTCCCAAAGTCCACAATAGGCACAACTCCCCCATCCCTTCATGTCTGAGACCCGCCTGCCCCTGCAGGTGTTCCTGGGCTGAGAGAGCGCCGTTTGTTGAGGGGAAGCGGAGCCTCATTGCTACCACCAGACGACCCCGCCGCTTAGGCTCCCAAGAGGCGCTGGTCCTTAAGAGCGAAGACCCTTCCGGCTTTGCAATGGCTCATTCGGAGTCTGTCTCTTGTCACTGGTCGCCAAAACAGACTTGCCGTCCTGCGACGTCAAAGGCCAGGCCTCGCCGTAGCTGTTACTCATGCAGGGTGGGTGGGTGGTCAACAAAATCCTCTTCCGCAGCAGCGGGCGTCCTTCTGCTGGAAGCTGCAAGTCCTTTCCAGCAGGATGCCCGCTGCTTAGATGGGACTTGCCCCGCCTACCTCTTTCTTTTGTTGCCCTTCGCAGGCTTTCCGAACGCTTTGGGCTTATTCCTCCCCCTTACCCAGGGGGGAGCGAAGAGGAGTGAGGCCCTTGCCCCGGTTATCGGGGTGCCTCCTCCATTTTGGCGGCTCTTTTCCGTTGTCACCTTCATAACCTGGGCATTTGTCCATTTGTTACGCCAACTTACATCACCCTTGCTCATTCTTTTGGCCCCTTCTTTTTCCCCTCCAGAAAGGTGCAGAATGAGACCGGTTTTCTTTTTGGCATCAAAAAGGCAGCAGATTTATTTTCACACATAATTAACACAGCAAACGATAGTAAAAATAGCTCTGAATGTGGGGCAACTGCTCCATGTCCAAAACCTGCTTCCCCCTTTTTCCCAAAGTCCACAATAGGCACAACTCTCCCAACCCTTCGTGTCTGAGACCTGCCTGCCCCTGCAGGTGTTCCTGGGGTGAAAGCACCGTTTGTTGAGGGGAAGCTGAGCACTCATTGCTACCACCAGATGCCCCCGTTGCCTAGGCTCCCAAGAGGCCCTGGTCCGAAAGAGTGAAGACCCTTCTGGCTTTGCAATGGCTCATTCGGAGTCTGTCTCTTGTCACTGGTCGCCAAAACACCACCACGCTGAAGGTGGGTTTCTGCCTACCGCGGCTCCCCCTTTCCCACCTTCACAGTTCCAAGAGCTTTGTGCACACATTACAGAAAAACAGATCCATCTCCAATGCTGACAAATGCACTCCATCTTTCAAGTAGTATTCCGGGGATTTAAGGTTGATCAATCCGTGCCTGATGTGGGGGAAGCCTCTGCCCCTGCAGAATTTTGCCATTGCGCAATTCATTTTCCTTCTTGAATTTTCCACAGCTGGGTGACTCTCAGCCCCCTCTCCATTCCTGCCTTGGAATGATTTCTGACCACCCAATCTCTGTGTCCCCCAGCTTTGCCGATAACTCCTGTAAGGAAAACATCATCTCCCTCATCAGGCTCCCTCTCCCCAAACTTAAGCCGTTGCCCCAGATGTATGATCAAAACCTCAGGTTTTTGCTGCTTACCCAGCAATTTGTGCATGTGCCCCTGCAGCTGTGCCCATCTCATGCCATGCACCCTGTGCCACCATATCCGGTATTCGCCAGCAGTCAACTCCTCCTGTTCGGCCGTCCAGCTCGCCCTGGCCCTTGACACAAATGAATGCCCCACCACGCAGACGAACCACCTCCTTCTTTGTGCTGCAGCTACTAGGGGGGAGATAAGTGGGAAGTTGTTAGGACTATATTTCTTCCTGCCTAATGTACCTCTTGAAACATCCCGATTTCCTTGATCGCTTCAGCACCTAGGCCCATCTCTGCTGCCAAGGTGGCTGCCCCTATCCTAAAGGAATGAGTACCAAACACCCCTTCTGTAACCCCCATTTTTACCAGTGCCATATCCATGACCCTCTTGAATTGGAAATGGCTCAAAGCCGCCCTATCACTGTCTAAGAGAAAATGAGACCCTTCGCCTGTAGGCACACTAAGCTGGAGATACGCCGCAACACATCCTACCGGGCACACCGTGCTGCCTTGCGTGCTGCCGAGTGTAATAATTCTACCTTTCCCTCTCTGATCCGTCTTGGATTTTCTAAGGAGGATGCTCTACCGCCCTCCATCTAAGTGCACATCGCCCATCCTCAGGAGCCCAGAACCCCTGCCTTCCTTATTCTCCGGTACAAACACGCTCACCCTGAATACCCCAAAGAAAGCCAACGTGAAGGCAGCCGTAAACAAGACCTTCTCGTACTCGCTCCGGCAAACTATTCCCAGGCATTCGATCATACTGTGTAATTTCCCCACGTTAATGGACCGCCTTTCATCTGGCTTCCTCTCGGCCTGCTTGGCCCAAACTTTCATTGCCATGACAATGTAGTGCTCTTTTGTGGAATCTGGCCTACCCCCCCAACTTGTAGTAGTGCGCTATTGCCACCTAGTGATATGACATCCAAGATCTGGACCTCCCAGACCGCCAAAACCATCCCACAAAAGCCTGTACCAGCAAACCCCTCTGTGATTCTGACAATACATTGCTCTGAAAGGCAAAGTACCGCTCCCAGCACCCTTTGTATCTCCTCGCTGTGCCCGGTGCCAGAACGGTGTTGATCAGGGAACTCAGATCCTCCCAATCATGCCCCACCACTGTGCCTTGAAAGGGGTCATCGTCGCGCTTGCTTCCGGAAAGCTCCCCCGAAACTTCTCTCACTGCAAACGAGAGAGGGAGTCAGCGGCCACCTTTTTTACCCCTGGGATATGCTGTGCCCTCACCTCTGTGTTCAGCCTCAGAAGGCTCCTTGTGAGGTCTCTAAGCAGCTTAAGCACCCTGGGATTACTGGATGTCCCTTGATTGATGATCTACACCACCGCCAAGTTGTCTGACCAGATCATCACTTTCTTGTCCCTCAATTGTCGAGCCCACATCTTAAACGCCACCACGATAGGGAACAACTCTAGCAGCGTGTTATCCCTAGCAATCCCTTTGCGCTGCATGCTGCTGGTCATGCGTGAATGCTCCACTCGCTCCCCAAGATGCCCCCAAATCCATGTGAACCTGAGGAGTCAGTGAACAGTTTAAGACCCTTGCTGCTGGCCAACTCCTCTCTCCATTGGGATCCTCCTTCACCTCTGCCCCCAGGCGGACATGTTGTCCCGCGTGCTGTAGCCCCACCGTTTTCAGCTCAATGTTCCTTGCGAACACCTTCCCAGCCGGGATGACCATCCCCACAAAATTAAGGCTGCCCGCCAGTGAATGAAGCTCCCTCTAAGTGGCTTTGCCCCTGCACCTCAACAGCTTGATCGTTTTTTAATTTCCTCACTTTATCGCTAGGCAGTCTGCACTCCTCTGTGACTGAATCGATCTCGATCCCCAGAAAGGTCAGGTTCGTGACTGGACCGACCGTCTTCCCACTGGCCAGCGGTACCCCCATTTCATCCATCAGTCCCTGAAATGATTTCATGACCGACCCACACTCACCCGTCCCCTTCTTACCGATAGACAAGAAATCATCAAGGCAGTGCAATACCCCCCGCCCAACAGAAGTCCTTTGCCGTAATGCAAACTCCAAAAAACAAGTATGCACAAGAAATAGCACAACCCATTGGCAAACATTTATCATAGAAGTAATCATCTTGCACCTTGAAACCCAGCAAATGATCGCTTTCCTTGTGTATTGGCAATAACCGGAATGCAGACTCTTGTCAGCCTTACCCATCAGGGCACCTCTCCCTGTGGCTTTCAACATCTCCACAGCCTCATCAAATGGTGCATAATGCACAACGCACTGCTCCGCTGCTATGCCATCATTCACGGATTCACCTTCCGGAAAGGAAAGGTGCTGTATCAATCTGTACTGCACTTCCTCTATTTTGGGCACCAATCCCAAAGTTGACACCACCAAATTCTCCAGAGGAGGGAAGGCGAAAGGTTCCGCCACCCTCCCCAATTGGATTTCCTTACCCACTTTCTGAGCCAATACCTCTGGCATCACCAATGCTGACTTCAAATTGCTCGCCTCTTTGGCAACCTTCGCCCCTGTGAAAGGTATCCTGAACCCCCACTTAAAACCTTCCCATAAAATGTTAGCATCGCTAATGTTATGATACACATTTAGAAAAGGAATCATGGCCTGCCATCGCACTGGTGTGGGTAACTGATTTTTAATCACGCTTTGTTTTCTCCTTGGGCTTGACACTGCTTTGCTGTTTCCCTTCCCCAGCTGTGGAGCTGCGTCCCCCGGAGCCTTTGCCATTCGTGTGCTTGAATCTGTATACCTTGCCGAAGGTACATTGCCCATCGGCAAACCCCCAGCATTTGGGCTGCTCCCCCTGGAAGCTGGAACGTTTGTTCCAGGAGGAGTTCCCTCGAAAGGACCCCCTGCCTCTGTGTGGATAGGACCCTCTGTTTTTCCTGTATTGTGGCTTTTCCCCTTGTACCTTCTCCCCCGATGCCCTGGCAGGTATCATCTTGTCTATGTACCCACCCACATCCACTTCATCCCAGGTCATAGCTGGCCAAACCTGTATCTTAAGTCTAAACCCTCTATCATAGTTGAGCCAGGCATCCGCTCCATGTTTTCGATAAAGTCCATGAATGTTTTGCTCGTATGCGATCATTGCCACCCTATCCTGTGGAAATTTCTCTAGCATGATGGTAGCATATATCCTAAAAGCCCTCAGCCAATTGTGAATAGTAGCCTCCACCTATTGGTCTTTCTCTGTCTTTCTTTTCCCTCTCTCTCTCCGTTAACTCCCTTAACCCTTTGCCCTCGGGTTCCAGTCCCACCAGATCCAGGATTTCCAAAGATTCTTTCTGCCATACCCTCCCCTTGTATGCCAATGGTATATGCCATACCAGTGCATTCATTGCAACTCTTGCGGGGCAAAGCCCGGCATAGGCCTCCCGTACATCGTAATATTGCTCACCATTGCACCCTGAACCTGACTGGCTGTTGGTGTCACTATTGGCTGCACTCCCTGGCCGTCCACACCCGGAGAGGGGATCCCAGGTACTGCTGCCCCTTGTCCCCACCAAGACGGTCCTACCGCCTGAGGGCCTGTTGGCGGTGGCCCCCCATTCGCCAACTGCCCCACTCCTACCACCTGACCTGCCCCGGGACCCACCTATCTTGATGGAGTTGACCTGCCCCAACATTTCTACCCAACTGGTTAAATGCATTAATATTACATAACATTTGCCCATTACCCCCATTACCCCATGCTTGCATACACTGCATGAACATACCTTGTACCATCTCCAAGGTTGTGGGGCCCTCTGCTGCTACCGCCGGTTTGGCTACGGGAGCGCTGGGTGCACTGCCACGATCCCTCGGAGCCTCAGCAGGTACAGGTGCCGTCAAGGCTACAGACTCCTGCGCCCTCCCCTTTCCTTTAGCGCCAGCCGCTTCGTGCTTCCTGGCAGCTTCGGCCTGCTGTTTGCTGGCCTTGGCTTTCTCCGTCATGACCCTCCTTGCTTTGTACTTCCTGTTCCTCATCTTCCAGGGCATGGTTTCCACCCCCGCCTCCTCATAGGATGTGCATGGGAGCAACAGGGGTGACCCAGCCCTTTGGTTGTGCCCGGCAACCTCAGCCCCCATTTTGAGAAGTCACCAACTCCATCCAGTTTGTGCCATGTTTGTCCACCGCCATTCGTGCCATGGCGAGGAACGCCTCCAGGTCCTTCTTAGGGCAGGCAACTCCCTTAGCACCTTGTTCCTGTGCCTCCATTTTCTTAGTTCAAGATGCAGTCAAGAAAATAGTAGCTGGCCCTTCGGAGGGCTTCACCCAGGTGCTAAGCTCGCTTGGCGCAGCTCACCCTAATCCGCAGCTCACCATGTACACAAGCCTGCTTTGCGCAGCTCCCACTGGACACGAGTTCTGTATTTCACCCAGCTGAGCCCGCTTTGCGCACCTCACACTGGACACCTGTCTGTTATCTCTCTTCTGGTGCTTTACACCTAGGCGAGCCCCCTTTGCGCAGCACCCGGTATCGTAGTAGTAGTAGGGGCACCCTTGTATTTCTGTAACTGGCACGTTTGCCCTAGCGAGCCTGCTTTGCGCAGCCTCTACCCTGTTCCAGCTACTTTGCTCTCGTTGTAGCTTGTGCAGCGTAATCACTGCTGTAGCCCGGGTTTTGAAAGGCGTCCTTCCCCCACAAGCGTACTTCACCCAGGCAGCCTGAGACACCTGATATTACTCTAAGCCTCCCCACCGTGCTCACCGCTTGCAGCCCGGGCCCGCCTCCTGTGACCCGGATGCCTTTCGGTCCGGACGCCTGCTCCGCTGCGCCTCCTTGACCCCCTCAGCTGTTTCTTCCTTGCCGCTCGCTCCCCTCTGCTCACCGTATGCCGCTGCTCCTGCTCCAGCGCCACGTCCATTGCTGTCGTTCTACCCACCGGCACCAGCACTGCAGCCTCCAGCTACTCGCTGCATGCCTGCGGTCTCTTGCTGCTCCAGATTCCTCCACTCCGGCACCGCTCTTCAACCTCCTCGTAGCCTGCTCAGGATTCCGCGGCACCTCAACCGGCCTCCTTGCGACACCAACGACAGCAAAACCAACCAAACGAAACAAACAAAATCCTCTTGCGCAGCAGCGGGCGTCCGTCTGCTGAAAGCTGCAAGTCCTTTTCAGCAGGACGCCCGCTGCTTATATGGGGCTTGCGCCGCCCCTTTCTTTTGTTGCCCTTCGCGGGCTTTCCAAGCGCTTTGGGCTTATTCCTCCCCCTTACCTAGGGGCAGAGGGAAGAGGAGTGAGGCCCCTGCCCCGGTTATCGGGGTGCCTCCTCCATTTTGGCGGCTCTTTTCCGTCGTCACTTTCATTGCTTGGGGTCGCTCATAGCGGGAGACTGGATCCAATCCAAGGGTGGCAGGAGGGGGATAAAGGCGGGACAGATGACACAGGGGCTAGTTTGATTTTGCCACCCATGTCAATCAGAGGTGGTGCCCTAAACCAACAGGTGTGAATTAAAGTGAATGTTCGGAGGGTGCATTAAATACGTTGTTCATTGTCATGGGGTGAGCAGGGTCAGTTGTGTGGCCCTTGTGAAGGTCTGTATGGGCACCTGATTTTTTCTTTTTTTTTCTTAGTTTTTTTACTGATTTGTCTTAATTGTGTTCATTTTGACCCCTTAGAATAAATGGTATAATCATGCAACAACCAAAAACATGTAGTTGGAAGACCGGTCGCACCCTTTGCATCCCCTTTTGCCGATAAAATAGCAGAGCGAATTAGGTGCTCCTCCCCAAGGTAAATGTGCAACCTGCAGTCACCGTGTGACGCCCCAGCAAAGTCGACTTGGCTCTTCGTTCTTGAGGTCGCCAAATTCAGTAGCATTGTGTTGGGTAATACTCGTTGTCAAGCGCCTTGCAACGCTTTATAAAAGGTAATCCTTCTTATATTCCCAATACAACAAATGGAGTGAATATGTCAACAGATGTACACTAGGTTGTGTTGGAAGATTGGTACTAAATGGGGGGGGGGGTGGGCTTCTGCCGGCAGAAGTCCTGAATGTGTAACGGATCAGAGAAATGAAGCTGCTGGAACAGTCTGCAAGTTGACACTTGACCCGGTAGTACTCAAGTTGCGCTTTGTTTGCCTTTAATGTATTTTTTTGTGATGTGGCTTTGCTCTGAACGATGCTTTGTTTTTTAGTCATCCTTACCCTGTCATTTCACGTGATTCATAAATCATCTGGAATGTTTCAGAGGTGCCCAATTAATATGACATGTTTTTTCCCTGCTTTTCTTTAATTTTCAATGTTGTTTATAATACGCAGCCGCAGGCGGTTGACATCTGTGTGCGGGATCAGTTTGCAGCTTGGCATTCACAGCAGTGCACCGCTCATGCCCCGGGGATAAGAATGTGGCAAGAGCGTGTCGATGGCGGTGGCTGTGTGCAGGTACTTGAAACCCGAGTGCTCCCATAAGCTAATTACCGCACAGGAATAAAGGTGATGCAGTCTGACTCGCTGTCAACCTTGTCTGGATGGCTGTGCGCATTCTATTTGTCTGGGCCCTGCGGGCATGGTTAGAGGATGGCTATAGTGGTAGAAGCCTCCATTCTTGTGCAATTGAACACAATAATTGCTTTTGCTCAGCCACCTGTGAACACGGCCCAAGAAATGGCTCACAGAACTCTACAGAAGCCTCTTTTCTAAAGGTGCTCGCGCCTCCACGTTGAGGACATGTGCAGGAAAGGTAGGCGTAATAATTAATGCTATGGAAAAATTGCAATCTTAACTCCATGGGACACGAAATAAATTAAGTGAAACGATGTGTTGGGGCAAGCCAAGTAAGCCTGTACGGAATGTAGGCAGCCTGTACGGAATGTAGGCAATCATTCCTGCAGTGGCAGGCCATAGCAAATGGTAGTGGCCCACAGCTCAGATTGACCGGTAGGAGCCCAAAATCTAATAAAGTCTAAGGGCTGTTGGCAGCAGGCATGGCCAGCCACTCTGGGGATTATGGCCATTAGCACTCATCATAAAATTGGGGTGCTAACTGTTTTCCACCAAAACATTACAACAACAAAAGATGGCCACCAGGAAAATAGGAAAGTGAGTTCTCACCTGCTGTTGGCGTGTGGTGGGGGCTTAGAGCAGTTGCCAGATGAATGTAAAGATATACTTACTTTTTTTTTATTTTTTTTACTACAAGGTCCCAGAGGAGCTTGGAGAGCCTGCAGGAGCAGCCACAAACTTGCTTGCAACACAGGTCCTCATTGTTGAATTCAGCCCACATTCTGAGCAACCGGAGGGGCTGCTCTCAAAAAGCCACATGTTAATGTCGCTCATCTCTAATTGTAGTTGGCTTGTGCCATCACTATGCCTGCTGTTGGAACCAGCACACCTTGTGAAAGGCAGCTCTCTTGGCAGAATTCCAGCTTCCAAAATAGCGCTTCAAGGCATGATTAGCTTTTCAATGTCCTTTCTTTTAAACTATTTTTAAAGTTAATAAACATGGAGACATGTAGTGTGTGCATTTAGTGTACTGCTGGGATTTGGCCAACGAGCTGGAATCGATCTGCTTTTTATCACTGATTCTAAATCTCAAAGACAACTTTTAAATGTGTTTTTATTATACTGCTTACATGGTTTGAAATAGGCCTTGTAAGTTGCTGTAAACAGTGCGTTTTTTAAAACCAAACAGATTCTACATTTATTGCTCATTACAATTGGAACAATGGCTTGTGCCAGAGAAAGCCAGGAATCGAGTATGAAAGGGGGTGATGGTGATGTGGTGATCCAACTCCTTCCTTCATGGGGATCTCAGCCTGGCTGGCTAGGTGCCTCCAGCCTAAGAAAATTGGCCCGCATGAGGCTAACCATTAGTTCCCCGAACCAAGGAAGTCTTGGGCTGATTGGCTGGCATGCAGCCAAGTGATTGGTGGCCCAGGGGCTGGATTTTGTTTTTGAAAACCCCCTTAGAATTGCCATCTTGCTCCTGCCTTTGAAAGAGACATTAACCCACCTACTCTCAGCCTGAGAAAAATCACCTGAAAGGTTTCCCTACAGCAAGGTGATTGGGCATCCTACCACCTGATTAGCCCTAATTTTCTCGTCATCTCTAAAAGCAAGTTGGACTCGGCCAGCCAGATCAGCTAACGCCGCATGAAATGCTACCGCAGCTAATCCGCCCAGCAGAAGGAACCGGAGTGCAGAGGACACACTGATCGAGAGAGAGAAAGGCAGCAGAAACCAAAGACTGGCACGGCAGAGGTGCATCGGATGACAAGTTGCATGCCGAGCCCGCAATCCGAAGAGAACAGGAGCAGAGAGGTGCGAGAGACACTTGGAGCACCCGGTAAACCCAGGGAAACAGAGGTTTACCGGGTTGCCTGAAAGTGTGCCCTGTTTCCAAGTAGCTATCTGTAAGCAAAGTGAAGTATGTGAAGAAACTAAAAGACCCATACGCTATTCCACAAACGTGTTGTTGAACCCGCATCTTAAAAGGGACAGAGAGAGAAAACTGAGTAGAGGTGAACGATTCAAGAAATAATAGGCCAACATTGGGCTGGTATTGTTTCATGGGTAAAAGAGAATTGTAATAAAAATATGATATGAAACTCCTGACAGGACAGTACACCAGGTGAAGAGAATTATTGTATGGACGTCCTGGTAGTTGAAAATACCAGCTGAGGTTAAAATGTGTAAAAGAATGTAAGGAAGTCATGGGAGGGGAGTATACCAGGTCAAATCAAGTGTGAAATTACAAGAGAATCCTTGGGCAGTAACATGCCCTAGGATCTTGAACTATTTGAAACGTGATTCTTTGTTTTGAAGTTACCTGCAAAAAGGAACCTGGGGAACGGGACTATTTGCCCCAAGATCTTTGTGTGCTACAAGAGGGAGAAGCCAGCCTCTTGGGCTACATGAAACTTGCATATTGGTAGCAGGAACCCAGCGAAGGGAGTCATGCCCTGGAATTGTGAACATTGTCCACTTGGAACCTTTTGGTTGGAGTTATATTTTTTCATTGAATTGGAACATTTGTGCACCTTGAGATCCATAGAGAATATTCTTTGCACTTTAGAGTACATTTTTAGAGCGTGAGGGGCAGAATAGGATTTCGCACATAGGATGTATTTTTACTTTGGACATCTTGACCATGGCCAGACCCCTTAGTTGTTGGTTGAGGAATGGAAATAACCTCCTAGGATAGGGACAATAAGGCATCAGCCCAACCCTTTTGAGTTTGAATAAAAGTGTATCGCCAAAACTATGAGTCCTCTGTGTTTGCGTCTCGTTTCTGGCTCCTTGCAGTCAGGAGCCGCTCTGGGGATGTTTGCAGGCTAGGGCAGACCATTTACCCAGGTGGGCTAGCTTGTCATGTGGACTGCCATGCAGCTCTGTGCACAGAGATTATATCACAAACAGATATGCAATGGTTCTGGGAGCCCCTCTATCGAGAACGTACACTGCCAAATAACCTGTTCTATGGATAGGTTCCCACTCAAGAGGGTGGTACTCTTGTTCAGAGGAGAATTGCCTAGCATTTTGGAGCTGCACTGCCCTTGTAGGTGGGACCAGTCTAATATGCACATTGATATTTCTCCTCTGTCAAAGGTCAGTGAGCTATAACATGGTTGTAGACCCCATGAGTAGAAGAAATTCTATAGAACAGGTTATTTGAACCATGTTCGTTCTCAATAGGACTCCCACACTCTATGCTGCATATCGCAGCCAGAGAATTCTGAATGTGCTGCTGTCCCAGCTACCTGGATCCCTAATGCCTTTGCTGTGGTTTCTTGCCCTGTATTTTGACACTTTCTTTCTCCTGAGTGTAGGCATTCTGAAGCAGATAGTTCAAAGTGGCTCCTGCGGGCCTACCTATTTCTGTCAGTTGATAAATGCTATAGTTACCATAATGACAGTGGATCCCTACAACTATAGGCTAGTGAATGGGATGGCCTGAATTCCCCAGATTTTACTTTTTCGGATTTCCGGTTATATTTCTTGGGCCACATTGGGAGCCTGGGATTCTGGTCAGAGACTTGACAAATTAGTCTAAGGATAGGGTGGGTACCTGGCAAATCCTTCATATGCCTCCTCCGGGGCCATCATCGTGGAACTTAAGGGTTGTTCCCAGCCATCAAGGCTCCACAGTCCTCATCCACAAGCCCCCCAAAACTCACTGGCCCTCAACAATGCAAAAACAGAGCTGTTGATTTTAGGTACCCAGAAAAAACTGAAGAAACCTGACACAAAATATGACAACTTTCTGATTGGTCAACATATAATTCCTGTATCTAAGTCCGTAAAGACCTTGGGAGTTTACTTTGATCCGCAGCTATCCTTCACCCGTCAGGCCAATTACCTCAAATCCTTGTGTCATTATTATATTCAGCTTCTATGGCAGATTCGTCCCTATCTGTCTAAAGAGAACCTTGCTGTGATTGCAGCCACCATTGTAAACTGCAAGCTGGATTATTGTAACAGTCTAATGATCGGTACCTCCCAGGCCAACATTAAAACTTTGCAGATTATACAAAATAATGCAGCACGCGCTGTAATGGGCCTTAAGCGCAACATGCACGTCTCTGATGCCAGGCGCAGCCTTCATCGGCTTCCAGTGAAACAGCGCTTACACTACTGTGTTTAAATGCCTTCATGGACAAGCGCCATCTTACCTCGCTACTAGGATCAAAAAGAAACCTGTCACCCGTTCCTTGCGCTCAAGTAGCAATACCGTCTTGGTTGAGCCCCCATCTATCCTGAAAAGATTTGGGGGTATTAGCTTTTACTCTTTGGCTCCGGCTCTCTGGAATGTACTCCCTAAATACCTTACTAATAGTGAGTCTCTGCCTATCTTCAAAAAGCAATTGAAGACCTTACTGTTTGACAAAGGATAGGTCTCTTCTGTCTCTTTAGCATAGCTCTCTCGGTATTGAAATCAGTCTTCCGCTATCTTTTCCTCATCCTGCTGGTCTTTGTGAGGTTTGGTTCACCAAGTCTCCATGTCTCTTTGTTTTCCCTGTCTGACATTGTTTTTTGTTGTCTGTCTCCTTCTTCCTTTTGTGTGCGCCCTGAGGCCTATGGGTTAGTGGCGCAATACAAGAATACAGATAGAAGACATTCCCCCCGGGTGCACGCTTAGAATCCTCTTGGTATCTAGCGCATTATAAATAACCAATTATAATTTTAGGAGATGGTTATCTTTGGCTAGATGCTAACAAAGAGCAAACCGCTTTAAACTACCTCAGCACCATGAACAACACTCAAGGATGGCGGAGGGCCAGTGTAGTGTTGTTGATGAATAGACAACTTTATCCTTGCTTTATTTTATTAAATGGCACAATGAATGGCACATGTCTGGGTGTAGTTAAGGTGTAAGAAAGTGGTTCAGGAGAATAGCCAATGCCCTTTTCTTTCAGAGGACCACACATGCCTTGTGTCGAAACACTCTTGAATCATTGTATACCCTGCCGCAATTCCATACACTTTCTTCAGAGAACGGCTTCTTAGGTGGCAGGAAAGACTCCCCAATCTTGTATCGCTGTGCCCTCTACAGGACTGCCGACTGAGGCTTTGTTGTGTTCTGTAAAAGTGGCCTACCTACTCTTATCCTGTAGCAGGTGGAAGCCTCCGCCTATACAATGTATCTGCTCAGGTTGTTCGGTAACGAATAAGATAGTCCAGTGAACACTGTCAGCTGAGACGGGATAGAGTGCAGTTTACGGTCCTGAAGAAGTGCACTTACTCGGATGGCTGGTGACGTTTTGGGGGAAACGTACCAGTGATAAGTAGAGAGACCAGATCCACAGAATGAGGACACACACTACCTCTAGACAACCATGGCTTCTTCTGGAAATTAGTCAAAGGCAATGACGTGAAGCTAAAACCAGAAGATGGTGTCCACGCAGTTGTGGCGCTAGCAAAGAACACCTTGGGTCTGCTTTTATGTGGTACACCCATATGCACTCCTCCTGCAAACCTCTGGAGGCTAGAACAACCTGGTCGGTGCCATATTTCCTTGTACCATTCCACCCTCGATCATGGAAGATTATGGTCACCAAAGCTCCCCACGTGTCTCAGAGTTTACATCTCTTCTTATTTTACAAAGACCATCAATAACACTGCAGTGGCACATTCCTCATCCTTCCTTGTCACAAGCCTGTCCTCTGAACACCCTGTTGCGGGTTGCTCCATGGTCTCCCGCATTGAAGTCCTGGGGGCAGGTGAAGATGCCAAGGTTATTAATCTTGATCAGAGTTTGGTTGAAGATCTTATCGTACATTCAAGTAATTTGTGGGCACCTGGCCCTAATAAACTCTAACAGTTTGTTTCAAAGGAATCCAGGTGGTTGGTCAACGATTTTAACAATTCTATTTAGAGAAGTGGTTGACAAGGGCTGCTTTCCCCACTCCTGACGGACCTTTGCTACATCATTCCAGTGTATAAAAGGGGCACAAAAACAGATCAGAAAAATGATCATCCCATAAACATTCTCGATGCGGATAGTAAGGTTTTTGCTTCAATTCTGCTATCCCATCTGGACAGTTGGGCAGCGAAGGTGGGTAGTTTCAAGGAACCACAGGCAGGCTTTAGAAAGGGGCGCAGTACTAATCTTAACGGCTTTATCCTGAGGGGTTTTCAGGAGTGGGTCTGGACTCGGCACAGTGAATGTATAAATGTGTCATTTATTGATCTAAGCCTTTGACTTGGTCAATCGCAAACTCCTCTGTACAGAGCTTAGTGAGTGGGGTATACCGGCGGGCCTGCTTCAACTAACTGTTGGATCGCACGAGCATTCCAACATGCAAGTGCGGTTAGACCAGGAAGCGCCTCTTTCTAGAAAAGTATCTACGGAGAAGTGTTTGAAGCTGGGGTGCATTTTGGCCCCCTGCCTTTTTAACACGTATGTCTGATGTGGATAAATTAATTAAGCATTCCTCTTTTGTGCCTCTGAAGTAAGGTTCATCTGGCTTGCCTACGCCAATGATTTCTTGCTCTTCAATCGAACCCCTGTGGGATTGCAGCAATTGATCACTGCATTTGCTCAGTATGTGGGAGTCAATTCATTATTTGCTAATCCTAGAAAAACAAAGGTGCTGCAACGTAATAAGAGTAAGAAGTTGTCCTCGTTTATGTAGAAGTTGAACCAAGATTCTCTGGGTATAGTAGACAATCTGATTCATCTTGGTTTCTCAGTTACCGGTAAACTGAGTAAAAAGTTAATTGAGTATAACTTAACCGGTAAGGCTAAGGCACTGTTGGCAAAGGTGTCTCGTGTCCGGTATAGGTAGTGTAGGTTTCCCTAGACTCTCTATAGAAATTCTATGAGAGTAAAGCAATTAGCAAGTTAGTCTATGCCATGGAAATTCTGCTGGAAGGAATTATTTGGCACAGGATATTGCATATTCCTAAAGCAGTTCCAACACCGGCAATCAGATACAAGGTGGGATTTAATTCTGTCAGTGTGCAAGTTGAATGGAAATACCTTCAACTATACTGTCCATTTTTGCATTCAATGGAAAATACCCTATATGAGAATACTGGTGTATTCATGCAGTCGGGCACAGAACCAGTGCTAAATTCTTTCTCTGTGCTCTGTGAACAAATTGTGACCAATTCCAATCTTCAACTTGTAGACTTACTTGAGGATCCGGGGATGATAAAAAGCTCTTTTATCAGCATGATTGGTGTTGCACCGTGGATGAATTTCATGGTTCCAAATCGCTAAAACGTCTTAAGCATGAACACAAATGTCTGGGCTTACTCCCATGTTATCTAAGTTTATTCCCAAGCCAATTTGTACAATCTGATTGTTTGGTGGAATTTGTATCCGACTAGGGAGATTCTGTGTAGACTAAGGGTTATCCACCCTGAGTAAGTATGCTGTAGATTCTGTAAGGAGCAATGCGCCCCTGAGACTTTGAAGCACTTGTTAATTAGCTGTCCCAAGCTGACTGGTAAACTCACTTTGCACTTTTAATTGTATTTATTATGAAACGTATGGGTAATAGTGGGGATGAAAATGTGTGACTTAGATGCCTTGGTGGTCATTCGACTTATGTGGTTCTTTGTCATTGGGTTTCTCAATAGTCTAACCTAGTTGATAAGCTACATGAGTTTTAATTAGAGATTTGTCCCAGACATGGGAATAGCAAGTACTGTATGCTTTTTTAGTATGCTCTTTTTGTCTTGATATATGAACTTGTTTTCATAATTGCACATTTGAAATGTATTTTATATTGTTGAGAATGAACTTGTTTTAACCAATATACAATTAAAAAGAAAAGTCCTGGGGGCCACCACGACAACCTTGGACTTGAATCTTGGGTATACAAACTATAACCCCTATTTTAATTGGGGTTTGAGTAGCATATCTGTTTCTATTTTCTAGATTTCTTTTCTTTTGAGACTGGGGCTCTGGCATTTAAAGGGTTATTTTTTCTGTGTCCTTCAGTAGTGTGAAACATTTAAGCCACAAGTTTCATTCATCAGCTGTAGTACCTGGAATTAAACATTTGTCACTGTAGTAGGCAGTTCTGTTCTCTGTATCATTGTGTAATTTAGGAGGACCTGTTCCGATTTTCAGGTGTTAAAACTGACGGGGAGCAACCATTGTTGACATTTGTTCTAACATGGTTATCTGATCTGGAGAGAGTTTGAAAGAGAAGGCTACAGGCACAGGCGTGGGTGGTAAGAGGTGCCACTAGAATGTCTCAGGACTATACATTTTATATTCTGTAACTCCTGGGGCTCCCCCTTCTTAGATCTGAGGAGGGAGTTCCACCCCATACAACTGTAGATATTTCTTAAATCTGAAATATGCATGGTGCACTGATAATCAGAGTGGTACTTCAAGAGGGAGAATGCTCCAGTTATAGATGTAACATAACGCCTAGTGAGTGTTGGGCACCTCTTGCATGTCAGTTACATCATATTACTTTGAAGAAAAAAGGGGTTGCAAAACCAACAGCCAATGCTGCCCCCTATCTTGATTTAAATATTTCGCTTGAAATCCAATTTTCGAATCCAGCCTGCATTCCTGCCCAAGGCTTGGCTCATCACCTAATAATTAGTAAATCGACCCATCAAAACAAGGCGGCGGCACCCAAATAAGTGAATAAGGACCGTCATTGATGGAGCCCAGACCCATAAGAAAAGGGACTGCTGAAAACATCAGCAAAACTTTTCATCAGCGGTATTTCACAACCTACCATCTAAAAACTCCACCAAGCTTCTCCTATCCTCAATCGGCAAACCAGAGCATTTGACATTCTGTCCTTCCAGATTTTATAGAAAGCCAAAAAAAGAGCAAACAAATGAAAACGTTAAATGTGACACAGTCCAGTCCGTACCCTGCATCATCCCAAGAGAGAGCGCTGGAGATTACGCTGGATACCAGAAAATCTGGCTTCCTGGGGCCTTTGGGCCAGTGCCGCAAGCTCCTCTGAGGTAGTTACGGGTAGGCTTCTCATTGTCCATATCTCCAAATCCCAAAGAGGTGATTTCTGAGTAATACTGTACTACTCCCTGGTCCCTTCTATGATCCATTCACAGAGCTATCAAGGCCTGGATGCATAGGGAACAAGGAAAGGCATGCAGAGCCTTCGTGGGAGGTAGGACTGAAGAAAGTGAGCAGAACTAATCACTGCCATGGACCCCCCTTTAGACTGAACATTTGCTGTCACCCTGTGAGTGGAACAGCATGAGGAGAATCACACTCGCTGCAGTACTGGTTGCCGGACTCGCACTAATGTATCCGTAGCATTCGTCATGAGGTAGGGTAAGAATGTGGAACTCAGAATGTCGAATGCAGTAGGAAGATGCAGGAGTGAAAGGCAGTTAAGAGTAGACCAGAGAAGAAGCCCATAGGGTGTACATGTGCTCTCAATAAAGGAAGCCTAAATCTCTTACCGTTCTCCTGGATCAGTATCCGTACACTTCTTTGGGCAGGCAAAGACTCTTGTACACTTGCAGGATACTCCAGTTTCAGGTGTGTTGTGCAACCTCTTTCCACATTTACACAGTGCCCGTAAAATGCAACCACTGGGAGACTGTGTTATTGCGTGTTCACTGTTCTTTCACCTATGCCATACATTTTGAAATGCTGACATAAATGGTCACATAAGGTCGATACCACATATTGACAAATTGCCTCATGAATGCAAGATACATCGTGTCAAGTAATTTGTCAGGCTATCTCCTTTAATGATACATGTGTATGAAAAGAAGCGGAGTCAATGACCACGAAAACGAGACACCTGATTTACCACAGCGAAACATTGGCTTAAGCATCCGTCTGGGTTCTATGTGAAAATGTCCCCCGGGAAAAAGTCACCAGGTATGCGATTTTCTGTTTTCCGCTGCACCCCTAAAAGCCTTCCCCCACATGTTCTAGGCTGGGTATTAATTACTATTCTAACTCCAGTCCTAGAATATTTGGGAAAGCGCTGGATTTTGGTTGGAGTGCAAATTTGTGCTTGTGTGGTGTCAGGTGTATTGACCCACGTTTGAGTCATTAAGCTGCAACATTTGGTGCTGTGGGCTTAGAAAATCCAAGATGGCCAAAAAGCCCACATGTGCGCCAGAATCCAGGAGAACCGCGCAGTTTGTGCGCACACCAAAATGGTCGCCTAACCTTCCACCCACCAGTGTGAGCGTGATGGGCCAGGGGTGCCATGAGTGGAATGTGTGCCACAGGAAAAACAGCAGTGCCCGTTTGCTTAAAAAGCCCTTTGAAATCACCTTGGTTTCTCTGAATGCAAGCTCAAAATGCCTATTTTCAAACATTGCAGGATATTCAAAAATCTCACTGAACACCAGCAGACATTTGGCAGAATGAAGTTTTGTGTGCATACAAAATCTAGAAAGAAAAAGAGCCCAAAACAATGTTCATAACAAAACTGGCTGAGCTGTGGAGGTCAGCAGCTTACGTTAAACTGAACTGAAAACCACTAAAATCGAAATGTTTAAATTAAATGAGGGACCTACTTTTGAGTGTCACATAGTTTGTAACTGTTGAAATGTCATAGTTTTGAACTTAGAATCAGCATTCTAGCTGCATGTGTAAAAATTGTCAGTTTGATTTGAATGTAGAAAACTGGGAACAAAGTGACATTTAGCTGAAACCTGGCTTAATGGAACTGGATTCTGCCTGACAACTACCCCCGACAGGAGTTGAAACTGGATCAACAGCTGTGTTCCCAGGCCTGGCTGCATTCTGCTGCCCCCACAAAAAGGAGGTGACACCTCTCTGATTGAATTAACTGGGGACTGCAGGAAACTGAACAATGGACTCAGGCAAATGTTATATTGGGGGGGGGGGCCGTAAAGTGGCTTCCTCTTGGGAGAAGTGGGAGGAGAAGTGCCTGTGAGCCAGCTGAGCTTGGGGGAAGTGGATAAACCAGTTATTCCACCATGTGATGTGGGAAGCCACACCCCTGTTTGACAATGGGCATAATTTTAAAAAGATAGATAACTCATAGTGCGGACTTGTCAGAATTATATAAGTAATATCATTATTTTTGTGATTTTTCTGTGCACATTTTAAGAGGTGTTAGGACCCTGTGGTGTATTCTGGGGGGTTGCTACCGGAAAATAGGGTCTTACTCCAAATGTCTGCATGTTAAAAATCTGACACTTCATCAATTAATGTCCATACTCCTTGCTCACGTGTGTAATTTTTGGTAAATGTCAGATATTGGTAAACCAGTCAAAAAGCGCAAAATGTTGTCATTTTTGAATGCAAGCCCCCAGGAAGATCAGAGGCGGACAAGCATTGACCATAAGGAATATATAATGTGTACATGTAATTTCAACAAATTGTGTATCTGGGAAATATGTATTTGAATCAAATATAGATTTGTGGGCAAATTGACCAGGGGAGGATCCTCTGACCCATAAACAGACCTCATCATGATGACAATCCATTTCCTTCCCCCAATCATGGGAGAGGGCAGAATTGGGCCAATGACAAGTAGAGAGGGGCAGGCTCAGTTATGCCACGCACACACCTACTTCCAAAACACATAAAAAGAGACTGCTGGGACAGGTAGAGACATTCAATTCCATTTTCTGCGGGACGCTCTGCCGGGAGACTCCAGACTTCACATCCATCAATCTTCAGAGACCAGAAATTTACTTCAGAACTTAAAGCAAGGGCCTAAATCCACAAACTGAGAACTCTTCTCAGCAGGCCTCAGCATCCTTAAAATCATTTGCAAACTATTCCACAGCAAGCTGTCTGAATTCTTTGCCAAGAACCTTCGCCAGCACCCAGAAAGCAGTGTTACATCCAGAATCCACTTGATCCGGACCGGAAAGCAGAGCAGTATTCAGAACCAGAGGCCGCTGTATCCAGAGAGGCTAGACCAGCAGAGCAGAGCTGACCCAGACCGCTGTGAGCAGAACCAGAGATCCGGATCGCTGTGAGCAAAACCGGTGCCTGATTGACCCGCCGAGCAGACAGAACCACCGCCGGACGTGTTGACCAGATCCGTGACGAGGCCTTTTTCAAATTTATATTGTGAGTACCTAGCAGAACTGTGCAGAACCAATCTCTTAGTTAAAATAATCTAATTCAAGCTATTTTAACTTAAGTAGAACTGCCTCCTAGAAATCGTGTCATCTGTCATTTTTAAAGCTGCACAACTGTCACCTGTCAATTCTGCAGCTGCAAGCTGTCACCTGTCATTTTGAGTTTTACTTTAAATCCGAAAATCTACCTTTATTAAATCGTCCGTATCTCTGGAACCGTTTGTCCTAGGAACGTGGTTTAACCGACTTCCTACTCCCTATACTTTTTCTGCAATCGCGATTTACGCACTTGGCGATTTGCGATTTGGCTCGATTTCTCCACTTGTCAAAATAGCAGCTCCATTCTTTCCTTTGTTAAAATCTGTTTGCAACCTGGTAATAACTCATAGAGCATTGCTAAAGTGAGCCTGAACTAATACCAACAAGCATCTCTCACTCACCCTGAATCTCTAGAGGGAATTAAAATCAGTTAGCACATTTTCCCATCCATTGCCATCACATTTAAAAGCATTTTGGGCCTGTGTTTCAGACTTCTACCTGTTTTCCTCTAAGCTTGCTGGGGGGGGGAACTGCATTTCGTATTGCATTTTGTTGGGATTCTTGAAGACTGTGTGCTCTCCTTCCATTTCTTACATTGCATAGGGGGGGAGTGAATTGTCAAGGAAAAGTGATTACATTGTCTTTTGTTGAAGCCATATCAAGTTATTTTCTGTACTGCATTTCATTCATCATTGCGTTTCCTTGAACCATATAAAGCATTCTTTCCCACCTTATTCTTCTGTTTCTATTCATAAGTTACCTCTTGCTGATTACTGCTCATATTCACAAGTGTAATATCCATTATCAATTTATTTATAGAAGTGATATATATATATATATATATATATATATAATTTAAATTTTTGAATAAACCTACGGGTCGTTCTCAAGGCGCATATATCATTCCAGTTCAAGTACTGCAAATATGTTGCCGAAACATCAGTCAATAGAAAACATGGCATCCATTCCCTTGCAAAATAACAATCCCTTCAATGGGCTCTGGACATCAGTACATCAGTGTCAAAATTATATATATAGAACCTATCAGTCCGGATAGAAACCAGTAATCAATGGGCCAAATCCCTGCAACAAATTCATGTTTATATTGGTAAGTTCATTTGTCCAAGAGGGGTCTTCTTCTAGGTCTACCCTCCTGTTTTAGATTTTGTTTGGGGACAGGATTTCTGTTTGTTTCAGTCATGTGTGTTCCTATGTTTCTTTAGTGCATGGCATGAAGAGAGTTAATTTATTTGCTTCTGTCTGCCAGTGTCATCAATCCTATTGGTCAGTCTCATTGGTAAGTCGAGGTGTCTGCGGATGTGACATTCCATCCCGTAGATGGCAGTGCTGTAACTTGTGACATCAGGTAGCGTGGGAGGGTGTAGACAGATTGGGAGGCATGGGCACCACACAGGGTGAAACCTGTTGACAGTTGGGGTGATTGGATTCTCTCCTGTGAGGAGAGTAGGAGAATACTGAAGGAATAGGTGTTTGGTAAGGGGCTCCCTTCTCTGCGATGAAGAAGGATCAAAAAGGACGTTGCTGTACCTTGGTATTACATTGCCCCTGACGAGCTTTGGGCAGGGATTGTCGTGGAGTGGGACAGACTCACACTGACCAACAGAATTACAGATTCATTACTTAGAGGAAGAAATAAATGCTGGTGATGTATATTCATTGAGTCGCTTAACATGTGGTTTTAGCAAAATCTACTGTGTTTTAATGCAGAGTAATTACGTGTTTGATACTGCGTATTTTGTCCACAAATACTGGCCGTTTGTTTGTGTGACTTTCTCTGTGGAAGGTGTTGGCGCCAGATAAGGTACTGGTTCTACTGTCATTGGGGACTCATTCCTCGCAGTAGGGCACAAAGGCGAAAACCTGCAATTACTGGGTTGCTGGATTGGATGGGCAGGGGGCGACCAGGGAAGAAGGAGCAGGTGGATGCCTGTTGCAACCGGCTCCCCAGCAGGGGGTACTTGAAGGAGGGTGGAGACGGTTTTGCAGCCTCGGGCATCGCGTGGGAGGGGGTGCGGCAGTGCCAATCCTGGGGGCTTAACTATTTAAGCTCTATAGCTCTGGGGGACGAGGTCAGCATAGGTCTTCGCCTCATCCTGCTGGATTGTAGCTGCCGTGCCTGCACTGCCATCTGGAGCCCCTGAGCCACCTGGGAGTTCTTTTCCCATCCCACCCACCCTGTTTTTGAAGGAGGTGGGATGTGGGGGCAGGTGGGGGGAGAACCATGGGGACACCGAGATCCCTTTCCGGGGGACTCCGGAGCTGGAATTGGGCATGTTGATCAGAGGCTCCCAGCAGGGGAAGGTGGCGGCGGGACCGGGGGCGGCTGGGTCCGGTAAGAAAATGGGCTGCCTTCTGGTAACGCCTTCCATGAAGGGCATGGTGGGGAGGGGACAGGGCCTCACCACCATGTATAGCCCCAGCGGGGCGGAGAGCCATGGTCCACCTGGACTACTTGCCTGCAGGAAATGTTGTGAATAATATGGACATTGTTGATATTGTGTATTATATGTAACGTTACATTTTTGGAGTGCATTTGTGATTTGCTGTGAGATATAAAATGTGGCCAGTTTGGCATCCAAAGAAGATATGTGTCACATGTGTTTGCTCTTCACCTAGGCATGCCCCTCTGCTCAGCCCACCCAGTTCCACCTCCTAGGAGCACTGCACAGGAACTCGGGATGTTGAGGGGCAGAGGGCTTGTGAGAATGTAATGTTTGTTCTGTTACGGGAGTACCTTGCAGGTGCCCATATGGAGAGTGGAGAGCTTGTCATAATTTGGAACTAACCAAAGGTATTGGGTTGTGTTTTATCGCATTATATTTTCTATTAGCACACCTGTGGGGCGGCCGGGCAGCCTCTCAGCCACTCAGGAAGCTCAAAATGGGGATTTTTTTTTATGGTAAAGCCTGTGCTTGTGGCCCTCCTCGGACGTGAAAGCCCACCATCTTCCCTACCAGGCTGCAGGCAAGGGCACCATCGTGCCCCCTTCTGCCCACCCCCAATTTCACTTCCCTCACACCCTCTCCTGCTTACTCCCACCCGACCCACTTACCACCTGCAACTTCCTCATCCCTCGAAGCTTCCTCGCCGCTGTCAATGTACTCCATCTAAAGGGAAAAGGGACTACATGTAGTTCCCTTGTCCATGGTGGTCATCTTGTTTTGTAGTCTTTTTTTTATTTTTATTTTAATTTTTTTAACCACGTCGTTTCTCAACTTTAAAAAAGTATTCCGCGATGTTAAGGCCCTCACTTTGCTCGAGCCTGTAACTCTGCCCCAGGGCATTACCTGATCCAGTAATGCACCCGCCCATCAGGGTTATAGTTTACTAAGGCAGATTGGAAAGTTAAGGGAGTTTTTTCACAGGCATTCCGGGGGTATGCTGTTGTAGTAAGCTCATTTGTGACATAGCGCTGATCAGTGGCAGAGGCACCTTTTGGTGCATGAAGGGACGGATAGCTCCAAAGGGTGCACCAAGGAGTTAAAATGATTAATGGTTGAGCCCCCTACGGGGTGTTGAATGTTTTCAGTAGAGTGTCCTAAATATTGCCTCAAATTAGCATGAGTGACGGAGCATAGCGAGGAAGCCAAAAAGACTCAAGGGTAGTTCAAGGGATTATTCCCCATGAGACACGTTTGTTAAATCTGCTGAAATGATGCGTTTTGCAGCACAAATTTTAAGAAAAAGTGGGATAAAAATGTACAATTGTTTCTCTATGGAGGCATGAAAAATGTCCAGTAGATTTTGATTTATGGGTAGTCATACCAGGTGAATAATTTGAGTGGAGGGGCCTAGCTATTTCTGCAAATTAGCACGAGCGACTGAGTGTAGTGCGGGACCCCAAAATCATTAAGAGTCCCCCCATCTCCGCCAAGAATTTCTTTTTAAAATAATGTGCTGAAGTTATGCCTTTTGTAACGCCATTTTTTAGAACAATTGGATAAAAAGCCATGCAATTTTCAAAAACATATCTAGTAAATGTCAAGATTCATGGGCAGTCCTGCTTGGTGAATATTTTGAGCGGATGGGCCTGAATATCTCCAAGTTAGCAGAGCGAGGAATCCTAGAATAATTCTGCAGGATTTGTGGTGGGGAAATAAAACAGTTCATTCTGAAGAAACTAATAACCGTTGTGATTCTTCATATATGGTATTAAGTTTAATGATCTTCAAATGTGCATAAAAGGTTGGGTAAGTTTATTTCTTTTATTTATTTAATTGGTTTTTATAACGCGTCTAATGACATACCGGAGTTCGGGTTCTAAGCGCGGATCCTGGATTCGAATTGCTTCCAAGACCAGCAATTTTGTATAACTATATAATATTATGGTTCACGTTCACTACACTCTGTTGTGTATCTTAAAGCGTCAGGCACACGCCCCCTACTGTAACCATCTAGCCTTTAAACACTTCGATACGTTTGGGGGGGCCCCTCTCCTGTGCAACTTACTGCCACTCTGCCGTAACCATTCGTTATACCATGAGGGAGCGTTATGGTAGTGCAAGATTGAAAATAGAAAAAAGGGATCACGTTAGATGTGAACTTAATTTCGTAGCTTTGGTACTTGCCACGGTATCATGTTTTAGAGCCACCAGGGCCAGTCCTGTCCTCTACCCGATGAGTTGGCACCAGGCATTGTGGTGATTCACCTTGAGAAAAGGCAGAAGAGTGGTTCAGGAGCCATATTTGTTTTCTCACTGCAATTCGGACAATGTAGGTAGAAAAGACGGTGTTTTGGAGCATTATCAAAGTCTGCTGACTTTTGCAGGGCCGGACGGGAGTGTCCAACATTTGGTACCAGTTTACAGTCCACACTATGACTAGAGCAGTTCCTCCAGGTATGGAAACACTATAGCGCATTGTATTGCTCTTCCCCAAAAAGTACAGGGAACAACCATAAATCACCAACGCAATTATAGAGCAAATACTTTGAACCATAAACAGACAGACACAATAACTCACAGCCACGCACTCTTTAGAAGATAATCAGCTCTTTACGGCTATTTATTCAAAGATTACAAGTACATAGAAATAACTCATAAAAATAATAAGGACATAGATCACAGAAGAAGTAAAGAAGTCAAAAAGAAATGCATCACTGTGAGCGTAACAGGATTCATCTCGTCCAGAAGCGGCTGGAAGACCCCGGGAACAGCCAGGCCGAGAGCACCACAGCTCACAGGAAGGCCGGACGTAAGCGTCCTTCTCCGGCTGAAGTCTCACCTGACCACCTCCAGGTTTCCGCATATATACACACTCCACAAAGGGGAGTTAATTCACGAACATTCTGGAAATTGCACTTGCGCAGTTGAGGAACAGCCGTCGGTTGCCAGCTGGGTCAATCGAGAGCTCCCCCCAAGAAGCGCAGTGCCTCCCTTCTCTAAAAACACGCTCCACAGAGAACAGTAGCAAGCCATAACAACATTAGCTTTCCCAGCAGAAATGGCCTTGACCGCATACCAGGTTTGGAAAAGCATGTTTGTCTCAGCACTGTGAATCTAACACTCAGCAAAATGTGTGCAGCGTTTCACTGCGGCATGAAGTAAATATCCAACATGGCTCCGAGCGCTCGCAGAATGCATTGCGCACCCACGCCATTTTGGATCAAGCATCAATCAAGCATAACAATTCCACCCTTTGGACATTTATCTTCCATATCCCGGTGGCACAGGAACCGGTCTCTGAAACCTACGAAATGTTAAGACTAAATTGGGAATACATTGAATGCAACAACAACAAGCAATTATAATAGACAATATAATAAAAATGCAAGCAAAAATGTAACAGTGTACCCCCAATATCAGGTATCCATGAAAATAACCAATCCCACCAATTTCTATTGCGATCTTGAGACACTTGAGAAATGAGATCCCTCAAACCTCGAATATGACTTTCAATAGATCGTGAGTGGTCACTTAAATTGAAACAACACATACCTTCAAAGGCATTACACCCTAAATTATGTTTTAGCAATAGATAAACAGCAGCTCTGTTCTGCAAAGTTGCTTTTCTAATAACTTGACTATCAAGGAGTAATTCTTCTAAAGCCTGCGAAGTATGATTAAGACTTTTAACTACTGAACACGCTAATTTCATCAAAGATTTGTAACCTCCAGCAGCTAAACCCCAAACACCCACTAATGAAAGGGTTAATGCTAGAACCTCAGCTTCTGATAACAAATGTACATGTGAATCACAGTCAGGAGATAGCCCTACAGATTCGAAAGTTGACCTTTTACCTCGAGTTATCGCTGAGTGTAAAGGAAACATCATTAGTCCCAATTGAGTTAAAGCACATGGACACATGGACCTCCAGAAATGTTAGCTGGAATATAAGTATATGTAATGTTACCACATAAAAAGAGCCATCCTGTTGGAAGTTTCACATGATTCAAATGACTAGCAGTTATCATTGTATGATTGCAGGACATAGTATTGTTTACACTGGTGCATTTGCGTGACATTCGCGAACATAGTCGCCCCTCGAACATGGTATTGTACTGATTGGTCAACTCTATTTGTCGGCATTTGCCAATTTCTTGTGCTTTGCACGTCATAATGTAACACACATCACCTTGAGTTATATTGTAAGTAATAACATGTGTCAAATTTTTCCATTTTCTGTCAGTCTCTTGGCAGAACCGACAGTATTCGTAAACTGAAAACTAAAGAATCATTATGTGTGACGCCAAAGATATGCTTTAAAACCGGAACAGGCATCGGCACCGCTACTAAACACGTAGTCCATAAAGCTTCAGCATTGGGCACATCAGTAAGACAAAAGTGTGATATGTTCAGTACTTACTGTGCAGATATATGCTGTGCCAGATATATCCACATATTCTCTTCTTGGGTAATCATAGAGTGTTTCCGTCTTCCTACGATCGCGTCTTGCACGACTGGCATCAAGGTTGTTTTCACTTGCTCCTGATGTGTTTGTTGCATTTCACGAATCCATGTCTTCGGTCTGGCGGGCTTTTCGGCACTGGCATAGGGCTGCTTGGGGACAACATTATTCATCACTATCAGTATCCCCTTGATCACTGGCACAGATGTGACATTTTTCGGTGGTAACAGCAGATTGTTTAACTCGCCCAAATGGAGTCCATTTAGTGCCACATTTACACCAACCAGACCCAGGATCTACAAAGCAAACCCAGAAAAGAGATAGCAGTGTTGCACATCACTCTCTCAGGTAACATTTGTGTGCGGGTACATATTGCCATTTCTTTCTACCAGGCTCCATAACTAAAACAACTTGATCTTTGCCTGATGCAATGACTTCTGCGGGCACTGGTGGGCCACTTGCTTTTCCACCCACACCATTGCACCCGCTACCATACTGTCTGAAGAGCCAAAACCGCAATCCCCACGGGTAGTTAACACTGTAGGAGGCTCCCCTTTCTTAATCATGGACAATTTAATGGGCATGACAATCAATTGGGCCACTCGATCACCCTTGTGGATTGACAGCAATTGATCCCCACTATTCATTAGGATGACTTTAATCTCGCCTTGGTAATGAGCATCAATTACCCCTCCCAACACTTGAACTCCCTTCAATGCTAGGCCAGATCTAGGGGCAATCCATCCCATATGCTCTAGGGGAATCTGTACTCCAATCCCTGTTTCAATTACAACTATTCCTCTTGGATCTAATCTTATTTCTTCATTAGAATGCAAGTCTACCCCTGCTGACTCTGGAGTTGCTCGATAGGGAGCTAAAGAACCTGCAGTAATTTCCCAGTATAATAATGTTTCTTTGACTGAATTGGGTTGAACCTGTAAAGTAGGAGTCATTAGTCTCATCAAAGGAGTTTCATGTTCATACACAGGCCTATTGTTTAACACTTGCACCGCATCAAACACACGATCATGCCAGCCTGCCAAACTGCCATCTCCAGACTTGCGCAACTGTTTTTTCAGTAACCCATTCATTCGTTCAATTAGCCCTGCCGCAGCTGAATGGTAGGGCACGTGATAGATCCACTCAATGCTCTTTTCCTGACAAAATTCTTGGATTAATTTGCCTTTGAAATTTGACCCATTGTCACTTTGAATCTGCAAAGGCACTCCATAATGTAATATGATCTGATCTAACAACCTGATGGTGTTCAATTGGGTTGCACGTTTGCACGGGTAGGTATCCACAATAGTGCATGCATACTGACAACCTCTGCTGATTGGCATAGGACCGATATAATCAATCTGCCAAATTTGACCTGGTAATTTTCCTCTTCTCAATGTGCCTCGAACAATTTGAGGTATCGGTCTATGTAATTGGTGTTGGCACACGGGACATTGCAAAATAATGGTTTTCACTACTTCTAAAGGAAGACTGATGCCTCGAGCTTGTGCCCACCTGATAGTAGCCTTTTCTCCAAGGTGCCCACATTTCTGATGGGCCCATTTGGCCAAACCCTCCATATCGTCTTTCCGAGCCTCTGCATCCACTGAGGAAATCTTGGTGTGTTCATCTGCAACAGAATTAAACCAACGTTCTAATGAATCTGTGGCACAATGCGCGTCCACATGATATACAGTGACTTCACTTTGTAACAACATTTCGGCAATATCCTGCCACAGTTCCTATCCCCACAACTCTTTTGAATGAATCTTCCATCCATTCTTTTGCCAAGTTGGCAACCACACTGCCAATCCATTCGCCACTGACCATGAATCTTTGTATACATACCATTGACCAGGGCTCTCTTGTTTCAACGATTGGTAAACCGCGTAAAGTTCTGCGAACTGACTGCTCTTTCCTTTCCCTGTCATTGTCAACATCTTTTTTGTTTTGGGATTGTACGACACTGCTTTCCAGTACCGCTCAGTTCCCACGTATCGGGCTGAACCATCCGTGAACCAAGCATGCTCTGTTTGCTCCACGGTCAAATCGCTGTAAGGTACTCCCCATTTCACGGGAGACTCACGTTTTTCAGGCACCTCCGGTGGTATGTAATCTGAGGGCGGTATGTTGGCTACTTGCTCATGTAGTTTTACTACTCCACCCTTTCCTGATTTGGCTCTGTCTTGAATATACCATTTCCACTTAATTATGCTGGCTTCTTGAGCATGTCCTATACGATGCGTTTTAGGAGAGCTCAGTACCCACTGCATGATTGGTATTTCAGGTCTCATAAATACATCATGACCCACCGTCATCTGCTTGGTATCAACAAGAGCCCAATAACATGCCAGCAATTGCTTCTCAAACGGAGTATATGAGTTACCAGCATCGGGCAACTTACGACTCCAAAACCCTAATGGCGCACGTTTCCTGTCTTGTTTCTGCCACACACTCCAGTTAGCATAATTGTCTTGCACAGACACATTTAATTCCACTTCGACTTCCTTCAAGGGCCATAAATCAAGCACCTGCTGCGCCGTGTCTTTCGCCATCTCAAAGGCTTTCTGCTGCTCTTCCCCACACTGAAACTCATATTTCTTTCGTGTCACCTTGTAGAGGGGGGGCAATATCTGCCCTAAATGCGTAATGTGCTGTCTCCAAAAGCCAAACAGTCCTATAAACTGCTGAGCTTGCTTTTTGTTCGTTGGAGTGGGGAATTCAAGTATTTTCTGACAGGCTTTTGGCACCATTTCTCGATGCCCATGATGCCACTGAATCCCTAGAAATATCACTGTTAAAGCTGGACTTTGAATTTTACTCTGATTAATCTCCCACCCTTCCTTTTTTAATCCTTCCATAAGGACATCTAGCTGACTTTGCACACTGTGGTCATCCTTGCCCTGGATCAAAATATCATCGATGTAATGAGAGATTTGTATGTCAGGTTTACACGGTATCTTGTCTAAGTGCTCTGCCACGAGCTGGTGACAGATAGTCGGGCTGTGCATGTACCCCATGGGTAGTCTCGTGAAAGTGTACTGACGTCCACCCCACGTAAATGCAAACTGTTCTTGACACTCATCAGCAATTGGCACGGAGAAAAATGCATTTGCTAAATCGATCACTGCATACCAAGTCCCCTCAAACTTTTGGACATTTTCAATCAATGTAATAGCATCTGGGACTGCGGGCACTAAGAGAGGAGTATGTTTATTCAACTCCCTGTAATCCACCGTCATTCTCCACGAACCATCTCCCTTTTTAATAGGCCAGAGTGGATTGTTCCATGAGGTGGTAATAGGGCGTAATACACCCGCCTCCACGTACTCTTTAATGGTGTCTGAGATTTCCTTGTGCCCCCCAGCAAAGCGGTATTGTTTCATGGCTACTCGCTTGGTTGCCACTTGCACTGGGGCCATCTTCAATTTGCCTACGGTAATGGGTGTACAAATCAATGCACACACCCCAAACTGATAAGTTTTACCGCCAGGTCCCAAGGTTAGCCCTTCCAAAATGTCAAAGCCAATTATATATTGAGGTATCGGGACAATCAACACTTGGTATTTCTGCCTCTTTAAATTGCCTATTTTCATTTCCACTCGTGTTTGCACTGCGGGGGTCTCCTTTCCCCCTAAACCTGTAATCGTAAACTGTTTGCCTTTAAATCGTGTCGGATTACCATGAATCAAAGAGGCCTCCGCCCTGGTGTCTATCAATGCTCGCACCCCTTGTGTATTTCCTGGCCCCCAAAAAATCTTGACATCAACATGAGGCCGTCTATCCACTTTTATGCGGGCAGACGCTGCCGGAGCTTGGCCAAAGCCCTAGTCAAACTTCGAATGAGTGTGACTCGACTCCGCCACTAGCATCGCACTCACCACCTTTCTCAAATCAGCGTATGTCGGCTGGTACGGGGAAGGTGTCCCCATAGACCCTTCGTTTTGTTCTTCCGCAGTGGGAGCAGAAGGTGAGGTGTCCCGCTGTGGCGTGGTGACTACTTGTTTCTTAACCTGTTTATAGCACTCTTTGGCTGCAAGTCCTCGTTTTTTGTATAATTCATACATTACTCTGGTTTCGATGCCATCAATTTCC
The DNA here is from genome assembly GCF_040938575.1 of Ambystoma mexicanum. NCBI lineage: Eukaryota > Metazoa > Chordata > Amphibia > Caudata > Ambystomatidae > Ambystoma > Ambystoma mexicanum. The sequence continues at coordinate 891,782,167 of NC_090935.1, read as the reverse complement.
TCGTGTGGCACACCATCTTTTAACAAAGTCAAAAACATGTCTTTTCGGGACACTCGGGAGTCTCTGCTACCTTGCCGCCTGCCTTCAGTTCTTCTCTCACTATGCCCCTCTCTCTCTCGTGGCTTGTTATCACTCTTATCCCACTCTCCCAAATCTGCAAGTTGTCGAATGGCATCTGCTACCTCATCAGTAGCCTTGCCCGTCATACCTACGAGCAAAGTCATAATGACACTTTATGCGGGTGGCGCAGTTCTAATCACCATGTTTCGAGTTGAAAGTGAGAGCGGCACGGCTCCCATGTGATCAGGCGCATCTATGTGAATCGCCACTTTCATAGCATGCTCTCTGACTTTTTGAATTGCTTCTCTCAACGTATACCACTTTGTTTCTTCACTGGCCCAATCTGTGGTGATAGGGTATTTACGGTTACATGCTTGGGCTACCAGGTGCAACAAAGACACCTGCGTATCTTGACCATTTGCGTCAGGGGGCGGTCCTGCTCTTAAGACCTCCTGTACATTGGTGTCAATTGACAGGGGTAAAGAAACGCGGTGAATCAGTAGAATCTACCAACAATCCTGCAGCACCCCCCATCTAATAATCTCACCATCCATGTCAGTAAAGCTTCCCCTGATTTTTGCCTCAAACGGGTAATAATTTCCCCAACCTCCTGTTGTGTGTAATCCTCCAGCGTGGTTAAATCCACCATTCCGCCAGCAGGATTCTGCGGGTGTGGTCCGGCTCGCCGTCTTCTAACAGGCTTCGCCGCCACTGTTTTCTGTTTCGCCTCTGGTTTGGGGTCAGACTCATCTGCGGAACTACTTTCTAGACTGGTCGAATCAAAAATATCACCATCCCAGTCTACGCCAGCAGTAGCGATTAGTCGCCACATTTCTTTTGTTGACCCCTCCCCGTCTTTTCCTATACTTATACCGGGCTACTCGTACTGCTGCCCTCTCGGCCACCTCCTGATATGTGTCAGCCTTATCTTTTAAACAGTTTAATTTGAATCTGCTGCATTAACACAATCTGCCGTTCTGCAGCTCGCTCTCTAATCACAAAACCTCATTTTTCATTTCCACCTTCATTTGATGTATTTTCCTATAAGCATGCAAAAGAACCCAACCTCGCCTACCTAATGCCGCACATTCTTTGCCGCGTCCGACTGGAACTTGTTGCAAGCATGCAATTACATCAGTCGGATCGGCATCTCGCAATCCTTGATCCCAAGTTTCACTTAAACCGGCACCACATGCCCACGCTTGAGCCAACTTATCATATAGACTCTTAGTCCAGCCTGGAATATCAACGTCAGAACAGTCACCGCCAGCGGTAACGTTCTTCTTCTTGAACAAACTACTCATTATCGCAAACAAAGCAAAACCTCGTTGAACCTATATATTTTCTTCTCCACACTGTAATCCCTCCCACATGCACTCAAACACTTACAAAAGAGAAAAAAAAAATCACTATTCAAAAAACTTCACTCACACGACAACCAAATCCTATCTACGTTTCAACAGATTCTTGGACACTCGGCACAATTCATCACAAGCATCCTGTTCGTGACGCCAAAAATGTATTGCTCTTCCCCAAAAAGTGCACGGAACAACCATAAATCACCAATGCAATTATAGAGCAAATACTTTGAACCATAAACAGACAGACACAATAACTCACAGCCACGCACTCTTTAGAAGATAATCAGCTCTTTACGGCTATTTATTCAAAGATTACAAGTACATAGAAATAACTCATAAAAATAATAAGGACATAGATCACAGAAGAAGTAAAGAAGTCAAAAAGAAATACATCACCGTGAGCGTAACAGGATTCCTCATCTCGTCCAGAAGCAGCTGGAAGACCCCGGGAACAGCCAGGCCGAGAGCACCACAGCTCACAGGAAGGCCGGACGTTAAGCGTCCTTCTCCGGCTGAAGTCTCACCTGACCAACTCCGGGTTTCCGCATATATACACACTCCACAAAGGGGAGTTAATTCTCGAACATTCTGGAAATTGCGCTTGCGCAGTTGAGGAACAGTCGTCGGTTGCCAGCTGGGTCAATCGAGAGCTCCCCCCAAGAAGCGCAGTGCCTCCCTTCTCTAAAAACACGCCCCACAGAGAACGGTAGCAAGCCATAACAACGTTAGCTTTCCCAGCAGAAATGGCCTTTACCGCATACCAGGTTTGGAAAAGTATGTTTGTCTCAGCACTGTGAATCTAACACACAGCAAAATGTGTGCAGCGTTTCACTGCGGTATGAAGTAAATATCCAACATGGCTCCGAGCGCTCCCAGAATGCATTGCGCACCCGTGCCATTTTGGATCAAGCATAAATCAAGCATAACACGCATAAACATATTTGCTCCAGCGCCACAGCTTCACCCGTGACAAGATAACTGAAGCCCACAGATGGGGCAAGCTCTGCTGCAGACAAAGAAGCTCCAACTGCCAACGGGGTGAGCAGACCGATGTCTGCCCTTTTCAAATGGTTGCTCAGGCCATGCACAAGGCAGCCACATTTCCTGCCAATAGCCATTCCCTGTGGCTTGTGAAGGCAGGGGGTGGGCCGGACTCTGCCTGCACCCCCCTAGGTGGATATTAGGCTTGAGCAACTCTCTGCTTTTTTACTTACTGGCAACCGCCTCACCCTGGAAGCCCTGAGAGTAGAGTCCTACACCCAATAAGGTCCGGCAGACAAGTAACAGAACGCAGACGTTTACAATTGCACCCTGCATAAGCTTGACAAAACACCAACCTCAAGTGGGGGCATTTGAGTGAGCGGAACACTGTAAAGGCAAATTAAATAAGAGTGTGTGGGCCCCCTCTACTGAGAACGAACATGGGTCAAATCCCTTTTTGTATGGAATTCTTCCACTCAGGAGGATCTGCAACCACGTTTAAGCTCACTGCACCCTTCACATAGAAAACAATATCCATTTGCACATCAGTCTGGTCCCACCCACAAGGGCAGTGCAGCACCGAAATGCTAGGCACTGTAAAGGGAAACTCCATCCTAAATCATTGACAGTTCAGAGACCTACAAATGTGCAAGGTTTACTGCTTCTCTAGCTCATTCCCAGCTACCGCTGCAGCTCGGACACAATCGCTCAAGCTTCTGGCCGAGGTTTAAAGGTGGTAGTTTCTGTGGTGAATGAACAGAACACATCACATGTAAATTATATTTGAAAGCCTGAGGATGGGTAATGGTATTTACAAAGAGGTGTTCCCATCATACAATCAATATAAACCAATTATTTGTATTTCTTTTCGCCGTTTTTCATATTCACTGATTGGTCCGAGGTCAGATATACATTTATAAAATTACACTGTTGCTTACACACAAACATCTAACGATGTTTATACTGATGGCATCGAATGCAAAAGCCTTGAAAAAATGCATTTTTTTTCTTCATTTTTTTATGGGGTGTCCCACCCAAACCCCCGTTTTTTTTGCCCCTTAAAGCCCATTTTAATTTAAAAAAAAAAAAACTTTACCTACAAAAAAAATTCATTTTTTTTCGAGGCTTTTGTATCCGATGATTTTGCATTCGATGCATTGTATTAGATGGAATCACCGAATACCTCTAACGATGTATAGTAAAGTGCATCCGATAGTGCAGAAAAAAAGGATTTAATCAGTTATAAAAACATAACCCAAAAGTCAACAAACACCAAAATTCTAACACCAAAGAAGCACCCTGCCATCCCTATCTGGATTACACCAGAGGGTGTGAAGAACGTTAATCTAGACATACAAATATTAACTATTCAAATAAAACACATTATGTCTCACTAATACAGTTTGATTTATTTTTACTGTGATTCAATCACTAAACATCCCAAGATTTTTTAATTAAATCCGTTTTAGGGTAGTCAACATCACATTGATGTTTCGGTGTATATATTACATGGGAACACCTTCGTCAGGGCTTTGCGCCACTTTTTCTGAATAGTCTTGCTTTACACCCAATTGTTCATTTTTAATGTTGACCAAGTCAATCTATAAAATTTGGAAATATCTAAAATATGCATTTTAATGCAATTTTACTTTTGCAACACTAATTACACACTGCAGATTATACATTTCTTTCCAACTATCTTGAGATTTACTGTGGGTGACAGAGACTAACAAACCATTGTTGTCATCACGTTTTTCATTTTGATTGCTTCCATTCTTTCATTCTTTCATTACAAACAGGAATAATATAAATACTGTTATATTATGAATGCTTTGATCCCTCAATCATAGAATCTTACTGTTGAACGTCTGCATCAGTGGAGAAAGATTTTTCCAGCTGTCTTATATATGTCCCAATATGGTTCACTGCTACCTAAAGTATGGACTTGGAGAAAAGAGGGAGGACAAGAAATAAGTCGTCGAACTCCCTTTGTAAGTGCAATAATTCAAACTCGTCCAAAGAGCACTGCAAACTCACCTAAAATGGTAGTTTCCAGTCAAGCAGGCTCACTGGGTACACTCACGCAGCATCCTCTTCACAATGGAGGTGATGCCACTGGAATACTATTAGCGTTTAGATCAATGTAAACACTTAACACTATGAGGACAGGGAAGAGACGAAAAGAGAACAGGGGACAACCCAATAAGTCCTCTTGAGTGAAAGTTGTGTATAGCCCTGCCAAGACCATAACAGTACTGATTTAAAACACACTACGCACTCGCCTAGAGTTCTGGCTTTCACCCATACAGGCTCTCAGGGTGCAGTCTCGCTGCATCCTTTTTTGCTTAGGGAAGAACAGCCTTACATTTTAATGAGCATTTAAATTGGATCGGTAACTAAGCCCTTCAACAACAACGAGGGCTTCTTTTCCTTTCAACAAGCCGCAATGTCACTAGTACAGAAAGGAAAGGAAACGTGAGTGCCATCTTGGAATTCTTTTTTAGGATGTGATATAGCGTTGTTAAACATACCTTCCCTGCCTTTACGTGCCATGCTTGTTTATCTTATATTGGTATTCAGCTTAAGGATAGAGATTTTGAAACTACGCTCTAATACATATTCTTACATCAATTTCTATTGTTGATATTTTAACGTTCGATTGCCCAATTTGCACACCTTTTGTTATTTTATTATAGCAAGGGGACACTTGCTCATATCAATCCATCTATTTAATTACCACATACTCCGCCTCGGGGTCTCAATTTGTCGCTCTAGGACCAAGGTGCCTCACCTCTCCATATTCCCTGGATTTCTCGCTCGATTTGCTTACTAAAAGGAAAAGGTTAGCTTAGCAGTAAAAGGACCAAGGTGCCTCACCTCTCCATATTCCCCGGATTTCTCGCTCGATTTGCATAGCCTTGTTACCTCTTCAGTTCCCCTTATTATTCACAATGCTCATGTATTTTAGCAAATGTATATTATGTTCAGATATTCTGTTAATAAAAGGCATCCCCAGTGTGACTCGCTGTTTTACATAATCATTTTTTTTTTTATGCAGAACAACCAATTCAGTAATTAGTGACACCCTTATTGCGGATATTACATAATATAGTTTTCAAACTTGCATTCATCCTCTTGTTTTGTGAAATTAACATCTCAAATATTTCACAATTCATTGTAAAACCTTTTCAAAATACAATTTTGCAAATTCATTGTTCAGTCATCAGAACGTGGTTCCTAGGTATCTCAAGGGAACTTTGTTCCAATTCTTAGCTTAAAGCTTTTCAACTTATACAGAGTAGGGCAGCACAAATGAAGAGAGGGGAGGAGGACGGTGGAAAAAACATTATCATGATGTGCCTTCCTCCCAGTCAGGTTGAAATAACCAATGAAATCCTTCCAGATGTGTTTGTAATAAAAAAATCCATTGGGACTCTTTAGGGATTAGGACTCTTTCCACATTGTGAGATGTAGGTGCTTCATCCAGAATCCACCAAAACAGTTCTTCAGGCGTATGTGGTATTTCAACATAATGTTGAACCAGGGAGTCTCCTAATTTATTACTTTATTCGTGAACGGTGTACCAAAATTCAAACTCGTGCCTCCCTACTAGTCTGTCCTACATTAAGCAAATTGCATGGGCATCTCACACAGTAGACCACTCTACTGGTTCTGCAGTTGGTCCTGGTTATCAGATGTCAATCTTTGCTTCACTTTAAATGATGTTCCCTTACCAGTGTACTTGCATGCTGTGCACGTACCACAATGGAAGTGGCCCACCAAAGGTCCCAATCTATTGGTTTCACTTCTTATAGAATGTTTTGAGTGTACCAGATGTTAATTTTAATGTTAATGTTAAAGGACATTTGTACCGCGCACTATCACGACCGGAGTGGTCCCCTGGCGCTCTGGCGGCTCTGAAAGAGGAGGGGAGGTCGAGTTAGTGGGGGGAAGCAGGAAAAGTACAAGAGAGCAGTGATGTGCTGTTGGCGGTCTCAGCCCGGTGGGTCTGTTGGCTGGGCCTGGGGTGTTTGCGGCCGGTAATCGTCGTGAACTGTTGTGCAAGACAGTGTGTTTTTTGTTTTGTTGTTGCAATGTAGTGAAGTTTGTGCGGTTTGTTGTGCTGTAGGTTTTGGTTGCGTTTGGTTTGGAGTTTGAGAGGTGTATGCAGAAAGGGAAATTGTTAGTAGGGTTGGTTAGTTTGCGTCTCTATCCTGAATTGAGGCGCTCGGCTTGCGTAGTCTCCCCTGATGCGGCTTTCCATCGTGCAAGACAATACTATGTCCTGACCTGGGTCTGACTGGTATACAAGGTACCTTACGACTCTGGCCCCCACCTCTAACATGCTCTCTCATAGCTCCCCTTATCCTCCCTTCATACTCAATTCTCAATTTGCTTGTGGGTAACCACTTGCTGGATACGTGTTATCAACCGTGCTGGAAGAGCTATTATTTCCTCTGACAATTCCCCAGTCTTTCCCCTTTTGCTCGCTGCCTCGGTCAACTCATCCCACTTGATGACAGGATCTAAACTCTGTCATGCATTCTGCATTGGCGCCATATATCTGCTGGCAGAATGCATAACAAACAACTGATCTGTATCTCCCAATGTAAGCGGACCCGTTTTAAGTACCCCATCTGTCTTGGTGTGAGACTGTTTTGGAATTCGCCTAATATTTGGATAATCCTTGGTAAAAGAAAGTAACTACATCCAATTCCAGTGGACGTGGATATGGTGTGTTGGATCTGTATCAAACACAGGCACTTCTCTCATGGGAAACGCTTGTGTTACCATAGACTTTAATGGGGCATTTATGATCCGAAATAAAAGTGTTGACACTATTGCAGGACAAAAGTTTGAATCAAGCTATACGGCTCTATCCTTATAATCGCTAGGGATGGGGTGCACTTCGTCGTCCTCATCTTTTTTATATAAACAGACATTGTTTGCATAACCTTTATACTATTGCAAATATAAGCGTATCTCGTTGCCGGGGCACATACACTTCTTGTTCCACTCCTACACCATTTTTTATCCATGCCAATACTACCTTTTCCACGTTTCCGTGTTGTGGGCTGTAATTGTGCAGGCACGAGGTGGCGAGTAGAACGCCTTATCACCGGGTACCAGATAATGGGTCTCATCCTCGAAGGTCACTTGATCCAGGTGCCGTGGCTAATGGGTTAGCCTTGGCTACATACACACCCTTAATTCTCATATCTTTACTGTCTCCCTCTTCATCTCTTTACAGTCACATGCATGTGCTTTATCTTTTTCGAATTGTGGCTTAAATTTTATAATCTGCGCTTCTCTAATAGATTTTTGTGTAGCATAATATTCTCATTGTTTATATGCTTCCCATTGCAGGGGTCTAATGGCCTTGTCACCCGTAGAGGTTCCATTTCCCTTAAATATCCTATTTTTTTCTAGGTCAAAAGACCCACGCACAGGGAATTGCAAATCAGGGTTGTTGGCAGTGTATTTGTGCCATTTTCCCAAAAACACTACACCCAAGCCTTTCTCATAATCAACTCCTATCATGGCATACATTCCAGCAAGTAGACATATGCCTTTCCAATTCTAAGTGATTCTTACAACATTGCAATCCACAACATCCATTAGTGTGTGAATTTCCCATCACTATCTCTTGTGATCACAAGGTTGAATTGATAATATCCCACTTAACGCAATACGCACACAATCAATGCAAACTACACGCTCATTTCATGATTCATCCATCCCATGGTTTTAACTTGTGTACACGAAGCGTATTTCCCTAAGGTTCATTAACAGTATGCTCCCATAGAAAATACACATTACATTTTCTCTAGTACTTTAGTTTTTTTCTTTTCATATCACAGAGGGACATCCTGACAGCTCTGACATGGAGAAGAGACCGATAAGAATCTTTGACTACCTTTTCTTATCTGGAAATGCACATTGTTAGATGAAGTCATTACAGGTTATCAAAACTGTAGCCAGCGACAATCACTTGGTCGAACTAAATTTGCATTGGCAAAAGACAAAGACTAAGACAATCTGGAACACTGCCCTAGAATTAGAACCTGGCAGAAACAGGTTACGATTGAAACCTAAACATGTTCAAGAGGTGACCCAGCAATACCTACGTAGTACAATAACAACTAGCGCAATGGAGTGTGATTATACGCTGTTTCTAAATGCATTTAAAGTAACTGCGTCCTCAAACTCAAAACCGCACTTCTAACATTTACATAAATACAACAAAGAAATTGCCAAGAAAAAGAGAGAACTAAACCAGGATGCGAGGCACTTGAGATCAGATCACGGTGGTCCTTAATGTTTTTTGCTCTTTTAAGTGCAAATCGTGGAGCTTGAAGTTCGGGCACATGCACTTTTACCAAAGGCCAACATGTATAAATCACCCGTTTTAATCGTGTTGGAATCGGGGCAGAAAGTGGAAAGACACATTAAGATATTTTGTGTGCTGTTTATCTTTGGTGGTTAACAGCACCTCACGTGGAATGTATTTGGCTTTTCTTTTAGATTAAACAATTCTTTTTTTAGGGTATCCTCTCTTCCTTAGTTTGCTATTTAACTGGGGAGCCTGATACATAAAGTCTTCTGGCTTTGTGCAATTCTTTTGTTAATCCGCAGATAATTTCCATATAGTAAATTAACTCTAGTAGGATGTGGATGTGAACTCTGGAAATAAACGCACTATTGGTGTAATAAAAAATGTCATCCAGGTCTGCCTTCAGCCACTCGATTTATAAGCACTCTACGTGTCCTTCACTTAAGTCCTTTTCAAAGAAGCATGGGCAAAGGAAACAGTTTTGGCTTGTTAGGTATTTGCCAGGTACTGCTATTAGATGCCCAGGGATTTGCACCATTTTGCGTTGCTACCATCAATGGCCAGTTAATACCACTATGCCAGTGCCTAGCAAGTGCCTTTCACATGGTCACAAAAAAAAACAAATTGTTGGCATTGCCAATGCTCGTTTGTTCCCCCCCATTGTTTAAAATTGTAAGAATGCAGAATGTCTTTGGCTAGGAAACCAGTGAACAACTTTTTATATATATATATTTTTTTAAACTGTAATCGGAGAATTTAGGACACCCTATAGCTACTGACACAAAAGACGCCAAATTAGGCATTGCGCACAGGATAGAATTAGAAAGCCATTCGCTGGATACATAGAGAAAAGTAACCTGTACAGGACCAGCACAGCTACAAAATTGTCTTTCAATTGCCCGTTGAAAAAGACACCCCTTGTGGATTAGCAAACTTGTCCCCATACAAAGTAAGCTCGAACGAAACAGGTGCCAGAAAGAAATGCCATCATGAACATCTCCAGAAATCTCGATTCCTTTATCACCGTGATAGCAATGACAAAGGCAATACAGAGTCCTATTTCTTCAACTGCTTATGCCTCACCTGGACTCTTGAGGAGTAACTGTGCCTCTTCTTGTGCACATTTAAAACAATGGTTGTGTGGTAAACGCGTCGCCACGAGGCCACTTCAAAGCGTGCATTACAACACACGACGATGAAACTGAGTGTTAGGTGTGACCCTCCCGTGTGTATTGCCCCTTAAAGGGGATGTGTTTCCCTCACGTGTATTGCCTCTTTAAGATGGGCCATGACTGCGTCATGGCCCAAGCTAATAAAGGGAGCCCCTGCAGGCACGTGAGATAGAACGGCTGCAGACTCCGTGGAAGGTTGGTCTGAGTCCGTGTCTCTTTTACTGATGTAGGCCGGAGGCCTACACGGGGCGGCACAGGCCTGCAGGCCCTGTTGCCATGGGACCCTCGTGCCAGGACGGTGGCAGAGGTCCGCATGGTCAGGAGCCTGGCAGGCTGTGTTCCCCACTCCGATGGCGCTGACGTCCCCTAGTGCCACGGGGCCTGCCGGATGGACATGGCAGGCCCCAAACTCCCACAGGCGCTGGGCCTGTTTGGTGCTGTGAGGAAGCAGCACCCCGGGGGCGCCTGCCGGATGGACATGGCAGGCGGCCCCCCAACAATGGCGACGAGGGGAAGAACCCGGGGGAGGACTGCCTCTCCCCGTTATTCGGTGATTTTTTCATTTTTCTCTCCCATTTGCGGCTGCTGAGGGAGGCTGTGGCCTGTTCCCCTTAGGGGGAGTGCCTGTATTGCAGTTTTCTCTTTGCTGCAAAGCGAGGAGCAGTGAAATCCATCCCGGCTCGGATGGCGAGAAAGGAAGAAGGGGACCTACGCCGGCGATCGCCCCCATGCGCGGCCCTGCGAGGAGGGTGCTCGTGCGGCCGGGTGTGAGTGCCCCTCTCTGTGCTTTCCGCCACAAAGCAGAACCTGGCCGTGGCCGTTGCCGCAGCCGCAAAGGAGAAAACACCATTGCTTTGTTTTTCTCTTCTGTTTTTCCCATTCAAAGAAGAGAGGAGGAGCCCTGCCCGCGATCTCCCCGGCCGCGGCCCTCTGGCGAGGGTGCTCGTGCGGCCGGGGTGGGGGTCGCCCACAGACCCTTGTGGCCCTCTGCTGAAGGGAAAGAAGTTCTGACTTGATGCTCCAGTGTGGAGCAGAAAGGCGTGGGGTGCCCACCCCCAAATCCGAAACAAAAGAAGCAGGGCCACAGGGGAAGACCAGGTCATCCATGTCACAAGGCTAAAGCGGATGCAGCCGCAGGGAGGAGATGAGTGCCCCTGTAAGTCAGGCACAGCAACATCCTGATCTGTGCTGCCGCTCGAGCCCCCATTAAGATTCTGGGCCCTGCGGCGGTGAAACGAAGCTCCGACGTCGGAGCTGCCAAATAAAAAAAAAAAAAAAAAAAAAAAAAGAAGAAACGGAGCGCCTGAGGCGAGAGTGCTGGTGTGGCCCTCTGTGCCTGGATGGCGGTGGCACCCGCCGCAAGTGAGGAGGGCCGTGCATGCCCCGCGGAGGGGGGGTGCAGATTTTCCCTTTCCGGGTGTGCCCACCCCGAGCGGTGTGCCTGTCTGTGCCCTCTGGCACATCAAAGGAAACCGAGAGGCACCCGCGGCAGAGAAGACAAGGAGCGGGACAGGGATAGTGGACCCTCCATGGCCGCGGCCCTCCAATAAGACTGTTCTCATGCGGCCATGGGAAGGTCGGCCCATAGCCTTCGTGCGGCCTCAGAACCCAACCCCTGGCATTTGTCATCAAGAGAAGGAAGGAAAAGGGGAGGGCCCGATTGCCCTCCCACAACGAAAAGAACCAAGTGCCCGCTGACGCAACATCAGTGCGGGGGAAGAATGACCTTGCAGGCGACAGCACCATCCTACTCGGTGCTATACCACCATCCACCAGAGCCCCATTAAGATCCCGGCCGAGCTATGGGAGGGGACACCAAAAGGCTCCAACAATGCCAACAGCCTGTATCGGGATCTGGGGCTGCCGGACGGCGGGCAACCTCATTGTCCAGGTCCGGAACAACGGACGCACTGGCCCCTCTGCCCCCCTTTGCGGACAGCGACACAGTGGAGGGTGTATGCCGCTGCCCGAGCCCTTCAGTGACCCTGGGGCCCAGTGGAGAGAGAGTCAAGCTGCCCCGGTTTCAGATCAGGTTCCTGTCAGTGCCCAAACAGCAGCACCTCTCCCCGGTAATGCTCCCTGCCCTGCCGGCACTGAAACCAAGAAACACATGGCCCTCCGAAAGCCGGACCATGGGGAGGGCCACATAGGGACCCGCTCCGGTCTGGAGCAGTGAGGACAGTGCTTCCCCGGCGGAATGGGGAAACCGGATTGGTGGTCAGGTGGCCACACAACCAAGGTGGAAGAGTGGTTGCTGCCAGAGCGGAAGGACAGAGGTGTGCCCTTCCCTGCCTGGGGGTGGAGAGGGGGGTGGGGAAGACATTGAGAAAGCCTCATTAGTGAGTCAACAGTGCTCCACTACCACACGTATTCTAGCCGACCCAAGACCCGCAGACATCAGTGGCCACAGGACTTGGTCTTACAAGTGGCCCAATACAGAGCAACGGAAGCCGCCCTGACTGTCTGCCCGATTGGACAGTCCCACCACCGAGCCGCTGCAGTTGCCCTGCCTGCCACTCGCCGGAAGGTTGATGACATGCTCCAGTCGGGAGCAGCACCGCGAGAGTGAACATGCCCCTGCACTGCGGGAAGGTGCGCAGAAGAAAAAGGGGGAAACGACAGGTACTCCAGACCAGGGGTGTTGCTAGGTCTGGAAAAGATCCGGGGCTACAGCCAAGAGACCAGGGGCTATAGCCCCCTATGCCCCCCCTAGCAATGCCTCTGCTCCAGACCAGAGTAGAAGTGAGGAGGCAAGCTGGGAGGCAGGCTGCTCTGCAGGCACCAGGAGGGAGGGCAAGCCGGATGAGCCCGATCCACCCGGGAGAATGTAGGCAGTCGCGTACTCCATGCCAACCCATGCCACAGCACTAATGTACCAGCCCCACATCGGCAAGCCCAGGGTATGTGAACACACAGTACTCTGTATCATGCACCTCACGTCCAGTGCGATGCCCCAGATGCTGAACGCGATGGACAGATGACTATGTGCACAAAAGACCGCCCTCTGCAGTCTGGGTACGGCAGTGACCCGGCACCAACAATGGCATCACCGTGGCCGACGTGGGAGTTTCACCCTCATGCCCCCCAGGTTTCAGACCCCGGAGCAATAGGACATCCTGTGTTCTGGGCAGTGCCCACCCCCACCAAGATGTATGAGCAAGTCATGCTGCCTGTGCAGGGTGGACAAAGTGAATGGTCCCAACTCTGAGGAGGAGGCGCGAGGCGCTGTCGGGTGGTTCAAGAGGATTACTCCCACCACGCACCACCTGGGGCACCAATCCAGCACAGTGTTTGCCAGCCAAATAAGTAATGGTGCCCTTTAACAGCAATAGTAAATGGAAGGCCAACCAGCATGGAAACGATCGTCTCCTGGCACAGCCCCATCAAACACAAGCCTCCCTGCCTGCTGTGTTGGTGGCCCGGACTGCCTAGCACTACGGACACCCTGCATGCCATGTCATCAAAGGACCAGGATAGACGGGCGTGGGGGAGATACTTGCTGAAGCCCGAACTTCAGCCGATAACCTGCGTCCGACCATTTAACTAGGAAACCCTGGGCCCCAATACCGAGAGGCAGTATCAGGCAGAAAATGTTTTTTTGTGCACCCTCCTGCGTCCATAGGGGAGAGGAAAGAGATACTCCCGACTGGGGGAACACTGTCCTATCAACAGCACATGGAGCAGCATGGACGCCATGCAACCTGTGTCTCACTGCTCTGCACGGAACATCCAAGGACCAGGCCGAAGTGGCCCCTAGTATTCACCAGGTGTGGCTTTGCCGGCCGTGAACTGTACCATCAATGGGCCTGGACTTGGGACGTGGCTCCTGGATGGATGCTGATGGAAGGTGAACTGGTCTCCTGCGGTCCTGCGATTGCTAAGAGTGGTCTCAATAAAGAATAATGTGACAATGTGGCCCCGCAGTGGCGAGGCATGCACATAGTGCCAGTCGCCAACCCTGGCGCTTTGTCTGTAGTTGCAGTTCCGAACCCGAGGTTAATAAAGGGTTTTGTAAAGTGTGGTAGGACTGCCAATATTTCACCGGCAGCTCACTGGTCACGACTGTCACCTGCGAAGCATGTTTAGAATTGCTTGGTATGTATTCTGTCTGTGACTGTTGGAGTTAGCCATGTATGTGTCGGTGGCATATCCGTTTGTCTACCCCACAAATCCTAAACTCAGAAGTACTTTGTTGTTCTGTAACAGGTGGGACGCCTGTATGTCTCAGCACTGTTTTGTTTGTTCATTATGAAAAAGGAGGAGTGTTAGGTGTGACCCTCCCGTGTGTATTGCCCCTTTAAGGGGATGTGTTTCCCTCACGTGTATTGCCTCTTTAAGATGGGCCATGACTGCGTCATGGCCCAAGCTAATAAAGGGAGCCCCTGCAGGCACGTGAGATAGAACGGCTGCAGACTCCGTGGAAGGTTGGTCTGAGTCCGTGTCTCTTTTACTGATGTAGGCCAGAGGCCTACACAGGGCGGCACAGGCCTGCAGGCCCTGTTGCCATGGGACCCTCGTGCCAGGACGGTGGCAGAGGTCCGCATGGTCAGGAGCCTGGCAGGCTGTGTTCCCCACCCCGATGGCGCTGACGTCCCCTAGTGCCACGGGGCCTGCCGGATGGACATGGCAGGCCCCAAACTCCCACAGGCGCTGGGCCTGTTTGGTGCTGTGAGGAAGCAGCACCCCGGGGGCGCCTGCCGGATGGACATGGCAGGCGGCCCCCCAACACTGAGAACACAAACTGCTGTGAGTCAATCGTTGACTCTTTACTTGCAAGGATGCTGCGGGAGTATTTCGCCCCACACACGAACATCCCTGGCCCTCTGACTCCCACACAAAAGGACACCTCTGCCATCCGTATATGCTTGGAAACATCCACAAAATGGAAACGTTTAGACCGATAAAAACAAATGCAAAGTAAAAGCGTGCATTCCTCATGGGATTTAGGTAGAGGTGAAAACATTTTCCAGAAATTTCCCCTGGACCGACCTTATTAGAAAACCACAGTGCGCATTGCGCAATTAACACAAGCACCCGCCCTGTCTTAAACAAATCAAGTGAAACATTGAGAGGTAATTCAGCATGCTTTTAATGACCGGTGCAGCAAGAGCCCCCAACACTCCACTCTTACTTACCCTCTTACTGTGGTGTCTCCCCTGCAGCCTTTTCAATGGACCGCCCTTTCTCGAATCGCGCCTCACTTTTCCTCGTCCTCTGTGGGCCTCTGGCGATTTCTACTAGTGGACTGTCTGTACTCCTGCTGGTGGCGGTGCTCCTGGGCCCGCCCGTGCGCACCAGCCAGGGTGTCTCTGACTCACTGAGTCTGCGCTGGGGCCCTGGCTAGCACGCATGGGCACTCCCGTAGAAACTGGAGAAAAAAAAATGAAAATGCTGCAATGACTCAGCAGGGAGGGGCCCACACGCGGACGCGGGTAGACACTCAGAGACCAATACGATTTCCCCCCCCAAAAAAGCTACCGCAATGCAGGGGCTGCGCATTAAATATTAAATCTATAATGATTTTTTAAATGTTTTCAAAATCCAATTAAGCACTGGCGGGCGTGAGCCCCTAAAAGCCCGGGGCCTACTTGGTCTAATGGGTAATCCAGCACTGGATCCATGGACTTTAAGCAAATTGTGCTGTCACGCACAATAAAAGGAAACTATTCTTTACATCGCCCCCCTCATCACCTGCAGAGACTCTCTCCTACTCGACTAGTCTGACCAAGGTGCCATCCCACAATCAATCACTCAACTACGCCCACAAAGGTCAGGTTAAACTCCCCCCTCACTCCACGCCGCCCATTCAAAACCCTCTGCGCCACCCATTCAAAATCTCACCGGTCACTGAGCTGGAAGCAAAAGGGGCAGACTTCACCGTCACAAGGAATGCCTCAGTTTGCCTAGAATTATTCAACAATTCCATTATCAAACTGGTGGACACTCCTGTCCCCATAAAAATCAGCTGTGCTAAGACCAAATCATCTGGCCCCATTTTACAGCTCTGAGCTCGCCTCCGACAAACGCTCAGAGCAAAAGAGAAATGGTGGCACAAAAATTCTAACCCTGTAGATCTCACCAGCCTCAAATCTCTTGGCGTCAACTGTAGGAATGTGATCAGAGGCCAAATCTACTTGCTACTCCACCATCGCAGCAGCCTCTAACAAGAGCAAAGCTCTCTTCGAAGTAGCAAAGCATTGTGCCAAGCCCTCCCAGACCCGGGGTGTCAACAACACAGGAACAATGCGATGGAATCAAAAACATTTTAATTTTAATTGAAGAAAATAGACATCTGATGGATCCTCGTATCAACCTCCTTCAGCATTACCCCCCTGTACTCCAGCATGCACACCGCCCCTCTGGATCGAGTTCTCTCCTCTCTCCCCCGGACTACCTAAAAACACTTGCCTCGGTCACGGATGGCCTCAAGGACACACCAAATACCAAATCTGGTTCAAATGTCTGTTTTGATTTCAAACTGGCCTACTGGCTACCCCTCTCTCTCTCTGTAACATAGGGATGGGCATTCCTACCCTAACCCAGACTTCCCTCACTCCCAGATTGGTTCTAGTGATCAGTAACCCCTACTATCTACAATTCATCGAACTTTACATGATTGCATAAATACAAATGCCTTCTCTGTATACCCTCTATCATGGAACAATCTAGGGCTCTATCCAACAATTCCACCAAGATGTTGTTTAAGGACTGTACCTTCCAGACACTCTGGTCTTCACCCACTCTGGTCCTTCTGTGCTCGAATGTACCGCTCCTTATGTCTCAAAGTCATTCTACCTTGCTCCTGCTACTTTGCTCCTCCTACTCAATCCACCACCTCTCTCCTCTCTCTCTCTCTCTCTCTCCCTGGTTCGTCGTCCTCTGATGTTCCTCTCTCTAAGGTCTACCTCTACCCGTTGATCTTACTTCCTACTGCTCTAGCCTCTTTAACCTACAACTACTCCTCCCTTCACACCACTACTACTTCACTCTTCTCTGGATTTCTACTCCCACCTCCTCACTTCTACCACTCTTTCCTCCTCACTATTACAGTTCATTCCCCCTCACTAATACCATTCCTTCCTCCTCACTACTACTGCTCCTTCCTCCTCCCTGCTTCTCCCTCTGCAGTGCTACCATTCCTCCCTCCACACTACTACCACGCCTCCCTCCATACCACTACCACTGCCACTCCTACCACTGCTCCTCTCTCGTCGGCCAAACCCCCACCTTTTCCAGAAAGCATCTCTCCGCTCTTCCTCGCAGTCCTTCCTGCTTCTGGTCTCTTGGTCTGCTACCTCCTTCTCCTCTGACCTCACCCGAACAACCCACATCTTCCTGTAACTGTTATCCTCCCCCTCCTTCTCTTATTGGCGCTTCCCTTATGGTTCCCCAAGTGGCCGGGCTAATCAGTCCCTGCCTTTCCCACCCAGGAGGTACAATAATTGGGCAAATATCCAAAAAGGGAGCTATGCCCCGCCCCTTTTCCTTGCACAGGCTTGCTGGCCTTTGACAATGTGGCCCGTTGTGAAAATGTCCCCTTTCTTGTGAGTATTGCAGGATTTTCTGTGTTCCCAGTGAGCCGCTCCACAGCTAGATTACAGGTGACCGAGTCCTTGTCAGCAGTCCATGCAGCACTCGTTGTTATTGCTGGCGATGCTTTGCGTAGCAGTTCTTATTCCTTCAATTGCCAGTTGGGCAGTGCTGACGAGAGGCATGCCCATAGAGGCTCTGGTAGCTGCGCTGCACTTGGTGGTGCACTAGGAATTCTTGTTCATATAGTTCTCCTGAAAGAAAAGTTTGGTCAGCATTTTCAGACAGTGCTATGGAGTGATCAGTAGTATTGCAATCAATTGCATGGGCAAAATGAGAAGGGACAGAGACTGGGCCCCACCGACCCCCTCAACTGCCACTCTCCCCCTCTGGGGTAGGAATGGCTCTTGTCCCCACCATGGTGGGCCTTACACCCCAGGTTGCGAGGGGGTCCCCATCCCATGTTACTGACCCGGTCACACTTCCTTCAAACCTACCTTTTACTCCAAGGATGTAATAACAGCCTCATTCATTAAACTATTAACAGGCCTAGCACACACCACGCTCCTCAGCATCATGAGTGCCTCCATCCCTGAAGGGCCATTCCTGGACACTGTAGTAGTCTCATATGACCTCTTTTGAAATAATTATCCTAGACCTAGATGACCTGGCCAACTACCGGCCCATTGCGAAACTCACATGTATTGCCATAATCTTGGAAAAAGTAGGTGCTACACAATTACTCCCCATCATTGAACTACTACACCTCCTACCCAACCATAAATCGGGGTCCAGCCCCAAGTGCAGCATTGAGACGGCCAACATCCAGGTGGAGGGAGGTGCCCTCCAGATCACAGATAAGGGAGACTCCTGCCTCCCTGTCTTCCTTAACTCTTGGCTGCATTCTACACTGCTAAGCACTGCATCCTCCTCTTCACAGACTGATGCATATACCGCAACTCACAGTACTACGCTTATGTTAAGATGTTAGCCAAACACTGGCTACCCACACCCTGTACAGTGGTTTGCTGGTCTCGTGCTACGTTCGCACTTTGAATACTAAAATAAAACAAATAAAACCCCGCTTCTCTTGGCCCCTCTGGTTGGTTCACATACCCCAGTAAGTCAATAGATTTGCCTGCCAACTCGGACTATATTCCTGTGGCTTCAAAAGCCCCAAATGGCCATCTTTGAATCGGGCCGAAGTCCCACTCGCTTTCACAGCTCTGCATCTGCCCCTTGTTGGCCCCTGTAACTTTGGCAGCTTCAGTGTTCCCTTCGGTCCTTCTCTGCCGTGATTCTTCTCGAAGAGCAAACCTGGCAAACAGGATTAATCAGCAAAGCATTGTTCTCTGCATGAAAGGTATGCAGCGCATCAGCTATTTTTTTGACTCTAGACTTTCTTTTTCTGTTAGTATTTATAATGGTGCTTGCAACTGCCGCTTTCACTTTCATAACATCTGTTAAGCCGATCCTTTTTTCTTATTCCCTGCAGCTAACTCCTTTTTTTATATGCTCCAGTTTGGACTACTGGGCTGCTCTTTTGGTCAGTGTCCCTGCCTATCAACCCGCACCTGTTTACTCTGTTAAAGCTTCTCTTCGCTTATTCTATAAATGGCTCCGTTGTTTCTTTCTTGGCTCCCCCTTGAGTCCCATCTTTTGCTATTTTCGCTCTATTGTCTTTGTGTATCCACAACTTGCCTCATCTTTCCTCACTTGTCTCGCTATAGACTGTCTTGCTATATATAGACTGTCTTGCGCTGTACTTTCTCAATCTTATCTTTGTATTCCCAAAACCTCTACGTCCACATTCTCTTTTCTGCCCCTCTTAGCATCTAGCTCCCAAACACTGGAAATCATTACCCATTACTCGCACTCTCCTGTGTCTTATTCCATTGTCCATTTTCAACGTCGGCATCATATTCTTCTGATCAGTAATAATTCGTTTATTTGTCTTGTACTTATCGTTGTATCATTTTATTATGTACAACACTTTGGCAAAAGTGCTATATAAATTCGTTAAAATACAAAAAGGTCTGTGCTTCTGCATGTTGTAAGGGGGCTCTTAATTGGACACTACCTTCTGTGATTAGGAGCCGCTGCCCCATGCCTAATAAGTAATTGGGCAACCAGACTAGGAGCGAGGGGATGAGAAACTTTGACACTGCCAGTATCTTTTGGGTCTATGTTCCAAGGTTGGGTATAGTTTAGGGTGGCTTTGTGACCAAGGGCCCTGGTAGGCTGCCTTTCCTGGTCTGCAGAGTGCCCTCCAGCTCTTGATATTGGGTCATTTTTTATGGCACTTAGAGCCGTCTTTGTCACGGGTCTAAGTGCCATAGAAAATGTTTTCTGAAATATCCTAACCTCATTTCATAAAATACCAGAAAATCGAGGGCATTAGAAACATTGAAGACCCCTAAGATCCGAATCAATGTTTGTGTCTTCTCACTTTCAAAATGCTCGTTCTCGCACAAGTCGTGGGATGTTGTAGGAAGAGGACTTGCTCTGAACAGTGGACCTGGAATATGCCAACTTTCGTGTCCCAATAAGGGAACACTACTGCATGTTACTTAGGTTTGAGATAGTTGACTATAATTACCAATATAAGACACACCCATTCGACCTCACTGCCGTTCCACGGATTGCCACCAACATTGAGGACGCCGAATTTAATATTCTATCCATATTTAAGTAAGTAGTTCATCAGGCCCTGCCCACATTTAGAACAGCATTCAACTCTCGCCAACATCACATGTCGGAGCAGTAGTTCCAGATGCTTCTAGAAATTGTGGTAGGTATCTGTAAATGGGCCAATGGGGTCAACCAGGAGATTCTAGGCTCCAGGGGAAGCTGCTTGCTATGCAAACCTACCCTTGGAAATAGTGAATGGTGCCTTCCCCTCCAGATTCTTCCCTCCCCCAACTTTCTATGTCAAGGATGCAGATCTGGCAACAGGTAGCCCATCCTTGGGGACTCCAGGGTTAGAGGTAAGAAGTGAGAAGGGGATGTTAGTTCAGCACCTTCCAATGAAGTGCATGTAGAGGCCAAGACTTAGACAGGCTAGGGGAAAGGCGCCTAAAGACATCAATCCCGCCCCAGAGTCTGGAATAGTTGGAAACCTTCAGGAGAGTAAGTTAGTCAATGGAGTCCCTTTGATTTGCCCAGAAATTCCTTTTTGAGATTCTGGTGGATCCTACAGGTTCCTGTAGGCTGACAATAGGGGACAATGTGAGGGATACTGTTAAGTTCTGACCACCCTTTCTTGAGGTCAGATGTAGAGACTGAAGATAACCAAAGAATTCATCACTCCCCATTGTACCTCCTTGGGCATCAAGGGCATTACTTAAAAAGGGGGTGGGTATAAAACCCAGCTCCTCCATTCATTGAGCTTTGGGAAAAAGAAGGGGGTAGACTCCCTAGCACTGAACCTCTTCCCCCATACAAGACACAAGCATTAATTGTCTGCAGCCAGAAACTACCATAGGGACACATCAGTGATGTACTGTCCACTTAACTCACCTTTCGGAAAGCACCTCCCATGATCCTGACGGCAAGGTCTTCCTATCTTTTGCATTGAACCTAGTTTTAAAATAGGGTCTAAGCGTACCCTTGGGTGACTGTATGTCCTCAGGCGCAGTATCCTCTTCCCTCATAAACTCAGATACAGGTTCTGGGATACAACCAGGGCACCCGACAATAAACAATGATTTATGGCCCAATTTGGACTTGCTTTCACCATATCAGACTGGGTTCAAACTAGAGAATGCTAGAGCCTGTCCAACCCCAAACATTATGAGCTTCCCTTCTCCTGTGCATATACATTTTCTGTCTATTAACTGCAGAAGAATTCCTATATATGGATGTGGCACACCCTGTGATGGCAACAATATACTTCTTGCCAAAAATACATTAAAAATATGGCACATTTCCACCCTGTCACCCAATAATCAACGGCATAGGATCTCTAACTGAAAGCATTTCCCGATTCATAGATATTTACTCGCGACCCCTGGCAACTGGTCTAGCCTCTTTCCTACGGGACACAAAACATGTTCTACAGCAGTTAGAACTGATCCCATGGGAGAAAAACTATATATTTGTGACCTTGGATGTAATTTCCTTGTATAAGAGCATTGAGAATGAAAAAGGAGTGGCAAGCACAGAGTATTTTCTAAAGACTAGATCAATTTCATAAAATAATCGAAACAAAATGATTATAGAAATGCTAAAATTCACATTATGCAACAACATCTTCATTTTTGATAATCAGAAGATTTACCGCCAGCTACAAGGTACTGCCATGGGTGCAAAATATGCCCAATTGTACGCAAATCTGTTCATGGGATATTTTGAGCTGAACCATGCATGGCAACATAGAGCATTCAATGAAGAAATAAACATAATCTATTAGGGATGATTCAAAGATGATGTGCAAATGATTTGAGATGGAGAAAGAGCATGTCTTTTAGATTATGTGAAGTATCTAAACGACAACTACAATATCAAATTCACGATGAAAGACAGTAAGGAAAAGGTGGAATATTTGAACTTAGAATTTTACACCCTTGGAGACAAAATTCATACAGACCTATACATGAAACCCACAGCAGTCAACAGTATTCTGCATGCGCACAGCAACCATCTACACCACATAATCAACAATATCCTGTATGGAGAAATACTTGGAGTTAAAAAATTTGTAGCACAACTGAAACATTCCAAAGACATGTGAAAAAGACAAAGGAGAAATTCAGCCAAAGAGACTATCCGCCCAAAATCCTGACAAAAGCAATAGAGAAAGCCAAAGTGTCAAGAAGCGATTTGCTAACTGACAAACCGAAAGCAAAAAACTAAATGGCCAAAGTGAATTTCATCACGACATACAGCAGTGATGCATACATCATAAAAGGAATATTAAAAAGCATTGGAACATTCTAAAAACAGATGAACGTATTAGGAAATACTTGAATGAAAGCCCAACAATCCCCTTTCGGAAATCCCCAACTATTAAGCATCAGATCAGTCCAAGCTTCCTCAAACCGGATCCACCAAAAGACCTCAGTAGACTTCTCAACCTACCAACACCTATTGGAATGGAAAGGTGTGGAAACTGTAAACTGTGCCCACAGATACTCAATGGAATGAGTCGTCTGGATCTACCAAATGGAAAAAGTTAAATAAATTGCACAATTCATTAAATTGTCACAGAAAATTTGTGATTTATGGCATTAGAGTTTGCCAGAAACTGTACATAGGAAGCACAATTAGGATCCTCAAAATACGACTGCTTGAACATATGATAGCCATCAAAAACAAGGACCTGCTCAGAACACAAAGATACAGAAATAGACCAAATTAATTTATTTGGACTAGAAAAGTGAGACCTCCAGCAAGTGGAGGAAACAGGGAGCTACTACTTAAAAAAAAATGAAGCAAGATGGATTTGCCTTATGGACACCTGCATCACCGCTCTGAATTCAGACCACAAAATGTCATATTGGTTATATTACATCTGGTATATAGATCGGAACTCAGATCAAGATTTGTTATCTTTGTTATCTGGCTAATATGAAAACCTAGATAAGAAATATTGTGACTTTGTGTATTTAAAGTACAGCATAATTGTGAAAAACAAAGAATGTGGTAATGACTCACTGAACAATAATGAACAGCGATTGAATACTTAACAAGAGAAAATATGTTAATATATATAGCGCAATGATGAAAAATACATACAGTATGTGATGAAGAATCACATAACCAAATGAGTTAGATAGTTACACTAGAAATGTCAACCCATGTAAATTTGAAAGTCCTATTACTGCTATGCAACAGAAAAATAATGAACAGCAATAAAATACTTATCAAGGAAAAAATGTTAATGATAGCCGCAGCTACAATTCCAAACTGATTTGGAAAATTAAAGATCTTGTAAGACTAAGGGGTTATTAGTATAAAAAAAATGTATACATCATAAAAAATCCTATTATAGAAGCCTTAGAAAATGTACTTAAAATCTATCCACATCTTACCCTGGGATGGTTAATACTTAATCAACAAATCAGTATTAGTGCCTAAGGAAACAAACATTTCTTTGTGTAAATTAGGAAATGCGGCATTCAAAATGGCCACGGGACGTCGAGCGCAATGACGTCATCATGTAAAATTACGCGATGATGTCATCTCGCTTGTATATTTAAAGTGGCTCAAAGAGCAACAACACAACGCAGAATGACACTGTGCGAGACAATAGGATCCAAATAAGAAAATGCAGGTAAGAATGATCTTGTCCTTCTCTCCCACTCCTACCTTTAACAACCAAGTTATTTAGAAAAGTATAGTCTTATAACAAGCCTCAGATGGAATACTTGGAAGGGGGAGACTAACCCATACAAAAAATGGCCTTAGTCTAAAATTGACATTAGAAGGCAAAATGATTTTATCCCAAATCATGTTTCACTATGAAATGAGGGGATAACAATGACTTAGAATTTGAAATTGGGCTTCAGCATCTATCCATAGACCGAGAGCAATATGAATGCCTCCTTGTCATTAGTGCCCTTAAAACATGGCCAAAATAATGGAAAATAAAATAATGTTAATTATAAAGTGGAGTATTTCAAAATTAAAACTTTACTTTATTGGGGCAAACATTAGAAAATGTTGAATTGAGTTAAATAACAAGTTTACTAATGAGAAATCGAACTTAAACAAAATTATTTTTAAGGTAACTGAATATCAATAAGACAAATCACAACAAGCTGATAGAAAAACTGAAAAACAATCTTCAATTTGCGAGAGCAACTCTAAATAATGAACAGGGTGAGTAACAAATATGTACAGCAAAAGTATTATGGAATTATGAGACATGTCTAAAGAGTGCTTAGTGTCTTAACTTGACTCGTCGTGAAGAATATATGGGCCTCTGTCCCCAAGTTCCACACAGAGAGAAAGAAAACTACTCCCTGTGCGAGCCTTGAGGCCACAGGTGGTGGTTGTTTCGCAGGACCAGACGCTGCCGAGGACCCCAGAGCTGTGGAATGAATTAGGTATTAGTATAAACAAGCACAGTACTGTCAACAATGTAACTGTTATTGAAAAAGGGCTTACCCAAGGGTGATTTTGCAATTGCCAGGAACTCTGATGCTGTGGTGCAGGGAAGCAGGGAAGCGTCAGCAATCCTTAAAGCCAGGCGCCAGAAAACTCAGCGCTGGCTACCACCTGATGATTCTTGGATGTATTCTTAACACTGTGGTACCGTAGCAGTTCAAGGAACCCTGAAGATCGTAGAACACTTGACAAAGCAGAGAAGGGTAATCCAAACAATCAGGTTAAACGTTAGCTAAAGTCCAAAAGTCTGTAAATCCGAGCAGAATCCAAACACCAAATCCAAGGAGCAAGAATAACCAGTCCGTAATCCGTAGGCTTGAGGTCTGTATCCAAATGAATCCAACGTGAATCGAAAAACGCCAAACAGTGTCGTGAAGCGGCGAGTGGTTCAAAGTGCGCCGATTTTATCCCTGACTACTCCTGGTCACGTGAGCGGAGCTCAGGGCACGTGACCGGGAATTCGGCCCGGAACCGGGAAGTAGTTGCCGCCAACTGCTCCTGCTCCAGCCCTCTCCTAATCTCCATGGCAGTTGCCACTGGAAACGAGGGAACAAATAATATCACCCTCTGACAGAGCCTGGAAGCTGGTGACGCTTCCCTCGCACCACAGGTAGCGTGACCATGTGAAGGGCTGACTGTGACTTGGAGAGTCTCGCTGTGTTATGTGTCAGGGAGTCCCCAGGGGTATGAGTGTTCTGTAAGGCGGTGTGCCTGACCTTCCTACTGCGCATGACACTTAGGAATTTGATTTGTGAACAATGCTAATGTCCTGTAAATGATTGGTTTTATTGATAGACTCTGTCCTGATGAACCATGGGAAAATAACTATGCTGTAACACATGTAGAGAGAAAATAAAGTGAATAAAATGAGATTAAGAGTGGTCTGTTAAAAGTAAGACAGAAGGAATACACTCTAAACTTTCTTGGACAACCCGTGATGAAAAAATAAAAAAACAATATTGAAGAAACAATGAATGGATCATTGTGATTAATCTGAAAAAGCATTCACCCTAAAAATCAACATATAGCTGGCGCACAGAAAAGGACACCATTAGAGAAAATTCAGTGTCTGAGTATATTGCAATGGTCAGAATTTAGGTGTCCATCGTGTCGACGACTTTAAATCTCCAACAATATTTAGGATTCACCAAGGAAACCAGGCCTACTTTGATCGAAATCTTTGTTAATACAATTTCTGTTGTATCTGCTATGAGATATAAAGGATTTTTGATATATACCTCTCTGCGAATAACCCTTAATTCAGTTGGTCTTCCCATTCCCCTGTATCCTGTAACATCCTTCCTTATTGCCTATGTCCCAGTCATTGGCGTACTGAGCCGGGGGGTGGGCGGGCAAGCTGCCCCGCCCCCACAACTCCCCACCAGGCTGGCCAGCACTTTTGCCACTAGGACACCTCTCCCGTTCGGCACCTCAATGAGGGTGCCCAACGGGAAAGGTGTCCCGCTGGGAGGACAATGTGTGCTGAGCAATTCCTGATCAGCACTGCCATTGTCCTGGCAGCAGGACACCTTACCATTTCCAAACTGGAAAGGTGTCTCGCTGCCAGGACAATGTCCCAAGGCACTCCCGGAGCTAATGTGAGCCATTAGGAGCTTATGGGAGGGAGGGGGGCTATTAGCAGGGACTTTTGTCCCTTTTAGAAATGTGCATGAGAGGGAGTGATCAGCAGTGAGAAGGGTGCATAATGCTGCAGGCTTTATGAAATAATGCCTATGGCTTTACCCAAGGGGGATTTGTTAGGCTAAATCTGCATGATGCTATTGTGACTTTGGATGAAGGATGGGGAGAATAAAAATAAAGCCATCCTCAAATTGCTCAATCTATTTCTATAATGATGTGTGTGTACATATAGTGTAACGTTAATTATGAAAGGGATAGTTTCTTATGTAATGTGCCTTGCTTCCAAGGCATTGCTTTAAATAAAGAATTATTTAAGCACATGAAATGCAAAGGGAACCTTAATAAATATATCACGAAACCTGGGAAGATGTGCTCAGTTGCTTAAAGTGTCCACATCCCGATTACACCATTCAACCAAAGTGTGTGATCCTGGGCAGGTCATTTAATCGCACTGTGTCTTATCTACAGCTCTGTGATTCACTTCAGAGCTTATGTCAATATATCATGCTGTTTTCTTTTAATTTTATTTTTGTTAAACTTTTATTGTTTTTCATGCGAGCATCTTCACAACACAAATCAAGTTACAGTTGCATAAAATATAATTTCCTAACATATAAAATTAACTATCAAAGATATTTAAATAAAAACAACACCTTCAAAATAATGTTTAACGAATGTTGCATACAAACCTTTTTTTTCTTTTTTTAAAGAGCCCATCATGCTCAACAGATTCATATAGATAAACTTGTACGTCATTTCTCATTCTTATTCTATAATTTACTTCAATCATCTCAAACAACATTTTCAGGAGACGCAACTACCCAGTGTGTTGTCCCTTTCTGAAACAAATGGGTCGATATTGGATTATATGACACTCAATAGGTCTCGTACAAGCCTCATTTTACGATCACATCTGCATCGGCACCTTAGTGTAGGTTGTCCATTTGGTTATACCTAGTTAACATTAACTAATGCTCACTGGTGCAGACAAGGCTTGGAAGAGTGTTTACACTATGTGCATGATTCAGGTATAGCTGCAACCTTCTCATGTTCAAGATTGTTTTCTAGAATTTTCAAAAAGTGAAACCTCGCCAGCACCAGAGATTTCCTATATCCCCACATGCATTTTCACCATAGAGTTTCTAAGGTACCACCAGTATCCGAGTTTGCATAGAAACCCAAATATTTCTGCCTCTCGTTTTCGAAAGAGGCAATGTAATACAAGATGTTTCAAGGTTTCACTTACATTATACATTTTACAGAATCTACAACTCTCATCATACAGTGCCCCACTAGAGTTTTTCCAATGTTTCATGCGTGCTTTAGTTGCCAAGAGATTGAATCTAAATCGCATGTACATTGTTCTTACATTATTGCAGGGAACCTGCCTAATGTATAGAAGATAAGGTGTCTGCTTGTGACGAGATTTCGCATATTCATGCGATTTGTGGTTACCAATCATACCTGATGTATTTGCCCAATCATGTTGATAGTTTCTTTTTTACAATCGGAGGACATGATAACAAGTCCTCTGTGTGCATCGCAATCATTCCCAGACTCTATTTTAACACATTACAGGCAAGGTACAACGATTTTGGTTTCCCCTTCTGTCATTTATTTTTAAATTTGTTTATTAGCATTTTCATTAGTATCAATTAAATGGTGTTCAAATACGCCATATACACATAGCAATAGCAACGCGTTATAAATTTAACATTATACAAACAACATTAACTGTCTCCATATTTGATTTACATCTTGTGATGTCATCTGTCCAGGGTGGTGTGGGGGGGAAGGAGGGTGAAAAAAAAAAAGGGGGGGGACATCAACCACGTCCGAGAGGGGGGGGGGCCAACAGAAGGACCTCTATCTTTCTTCGCTTCCCCGCCATGGTTTGCCAATAGTTAGGAAGTGGGCGGGCCTGTTTTAAGTTCTTAGTTCAGGGGGGCTTATCATCAGAAGGATCAAACATGTGTCTGCTAAGTTCCCTCCATGCTTCAACCACCATGCTGGAGTCGTCCGTTGACCTGGCAACGCACTCATCCCATGCTTTAGTCTCAGCTAGCACCCATCATTCCGCTTCACTTTGCCATAACTTGTGTTGTGGTCCAGCAGGTTTTTTCCAAGCCATTGCGATAGTTCTTTTGGCCAGTATGCATGATATGTCCATGAGCCTTACCACATGTTTGAGTTTAGCTTGTCTGGGGTAGGTTCCCAGGAGACACTCCTCAGGTGTCCATCTGTATCCAGTCATGCCAGCCCTTTCACACGTTTGTTTTACCTTGTCCCATAAAGAACTTTTTTTGGGGCATTCCCATAGCATATGAATTAGATCTGCTTTTTCTTCCGTGCACCAGGAGCAGGTCAATTGTGCTTGCTTACTAAATGTAGCTATTCGGCTTAGGGTCAGGTAAGTTCTGTATAGTACATTCAGCTGGATTTGTCTGAATCTATGGTTCCTGGAAACCTCCTTTGGGAACATAAGCGTTCTGTCCCACTCATTCTCTGTCAGTTCTCTGCCAATGTCCACTTCCTATTTGTTTTTCATTTCCATGTTTCGGGGATTGGGTATGTCGCTCAGGTGGCCATATATTTGAGATATTGGTCTACAGCCTTCTCCCAAATTGTACAGTAATGTTAAGAATTAATCTGTGTCCGGTTCATCTGGCCATGTGTCCCACTTGTGTCTAGCCGTGGAGCGGAGTCTTTGATACCACAGGAATTGGCCAGTGTGGGTACCCTCTTTCTCTTGTAGCGAGGCAAACTCTCTGAAGGTGCCCTCATCATATAGGTCTCCCCAAGTGTAAACCCCCACTCTCTCCCATAGCCGGATTTGTTTCAAGTCTGTGTTTGTTTTGCATAGGTCAGCGATCAGTGGTATTTCAGGGGCAAAGGGGCTCCGCGTGTGGGTAAGCATTTGCACTCTGCGCCAGATATTTCTCCCCAGGTCTGCCAGAAAGGGTAAGGTTCCGAGCAGTTGTGAAGGTGCCCAGATCAGTTCCTTCAGTTGGAATGGGAGGATCATGGTCTGCAGTAATGGTGTTTCTGATGTGGGTTCATCAGTGAGCCATTTGGTGACGAAGCTAAACTGCGCCGCCAGATAGTATTTTTTCAGATTTGGAAGTTTTATCCTGCCTTGTGCATATGGTAAAACCAACGACGACAGCGCTATCTTGTGTCTGCCTTTCCCCCATATAAACTCTCGCAATATTGTCTCAAGCAATCTGAAAAAGGGCTTGTGAATATAGTAGCGTACATTTTGGAACCCATAAAGGAACCGCGGGAGAACTATCATCTTGACTATCGAGGCCCTGCCCATCATTGAAATGGGGAGTTTCGCCCAAAATTTCATGGATTTGCGTAGAGCTGGAAGTGCTGCCTTTTTGTTGCGTTCATGCATCAGCGCCGGGGTGTGCATGATGTGTACCCCGAGGTACCGAAATGACTCGGTCTGCCACTTGATCCCCACTGCAGGAAGCGTCTCCACAGCCACACCTTTCAGGGCTGCAAGGGGGGAACATGCAGGATTTTGACTTGCTAAAGTGTATCCCAGAAACCCTAGAATAATTGTCTAAAACCTCAAGCATGGTTGGGACATTGAGGTGAGGGTCTGCGACATATATAAGGACATCATCCGTGTAGAGCGAAATGATATGGTCCACGTCTCCTAGCCTTATGCCTGCATCAAAAAACTGCTTCCTGAAGTAAATGGCTATGGGTTCCAGTCCTAGTATGTACAACATTGGGGATAATGGACAGCCCTGCCTAGTCCCCCTGCATATATCCCAAGCCTCCGATACGTACTTCCCAGTCCTCACCCTCGCTATGGGCTTAGTGTATAGTATGGTAATCCACCTAATGAACCTGGGTCCAAAGCCGAATTCCCTGAGCACCGCCATCGGCCACTCCCAGTAAATGGAATCAAACGCCTTTACTGCGTCTAGAGACAACACCGCGTAAGAGTTCTTATCATCGTCAGTTTGTGCTATAACATGTTGCAGCCTGCGTAGGTTCGTGGATGTATTGCGGCCCGGCACAAAGCCGCTTTGATCCGGGTGTACTATGTCTCCTATTATTCTGGACAGTCGGGTAGCTAAAATTGTGGTTAAGATTTTCATGTCATAGTTAAGCATCGCAAGTGGGGGATAGGAGTCACATTTGTCTGCCGGTTTATTGGACTTAAGGATCAGAACCACGAGCGTCTCTCTCATGCTCTCGGGCAATATCTCCTCTTTGTATGCTTCTTGGTAGACAGCATCAAGTACAGGGGTCAAAGAGGACTCGGATGTTTTATAGAACTCTGTAGTTAGCCCATCAGTGCCAGGTGCCTTACATTTTGCCAAGGATCTGATAGCTTCAGTTATGTCCTCTGGCGTGATTTCTGCTTCAAGTGTGTCTGCCTGTTCTGGGGACAGTTTGGGGAGCCCTATCTCATCAAGTGTTTCCGTCAGTTGTTCTTGAGGGACCTGTACATCATGGGAGTATAGGTGGGTGTAAAAACATTTAAAGGTGTCGTTTATACTCTGCTGTGTGTAATGTGTGTTTCCAGTTCCGTCTTGCAATGCGGTGGTGGGGTGTCTGGGGTGCTCCTTCCGGCAGAGCCAGGCCAGCAACCTGCCCGGTCTGTCCGCCTCTACGTGTGTCCTATTTGTTTTGGCAGTATAGTCAAACTTTTCAAGCCTGCCCCACGTGTTCTTGTTTCTCTCCCTGAGTTCTCCAAGCTTCAATTCCCCTTGGGGGGTGTTTATGGGAGTGGCTTGAAGTCTTTCAATTTCCCGCTCCACCTGATCCAATTCTTTTATGAGCACACTCCTGATGCCCCCCGCCTTCGCGATAATTTCTCCTCTAATTACTACCTTCATGGCATCCCACACTCTGCTCATGTGTACTACACTGCCCATGTTAACTTCAAGATAGGTATCAATAAAATCTTGTAGTTCCTCCCTGAAGGCGGGGTCCTTCAGTGCTTCCACAGGCATTTTCCACATGGGGATCGGAGGTCTGGGGCCCTTGTGATTCCATGTCATCAAGAGCGGGGAGTGATCAGAGATGGTCCTTCCCAAATATTGTGCTCCATCTACCTGGGATAGGTGTTCCCTGTCTATGAGGATATAATCTAACCTCGTGTGTAGGTTATGAGGGGGCGAGTAGTATGAGTATGCTCGTGTTTCTGGGTGCTTTTCACGCCACACATCTGCCATGTCCAGCCTATCCAACATGGCGGTCAGAGCCGTTGTTGCTGCCGATGGGCCTCTCGGTTGGGGTATGGAACTATCTAACATCGGGTCGTGCACACAATTAAAGTCACCCCCCCAGATAAAAAAGGCTGTTCCTGTGTTGTGCGACTTTGGGGTACAATGAGTTCAGATATGTCGGTATGTTATTATTAGGGAGATGTGTTAACAATGCATATCGCTTCTTGTTCAATGTGTCCCCATAATATGACAAACCTACCCTCAGGGTCTATCACTGAGTTGGCCGCGTGGAACGGGAGCTGTGGGTGTATCCAGGTATAAACACCTCTGGCAAATTTAGAATAAGTGGTGCCAAATCCCTGTCTCCCCCAATGCGCTTGGAGTTTGGTCAAAGAGTCTTGTGTGCAATGAGTCTCTTGTAGCAGTGCTATCATTACCCTTTTTCTGTGTAGGTAAGTTTTGACCCTGTTTCTGCTGAGGTAAGTGCTTAAGCCCCTCACATTCCATGTCACCATGTTGATCCCGGTCATGGTGGTTCAAGAGGGGATTCGCTGCCGATTTGTTTCCCCTTCTCTGCTGCCCACTGGCTCAAACCAAATAACCAGGATCCAGCCAACGTTTGGGTTGGAGCTCGGACCCTCCCCCACCCCAGTTCCGCTTCCCCCCTCCAGTCAATATTTCTTGGAGACTTACCAACAATTGTAACCTTCAAACTGGTAAACGGGATCAACAAACTGTTCAAATTTAAACTGCCCCCAGCAGTTGCTTCCAACTCGCAGCGCTCTGGGGCTCCCAAGCCGTTCGGGCCTTCCAGACCTCCAGGTGCGGGTAGTGTGTTGGCAGTCGGCCTACACATGTTCCTGAGGGGTGTGTCGACATTGTTGTTGTGCGCATGGGTCGGAGCGCTCCTGCCTGTTGTGCTTTCGTGGTGCTGTAAATCCTAGTACGGTCCGATCGTTCACTCTGTGGGTATGCGAGCTGTAGTCGTTTCTTGTTATTCGAGGTATTCAGTGACCTGTAATCTCCTTTGCCATCCCCTCTCTGCCCTCTGCGAGATTGTTGTCCTCAAGCCACATGTTCGCCGCTGCCGGAGTCTCAAGAAATATGGCTTTCCCTTTGTACAGTACTTTAAGCCGCGATGGGTACATTAGCATGTACTTGAGGTTGAGCGCACGTATCCTTGCTTTCACCGGCACAAATGTATTCCTTGCCTGTTGCACCCCAGGTGTGTAGTCTGGATAGATGACTATGGCAGCATCCTGTCTCTTGATTTCCCCACCTTCCCTCGAGAATCACAATATGGTCTCTCTGTCACGAACATTTAAGACTTTTGCGATTACTGGGCGCAAGCCCGGAGGGGGCCTTTTCTGCAGGGACCGGTGGGCCCGTTCTATCAAAAATCCGTGGGTCAGTTTACCGGCTCCAATTTCCTGCAATAGCATTGTCTCTATAAACTCAGTTGGGTCCGGGCCCTCCATATCTTCCGGAACCCCCAGGATTCGGATATTTCTGCGGCGGGCACGCCCTTCCGTGTCCTCTGACCGGGCTTCCAGCCGCGCAACTTGCAGTTCCAGTTCTTGTACCTTAGATTTGAGTTCAGTCGAATTGCCGACATTGTCTTGCAGCGTGGCCTCTGCTGTGGTCACCCTTTCAGTGAGGTTACAGGCGTCCTGTCTCATCAGTTGCATGTCCGACTTGATTTCATCTATTCTAGTTTCCATGGACGTGCGTAGCGCTGCTATGGCCTGCAGTACCTGCATGTTCATCGGGTCGCTTTCTTGAGCCGTGAGATCTTCTGCAGCCCCTGCGCTCTGTTGTTGCTTAGCCTTAACCGTTGTGAATGAGTCCATTGTCACAGTTTTTGGTTTGCCTTTGGGGGGTGACATCACTTGCCTTTGAATATTACTCAGCTTGTTGCCTTATTGCGGGAGTAATTGTCTGGCGTTGATTGCGAGATTGGCTGCCGGGTCAGATGGTTGCTGAGTTGCTGGTCGCGTGTGGGTGTGTTGCCCATTCATTAGTGCGGGTGCCTGCTATCTTGCGTGCCAGAGCAGTGGTGCCTTAGTTCCTTGCTTCACGTTCAGGCATTAGCGGTGCTGGTCTCCTGCTGGCTCAGTCCCTTTACCAGCTGGTCTGGGGTGTGTACGCCGATGGTTATCCACGGAGCCCAGTGCACCGTGCAGTGAGCCAGCTCCCGTCGAGACCCACCACCAATGGATCCGTCTCCCTCGCTGCTCGCGGCGGGGGCCACTCAATGGGTATTGATCCCTAGCCTGGGATTGCACGCACAAGTGGCGGAGCGTCAGGCAGCGCTCAGGCGTGGCGTTACTCCGCTAGTGGTGTGCCCTATTTTATCCGTGTCCCCAAAGGCTTCCAGGCCGCTACCTACGCCTGCCGGGCCGCCACTCGTGTGGTCGCAATGTGTTCAAAAGGTTGAGGCCGTGTGTCGTACCGGCTGCTAATGTGGAGCTGTAGGCCCCCAGGGGTGTCTGTCAGGGGCTCTAGTATGTGCCGCGTCCAGTTCACCTCTCCGCTTCTCTGTACCTCATTAGTGCCCCCAGCGGGTCTCCTAGGTCGGCCGTGTTCCACTTCCTCGTTCCGCTTATGGAGCCCAGCCAGATGAGGACCGCACCCGGCGGTCGGGTGCAGCCGTCCCGCCTCTGTGTCCTCCTCTCGTATCAAGCTGCGGGACTATTTTCTGTTCGGCTCCGTCCCCGCCACAGTCCACATCCCAGAAGGCGGAGACTCAGGCAGCAGCCGGCAGCGACGGACGGCTCAGTCCTGGGTGCTGTCAGCGCGTAGGATCGGGGGCACGAATCCGCGCCCTTGGCCTGCTAGAGGCTATCTGTTCCACAACGTTGCGGTTCAGGAGAGAGCCGCGGGCGCCGCCATCTTGTCGAGCGGCGGGTCCTCACTTCGTCAGCTCAGAACATCAGCTGTCGTAGTCCGATTTTCGCGGCGGATCTTCGCCGAGGGTAGGGAAACGGTTGTTCTGCGCGATGCTTCCAAAAATATGGACATATATCGGCTTTAGAGTGAGCAATTCGGTCCGTTGCAGGATCTCAGGCAGGAGCGCTGGCAGAGCCCGTCTTTACGCCATGCGCGCCGGCCACGCCCCCCACCACTTCTCTATCATAACAGCCAAGTCTTCATATAGTGAGTTCTGGATGTAACATTTTTGCAAAGTTTGACAATCTTCGCCATAAGAACTTTGATGCTAGAGATATAAACCCTAATTCGTGAATGATAATTGAGTTAGGAGATGAGTGGGGTAAATGCAAGAACTTCTTCCAAATTATGCCTTGGATGGTGTTCAAGACAGAGCCAATAGATAGTGCTGTTTGTTTTGGGGGTTTGTTCTGGGTACAGCTTCTTATGCCTGCGACCCCAATATACCACCTCTTGGTATGGCGTCGCGTTGGTGTGGTGGTTCAAGGAAGGACCAGTCCCCTCCCTCCCTTGGTTTCAATGCAAAGTCAGTGGGACACACCTAATCTGCGGCACCTGAAATCTGGTTGACTCCGAAAAGTAATTGCCTTTGGTCACTATGATAGATAATCAGCAAAGATTTTATTTCTTCATTGCCCCTTTGATTGTTTACACGTGTTTCGGCCTCTCAAGGGCCTTTGTCAAAACAGAAACTTATTTTTGGGCAAATTAAATCATTCTCATGCAAAATTACATTCGGAAGAATCATGGGTTAATCCCTGTTAGAGCGCTGCAGCCTTGTTTACTCGCGTCGGCACCGGTACACTGAAAGGCCTGTTTTGACAAAGGCCCTTGAGAGGCCGAAACACGTGTAAACAATCAAAGGGGCAATGAAGAAATAAAATCTTTGCTGATTATCAATCATAGTGACCAAAGGCAATTACTTGCGGAGTCAACCAGATTTCAGGTGCCGCAGATTAGGTGTCCCACTGACTTTGCATTAGAGCCAATAGATGGTGTGCACAAATCTAGACTGTAAAGGATAATTGCTTCCACCTTCAAAAGGTAGACTTCAATAAGCGGAAGTAGGGAAAACCTACAAACCTTATGATGTAACATCTTCATCTGTGCGATCAAGGGCATTGTTTTGATATAAATGGCTGATTGCCATTTCGCTAGCGAGTCAGTATTCGACAGGTTATAATCCAGATCGATCCAATGCACGTGGGATCGCAGTCCTGTTCATTTGTCATCTGTAAGGTGTAATCTTTCTTTTGTTAGTAAAGACAAGTATGTTTGATTTTGCTGGGTTTATCGTGAGATTGTGTTTGTCGCAGAAAAGAGAAAAGTGATAGTGTGTTTTGCAAACCAAATGGAGTCCGGTCAAAAAGGATCACGTCATCCGTGAAGGCGAGCCAGTTAATTCGGAGATCCCCTAATTTGACTGGAAAGGAGGCAAAATGTGACCATAGGTTGCCAATGTCAGCAAGATACAAATGAAATAAAACAGCCACTAAGTTTCACCCCTGTTTTACACCTATAAATGTGAATATAGGGTCTGTTAGAAGCCCAGTTTGATCAATTCTCACCCTATAATTTGTACTGTTATGCAAAAGGGCAATCATGGCAATGATGTGGGGTGGAATCTGGAAGGCTTGCATTTTTCCCCATAGGATTTCCCTGATGACGCTATCAAAAGCTGAGGAGAGGTCTAAAAGTGCCATAAAGATCGGACCATTTTCCACCTGACAAGAGGCTAGTAATAAATGCACTAGTATTGTGGTATTCAATTGGGTACCCATTCCTTTCCTGAATCCAGTCTGGAAACGTGATAGAATGTGCCGGGTTGAAATAAATGTGTCTAAGAATTAAAGAGGCAAAGACTTTCGCGGACACATCTATCAACTCAATTGGTCTAAAGTTACCCGGATCATCAATGGAGCCCTTTTTATGCAAAGGAATCACTGTAGCAGATGACCAGGAAGTTGGCAAGTTTTTTGTTTGAAAGATGTACTCATATCGGCGTTTCAAAAAGGCGGCCCAAAAGTTAGGATCATCTTTTAGAATGCACGGAGGAATTCCATCTGGCCCTGCCGCTTTGGAAGGTTTTAGATTCCTAATGACCAACTCGATTTGTTCCACTCCCCATGGACATCGGATTGGTAGGGCTGTCACTAGGGGTTGGAGTTTAGTATTCATACATTTCTGCGGCAGGGCATACTTGTTTTGAAAAAAACTCAACCCAGGAATCCTGACTCACAGCCGAACGCATTGCAACCGGTGCTTTTGCTAAGGGGTCCCTTAGAATCGCCCAGATTTCCTGGGTTTTTCTAGTCATTAAAAGGCTAATCATTTTTTGATTGTTTTTTAGATTGTTGTCAAATTTCAAGATTTTGATGTCATTTTTATATTTTATTAGAATTGCCTTTTTTTCAATCTTATATTCTATTGGATTCTTTGAATTCCCTAGCAAAGCACGGATTGCAACATTTTTCTGCGATTTTCTTCCAGCAATAGCATAATTAAATAACCCAAATGAGTCATCAATTTGTGCATTAGATTTCAAGATTACAAGATAGTTTAGATGGTCACGAATCATCTGTTCATTCTGATGGTCACATGACCTACATTCGACTGCAGACATCAGCATAGTGTTGATTTTTACAACATCACGATTAACTAGGAAATTCAGTTGCCTACAAAGTAGTGGATTCCACCTAATGGATAGAGCATGCCTATCAATTTCTGATAATACCAATGGTTTTTGGAGATTATACACTGGAAAAGAGATCTCAATGGAACACTCCAACAGAGAGTGGTCACTCAATTTCAAGTCCAATATTGTACATGGAGATGCTGTACTGGCAAGTCTACTCGACATAGCAATATAGTAAATTGTCAATGAGTTCGTACCCCGAGACCAGATGACTAAAGATTCATTAGAGTTAAAGGGAATAGTTTGAATATCCCACGCTTTAAAAAACTTTTCCCAAATTTGTCCTCTCTCGTGTGATACAGTTGCATAGTCATGGTTTTGAGTTTCTTTCTGAAAGTTGCTCGCCATTAACGTTGAATTAAAATCGCCACCTAATATTATTTTTTTTTTAAACATCTTTTTATTGAGGTAGTGGCAGGTACACAACTCGCTCCAACAACATAACAAGAAAAAATGATACAGTGGCACTTTGCATTTTCACAGGTGATACATATTCACATGGGGTCTTCATTGTCCGACGGCAGTTCACATAAGTATGTCCTGAACGGGCCCCAGATGTCTTTCGGTCAGCTCATTCTGGGCTGAGTCAGTACATATTGTTCCTCATTCTCATTCACATATGTCAATTCTCGTAAAAAGGTGTTCATGCTCAGAGATGTAGTGCTTTTCCAAGCCTGGAGGATGCATTTTTTAGCAACTGCGCAAGAAACATTAAAGAGTCTTCTAGTTCTCTCAGAGCACAGCAACTCAGTCACCCCCCCGCCCCCCACACCCCAGAACCTCTGCAGCTCAGGGCAGTCCCAATATATGTGAAAAGACCCTGCTTGCGGGGCCCCACACTTAGGGCATTCGCTCGAGGAGTCTGGTACAAACCTCGCCACTGTGGCCGGTGTATAGTGCAGTCTATTAAGAATTTTAAATTGTATCTGGCGCAGACCTGCATTGAGCGAAACCATTTTAGTGAGTGAACAATACTTTACCCATTTCTCATCAGGCATGGTTACCTGCAAATCTGTTTCCCATTTTATTTTCAAATTGTTGGTCGTGGGGTTGTGGGCCTGCACCGATGCATATAATTTGGAGACTCCCAGACCCCCCTGAGTTGTGATCAATTGTTAACATGGGAGTGAGAGTGGCTCATCAGGAAATGGGGGCCATCTAGCCTGGAATGCTGATCTCATTCGGTAATATTAGAGTGTTCGAAGCGGTCCTCTCCCCAGTGCCCTTAAAATATCTGTTAAGTTAACAAATTTCCCCTCTATGAACATGTCCCCCCACCACCATTTCCCCATTTGGGTCCCATGATTCCTGCATGTCCGTGTCAAACGTGGGAGGAATGCCGGGAAAGTTCCACAAGGGAATCTGTGGGTTATAGGGCTTTTCAATTTTAAGTCTTCAACATATTGCCCCCCAACCCCGGACAGTGCAGCTCGCCGGATCGTATTCACATATGTCTCTGTCGTGGGGTGAAGATAATTGATCTCGCATCCGAGGGTGCAAATGTGTGTGTGTGTCCACCCATGCGTGAGGTGCTTCTTCTGCCGTCCCATACCAATATCTCGCGAATTGCGCTTGGGCAACGAAGTAATAAAGTTCAAAGCTCGGGGCCGCTATGCCTCCGGGGCTGTATGGTTCCACCATTTTCTCCCATCCCATTCTAGCAGTCTTCCCGTTCCAGAGAAATGTGGTCACCATTGATCGCAGCCTGGAGAAGAATTCCCTGCCTGGCCATATCGGGATATTCAAAAACAGGTATAGTAGTTTGGGAAGGACGGTCATTTTTAGCACTGCTATCCTGCCATGTAGTGAGATAGGGAGGTGCCTCCATATCACAAGCTTCGCATTAATTGACTGTAGCGCCCCTTCGTAGTTATCGGAAAATAAAGATTGTCTGCTCCTGGAGACCAGAACGCCTAGATATCTAATATATCCCTCTGACCATTTAAGGCCCTCCATCATTTCCCGGCATTTAGTACAAGCGGTGAGTGGGAAGATTTCCGATTTAGAACTGTTTACAGTGTAACCAGAGTAATCAGCAAATTCGTGTATATCTGCCATTATAGGTGCAAGGTTTTTGTCGGGTTCACGGATATATAACAGCGTGTCATCCGCATAAAGCGAAATCAGCTGATTGGAGCCCTTCATGACTATGCCTTTATCTCACCTAATATTATTTGAACATACGGGGTATCAACAGCAACATCCATCAGCAGAGTGTTCAATCTGTCATTTATTCCATCAATGTGCATTGCATTTGAATTCCAATACAAGGATATTATAATTAAGAGAGGGTCACTAGATATGCTGCAAGGGGGCACTTCAATT
This sequence comes from Ambystoma mexicanum, assembly GCF_040938575.1. Lineage (NCBI taxonomy): Eukaryota > Metazoa > Chordata > Amphibia > Caudata > Ambystomatidae > Ambystoma > Ambystoma mexicanum. The sequence continues at coordinate 891,742,814 of NC_090935.1, read as the reverse complement.
GCCAGCATTTCAGAAGTAGAATACACCAGGCGTGCTTTCATACAGTACACATTTTTCACAAAAATAGCGAGACCGCCACGTGGTCGCCCAAGTAAACCCTTATAGGCATGATTGAAAAATGCAGAGTACCATTCCAGATTAATATCTGACATTGCCATTGTTTCTTGAAGAAGAATTAATGCTGCGTTTGTGAGGCAACTTTCTGAACCACAAGAATAGATTGTAAAAGCCACAGCAATTCCATGAATTCAACACAGACATTATTTTATGATTTTTCCTTCAGCAGTAAGTCATTGACTATGGACTTCATCAAGGGTTCCAGCAAGGCTAACCCGTTTAATATCTATGCTACTGATTCGGATTGCACTCTTATTTTTTCATTCAACGTTCTCAGCTGGATATCTCTTGAATTAATATTGTCTCTTGCATTGGCACAGGCGGTAAGTAATCAATAAAACTTGTAGCCTCCTCCATTGAGTGGCAGGAACACAATTTAAAGCCTAGTAACTCAAGATCTTTTTGATAGTTCCAAATTAACGAAACAATTATCGGCGTTTGGAACTTACAAATCATACAATGATTGAGTGAGTGAGGTAGTCTAATCCAGTTTGTCATCAGAGACCAGATTGCGCAGGTCTGGTATTTGATGAAAAACTTTCATCAGTGTCGCTCGATTTAAATTGGGTTTATCCATCTTTGTTGAATCTGCCCACCATCCCATCACCAGTTTCATCTCAGGTGATATATCCTGAAATGATGCAGAAGGGGCCACATTGAACGCAGCATCATCAGCTCTGTCACTTGTTGCTGGTTTAGGTTTTAAAGAGTCAGGACCAGAGGGGTACATTAATGGGTTTATCGCCAAATGAGGCTGTGAGCACCCCTCCAGTCTTTCTTTAGCATCAACATTTCTGTTTTTACTTTATTATATAAAGCAGGTTCGATTTCACCAGACCCGTGACCATTTAACCCGCTTTCTTTTTGAGCTAGGCTGTCAATAGTAGTTGAATTGCTTGCTGTTTGAGACGACATGGAGGTAATTTTCTTGTCCATTTTCTCAAAAAATCTTTGAAGGTGTGTTTGGATTAGGAAAGGCAATCCTTGTGAAGGAGCACCCTTTTCAAAGTCTTGTTGCCCCCTCTAATCGTATCTTGCCTTTTCACATGAGTTTGCTCGTGTGATTTTAAGCTATCATTGCTGTTTTGCAATCTCTTATTAACCTCCAGATGTGATTGACTTTCTATGTTCAATTGATTCAGGTCACTAACCATGTAGTCCAAAGACCTTAGGGCCAGATTTTCGGTCGGCAAATTGGGACAAGTGGTTTTCAAGTTCTGTGGCTTTTTAGACATTTTATTTGTCGTATTTACATTGTCAGTATTGGAGTTTTGAGCATTTGGGTGTGCCCACCTTTTTTGTGCACTTGCCTGCAATTATTTGGCTTTTTCGAGACATAAAGAATGTGGTTTGTTGTACACCACTTTGTTCTGAAGAGTCTTCAAGAGATAGATGGGGAGCGGTGTTAGAAGCGACATTGAGATCAATCAAATCAGTTTAAGCAGACGGACTATCTGGCATGTCGTTGGCAGGGTACTATTTTTATTCCCGGGTTTCCAGTCTGTTCCCCCCTCAATATCTCGGGTGGGACAAGATTGGCTGCCACAAGAATGTTTTCCAAGACCAACATACAATCGTGCTGCAATTCAGCAACTTCTAAGTAGTCAGGCACAGGGGCTAGACTACGTCTATCAACAGGAAGATTTTGTTGTTGCGTAATTTGGGCAAATGTCTTATGTGACACACTCTCTGCATCACTCATTAAGTCAGTTTGCGTATACTGTTCATGTGTAACGCATAAAGAGGACGCATGAGAGCTTTGTCCAGCATGCTGCCCATTGAGCAATTGGGTTGCCCAAAATGTGTGACATTTTTCCTGAGCCATCATGAACCCTTCAATTCTACTTAATCTGTTGGCAATTTCAGAATTAGAGGTGTTTAGTGCATTGATTGCACCATCGGTATATTCGTGCCCTTTATCGAACAGGTTCAGGATTCTAGTCAGTACAGGAACGTTTTGGAGCTCCTGTTGATTGAGGTCTATGAGGGTGTCCTCCAGGGGATATAGTGGTAACGAAGAGTTGGGTAGACGTGTATGTTGAACTAAGCCTTTATGCGGTTGGAGATCAAAGCCTAGAACAGGGGATTGTGGATAGATTAAATCCCTGGGGTTACCTGCAAACTCATGGGCGGGTGAGCTAGCCTTTTGCTTGATGCTATTTGCTGCTAAGTTCAATTCACTTTTCTCATTCTCCTTTAGCTGTTTCAAATTAGCCGCAATTGCAGCATGAAAGTGAACTTGTTCTCTAATTCCATGTGATCTTGAGGCTGGTGTCGATGGACCATTAGATAGTCGTGTACGACTATGTAACTCAGCCAAGACTGCGGGGGCCACCAGAGATGTGTCCGACGGTGGAAGCACAGACACATCACCAACAGCACCAAGGAGTGAGTTGTCATTGATTGGAACATTGCACATAGGATTTATAGGCTACATGTGACCATCCTTAGATTCGATACAGTTGTCTTTTGAGGTATCTAACAGAGTGTTGCATGTGTCTAACATCTGACTACCAATACCAGTAGAGGTGTTGGCCAGGGCATTGCATGTAGTCATCCCAGTGGCTACAGGTAGTTCGGTTACAGCCGCTGCATTCGCCCCACTTCTCCCTTTTTATTTGACCTGGTTTATAGATTCTTCAGACACGTCCTCTTGGGACAGATTAGCCACAAGCATTGTGTTGTTTGAACCGTTAAGACAAGGTTTACCACTCCTCAGATTTTTGGGCAAGATTTGGGTCACCCTCAAATTGAAGACATCTACTTTCACCCTTTGAAGATTATTTGGGTCAACACTCTAGCATACGTAACATACACTTAACTGACCATCAAAACAACCATAGACATAGGGAAGTTCCTTCAATACAACTGTGCAACTTATAATCAACCTATAACCACGTCAAACAGAGTTCGAATTGGAGAATTGCTTCGTGTAAATACATGTATAGTCACAGGAGTGATTCCTAAGAATTTGCACCCCCGCACTCACCGCCCACCCAAACAGCCACACTTAGGAAACCACTTCAGATGCGCGCGTGAGATGCGCGTGCACCAGTGCTAATAAGGAAGTTATCCGCTGTTGGAGGTGGGCTGGAGGCGGGCAGGGGTTGGAGCTGTGGGAAAAGGAAAATGTGTTACTCAATCTAGCAGGATGGTATCAACATGGAGAGTTCAATGGGAGACGCGGGAAACCCGCGAGCTCAACTTGTCAAAGTTCAAGTTATAAGACTTCAAATTTTCTTGAAGAGTTGCTGAGGCAAAAGTTAAGTGAAGCGCTGTTACGCACGATTGGAACTTCTGCTTGCCGACTGCGTTGTCCAAGAGGCAAAAGAGAGGCGAGATCACTGTAGAGCAAACAAGGGTCCCAGCCAAACAGCCACACTTAGGAAAGCACTTTGGATGTTATTTTAAAAAAGCCTGACTCCATATATAACAAATACCCTTGCTCCATAAATAACAATAGTGCAATGTAGGTATTTTGCACCACAACGTTATTTGCCACTTTGCTTACTTACAGCAATTTATTCTAAAGTCACTTCCATGGGGCCTCCAAGTATCAAAGACTGATGATGCTCCTTTCAATGCCCTTTTCTGTGAAGTCATTTCTGTTGGTGCAATCCATATGCAAACGAGGACGTTTTGCACTTTTTCAATTCTGAATACTCCGCTGGTCCCAGTGGTATCCTTTCATTTACTCTCCTCTCGCCCACCTCCATTCACGCCCCCTTTGCCGATTTGGGGCCTTCAAAAATGTTATCTAAACGTTTGACGTAGAGTGTAAATTATCCCTTGAGGGAAACGTCTGTACGTGAAGTGCTTTTACCCTCCATTCGGTACCCAGAAGGTTGAGTCTGAAATTTGACTTCTACGGAGACTCGTGCGTGTGGGCTCTGACTTTCGTTGATTTGCCTTCTGATACGCACTGAGTTTTACAGATCTTTCGGTTTAGTTATGGCTTTTAAGGGGCTTGGTTTCAGGCATCGTATCTTGAATAGAAGGGTCGTGTCCTAACGATGACAAAGTGAGTTGACTGATGTGAAACCGCGATGGGAACCATGGGTGGTTCCCATCGCGGTTTCCTCATGGTCGTGTTCTGCCAGTACACCAGACACTGCTTCACCCTTGTACTGACTGAGTTGAGTGCCTCTCCTCAGATGGGTAGGCGAGATAACACTGTCTGGCAGTACTCGTGAAAAGGACAAATGGCTTTTCTAATGAAATCTGTAAATGCGTATTTCATCCAGAAACAATTGCGTGAAAAACAAAAAAAAATGGAAAGGCAGGATTCTGATCGCACTGGCAAGGCCTGGAGTCATCCGTGGCGTCTTTTCGATGTGCAAAACTAATTTGTTTTTAAATTAATAAGTAAAACTGCGCACAGTTAAAGCAGAACATCTGTTTGTGTTGACTCTGCGTCAACCTTTTTCCTTGATCGCCCTTCCAGAAAATTGTCATTTGCATGCTGAGAAAAGCAGTGCTCCCTTGAAGGTTTAATAGTTTGAAAAAAAAAAACAGATAGTAGTTAACCCCATGAACGAGAAACCAATTCAAGACAAGTTCAGTGCCTGAATTGCACCCTCCACGATAATCATATCTATTCAATATTGATTGTTTTATTCATTGTATACTTCTTGTTAACATGTTTACAGCGATGTGAAATCACTTCTGGGTGTGAGGTGAGGTGGGAGGGCGGGCTGGGGGCTTAACAGAGGTAAAAAGCTGGAGGGAAGGGAAGAGAGAAACGTGCACGTGGGCCTTTTGACACAGGAGTGTTGATTCCAAACGTTGCCCTTGGTATTGGTGACAGCAGTGGGTGTTGTTCTATAAAGAGATCTGGACAAGTGAGATTTAAGCAGTTAGACCACCTTCATCTGCTCAGGTTCCATTATAAAAGGGGCTGGGCTGGACTAAGGGGGTGAGCAGGGCGTTCAGGAAGCGGGATCCATTGAAGGGCACATATCCACCACAACACGTGTGTACTTGAATTAACAGGTCACCAATTGGTTTTAAGATGCCAAACTTAAACTGCTGATTACCTGGTAGCACAGTATTAATTTGGTGAGCTTTCAGGTGCCTTTTGAGCAGCCTTGAAGTCAACCCATTTCTTTATTAGCAGCCAAAGAAAGGTCTTCAAGGCTGTGGAGACTGGTTGCATGGTATGGACCCATTCAGCATGCGCATGGTGTTTGCTGGTGTATTAATCTAGATCTTATTACAGAAGTCAAGTCGTCAGATGAAAAACCAACATGATGAATGCAACCCTGTGATCAGTCTATCAAGGGAACCTTTCCCCGCATGAGCCAGAGGTGGTAGAAAAAGCATTTTGTTGCATTTATTACTTGCAGCATGAACAACCAGTAAAAAATGTTAGCCATGGAATAGAGGAAGTGCACTGTTTGCATGGCCGTATGAATGGGAGGCTTTATGACTGCACTGGGCCCTGCAGTAGGACTTCAGTCTTAGAGGTGTTTAAGCAAAGGTGGCTTATGGTCGTCGATTCCTAGATTGGCATGTAGCACTCCGCCACATCTTGTTAGCCACCTGTGCGTTTGTCCACGTTTGCGTACTGTGTAATGCTTGATTACCTGTTATGTTAATGTGATTTACACCGTGGTCCACTGCTATTTTCAATTGTCTCCAGGCGCTCTGGCGGATCTGAAAAGTAAAGGGAGTGGTATGATAATGGGAGAAGCGGTAAAACACAAGTGTGCTTTTGCCGTTCTGTTGGCAGTTTCAGTTTGGAAAAAAACGGTCTCTGTGTGTTCAGTTTGCTTTTAGGTGGTATGGGATACTGGGTGTTCTTGTGTGTGAGTCTACCTAGGTTGTTTTGTGTTCCTGTGGCGTAGTGCTGGAATTTGAGCGTGTTGTGATTGAGTTCTTGCAGTAGGTGTGCATTTTGCTGTATGATTTTACAGTTGGTGTTAGTCATGTCTGGGTGTTGTATTTGGTAATTGTGTGGTAAATTTGCCGGAATATCGAGGCTTAAGTCGAGTTAATGTAGGACTAGAGAGACCCTTATGCCAATGTTGCATAGATTGTTTGCTTTTGACTGCAGTTAATTATGCGGTGGTGAGCAATACTACGTTTTCTTTTGCTGGTCCTGCCCAGTTTGGTTGAGATGAACCAGGATTCCAAATGCGACCCCATCATTTGTGATATATCCCTTTTCGCTGAGATTGGGGGTTTCTCTTTGATCCACCATATTTTATTTTCGAATATAGTTTACTTTTGGTTCAAGTCGTATGTCATTGCTGGATCTCAGGGTTCGTTTTGGTCTGTAAATTGAGAATTTTTCTTGCAGGAACTCTGCTCTTTCGCCATGGATTGCTCTGTAGGTTTTGCAGAGTGTTTTCAAGTAAGTCCCTTTTTGACTGGTAGCCTCTCTTAGCGTGAATGAGGAGTAGTCTTACTGCTACGTTCTGTATCTGATGCTGTTTTTTTGGTGAGGTAGTCTGGCATCCCGAGTTAGATGCTATTGGCCTAGTCTATTTACTATATGACGATGGAGATGGTGGCAAGTGTAATATGTGGGAAGGTAAGAAACTGTAGTATCAATTTTTTGTGTGCGTAGATGGTGGAAGCATTTTTTCCCTTCTGTATTAACTTGCAGTTCTAGTATTAGGTCGTCGTACATTACAAATATGTGATTTTTAACTATTTGGTTTTGGTCCATTTGCCATTTCGGTAGGCCATGGTATGTGTTGGGGCGAGGGGTTGTTGGGTGTTTGAGGGTTCAGAAGTAAGGCTTGGATGCAATGGTTTTATATTTTTGGGCAGAATCTTTTATTATTGAATAATGGGTTGGAAAAATACCTCTATCCCTAAAACTAAGAGGGGTTACCCTGCCTCAAAGAAAACAAAGGCAATTGTTAGAATTTCCAAAACTATAAAGTCTGTCACTGTTGTGTCTCAAAAAGCCTACCTCTGCCCCTAACACTAATAACTTAAACCAACTGTGCAAGGGTGATCTCTTCCCAAAGTAAAGTGTTCCTTGTAGATCCAGCCAACAGAAAAGTTATCTGTCTCTCTGGTAGTCAAAACTGGTGAAAATGAAGAAATGTTCACAAATGTAGGACTCCAATGCTAGCGTCGCAAACTTTTCTCCTAGATTACTTCTAGTACTACATTCTCTCCTCGTGGGATTCTCCGGTCTGCATTTGCTTAAGCAAATGTCAGTAGGTTCACAAGAATAGATTTCTTTAATCCACATTGCTTTATCCCAACAACTTGGTACACTTCTCTGCCAAGCGTAGGATTCCTTTTATATGACATAAAGACATATTCACAAATGTAGAACTCCCAAACTAGGGTAGTGATCCTATGCCCCATCTCTCTTCTCATTCTACTTTCTTTCCTCTTGGGCCTCTCAGGCATGTATTTTTTTAAGTAAATGTCAATAGGTAGTTCACAGGAATATGCTTCTTAGATTTCTGTTTTATTCCAACAACTTGGCACACTCCTTCTACCAAGTGTAGTATTCTTTTTAACAAATTATCCTTTCCATATCCATTTTGGGTGCGGGTCCCAGAATCGCAGTACTCGAGCGGTTTGGTTCATCCTTCCTGTCAAACCTTTGTCCTCTAATAGACTGTGGGGGTGCACTTTCGCTCACCCCACCTCCGTCAAAGGGGACCCCACTCCAAAAAGACTCAGACAGCTGGCAAGTCACAAAGGTGTGTTTGTCAATCTTCTGCGGAAGGGCCGGACTTCAGCGTCCTTGAGAGAACGGGGAAGTGAGCTGATAAGCATTAGGTCTGCATGGTTTATATACATTTTCAAATATCATTGGTTCCAATCTCTAGCACGTGCACAAAAAAGGAGTTTACATAAGCATTAGTGGTTAGTCACGTAATCTTCCTCCCCCACTCCCTCCTTCGTGCAGAAGAGTTCCTCGTAAACACATTTCTGGGGTGAGCAGATAAGCCTGCAACTGCAGTCATTACGCCTTCTCTGCATCTCAGGGGGCCTCATCTGGGAATTCACTTGTGCTGGTCATGAATATTGTGTATCTGTCATGCCAGGCCTTCACCACCCTTTGCCCTTCCCTTCTTGGAATTTGACATCTGATTAACAAGAAAACAAACTTTGCAACACTGCCTAGTCGCACGCAATCACTCTTTTCTACTCTGAGGCTCTACAGGATTCATCTTGCTACATGTGCAAGGCCTTACTAATTTTTGTACCCACAATGCGGCCCTTTTGCTCATGTTTAGCAAGATTATAAGTCAATCCTATTCAAATCCTCCATTTCCTTTAACCACATTGTCTGCAAATGCTCCTTTTCCTGTTGAGGGGGTATCCTGTACCTTGCGAGCTGTCCTGCTACAGCAATACATACAATCTCCAATAAGCATTGGAGAACATTGTATGCACAGGCAGCAAACCAGGACTAATCCTATCACTACCAGTATTGGGGTTAGCAACTTCCAGCCAAGATCTTTCAGTAACTTCATCCACCAACTATCTCCGACCCCCTCCTCATAGTGGATTGTCTCGGCTATCTCGTGTAACCTGGATATCCCTGACAACACTCCCTCACTTGCTTCAGGAATATACATGCAACATTGGGAACCCACCATAGTGCAAATTCCGCCCCTTTCTGCTGTCAACACATCCAACACGTACCTATTCTGTAATGAAACTAACCGTATGGCCTTCATCTCATATGTAATATTAGTGAGCATATCAGCTGTTTCACTAATCATGGTCTCCACTGCCCTACTTAGTCTGTGGACCTCTTGGGAGTTCAGGAATATTCCTACAGGCAGTGTCATTGCCTTTATTATGCCAATAAATATATCCAGATCAGTGTCTGATTGGTCAATCCCTTTCTTATCTCTCTCTAATACCTGTGTTTAGCATACATTTCTTTAGGGGTATAAATCATAGCAGCAGGTATTATCCTTGCAAAATAACATGTTCCCAAAAAGTTCCTGGGAAGCCATCGATAAGTATTTTTATTACAAACATAAGCATAGCCTTCAACTGACCTATACCCCTACTATAACTGAAAAGATCGTATATTATATCACGTCCCAAAATAGTTTCTCCTTTCATTCCCTTGAAACAAATGTTCTTCCTTGAGTACTCTCTTGTTACCATCAAGGGGGCTGGAGGTAATTTCTCTACCCTTGCCTGACCTATAAGGTCTCTTGAAGAGTAGATTACTCCCTCCTGTTTCATTTTATGAAATATACCTGCCGATATGTCTGACCATTTCATTGAAAAGCACCTGGAAGTATTTGGCATATACCTGTCTAGTGAAAGAACCCTCATCCAAAGCAAAATACAACTGTCAACTTCTGGTATCGCAAAAGCATACATAGGTATTCCATCCCCTGCATGGCGGGGAACATGACTACATAGCCAACAATTTGACAAATTCAACGCCTCCTGTGTTGTATTCATTACGCGTATATATGCATTCCTACTATACTCTTCATCTTCATGACCATCATGCTCGTCTTTATTGTATACATAAGTAATATTGGTGTCATTTGGGGAGTTCGCCACAGGAAATATATTCTTAAATACATACGTTGAAGGGTGTTCCAGATACCATAAAAATACACCAAGCCCTGTTACGACCAAGACACCTGCCATACATAAAACAGTCTTTTCCTGTTACGCTCACCTGGTATCCACAGGGACGCCACCCAGCTGGGTTACTCGCTGGTATGCTTCAGCTTTGCCCTGATGTAGTCTGCGGGGAAGGTTCTGCCTAGAATGCCTAGAATTAGGCATGCTCTCTGTCCTGCCTTCTTTGCAGGGGCGCGTTGTCTTTCATGGGCGAGTGCGGTGCAGTTACTTCAGTGATGCCGGCCTGTTTGATATTGTTCAGGTAGGTCTTATTGCTGTTCTTTAGTTTTGTTGCTATCCTGCATGCCTTTCTTTGTTTAAAATGTCTCTTTTTTTTCTTCCTTAGGTATGCGGAGGTTCAGCACGGCGAACTGGCTTGGTTGAGCCCCGCTGGTAAATGATGGCGCATTAAGAGCGCTATGAGGCGGTAAGTAAGCGCTATGCGCAGCGCTGCAAAGTCTTGCCTTTGCTAACCTGTGTTTTCCTTGCTTGTAGGTCACGGTGTTCTTCAGCGCGAGTGGAATGTCCGGAGTGGTGCCAGCCGAGAGGCGACCAGCCAGGTAAGCCTTTTGAGCAGCTCGTAATTTGTAAATGTCTTTATAGCTTTCTTTAATGTTGCCTCTATCTTCCACTTTCAGGTCGTTCTGTACGGGAGGCGTGCAGATTCGAGGAAGCTGTTCTCAGTAGCTGCAAGTGTTTAAAGATGAAGACTGCAGGTAAGCTGCTGCTGCCAATGATGTTCCTTTTGTCTCCTTGAAGGTTCTGCTTCTCTGAGGTTCGAGGGAATAGCTGGAACCGGTGAGCGTCACGTTGCAAGCTGCAAAGTAACAAGAAGCATGTTCTGCAGTCAGGGTGTGGTTTATATAGCCCAGGTAAAGTAGTACCAGGGAAAGTAGTTCCAGGCCACACCCAAAACACTAGACCGCATAGCTTGGTTCTTAGGAACCAAGCTATGTGGATGCTCCATGTTGGCTGACAATACAATAAAGTAGTTCCCAAGCACATTGTTGTTCATGGTGTATGAGCCTGGCACCATAGGTGCCAGGACTGGCCCCATGAGGGATTTTGAAGAGGATGCCAGGCTCTAGAGGTCCGAGTCCTGACTCCACCTGGCCAATGGGTTTGCCAAAGGGGGTTTTGGGCGAGGGTTGTGACATTTCCTTCATTGTACATCCATATTTGTCCACCTTCATCCGTCCTTGTGGGTGGGCAGGCAGAGCTAAATCCTGCAGTTCCATCTCACTTATCATTGCTTCTGCCACCTTACCTGAGTTTATGCTGACACTTGCAGGTTAAGTTCCGTGGCTTGGCTGGTTGTTAGCGCCTAGCGTTCTACCCTAGTGAGCAGCCTCTCACTCTTACAGCTTACTTTCTTTCCCAACCCTATTTAAAGCTCCAGTGTCTTTGTACCCTAAACATACAAGGCTCCCTTGCGCCCTTTCCACCGATCTGTCCCACGCCTTGTTGTGCCTTGTCCAGGAGGGACGGCGAAGCCCTTCAAGCAACTGCTCGTTGTCTTCAGCAAGGCTGTGCACTGCTCTGACCGACAAGAGTTCGTATCTCTGTAACAATAAAAGTTCAATTCACAGTCCTTACTCGTTGCCTGGCACATATACTTTTCGTGATCTCAGGTTGTACCTGAGGACATCCGTTCGGAGAGGGGTCTGGGATGATTCCAACGGGCTCGTTTGTACCCCGGTTGATTGCAATGGTTTTATAGCAGCAGCTTTCTTCACATGATTTGCATGGTACCAGTGTGGTTTTTCACTGCTGTCTGCATTGTCAGCAACACTTGGTAGGGTCCTTTCCACCGCGGCTGCAGGCCACTAGTTCTGTCAAAGGCTTTGATTATGACCCAGTCCCTGGGTTTCACATCATGGCCTGGCCCAATTGGTGTTACTGGGGCCACATCTTTCACCTGCGTATGTATAGAAAGAAGCCTGTTAGTCAATGCAATACAATATTGTTGCAACGCTGGCCAGGTTTGTTCAGACAATCTTTGCTAGGTGGCTGGCCCATTACTATTCCGAATGGGGATAGTCCATGGGTGTGTTTGGGCACAGTTCTCATGCTAAGCAATGCCAGGGGCAAGGCACCGGGCCACTTCAAACCTGTTTCTGTGCATGCCTTTGCCAATTTGTTCTTCAATATCTTATTGGTACCCTCAATAATTCCTGTTGACTGGGGGTGGAACACAGCATGGAACCTTTGATCAATCCCCAGTGCTTTGCATACCCTCTCCACCACCTCCCCCGTGAAATGTGACCCTTTGTCTGACCATAAATAGGTAGGGACCGTGTACAGGGGTACCCAATGTTTCAATATGCATTTTGCAGTTGAGATAGCACTGTTGTTTCGGAGGGGAAAGGTTTCCACCCATCCTGAATAACCACATTTCACTACCAGGCAATAAGCAAACTTGTTTACAGGTTCCAGATGTATAAAATCCATATACACCACTTCAAAGGGTTGTGTGGGCAGTTTACAGTGCCCTGCTGCGGCTGGCACCCCCTGGCCAACATTGTAAATTACACAGATCTCGCACTGCTTTGCCCATTGCCTGCAATAGGGACCAATTATTTTGTTCTCCCAGACAGTTTTTAGCACACTTTCCATTGTTCTAGCGTTTGCATCTCTCAGGGCCTCATCACGAGTTGGGCGGTAAAGCCGGCGCTGGCGTATCTTGCCTACCGCCAAACCCACCGGTGCTATTAGCGCTGGATCACGGGTTTTACGGATTTGGAAATCCCCCTTCCCCATTGAGCCCATTCGGGAATGCCCCATTCCCCACTGGGCTCAATGGGGAAATGTTGCACTCATACCGCCGCGGATTTCCCGCCAGCGGTATGAGCGCACATTTTCGGCAGATTTCCCCCCAGCTCAGAGCTGGGGAGAAATCCGCCGAAGACCTGATTTGGCAGACCCTTATATCCGGCGGTAACAGCGCTACCGCTGGATTTAAGGATTACTGCCAAACTCGTGATGAGGCCCTCAATCTGGTTACCGCCCTAAACACTCTCCTGAAACGGCTCTTACCTACATCCTTAACTCCCTCCTCTCGACACTCTAAACAATCCTCTGTCCTTATTCTTCTTGACCTCTCTGCTGCCTTTGACACTGTCGATCACCCCCTTCTTCTCAACACTCTTTCTACCTTTGGATTCAAAGGCTCTGTTCTTAACTGACTATCTTCCTACCTCTCCTCCTGCTCTTTTACTGTTTCCTGGGGAGGCAGGTCCTCTCCTACCCAGCCTCTGGATTACGCCGTACCCCAAGGCTCGGTGCTTGGCCCTTTCCTTTTCTCACTCTACACCTCCCTCCTGCCCCTGTTATCTCCTCGTTCGGCATTTCCCACCATTTCTATGCTGATGATACTCAGATCTTCCTTTCCTTCTCTTCCTTCTCTCCCGACCTCCACCTTAAACTCTCTTCCTGTCTTTCCGCTATAAAAAAATGGATGTCGTCCTGCTTTCTCTCTCTCAACACTGACAAGACTGAAGTCCTATTCTTCCCCTCCAACTCTATTCCCCCTCCCTCTCCTCCACGTTTCATTCACTTTCCTCCTTCTAATCTCCCTATCTCTGCCCACGCTCGCAATTTAGGAATTCCCTTCGACTCCTCTCTCTCTTTTTCCCCCATATCTCTCTCACCTCTCGTGCCTGTCGCTTCCACCTCTTTGACATTCGCAAAGTCCGCCCCTCACTCACCTTCCATGCTACTAAACTTCTAATCTCCTCCCTTATCTTCTCTCGCCTCTTCTACTGCTCCTCCTTACTCTTTGGACTACCTAATTCCCATCTCGCCCCCCTTAAATCTATCTACCATTCTGCCGTCCGTACCCTCTGTCTCCTCCCCTCCCGTGACTACATCTCTGCTTCCCTTTCCTCCCTTGGCTGGCTCCCCTTTCACTCCCAACTTAAATTTCACTTCCTCTGCCTAGTCTTTAAATATCTCCATGGTCTCGCTCCCCCTTATCTCTCCTCCATCCTCTTTCTACACTCCCTCCAACTCCCTTCGTTCTGCAGACCACTTCCTTCTCACTGTCCCTCCATCCCCTTGTGCCACCTCCCGCCTCCGTTCCTTCCAGCTTCTTGCCCCCCTGCACTGGAACTCCTTACCTCTCTCTCTCCGCTCTATTCCTTCCTTCTCCTCATTCCGCACATCACTTAAATCTCTCCTTCTCCATTCAGCGCCATGAAACCCCTTCCCTCTCCTGCTCCCCCTCCTTCGTTCCTCTTTCCCCTTGATCATCTCCCTCCTCCCCACTCATCATTTTCCTCGTCCCTCCCCTCCCCTTCTCCTCCTCCCCATCCCTCTCCCTCTCAGTTCTACAGCTAAGCTCCCCCTCTTCCCTCCAGTTTAATTGCTCTTCTCACTGTTTTGTTGGACTGATTCATTATTGTAAGTTGCTTCTACTGTTGTTGTTTTATGTATCATGTTATGATGTACAGCGCTTTGGTGTAAGGCGCTATGTAAACAAAATAAATACAAATACATGTGTTGGTCCATGTGCCACGCTTACTACAACAGGGAGGTATGCATCTGGTAACATCCACCTCCTTGTGTTCACATTTGCCTATGTCCCACTCTCCAATTGTCTTATATTTTCATCCGAGTGCCAGGTTTTACTTTCCTCCTCTGTTGCATCTTCCTGGAATCTTACTACCTGCTCCCCCACACCCAATTCCCCTCCTTCGGTTTCACACATATATTGTCTAAGCTCATCATTTACACAATTTTCTGCTGCATATTTTCCTATCGTGTCTGCTAAATCGTTAACCTGGGATACATAATCAAGTACTTTCAGGTGGGCTGTGCATTTTACCACTGCTACCCTTGTGGGTAACGTCAAGACATCCAGGAGTTCACATATTAATGCTGCATGCTTTACCTTTGTACCTTGCGACGTTAGAAATCTTCTTTCGGCCCAGGGCCTCCCAAAATTGGTTACCACCCCATGTGCATAAGCCAAATCAGTGGATATAGCTACACATTTTCCTTCACTATGTCTTAGTGCTTTTATTACTGCATACAATTCTGCTGCCTGTGCAAATTCTCTGGTACCTTTCCCATGTCTACTATAGTTTCACCTGTTGTCACTGCGTTACCTGCACCGTGGGCCCTGAATCTAACTTATAGCAAGACCCATCACAAAACAATATACCCTCTCCATCCTCCAGAGGCCTGTCCTGTAAATCAATCCTCCCTTTCGTACTTTCTTCTGTCCTAATCACATAATTGTGCATTACTTCATCCCCATTTGCTTGCATTGGTAACAGAGATGCTGGGTTTAACACATTGCATCATTACCTAAAATGATTCCTTTGCTTTGCTTGAGCGCCAGGGTTGCCGCTGCCACCGCCCTCATACATGGTGGCAGTCCTCGAGCAACTGCATCTAACCCTGTTGAGAAGTAAGCACAAGGCCTCTGCCTCCCACCTTGCTCTTGGATCAACACTGACACAGAACACCCATCTACCTCATCCACAAATAAATAAAACAATTTCCCATAATCAGGTGTTCCCAGAGCTGGTGTGTTACATATGGCGCTTTTTAGTGTGCAAAAAGCCTACTCCATTTCCACTGTCCAACATGTTCCACCCTCTTTTCCTGTTTTGAGTGCTGTCAATAATGGTTTTGCTGTTACTGAAAACTCAGGTATCCAATGTCTACAATATGACAGTACTCCCAATACTTTCCACAAATCCTTATATGTCTTGGGATATGGTATAGATTGCACTAATGATATGCAATCAATTGACAACGCTCTTCCTTCTTTTGACAAAACATAGCCCAAGTAGTCAACCTTTTGTTTTACATACTGCATCTTTGCCAGGGACACTTTATAATTATGCTTAGCCAAATGGGACAACACCAAAACAGTTGCATTTTTCAAATTGATTACACTGAACCATTCAGCAGTTTTTGGTATTGGGGTCAAAATACTGACAATACTAGGCACCACTGCGAATCGTGGCTCCACGATTTTGTTAATTTCTCTTAAATCAATAATAAACCTATAAGGCAGTGTCTCATCCGCTTTCTTGTGAACGGGAAGAACCGGAGAGTTGCAATGACTATCAATACTCTTCCATTCCACCACTCCGAGGATTATCCTATCACTCACAATCCTTACCAAGGCTTCTTCTCCCTCCACAGATATCTTATATTGTTTTACTCTGGGGAGTCTAGCACCCTCTTTGAGTTTTATCACAATTGGGTCCACCAATAGTGTTCCTACGTCATTACCATGTGCTGCCGATAGATGTTCTGGAAGTTCCTGCAATTCCACTGGTAGAGGCTGACTGAGTGCC